>NC_091781.1:39292500-40542500 GCF_029378745.1 Bos indicus
TTTTTCAGGGTTGTAAGAAATGTCTCTCGCATGAATCTCTCGCAGGTCCCTATTGCTTACTTCATTAAATAGAAAAGCTCTACGAGCCAACCCTGCTTTTATCTATCATTTCACCTTACACGGTACATTGAGGTGATGGGAGCAGATGGTTTTCACAGCTTTTCCCAGTCCTGAGAGTCAGGGACCCTATGATTGATTCAACACCTTTGCCTGTTCAGACTACTCTGTCCACACTAGCATCACCTGTAAATAAACATGCACAAATTTGACACTGGACAAATGTATAATAACACGTATCCATCATTACAGCAGTATACAGAGTGTTTTCACTGCCCTAAAAATCCTCTCTGCCCTGGGACTTCCTTGGTGGTCCAACCAGGCTAATACCCCATGCTCCCAATAAAGGGAAGCCAGGTTTTATCCTTGATGATGGAACTGGATCCCACATGTTGCAGCTAAGAGTCCACATGCCACCACTAAATATCGAAGATTCCGCAGACCACAACTAAGACCTGGCACAGCCAGGTAAACAAATTTTAAAAGATTCTCTGCGGTCCAACTATTCATCCCTACCCCAACCACTAACCCCTGGTAACCACTAGTCTATCTTTTACTGTTTGTACAGTTGTGTCTTTTCCATAATGTTATATACCTGGAATCATAAGTATGTTCCTTTTCAAGTGAAGCCCAGGTTTTTAATTACCAAAGACCAAAGTCAACAAGAACAAGCCTTTCCATCCCTTTGGCCTGAATCCCTACACCAGTATCTCTTTTCATTCTGTTTTTGCCCCTCTCAAGCAAACCTTGACCATCAGTAGCGGAACAACAATGTAGGGTGTTGGGAGAACAAGCAAAATGCTCTGACTTGATGGGGAGAGAAGTAATTTAACCCGAGCCTTGATGCTGAGTTAGACTCTAACCAGGTGACACTGAAGAGGCAAGGCTGGAAGGAGGGAAAAGACCTTCCAGCAGACTTAGATGGCGATGAAGGGCTCCCAGGGGAAACTGTGTACCCGATGCAGGGCAAGGGAGGCAGGCAGGGTGACGTCACAGAGAACAGCCACTGCTGGAATGGATCCTTGGACTGAAGGAAAAATCACTTGAAAGGCTGTCAACACAGGAATCGCATGGTCATAGTTCCACTTTTAACAGCTGCTCCAGATTTCTGTACATTCCCAGGCCATAAAACTGTAAAGAGTCCTCCTGTATTGCTCAAAGCAAAACTGCCACAAAAACTTTAAAATCATAGCTGATAGGTCAAGTGCCAAGGTGGGCCCACAAGGTCAGTAGTGGTCTCCTCGGGTGCTGGGGTTACCATTCTCCCTAATGCTGCTGAGCATGACCTGTGTCCACTTCAGAGGTCCAAGGAATGGCAGCATTTTAACTCCAGCATTTTTGATTTGGGCTTGAGCTATATGTTAATGCCAGTCATAGAACAGATCAACAACCCCACCAGCAACAGAGTAATGGTTTTCGGCATTTCCTACAAAACCAGTAGCTACTCTACTGTTGCCAAGAAGAAATCCTTGCACCTTCACCTGTGAACACTGTGTGAAGACTGCCTTACAGCCAGACACTTCATATACACAGGAATATATGGGGTCCTCTCTGGAAGATCAAAGAGGGGAGACTAGAATACATCCTGCTGCCAATGGTCCAGATCTACACAGGTGAAGAATTCCTACCACCACACAAAGATGAAGAGTGTTTCTGAAAAGGCTACCTGAAGAAAAATACAGCTTTGATGTGAAGTCTACAACAGCCTGTGCAAGAATCGATTTCCAAAACAGCACAAAGATATGGTCAACAGAGGCTAAAGAAATGGGAATATGAAGCCAATCTTGAAGAGCTAGGATGATTACAAAACCAAGACCATGAGAAGCTTCAGCTTGAAGGGCTTCCCCAACAGTGACAGAAAAGAGCTCATAGAAAACAGTGGACAGACTGGATTAGAAGTGATTTGGCACTTCTGATTCTAGTACCTAGGAGAAAGAGTTCAACTGGGAGGAAAGAAAATTCTTTTCTAATAGAAAAGTTGAGAACTAGCTGAGAAAGACGGAAACATTCCTAAATTCTGCATGGGTGTGCATGAACACCTAGCAACGATTACTGGGACAATCAATGACCTCTTCTAATACTGAAGAAAATTAGTTTTTATCTGGATCTAAGTACCTGCAAGTTTCACAAAACTAGTGCATTGGAAGGGAAAAATGATACGGCTTGGAAACTCCTGGGTTCACCTATTCCAGAACTCCTTGTCTATACCACAAGACAAAGAATTATTGCAAAGCCCCCATGGTTTATCTCAGGACATGGTATTTATCAACATGAAAATGTTTATGAACACAGCATGTCATGTATCACCTGAGCTCTCTTTCCAGGTTCAATTTCTAATATTAATGATTTAAACCTAAGGACCTAAAAATATCCAATCTCACAATTTTACTGCAAGCATAAATACGGTGAAATAACTGCAAGGATTGAATCAGCCAGTTCAGGTATGCATCAAGATTTCCCAGGTGAATGAAGATTTTTTCATCCAATTACTAGGAGCACAAGAAAGCAAATGTAATCGGTTCCCGATACAAACATACAAAAATAACCTGGAGTTGACGTTTTTAAAAAAAAATATATTAATAAAAAACCATTTAAAGCAAGATTTCTGCTCCTAAAATTCTTCTTGGGGCTTTAGTCTAAAAAGAGATACCAATGATTACAAACCCTCTCAAATCTACCATTTGTATCTTTTCTTTCCATATTCACTTCATCAAATATCTACGATGTGGAAAAAAATAACAAGATACAACTTCTGCAAGACTGGAATACCCCTAAAACTCCCACAGTGAAGAATACGGAAAAATACAACTGGAGGCATCCTTCTAATAACAGAGCTGAAAGCGAAAGTGCAGGGCATGCAGGAAACAAGACGGCAGTAATTTAGAAACAGAAGGAGGGGGGAGCAAAACGGAGGTCAGGAAGGAGAGAACGATTTCGCACAAAGCTGGGGACCACATAATGGAGCAGGTTCAGCCAGAACTCTGTCATCCAGGTGAAGCAATTTGAGACTTTATCTTTCAGACCATGCAAAGTCATTCAGGGAATCCTAAGAGGCCGGGACCTGATCACCCTTGCAAACTTTACTAGATGATCTCAGAAATTCAGGGCAGTGGCTAAAACCCCAAGGCTTAGGAAGAAGAAATGTCCTGACCTTCTCTGTCTGACCTGCCATTTGTCACCAGTGGAAACATAGCTCCATACTCTCTCTCCATTGCAAATTCCTCATTTTCGACTCTTTGCAACCCCATGGAATATACAGTCCTTGGAATTCTCCAGGCCAGAATCCTGGAGTGGGTAGCTGTTCCCTTTTCCAGGGGATCTTCCCAACCCAGGGATCAAAGCCACGCAGAGTCTTTGCAGCACATTGCAGGCAGATTCTTTACCAGCTGAGGCACCAGGGAAGCTCACATGTACCATTAGGAAAATACTGATTTCCAGGCAGGGTGAGCTGAGCGTAAAGTAAGATACTCCAGGCTCTTGGGAAGCAAGAGGCACTAGGTTCAAGGTACTCAAAGCCTCACCTGAACTATGGTTTCTCCCTCTCAAAGATACCCATACTTAATCCTCCTCCACAGACTTGATTTCTGATGCTCCTATCCTTATCAGCCTGTATCAGACCCTTCATATTTGTACATTCCTCAAAAAATAAACAGCTACATAAGTCTCATTCTGTTACCATCAACAAGAAAAACTGTCTTCTTTTTATTCTTCCACCTGCTCATTTAAATCTGATTCTTTTCTCAGTTATAAAAAGCCCCCTATCACACTCATTCTGCTGCTGCTACTAAGTCCTTGTGTCAGACTCTTAAACAAAAAAAGACCATTTGGGGGGGACATCAGGTCATTGGTGAGACCCTTTGGGCATTCCCATTAAAAACCACCACATGTTAACGCCCCAGGGCATGATTTTGCTTTTATATTTCAGGAACTACCTTTGCATCTTCTTTGGAGTGTTAGCAAGTTGAGCTCCCGTACTGAAAGTGAAGAAGAAATGCCTTTCTCTTTTCCTGACAGCTATATTCCCACTGTGACAAAGATAATCATAGACATTAACTGTGGTAACAAGCTATTAGATCATCAACTCTGTGCTTCTTCCAGGGCGGGCAAAGTATCTAAAATAACACAGTATCATGACTGCCTCCTCAAAGGTAAATACATTAACTCTCACTCCCAATTAACAAAGGGGCTCTTTACACACTTAAGCTAAATCCCTCTGTGCTGTATAAAATACTTGAGGTATCCGATGTCAAGCTCCTCCTCGGCAGTGTTCAACCCCTTCTCCATCCTTTCTTTCCTTGTCTCTAATACACCCCATTTCCTGTTTCCTTGATTATTTTGGCCACTTGAGAAGCAGTTAATCCCTCTGCCCTTTACTGTATCTATAGCAACCACCACTCCATATCTGGAGAACATACTCCATTCCTGCCTCTTCCAACAACAGCATGAAAATGTAATAAGCTCTACAAAGAAAAGGATTTGGGGGAGTTATGTGCATCACTAGACTCTGGGCCCCTAGGATGATGCCTGGCCATGATAGGTGCCCAATAAGTATGTGTTGAAGGGATGAGAGAATGAATGAATGATCAGACTGCAGTTTCTTTTTGATTCCCCACAAATGGCTGGTGTTCATACGCAGCCTGCATCAATTCCTCCCCTTCTGATGACACACTCAGATTTCCTTTTGGGCAACTCTCCTTAATCCATACTCGTGTTTCTCAAAAAAGGCAACCAAAGCCTGATGTCCTCTGAAAAAGTAGGCAGACAGATATCCAAAGCTAGAAACTAGACACAGTCATCCCTCTAGACGCAGGAGTCCAGGGATAAGACCTTTGCATGAAACACCAGAGAGACAAGTTCTCGTGACACTGCTATTGCAAGCCATTAGGATGATTTAAGTCTATGGAGGCCAGGGGCCACCACGAGGAAAGCCACGCCAGGAGAGGCATAAAGATCCATTCAAGCTGAATGAATCTCAACTCACTCAGACACAGTTCCGAACGTTCCAGTTACTGTAATCAATACATGCCATTTTTGCTCCAGTGAAGTTATGTCCTGGATTTTCTGTTACACACTCCTGAACAAGTCCAAAAGGATACATGTACCTCCTCTCACCTTCATTTGGTCCATCCCAAATCTGCAGATTCTCTAAATATCACCCAAATTCTTTCACTAAGAACCTCTTTGCACTTGATCTCAATCTCTCATCCTCCACTGCCCAGGCATTGTTGGTCAGAACCCTCCCGCTCAAATCAATCCATCCACGGTATCCTGTACATTGAATCTGTAATTCCTCACAAACAAATCAAGAACTGTCCACTCTGCTATAAGGCAGTTTTGGAAATTGTTGTGGGTTTTTAAACAATCATTCTACATGCTTTGAAGAGATGCTCATTACACAGGCCAGCTGCAAAACTGACCTTTAGTCTGCAAAAGTTTATCTCCTTCTACAGGCCCACAAATTAGCAGGGGATCAAAACCCCAATTGCTGACATAATTAAGCTGGACTAATTATCACCGCTAATAAAAGCGCTATCCTCCCAGTCAGCCCTCTTTGGTGATTTTTTAAAAAAAGAAACCTGG
Source organism: Bos indicus (assembly GCF_029378745.1). Taxonomy (NCBI): domain Eukaryota; kingdom Metazoa; phylum Chordata; class Mammalia; order Artiodactyla; family Bovidae; genus Bos; species Bos indicus. The sequence goes on from NC_091781.1 coordinate 39,298,138, forward strand.
GCCTTTTCTTTAAAGGACTATATCTCTGCTGGAAACCTCTGAAACCCTGCCTGACTTAACCAGAGCACACCTCCCCCAAAAAGAGATTTTTAGATGAACACACTTTCCTTTATTAGAAGCTGTCATTTCTTATCATACCATGTCTAAATTTGTTCAAATGTTTTCACTCATTTTCAATAATTTGGTAGAAATGTTCTAGAAGAGATGAGGTACCGAAAGGCACTCAACCTCAGAAAGCTCGTGTCCTACATATTTCGTGTGCTTGAAAAGGTCTTCCAGAGTTGAAAGTAAACAGATGTCTTCCCGTCTCTGCAGCAGAAGACAGCAATGCCAAAACAGCACGCGGATGCAGTAAGCGATACTAATTACTGAGCAAGGTATTTTTGGCCTCTCAATTATAAAATCGAGGCAGAGCTAAATGCATAGCAATGGAATATACCTGTACTTGTCTTAGCTGCAGATAAATATCCCATCTGGATGAAAATGCACAGATATCCCCGCAACAGGGAGATATCTGGAGATAGAAGTAGACTCCCTGTAAAACAGATCCCCCAAAAGTGTGGGCTTTGAGGGCCTGCCACTCTCCCTTCATTCTTTTTAATTATAACCAAGATCTGTATGAAATCATTTCTAAATTAAATCTTTCTCGCTCCCTATGTGAAATCCTTTTCTACTCCCCACTCCAAACCTCTGAGGCAGAGCCGGAATTCACATTTTTACTTATCACATGAAAAACTGTATTTTGTTTCCCAGCTCCAGCCAGTTGTGAACTGACTCAGAGCACAGCCTTGTTGATACATCTGACAGACAGACAATCTCAAACTTGTTATCTCATATGATTTCATTTGCTGATACTGAGGGTGGATTTTGGGATTGGACATAGCAGACACAAAATACTAACCTCCCGCTGTGTCTCACAAACCTTCCAGTAAAATGAGCTCTTAATTTGGTGCTGTCTGAATATTCAGGAACCGAATCACAAGGCCAATGTTCTAAGTAACACTTTATGGGTGGGTACAAGGGGAGAGACAAGAGGACAAATAGTTTGAATGACTCCATCAAAAAACCTGGCAAGACAGGCGAAAGACCATTTCAGTGGTGATGTTTACTAAGTGTAGAGCTTGGGAAAGCCGCATCACGTTTCTGTGTTTCATTTCCCTCATCTCTGAGACAGAATTGGGGATCATGTCGACCTACTGATGTGACTAGCCTTATGGGTGCTGTAAGTGTTAATTCTACATTCAGAGTTCTCAGGACAGTGTCTGGGTAAACATTAGGTGCTCCACAAACAATAACTCTTGCAAACTTTATTAATTTAGCAACACTACTTGAATAGAGAAAATAAATGGAATTTCCTTGGTGGTCCAGTGGCTAAGACTCTGTGCTCCCACTGCAGGCGGCCCAGGTTTGATCCCTGGTCAGGGACCTAGATCCCACACGCAGCAAGTAAGAGTTCACATGCCACAAGGAAGACTGAGTGTCCCGAGTGCTACAATTAAGATAAAGAGTCCGCATGGCGCAACTAAGACCCAGCACAGCCAAATAAACAAACACACAAAAATAAATGTTAAAAAAAGAAAGTAAGCAAATGTATGCTTATTGTATATCATCATAGTTTCCCAGAGAAACATGTAGATGAACCTTTTTGTGGTCCAGGTCAGTTTCCACAATTTCCCAGACGTGCCTCAATTTAAAGTTTTCCTTCCAAGGGCCTTCCCTGATCCCTTACCAAGGGAACAGGTAAGTCATCAGACGTTTGTGAATACAGGAGTTCCTACCTAACTAGAACGTTTCTGGTACTTTGCTTACAATTTGTCAGCCAAGACTATACGCCTTGAAACGTGTACTGACAGTCTGTTTAATGGTCACAAAGTCTGCTCTGCCCTTTGCTCTCCACTGCCAGGATGTTTCGCAGATGAGGAAGGTGGATTAAAGAAGAAAGGGAAACACACCCCTTTTGGGTGTGTTTAAACGTAATTACTTTTTTTCTCAGTCTACGCACTTCTGTCTGTAGGACAAAACTCAGGGAGCACTTTACAGAACAGCTTTAACATCATGCGGATTTCAGCAGGGGGTGGAGGGAGAAGTGGGTGTGGAGGGGGATCACAGTTGACCATCTTATCTGGGTCCCCAAAAGCTTTCATTCAGTAGCTAAAATCACACACATAAATGCAACATCATTCAAGTAAAAAATATTTAAACCAGATCCAACTTGTGACTGAATTTAAACCAGATCCAGTCTATGACATTTCACAGGAATACACTGAAAAACAATTTTTCAGGATTATACTTGGGCAATATAGAGCCTGACAACTATCTAAGGCATTTTCCATGATGAATTCAAAGAGCTGGACAGACAATTGATCATTGTGTGTCTGACCCTCTGGAAAAGGGAGAGTCAGTCTGTGAAAAATCACAGAGTTATTCAAACTGAGAGGAACTTCAATTCACCCAATCTAGTCTCCAGACTTCTACTGCAGCCAGGCGACCATGAGCTCTGAGAACGGGGTGAGAGGAAAAGATGCTGCTGCTGCAGCACGGGGTTCATCCACCACACGATTCCATTCACGCACCACGAGGAATCACCTCTGCCAATGCGACTTACAGGGGGTCGGTCGTCACTTGTTTAAGATGCATCCCCATGACGGGATGACTAGTACATGAAAAGTGTGAACCATGAAACTCAGCAGCTGTCCAGCAGGGGTGTTTCTATTCTCTAGGGGACATCTGGACAATGTCTGGAGAGATGTGACTGTCACAACTGGGAGGTGATACTACCGGCAAGTGGGTAGAGGCCCAGGGTGTTGTGAAACATCCTACGAAGCACAGGACAGAAGCCACAAAACGTCAGCAATGCTCAGGTGAAACTCTGCTATTACCAATGAAACACGGTATTTTGTCTGCTGCTGTATTCCAGACATACAGCCATTGATCAGTGTATGAAATGTGAACAATGGGGAAATATAATGCATAATCGCACCTTTGAGACTGCCCCCAAAACTCTTACTTCTTGGTTTTCTCTGTTTTCCACTTTTGGTGACTGGTGATCATTTCCACCCAATGAGCTAAATAGCAGCCACCCAATCCTCTGAGAGTGTATGTCTTCTCATTTCATTCAGGCTTTGTTTAAGAGGACCCACAAAGTGACTGGTATGAAAAATTTCCAAGTATCCCATCAAGACAATGAAATATTTTAGGGCATGACGATGGCAGTGGCAAATCAATGACATGATGAAAATGTTTTATTAAGAATTTACTGGGGCTTCCCTGGTGGCTCAGTGGTAAAGAATCCGCCAACGAAGGAGACATGGTTTGCATCCCTGATCTGGGAGGATCCCACATGCTGCAGAGCAAATGGAGTCAAGTGCTACAGCTACTGAGCCTGTCTGTGCTCTAGAGCCCGGGAGCCACAACCACCGAGCCCATGTGCTGCAGTTACTCAAGTCTGCACGCCCTAGAGCCCACACTCTGCAGCAAGAGAAGCCACCACAATGAGAAGCTCATGTACTGCAACTAGAAAAAAGCCCACACAGCAAAGACCTAGTATGGCCATAAATAAATACAGTTCTGTATTGCTTTGTGTTCCTTAGTATTGCCTTGTAACCCTACAAGGGAAGGACTATAACCTTGGGTTAGCCAGAATGGTCATTCAGGTCTTGTAAGATGGTTAGGAAAAACCCAAAAGAACTTCTTGTCCAACCCAATATTACATTTTTATTATCATGTTCAGAAAGCAGGCTTAGTACAATAAAATGATATACCCAAATCCCAGGTAGGATATGGTTATTAGGCCCAAAACCTCCCAAACCCCATTCCCAAATTCAATTCTCTTCATACTACAAATAATTATTTTTTAAGGTATCAACTTTTTTATATGGGGATTCTTCTGCACATCTGGAACGTTAATACCAGTGGGGCAGGGCGGGGGGGGGGGTGAAAACTTGAAACAAAAACACAATGACCTATACACATATGACCCATTGGTATAGCTAGTTGTAAGGCAAAGATGACATTCTGCATCTGGCGAGCAGATCCACTCTCAGCCACATAACAAAAATCCGTGTGTACCAGTTTCCTCGTTCCAGTGATGAAGACTGCCCTTCTCCCGACTAGCAAACAATAGCTTTAAAATCTGAAATGTCTATTCCAAACAGATTTCACCGTTTTTTAACCATCCTCATTTAGCTTTGGGAAGAAAGCTTGTCCTAAGTTTTATGGAGAAAGTCACATTTCCATACCAAGGATTGTTTTTTTTAAAACCAAATAAAGAAGCAATGCTTTCTGGATTATTTTTAACATTGAAATAAAAACTGACCATTTAAAAAAAAACTGATTTTTAATTGGAGGATAACTATTTTCCATGACCATTTCTTTGGTTCAAGATGCGGGGAAGAGTTTTTCTGGTGCGGCAGAGACAAAAAATTACCTGTCTGACTCTTCTAGTTTAGAGCTGTGTAAATTCAGGCTCATTCACAATCTTCTCTGAGCCTTAATTCTTAATCTCGTAAAGTGAAATAATGCTAATAATCATTATGTATTTCAAAGACTGAGTGGTTGAATGAGATACGAAGGATAAAGTAGACAATAAGTATTAGTTGAACCTGATTTTTATCTGCCAATAACATCTGCAAAATCAAAATGACCAAAATGACCATGAAGTGAAGAGGGTCATGGCAAATACTAAACAGGATATGAAAAACACAGGCATTTCACTTCTTAGTCCTGCTACCTGGAAAACACCACCAAATGTGTGGTGACAAATAACCATTAACTTGGGGGCCTCTTACTCAGAGCTGAGCAGGTAAAGATGGGGACCTAACCTATTATGTTATCACATCTAACATGATAGCTCATGTCCAGGTAAAGAGAAGAGTGCCAGCTTGGCTCTAATTTTTCTCATGATGCAAAGTACTATGATTATTTCAGAAAATAAAGTAAAATCTGTTTTTACCTGTGGGATAACACATCAAACATTTATTTGAAAACAAAGTATTAACTAAAGTATGATTCACACTAAGAGCCATATATGTCCAAGATGGACAATTTAGAAACTATTCTAAAAAAGAAAAAAAAGGCGCGCGGGGGGGAGTGGGGGGAACTGGTGAATGATTGTTGGCTAAATTTAAGCAATCGTTTCAGTACAAAGTGTCATTTTATGGCACCCCTAAATCACTAGCCTCTTTTTCTTCTATTTTTAAAATCAGAAAGTTGTATTTTTCTGAAATGAGGCTAAGCCAAATTTATATGAATGACGTGTTAGGGAATTACCGGAAAACGGTTCCTACAGAGTCATTGTGGGTTGTCATCTTTGACCCACTCAACAGTTTTGAAGACTTTTCTCTCCCTGTGTCAAACATGATGAATGTACACAGCTGTCACTTAATTTGCTCAAGTAGCACCAATGGCTTCTGTTGGGACTAGGATGCCAATCTGTCCAACGTCGAGTGCAAAATTGCTTCCACTGGACCACATATACACCACCGTATACAGCAATTAGCATCTGCTGAATCCAGAGAATGCAGTAAAAAAAAAAATAATAATAAAATTTGGTCTTCTGGAGAAAAATGTATAATTCTATCAATATAATAAAACTGTAAAGACTCACAAGATGTATATGAGCAAATGCCAAATCAGGTACAGTGACAATTAGGGCAGAAGCCACCAACTGATGAGAACGAAATCTCAGAACTGCTTTCAAAGGATTCTCAAAGTTTTGCAACTAGAAGTTCTGAAATCCAATGTCACTCAAACTTCATTCATTCACGTGTGACCTTTCAACTGGTGCCCTAACAAACTACCACCTAAATGACTTCTTTCCTCAGTGCACTGTGTGGGCTTAGTCATGTCCAACTCTTGGTGACCCCATAGACTGTAGCCCGCCAGGCTCCTCTGTCCATGGGATTCTCCAGGCAAGAATACTGGAGTGGGTTGCCATGTCCTCCTCCAGGGATCTTCCCGACCCAGTGATCAAATCTGCATCTCTTGCATCTTCTATACTGGCAGACGGATTTTTTTTTTACCACTGCGCCACCTAGGTAAGCAGTATTTTCCTATAAAATGACTTGTGTTCTTTTAAAGCTACAGGGAGTAGAAAGGAATTAAGCAACACAACCACATTAAAAACAAGTTGGTGATGAAGACAAGATGTGGACCCAGTCCAGATTTCATTCAATTCAATATGTCTCCAGCATTTTCCTTTGTTCTATTTCCGCATCTATCATGTGGACACCAACCATATGCACGGTGGTCAGGGGGAAGCACATGGAGCAGAAACTCCAACTCTTTACCAAACAGCAAGCTAGAGGTTGCTATTTAACATTCCAAAACAGACAATTATTATTTCTTAATAAAAGTCAGACTTGGACCCTCATCTTAAAGCACAAGAAGAAAGTTAAACAAACCTCTCAAAACATTTTATTAATAAAAACTATTAATACAAAACATTTTATTAATAAAAAATATTACTAGTTTACTATTAATAGAAACTGGAAGACCATGATTTGAGAAACAGAGTACGGATTACTTTCTCTAAAATGAAATGCCTTACTTCTTTTACATGCCGAGAACTCAAAGAAATCATATAAAGTCTTAGGCAAATTCTGTGTATTTTGCCTGGCATTTTGCTCTGAGGCTAGATTAAGCAGTATATCTTCTCATTGCAATTTCATTAAGCATTGGCTTTTTCTTTAGGTTCAATCACGTTTGACTTTTTATGAGCTCTGCACATATTTACTCAATTGTGCTATGTAAGCATCCTCTTGTAAGACTTATTGGAGGAAAGGAGCTTATCTAAGGTTTGTTTGGAGTCATCTGATGTCGCCTTATTACATGGAGCACTGCAATCCCAGTGTAACTACAAGGTGTCTGCACCAGAAAACAAGGTTTTATTTTTAAAACTTCCTTAATTTGTGCAAAAAGGACCCATCCAAAACACACCGCCAGTGTGACACCCAGTTTGGTCTAGTCTGCACAGTATTCAAACCACTGCCCACATGGTGAGCATGGACAGTGCAGCAGGACCAATTTCTGGTTTGCAACTAGTCTCGGTAATTTCCACGTGTGATAACTGAAATGACGCATTTACAGTGAACTGGAGCGGGCCACTTCAAGTAACTACTGTTGATGTCTGAATTGACTCTCCATTCACGGAAACACAATGGGAATACAAAGCCACACATGAAGGTCTTTGTGCCCAAAACATAAATCTGGACACCAGCAACAGCCAGACATTGATGAAAACGTGAAGCCATGCTAACATCTCTACTCATCCCAGAAGATCAACCTGTTTGTTTCTTCTAGAAAAACAGACCATGATAATAAAAACTATCATTTTCCATTCTAAACTCTGACTGCACCCTAAATGAAGAACTGGCAACAGCTTTCATTAGCCAGCACTTCTGAAAGGTTATTAGGAGAATATACACAATATAAGGAGAGCACTTACACATTTCAAACACGATGATATTCATCACATCCCGAATGCTAAATCAATTTCCCTTCTCTACTGGCATTTATAGATTCTTTAAGAATACCTAAAATAGAACTTGATTCATAATAAATTTCAATTTACATAAAACTCCAGGGAAATAGATGAGACATACCCTAAGTTCTTTTCCAGATCAGAAAGTCTCTAATTCACAGCGTAAGACTATGTAAACACTTTCTTAAAACCCATTTTCAAACTTTATGGATACACACACAAGTTTATATACCCAGACCGCGTGGTTATCTAAGCAAATATGGAGAAAATTTTGGAAGTTAGAAAAAAAAGGGAGACCTAGAAAGAGGCAAAATACATCCAAGAAAACAAACAAACATATTTAAAAAATCTTTGTTAGCATGAGCCACTCAGACTTGGCTAACTACAGAGAGAAGAAATTTAGATTAAAATGAAGAATATTTTTAAAACCTTTATCAAGGTAAGAGAGAGAACTTCAAATGCAGCCTTAGAACAGTGGGGAATCTTAAGTCCACACAGAAGTAAAAGATAGTACTATAGTCTTAAATTTCAATAAAAGCACCCACAGCAAAAGACTTTTCAAAGATAATTCAAAGAAGAGGAAGGAAAAAAATCAAGATCAAATGCAGGATTGTCTTTTCTTTTCATTTACAGATTAAAAGCTTCTTGGCAGCACCAGTAATCTGTCAGAAAGGGTGAAAAATTGTGACTAATAGATAATTTTAAGACTTTACTCAAAAGATGTTAATAAATATCCCGGCGTTGGGACTTGGATGTGGCACCAGCAGCTCTCTCTCTGCTGTCACCTGTTAGGAATCTAAAAATGTGATCACTCTGACTGCATGTTTCTTGCCTCTAAAATAAGCAAAAAGCTGTGAAAATTTCTCCAAGTTTCCAAGTTACAAAGATGTGAACAGAGGACTCATAAAGGGGGTTTTTTTCAGCTGCATTCATCAAAGGTAAGTTGGGTTTACTTTTCGAAGCATTTGTTTTAAAGAACAAAACTACAATCAGTTTTAAATTCTCAGTGAGGAGAGGATACTTCAAATCGTTTCGAAGACTCTGGATCTGACAACCAGTATCTAGGGTGGTTTGGGTCAGACTCTGGGTTTAGTTGATAAGGACTACAGTTCAAAATGTCTGAGATGGGAGAAAGCAGTGTGTCCTGTCGGAGGACCCTCGGTATTCAGAAAGACGGTTTGCAACAATGGTGAAACCAGAGTCAAAGTGAAATGGATGGCAATTCCTCCTTAAAGCCAACTGGCAGGGAAGCCAAATCTGCAGCCATATTCAATCCCTCCACTTGCTGACTCTCAAAAAGGCAGTCACTTTTACAAATATATGGGGAAACAATGGAAACAGTGACAGTCTTTACTTTGGGGGGCTCCAAAATCACTGCAGATGGTGACTGCAGTCATAAAATTAAAAGATGATTGCTCCTTGGAAGAAAAGCTATGACCAACCTAGACAGCATATTAAAAAGCAGAGACATTAGTTTGCCAACAAAAGCCCATCTAGTCAAAGCTATATCCAGTAGTCATGCATGGACTGTGAAGAAAGCTGAGTGACGAAGAACTGACGCTTTTGAAATGTGGTGTTAGAGAAGAATCTTGAAAGTCCCTTGGACTGAAAGGAGATCCAAACAGTCCACCCTAAAGGAAATTAGTCCTGTATATTCATTGCAAAGACTAATATTTATTGGAAATAAATACTTTGGCCACCTGATGTGAAGAATGGATTCATTGGAAAAGACTCTGATGCTGGGAAAGCTTGAAGGCAGGAGAAGAAGGGTACAACAGAGGATGAGATAGTTGGATGGCATCACTGATGCAATGGACATGAGTTTGACTAGGCTTCAGGGGATGGTGATGGACAGGGAGGCCTGGCATGCAGCAGTCCACGGGGTTGTAAAGAGTAGGACACGACTGAGCTGAACTTCATAGACTAGAAGTCCTCCAAGTTCTGCATTTATCAAGTAAACACATTTGCAGCTGAAATACTGAGCACTTTTTTTTGATTGGGTTTCTCATCGAAGTGACAGGAGGCAACAACGCACTGCCTTTAGAGAAGACGGTTCAAAAAACCACAGAAGGCATTTCCTCCCCATTATCGCTTTTGGTAATTCTCTTCACATGTTGGCTATAAACTACACGACTTCCACTTCCAAAATTTAGAGCTCTGAGAGATAACGTACAGCCATCACAGTCTTCAGTTCGGTTCAGTCGCTCAGTCGTGTCCAACTCTTCACAACCTCATGAACCGCAGCATGCCAGGCCTCCCTGTCCATCACCAACTCCCGGAGTTCACCCAAACTCATGTGCATAGAGTCGGTGACGCCATCCAGCCATCTCATCCTCTGTCGTCCCCTTTTCCTACTGCCCCCAATCCCTCCCAGCATCAGGGTCTTTTCCAATGAGTCAACTCTTTGCTTGAGGTGGCCAAAGTACTGGAGTTTCAGCTTTAGCATCATTCCTTCCGAAGAAATCCCAGGGCTGATCTCATTCAGAATGGATTAGTTGGATCTCCTTGCAGTTCAAAGGACTCTCAAGAGTCTTCTCCAACACCACAGTTCAAAAGCATCAATTCTTCGCCACTCAGCTTTTTTCACATTCCAACTCTCACATCCACACATGACCACAGGAAAAACCACAGTCTTGACTAGACAGACCTTTGTTGGCAAAGTAATGTCTCTGCTTTTCAATATGCTATCTACGTTGGTCATAACTTTCCTTCCAAGGAGTAAGCGTCTTTTAATTTCATGGCTGCAGTCACCACTTGCAGTGATTTTGCAGCCCCAAAATTAAAGTTTCTAACTGTTTCCACTATTTCCCCTACTATTCCCCATGAAGTGATGGGACCAGATGCCATGATCTTGGTTTTCTGAATGTTGAGCTTTAAGCTAACTTTTTCACTCTCCTCTTTCACTTTCATCAAGAGGCTTTTTAATTCCTCTTCATTTTCTGCCACAAGGGTGGTGTCATCTGCATATCTGAGGTGATTGATATTTCTCCCGGCAATCTTGATTCCAGCTTGTGCTTCTTCCAGCCCAGCGTTTCTCATGATGCACTCTGCATAGAAGTTAAATAAGCAGGGTGACAATATACAGCCTTGATGTACTCCTTTCCCGATTTGGAACCAGTCTGCCGTTCCATGTCCAGTTCTAACTGTTGCTTCCTGACCTGCATATAGGTTTCTCAAGAGGCAGGTCAGGTGGTCTGGTATTCCCATCTCTTTCAGAATTTTCCACAGTTTATTGTGATCCACACAGTCAAAGGCTTTGGCATAGTCAATAAAGCAGAAATAGATGTTTTTCTGGAACTCTCTTGCTTTTTCCATGATCCAGCAGATGTTGGCAATTTGATCTCTGGTTCCTCTGCCTTTTCTAAAACCAGCTTCAACATTTGGAAGTTCACGGTTCACATATTGCTGAAGCCTGGCTTGGAGAATTTTGAGCATTACTTTACTAGCGTGTGAGATGAGTGCAATTGTGCTGTAGTTTGAGCATTCTTTGGCATTGCCTTTCTTTGGGATTGGAATGAAAACTGACCTTTTCCAGTCCTGTGGCCACTGCTGAGTTTTCCAAATTTGCTGGCATATTGAGTGCAGCACTTTCACAGCATCATCTTTCAGGATTTGGAATAGCTCAACTGGAATTCCATCACCTCCACTAGCTTTGTTCGTAGTGATGCTTTCTAAGGCCCACTTGACTTCACATTCCAGGATGTCTGGCTCTAGGTGAGTGATCACACCATCGTGATTATCTTGGTCATGAAGATCTTTTTTGTACAGTTCTTATGTGTATTCTTGCCACTTCTTAGTATCTTCTGCTTCTGTTAGGTCCATACCATTTCTGTGCTTTATTGAGCCCATCCTTGCATGAAATGTTCCCTTGGTATCTCTAATTTTCTTGAAGAGATCTCTAGTCTTTCCCATTCTATTGTTTTCCTCTATTTCTTTGCATTGATTGCTGAGGAAGGCTTTCTTATCTCTCCTTGCTATTCTTTGGAACTCTGCATTCAGATGTTTATATCTTTCCTTTTCTCCTTTGATTTTCACTTCTCTTCTTTTGCAGCTCTTTGTAAGGCCTCCCCAGACAGCCATTTTGCTTTTTTGCATTTCTTTTCCATGGGGATGGTCTTGATCCCTGTCTCCTGTACAATGTCACGAACCTCATTCCATAGTTCATCAGGCAATCTATCTATCAGATCTAGGCCCTTAGATCTATTTCTCACTTCCACTGTATAATCATAAGGGATTTGATTTAGGTCATACTTGAATGGTCTACTGGTTTTCCCTACTTTCTTCAATTTAAGTCTAAATTTGGTAATAAGGAGTTCATGATCTGAGCCACAGTCAGCTGCTGGTCTTGTTTTTGCTGACTGTATAGAGCTTTCCATCTTTGGCTGCAAAGAATATAATCAATCTGATTTTGGTGTTGACCATCTGGTGATGTCCATGTGTAGAGTCTTCTCTTGTGTTGTTGGAAGAGGGTGTTTGCTATGACCAGTGTGTTCTCTTGGCAAAACTCTATTAGCCTTTGCCCTGCTTCATTCTGTATTTCAAGGCCAAATTTGCCTGGTACCCCAGGTTTTTCTTGACTTCTTCCTTTTGCATTCCAGTCCCCTATAATGAAAGGGACATCTTTTTTGGGTGTTAGTTCTAAAAGGTCTTATAGGTCTTCATAGAACCATTCAACTTCAGCTTCTTCAGAGTTACTGGTTGGGGCATAGACTTGGATTACTGTGATATTGAATGGTTTGCCTTGGAAACGAACAGAGATCATTCTGTCATTTTTGAGATTGCATCCAAGTACTGCATTTCGGACTCTTTTGTTGACCATGATGGCTACTCCATTTCTTCTAAGGGATTTCTGCCCGCAGTAGTAGATATAATGGTCATCTGAGTTAAATTCAACCATTTCAGTCCATTTTAGTTCGCTCACTGTTAAAAAGGGTCAAATGTGATTACTCTTATTTCAGAAAGACATGTTAAGGAAGAGCAGACAGATGTGATTATAGCAATGTAGCTGCCATGGAAATCAGGCCTTTTCAACACGTAGCTCTCCAGTTTGGTCTTCCCTCGTATCTCCAGTGAGCCAGGCTCAGTTCTGTTTTGACTGGTGAGTATATGCATGTGTGTACATGCTCAGGTGTGCTCACCAGGGAAGAGCAAGGGTTGCTGTGACTGTTGTCTGGCTTTCATGTATCACTTCTTTAATATGCACTGAACTAGTATGACAGCCATGGGGTGCCCTGGTAAAAGCGAAGCTCCAAAGCTGCAAGTGAATACAGTGAAGCTTAATGATCATCAAAAGCATGAGGTCTAGAATCAGACCTCCTGGTACTGAATCTCATCTCTGAAGAAAAAAAAAAAAAACAAAAAAAAACAACCGGGCTGGTATTTGCCTTGCTTAGGCTCAGTTTTCTTTAAGAGAATGGAAATGCTACCCCTTCCACTGGGAGGTTACTAAATATTCTAAATGAAATGCCTAGACCAAAGTCCAGGTCTTACTCAGGGTTAGGTGGGAGTGGCAAATAGTAATATAATCTTAAGATATACATAAATAGCAATTTACAATCGAGACATTCCGCAAATATGTAGAAATCAAAACACTAAGAAAAGGAAAATGTGAGAGCATCTAAGAATGAGGGCAGGAAAAAGGAAAGAAAATCAGCAGCAAAAACCCTACGCTGGTGCTATTACACTAAGAGTGATGTGGAAAGCAGCCCTGACCGAGCAGCTTTTATGCCCAGCCTCTGCACTGCTTCAGTGGCACTTCTTCCCGCTTCTAGAGAAGGGTCCAGCAAGTTCACTGCGTCCACGTGCTATGGAGGTTATGTAATGCGTATTTCTGGCAGGGTCGCGCGTGTGGGTGGGTATGAATGCACATACATATCTTTGCCACTCTGAGCCACATGGAAAGAAGCGGCAGTCAAGAATTTGGAGAAGACAGGGTGTCCATCAAAAGCACATGAAACAGACCACTTTCTGTCCATCTGTTACTTGCAAAGCTGAGAAGCTGTGCTCCGTTCTGTAGATCACACTTTTAAATGAGAAATGAGCAAAACTGGAATGTACTCGGAGGTGAGAGACAAGGATGGCGGAAGGACCTCAGGAAATGCTTACAAAAATGTGTAACAGCTAAAAGAAATGTGGGTGCTGGGCCTGGAGGAGGGGGGAGTTGCACTTGGCAGTTGTCTTTAAACCAAGTAAAGACACATACGTGGGATGGGGGGTGGAGTCATTCTATAAAACCCTGGAACAGAAAGAGCGACAAAAAGGAGATGGAAGAAATTTGTGTGGAAATCCACACAGGAAGTTCCAAAAATGAGATGGGCTCTGGGCTCCATGTTATTCATTCATTCAAGCAATACATGCATGGATGACGTGCCAGCAATCATGTCACGCAGTAGGCTGAGTGAGAAGTTTAGAGAAGTCAACTTAATTCAAAGAAATGAGTAATAGAGCTCTTAAGTTTTACCTGGGCAGATGGCCACCCAAGCTCATGACTACTTTTCCCAGCATCCCATGCAGCTAGGAATGTATTTGCAAGTATGATCACCAGGACAAGAGTGAAAGCAGCATGTACAATTCAGACCTTCTTCCCCTACACACTTTCCAGCTGGCTGGAGGACAGATACAATGGCAGGGCAGGAGCTGGGGCAACCACCTGAGATCATGAGACTTACTATACATGCAGCCTGGGTCTCTGACATTTTCACTGTATCAACATTCAATTGCTTGGGTGTAGACTATTCCATCCTGGAGGAGGGCATGGCAACTCACTCCAGTATTCTTGCCTGGAGAATCCCGAGGACAGAGGAGCCTGGTGGGCTACAGGCCATCGAGTTGCAAAGAGCCGGACATGACTGAAGTGACTTAGCACACACAGAGACTATTCCATGAGAATGAAATCCACTAGGCTGTTTAAATCACTGCTACTAGGGCTACTGTTATAACAGATGAACAAAAATCCAAATACAGATGCCTAGAAAAGACTGTGATTTTGTGAATGACAGACCAGTATTAGAAAATTCAAGTTTCAGAGCAAATGCAAGAACATAATTCAGTCTGTAAATTACTTAAGCATCCCTCTCAAGGGACATTCAGAATATTCAGCAGAATATGTAATGTCAGAGATTCTAATTTATATAAATACATATACATGCACACATATATATACATATATAGAACTTAATGTGATGAAAGCTGTGTTTAAGATTGATACCTTTTTTTTAAGCTCTAACGAGGATATGTAACTTGCATACATTTCCCCCATCACTGAGACTCAAAACACCCAGTAAAATAAGCTAAATGTTCTCACAAGCGAGGTAATTATAACTGCATGTTTGAGTCCATAAAATATTCAAGCACAAAAACACAGGTGCAGGAGTGAGAGATGGGACCCCAGGCTGACCCACATGTGGTTAACTTGCAGAGAGGAAATTTGCTTTTCCCTGGGCTTGATGGCACAGATATCTAATGGGGTGATTTTCTACAGTGGAGACTATTTTCAAACTAGCTGATCTACTGATTACATGTTTGATATAAATGCCAAAGAAAGAAAACACGGGCATCGCTGAGGAGACAAGAGGGAAATCTCTTAGATTATCTTACTACTATGGGTGAGATACAGAGTCTGAAAAACACCCTCCAAAATGAAGAGAAACAATGGGACTACAAGAGCAGCAGGAGATGGGTGACAGTGATCACTGTCAAAGGGAACCATACCTGGATGGACTCAGATGACTTCTTCCAAAAGTTTACTGCTAGCAAGTAAAGCAAGGATTGATGTGCTGGGAAGCAATAATCAATGAGTGGCAACTATTATTAAAAGCCAATATTTGAGCTATCATTTACATTCACAGGACATTATAAGCAAAGTATACACATACAGTTTATCCCCTCGACAATCCTGCACTGTAAACTATTAGTCTGGATGGGCATTTGACAGATTAGGAAACTAAAGCTTACAATCAATTCACAATGTAGTTAATGAGCATCTACACAGTACCGTGTACAGTTACTGTGAGTAAAAAAGGTTAAAAAAAGACAAGGTCTCTGACTTCACAGGCCAACGTTATTTCTGCAGAAAGCATGAACTTGGATCTTAGCAACATTCAGATCTGCTAGGGTGTTTTAAAATTTTTATCTTTGTTACTTTATTAGCTTAAAAAGAGCACTCATCCTACCATACAGGCTAGGGCTCCATCAATCTCCTGTCTTCTAACTCCCCTGTGTGAGGTATTTATCATTCCTGAGTGGCTTTCCTGCAGGTATTTATTTGCTTCTGGAACCCCAATCATAGAATTGCAGCAGAGGCTCTGCTCCAACACTTCTGCTTGTCTGACCACAAATCCTTAGCCATATGGCTTTCCTAATTGGCAGTCCGCTCTCCAGACAGATGGCATAACCATCCTGTACATTAGCTTCTACAAACATAAAGAAAGACAGCAAGTGAGGGGGTTGCTTCCAACTCTGATCTGGTCAAGATGAGATTTCCCCCTCAGTCTGAGAGACCGCCTGCCTCTCAGAAGATACTGAGACGAGGAAAAGAACAGGGCACGATACCCCTGGAAATCTCCAAGAGAAAGCCAATAAAGATCAAAGAAACGGTGAGACAAGTCAACTAGTTCTGACCTTGTGACCAAGACTGCTGCATTGCATTCGTGACTCTGTAAATTCTGGAGTCAAATAACATGGATTAAAATCCTACCTCTTTCTCTTTCCATACAATTTCTGCAAGTCTCTTGACCTCTCTGGGCCGCCATCCCCTCAGTTATAAAATAAGACTCTAACACGGTACTATGGTGAGGAGCAGCTGTGATAAGGCAAATGAACCATGAAAACAGTGCCTTGCACGGTCAGAACTCAGCAAATGATGGGGATTAGATGTTTTTCTACTTGACCCTTTTGAAGGCTAGTGCCAAAGGCACTTGGTCAGCTCATGCTGAGAAGCTCATAATACATTTAAGTATTCATATTTTCCTACATCTTCCTCCTAGCTAAGATGCCTGAGGCTGCCAGAAATAATCACACTATTTGTGATCCTATGTTTATGCAACAGAAACGAAATGGAATTTTATGGTCGGCTGTGTTCAACACCAATGCCCACATTGGGATAATTCCATGCAGTGCTGTGTAACAAGAATTTATGCAATATCCAATCCAGAGATGCAGTTCCTGGGCCAACAAAGCTTTAGCAAACTATCAGATTTAAAAGAAAATTAAAAAAGGAGCAAGCCAGCCCCACATCTGTAGACCCCATCTTAGAGCCACTTAGCAATAGCT
Source organism: Bos indicus (assembly GCF_029378745.1). Lineage (NCBI taxonomy): Eukaryota > Metazoa > Chordata > Mammalia > Artiodactyla > Bovidae > Bos > Bos indicus. The sequence goes on from NC_091781.1 coordinate 39,314,888, forward strand.
CTTTAATTGACCTGGAGAGTAATTCTGATCTCATTCATTTAAAAGGAGGAAGCAGGTTTTGGCAGAGGAAATGCTTTCCACAAAAAAATGTGTTCCAAATAGCAAAAACAAAAAGTGAAAAATCAAAAACACAAATGAAGAACAATTGCCATATTTAAGATAAAATGAATGTTGCTAATTGATAAGAAAGGACAGCAACATAGATGAGCTATGATTCAAGACTTTTAAAATGTTAGGCTGAAAGGTTTCCCTTTGGCGATAAGAACAGAACACCATGAGGTTGTTATGGTTTCACCCAACAACCTACAGGGAGTGAAACACTGAGCAGAATTTACATGGTCATCACTCTTATTTTTCTCTGGATGCTTCACGCAGCATGCTAGTTCTGCTTCCTGACCAGGGGTGGATCCTGCGCCCCCTACAGTAGAAGCTCTGATTTCTAAGCCCCAGAACACCAGGGAAGTCCCATCACAGTCATCACTCTGTAATCTCCTGGCATGCTCTTTGGTTTTGGTTTTGGGTCGGGGTGAGGGGGGATTTTACTACAAAGTACACAGCACTGACTCCATTGCTGCTTTGGTGCTCCCAAAAAATGCAATCAAGGGAGAACATAAACCTAAATACTGTCCTTCCTGGGCCGAGGGAAATGAGGATGCAGCCTGGGAAGGCAGCTCTAAGAAGAGGCAGGACCCGTACTTGGAGCAACAACCCAGCTGGAGCCAGGCACACGGCAGGCTTTCCAAAAGATCTATTGAGCTGAACTTTACCCCAGAGGAACAGCGTGGAGGACACAGTGGGCAGAACTAAGTAGGGAAGAAGCCTAGTGTCTGGGGACATGCCATCCCCTCCCAGCAGTAAACGGGAGCAAACAGCAATTTGTGCTTTTGTAATTTAGTCGCTAGGTTGTGACCAACTCTTTGGGACCCCATGGACTCATAGCCCACCAGGCTCCCCCATCCATGGACTTCTCCAGGCAAGCATATTGGAGTGGGAAGCCATTCCCTTCTCCAAGGGATCTTCCCGATCAAGGAATCGAACCTAGGTCTCCTGCTTGGCAGGCTGATTCTTTACCACTGAGCCACCTGGGAAGCCAAAATTGTGCTTAACAATAGTCTATTTATCAAATACTGTCAAGTAAAACTCCAGAAAAATGGATGCTCCTTTTTTTTTGTTTGTTTGTTTTGGCTGCACTAGGTGGCTTACAGGCTCTTACTTCCGCAGCCAGGATTGAACTCAGGACCTCAGCAATGAAAGCACGCAGCACCAACCACTGGATCACTGGGGAAGTCCCGGATGTCTACTCCTTTAAACACTAACATCATTATGACGTAAATAATTTTGGGGAAAACTGTATCTATCTATTCACTAGATTTTTAAGGAGTGCTCACTCCATGAGGTGGGAGGGACAGAGGATGGGACCGGGCAAGCACATTAACTTCCCTCACAGAATTTACATTCCTGATACAAAACTGTAAAAAAAATAATTTAGAGACAGCTACAACAAGGAACAAGCCTTTAAGAGAAGATACTGAGGGTGAGAAGATATTCAACTGGCAAGAGCTGGGAGCAGCAACTTCGAGAGATGGAGAGCAGAGACCAGGTAATGGGAGGCTAAGTCGGCAGGGAGGGGGTATGGCGGGAGCCAGATGGCAAGATTCACTGGGTACCCAGATGCCTCAGAACCTTTCCCAGCAATGCATGAAGATGGCACGCCTTCTCTTATAGGTCCCATTTGCAGTGGTTCAACAGCACTACGACCCCTATAACTTAAATTTTGCAACATCCAGAGATGATGTCCAGCCCCACATAAAAAGAATCACACAGGCCACGGTCCACTCAGAGTTTTGAGGTGTTTTGATTTTCAAAAACCCTTCAACATTCTTCCTCCAGTCTTTCTTAGAATTTGTCTCTAGCCATCTGAAAAGGAAAATAGTTGTTAGGAGCCAGTCAAAAGTAAAAGGTAACTGGTAACATCCAGTCCTACACCCCAAAGTGAACTGAGGGGATCATCCTTGGGCTATTAATTCTTCACGACACTCCTGAGAAGAGAGAGGGAGATAGAGAGAGAGAGACAGATAGACAGACAGACAGACACACACACACACACACACACAGAGAAAGAGCCACAACTCTGATCATCCAAAAATCACCAACATTCTTCCAGATGAAATTTGTTGGAACTAATTTTCTGGCATCACAGGTCAAATTTTCTTCCAAAGTCACCCTTAAAAGTAAAAACTCATATAAAACATGAAAACTAATTTATATAAATACAGATCTTCTACACTGAAATCTTTAAAAACACGCACATCTGATACAGCCAAGATGGCTGTCACCATCACTTTTTGTATGTTCGGCTGTATTTATAGATACAGTGTAGGTAGCTCCGTCTTTATCTTTCTCTATAAATACCTACACTGGCAATTGTCAACCAGATCGTGGGGAATTAAAAGCAATTTGTAGGCGTTAAAAAAAAATACCACACTGTCTGCTATTCTATCATCAAATGTGTCAATATCTATGCACCCAGAGGGCAAAACTTTAATTAAAAGTTGATATTCTAAGAAATCTTAAAAATTAGGGTAGAAATAAATGCAAAAGAAACAAAAGAGACCATAGCAAAAATCAACAAAGCCAAAAGCTGGTTCTTTGAAAGGATAAATAAAATTGACAAACCATTAGCCAGACTCATCAAGAAACAAAGGGAGAAAAATCAAATCAATAAAATTAGAAATGAAAATGGAGAGATCACAACAGACAACACCGAAATACAAAGGATCATAAGAGACTACTATCAACAATTATATGCCAATAAAATGGACAACGTGGAAGAAATGGACAAATTCTTAGAAAAGTACAACTTTCCAAAACTCGACCAGGAAGAAATAGAAAATCTTAACAGACCCATCACAAGCATGGACATTGAAACTGTAATCAAAAATCTTCCAGCAAACAAAAGCCCAGGTCTAGACGGCTTCACAGCTGAATTCTACCAAAAATTTAGAGAAGAGCTAACACCTATTCTACTCAAACTCTTCCAGAAAATTGCAGAGGAAGGTAAACTTCCAAACTCATTCTATGAGGCCACCATCACCCTAATACCAAAACCTGACAAAGATCCCACAAAAAAAGAAAACTACAGGCCAATATCACTGATGAACATAGATGCAAAAATCTTTAACAAAATTCTAGCAATCAGAATCCAACAACACATTAAAAAGATCATACACCATGACCAAGTGGGCTTTATCCCAGGGATGCAAGGATTCTTCAATATCCTCAAATCAATCAATGTAATACACCACATTAACAAATTGAAAAATAAAAACCATAAGATTATCTCAATAGATGCAGAGAAAGCCTTTGACAAAATTCAACATCCATTTATGATAAAAACTCTCCAGAAAGCAGGAATAGAAGGAACATACCTCAACATAATAAAAGCTATATATGACAAACCCACAGCAAACATTATCCTCAATGGTGAAAAATTGAAAGCATTTCCTCTGAGGTCAGGAACAAAACAAGGGTGCCCACTTTCACCATTACTATTCAACATAGTTTTGGCCACAGCAATCAGAGCAGAAAAAGAAATAAAAGGAATCCAAATTGGAAAAGAAGAAGTAAAACTCTCACTGTTTGCAGATGACATGATCCTCTACATAGAAAACCCTAAAGACTCCACCAGAAAATTACTAGAACTAATCAATGAATATAGTAAAGTTGCAGGATATAAAATCAACACACAGAAATCCCTTGCATTCCTATACACTAATAATGAGAAAATAGAAAGAGAAATTAAGGAAACAATTCCATTCACCATTGCAACGAAAACAATAAAATACTTAGGAATATATCTACCTAAAGAAACTAAAGACCTATATATAGACAACTATACAACACTGGTGAAAGAAATCAAAAAGGACACTAATAGATGGAGAAATATACCATGTTCATGGATCAGAAGAATCAATATAGTGAAAATGAGTATACTACCCAAAGCAATTTATAGATTCAATGCAATCCCTATCAAGCTACTAACGGTATTCTTCACAGAGCTAGAACAAATAATTTCACAATCTGTATGGAAATACAAAAAACCTCGAATAGCCAAAGCTATCTTGAGAAAGAAGAATGGAACTGGAGGAATCAACCTACCTGACTTCAGGCTCTACTACAAAGCCACAGTCATCAAGACAGTATGGTACTGGCACAAAGACAGAAATATAGATCAATGGAACAAAATAGAAAGCCCAGAGATAAATCCACGCACATATGGACACCTTATCTTTGACAAAGGAGGCAAGAATATACAATGGATTAAAGACAATCTCTTTAACAAGTGGTGCTGGGAAAACTGGTCAACCACTTGTAAAAGAATGAAACTAGAGCACTCTCTAATACCATACACAAAAATAAACTCAACGTAAGACCAGAAACTATGAAACTCCTAGAGGAGAACATAGGCAAAACACTCTCCGACATACATCACAGCAGGATCCTCTGTGACCCACCTCCCAGAATATTGGAAATAAAAGCAAAAATAAACAAATGGGACCTAATTAAACTTAAAAGCTTCTGCACAACAAAGGAAACTATAAGCAAGGTGAAAAGACAGCCTTCAGAATGGGAGAAAATAATAGCAAATGAAGCAACTGACAAACAACTAATCTCAAAAATATACAAGCAACTCCTCCAGCTCAACTCCAGAAAAATAAATGACCCAATCAAAAAATGGGCCAAAGAACTAAATAGACATTTCTCCAAAGAAGACATACAGATGGCTAACAAACACATGAAAAGATGCTCAACATCACTCATTATCAGAGAAATGCAAATCAAAACCACTATGAGGTACCATTTCACGCCAGTCAGAATGGCTGCGATCCAAAAGTCTACAAGCAATAAATGCTGGAGAGGGTGTGGAGAAAAGGGAACCCTCTTACACTGTTGGTGGAAATGCAAACTAGTACAGCCACTATGGAGAACAGTGTGGAGATTCCTTAAAAAACTGGAAATAGAACTGCCTTATGATCCAGCAATCCCACTGCTGGGCACACACACTGAGGAAACCAGAATTGAAAGAGACACATGTACCCCAATGTTCATCGCAGCGTTGTTTATAATAGCCAGGACATGGAAGCAACCTAGGTGTCCATCAGCAGATGAATGGATAAGAAAGCTGTGGTACATATACACAATGGAGTATTACTCAGCCATTAAAAAGAATACATGTGAATCAGTTCTAATGAGGTGGATGAAACTGGAGCCTATTATACAGAGTGAAGTAAGCCAGAAAGAAAAACACCAATACAGTATACTAATGCATATATATGGAATTTAGAAAGATGGTAACAATAACCCTGTATACGAGACAGCAAAAGAGACACTGATGTATAGAACAGTCTTTTGGACTCTGTGGGAGAGGGAGGGGTGGTTGATTTGGAAGAATGGCATTGAAATACGTATAATATCATATATGGAATGAGTTGCCAGTCCAGGTTTGATGCACGATACTGGATGCTTGGGGCTGGTGCACTGGGACGACCCAGAGGGATGGTATGGGGAGGGAGGAGTGAGGAGGGCTCAGGATGGGGAACACATGTATACCTGTGGTGGATTCATTTCGATATTTGGCAAAACCAATACAATACTGTAAAGTTAAAAAAAAAAAAAAAAGATATTCTATTACCGATAACTCAATGCCCTTTTATTGAGTAGAAACTAGGATACATGAATCTGTTCCCATAGGATACATACGGAAAGAAAATAAAAATCAGGCAGTTCAAATTGTATGTATGAAGACGTCAATGCTGTTCAAGGTCAAAAGGATGTCACTTTGCAAAGAACCCACCCATCTTTCTCCTCAGACACTGCAGCCGAAGGGCCAGAGTAGCCGTGATACCTGCACAGAGTCTGCAGACATGGGGCTCATGTAGTGCCTGAACAACAACCTGTGCCTCATTTTTCAAATGCACTTTTGTTCATCGCAGGTCACAACTGTAATGGGCAGAGCAATTTAATTCATCACCTTTTGGGCAGGGATCCACACTGAAAAACCCACATCCAGAGGACAATTTGGCTCAATTAATGGGCTTTTCTCAGAGGACATTCACGATGAAAAGCATATGGAACCAGAATAGTGTGTTCTTTTTACAATGAAATGTTGACTTCCAGTCTGGGAAAGGAACGCTACAACTAAATATGGGTTCGTTGGAAAATCACTGAATTAACAGAATGTGGGTTTGTTGGAAAATCACTGAATTAATAAATAGAATACGGCCAAAGAAATCTTGCAAAGTCCCTCTTGTAAACCAATGTTATTTTAAAAAACTTAAACATAGGGCTTCACAATACACCAGGAATGTATTTAGAAAACTCTCAGTATAAGAAAAAGAAAAATCTCAGTCTGCTTTCCCTAAAGAGAGAACAAGTTCTACGAAACAATGAGGTTCAGAAGTCTCATGCTTATTACGTTAGAAAACAATGCTTTTTCCCTGTGATGTGTGGCATCCCGGACATGCTTTTGGTAATGTCATAAATGCCATGTGAAAGAACGAAAGCTCAGAGACAGAGCACTTGGTTCTGGTTATGACACCGCAAGGTTTCTCAACAGCACTCGCTGGTGTGTGTGTGTGGCGGGGGCGGGGAGGGGGTCCTGTCCTGGTCGGGTAGAGCATCCCCAGCCTCTACCCACTAAGCGCCAGCAGCAACATCCCTCCCTATTCTGATAACCACAAATGTCGCCATTGCCAAATGTCTTCAGCGGGGCAAGAAAGAAACAAGAAAATCACCTTAAACTGAGAAGACTGTACTACTGCAATCACACTGTTTTATACTTAAATGTCACTTGATTACATCTGAAGACTGTCACAATTCAGTTGATACCTTTATAAAAACATATCAAGCCTGAAAAGAGATAAGGCATTTTCAGTCTCCCTATCTCCAACATCTTTGTAATTTGTAAAACACATCTAAAACTTTTTAAACAGAAGGAAAAACTAAAATAAAAAAAAAAAAGAAACCACCAGTGTCTTGGTCTTCTCCTACTCTTATTATCACAGAGGTGATTTAAAAAAAAAAAAAAGGCTTACGGTGTATGGAGACCACCAAACAACATCCTATCGTGTAAAAGCTCATAAACTTCAGTAACTGGGTCTAGGAAACATTGGTCCCCTTCCTGAAAGATAAATTCCCTCCTCTTGCAGTCTTCACACCTGCTACGATTTTTCTTTCAATAAATTCATGTAATTTAATCTGCCCAATAGAAAGTCAGGGATTAAAAAAAAAGGGACAAGGAGGCAAAACGACAAGTTTAATTTGGAAAATATGACTGGGTTTGAGTCTGTGTTCACTTGAGATGGAAAATGGTCACATCCCGTGTGGGTCACATCTACATGCCCGTTGCCACCTCTCGTCTTCCTGAGCTCTCATGGTGGAGCTGCCTCAGAGAAGGGGAGACCAGGCATGCTATGTCAGCATGCCTCCAAGGTTTCTGGGGTATGCTCTCAGGGGAAAGAAGGGGGAAAGAGAGTCAAGAGGCAACAGGGTGTGGACATTAGAGTGAGCTATGCACCTCTGCATTGTCCTCCACTGAGAAATGAACTGTGTCACTGAACCTCTCGCCTCATACTCCTTACAGCAGAAGAAGGATGGCTAGTAATCTATCACCTGGCTAATTTATCTTCCTCCACAACTACATGGCAAACTCTCCATCACAATCAGATGGGTGGCTGACGGAGAAAGAACACCCAAGGTACAGAGGGCTTCTGAAAGAGCCCTCTCCCACGACCTCCCAGACCCCTTCTCTTTGAGTACAAGTACAGCAACTGCACTTTGAAAAGTGAAAACACCCAACTTCACCAAATAATGATGAGATCTTTATAGACGAATCTTATCTCCTGTTTCTATTAAATGTAAACAACCGCTGGTACAAGAGGAAGATAATCCAATTTATAAACCACAGAAATGACACAACTTGAAAGGAGGCCTCAACTTTATAAAGCAAGGAAATCCTATAGTGAGCTTTTAAACCTAACAGACAAACCACACGAAACACAGCTCCAGGGTTATTTTGTCCCGGTCATGCTCAAAAGGCATCAGTTTGCAGACTCAGATGGTTAGCAGCAAACCACAGCCAGTTCCCAAATGAATTCATGTACTTCTCAGAACCCAGCCAGCACTGCCGCATAAATGGGATAGAGGGCTTCTGGCCGACACTCATGGCCAAGTTCATCCTGTTTCAACGGTACAGGATATAACCCTTCTCCAAACACCCAAGTGGGAGACTTGCCCGCTTGGCAAAGCCAGTCTTCAATAGGCCTCTCCCCACACTGAGCTCCCAAAGCACACAAGCTAATGGAATTCCAAGGGTCAGTTGAGTTCTGCCTTAGAATGTGGGGCGAGTCTTACATAGATGACAACAGGCACAGACCTGCTGTCCGGATCCAACAGATGTACCAGGAGGCCAACCATATTTCCAGTTAGGCAGGCTTTAATTTCCTGGGGAAACTCTCAGCATTTTGAACAGAAGAAAGCTAGAAAAAAAATCAAAATTTTTTTTCTTCATGCCTGGGACGCTAACATGCCTACCGATGGAAAAGATCAAACGAACAGAACAAAAAATAGAAACAGAATCCTGAAATGCAATTCGGCTGCTTAACTGTGGAGCTTCCTGTCGTCAAAAATAGAATCCAGACACTTGATGGTCATATGAATTCATGCAGTGACCTGTCATGAAAGATGGCAAATTATTTTCAAGATAAAAGCTAGACACGGCATGTCACCTGTATGCACTATAATGTGGCTCAAAACAGACGCAATGACAATGTCTACAAATCTTGCTTTATTCTCTCTACTTTGTTTTTATTTTCAATCCCATACCACCATGAACACTGCTAGGACTTCCTGGGGAGAAGGAATGAGATAGGTCTTCTAAATAACTGTGGTCCACTTTGAACACTGAACACCATAAAAAGTACTAAGAGTTTAAATGCAGAATAACATTATAAACTGGAATTACAAGAGCACATTCAGGTGCTTAATCGGGAGCCAAGGTGAGATTCACCAACCACAACCACTCATTCCACTCCATCGCCCACTCTTGGTTTAACCATCCGGCCTTTTTTGACCCTGTACATCTGTACCTCTCCAACGTGAAAGTGTCTGCAAACCACCTGAAGCTCTTGTTTTAAAGCAGTTTCTATTCTGATTCTGGGTGAGGTGCCAAGTCTTGCACTTCCAACAAGCTTCCAGGAGATGCCGATGCCCTTGGTCCAAAGATCAAGCTGTGCACAGCCGGGAGCTCGGTAACTCTGGAAACACTGTGGGCTCCCTACTGGCAGCCTTCTCTGTCTTATCGAATAGCGGCAACCTAATGAACCTGAGGGCTGAGTCAGGCTGGAGCCAACCCAGTCCCAGGAACTGGAGTCCTCTCTGATAGAAATGGGTGTAGGGTAGGCACAGGGTCCAGCTTGAGCCAATGATTTTTATGGGGAAGTCAGCTGGACTTCCCTCCCAGCTTCACTCCTGCGAAAGCCTCTGCCATGTGAATCTGGGCTACAGGGGGCCGAGGGAACCATCTGAAAGCCAAGGACAGAGGTGAAAGGGCATGTACAGAAGACCACAAATAAAAGGTCACAAAGCTATGAGCCACAGGCCAAATCCAGACTGCCATCTGTTTTTGTAAATAAAGTTTTATTAGAGCAGAACCATGCCCATCCGTCTACTGTTTATGGTTAGGTTTATGCCTCAGTGACAAAGATGAGAAGTTGCAGCAGAGGCCATATGGCTCTCCAAGCCTCAGGTGTTTATAACCAGGCCCTCTTCGGAAGAATTTTGCTGACCCCTGGCCTAGATCGTTAAATCAACTCCCCATATGCTTCATCCCATCCTGCATTTCACCAGCGTGACTGTTTCAATAGTTTCCTCCCCTGCTGGACAATAAACTCCTTAGCTATCTTGTTTACTACTATCTGCCAGTTCTGAGCACAGTACCAGGCCCATAGGGGCTGCGCAGGGAGTTGTGAAATTTGTAATTAAGCTCCAATGTTTTAATCAAGATATCTGCAAGTTTGTGCTCCTTTCTCTGGCTCTTCAATATTCAGTGTTTAGACTATGCTAAAAATGACAGTCCTTAATATAACCTCCTATTAATAGCAATAACCTGCTTTTCATCCTCCACAAATACCACTTCCTTCCTCTCCGATCAGTTACAGGCAGGACAGAATGGGGCTGCCAAATCCGGTCTCACTGTATCCAGAAGCAATACAGCCTGGGGCCTGGAAGTCCAGGTCAGAATTTGCATGATCGCCAGTCCCGCGGCCAACAGCAGGATGGACAGCCCGCTCTCCAGCCAACTGGAGTCCACAGAAGAGAGAACACACAATAGCAGGCAGCCTTCTGTGAGCCCAAGAGGAAACATAAATTTTGAATAAAGGAAGAAACGGAAAAAGAAGTAGGAGATCCCAGGATGATAAAAGGCCCAACTTCCTACAGCAAAAGAGCTACCAGAGGATATCTTACAGAGGACTCTGAACATTATGATATAAGTATCTTGTTGCAAAATGCTATGATGGAAATGGATGGTTACTAGTTATTTTCAAAGATAACAAGTTTTCTTGACAGAATTAGCAGTTGATACATTCCTTTTACTGTATTTTTGTAGCCTAATACCACAATGATGAAGAAGGAAAAAAACAAAGCAAAACAAAAATCATGCAGTATAGAGCTGGAAGTTGGCTAGAGTTCCTGCTTAGGGATGGGGGTAAATAATTTGGCCTCAGTTTTCTAATCCATAAAATAGACATAATACTAACACTTCTCTTACACATTTGTTGAGGTGAATACTCAATAGATGGTAGCGATATATCATTGCTCATATTTTTAAAGTAAAGAACACATAGAAATCATTGAATACATTACCTAGCAACCTTTATCTTTTAAAAATTTTACTTCTATCTTTCCTTACACACTGTTGACATTATCAAAAAGGAGTCTCCCCCACCCTGTATTATATACCTGTGCCTGAAAAGTTATTACAAGTAATATATAGTTTTTTTTTTAATTGGAGTATAGATGTTTTAAAGTCTTATTAGTTTCTACTGGACAACATGAATCAGCTGTAAGGATACATATATCCACTTCCTCCCGAGCCTCCCTCCCACCTCCCAATCCCACCCCTCTGGATCAGCCCTGGGATTTCTTTGGAAGGAATGATGCTAAAGCTGAAACTCCAGTACTTTGGCCACCTCATGCGAAGAGTAGAGTCGTTGGAAAAGACTCTGATGATGGGAGTGATTGGGGGCAGGAGGAGAAGGGGACGACAGAGGATGAGATGGCTGGATGGCATCACTGACTCGATGGACATGAGTCTGAGTGAACTCCAGGAGTTGGTGATGGATAGGGAGGCCTGGTGTGCTGCGATTCATGGGGTCGCAAAGAGTCGGACACAACTGAGCGACTGAACTGAACTGAAGGTCATCACAGAGCATGGAGGTGAACTCCCTGTGCTATACAGCAGCTACTCACCAGCTATCTATTTTATACATGGTGGTATATATACGTCAACATTACTCTCCCAATTTGTCCCACCCGTCTCAGTAATATACAATGGATCATTAATCTATGGCAGGCTATGTCTCAATATTCTTCCTCAAAGAAACGTGAATAAGAAGTAGACAGTTTCGATACGAGGCCTTTCCTTTTAGGAGAAGGTTGGCAGCTTCACTCAGGAAGTAAAGACATACCCAGGAACAGCAAATATCATGTATCTTTGAGCCCACTGCTAGCACTACTCTAAAGCCTTTATTTCTCATTACACAGCTCAGAGTCACAACCTAAGCACCTTCAAGACACAAGCTTAGTTTTGTGATGTTTAGGGGAAAGAAAGTGTTTTAAGCTAAAGTTTATGAAATGGACTGAGCTGATGCGCCAGCATTAAGTAACAAATAAATGTAATCAGTTCCCACTAAACTCTAGGCACTAAGAAAATGTGGTTCAAAGGGTTAAGTTCTAAGAGTAGAACATGGTAATAATGGCTGGTGGGATAATTTCTCTGAAGACAATTAAAGGAAGTACAGAAAATGACACAGAGCAGACAGGAGTACTACCCTACAGGGGCTTATGGGCAGGCTTTCCTGGGAAGGTGAAGTTTGAACAGAGACAAGAACTGAGTGAGAGAGTAAGTTCTGTGCCCTGTGGTGAAGGTCAGGGTACAGGGTCAAGAGGGAAACATGCTCCAGACAGGAAAGAGTAAGTGCAGGCTAGTGAGTCTGTTCCAAAGACGGGTTCTCCTTGGGTCCCAGGACAATAACACACAAACTTACTCACTTACTACTCACTCACTCACTCCAGCTGCAGCCCGTGGGATCTAGTTCCCTGGCCAGGGATCGAACCTGAGCCCTCTGCATTGGGAGTGCCGGGTTTCAGCCACTGGACCACCAGGGAAGTCCCAAAGGTAACAACTTTTTATTCAAAAATGTTGCTTTCCTGGATTCCCCTGGTGGCCCAATAGTTAAGATCCAGCTCTGCCAATGCAGGAGGTGCGGGTTAGATCCCTGGTAAGGGAACTGAGATCCCACGTGCTGCATGGCAAAAAGTTTTTTTTTTTTTTAAAGTTGCTTCTTATACTAGGTGAGTGGGTAGTGTTCAAAGATAAACTGAAGCATTAAAAAATTTTAAGAGTTTATTTAATCAAGAGTCAACTCATATAGGACGATATTTACTGGCAGGAGCTGAGGAGAGACTTTCATAGAGAAAAAGTAGAAACAAAATAAGGAGATTACTGATTGGTTGAAGCCCAGCAAGTTGTTTGTGATTGGTTGGTGTTAGGTGTCAATTTCATAACCCTGAGGCATGTGCAGGTTTGGCTTTGGGTTCGCTACACAGGCCACTAGGGCATCAGCGCCACCTCAGTCTCATGGCCTCCTTGTTTAATTAACATGACAGTCGCGTAGTGGGTAAGTAGGTCCATGAATAAGTGAAATTTGGGTATGATCTGGTTCTTTATTGGCTTTCTAGTTGCTGCAGCATACACTAAAACTAACCATTTAACCATTCTCTAGGTTTCCTGCTATTTCCATTACATCCCTTCCTTTGGGAAGGCCTATAGCACTCTCCCAAGTGACCACACGCAACCAGTCACATCTGCATTTCTTTCCAACTCCTTCCACACAGCACCTGGAATGCAGCAAGAGAAGTGATTATCTGTCAACCAGACTTCCTTTAAAAACACTCCTTTTGCAGCTCCAAAGCCTTGGTTACCAAGGACAGCGCCCTTCTGGTTCGGGTCTCTAATTTCAAAAGCAGGGGATCACAAGAATTACAAGCACCAATGCCCTGACCTTTCGGGAGCATTTCCACCACTGGGGACCAAGTGAAAAACCAACTCACCTATTACAGTGTGGGAGCAGACTGCAAAATTTCCCAGTCCCATTCTCACAGCCGCAGAGTTCTCCTCAAGAAGTCATTAACAGCATTTACAGAAGGATAAAAGGATATTTAGAGAACTGGGCTTTCCCCAGGAAATGAAGTAGCTTTTTGACTCACAGTATAAAAGAAATCAATGAGAATCAGTTGGCCAGCAATATAAAGTATATGTTAGACAAAAAGAAAGGAGAGGTAGAGAGAGATGGTTTAAATCACTGCCATATTCAGGGGATGGCAGGGCATTTCCCGCTCCTGCCCTCCCATCCATTCATGGTGACTAATTCAAGTACAGCCTTTTCAAAACCTTAAAGGGGCAGAGGACTCTATTCCAGATATCTTCCTTGTCCGTGTGATTTCTGAGTTCACAGCTGAGACAGACAGACATTTGTTGATTTTACTAAAGGCATATGGCATTTACATACTATTTCCTATCTTCTCTATTCTTTGTACAGAGGGATGTTATACTCCTCATTAGATGAAGCTGGGAAAGATTCATTGCTATCTCTCTAGCTGGTACATCACACAACTAAAAAATGATAGAGCTGAATGACAAATCCAGGTTTTTTAGGAGGACCATGATGCATCCGAGGGTAATTAAAAATAAATACATTAATAAAAATATTTATCTCCAGTCAAAAATTGACTTCTTCCTCATTTGTAACCTGATGAGTAGAAATACATCTGTGTCCTCACATCATCATTTAGGAACAACTTTTCTTTCCAAGTGAGTCTCCCAACAATGCACCGCCCTTCGCTGTTGACATCAAAATTTCTGCCCACAAACCGACCACCATACCTAGAAACAGCCATTCTCTCTGCACCCAATGCAAAGACTTTCTGTCAAGCTTCTTTCTTGAATCATGTCTCCAGCACACTGCCTCTATACTCATTCCTTCCCTGCTTCTCATTCATCACTGGCCAAGCTATAGGAGGGGAAATACAGGAGTTAAACCAGGGGTCCCCAACCACCTGGATACAATGCCTGATGATCTGAGGTGGAGCTGAAATAATACTAATAGAAATAACATGCACAATTCAGTGTAATGTGCTTGAATACTCCCAAAACCACCCCCAGCCCCATCCATGGAAAAATTGTCTTCCACAAAACTGGTCCCTGGTGCCAAAAAGGTTGGAACTGCTGCTATAAACTGCTTATTAGTCAAATTTTTCCTGCATTATGTCTTTTCTCAGGGTGTGATCACCTCCTGGATCAATATCTGTTTGGGTTCTGGACTTCAATCTGAAAAGCAACCTTAATTAAACAGCCCTTGTGAGCAAGACACACATAACCGCTATTTGAAGAGGTGTTTGTGGAGCTCTCGGGATCCTCCCAATATTAACACATCCAGAGGAAGTTTGTACGAGGGAAGTGTGTTACCAGACTTCCTGCATGGCTCACACCAAGGCAGGGTGTCATTCTAGCAAGATGCAGAGAACCTGCAAGACGAAGAAGATGAGTTGGGCACAGAGAGACTGCCAGGCAACGTGGCATGTTCATCCCTTAAACACTCCATTTCATTCCAAGGTACCCGAACGATAATAGACTTTATTCTAATTGGATTGTCTGCAATGAGCCAATTTAAGTGCTAAATGCTGCGAATTATTCAGCCTGACATAGCAATGCACTGATGTGAGCCGCTGCAGGGCAGGAGGTTTGTGGAAAGTGTAAGTTCCTGAGGCATAAGGAGGCGCCTCGCACATCTAACTTGGCAGACCTCCACCGCAGATTCAGACTGTCTGCACAGCTGCAGGGGACCAAGAAAGCATCGGCTGCCACCTTGACCCCAAACACATCTGCCATCAGCCCGGACGGCTGATTCCATTGTCTCACTGGGGCAAAGGCAGGTCAAAGGCTTAAAAGGAGAACGACCGGCTCAGAACACAAGGAAAGATTTTCCACAGGAAAGGGCATCCTTCACCATCACTCTGGGTTCTGTTATTTTCACATCACATTTTCAGAATTTAAAAACATTTTTAGACTTAAATTTTTAAATTTAAGAACGTTTAAACTCATCAGGGTATTGGCTAGAGGTTTAAAATTAGTGTTTAAAAGCTTGAGATTTGGAATGGAAATGGATCCATCACATGCCAAGGCAAGTTACTTAATACTTCTATACTTCAGTTTCTTCATTTAAAAAAATGGGCATGATAAAAGTGTCTATACTGCTCTAGACTAGGATGAAGATTTAAATATATATAGGGATTCTAACATGTATGGAGCCTAACATAAGCTAGTCATTAAAATGTACAGTATATATACACAAATATATAATATACAGATGTATAAGGTATATATTATCTACAGAAACACATAATAGCAATTACATGGGAGTTTTCTCCAAAAACAGACTTAAAGAGAAATAACTAGACAACATCTACAGAACTCCATCTGGAACCTAAATGATCACTATTTCATGTTACAGGACACAAAAGAAAGTGCCTGATTTGAACAGGAGATTTTCTTCTCAACACAGTTCTGTCATAGCTTCTCCTGTAGAATTTATTTATGAAAAACACTGGAGAGGGAGGTCAAAATAGATGGTCTCTAGGGTGCCACTTAGCACTAAAATTAGGATTTTCAAAATCAATTTATAACTATAATAATCTTCTAACTAAAATGATTTCCAACACTGCCCTAGTTCTGAATCAAGCTATATTTTCATGAAATACTATGGCTCTCTATACAGAGCCCAAAGGAAGTCTAGGTCATGGTAAAAACTCAATTTACAAATGCCAACAACAACAAAATACAGAGCCAGCTTTTAATGGCTCAAGAAAAGAATGTTCCTTCAGTTTCCTGACTAAAGGGTTAATTACAATTTCTTCCATGTCAAATGCAACTGATTCAACTTGGGCTGAGGGATTGAAGTGCCATAATATTCCTATCTGACTTAACAGCACTTTCTGTATATATTCTATTCATAAGGATCAACAGTTGAATAGTTTACTTGACAATCTTCCCCTTATATGTGCTAAGTCACACAAACCTAGACACGTTCATTCAAGAATGGGCTGTGACTATTTGTGCTGTTCTCTTAGGAGCTGTGAAAGCAACCTAAGTTACCTTAAATTCAGAGTCACTACGTGGGATTTCCTATATTATTCAGATTTGTGTGTGTGTGTCTGTGTGCACTCGCCTAGTCATGTCTGACTGTTTGCAATCCCATGGACTGTAGCCTACCAGGCTCCTGTCCATGGAATTTTCCAGGCAAGAATACTGGAGTGGGTTTTCATTTCCCACTCCAGAGGGTCTTCCTGACCAAGCAATCGAACCCCATCTCTTTTATCTCTGGCACTGGCAGGCAGATTCTTTGCCACTGTGCTACATTCAGTTTCAGGTATTTGACTTTAAATCAAATGATAATATGAATGAAGCTTGGTAAACTCTAATATCAATAACCTCAGATATGCAGATGACACCACCCTTATGGCAGAAAGTGAAGAGGAACTCAAAAGCCTCTTGATGAAAGTGAAAGAGGAGAGTGAAAAAGTTGGCTTAAAGCTCAACATTCAGAAAACGAAGATCATGGCATCGGTCCCACCACTTCATGGGAAATAGATGGGGAAATAGTGGAAACAGTGTCAGACTTTATTTTGGGGGGCTCCAAAATCACTGCAGATGGTGACTGCAACCATGAAATTAAGAGACGCTTACTCCTTGGAAGGAAAGTTATGACCAACCTAGATAGCATATTCAAAAGCAGAGACATTACTTTGCCAACAAAGGTTCGTCTAGTCACGGCTATGGTTTTTCCTGTGGTCATGTATGGATGTGAGAGTTGGACTGTGAAGAAGGCTGAGCACCCAAGAACTGATGCTTTTGAACTGTGGTGTTGGAGAAGACTCTTGAGAATCCCTTGGACTGCAAGGAGATCCAACCAGTCCATTCTGAAGGAGATCAGCCCTGGGATTTCTTTGGAAGGAATGATGCTAAAGCTGAAACTCCAGTACTTTGGCCACCTGATGTGAAGAGCTGACTCATTGGAAAAGACTCTGATGCTGGGAGGGATTGGGGGCAAGAGGAGAAGGGGACGCCAGAGGATGAGATGGCTGGATGGCATCACTGACTCGATGGACCTGAGTCTCAGTGAACTCTGGGAGTTGGTGATGGACTGGGAGGCCTGGCATGCTGCGATTCATGGGGTCACAAAGAGTTGGACACGACTGAGCGACTGATCTGATCTGAAACTCTAATAACATCTCCTAAGATGTAGTGCTCTCGTTGAAAAATTAAGTTCAATTTCCAGACTATCTGAAAAATAACACTCCCTGAACTGGCGGAGCTGGGGTTGGGGAGTTCCTATTAAGCCTCACTCAGCAAAGTCCAAAACTATAGCTTCTGAAGAAGGATTCACAAACTTTGCTGTGCTAATCTCTAGAAATAGTCCAAGGAATAATAAGATGATGACAAATAAGATATATTCTGCAGCTCTATTTACAGAATAACGCCTTCCTGCAAGTCGAAGCCGTCTCTTGCTGATAACGGTAAAGAAACACAAATACATTAATCAGGATTTCAGTTCAACTCCCCCACCACCGCCATGCTCCAGCCAATGAGAGAAAAATGAGAGATATTCTGAAATAATCTGTAAACACGGAACAACCAAGTGGTTGAGAAAGACTGCCTTCCTTCAGAACACGCTACAAGGACAGGGAAGGCAGGGTTAATCTATAGAGCTCTTTATCTTAAAATGCATTTTAAAATTCTGTCCACATAAAAATTATTTTGTAGGAAACAGATTTTCATTTTAAAAGAGTTAATCTAGTCATGTTTAATGAAACCAAAATGAATCCCTTATAAAGCCTGCATCTTCTTCCCCACCCTTTCCGTCCTCCTCTTCAGGGCAGAGGTAGCAATAAGGTACACACTTCCTTATCTCTCTAGTGTCAGTCGCTCTGCTGCTGCTGCTGCTGCTAAGTCACTTCAGTCGTGTCCGACTCTGTGTGACCCCATAGACGGCAGCCCACCAGGCCCCGCCGTCCCTGGGATTCTCCAGGCAAGAACACTGGAGTGGGTTGCCATTTCCTCCTCCAATGCATGAAAGTGAAAAGTGAAAGTGAAGTCGCTCAGTCGTGTCCGACTCTTACCGACCCCATGGACTGCAGCCTACCAGGCTCCTCCATCCATGGGATTTTCTAGGCAAGAGTACTAGAGTGGGGTCCATTGCCTTCTTCCGTCATTCGCTCAGTCATGTCCAAATCTTTGCAATCCCATGGACTGCAGCTCTCCAGGCTCCTCTGTTTATGGAATTCTCCAGGCAACAATATTGGAGCGGGAAGCCATTCCCTTCCTCCAGAAGATCTTCCCGACCCAGAGATCGAACCCAAGCCTCCCACATTTCGGGCAGATTCTTTACCGTATGAGTCACTAGGGAAGCCCTATCTTTGTATAACTCATTTAAATACTAAGGTAACACATCTTTTCTTGAGGATCCATCTTTTACTTGGTATTAAGCTAGGAAGAAGATTGAGCTAATAAAATCAGGCAGGTAGTTCACTCCAAAGAAGAAAGACACTCATGTCATTTCAGAACAACATCTTTATTCATGATGATAAAGCTGGTTCTGACTTAGGAACAATACTATCAGATGCTTAAACAGGAAAACAAGGGGATGGGCAGATACCTCCCTCCTACACGGCTGTCTTTACAGCAGGAAAAGAGACCTCGACAATGATGACAACCAGATGGCAACAAACTGCCAAACAGAGCTGAGCGTCCCCAACACGGGTCTATAAAATGAGCAAGGAGCAGAAATCTCAAATCCCTGCAGGCACTGATTTGAACTGGGTCTTAGAGTGAAAGACTCATCTTCAAGAACATCAATGAACCTTATATCTGATTCCAACGCAAAATCACAAAGAAATGATATGTCAAATAACTCCTTCCAACACAAGAAAAGTGGGTCAGAGGACTTTAAAAGCCAGGTATCAGTGGTATCTTTATCTTGACCTTCATCCGATTTCTGATCCTAATGTCTGTGACAGAACCATCTGCCTGAGACCTGATCTACTGAAGATGGGGACTAAAATGCCTCCGAAGAGAAGCAAGGCAGCTCCACCACCCCCGTCTCTATTCAGAGAGGGAATAAACCGGAGCCTTTGTGCTCCCCCACGGTGAAATATACCCAATTAGCCTGGAAAAAGAGGAAGTTTTCTTTCTGTTATAGCATAGACACAAAAGGAAACTCTCTAGCAGACTTGAGCTAATCTCTGAGAGCTGAACTTTTCTTTTAAGACCATAGCTCTCATTTTACATGGCTTTGAAAAACACCAGACATTCCCAGTGGTGACAAGAAAGCACTGGGAAGAACTGAAAGCTGAGAGCCTTCCCTCAGAGGTTAGTAACATAACGGAGGACACTGATTTGAACTTAGATGAACAGGACAACAAGAATTGAGTCAAGGTGTTAACTTATTGAGGAATATGCTATAAACAGAAAAACAAACAAAAAAGTCCAGACCACTGGGTATCCCTTCTTGCAGGATCATGAAAGTAAGACTGCAGAAAGACAAAGGAAAAGAAACCCTGATAGAAATGCCCAGAAAACTCTTAGCAACTGCTGACATCACATATCTGTAGGGTGGCTATACCTTCACACAGTATATTTGTATGAGGTGGGGAAGGTGCTCCTTGCTCTGAAATGTGGCCCTCATCTGCCCCTGGGCATTGCTCCTGTACAATGAACATCCTGCCCAGCTGTCAACGGCAGCTCTTCCTTCACATGTAAAAGTCCATGTTATTTTCAGCCTGAGAGAAATCAGTAAAGAGAAAAGAAACTAGAAGAAAAAGAAATATTTTTAAATGGTGGGGAAAAAAAAATAACTTCAAACCTAACCATCAAGCTCTGACTTGTTTTAAATCCACGTAGTCCGTTTCCTCCCGGTAACCCAAAATACCCTTAGCAAACCACTCTTGGAATAACTCTAGGCTCTGCATAATTTAAATGCTTTAGAAGAAACCCCTGACTGCATGGAGAATAAAGAAATGCCAACCTCCCAAACCTAGCTCCCAATTGACAAGAATAAGGGGAATTAAATATCAAAACTATGCAGATTATTCAAGTATATCAAACAAAAAGGCAAAGATCAAAAAAACAACCATGAAAGTTCTGGAAAAGACTGCCAGTCTTCTGTGCACCAGAATCAATCATAATGACAAATTCCGATGGATTTTTTCCTTTGCCTTTTTTTTTTTTTTTTTGATACATTAAAGGGTAATTGAGTCATGCTTAAGTGAAGCTTTGCAGTTTGAGTTCAGTAAGCAAAGCCTAATTCTAAATGATGCTGAGATACTATGGAATACAAATCCATAAATAATTTTTACATTTAAAAGAGAACCAAGAAAACACACTCTCTGATATATGAATTTCTATCTTTTCAGGGGAAAATTTCTCACCCAAATGAACAGAAGCCTACTGTTTGGGTTTAGTTTGAGCAGTGCTAAGGGGCCATGACTATATTTAAATGGGAATTATTCATAAAGGAGGAGCATATTCCAAAGCTGACTGTACATTGTTACATATTTTTGAAAAGTATCAGAGAATATTCTTAGAAATATACCTGCGAGGTTCCAAAAACACTCTAAAACACAGTAATCAGGATGGGGTCCTGACAACCTGTACCTTACGCCACTCACAGAAAGAAGAGATTTGATTACTTTGGGAGCACATCAAAGGATGCATACCAACAATTTGAATAGAGGAAAGAGAGGGTGTAAATCATCCTGGTGGAAAATGCACAGATTTACCAGGAGAGAAAGAAATGTAAATTGAAACAGCTTTAGAGTCACACTTCAGAGCTATTAAAATACAATGAAATTATAAAACTCAATTTTGGTGGAGCTCTAAACAGGTACACAGTGCCTGGCAATGAAACCAACTTCAATCTTTCTTAATGATCTAGCAGCCTTTAATAAGAGCTGTTCAAAAGCAGTAATTCCAAAGAAATAACTCGGGGAAAAAAGACATTAATTTATACCAAGAAATATTATATTTCATTATAGAGTAATGAAATTGAAGACAACCTAATGCTTCAAAATAGGGGAACAATTATACAAACTGCGACACAACAGCACCATGTGTGACGATACTTACGCTAATACTCTGCACACACAAACCTATTGAAAATTAAACCTATAGCTAGTATTAATAACAGAGAGAAATGTATTTAAGTAAACATATTCGATCAACAAGGAAAATGCAATTAAAGGTATTTTATATCGTAAATGGAAAAAGTAGCCTTGAAAGAAGGCTCAAATGGATAAATCTATCCAAATGTCTAGTGAAAATGAGTCACGAAGCCAGAGTCAGGAAATTTGCATTTAATGTGCATCCATTTTTATTCCCGTATCAACAAAGATTAATTGCACTTCCGTGTCTCAAGTGCTAAGTTAGATGCTTAGGAAACAACAGGAAAGAACAAAGACACAGGTACTGACCTCATGAAATTCCCAAATGCCTCTGTCCTCACCCTTTTGTCTTTAAGCAGAAAAAGGATTAGATATCTTAGGTATAGAAGGAGTTTCAAAGAAGGAAGCAGAGGCTGCTATGGGGGAACTTGGAGAGACCTCACCTCCTATGAGGATACAGGAGGGCTTTCCTGGAGATGCAGTGAGAAATCAGGAGGAGTCCTTATCAAGGCGGAGCAGCTCAACAACAGTGAGAGCACAGGGCACAGCAGGTGGGGCCGAAGAAGTCCCTGGAAGGGTAAGGAAGCAGCCTCTTGGGGCTGCAAACAAGGCATAGGAGATGACCAGACTCAATGATTAAACAAGGGGGAACACTGAGACCCAGCCAAGATGCAGACCTTTCCCCTAACAGCCAAGGGGAGCCGCTGGAGCTTTTCAGCAAAGCAGGGACCTGACAGGGTTTGCTCACTTCTGCTGGGCTGCATTGCAGGAAGGCAGTGGCTTATGGAGGGAGCAGCTGCACAGGAGGAGCAAGACCTGAGGTTGTTCAAGGCAAAAAGAAAGGCTTGGATTAATCTCAGGGGTATCTTGCAGTCACAAAGTCAGCCCCAAGTGCTGCAGGAATGACTTCATGCTCAGCTTCTTCAACACAGTTAAGAAAATACAGTAACTACTCCAAGAAAAGGGAAAACACAAAATTTAAAATAGACATAGATTTAAGCAAGCAATTTCCAAGAGGGGAAAATGCAATGGTTAAAGATATAAAATGATGTTCAACCTCAAGAGCAACAAAAGGCAGAAGTAAAAGAACGAGTTACCATTTTATACCCACTGGGTTGGTAACCATTAGAAAATCAGGCAAATTACTGGGACACTCACTGAACTCCAGATACAAAGGATGAAAGCATAATAGGGTGATATGATCATTCTAGGGGCTTCCCTGGTGGCTCAGACAGTAAGGAATCCCATTGCAGTGAATGAGACCCGGGTTCAATCCCTGGGTCAGGACCATCCCCTGGAGGAGGGCATGGCAACCCATTCCAGTCCTCATGCCTAAAGAATCCCATGGACAGAGAAGCCTGGTGTGCTGCAGTCCATAGGGTCACACAAAGTCAGACACAGCTGAAGTGAGTAAGCAGCAGCAGCATGGTCATTTTAGCTAGGGACCAAGCAGATTGTGGTGAAATTCGGTAATAACCAAAGTCAGTAGTAAAACTCAAGAAGCCCATTTTGGATGGATGAACACACAAATGCACAAACATGCACACATACACATACAGCTATTTTCCTCCTCCAGGGGATCTGTCCTATCCAGGGATCAAACCCATGTCTCCTGCCTTGGAGGCAGATTCTTTACCTGCTGAGCCATCAGGGAAGTGTACACACACACACACACACACACACACACACACAAGTTCAGTTCGGTCGCTTAGTCATGTCCGACTCTTTGCGACCCCATGGACTGCAGCACACCAGGCTTCCCCGTCTTTCATCAGCTGTGTTGCCATGTACCTCTATACATACACATCTTTATACATAAGAGGTCCATAAGGCAACAGGTATAAAGATCCTCATGGTAGCACTGTGAATGGAAAACACAAGTTATAGACAACCAAGGGGCCTTTTCCTGTGGGAATGGGTAAGCAGAATGGGCTGGATGGATGCATGGAACACTGCACAGCAATCAAAAACAATGAACACATAAGATGTAAATAAAACAGTGGAGAGAAATTTTCAAAGCTGGCATTGATTGAAACTGCACAATAACAAAATTGAGTTCTAAACACAAAACATGCAGGTGAATTAAAACCATTACTAGTAAGGTTCTTCGGAAAAGAAAAAAATGCAATCAGAATGAAGGGAAAAAAATAATATGACATGCAGGATCTTTTCACAAACTGAGGATGGTAACACACCATAAAGTATTTGATGCCTTCTGAATCTTAGGCCCAAATTTTACAAGTTAAATTTCTAAATTATTTTGAAATTAACTTTAATCTTTTCCAGTGATAAATATCATGGTACCAACTGAATTTTTCTAATAAATCTTACCAATTCAAGATTTTTTTTAATGACTGTACTACTTTTCACATCTAAACTGCACAGTACTAAAAATGTAAAAACCTGAGCTGACAGAGATTCATATTAGCTTGCTAGAAAGGGTACATTTAGCCTGAGAGAACAGTTCCCTTATGGTCCCAGAAAATATTTACGTAACTTGTATCATTTCCTTGAATGCATAACAGGAAATTTGAAATATCTGATTAACTGATCTCTGATTTTTCACAGAGTATGTGAGCTCCAACATGCTCAAAAAATTATCACAAAATCGGCCAAGGACTGATGCCAAGAATAGCCTTGCTATTAAAAGTACCTGGTTATTCAAAAGGGGTGGGAAAACCCATTTCAATATTACTCTTCAAAAACACAAAAGCCTTTTTAGAGTTTCTGAGAAAAGATGGTATTAAGTGCCAAGGAGAGTCAAGGAAAGGAACACCCCATGTCACGTTTCATGGGGTGTCACATTGCAGGGCAATGTTTCAGGGCCCCTGCCTTGTCAACTTTCACACAATGTCCAGCATTCAGGGACTTGGGGCCCTTGTGTATAAGCACGAGCCCCTGAAATGATTTAAGTCTGCAACCACGGCAACATAATTAATGCTCTGTCTTTTAATGTCAGTATTATTCATTTTTATGTAGATTGGTGGTAACTTCTGCCACACCAACAGATTCTCATTATGTCTGCTTAAGCACATAAAAATCAAATTAATTCATGTTTGCTTTCTTCCTATCTGCCCTTAATTCCTGCAGAGAAGAAACACAGAAGCAGAAGGTTCCAGGGTTTATTACTGTGCTGAGTCACTAAATTATACAGGATTGAACAGCTGATCCTAAATTACTCACTATTCTAACCACGCCCTCCAAAGTTTATACCCAGAATTGGGGTCAAATGCACCCTGTGACCCTCCCGAACATAGGTATCATAACTAGATTTCCATTTCTAGGCTACTGATTTTAAATACGGATTCGAACCTGTCCCTGCTGAACAGTTGGAAAGGAAACAAGTTCTTTAGCTTTTACTACAATTGAGAAAGAAGTTCCAGAGACAAGTCTGATTTCAGATAAAACCAGAGCAGCTCAGGATTTTCCAGGGTGGAGAGTGATCATCTGTGTCCTAGTTACAGGAGCTTTGATCTGCACTTGGCTTATGGTTCTACCCAGTGTTAGAGTAGCCATCCAAACTGGAAACATAAATTCGTAGAATAAAGTAATTTTTTGCACTTCCCTTCAGGAGAGTTTTGCCTAATAAAATGACCTATAATGATGATACACGCATTCAAAGATGACATGCAGCTTTCATCTCAGCATGGAGCCCAGTGTGCAGAGCAATGCTGAGAAGAATTAGGAGGGTAAATCGGGCTCTGCTAGGAAGACAGATCCACTGATAAAGAATCTTCCTGCAATGCAGGAGACCCCGGTTCAATCCCTGGGTCGGGAAGATCCACTGGAGAAGGGATAGGCTACCCACTCCAGTATTCTAGCCTGGAGAACCCCATGAACTATACAGTCCATGGGTTGCAAAGAGTCAGACACGACTGAGCAACTTTCACTTTCACTTCCTTGAGCACAGAGAAAGAGGAAATACTTGTAGGATTAATCTAGGATTAAGTCTTTCCAATTGCTGGGTTTAAAATGAATCTTTGAGACTCACTCTTAAGCTTTTCTTTGCAACAATACAAACCAGGCATATTCTATAATGAGTATTTATTATGGAAGACCATTAATATGAAAGAAGAGAAGAAAACTGAAAAGGCAGGAGCACACTGAAATAGAAAAGGCCCCCAAAACAAGTGCTCAAGAAAATGCCGTATAATTTCAAACTTTGTGTGTTTTAGATTGTCCAACTCAAACGTGCAATCACATCACTTAGTGGATCAGTCAACTCTGTTTCCTATTAAGGGAGAAAAACAGAGCTCTTTCCAAAAAGAAAGCTCAACACTTTTCTTAAAATGTTTAAGCCAGAAGTAACAGTAGTCAGACCTTTAAAAACCTAACTCAAATAGGTTGACTACTATGAATACAATCTCATGATATAAAAATTTCAGGAACTAAAATGTTTTCTTCAAATATGATTTAGTTTCTCTAAAACTTTACTTTCTCCATGATAAAGAAAAAGCCTTTCCAACTCTAATGATAACACATGCAACCTTGAAGCTAAATGAAAACTTAAGAAATAAAGCTAAGTACATTTACGGCTCCCTAAAATTAAACACATTAATGAGAAAATTAATATTCACATGGTTCTTTCTGAAGAGCATATTTCCTCCAAAACACAGAGGATTTGCTTCCTGAAAACCCAAAGAATATCTGAAGTGAGTATTCAAATATTAAATATGTTTCACTTCTTCTAGACAAGGATTTGGAAAGTCAAATGGACACTGAAAAGAGTAAAGAATCGTAGGTTCTTCCTTTAACTTCTACTGACACCACTGAAAGTTCCCTAATAGTACCTCTGTTTATCCCACAAGAGCAATACTGAAAATCAACTACAATTGGGCAAATATCTGAATCCTGTAGGTTTCATTTGAGAATGTATCGATCTTTCATTCAGATAAACGCCAAAGCTTGGAAAAGATTCTCCAAGATTCACTTAAGACACTTGAGTTCTGGGGATTAACGTTAAGTGTATGACAAAGAAATGGATGAACTAGTAAACTATGGTAAGCAAATGTTACTTAAAGAACCACCTACATCCTGAGAAGATGAAAGTTCAATCTGGGAAATTAAGTTTGGAAAGCAGACAAAGAATCCTGAGGACTGAACAAACAGAATCAGAAGACAGAAGGGGAAGCGATCCTAAAAGAACTAATCAGTCACCAGACATGTGCTTGGACAGAAGATTCTGATGTGTCTCCTGGAAAGTACATGGCAAGACTACTGAAAGGAGCAGAAATTAATCTTGGAGTCCTGGGTTCACAGGGTACTGGCCTTATGATCATAGGCAAGCCCCTAAACTTCTCTAACCTCAGTTGACCCTAATGAAGTAGACATGCCTAGCTTAGCTCTCATCGAGTAACATATACATGACTGTAACATATACTATACGGGTCATTGCAGTCAGATTACCCAAATCCTCTTCAAATGATTACATCTGATTTTCATTTATGTATAGTACAGCTGCCTTTTGAGCAGGGAGGAGTCTTTTCCTTTAAGGAAGAAGAAAAAAAAGGAAGCTTCTTTGAGGTCTTCCTAGTACTGATAAAAGCCCTTCATCAAAGTGCAGGGAAAGGTAGACAGCAGGAACCAAATGCACTATTTTCCACCCATTTACAACTTTGCTCTTGAGCATCAAAAAGAAAGTCTTTCTGATTAAAATCAAAGATCACTTTATACTTTGGTAATATTTAACAATCTACTTGCCTGGGATGAAAACCAAGTGTAAAATTATGAGGTTGATTTTTGTCAACTGCAAATACACACATATGTGAAATGCCTATATATATACATTTAAATGCCAACTATATTCATATATATGCCTTTCCTGGCTTTTACAGACTGGATTTACACCTTTGTAAACCACCTAGGGGTTGGCTTTTTTAAAAGACTACATTAAATTCTGAGTAACAATTTAAATGCCGTGAAAACCCCAGCTGTATGCTTGGGGATTATGTAAGAGTTAGAAAGCTCACCACAAAACTAGGTAGATATGAGCCGGAGGCCTGTGGGCATCTAACAGGAAGGTTTTAAATCCTATAAAAGAGGCAATCTATAGTCATGCTGCAAACGGCAAAATACTGTATCACAGTTAAGTCTCAAAGGATCCTGGGAGGCTGCATCAGCACTGCCCACATTTGCTTGGGCCTGTAGGGAGATGGTTAGTCAAACGACATTAAAAAAAAAAAACACACACAGCGGAAACCACAGGCCCTGCTTTTAGAGGCAGAAAACAGAGGGTGTTTGCACTTCTTTCTCTTGGCACAAAATTTTTCCTTTTCATGAGACTTTCACAGTCTCTTGAATCCTGCAGGGTGGTGGTAGGGGCAGGGGGGTAGAAAAAAAAAAACTACTCAGCTCCTTCTGGATGGAGACTTAAAATCACAGCAGGGCCTAGTTTCAAGTGGCGGGGACTGGCAGGTCTGAGGCTGAGGAAGAGTCCCACAGCTGCACTCGGATGCTGAAGACGAGGAAGAACAGAATGAGGTTCTGCCGCTGCGGAGGCAGAGAGCAGCCCAGGCTGGATCTGTCCTGGGTATGGAGGATGGGGGGGTGCGGCGAATATCCAAAGCTCATCAGATTCGCTCAGCACCAGCAGGAGAAACTGAACACCCAGATGTGAAATAGACTATTTACAGAAGCTACTCTTGCTGCCAGTACCTGAATGACATCCATCTTTCCAGATGACAAGTTTATGTTAGTCCAGAAATGTGAGAAGACAGAACACATACATATAAAAAGGAAAGGGGTGGCAGAGAGCCTTCAGATTGTAATGATATGCTTCCTGTTAATAAAATAGAAAAATAATCGAGTCAGTGCAAGACTGCCATATGACCCAACCGGAAGGTCATGGACTTCATTTGGTGAAACCAGAGAATATTCATTGGTGTGATTCGGTGTGACTTGCTGATGTGTGTTAACAAAAACACGTACCTCTGGTGTGTAACTGTTTTTCACTGGGCTTCCTTAAGCAACCTGTATTTATGTGGCTATTGTATTACGTGCAGAGGGTACCATTACAGAGACAAGGGCACAGAAGTACAGGGGGAAAGTCTAGGAAGATAAACTGCATTCAGATGGACGGATCGGCAAAGGCTTAGGGGAAGAGGTAGCTTCTGGGACTGCTAGGGAACTTGCATGTCCATGGCCAAGGGCAAGATGGAGGCATAAAGGGCAAGGGGAAAAGGAGAGAGCTGGGGCATGGTCTGGTTTGTGAGAGATACGGTGTCCAGATGGCGAGGTACACAGAAGATGCTGGAAGGTAACAAGACTGTAAAGAGCTTGGCAGATGTTGTATGTATATATGCTACTGACACACACATTCAACCATAAGGTTATGGCCAAGAAAGACAGCTCTTTCTGGTGGAAAAGGGGAGCTTAACTCAGGGTCAACCATGCTGCTTACTAAGGAGGTGGAGGGTCCTTCTGTGCCCACAAGGTAGACTGCAAGCTGCACCATTAGTAAGATCTATGTCTACTTTGTTCACTGATATGTGCTAAATACAAAGAACACACCAGACATGTATTATACACTCAAAAAAGATTCACCGATTAGAAAGAAAACCCCACTGGGACAGAGCAGTAAGTTAATGATGACTGAGCGCTCGCCATGTGTTAATACTGGGAACATACGAGAAATGTCTTAACTATTATGGTCCTTTCAAATTTGTGATAGGATTCCTTACACATTCTAGAACTCACACCCTTATCTCCCCGAAATCAGGACAGAGTCTAGAATTGACAGTATCCTTAGTTGCTCAGTCGTGTCCAACTCTTTGCGACCCATGGACTGTAGCCTGCCAGGCTCCTCTGTACATGGAATTTTTCAGGCAAGAATACTGGTGTGGGTTGCCATTTCCTGCTCCAGGGGATCTTCCCAACCCAGGGATCGAACTTCGGTCTCCTACGCTGAAGGTGGATACTTCACCATCTGAGCTACCAGGGAAACCCATCCACTGCAATTATGTCATAGGTAAATTAGTAGTGAGATTTCTTTCTTAGTGGTACATGAAAGAGTGGTTAAGTTTTACAAACAGTGGATAAACCTAAGTGGATAAATATAAGAACAATTAATGACCAATTTGATGCAACAGTGAAAGGATTAGTAAATCCGAAGGTACAGGTGATAGAAACTAAGGCGCCATGAATTTAAGTTTGCTCCCTTGGGTCTAGACATGTCCAGGCATGTGCTCCTCTGCACTATGCTTCTCAGCGCTGCATTATTAACACATTACTGACCAGAGATATCTTAATACATTTTCTGTTTTCCAAATGTTATTGACCAGAGTGTTTCAATATTCACTTACAGCCATTGCGGGCCACAGGTGTTAGATCAATGGAAATAAGCATAGTGCAAAACTCACCCAGTCAGTGAGTCTACAGCCACACTATGAAAAGCTCTTCTTTGTCTATTCTCTGACCACATGCTTCCCTCCAAGCAGGCACAAAGATTCTCCACAGCTACCCTGACTGCCGTGCCGTCTTTCTCAGTTCTCATCAGCCCACAAGAAGACACAGGGAGGCTCTCCCCAGACCTCGAGAGCAAGCTCCCAGGTCTGCACGTGGTGTCCCTCATGGTGGGAGAGACGAGGACAACTCATACTGGGTGATAACCAACCTACCAGTGTGAACCTGTTCACTCTTTCCAAGCCAAGCTGATAGAAGAATACAGTACCTTGTTATCTACTTTGCTCTACATTTTTAACTTTTTATTTTGCATTGGGATATAGCTGATTAACAATGTTGTGATGGTTTCAGGTGAGCAGTGAAGGGACTCAGCTCTACATATACATGTACCCAATTCTCCCCCCATCTCCCTTCCCATCCAGGCTGCCACATAATATTGAGGACAGCTCCCTGTGCTCTACAGTAGCTCCTTATTAGTTGTCCATTTTAAATATAGTAGTGTGTACATGACCATCCCAACTACCTAACTAGCCCTTCAATTTGCTCTTTATTGCCATGTTTCATCACAAGAGAAAAATCTCCAAAGAGAAGGAAAGGCATTAAAACTGGGTGATCGTTAACTATGATAAAATATTATTTTTAAATGTAATTTTTAATTAAGCAGATTCTTTTTGCTCTTTTAATGAAGCAAATATCTGGCAATGATATCCATGTTAAAACATAAAAGAAAGAGAAGGTATTCTAGCAAAGTGGACCCTGAATTTGTCTAAAACAGGATGGTTCAGACTGTAGTAGCAGGTGGTCACCGTGGGAGAACAGGTGGCAAACTGGTTTATCTGCAAGGCAGTGTGAAAAGTCTCGAAGCTTCCTGGACTGAGATTCTGGGCTGCTATTCACACTTATTGCAGTCTCAATGGACAGTGCAACAGGAGACCACTTCTCTGCAGGTTGAGGGGTCTCCAGTAGAAACTGGGGAGCACATAGACTGTATACCTACCCTGCAGATTTACCTTCTGCAAGGGAGCTCATGCACTGCTTTCTAAGGTTTTCTTCCTTCTAATTCTACCTGATCTGAATATATATCACACCCAGAGGGAGCAACTGATAACACTTTCCTAACATCAGCTATCGATAGAGACATCCATTGATTGGACAGCCATGTGATAACACTTTTGACAAGAAAAGTAAAAAATAAGAGGCCGCTCTTCACTTACCCATCCAACCTTCATGCTCACTGGCCTATAAACACAATGTGAAAAAAATCCATACAACAGCATCACTCTGTGTGGTTTCCATCTATACAGACAACCGCAAACACACATGCCCCATGTTCAAAATATAATTCAAGAGAAAGTACTGTAAAAATGTAAAAAGTACACATAGATACATTTGTTGGTTCCCGGGTTTAACAACATTTCAATGCAGACCAATCCGACCTCTGAGATCCACATGCCCATACTTTGTACTTCTATAAGGGACCACTGCATTTATCGGCAGGTAGGCCTTCAATGTGGAAGACTTAATATGTGCCAAGCCTCCAAAGAAGAAATTTCTATTCTTCTCATTGATCTTCATAACACTTCTGTGAGAGAATTACTGGTAGCCTTCCCAGATTAAAGAGGACGTAAAGGACGCTTGGTGAGGTGAAATCTCTTGGGACTTGCCAGTCCAATCTCAGAGCAGCTATTCTATTCTGCCACCTACATTTCTTTTTAAAACTGCAGGACATAAATATAGAGACAAATGTCTAAAACAATGTGCTCTGAATTCCTATGGATACTCCTGTCTAACCCGTCTGACATCGGGTGTAACCTCAACAATTCTGCCAGCAATTTTGGGGGTGGAAAATGAGTTTCAGTTCAGTCAGTTCAGTCGCTCAGTCGTGTCCGACTCTTTGCGACCCCATAAATCGCAGCACGCCAGGCCTCCCTGTCCATCACCAACTCCCGGAGTTCACTCAGACTCATGTCCATCAAGTCGGTGATGCCGTCCAGCCATCTCATCCTCTGTCGTCCCCTTCTCCTCCTGCCCCCAATCCCTCCCAGCATCACAGTCTTTTCCAATGACTCAACTCTTCGCATGAGGTGGCCAAAGTACTGGAGTTTCAGCTTTAGCATCATTCCTTCCAAAGAACACCCAGGACTGATCTCCTTTAGAATAGACTGGTTGGATCTCCTTGCAGTCCAAGGGACTCTCAAGAGTCTTCTCCAACACCACACTTCAAAAGCATCAATTCTTTAGCGCTGATGAGTTTACAATCTGTGAATCCCAGGTGTAACTTCTGCTCCTCTGCACTGATGGGCTTCCACTACCTTACTATCAGAGAAAGGGGTGGTGTGGGGAAACTGCGGGGGCGTATTTGCAGGGGAGCACTTTCAGGCTCTCCTACCAGGATGAATGAATGAAGGACAGGAGAACACACCTTGCATCAGGGGACAGGACCAAGAGTGTCTCTGCCAACACTGCAGAGACACTGCACCCATTTATGGACGTCTAGCAGATCACAGATGTGTCTGTGACGGGGGAGCAAGCCTTTAATTGAGAGACTGGGGAAGGGAGGATGAACATCACAGCAGCACTCGCACAAGTCATTTATTTTTCCAATTAAATTCTCAAATTGGTGGGAGTGGCCTATTAAAAATACGAAACAAACCAAAAGGGAAAATGTGAATTTTAGAGGTTGGCATCAGCATTATTTTTTAATGACGAAACACATAAAGGAAGACACCAGCACCTCGTGCTGTTTCCTTGATGTCTCTAAACTTTGGATTCTGGCCACCATGATACCATGTCATTGGAAACTGGTAATTTCAGCTGATGCACTTGACAAGACTGTGTTTAAAACTGTGTTAGAAAATTACATTTCTTTCAAAATGCATGTATAGAACAGTTTCTATTTGCAAAGTGCTTTCCAGTTTGTGTGTTTGTTTTTTTAAGTAATTCTTTACAACAACCACGTAAAGTAAATCGAAGTTTTTATCCCTCATGTCCCTCTTTCAAAAAGCTAGTTACATAAGGGAACTTCCCTGGTGGTCCAGTGGCTAAGACTCCATGCTCCCAATGGAGGGGCCGTGGGTTCAATCCCTGGGCAGGGAATTTGATCTCACGTGCTGAAACTAAGAACCAGTGAAGCCAAATAATTAATTTAGAAAAAGAAAGGTTCAAAAAGGTTAAGCGGTTTTCCTAGGATTGCACACAAAATTGGTAATGGAACTTACGAAGCTATGACAGCTGCTAAATGTCTACTGACGATGTCATCCCAGTGGTTCTCATTCTCCTCTTTTTAATTTTCTTTCATAATTTTGGGGGATCTTTTTCTCAAGTAGTATATGAAGCATCCTGGGCCCTCCTCTAAACCTACTTCCTAAAGAATCTCCAGCAAGCAGATTCTGAAAATCTGTTCATGGAACAGGTGTTCCCCAGATGAGTCTGCAGGGCAACCTAGTTTGAGAACTACTGTTGGTGCTTCTTTGAGAAGGCTCACCCCTTCATCCTGCAAAGCAGCTGAGAACCATCAGCACCATTAGAATCAAGTTGTGCGCACATGCTAAGTCATTTCAGTCGTGTCCGACTCTGCCACCAGGCTTCTCTGTCCATAGGATTTTCCAGGTAAGAATACTGGAGTGGGTTTCCAGGCGCTCCTCCAGGGGCTCTTCCCAACCCAGGGACTGAACGTGCGTCTCTTCCGTCTCCTGCACTGGCAGGCAGGTTCTTTACCGCTAGCACCACACCTCCACTTTGAGACCTTGCCAAAGCAGAAGCTGGCAGCTCCCTCTCAAGAAGCAAAGGCATTAGAAATCATTTTCAAGTCACATGCCTTCAGCACGTTCCCTCTCAAAACAACTGTTTCAAGTATTTTGGCTTTTATCCTGAAAAAATGTCCCTTAGGAGCCTCTGACCTGATAAAAGGAGCAATTACATTTCAGCATTCATT
This sequence comes from Bos indicus, assembly GCF_029378745.1. Taxonomy (NCBI): domain Eukaryota; kingdom Metazoa; phylum Chordata; class Mammalia; order Artiodactyla; family Bovidae; genus Bos; species Bos indicus. Next base: position 39,348,777 of record NC_091781.1, read on the forward strand.
CTGTGACCACCTCTCCTATTCATTCTTCCTCCCTGCTAGAATTATTCACTGATTCCACATACAGCAAACACACTATGACCAGAACTCAGCACCCTTTCGAGTGAGCACACAAGGTTCCTCAGCACCAGGCAGCACAAGTGACTTCCATTATTTCATTAAACCTACCGTGTGAGAGATGCCCCCATTTCCCAGATTTTAAAAAATAGTAAGGGGTAAACAAGTTGCCCCAGGACATACCAATATTAATTCCCAGATTTCAGGTTCAAACTGAACCCAAGAAACAACACAACCACTTTTTATTTTTCTTTCTTGTTGTTGTTGTTTGTTAAACCATGGAAAAATCATATAGTGAAGAAGTGCAATGGCTGGAAGAAACAATGCTGTGAAACCTGTCACACCCATTTTCAGGGTCAAATCAAAAAGGCTAGCTTTAAATACGGACTCAGATGATTCAGATGTCTCAAGCTAACAGTACCCTCCTCCTTCAACTTTTCTGGCCTGGACTATTTGAAGCGGAACTTGAATCAATATGACAAGAGAAACAAAGATAAAGTCAGAACAAGATGAAGACAGAATTAGAAGAGGTACAAAGGCAAACAATGAAGCAGTGTATCTCGTGCAACGCTGACGGAGATGTAGGCTTCGTGACTTTCCTTTCTGAAGCCTGATGTCATGAAAATAAGTGTCAAACTGAACATCGGAAAAAAAAAAAATATATATATAAATATATACAGGCCACGGAATCAACTTAAACAACAAAAAAAAATCGTGTGATCATATTCACTGCCATAGAAAAGGCATGACAAAATTGAATATGCATTTATGATAAAAACTCAGGACCTGAGAAATAGAGGGGAATTACCCCGATGTAATACAGAACATCTACCAAAAAACAAGGAAGTTCGGCTAACATTATACTTAAGGATGAAGAACTGAACATATTTATTCTAAGACTGAGACCAAGGCAATGCAAGGTAATGCAAGTTCTAGCTGCTAAAATATCATGGTACCAAGTTCTAGCTGCTAAAATAAGGCACAAAAAAGAAGGAAAGACAGAAAGAACATGAAGAAAGAAAACTACCTCCATCTGAAGATGAGATGAGTGCCCATATAGAAAAGCCCAAAGATTGTACAAAAGAAGACATCCTAGAAATAAAGTGAATTCAGTAAGGTTTCAGGAAAAAAAAAAAAAATAGCACAGAAAAATACAGCACAGTTCTATATACTAACACTGAGCAAACAGAAATGCACATAACACCATTTACAATTATCCCAAAGTAAATGAAATACTTAGGTACACTCTGGACAAAACATGTACAGGGTCTGTATGCTGACAATTCCAATGGCACTGAAAGAAATCAAAGAGAACCTAACCAAATGGAGAGACACTGTGTTCACAGGCTGCAGGACACAACGCAGTAAAACTGCCAATTCTCCACACACTGATCTATGGGCTAATGAAATCTCTATAAAAACCCCAGCAAAGTTTGTGTAGACATAAACAAGCTTATTGTAACATTTATACGGAAAGGCACAAGCCCTAGAAGAGCTAAACCAGTCTTGACAAAGAAGAATAAAAAAGGAAGAATCACTCTGCCTGATATTAAGACTTACTATATAGTCACAGTGATGAAGACTGTGGGGCATTGGGGAAAGACAGATACATACATCAGTGGGACAGAAGAGAGGACCCAGAAGTCGGCCCACAGAAAGATATTCGACTTCTCTTAACAAAGAGTTAGAATTAAGGAAGCATGGTGTTTTCAGATGTACCATCTGCTGAAGCTAGACACCTATTGGCAAAAAAAAAAAAAAAAAGGGCACACTGACCCAAACCCCTCATCTTATACAAAATTTCATTCAAAACAATCACGGGCCTAAAGGTAAAATGCTACAACTTTTAAGAAAACACAAGAAAATCTTTGAGATCGAGGACTAACCAAAGAGTTACTGGACTTGAAATCAAAAGTATGATCCATAAAAGAAAAGGGTGATATACTAGAGCTAATCAAGGTTAATAAAAACTTTCACTAAGGAAAACCCATACAACGGGGATAAAAAGCCAAGACACAGACTGGGAAAAATATTTACAAATCACAAATCCAACAATGTACTAATATTTAGAATACACAAAGAACTCTCAAAATTCAAATAAAAAAAAGGCCAATTAGAAAAGACATTGGGAAGAAGACATGAAAAGATACTGCACTGAAGACAGTATCCAGAATGCAAGTCAAGCACAGGAAACGATGACCCACATCATCTGCCATCAGGGAAATGCAAATGCAAACCGCACTGATCACTACACACCTATTAGAATGATAAGATAAAACACAGGGACAATGCAAAACTTGCAAGGATGCAGGAACAACTGGATCACTCCTACAGTGCTGTCAAGAATGTAAAATGGTGCAGCCCCTCTAGAAAACCATTCACCAGTTCCTTATGAAACTACACGCGTGATGACCATACAAGTCAGCAATTGCAGGCGTGGAACATTATCCCAGAAAAATGAAAACGTAGGTTCACATGAAAACATGTACAACAGCTGTATTATAACAGCGACTGTAACAAGCCCAGATGTGCTCTACCAAGTAACAGGTTAAACTGTAACACCCATATCTAAGAACACAACTCAGCAGTAAAAAAGAGAGAAACTACCGATGCGCACAACTTGTATATCCCACCAAACTACTGAGTGAAAAATGCTGATCCCTAGCTTACACACTGTCTGATTCCAATTATATAACTTTTGAAGTGGTAAATTTTTAAAAAATGGAGGACAGATCAGTGGTTTCCAGCAACTGGGGCAGGAGGTAAGAGGGAGCTGGGTGTGGTTGATAAAAAGGAAACACGAGAGATCTTAATGGTGTTGAAACTCTTCAGCATCTTGACTATGGTGGTGGATACATAAACCTAGACAGATGCTAAAACTGTACAGAACACACACACACACACACACACATGATATAATGTCAACATTCTGTGATACACTACAGTTTTGTAAAATGTTACCTTTCAGAGAAGCAACTGAAACATGGAAGACGTTTCCCTGTATTATTCTGTACCACTGCATGTGAATCTTCAATCCCAAAAGAAATTTAAATTAAAAAAAAAAATACAGGGTTAAATTTTTTAAAAAGATAGACTGAGAAACATGAAGAGTATCACTTTAAAATTCATCAAAGCCAAGCCCAAAGTGTGTTTTGAAAAGCCAAGGACTCCCTTTAAAGGCGAAGGATCACTTCCAATACAACACCCTTCCCACTGAGATTTTGCTAGCAGAATACTGAATATTGGATACTAGCAGAAGTCACCCAGAGAAGCAACTCTTGCTTACCTGCAGCCACAGGAGGTGAGTCACAGCTCATCAGTGAATCCCAGGTCTCATTTTTTTCAATGGTCTCAACCTCTATTCATACGAAAATTTCGCCCTAAACTGCTACCAAGAAAGCCCCACAAACAGATGTTTAGGAACACCAAAGTTGACTTCCTAACATAAAACGTCCTTCTGGTGGTATTTTCAAAGTAAAAAGGTGGCCTCCTCTGTCTTAAGATATGCCAGTAACTGCTACTCAGTTTGTAAGATCAAAATCCTACACATTTATATGCACGGCATGCAATTTTACAAGCTGGGGAATTCGGAGCAAATCATTAGCTGAACTGTAAACTTAATCAGAGGCAAGACAGGCCGGCAGATCTAAGGAAGATTAAAAGGATAGGGAGAAAAGCATTTAGATACCCACAAAGGTACTACATTCTGGAAGCACAAATGGCTTGTAGAAAAGGACATGAGGCAACTCTTTGGGGGCACTTCTTCCAAACACAGGATCAAGAACTAACCCACATAAATCACTGCAGTTTGCTTAGTTCCTGCCCGGACCAACTAAATCAGAGTAGTGCTCACAAAGAACCACAGTGAAGAAGCTATCCAGTGACTTTATACACATGGAAGTCACAGGACCCTGTTTAAGTACTTGCCTACAATTTATTGGTCTCTCCTTCAGAGAGTGGTCTGAAGACATTTCTGTTGTCACACTGGGGAGCAGGGCGGGGCTGGTTGTGCTACTGGCCTCTGGGGAGTGGCAGCCACGGATGAGCTGCACACTCTGCAGGGTAAGAGCAGCCCCCACAAACCAAGAATAATGGGGGCCAAATGTTATTGGTGCTGAGGTTAAACTCCTTGACATAGAGGGATACTTGAACTGGGTCTAACCAGAGGAATACTCACATACAATGTAAAATATGGGGACAAATATTTAGAGCTATTTATAGCCAATAACTTAGAGCTATCAAGTGGAGATGACCTCCAGGACAAAGGTGGCCCTTAGTCCTCCATCTTCTGATTCAACTCCAAGAAGATGATGCTCTTTTTGACCATTATGTTAACAACATCGATTTTCAAGCCACAAAGCCCAAGTTGAAATTTCAGCTTTGCCCTGTAATATCTGAGTGACATTGGATAAATATGTTTGGTGCTGCTGCTGGTAAGTTGCTTCAGTCATGTCCGACTCTGTGCAACCCCATAGACAGCAGCCCCACTAGGATCCCCCGTCCCTGGGATTCTCCAGGCAAGAACACTGGAGTGGGTAGCCATTTCCTTCTCCAACACATGAAAATGTAAAGGGAAAGTGAAGTCACTCAGTCGTGTCTGACTCTTAGCAACCCCATGGACGGCAGCCCACCAGGCTCCTCCGTCCATGGATTTCCAGGCAAGAGTACTGGAGTAGGGTGCCATTGCCTTCTCCGAAATATGTTTGCTAAGTCTCAGTTATTACATGGAAAGGAATATAGATGTTCTTCTTTCTAAGAGCTCTTAGGAAAATAAATAAGATATGGGGTGTCAAAGAAACCATATTTGTTACTGCTAATGAGTTCTCTCCCTTTCTTACCCCACTATCTTTTTCTTAGCTACCAACAAAGTCAACCACTTCTGATTCCTCCTCTTTTTCAAGATAAATCAGATCACTTTTTTAGCTTAGTTTCCTCTCTTCCAGCACTCAGTAAGAGCTGCCCATTTCTCATTACATATACTTAAGTGTTATTCGCTTTCTCTGTGAAAAACCCCATTAAGCATCTTTATCAGCCATGTGACTCACTTCACTAATATTCTTATATAAGGGATAACTTTAATTATGAGACAAACACCTTTTCTATGATCAAAGCAGTTCAGAACACTTGAGACTAAAAGTTTTGCAGTTACATTCCTAAAGAGTTGTCTATATAAATAAAATGCTATTTTGGACCCTAACGATGCAAACTAGATGTCTCAGCTCAGAATTTAAAGTCTGGCAAACAAATATTTATCACACGCCACTGAGGGGCTGGCAGCGCTGGATACTAAGAATAAAATGGTGAACACACAGGCACAGCTCCTTCAAGGTTTAAAAGGAAATGTTTCTATCTTAAGACTCAAAAATGCAACAGGGTAACTAATCGGATGAAGGAAAACCTTCCTGTTACAGGAAATACCACCCAGTCTTCAAGTGGATCTTAGCAAAAACATCAAACCACCAAGGCAGCTGAACCCAGAAACTTGGTTAAGAACTCAAGCACCGAAGCCAGGTTATGGTTCCTCCAGGTACAGTTGGTGTAATTTGACCATTCTGGATCTTATTTACTCAGACTGCTGAAAAGAGGTAACCAAAATACCTACCTTGTGGGATTCTTATGAGGATCAAATTTGTTATTACGTATGCAGTTGAATACTAGCTGGTAATCAATGATGCTATTATTATGCTTATTAGCAAAGGAATTTGAATTTTTACAACCTTGGCCTTTTGTAGCTCTTGATTCTTCCAAGTGTCTACTAGAATGTCTTTCAGCAGCTTGTAGACACATACCCTTTCCCAAAACATGCTACCTCCTAAAAGCTCAGTGCTGCTGCTGCTGCTAGGTCACTTCAGTCGTGTCCGACTCTGTGCAACTCCATAGACGGCAGCCCACCAGGCTCCCCCGTCCCTGGGATTCTCCAGGCAAGAACACTGGAGTGGGTAGCCATTTCCTTCTCCAATGCAGGAAAGTGAAAAGTGAAAGTGAAGCCACTCAGTTGTGTCCGACCCTCAGCGACCCCATGGACTGCAGCTTTCTAGGCTCCTCCGTCCATGGGATTTTCCAGGCAAGAGTACTGGAGTGGGGTGCCACTGCCTTCTCCAAAAGCTCAATAAGTTCTTAAATTTTCCACACTCTTGAGCACTCCAATTAGAACTTCCCTCCCCACACCTGCTGCTGCATACAGCTCCCAGCAGGACGCATCTGCACTTCATCAGCAGGTGGCGATAGCAATGTGCCACCCATCAAAGTAACAGTCTAAATGCAACTACATCTGCTGCCTCGCTACCTTAGAAACTGACAATGGATACCTTGAACACATCAGGTCTGATTCTTATTCTGTATTATATCTTCTCCTAGTTACTTGCCAGCCTAAATCCTTAAGACCATCTTATTAAAAACTGAACAGAGCTTAATGTTTTATGCATGTAGATATTGATAACGAACAACAGGGTTCAACTCCGTCAGTGTTACAACCACACAGGGTGAGCCAGACATCTAATTTCTTCTACTTTAACTAATTAGACGGATTGCAAAATGTTCCTTGAGCTCTCTGAGGTTTATTTTCTCACCTGTAAAATGGAGATAACAATACTACTTCACAAAGCTATTGAAAAGATCCAGTAAATTTATTTCTTAAAAATAGCACAGCACCGAGAACATTATTCACACCCAGTAAAACAAAGCTATTATTATTTTCATAGCGACTACTATGAAATTATTTGAAAACTCAGCTAAAGTCATTTATGGCAAAAAAAATAAATAAATAAAAATGATTTTAGAGAAGTCACACAACTGTTCTTTAAAAAGTGCTAGCTTGCAGAAGGATTGACACTTATGTGGGTGAACATCTTATATCAACAATCTTCACTAAACTGAAAAAGTGAATGTTTTGCATAGTAAGGTAAAAAAGTTTCTGTAAGTACCAGATGTATAAATCGTAGGCTTACAAATCATATTGGCCTGTACTAGAACCATCTTCCTAAGATTCTAGATGAATATGCCTTTTCCACTTTAAAACCAACTTCTGCTTCTCTCCACTGCTCTCAGTCACCCCATGCTCTTTCCAGAATATAGACATCTACAAACGAACATTTCTTGACCTAGATCTTCACTCTCTAAATCATGTGTCTGTTCTCCATCATTAGGGCATTGCCAAGTTGACTTACCAAAAAATGACTAAGACTTTAGCCTGCAGACCCGCCTTTCCTACTGTAAGACAAAAAGTAAACTGTTTGCACATAAAAAACCCCATGTAGACTCCTGTCATTCAGAACAGAAGGAAAAGATTGCTTAGGGGGTAGACCTGAGCCAGCTGAGATCAAATGCGCAGTGGAATGAAGGATGAGAAAAGCCACAGGGAGATCAGCCTTTGTATTTTTTAAAACAGATAAAACAGAAACTGGAAGTCAACAGCTTCTATCCATAAAAATACTGAATTTTCAATAACAAATGTCGTGATATTAAACTGGTCAAAGTCTGCAAAAGGACACAACTAATTATAAAACAAAGAGGTATCATTTTACACTGACGTACTGATAGTGCAAACACAATTTGCAAAAACACCCTCGTGTTTCCTCATGCTGATGTTAGCTATGTCTTCTGTCAGAAACTCAATGGCTAAAACAGGGTTTGAGTCCAAGTCAGCTGTAAAAAGCCCATTTTTATACCAAATACCCTTTCTCAAATGCAAGAGTTCGTGATGACTGGATTTCAACCCTCTGCACATTTGGAACAAAAAGGGATGAAGCAGAGTAACACAACTATTTCAAGGAATGCCTGTAATTTCACTGTTGCTAAAGCATCCAGATGTCTTAGCTCAAAGACATTCTGTAGAGCTACTGAATTAGGGCTTAAAAATTGACAAAACCTTACAATGAAAAGGCCACAAACCCCCACAAATACCCCCATCACCTTGGGTGGAAAAATGCTGAATGCTTGGCTCATCCAACACGCTAATTTCATGAAAAGGCAGACAAGAATAATCAAAGAACAGAAATGACTACATCCTTTGCTATGTTGTTTCTATAGTTAAATTGGGCGATCTGGTTAACCTTAAATATCAAGCTATGGATTATTTCCCATCCAATAAATACCTCAAGGATAGTAATTGAGTTTCAAATCTGACCTTCAGACGGCAAAATAAATCATACTCTGCTACTAAAAAGAATGCAACAGCTGGCCCCATACACCCTGCAGAAAAGCTGAAGCGGGAGGAACTGAAAATATCTTTCTTCAGAAAGTATGAGAATAGTTATGTGCAAAATCTCAGGCTTTGCCGGCACCTCAGCAGCTCGCTTGCTGAAAGGATGCCATGTGTTTCACAGAGAATCCTTCCCGCTCGGTTTCTCAGACAGCAGTTCTGTAACGTGTCTGCAGGTACGCCTCTGTATTAGAAGTCTCTGTTTTTTAATTAAATCTAGATTATGAATCTGGGTCTGCTGCAGAAGTGACGAGGGAAATAAGCTAAATATTAAAATAACAAGAAGGAAATACACACACAGTCACATCTGCAGTTCATTATGGAAATACTTGAGCAGGGCATGACTGACTTCTGGGCCAGAGCATGTTGCCATCCTCATAAGAATCATCCACTTACTGGAAAATTCCACTTTAAGACAACATTAATTAACTCTAAGTAGACGCTAATGTCTAAATCAGCTAACGACTCCAACATACACACCAGAAATAATAACAGCCTTTTGAACTCGCAAAGTAAAATACTGGTAGAACAGAACAACGTGATAAAGGTTAAGTCTTCACATCGTATAGAAATACGCCTCTACTGTGTGAAATTTAACTTTCCTAATCAAATCAGACACAATATGGACATGGACAAATGACACAGCAATCAGCTTAAAGCGATCGCACTGGTCAAATCTGGAACAATCAATTTCAACACCAAAATAATCACAGTAATAGATTATATCCCACTCAATAAAGAAATAATGTATGAGTCCTAATGATAAACATCAGTGAGTGGGGAATAACTGGGGAAGAAAGTACTTCCTTTTAGTAGAATGCCAACTAACATAGAGAAATAAATACAAAGGAATCAGAGTTAGAAACCACCACCATTTGGCCATTTTCATAGTAGTATCAGCAATTATCAATGGATATTAAAACTAGCGGGAAACATTTGATGAAAAATAGCATATTAATACAGCTGCAAAGTATCATTTGACAAATAACTCGGGAAAGGAGTAGTTTTAAAGTTCAGAGATCTGGTGGACACAAGATTTCATCTTAAATTTTGAAAATCCACATTACCATGTGCTGTGATGAGACGCATTGAAAAAACACAGCAAAGCCTATGATAATTCCTGCCTTAGGTGCATGACCTAAATATAATGAAAGGAAACACTGGAGAAAATCTAATTTGAGTGATACTCTGAAAAATAGCTAGTCTATACTCTTCAAGATGTCAACCTCATCTGCTCCAGACTAAAGGAGACTAAAGGGACATGACAAAAAAGGGCAATGTATGATTCTGTATTGGAGAGCCAACAGTCATAAAGGACATAACAGGGACAAAATACAATCTGAACACGGACAGTGACTTTATGTAACAGTGTCACAGTGGTTGTTTAGTTGCTAAGTCGCGTCCCACTCTTTTGTGACCCCATGGGCTGTAGCCCTCCAGGTTCCTCTATCCGTGGGATTTCCCAGGCAAGATATTAGAGTGGGTTGTCATTTCCTCCTTCAGGGGATCTTTCTGATCCAGGGATCAAACGTGGGTTGCATTGGCAGGCAGATTCTTTACCACAGAGCCACTAGGGAACCTAATAGTGTCGTAGCAACACCAAATTTTCCTGATTTAGATAATTTACTATTGGTGTGTAAGAAAACATTCTTATTCCTAGGATATAAATAATAAATTATTTGTAACTAATTGGGCATATTGTTAGCTATATAAATACATGCATACACACAGTGTCATACAGAGGAAAAAAATGATTTTTGAAAAAAACTGGTTAATCTGGATCAGAGACACAAAAACAGTTTTCCACAATTGTTGCAACTTCTTTGAAGACTGAAATGATTTAAAAACAAAAACAAAAAAAGTTCTCCCAAACCCAAAACTCTCAAGGGCACAGAAAAAGATGCGAATAATTACCCAGTTACAAAACACATACCTTCAGTATCTCTGTTTGCTTCTGTTTTATTAACACATATCCCTGATTTGATTTCACATCAATCCATTTTGATAATCTACAGAACTCTTTAATTCAATCTATAACATTGTTCCTATGAAAAATTAGATTGAGTAATATTCCTTTTACATCTTTGCATTTCCAGGAATGTGACCTCAGCAATATTTAGATAAGTAGTATATTAATTTTTGTTTAAGAGTGAAAAATATATGCAAAGATACTCTGAGGGCCTCTTTTTCTGGCCTAAATAAACATGGATGATTTAACTCTTCACTCTTTTTCCCCTTTTCTCTCTGTTTGGCTTACTAAAAGCAATCATCCATAATTAAAGCTTGGTAACAATTGGCTTACAATTTGCAAAACAGCAGGAGTTCAACCATGTAATGCTATTATTGCTCAAAGCCACCCCTAAATCCAACAAAAGGTTAAACAGCAGCTCGCATACACAGTCCTCATAATTTCATTAACTGGTAAGTAAATGTCCCTTATAGTGAATGTGTGTTTTTAGTTCGTCTTTGCCTTAAGAAATCTGAATACACTTCAAGGCGGACATGTTTGTAAACCGCGCACTGGGAAATCTCTCAGTGAGAAAATCTTCTAAAGTTCTGCTGGACTCTCTATTCTGAGCGTGTGTCTTTCGCTGTGTCTAGAGGTCTTGTTAGAATTGGTTTAATGACTCTTGGTTAGGGCAAAGAAAAGACTGCCAGCAGTTTAGAAATCACAGCAGAGATTCATCCTGCAGATCTGTTTTCACTTTCTTTACCTCCCCTCAGAAAGGGCTGAATTTGTCTTAGCAGGCTGAAATGGGTATTAAATATGGCACCGAAAAATAAGATGCTATGGTTATTTATACTTTAAAAATAGTATTTCCAGATAATGTTTAAATGGAAGGCAATCAGAAAAGTGGAGTTGGAGAGGTGGTTTTTTTTTCCTTATTATTATTAGCAGAGCACGAAAGATGCTTCATTGCTTTGCTTGATCATCCATGAACACTGAGCACTGCTGGACTTCATTCCTAATCAAAACTTCACTGAAAAAAAAAAAAAAAGAGAGAAGTCCAGTCCTCTTCCTGATCAGTTCTCTAATGGCAGAAAAATACCACAACACTCAGAGTCTATGAAGCAAACATGTAATCAATTGCTTACACTCAATTAAGCAGAAAATAAAACCCTTCTATTTGGAAGAAGATTATAAAACACAAATCACAAATCTGAAAAGAAACAGAAAATAGAAAGGGTAGTTAATAAAGCTCATGACTAACCAGGAAATATTCCCCCAGCCACATGTCTTATTGTAAAATTATCTACAAGCTTTCTGTTTATGTGATTCAAGTTGTCTACCTTTCCCTCTTTCATTCTTGTGGATCCAAACACCCACAGGTGGGCTCTAGCAGGCACCTAAGATGTAGAACAACCCACATCAGATGTGTTTCTGATCACTCTTCTACTTACTCCAGGTAATGGCTTTGTTTTTTTGTTTTTTTTTTTTTGCAATGGTTTCCATTGGATTTAAAAAAAAAAAAATTAAATAAAACAAAAATAACGTAAAAAAGGTATTATCAAAATGCAGGTAAGTAAATGAACTTTTAGACAATCATTAAATATGACATTAAAACTGGAAAATTCCCAGAGGAAATGCTTACTCTTTTTTTTTTTGGCCACACTGCACAGCATGTGAAACTTCCCCAACCAGGGACTGAACCCTGTGCCCCCTGCACTGAACACCTAAGAGTCTGAACCACTAGGAAAGTCAAGAAATGCTTACTTTTATCAGTTCAGTTCAGTCACTCAGTCGTGTCCAACTCTGTGACCCCATGACCTGCAGCACGCCAGGCCTCCCTGTCCATCACCAACTCCCAGAGTTTACCCAAACTCATGTCCACTGAGTCGATGATGCCATCCAACCATCTCATCCTCTGTCATTCCCTTCTCCTCCCACCTTCAATCTTTCCCAGCATCAGGGTCTTTTGCCAATGAGTCAGCTCTTCACACCAGGTGGTCAAAGTATTGGAGTTTCAGCTTCAACATCAGTCCTTCCAATGAACGCCCAGGACTGATTTCCTTTAGGATGGACTGCTTGGATCTCCTTGCAGTCCAAGGGACTTTCAAGAGTCTTCTCCAACACCACAGTTCTAAAGCATCAATTCTTTGGCGCTCAGTTTTCTTTATGGTCCAACTCTCACATCCATAAATGGCTACTGGAAAAACCATAGCCTTGACTAGACAGACCTTTATGTATATCTTTAAATAGATTGAAGGCAGGAGGAGAAGGGGACAACAGAGGATGAGATGGTTGGATGGCATCACGAACACAATGGACATGAGTTTGAGCAAACTCTGGGAGTCGGTGATGGACAGGGAGGCCTGGTGTGCTGCAGTCCATGGTGTTGCAAACAGACGGACACGACTGAGCAACTAAACTGAACTGAACTTAAATAGTTTTACACTCCTTCCCTATAAAAGAGTAGCAATTTCTCCATCACATCCCCTCATCGACGACTCTCCTGCAAAAGGAGAAGTAACCTGTATACCGACAAAGAAGTAGAGTCAAGTATTTTACAGGGTTTCTAACTTTGAGGATAGCTAATTCATTTTAGTTCTCTTTCTCTAAGTGGTGTGAGACATGCGACATGCTCCTGTAGTGTCGTCTAGCTCTTCCTTGCATGCCTCATCTCCTCATGGTCCTAAGATATGCACTTAATATGAAGTATAAAGATGCTCCACTAACTATGACTGTAGATACAAATGGTGACATCCTATCAGCATTGCTTTTGATTAAACAGTTTTGATCTGATACCTGATCTTTATCTCAAAGCTGGGTGAAAGGATAACAAGAAAGGATAATAAGACTGCACACGCATGAGTTCTTACATAAATTAATGTAAATATGCATGTACAGAAAAAGAAACTAGGAAAAAACACACCAATGATGGCTAGCCCTTGGCGGCAGGAGAACAGGTAATCATTTTTCCTTCTTGAACAGTTGGAGTATGTTCCAAATATTCTACCATATTGAAAAGAAACCCACACAAGTGTTTTCGGAAATAGTACAGTAGAATAGAGATTTTACAGGCAAAACTTCAGGTAAGTTTTTGCTGGTTTTAAGCAAAACTGTCACAGTTTATGGTGTTATGTGATCTATGAAATTTACAAATCGGTTGAAAAGATAGCAAAAACCCCACCTGTACACCTCATCTGCTTGCATTTTCATAAAAGAGCATGGTTTTCGAATTGGCAGATGGAAATAAATGACATTTTGCTCCAGCCGCAATGAAAGCAAGCATCCCTTGTCAAGATTATTTACCAGCTACAAATGCAAGACAGATCTTATAAGCGGCTCTGGGCAGAAGAGCAGGTCCTCCGATTCAACTTGAGCTTCCCTCTTTCCCAAACTTTAAGCATGTTTTTCCCTCGGGTTTTCTTTTGCTAGGGGCATTTAAAATCTGTCAGGAATCAAATTTGAAGATCACTGCCTTAGAGTTTAGTAGAAGTGGCATGTGGAAATCTTGACGCACCGTGTAGCCTTGTATAAACAAACACCTGCTTTTTCAAACCAAAGAGAGATGAGGGCCTCCAGACACAAAAAGTGCATTCCTTTAGAGACAATGTCGAATTTTCCAAAAACATTTAAATTACTACTCCAATTACACAGACATTCCTCAGTTCTTTAAACTTATATCAAGCTACTGCCAGGCCAGATTGAGGCCTTTGTGTAAACTGCTCTCTCTCTCTCTGCCAGAGACAACACGCCCACCTCATGGTTCAGCTTATATGCATCGTGAAAAGACCTTCTACAACCTCTATTCAAGACAGACCAATTGTCTCAGAACTGTCTTACTCCAGAGGTCTCACCACAATCTCTAACCATTTAATGCCAAGAACCCCAGACTTTTGGGCATTAGGGACCAATTTCAAGGAAGACAACTTTTCCACAAAGAGGTGAGGGAGCATGGTTTGGGGATGATTCAACCGTGCACTTTATTTCTATTATTATTACATCAGCTCCACCTCAGACCATCAGGTATTAGACTCCAGAAGTTGGGGATCCCTGGTTTAATTAATTCACTTCTTACCTTTTGCAGTCTGCCCCCTAGACTCAATTTTAGGGCAGATCCAGCATTTTGTAACCTTAAAGCTGATTACATGCAGCTGACACATCATATGCTTTCGTAGCAAGTGAAAAACACCAATTTTAACTCCGTTACTAAATCAATACTCTGTCTTTTACAGCATTTGATTCCAGTAACATATATAGCAATATATCAATCATATAGGTCAGTTTGAAAAGGGGAATGAGGGGAGGAAGGCAGGAGAAAAAAACACGTGCAACTCCCCAAACAATTTAGGGAAGACAAGAGGAGAGACGGAGCTCCAAGTGTCCAGAAGATGTCAGGCACTGTTATTGTCTTCTCCCACATGAATCACCAAAAGCAAATCACCAAAAACTGAAGGCAGGAAGATTACTAAGAATACAACAGGCTAAGTCCTGTAACCTGTAACAGGTATCTATGTATATATATGTACCTATAACAGGTATCTCAAACTTTATAACATGTATTTTTATATTAACATAATCTCTGGCTGTATTTTATGTACCAACCCTCAAAGATATTGGTTTTTGTCCCTATGAAATGTTTATTGACCCTTACCCTGTAAACCACCTTAATTCCTTTTTTTGGAAACAAGGTGACTACTGAAATACTAAAAGAAGAAGAACTGGGAACACAAGAAGCCCTGCCGGTAGACAAATGGCCAACAGTCTGACACATTAATGAGAACAAAGAGAAGCTGAGGGGTGACTTGGTATGAAGACAGGAAACAGGAAATATAATTCAGCATGTAAGTTTCCTATCATTTTTCTTTTTTTTTTTTTTTTTACCCAAAAGGTTCTATTAACTTTATACAAGTAAATTTAAAAAAAAAAATTTTTTTTAAATCCTCAAAAAGGATACAACTGTTGGTCCAGCCTCAAAACATCTGTCCCAATAAACTTCCAAGGATGACCTGGTGACCTCCCGTGTATACGAACAGCCTTCGTGACAAGTTCAGAAAGCTGAAAGTTATAAAGTGAGTTCCATCTGCTCAGAGGAAGCCTGGCCTTACGGTGACCATCAAACATCTCCTGAAGCTGCCCAGCCACAAAGGCAGAGGCCTGAGATGGTAGCAGATGCGATGGAAGCCAGAGGCCAACCACTGGAACAGATTTAGGAGGGAGAGCCAGAGAAGCCTGGGTCATTCCTGTAATCAGCAAACACCTCCTGTGCGTACACGTGTGACACAGAAACAGGCAAACACAACTATTCCCAACAACAATGGGAAAGACACCCAGTGAACGGGCCATTACAACACTAACAGGGATTCCAACAGAGGGAAACCCAGAGCACCGTGAATCCAGAGAGGAAACGCTCTGGAAACCAAGATGTCAACCAGTGCGAGCTGGAAGGTATGTAGACACACAATGCTTGTTACTATTGTTTAGTTGCTAAGTCATGTATGACTTTTTTGCAACCCCAAGGGCTGTCCATCGGATTTCCCAGACAAGAATACCACAGCAGGCTGCCATTTCATTCCCCAGGGGAATCAAAACCGCATCTCCTGCCATGTCTCTTGAATTGCAGGTGGGTTCCTTTATCACTGAACCACCAGGGAAGCACACGAATCCACAATTTATGAACTTTGCCATCCATGGGAAATGTGTGGGGCTTCTAAACTCTTTTGAAAAAAAATAAAGAGACAAGTAGCACACAGCTTGAAAGCCCTTATACTTCATGCTGTGTCACCAAGATTGGATCAAGTCAAACCTACATCTATATACAAGATCCATGACTCATCTACCTAACTCAATTAGGAGTAACACCACAGTAAATGCATTAGTGTGGTTTCAAAGTACATCATATCAGGACAGGACAGTTTCCAGGACATTTCGGCCTCCCAAAGGGTATAAAGCGATTTTAACAAACCTAGCCTTGCAGAAAGCAAATCCATCTAAGCAAGCCATTAAGTTCAGGGGAAAGAGCTTTCTAGCCAGCCAGTCACTGGCACTGTAGAAACAATACATGCAGTTGACTGACCCACAATTTATGAGTTACCCAGATGCTCTTTAATTATGTTTCACAATGCCAAACAAATTTTCCATTCGGAAAATTGCTCCCAGCTTATGTTCTCAGGAAAGGAAAGATTTGGCATGTACTTCATTGAGAAGGACGGGCATTATCGGTACCAGTGCCATGTATCTGGGGGTCAATCAAATGTGGAATTTCCCATCACACAAAGTCCTTACTCCCAGCAGGGGGGAAGCAGTATTCTTTTATATGTCCTGTTGTTATCTGCACGTTGACTTGGGTGGGGGTAAGAAGTTTTAAGAATATATTTCATAGGAGTGGGTAACACAAACAAGGATTAAAACCCTGAAATTAACATTTCTTTCAAAGGAGTTACAAGAATGTTTAGAAATCGCTTACACACACAAATGAGAAATAAACACACTAACAAAACCATCTATTATAGTGTTTGTTCTCTGTTTCCAAGTTCTACACCATGTGCTCTGTCTGTATTTACTCTCATGAGTCCTGTGAGAAAGGTACTACTAAAATCCATTTTAAAAATAAATCACAGAGGAATCAAACCCACCATCAGCCTTTCACAAAAGTTGATGCTTCATCACTAAAAACTAGTAAATATCCTCAGCTGGGTATTAAAGACTGAAAAGACGTAACTAAACTAATATAGACCCAGTGGTTCTCTACCAGGGCCAATTTTGACATCCCACCCACCTCTGGCATCACTGACTCGATGGACGTGAGTCTTGGTGACCTCTGGGAGTTGGTGATGGACAGGGAGGCCTGGCGTACTGCGATTCATGGGGTCACAAAGAGTCAGACACGACTGAGCGACTGAACTGATCTGAACTGACCCACCTCTGGCCCCTGGGAACACTTGCAATGTCTGTAAGCATTTGGATTATCATGACTTGAGGAGGCAAGAAATACTGGCACCTAGTGGGTTGACGGCCACCAGTGATGCTAAACATCCTACAGTACAGAGGACAGCCTCCACCCCAATCACTGAATTGTGTCTGTGTATGCTTAGTCATTCTGTTGTGTCCATTATGGACTGTAGCCTGCCAGGCTCCTCTGTCCATAGAATTTTCCAGGCAAAAATACTGGAGTGGGTTGTCATGCCCTTCTCCAGGGGATCTTCTTGACCCAGGGATCAAACCCACATCTCCTGCATTGGCAGGCAGATGCTTTACCACTGAGCCACCTGAGAAGCCCAATCAGTGAATTACATGGACCCAAACGTCAATATGAAGAATTGATGCTTTTGAATTGTGATGTTGGAGAAGACCCTTGAGAGTCCCTTGGACTGCAACGAGATCCAACCAGTCAATCCTAAAGGAAATCAACCCTGAATATTCATTGGAAGGACCGATGCTGAAGTTGAAGCTCCAATACTTTGGCCACCTGATACAAAGAGCTGACTCATTAGAAAAGCCCCTGATGCTGGGAAAGATTGAAGGCAGGAGGAGAAGGAGACAATAGAGGATGAGATGATTGGAAGGCATCACCGACTCAATGGACATGAGTTTGAGCAAGCTCCAGGAGATGATGAAGGACAGGGAAGCCTGGTGTGCTGCAGTTCATGGGGTCACAATGAATCCAACATGACTGAGCGACTGAACAACACCAGCAACAGTCAATAATGCTGAGGTTGAGGAAGACTACTGTAGAGGAATGCAGATCTCCAGGGATTATCAGAACCAGTAACTTTCTGTGTCCATGGTCCTTAAGAGGCCCACTGGGAGCTATCTAAGCAAATGAAAGCCAAGAGGATACAGATCTGGATTAAAATTCTCTCTTCACTTACGTATACTGGGGAGTAAGGGTGTTGTATGTAAGTATTTGAGCGAAGTACTCCACACCTAAAATAATCAATCTAGTCAACTCTATATTTCCAAGAAAAATGGTAACTAAAATATTCTTTTGAAAAGAGGCTCTTACTCTTACTGCCACTAAATTCCTCCCTACTCTGCCCACGGACCATTTGAACAGCTAGAAAAATCTCCCTGTAAAACAACATGACAAGGATGCCAAGAAGGTAACCAATGAGGGGGACATGCCAAAAGGAGACAATAAGGAATGGAAGGAACTGTAGGGGGAGAAAAAGCATGCTCTATCTAAAGCAGTCAGTGGCTACCCATCTAACTGGCTGCAGCCAAAGAGACACTGACCCAGTGGATATCTCCTTATTTAAAGAGACTAAACTCTCTCACTCTAACATCCACCCACTGACCACCAGTCTGAAAGCTAATCAGTATGTTCCTGCATCCAGAGGACAAATATTTGTAACCACTATTATGTAACTTCATTCTCTCCTCACCCACATCCCAAGATTCTTGGCTAAACAGCAGGCAATCATTTTCTGATGCTGTTGGCTCTTCCTCACAATACATTATCTTATACCTTCTCACCATGCCATATGGCCTTTCCGGAATGCACCTGAAAATAAAAATTCTAGAAAAGGTGGTGGGTGAGGAGGAGACAAACAGACAAAACACATTTTATATCTATCAATTTGTTAATCAGTCTGCCTCCAGCAAATAGACTCTAAGTTTCTTACGAACTGCTATTTCTCCGGAATATCAATCATGCCTGGGATTTGGTAAGTATGCAATAAACATGTGCTGACTAAATGAATATTTAAATCCTGATTAGTATGCCTGATGTGACCATTCTATTAATAAAGCCAGAGAGTGTGATGCTCTTTTTTACAGTACAATATAATGAAAATTATATTTCATTTAGTCATTTCAAAATAGACTATCACCAGAATCATCACCAGGTCAACTTTTACATGAACACAGAACAGGTCAAGTCCGAAAAAGGTGGAATGCTACAGTGAAAACAACCTCCAGTTCAGTCTTCTACATCCTCAACTATAGATTATTTTGAGTTTGTTTCATTCTAACATGAAGAATTATAAAAATACCATATAAGATTATATAAACAATCTGGGAAGCAAAAAAAAAAAAAAGCACCTTAAAATACCTAAGGAAGCCAATGATGGCCAATCCTACCACTGTTATTCAATGCTGTACCGGAAGTTCTAGCCAAGGCAAAGAAAGCAAACATCTTTACAAGAGAAGAAATAAAAGTCATTATACAAGAGAAGAAATAAAAGTCATCTAGATCATCTAGGAAGAAGTAAAACTACCTCCAGTCACAGAAGATACAATCTTACATATAGATGATTTCAAAGAAAAACACCAGAAATGATTAGAGCCAATAAATGAGTGAAGCATACCAGATAAATATATGAACTATACCCTGGAAATGAACAATCCAAAAATGAAATTGAGAACAGGAAAAAGAATCAAATTTATCAGAATAAATTTTACTGAAGTATAAGACTACTGCATTGAAAACTACAATGAAATCATAAAAAGCAATTAAAGACCTAAGTAAAATGACAGACATCCCCTGTTCACACATCAGACTTTAAATTATTCCAGTGTTTGAGTTGGAACTAATTCTGAAGACACAGAGATAAGACAGCCTAGAAGCCTACAAAGAAAGCTGTCCTTTAAGGTTTTAATCCCCTTATTAATCAAGGTTCAAATGGTTTGATCACCATGTAAATATCACATTTTCCAATGATTTTCATAAGGAATTTTCAGAAGTTTGCTTTCTTTCCTATCAAAATAGGAAATGAGGTAAATTCCACAGGCTTTATTCGTGGTGAACCTACACTGGCTACTTTGCAGTTTTTATAACCCTAATTAGACTTTTTTCTAATACTATATGGCAGTAGTTGAAAAGACCAAGGAATTCTGATACACAGGTTGGTGATCTTATAGAATAACAGGCTTTACTGGTGAAAGCATGTCACTTGATACATTTACAAACTGACAAGGCAACTAAGTTTCCTGCACTCCAACTTCAAAATGTAGGATAATTCTGTTGTGCTTTACAAGTCCAGGGAAAATGTCAAGTAACAACAAAAAGACAAGCAAATCAAAGAAAACTGGTGTTCGCATATTGTATTTCCTATAATATGACTGACTCTACAATGAACCATTAAAGAGAACCGAAAGCAGAAAAAAAGAATGAAATTCTACTGGCTCATCATCACTACCCAAGTCACGGAATGAAGAAGGCTCTCCAGGGCAAAGGGATCTATCACTCAGGCTTGTCAGGTCTCCCAAAATTAATTTCTTTCCATGAGATGCCGCAAATTCGCCAATATTCATAAAAGGCCCTATCAATAAAACTGAAAATGTTAAGTGTTTCAGTGAGTTTTAGTGACAAATGCCAGAATATGGGCAACAATTCTGATACCCTGACACTTCGGGTACAAAGTATCTCCTATAGAAAGACCCAAATTTAACAACAGAGATCTCAGGAAGTACTTCTCTCACTTAATAAGCCTTGGCAGCGTTTCAAATTAAATACTCTATTGTGCAAGGAGCTAATTATGTTAAGATTACACCGAAAGAATGAGCGGGACATTTACTGTACTTTCAGTAATTATGCCAGAGTTCTATATTCAAAATAAGGCCCTCGTGTTGAAAGGTGTCACTGCTAATCCAATAAATTCCACAAACACACAGCTTGCTTAAGGTTTAAATATTTTGGAAACGAAGAGGTATTTTCTTTTACCAACTAGCATTCATTTTACACTCTCTCCTAACTGCCATTATTTTCATTGTCTCCGTCCCATTGCATCAGAAGTTTCCATATGTAAACACATTAACATCCCGAGTGTGTTTCTGACATGCAATTGAACAATTAATGCTTTTACTACCAAGGCCTACACACAACTACTGAACATTATTTAGTGTATTTTTATCAAACACTCGAAGATGATAAATTTCTGCAAGCTGTTTGGTCAGCTGTTTCCTCCCCATGTCTGGCTTAATGATAAACTACAAAACAACAAAAATTAGGCACCTGTGTGGTTTCTCTGCAGTTTACATATTAACCCCCTACTGGGGACCTAAGCATTTGTATCAAAGTTCAAAAACACAAAATTAACTTCTGAGGGCCAGGTTAGCATTGTCAAATACCTCTCCAATGGTGCAGAACATTCTCAACCTCAATACTTAGGGAATAGCAATAAAGATACAAAGTCATGCTTCTGTGCTTCTGGGTCCACACTGAACTAAAATTACGTAAAAGCTAAGAATCACATAATTTAAATATGCCTTTTCTTCTTGGTAGACTGAATGGAAAACGTTCTTACATTTGGACCCAGGCATTTGATGTCTAGGAATTTACACTTTAGATAAACTTCAGATACAAAAGAAGTTTAAAAAAGGAATACAACGATTGCACAAGGCAAAGACCCAGACTTACTTTCTGATGTAAAAATGCAGGCCTGAATTAAAAGCTACTTTTCTTAATTTAAAAAAAATTACAATACACAGAAAGGAAGAGATGTTAACACTTGATGAATATAACTGGAAGATAGCTGAAATTTCAATAAATAAGTATTCAGACACATTATAATCTGACCCAGTGAACATGAGTTTGAAGGAACTCCAGGAGATAGTGAAGGATAGGGAAGCCTGGCATGCTACAGTCCACGGGGTCTCAAAGAGTTGGACATGACTTACCAACTGAACAAAACACATCATTATAAAAGATGCAAAAGAAGTAATACTTGACAGAAAATAAATGACATAAGGTAGAAATATGGGTATTGAAGAAAGCCATGAATTACTGTTAGGTGGGAGAAGAGGAAGGTGAGTTATAGAAAGGCTTTGACAATGTGATCACATTCTGTCTCATACACACTACCTAGATGGACACTGGTGAACTTGAAATCCTGAATTTGTACCTCACTTTTAACAAAGGGAGGTGTGAGCTGTAAGTAAGGCAGAGTGGAAAAAGGAATTAAGAACACTTGTTTCTACTTTTCATTATTTAATTTTTCACAGTAAGCCTGCTACTTCTATAATTTTTTTACATTCCAAGTACTAAACACAAAAAGTTTCCTAATGTACCCCACTGTAAAAAAAATTTTTTAATGCCATTTAATATTTGGAACTGATACTTCCATGGTTTTATAATTCATAAAACTAACACATTTTTGAACTATTTATATGAAATGGTATTTAAACTATATTTGGATGAGCAAACAACAAACTATTTAACTTGTTTCACTCTAGACAATAATTACTGCTTTTGAAAGCAACCAATTTACACTGAACAGATTTTAGAACTATAGAAAAGTTGCAAAAATAGTATCATTTCCCTCACTCAGCTTCCCCAAATGTCATCTTATATAACCACATTCCAATGATCAAAACCAGAAAATTAACATTGGCAAGACACAATGAACTGAAAGACAGACCTTACATGAAATGTTCCAGGTTTTCATTCATATCTTTTCTAGTTCTAGAATCCCATATTGCATTCAGCAATTCCTCCTGAGTCTCCTCCCGTCTCTAACGGTTTCTCCATCTTCCCTGATCTCTCACCATCTCAGCGGAAGAATCCTGATCCACAGCACGTCCCTCAGTCTGCGGTATCTGACAGCATCCCAGGACTGGAGTGACATTATGCATTTTTGGCAAGAATACCATAGAATTAATACTATAGCCTTCCTGATTACTGTTTCTAATTGTAAGAGAATCTTTCATTGATATTGGGTATTGAATGCTCACATTTATTAGCATTACTTGTAATGCTCTTTTTTCTTTTTTGAGAGAGAGAGAAATTGCTTTTAGTGAATCATGGCTAAGACTTCAAAAAAGTAGGAAGTGAATTTCAGTTGTAAAGTTTCCCCATCACCACTCATGTCCCTCACATTGGGTTGGTTCTTTGTATCAAGGGGGCATCTGGCCCTACTTCACCCTGATTTTAGGCACATGGAGGGAGTGGGAAAAAAGTCAACCATCTCTGCAAGATTTGTTCTCCAGTTACATCCCTAGGAAGGAATGATGGCACTCTTAAGAACAGAAAGCCCCTTAGCAAAGGCTTGAAGCCAGTCTATGAAACGTGTGCGTATCACTGAGGCACACCTCCAAGCAGGGAACCCTCCATCTGATAGATGTCTGGATCACTAGCTATCCAAACACCAAAACACAAATACAGAGCAAACACTTCTTTCGAGACACTAGGTAACCTTCCTTTGGAACACTTCCCAGTTCCCCTCATTTACAGAGATAGACATTTACTGATTAACCAAGTAGATGGTGTAGTTATCATTAAAAACATTATGATTCTTTTAAATGAGGATCCTCTCTCTCTCAAAGCCTTTTGCCTCACAGATGGCACTCATGTACTCCTGACACCATCCCCAGGCAATCCCAGAGGCCTTCTGAAAGGCTTCCCTGCGTGGTATCAATAGGAACCACTTCTTCAAGTGTCAGTTGCTGAAACGGGATGCCGAGAAAGATGGCTGCAGCCTCTACAAACACTCCATATTCTAAGCAGGTCTTGTGCTTTGGCATAGGATTTCTACACACTGAAAAGAGAGGAAGAAAATCTGAAGAGGGATCAAAAGCCAGAGCAAGGATTTTGTGAGATCTTTATCCACAGTGAATCTCCCTTCTTTAGATAAAGCCATGTGGCAGAAGGAAAAGAGGAAGGAGAATTTCTAAAGGCAACGATTTTTTTTATTCCCATTGATTCCTATACCTCTTAAAGTCTTGGGATAGTCAAAGAAAAGGGTAGGGAAAAAAGGGAAAGGGAGAAAAAGTATTGTGGATATTTAAGTGAAAAGGAAGACAATTTACCTCTCTGACCCAAAAAGCACCCCCATCCCGCAAGTCCCTATAAATGTGAAATTAGCCTGGAGATAATAGTAAATACAGAACCCATCAGGAACACTGAAAACCAATCTGTATAAGGCAGATAAAATCCTGGGAAGAAAAACTTGTGATGAGACCCAGTCAAACTTGAGGAGATAAGCTTCCCAAAGTTGGTGGAGAGAAAACAGCATAGGCTGCCAGGCCAAGCCCACATCTCAAGGCCTGAAACAGAGAGAAAATGGGGGACGGCCCTTGTTGATGACACTGTCCGGGGAGCGCCTGAGCTGCCAAGATGAGCAGATGACAGAGAAAAACGCGTAGACTCGCTGTGTTCTGCATTCCTGTGGCGGGGACGGTCTGATCCACAGCTTTCATTGCAAGGGTCTACAACTGGCTTCAGAGTGCCTTTTCCCACCAAAAACCATAGTAACAGAAACAGCTGACATTTCTACGGTGTCAAACGCTGTCTAGGATTTGAATCAACAGAAAGAATCCCATTCATGACCTACTGCTCTCCTGGACACTGTTTGACAGAGAGGCAGCAGAGCAGACGATGCCTGGGGCGCTCTCCTCTTACCGCGCAGTCAGGAGGGGTGGGACGAGAACCCAGAAAAGCTGACTCAGCGGCCTGATCACTTAGCTGCTCATCTACACTGCCTTCGGAAATGTCACTCATTCTCAGTCACGTTAGAGAGCTAATCGGTAAAAACGTCTTTCCTGATAAGTAAGAGAAATGAAGTGGAAAAACCTACCTTCCTTCGGCGCTCCCATAAACATACACCCACATTCATCACTATACCACACATTACCAATTTACTTTCCTGGAGGAAATAATATTTTATAACATAAAATAAATGCCAAATGCAACCCATAAGCCATTCTACAGTACTTTTCTTTTTCTACCAGCTACCTAAAATTGAAAAATGTTTCTAATGTTCAGAAAAAATATATAACTGAGGGCCATATTGCTACCACTATTTATTTAACAGGACTCAATGTTTCAGTATATTTACTTTTGATGTTTTGTTGTTTAGTTGTTAAGTCGTGTCCAACTCTGTGGACCCCCATGGACTATAACTTGCCAGGTTCCTCTGTTCATGGGACTTCCCAGGCAAGAATACTGGACTGGGTTGCCACTTCCTCCTCCACAGTATTTGCTTTAGATCTGTTTTAACATTAAAGAAATGAAATATTACAGGTAACGCTAAAAGTTTATTCATGTTGACCTATGCGTCTTATTTACTCATTTCAGCAGCTGCCTGGTCCCCCAAGGTATGAATGTAACACATGAATTTTCCAGTTGCATGGTGAAAGTCATTGAGGTTGTAGCCAGTTTTCTGCATCACAAATTGTGCTGTGATGAGTATTTGACATGTCACCCAGGCTACTTGTATCAAGAGTTTTTCTCAGCTACAAATGGAATTATTTGATCAAAAAGCAAAGAAGTCTTCAACTTGAGTGAAGAACTTCCCCCAAATGGTGGAATCCATTTACTCCCAGCCAATGCCTCTTCTGAAAGGGGAAGAAAACCCAAGTCACATTTGGCAACACAATTACTTCACTCTTTAACTCTTCGTCATCCCAGAGATGGATGGTTCTGATTCAAAACACATTCCTCAGATTTTCTAAAGATGCAACTGCAAACAAGAAACATAATTTCAAGGAAAAGCTCTTTCTTTCCAAACATAGCTGTTTTACCGAGCTGGGTATTCTGTTTCCGCCATGACATTTGGATTCCTCTGGAACACACAGTCTCGATGTGCACAAGGCTCACATACACCCTGGCCCAGTCACTGAGAAAAAACTGTTGTGACCCTTCACATATATACGGGGCCTTCCCTGGAGAAGGGAATGCTACCCAGTCCATTATTCTTGCCTCAGAAATCCCATGGACCGAGGAGCTTGGCAGGCTACTGTCCAAGAGGTCCCAAAGAGTCAGACAAGATCTAACAACTGAATTACCACCACCACACATATACTGTGATACACCTCATGGATGACTGTGCCATATGCTAAGTGAGTACTAAGGAAGGGCCAGACCAGCCAAGCACTGATACAATCACCAAACCAGCCTCAAAACTAAGTGTGATGTCATTTTTTAGATGGAGACATCGGGGCTCACAATGAATAAGTAATTTGTCCAAGATCATAAGGCCAGCAAGTCATGGAGCCAAACACTACAAAAGCAATTCATCCTAACTCCCAAATCAACAACACCGCATTTCAACACCCACCGCACTACAGAGGCTGTACTTACTACAAGTGCACGTCACTTCCACAGGAAATAGTTCTTTGGCCCCATCTACTCCATAGCCAGACCTTTTGACCAGTGTTTATCTTACTGAGGTTCCAACAGTAAATGAAATATATGGAGAAAGCTCTGTGATCCAAGAATTCGCTGTCTGCTTACTGGTTACACAGAGTGAGGCGGTATTTTCAGCTGTCGAGAGCTTTGAGCTGGGCATTAGAAATGCTGGGCGAAAACACTCAGGTATAAAATACAGATCCCTGAAATCTGAATGCCTGTGGCCTTTAAAGTTAAACAGCTGTGCTGAGACACAGAAAGGAAAGAAAGAGAGAGTCATTTATCTCCTTCAAAATGGACCGCAAGCCGGCGGTGTTGCTTGGGAGCTGCGATTCTAAAAGGCCTCGGTGATTCCCAGAACTGACTGCCCTGATGACCACGACTCCTACCCTAGAATCGATCGGTTAGCGGGACACAAGATGAATTCTAACACGTAAAATCAGAGAGAAACAGGTCTCTCCCCTTTTCCCCCGTGCAAACCTGTCACTTTTAAGGTAACTTAGCTGGAACCCAACAGATCCGAACATGACAGCTCAGTCCTGGCAAGAGAGACAGAGTAAATATTTTTTAAGCACGTCAAACTTTCTTCATTTCATGGAAGTCACTACAGTTTCTGTCAAATGATCCATCCCATCATCCAACTGGGCCCAGAGGATGATATTTTCCCTATTAGAATCAAGTACCCAGTGGAGAGTTAGCAATTTTATGCTTTTTAACAACAAAAGAAAGCAGGAAGAAACTGCCCTTCAGGGCTATCTGAAGGGACCTTCAAGATGCTCTACTTAATGACCCTCCATTCTAGAAGCCAGGAAACTGAAGTACAGAGAGACTGACAATCTGAACAAACTATTCCCTTCTTTTCCTAAAACCTCTGCTTTGAACTTCATCTGTAACTCTATTTCACTGCTGATTTCTAAACAGCAATGTTTTAAAACGAATTTCATAGTCATATTCATTAAAGGATCTTATTGTAAGTGACTTAATTGATTTCACAATGTAAGGCACACACAACCGGGTTATTGTTAATGTTTACAGTTCTATTTTACCTAACATTTCAAAAGAACTTTACAGTTTGTGCAGCACTGTCACAGAACTGAGAAGTAAGAATCATTTTTCCCACTTAACAATGGAAAACTCAGAGTCAGTGAAGTATATTGTATATTAAAACTATTAACAGGTATTTCCAACAAAAGTCAAGAAAACAATGGTATTTATACAATAGCATATATAGACACTTTTTTCCTAAAATGATATAAAGGACAATGCCGAGAATTTTGTATTTCACATATACAATTGCTTGGATGATCTTAAATTATAACTTTTTTAAAAATTAAATAAGACAATATACAACATCTAGTCTACTCCCTCATTTAAAGTTACTTGTATTTAACTTTTAGAACTACATATTTAAGTGTTTTAAACTGTAAAAGCTGTAATATGCACACACCTGGATAAAGCTATTTCCGCTCATTCTTTACCAGCTGAGCCCCAAGGGAAGCCCAAGAATACTGGAGTGGGTAGCCTATCCCTTCTCCAGCGGATCTTCTCAACCCAGGAATTGAACCAGGATCTCCTCCTGCACTGCAGGCAGATTCTTTACCAACTGACCTATCAGAGAAGACTGATGCTAATTTACATATCCAGAGAAATAAATATACAGACACTCACCAAAGCAAACTTAAGTTCACAACGGATCTATTAATTGTAGTCATAAACTGGAAACAGTCTGGGTGCCCATCAACAAGAAGCACAGATAGGTAAACTGTGGTAGAAAGATGCAATAAAATAGGACAAAGGAAAAGAGACAACAGACTACATAAGTGTAAGTAACAACATAGACAAATCTCACAGACACGAAGAAAGAAGACCCAGAAACATAGAGTACATATGGTATGATTCCATTTGTAGAAGATCAAGGCAGGCAAAACTCCTCAATGGCCACAAAAATGAGAAGAGTGCTTCCCTCAGGGAGAGGGGTGTTTATAGGTAAGGAGGAGGCAAAGGGAATCCTCATGAGGGGCCAGGAACTCTTTGCATCCACCCGTGTGGTTGTGACCTGCATCTCAGCACACGTATCATTGCTGAACAATGAAAGCGAGTTCACTTTATACCACGCATGTTCTTGTTGTTGTTTAATCACTCAGTTGCGTCTGACTCTTTGTGAGCCCATGGATTGCAGTACACCAGGCTTCCCAGTCCTTCACCATCTCCCGGAGTTTGCTCAAACTCAAGTCCATTGAGTCGGTGATGCCATCCAACCATCTTGTCCTCTGTCATCCCCTTCTCTTCCTGCCGTCAATCTTTCCCAGCATCAGGGTCCTTTCCAATGATCAGTTCTTTGCATCAGGTAGCCAAAGGATTGGCGCTTCAGCTTCAGCATCAGTCCTTCCAATGAATATTCAGGGTTGATTTCCTTTAGGATGGACTGGTTGGATCTCCTTGCAGTCCAAGGGACTCTCAAGAGTCTTTTCTTAACACCGCAGTTCAAAAACATTAGTTTTTCGGTGCTCAGCTTTCTTTATGATTCAACTCTCACCTGCATACATGACTACTTGAAAAACCATAGCTTTGACTAGATGGACTTTGTTGGCAAAGTAATGTCTCTGCTTTTGTATATGCTTTCTAGGTTGGTCACAGCTTTTCTTCCAAGGAGCAAGCATCTTTTAATTTCATGGCTGCAGTCACCATCTGCAGTGAGTTTGGAGCCCAGGAATTACTGGAGCTCAATAACAGGTACATCAGAACCAAAATAAAACCCGCAGAAGAAAAAGCCATCAGATCATATCAGATCAGATCAGTCGCTCGGTCGTGTCCGACTCTTTGTGACCCCATGAATCGCAGCACACCAGGCCGCCCTGTCCATCACCACCTCCCGGAGTTTACCCAGAGTCATGTCCATTGAGTCAGTGATGCCATCCAGCCATCTCATCCTCTGTCATCCCCTTCTCCTCCTGCCCCCAATCCCTCCCAGCATCAGAGTCTTTTCCAATGAGTCAACTCTTCACATCAGGTGGCCAAAGTACTGGAGTTTCAGCTTTAGCATCATTCCTTCCAAAGAAATCCCAGGGCTGATCTCCTTCAGAATGGACTGGTTGGATCTCCTTGCAGTCCAAGGGACTCTCAAGAGTCTTCTCCAACACCACAGTTCAAAACATCAATTCTTTGGTGCTCAGCTTTCTTTATAGTCCAACTCTCACATCCATACATGACCACAGGAAAAACCATAGCCTTGACTAGACGAACTTTTGTTGACAAAGTAATGTCTCTGCTCTTGAATATGCTATCTAGGTTGGTCATAACTTTCCTTCCAAGGAGTAAGCGTCTTTTAATTTCATGGCTGCAGTTGCCATCTGTAGTGATTTTGGAGCCCAGAAAAATAAAGTCTGACACTGTTTCCACTGTTTCCCCATCTATTTCCCATGAAGTGGTGGGACTGGACCAAACTCCACCCTCCTCAGGGTAAGCAAAACAGGGAAGCCACAGAGAGAATAGGCTTAATTTACCAAAAATGTTCCTAGAGGTAAGCAACCTCAAAGCCAGCGATTCTACAATCCTGCTAAAATCTAAAAAAATTCTAAGCAAGTCATCAAATAAGACCTTGTTATAAATGTGCCTGCTGAATTAAATATGAGGCTATTTCAGGTACAAAGACCAGTGCCCAAAGGAATTCAAAATAACATGAGATCTAGAAAGCCTGGCCCTAGAAACTTCGAAAACTGTAAGAAACAGCATTTGACCTTAACCCTGAATTGTTTGCCTTACTTGTGCTTACTCAAACAACCGAAAAAGCCCCATAGCTTTACTAATAATTTTGTTACAAATTAGCCTCAGGGAAATTCTACATGCCAAATGTGTTCACTTTGCCCAAAAACACCTTCAGAATCAAACCCACACAGCAAAAACGTAACAGGGAGAGGTGAGAGAGCCCAGAAGGTGGGGAGAGGAGAAAGGAGAGGGAGAGGAAAGCAACAGGGGCCACTGAAATCCAAGACCCTGGGTGGGGGAGCCCAGCCAGCCAAGAAGATAGCAGGGAAGCCAGGGGGCAGGGGGCTGGGGGGCAGTGACTGGAAAGAAGCAAAATCAGCAAGCCCACCAGGGGTAAGCCCACAGAAGGCCTTTTCTTCTAAACCTTAGGGCATGTGGAATCAATTCTGAGAAAGGAAAGGAATCCCAGGAGGACTGTGGGCAAAGAAGTTACATAAAAGATACCTGACAATCCCTGATCCTGGGGTTCTTTCATCATCAAGAAAGACAGAACAGGACTCACTGCACAGAGTTTGTATAAGTTTGTATAACAATTTGCATGTCCAATCCAGAGCCTGGCACAAACCTGGGTCTCAAGACATGTACCCTCTCCTCCTTGGGGAAGGGACGATTTTGGGGTAGGGCAGAAGGAGGAAGCTTAAGTAGAACAGGAGATCTTAAAAGCAGGGGTGTACTAGCCAACCCTACTTGTTAAACCACATCCACAGGACATTCACAGAAGGCAACCACTCCCGTATCTCATGCTCAAGGCTGCCGGGGAAAAGGTGCTCAGTCCAGCAAGGCCGCAAGGGCTCAGACTCTCAGTGGAAGAAAGACCACTGGCCTCAAACTTTATAACCCACCTCTAGGCCCCAGGCTCAGGCAGGAGCTCATCTATGACCCCACACAGCCTGGGGCTGTCTCTCATCTTCAAAGGGTCAGAAGCATGTGTTTGTCCTATGACAAGTTAACAGAGTTTTTTTAAAAGAAGGGCTTCCCAAGTGGCACAGTGGTAAAGAATCCATCTGCCAATGCAGGAGATGGAAGACAGGAGGGTTATATCCCTGGATTGAGAAGATCCCCTAGAGTAGGAAAAGGCAATCTGCTCCGATATTCTTGCCTAGAAAATTCCACGGACACAGGAAGCTGGTGGTCTATAGTCCATGGGGTCACAAACAGTCACACACAACTGAGCACTCACACACATGCACTAAGAGAAGGGCTGTTTCCCATATTTCTATGAGCTCCATCAGCAGCCTGATCTAGGATGAAGGCTCTAGGGAGATCCCTGAGGAAGGGAGGGGAGAGGGATCACAGCGAGATGGGGAAGAGCTGCAGGGTAATGGCTTGAATTGTCAGGGAGTTAGACCCTCCCGAGGCCCACTTCTGTCACTCCCCAAAATGACCCGACTCGCTAGTTTTACTAGGAAGATCAGCATCATGAAAAGATCAAACGAGTAATGGATGAAAAGAGCTGTAGTGTATGGTTCATAAAAAGCAGTGAAGAATGAAAGTTATTATTATTATAAAACAAAAGGGAGGGACAGAAGAGAAGGGGACAGGCTCCTGTTCTGCAAAGGTCACCCACTTCAGCGCCTGCTCCATACACACATCTCCTCACAGTGAACCAGCTACCCAGCAGGTACATGCCTCCCCTGGCTTTCCTTCCATCAGTTACCCATTTAACCATTCTTACTTCAGGCAACCAAGTCAGCTCAATGGGGGCCGCTGGTACGTCTCCAAGTGCAGCCACTCCTTGGCCATGGAGGCGGGCTGCGGGCAGCAGCGGGGAGAAGCCATGCCAGGCCCCCTGAGGTGGCGCCATCAAGCCTGCTGCCGCAGAATCACAGTGACAAGAACACCCTGATGGGTTCCAGAAGGAACTTCTGGGGCCAGGAGGCCATCTGGTAGGGTTGCTGTCCCAATCCTGGGCAATCTGACAAAGCACGACGCCTGGCTGGGAGGCTGATGTTCCACCCAGCCAATAAGCCTCCTATGACCCAGATCCAAGCCTCCTATGACCTAGGCCCCAGTGCTGCTGTGGTCTCTCTTCCCATAAACACGCGTCTACATTAAGATAAAACAGCATCCAGTTCCGAAAAGGGGAAAACCCTGTGAAGTGTAATTTTTACAGGAAGGAGCACCGCTCACTTCTCTGTGCTAACTTCCAGCCAGGTGTTCTAAGATGGGGATGTGCTTACCCTTCTTCCTTCTAGTCCTCAGCCCCTGTCTCAATCTCACCGGCCTGGACAGAATGGGTCAAAAGCCTTCCAAATCTTAAACCAACACCACCTTCTGCCCCTCTATGACATGAGAGTTAAGGAAAGCAATCAGAGTCAAGTGCAAATCAAAGTGTGTATGACCAGGGGCAAAATGAAGAATGCATCTTCACATGTATCAGGAGTGGGGAAAGGGAAGTACAGATGTTTAATAGGAAGAGTCAAATAATAAACTAATAGCCGGTGACAGCAACAGGAGGCAGTGTTTCTAAAGAGTGGACAGAGCAAATTCAGCCTGTTCCTGGATGTAATGGGAATGGCGCTGCATGAATTACCCATTGCACATGGAAACAGGGATAGATGAACCCCCTGGTTCATTTATAAAGCAGCCCCATCAGAGGTCACCATATTATACTAGCCATAAAGGACTGAAGATTATACCTATATTATATTATATATTATTACTGCATTTAGTGCAGGCAGCTATGACCGGCGCATTTAGCGCAGGTGGCTGCGACTGGCGCACTTAGCGCGGCCGAGAGGAGCTACCCCACGTCCCAGGTCAGGGGCAGAAGCCGGGAGGACCCCATGCCCGAGGGGAGGCGGCCACAAGGAGTTACCCCATGTCCAAGGTCAGGGGCAGCAGCCAAGAGTGCCAGGCTGCGACGGCGCAGGAATGGCCAAGAGGAGCTACCCCATGTCTGAGGCCAGGGGCAGTGGCCGGGAGGACCTACCCCACGCCCGAGGTCAGGGGCGGCAGCCGAGAGGACATACCTCACGCCCAAGGCCAGGGGCCGCGGCCGGGAGGAGCAACCCCACCTCCAAGGAGCGGTGGCTGAGCAGGGGCAGGAGGGCCTAGAGGAGCTATTCCATGTTCAAGGTCAGAAGGGGCGGAGGTGAGGAGATACCCCTCATCCAAGGTAAGGAGCAGTGGCTGCGCTATGCTGAGCAGCAGTGAAGGGATACCCCGCATTCAAGGTAAGAGAAACCCAAGTAAGATGGTAGGTATTGCAAGAGGGCATCAGAGGGTAGACACACTGCAACCATACTCACAGAAAACTAGTCAATCTAATCACACTAGGACCACACACCTATGGACAAACCAGAGTCCCTCTGTCTGGCAAAGGAAGCCTGGATCAGCACTGACTTAACTCCACCGATTTTAATCCCAGTACAACACCCCAGGCCTTCTGTGGCTGTCCTGGCTACATGGCCATCAGAGAAGATATACTTGATCCTTGGGGTAATGGGCTCAGCTCAGAGATCTGGCCCCAGTGGCACATGGTGCAGACATAGCAAAGTAGGGGAACTTAGTCAATGAGAAGGCAAACATGGTCTGCCTCGCTCATGGAGTAGCAGCAGCAGTAGAAGCAGCATGTTGCCACCTGCCCGGCCAGCACGGGGGAGGGGGATGCCCTAGGCCAACACAGGATGATCAGGTAAGAGGCCATCTGGAGCAGGAAGAAGCCTTGCCCCACTTACTCCACTGCAGAGAGTAATGGGATGGCGCACAGTCAGTACCCACTTGATGCCAGGCAGAGGTGGTCGAGTTTGCACCTTGGCTTCACCACTCACTAGGTATGTGCTTCGGACTGAGACCTCTAGCACTCAGTTTTTTCAGCTAGAAAAGGAGAAAAATAAGAGTACTCTCCTCAAGTGACTTTTAGAGAAGATGAGAACAATGTAGCTGTCTAACTGGTAGCTGCTTTCTTCTTACCATCACTGTCGTGGTGGTGGTTGACATAACAGGGTTGAGAACGGACACTGAATGACAGCATTCTAAGCTGCACTGGTTTTGACCCCACAGATTCACTGGTTATACACATGGTGCAGTTCCCCAGCTTGCTTCTGGACAAAAAGCATCATCATCCCCAGTGATCAGCAAAAATGATCCATGGTCTCTGGATACCTAGACACAGCTATGAACCCGTAGATTGGAGCGGACAGAGCTGGGGTGGCGGGGGCGGGGGGTTAGGGAATGACAATTTGACACTGGCAAGCTGACACAAACGACCCTTCCAAGACACTGAAACCTCGCAAGACACCTTCTGCAGAACCACTGAAATAGCATGGAGAGGAACATCAGGGAGTAGTCTAGGAAGAACAGGAAACCAACACTGCATGTTACAAGGAGCTGGATCCTGGAGTCTCCTTCAGAGTGTACTTCGAATCTGTCGTTTCCTCTCAATTTGCAGAGCACAGATGTTGAAGAGAAAACCTTAAAACGTTTGGGTTATTGAACACTCCGGGTGACTGCTGAACCAGATTTTAAGAGGGCAATGGCAGCCAGAAAATTACAGCTACAAGGTGAAAAATTAAGAGCTGAAACAAACTCAGTTCACTACACAAAGTTAAACTGGATAGTTTTTTAGAGCAAAATCAAGTGACAAGCAAATGACTCTGGTTCCCTAATCCCCCTGGGATTTGCCTTAATTCCCCCTGAATCCCCGAGATGCTCAGTGTAACTGATTTGCTTACAATTAAGCGGCATTAAAAGACTGAGGGTCTCCACTCCTGGCAGTCAGGTGTCAGGGGGAGCATGATCCACTGACTGATCAACAGACAAAGATGGACATCTTTAGAGATCAATATCACAAGGCAAAGTCCCAACAGTGCTATGAGACACTGGAACACTTCTGTCTTCTGGGCTACTGAATTGAAGTCCTAGGTGAATAAATGAAGGAGTAAGATGAAAGAATAGGCTGTAATTATGTGGCAGGAAGAATTCCACCACCCTAGCTAACATTCACTGATCCTTATCAATGACAGGTGCCACAAGCAGGGCTGTTTGGTTTTGTTCTCATAAAAATCCCACATGGTAAGTGATTTTATTCTCCCTACTTTACAACAGAGATGAGGGATGCAAAGAAATTAACTGATTTGTCTAAAGTTCCATTAACTCAGGGGAGAGCACGACCTAGGGTCGGGACCCGGAGATACCTCGATCTTACCGCTGTTTTTCTTAACCAGCGTGCACATAACCTTGGGCAACCTCTTCAGAGTTGGTACAGATGAATGAGTACTGCTAAATATGTAAGGCACCTGTGAGGTTCATTCCAGGTAATATTCTTATTGCTGAACTCTCTTCTAGTGAAAGTGGAAAACAGTTGAATTGAAGGTTCACTATATATACAAATCTGACCTTTGTTTTAAATGTTTAAATGATGTGCTCAGAATTTTATGATGACCCCTCCCATCCCAGGGCAGGGAGAACATACCCCAAGGCTTGAAAAGAGCAAGCAGGAGCAGAGGCCTATCTTGGAACCCCACAGTCGTGTTGCTCAAGGTAACACAGGGGTTCTGGAGCCCCACAATGGGAAGCTGGGATGTGCTGCCTTACACAGCAGATTGGCAGAAAAGACACAAAGAAAGTGGAGACATTCTTCACCCACTACACATCCCTGCCCTAGAGACACCTGTCACTCCAGAGGTGAGCCCTGATGAGCCTGCCACAGCCAGGAATTAAGTCTATGTTATTAGGACCTGTGCCTAAATACACACTCTGCTTTGGTCCCAAAGTTACAGCAATAGAATTCCCACTACGTTTTTTCCCCCCTTCCTATTATTTTGAGAATGTTCAAACATACAAAACTGGAAGTAGTTTTATAGTGGACACCTACATGCCCACCACCTCAAAGCTCTCCATGACATCACCACGGCAGATGCACAGGTGAAGCAGGAGAGGGGTGAAGAAAGGTGGAGCCACAGCAGCAGGTCACTCTCAACTCTTCATCAGACATGTCCACCCCGAGTCTGAACCTGAGCACCAGCAACCCAGTGGGACTGGCTCCATTGCTCGGGGGCACTTCCTGGGTTTCCACAGAGAACTTCAGGCAACCATATCGTCTCATCACCTTCAATGCAGAGAAGGCCAGTAGGTCTTCTACTTTATACCCACAGATTTACTTTCACTGCCAGAACTGAAGAGGAGTTCAGGGGTCACCCAGTGAAACCTAATCCTTTATTTTACACTTGAGGCAAATAAGATTTCAACAGGTTAAATGCCATATAGGATCACATGGAGAAGGCAATGGCATCCCACTCCAGTACTCTTGCCTGGAAAATCCCATGGACGGAGGAGCCTGGTGGGCTGCAGTCCATGGGGTCGCGAAGAGTCGGACATGACTGAGTGACTTTCCTTTCACTTTTCACTTTCATGCATTGGAGAAGGAAATGGCAACCCACTCCAGTGTTCTTGCCTGGAGAATCCCAGGAATGGGAGAGCCTGGTGGGCTGCCGTCTATGGGGTCGCACGGAGTCGGACACCACTGAAATGACTTAGCAGGATCACATATGGATCACATAATCAGGGGGAATTAAAACTCTCCGATAAGATACCTGGAGTATTTCCTAAAATACAAATTGGCCTGATGGCAGATAAAAACTAAGCCAACAGGAGGGAAATGCTTTGCAACAGGTTTTAATGAGCAAAATGCAACTGTATCCTGCCACTCTTTCAAAACTCTGTGAGGGAATTCCTTGGCGGTACAGTGGGGAGGACTTGGCGCTTTCGCTGCCATGGACCCAGTTTCAATTCCTGGTCGGAGAACTACAATTCTGCAAGCAGCGCAGTGGCCAAAAGTCAATGAATGAATGAATAAACCAACAAACAAATAAGAGTCTGGGAAACACTCACATTATTACCAATGATCTTTTAATACTAATTACAGTTTCTTAGCCAAAGTTCAAGAAAGACCGTTCTTCTAGGTGACAATGTAAAAAAGTTTTCATGACATTTATTTTATGATAATACAAAGTATAAAAACCCCGTCAGCCTCTGCTTACGTCTTATCTTAATTCTTCCCCTAGAAGATTCTTTCAATCTAATCTGACAATACATAATGGATCTGGGTCTCCCAGGTGGCTCAGTGGTAAAGAATCCAACCTGTCAAGGCAGGAGATGCGAGAGATGTGGGTTCGATCCCTGGATAGGGAAGATCCCCTGCAGGAGGAAACTGCAACCCACTCTAGTATTCTTGCCTGGAAAATTCCATGGACAGAGGAACCTGGCAGGCTACAGTCCATGGGGTCACAAGAGTCAGACACGACTGTACATGCAGACAATGGATGTCAAAACCATTAGTGCATTCCAATCATGAGGATACATGGCAGAAACCTAAATAGTGTGATAAAACCCACCAGCATTGGCATGCACTGACTGCCAGGGCTGCCGAGGAGTGCCCCAATCTCCAGGAGGAACGCCAAGGTGATGGAGTTTCTGGCCACATATTCTCCTCTCCTCTTCCACCTCTAATTAACACCAGTCTATGCCTTCTTTTAAGGCTTGTGAAAAATCACTGCAACTGACCTGGACTCACCTAGAGATGAAAATTACTTTGCCAATAGCAGGAAACAATACTTTCCGCGTAAACAACAACAAAGGCAAGCCTCTTTGTTGGCCCTGCATCGTTTTCTTTTATGTGGAGCATTTCTCCAAAGCTTTCAAGACAAAGGACAAGACTCCAGGAAAAGCACCATGGCGAGAAAGTCAAAGGCAGACAGCATCTTCTGCCCTCAAGGACTGTCTCTTTGATCAACGTCTTCTCAGGGTTTTGTCTGTGGGCCCCCAGTTTGACAAAAGCTTTGAAGAGCGATGTCTGTGCCAATTTGGGGGGCTAAATAAAAGCTGCTCAGTGGAAACTCTGGAGAATGACAGTTATAGCAGACAATCTCTTTGACACCTTGTGTCACCGAAACTATCATAATAAAAGCTGGTTTTCTAAAGGACGTGAAACGAATTGCCAGTCCAGGTTCGATGCATGATACAGGATGCTCAGGGCTGGTGTACTGGGATGACCCAGAGGGATGGTACGGGGAGGGAGGTGGGAGGGGGGGTTCAGGATGGGGAACGTGCGTACACCCGTGGCGGATTCATGTTGATGTATGGCAAAACCAATACAATATTGTAAAGTAACTAGCCTCCAATTAAAATAAATAAATTTATATTAAAAAAATAAAATAGCAGTCCATATTTTTTTCAGTTGGCAATAAGAAGAAACCACTTATTGATACATGGCAATTGGGGTGATTCACTACAAAGTCAAGCTGAAGTAGAAAAAGCCAATACCAAACAAAAGGTGATTTATTGTATGAATCTATTCATATAACATTTTGAAAATGTTCAAAACTTTAGAAATGGAGCTGTATTAAAGGTGGATAGGGATTGGAGACTAGGAAGAAGGCAGGTGTGGGTATTAAAGGGCAACACCGGGGATCCTTGTGGGCTTGGAACTGTTGACTGAGGTGGTGGATACATAAACATACAAAGGTGATAAAATCATGTAGGACTTTAATATACACACACATTAATGCACGTTGTGCACACACATGCACACACACACACATAAATGAATACAAGACAATCTTATCACTAATGACAGGTGGATCGTTATCAATGTCCATGTCCTGGGTGTACAATTACATATTAATTCTGCAAAATGTCACCAATGCAAGAAACTAGAAAGACAACTATACATGAAGTATCAGTTACCTCAAAATTTTTTATCTAAAAACATCAGCTGTACCTCTATATCCTAGAAGGGGAAAAAAAGCCTTCCCCCTGCTTTGCTAAAGGCAAAGAAGGAATCATCTAAGAGTCTATGGCAGCAGAAAAGGACAAGAGGAACTGTCAGCAAAATAAAATATGATGACTGGGGGACATGTTAAAATTTAAGAAAAGGATTTCCTTCTCAGTCTAACACTCCTATCAACTCATTATGAGTTGACATCACTCACATAAACGATTTCAATTTCGCATCCTTACCTTGAGGCACAACTTTTCATTCAGAAACAAGCATAGAATGTTTCCTCCTCTATTATCTCACCGTCTTTAGTAACATGACAAAGCAATCATGCATGATTTTATGGACAGATGTACAAATTAGAAAACCTCAGTGTCTTTCCAGAGTTTATTAAATTTTAAAAGGAAATGTGGGACTTTCCTGGTGACCCAGTGATTGAGACTTTGCCTTCCAATGCAAGGGCTGCTGGTTTGATCCCTGACTGGGATGCTAGGATCCCAAATATCTTGCAGCCAAAAAAAACCAAAATGTAGAAACAAAATAATATTCAAAAAAATTCAATAAAGACTTTAAAAATGGTTCACATTTTTAAAAAATGATATGCTAGTTAACAAATGATGTGCTCTATTGATCAAAACTAAGGACATAAGGTAAGCCGTTGTTAGGTTCAGGTCATTAGTTCTTACAACTATTTCCATGTGCCTGCCATTCACCAGCTTCCCATTCTTAACTTATTCCCCTTATTTAAAAAAACAAACAAAACAAGAGTCTTGACCAGCGACCACTTCATTGGTTGACAAGCAAACTCCTAGCAACCAAAACTATGGACTCCTTACCAGGGCTTCAAGCAAGAAGCTCTGCTTTCATCAGATGTATACAGGACAGAGCTATGGGAAGAAGTATAATTTTTATTTCATGATGACTCTGATTTTTCCTTATTGTGATATTCCATGATTTAAGACAAAAGGTAATTTTAAATCAGACCTGGTTTGAATCTCAGGTCTGTGATTCAGATAACACTGCAACAGGAGCTATTTAATAATCTTCCCTGTGTCTCAACTTCCACATTCCTACAAAATTATTATATGGATTACAGTGAGACAATGCCCCGAAGGCCTTAATGCCTGGCACATAGTGGGTGCATAATAAACGATCAATTCTGATGATCAACAATTCCCAAGCATCTTTAAATATTCAAAACGTTAATACTGTGAATTCCCTGCCCATCCAGTGGTTAGGGTTCAACACTTTCACTGCTTAGGGCCCAGAGAACTAAGATCCCAGGAGCTATGAGGTTCATGTTAAAATATACTTAATTATTATGCAAAAGAAAGCTATTGCTCTTTCTGAGTCTCCATTAGATTAACCTCTTCCACTTCAAGTTTTTTAAAAACCAGTCCTTAAGCAAGTCATAAGACACAACCATAAAAATTTCAGTATTACTTCAGGAAATTTTTTGTCTCTACTTTCTTATTTTCTCATCATGGCCTGCATATACAAAACAATAAAAGTCATGTTTGCTAAACCAGGAATAGTCTTTATTCTTAAATTTATTAGTGGACAGTTTATTAAAAGGAAGTGTGTAATGAGCTAGTCTATCATGCAAAATGTATGTACCATGGTTATTATCTTTAAAAT
The DNA here is from genome assembly GCF_029378745.1 of Bos indicus. Taxonomy (NCBI): domain Eukaryota; kingdom Metazoa; phylum Chordata; class Mammalia; order Artiodactyla; family Bovidae; genus Bos; species Bos indicus. Next base: position 39,389,164 of record NC_091781.1, read on the forward strand.
TGAATTTACAGTCGGATCCAATTACGCACAACAGCATCATAATTAAAAGTTAAGGCTATTTTACTAGTATAAAAGAGGCATTAGGCTGCCACAACTCAAGTTAACCCCAACTGGCATCTCATGACATGCTTTCAACAGAAGCCATGTATTATATTAGTGAGCTTCTTAACTAAAAGTGCTACAAGTGAGTAAAACTTCATTTATCTGTTTCAAAAATTGGACAAAATACCTAATCTCATAGGGAAGACCAAAAAATGTCTTTTTCTATACCACACTGAGAAAACGCCTGACATATCAAAGCTAATTTGGTTTACTACCATGATGATACAATCTTTTTATTATAAAGACTATATTATTACAGGTTGTTTTTTTCCCCACTCAGTGGCCAATCTGTATTCATGTCCAAGAATAAATTCAGCTGCAGAAGCACTGCTAAAGTTGCATATCCTTTGGAAAGAAATAAAAGGAGTTGGTGATACTAATAAAAATGGACTGAAATATGTTTACTCATTCAACTACCTTCCCCACGAACGCTCTGCAGTAGCTTTTGGTGGTAGTGTGCCACCTATTGTTACAAAACGAGCTTCTGTATTTGAAGATTTCCTGTTTCTTTCCACAGGGAAGCAAAGCGTCCTACTGTCTTTTTCAAGATAATGAGTCTTTATTTTCCTTCCTTCTTTCCTGTCACTTCCAACACCCGAAATACAAATGGGCTACAGAGAAACTAACCTTTTAAAAAATGTATTACAACCCATTTCAAGCATGAATCAGTTTAACTCCGTGGCTATCATACAGGGGGATCTTTTTCCAGGAGGAATCTGTCAGTGTCTGGAGATACTCACAGTTGTTAAGACTGAGGTGCAGGGATACCGGCTTCTAGTAGGTAAAAGCTGAGGATGCTGGTAAAGTATCCTTCACTGCACAGGACACCCCCTCACAGGGGAGAATTACCCAGGCCCAATACCCATAGCACTGATGCTTAGACACCCGGGTTTAATTAAAACCAGTACATCCTTTCTTCCAAAGTCAAAAGAAAGCCATATATGATGGCAGAACAGAAAATAAAAAAGCCAATTTCACAAATTCAACATTCAACAGCAATATAGTAATTAATAGTGGTTAATATACTAGGAATTACCTTACTCTTGTCAAGACTAGTATAAAGATACGATAACAACACCCGTGAGCAATTTATAATTCAAATACTCATTTAAAAAAAGAAAACACACACACTAAAGCACATGCTGGCCAACTGGTCCAAAATCCATGTAAGGAATAAGACCTCAACTTGACTTGGTGATTGGTCTCCCAAGCTGACTCCTGCAACCCCTGACATGTAATAAGTGTTCTCAATTCTCAAGCCATACTTAAGAATCACCCTTGTCAGTGTGGCATGCTGGGGCACAGTGTATGGCATGTCTACCACAGCTGGTCGCCTCCTCTCCCATTCATGGCTGCTGCAGCTGCTGCTAAGTCGCTTCAGTCGTGTCCGACTCTGTGCGACCCCATAGAAGGCAGCCTACCAGGCTCCCCTGTTTCATGGCAGGCATCATTAACTGATCAAAGTCTCAACTTTTCTTATGTGGTGCTCCAGTCCATGGAACTGGCGTGGGAGATGCTTATCTGATATCCATGATGAGATATGATTTCAGGAGGACTGAGTTCAAGTCTTGCCTTGGTCACTGAAGAGCTGCATGAACTGAAAGTCACATAAGCTCTCTGGGTCTATTTCCTTCAATTCTATAACATTCCTTAAGGAACATTTAAAGAGTCTTTTAATTTTATTTCTAAATAAGATGTTACAATATAGCATTTCTGGAGTAATAAGGTACTTTGCACTTCAACTGCAGAACTGCTAAATACTAAATGACGAAGGCTATGCAGATAGAGGAAAGAAGAAAGATTAGACACACAGAAGAATAGGAGAGTAGGATGGGAATTCACCAGAAAATAAATGTCCAATGGAAAAGGGGCATGATCTTCAAAAAATAAAGGAACAGCATGCAGTAATGGAGAAAACTCACTGGAATTAGATTCTTAAGACCTTACTTTGAGTAATCACGTCATAGAGCAGTAATATGTCTGTGACTTAAGATAAATAATTTAATCTCTCTCTGAGGTTTAGTGTCCTTATATACAAAAAGGGCTAATTGCAATTGCCCAGCCCTTCTCACAAGACTTTCTTTGAATTAATTACTGAATCTTCAAAAGGCCATGAAGAGCAGCATGGTTGAGTAATTTATGGACGATCCAAACTATGAAATATTACAGAGCTGCAAAGTGAATGAGTTAAAGCTGCTTGCAGCAAACTGGAGAGATGTTCATAATATATATATGCTGCTGTGCTTAGTCACTCAGTTGTGTCTGATTCTTTGCGACCCCATGGACTGTGGCCTGCCAGGCTCCTCTATCCATGGGCATGCTCCAGGCAAGAAAACTGGAGTGGGTTGCCATGCCTTCTTCCAGGGGACCTTCCAAACCCAGGGATCGAAGCCAGGTCTCCCACATTGCTGGCTGATTCTTTACCGTCTGAACCACCAGGGAAGCCCCTATATATATATATATGTATGTATGTGTGTGTGTGTGTGTGTGTGTGTGTGTGTGTGTATCTATATAAAGCTAGTTACAGAGAGATGTGTATACTACAATCCCATATTCATAAGCAATAAGGAAATGAATCAAAGATATGTGAATACATGTGTGTGCAGGCTATTTAAAAAAAAAAAAAAAAAACAGTGTGAAAGACACATTCCAAAATTTTTAGCACTGAGACTGGGGTGGCACAAGAAGGATGGTAAAAAGAAAACTGAAATTGTGGGTTACACTGTGGGATTCACTTCAGATTTGTTCTTTGGGCTAGTTCTTATGCTGTAGCTTAAAAAGATAAGTGTTTTTAATTTTCAATTACCTTCAACAATTCTTGACAAGTAAGTCAGTGGCTGGCAGGAGCTGGGGGGAGTAGGAAATGAAGAATGAATGCTTAATGGGTATGGAGTTTCCATTTGTGGTGATGAAAAAGTTCTGGAACTAGATAATGGTGCTGGCTGTACCACACCATGAATGAACTAAGCCCTGAACTGCACAATTTTAAATTGTTTAAATGGTAAATTTTGTATGTATTTTTCAATTTAAAAACTCTTCTAGGTATTTTGGGGTTGGGGTGGGGGCAGTACACAACGTAGCTTGCAGGATCTTAGTTCCCTGACCAGGGATTGAACCTACACCCTCAGCGAAAGTGTTTAGTCCTCTCCGTTAGACTGTCAAGGAATGGAATTTCCACAATTTAAAACTTCTTGATCTTCAAGTTCTGTGGAAGTAGAGAGACTGTGGTCACTAGAACCTCCACCAGCAGATATTGAAGCAACCAAGGAAACAGTTACAGGAGGAAAGGAAATTTGTAAGTTCTTCTAGGAGCAGAAAGAGGTGGAAACCCAGGTGAGCCCACAGGGATATTTAGATATTTGCCTACCTATAACTCACAGTAAGCCCAACTCCAGGCTCTACAACACCCGAAGATCCAGCACGTATCTCCCCCTAAGCTTCTTTGGTTTGAAGTGAAGTGAAGTGGCTCAGTCGTGTCCGACTCTTTGCAACCCCGTGGACTGTAGCCCACCAGGCTCCTCCGTCCACAGGATTCTCCAGGCAAGAATACTGGAGTGGGTTGCCATTTCCTTCTCCAGGGGGACCTTCCCGACCCAGGGATTGAATGCAGGTCTCCCACATTGCAGGCAGATGCTTTAACCTCTGAGCCACCAGGGAAGCCCAGTAAGCGTCTTTGGTTTAATACTTGTCAATTTCACCCCAGGTTCTCTAGGAACCCCCTGCCAGACACTGTTGAAACAACCTGAGGCTTTTAACCTCAGCAAGATCCCTCTGTAAGGCTTGAAGCACTATTCAAACCAGGAACATGAGAAATAAAAGAAATTATTATAATTATGTATGTTCTTTACTTTTAAAAGGTCTCGCCTGTCATAATTACTGTAGTTCCTTGAGTAAAACATTACAGAACTCTCAGGTCTACTTTAACATGAACTTCTTAAAGCTATTTCAAACTGAGTTTTGAAGTTGTAAATAGAAAAGCAAAATAAAGGAAGTCGAATTCTCTAAGACTCCAAAGAGTCAGAGCATTCTAGGATACACTCTGAACACCACCAGGCCTGGGCAAGAATCCTGTTGTTTTCAGAAAGATGAGAGCATCTCCATCTATACCATGAAAACAAGGAAGAAGTTAACTTCAAAAGACTGATGTGTAAGTTGTAACGAGATGATCATAAAATCCGTCAATCTCAGAAAAGCCCGGGGGTGGGGGAGTGGGGGGGGGGGGACAAAAACCCAGCAGAGAGGAACAATAAGAACAGTTCAGCTGTCCACTGGTGAAAGCTTTTGGTCTTACTACTGTCATTCCCAAGGTGCTCATGCCAGTACGGACCAGAGAGTTTAGCAGTTTTTTTAGGGCCCTAAACATGGGTCTGGGCACAACACAGACAAGGAAAGCCTTGTTACCAAACATGAGAACCGTGCAGTAACTGTGCTCTCCTTCCAATGCAATGAAAATACAAAAAAGCTGAATTATAGCCATCTTTAAAAACAGAAATCCATACCTCTATAAACCAGCAGCTCTCCAGCTTCACTAGAAAAATTAATGCAAATATTTGATTCGGTCAGCAAGGAGGGAAAAAGACTAAAACAAACGGAGTATCTTATAATCTTAAAAGTGTAAAATATACATAAGGTAGATATGGGCTTCCCTGGTGGCTCAGATGCTAAATAATCTGCTTAGAATGCAGGAGACCTGGGTTTGATCATTTGGGTTGGGAAGACAGCCTGGAGAAGGGAATGGAAGCCCTTCTCCAGTCTTCCTTGCCTGGAGAATTCTATGGACAGAATAGCCTGGTGGGCTACAGTCCATGGGGTCGCAGAGTCGGACATGAACAAGCAACTAACCACTAAAGCCGATATACCTACGGCTTTTTTTGGAAACCAGAAATATAGCAAGTCCCTCTCCACTACTCTGACATTATTCCCCTTCTCTACACATCCCTCATCATAGATTGTTAGGATATGTGGTTCTCCACAGAGTAATACTCTGACCTGGCACCTGGTTTAAACCTCAGGTAAGTACTGCCCACTGGGAATGCTTATATACAGGAAAAGATCGGTTTATATGTTGCCAATGTCTATCCACTAAGAATAGCTCTTGATAAGCCTACACACTGTTAATGCCATGCATGCATGTGTGTATACATATATAAACACACACACATATGTAATATATAGTACACTAGTACAGTCCTCGGAGTAGGGCAACTAAGAAACACACACACACACACACACACACACACACACACACAGAGCAATTTAGTTTTTAAACTGTTATCCAAGGTTCTGGCCTCATCTTATACTCTCTGTACAGCACGCTTGGAAGATAATCCACCATGACTGACCCTCAAGAAAGGTCAAAATAATCCTCAGGACAGTGCTTTGGAACTGACCAGAATAAGAGAAAGTCAGAACTCTTGGAAAAGCACAGCAGACAACATGGAAAATGCTCCTTTTCAAAGGTTATTTTTAGGAAATGGTGGCGGCAGAGAGAGAAAACAGAATATTTAGTATTTTCTTTTAAACGTCTTAGAAAGAAGGCTGTTAACACAGATGGTTTTGTTACACTCTCTAAAATCGAGTCCCAAAATCATCAGAAATGTTCCCGTCAACCACGAGTACAGCCTCAATTGCATCAGCACCACATTCACTACCAAGTGTTACATAACAAGCTACCTGAAAACTTGGTAACTTCAAAGCACTAACATTTATTACCTCACAATTTCTGGGGGTCATCCTATCTACATAATCACAATCATAAAACAGGAGACAATCAAGTGGTTCCAATTTAAAATTATTATTTCTTAACCATACTTTCTAATTTTTTTACTTTCAAAATTATGCCAAAGGACAAAAGAAAAGAACAAACTGAGCACACTAGCTCTACCAGAATCCCAATCAGAACATTTGTTTTCTATCATTTTAAATAAAGAATCACAGATCCATCAAAAAGAGTCTAACAATTGCAAGCCACTTAATGCCAGTTCTCAGTCATTTAAAAATTCAAATGTGTTACATGCACTCCATCTTAGTCTAATTCTTTGAAAATGTTTATTTCAAACAAGCAGTTCCCCAGCTATGCAAGTAAACAAGTATTACATATGAAAACTGAATTTTGAAATGGTTAGGTATTGATAACATAAGCTATAAAATGTTTTTGTCAAGGTATTCAATGGCAGCAGATAGTGTGTTTTCTGGCCACCTAGCATCTGTGTTCTCTGCCTTTTGCTCAAAGTAGCTGGATTTCCTTCTGCTTAAGTTTTTTCCTCCCAGCTAGGTCTTCTCTTGATGGACCATGCAAGCAGGATACACACCTTCTCCTATACTAGGCCCATCATGTAACCAATGTCTTTTAGACACAGACATTGCAGGTAAGTCTAGAGCAGATTCATCCCAGAAATTATTACTTTTTGAGGGACTTTGTCACCTTTGCCAGAATTTTCACCAGGTCCCCTATCTTTCTGCAATAAAGCCCATCTTTAAGTTTAGCCAGAGTAGACTTCTGTTGCTTGCCATACTGACCGATGCAGCCCAAGTGAATTTTCTGTTATTTGTGGACACAGTGGTGGCAGCATGGAGCAGATGTGCAGCAGCCAGGGCACTGAGCTCAGGGAGCAGCAGAAAGAGCGACAGGAACCGTCTGCGCTGTGAAAAGCCCACCTTACAATGGACCTGAGCTCACAGATGCTGTCCGCTCTTAAGAAACCTAGCAGCAGGCACCCACGGGAGCTTCCTTTATCAGGCATCTTACAGGAAGCAAAACCGAGATCCACTTTTAAATGCATCCTATTTCATACAAAGGCACGTTTCACTTTGCAAACAGTCCCCCAAATTGCTGAAAGGCGGTGGTCTCATTTTTGCAGTGTTTATTAAAATTTTAAATGTGCCTCCCCAAAACAATAGCACATGTGTGCAAGGGGGCAGGGTAGACAGATGTTCAGTCAATTTTCTTTCTTAATGTCAATAAAATAGAAACAATGTAAACATCAAGCAATGGATAAGCAAATAAACCACCAGGAAACAGCCACAGTAAGGAAATGTCTATGGAGCAGTTTAAAACATGAAGCAAACAAATACGAACCAATGTGGACGACATATGCAAGGCACAAACGGGGGGAAAGATTTTAAAAGTGTAATATTTACACAAACATACACAGAATCATACAGATTACACCTTCCACAGCTAAAACAAAAAAAGATTAAATATTTCCCAAAGAGATATGAAGACATTCAAATAACACATTAAAAGCAAAACAGCCGTATTTACAAAACCGATAGCTTTTCAGAGGAAGGACAAAAAGGGAGGCCTGGAATTAGGGAATGGATCAAGGAAGGAGGTATGTGCAAATCACGTCCATTTTTGTCAGTAGTATATAACCATGTGTTGCTTACAATAATTAAAAACTAATCATAAAAGTGTAGCAATGTGAGAAAGCTCAATTCAGCTATCAGAACTTAGCAGAAACAGACTCAAAATGTAAAAGGAGTTTCAACCGCTATGGAAAGATGACTCTAGGCATGAAGACTTGGGGTTAGATAGTTAAGTAACCCCAATACTTCCGGAGTTGTCATGGGTATATCTTGTTGGTGCTGTTGAGCCACTAAGCCATGTCTGACTCTTTGTGACCCCCGTGGATTATATAGGCCACCAGGCTCCTCTGTCCATGGGATTTCCTAGGCAAGAATACTGGAGCGGATTGCCAGGTCCTCCTTCAGGGGATCTTCCCAAACTAGAGATCGAACCATGTCTCCTGCATTGTAGGTGGATTCTATACTGCTGAGCCACCAGGGAAGCCTATGAGTATACCAACCATATGTTTTATGCAGAGTTTTGGCTACTGTATCTTCATTTAAAAAAAAAAAAAAAAATTCAGTGTCTAAAGACCGTCTTTTTTTTTGCTTAATGTATAAATGTCCCTCACACATCATTGCCTCCTATTTCATCCAGTTCATTCATTCTTTTCAGTAACAATAAGCAGCTTCTGGGCATTAGGAAAGTCACAGCAAATTGTGTTCTCATCAGTTATGCTACAGCATCCTGTTCTATTTCAAATCCATTTTCCAGGGAAAGCTTTCAAATAGTTTAAATCATACCACACTCCTTTCCCTCAACTACCCCTATCTTTTTGCTGCATTTCCAGTTTATAAAATAAAGCTCTGGAAAAATATTCATGAATTTCTTATGCAGCAGGTTCCAATACTTTATTCAGGTAAGCAATGTATAAACTGAACCATCCACCATTATGCTGATTTGAAAGCACTAATTGTGGCAGTGGTTTTCTAAAGAATGTTATCTATTTCCATCCTGTACAAATTTAGGAGAAACTGTGGTTTCCTGTTCCAGGGTGTTGTCCAAAAACCACTCTACAGAAGTCTGCAAAAATAATCCTTGGCGTTTTTTGTTTCAAGAGGAATACTTGGAGTGTTTCCCACTGAGAAAGGAAATGGGCTTGTCCCGACTGCAAAAGGCCCCCGTGTACTCCAAAGACTCCAAGAACAAACATAATTTTTAACTGAACAATACTTAATGGATTTGCTTGTTCACAAGCTCTCGGGTTGGGGGAGGGGCAGGGGACGGTTGTGCTGTGATGTCAGATAAGCTTTCTGCTGATCGCCAGCCAGTGGATCTGTTGTGTATATGCGTGCTGTCGCTTCAGTCATGTCCGACTCTTTGCAACCCTATGAACTGTAGCTCACCAGGTTCTTCTGTCCATGGGTTCTCCAGGCAAGAACACTGGAGTGGGCTACCATGCCCTCCTCCAGGGGAATCTTTCAGATCCAGGGATCGAACCCACATCTCCTGCGCTGCAGGAGGGTTCTTTACCACTGAGCCACTGGGGAAGCCCTATTATCTGTTATGCTATGCTATGCTATGCTATGCTATGCTAAGTCACTTCAGTCGTGTCCGACTCTGTGCGACCCCATAGACGGAAGCCCACCAGGCTCCCCCGTCCCTGGGATTCTCCAGGCAAGACCACTGGAGTGGGCTGCCATTTCCTTCTCCAATGCATGAAAGTGAAAAGTGAAAGTGAAGTCGCTCAGTCGTGTCCGACTCTTAGCGACCCCATGGATTGCAGCCTAACAGGCTCCTCCGTCCATGGGATTTTCCAAGCAAGAGTACTGGAGTGGGGTGCCATTGCATGAGACTTCCTTAAATGTCAGTTTCCTCATCTTGGTTTTAAGATAATTATTATAGCTGCCTCTTTAGAAGATTTATTGCTAAAGGTTAAAATGAATGCCTTGAGCTGAGCAGAATGCTTGGCACACAGTATGGCATGATGATGGTTTTATATAACACACACACACATATTTTTTTCCCATAAATAGAATATTAGATTGAGTATAAAACAACTCAAGAAAAAGAATACTTAGCTATTTAGGAAAGGGTATTACTTTACGTTCCATATTCATTATAGCAATGACTTCAACTTAACAAAAGTTATGAGAAAAGTGGTCTGAAATAACAAATCTAATATGAAAAGACAAAATAATTTTTCAAGACATTAGTTGTTATAAAAGGGATATTAAAAATACACTGAAGTATCACCCTACTTTCAAAAGAACATCCTTAACTTGAAAGGGTAAAAAATGCAAACATTTCTCAGCATCTTCCACTAATTCTGACTCACTGAAGGCCAAGTTCCCCAACGGAGGCATTTCAGGGTCGAAAGGAGCAGGTGGAAGATCAGGTACACAAACTGTTTTCCCTGGATCAAGGACCTGCAGAGCTCTCCCACAGCATCCAAGGTATAACCTCCTGAAAAGAGGGCACAGACTGCAGAAAGGATGGTGACTCTGCCCCACCAGAGGTCACAACCACTGCCAGCCAATTCAAATCCCCTCCAGGATGAAGGGCAGCGCCCATAGGGAAGTTTTCACGTCTGCTCCAAGGAGGCTTTTCCGTGCCAGCCGCATCCCCAGACACGTTCTCAGGCACTTACTCTCCAGCCAAAGTAAAGGCGCCATGAGAATTTCACAGTATATCCTCAGCCATTGCTGGGAACTAGGAAGGACTCTGTGACCCTTCCACATGGTGAAGCACTTATAAAACTGGAGCAGCAAACCCTCATCTGTCCTGTCTATTTACAGCTCATGGGAGGATTGGAGGGCGGGGAGGACAGGGAGACGAAAAGCCCTATTTACAGTTCATTGGTTGGTGGGGGGAGACAGAGAGATTCAAAGCATCTTGCAAACACTTATACAGTTGCAGAAGAAAACAAGGGGGGGAAAGTAGAGCTGGATACAAAGGAAAGCTCTATATATAGAATGCAATTATGTAAGAGTTTAACCAGGGAAGCAGAATCAGAAATTCATCCTGCACAGAAGACAAAGCTGCCTTGGCCGGTTTCTCCATCTCCCCCAGAACAGGAAGTCCCCATGAATACTTGGCTGTCTGACCAGCACATATTTAAGACGAGTTTTTTGTTGTTTTTTTTTTTAACTTTTACATCACTTACGTGCTTTGCCCTGAATTTTAGGACAAGGAACATACTTCATATAACTCATTCAACCTTTCATACTGTTTTTTTGCTTAAAATACAAACAGCATGGAATCCCCTGAAGAGTACTATCCAAGAGCGCTTTCAGTAAGGACAGCAATGCTCGGTGTCTCCACCATCCAATACAGAAGCCACATGTGCCTACTCAGTGCTTGGAAGTGGCAAGTGAGACGAGTGTAGCAAAGTATCACAAAGTGGGTGGTCTTAATGCACATTAAGCATATATAGACTCTAGAAAAATGATACAGATGAATCTGTTTGCAGAGCTGGAACAGAGATGCAGAGGTAGAAGGCTGTGGACATGTGAACACAGAGGAGGAAGTGGGGCACAGGAAAAACTGAGAAGGAGCAGTGACATATATCCACTACCACGTGTGAAACAGATACCGAGCGGGAGGCGGCCATACAGCACAGGGAGCTCACCTCCATCCCCGTGATGACCTGGAGGGGTGGGAGGGGAGCTCGGGAGAGAAGGCATGCATGCATACGTACAGCTGATTCACTCTGCTGTCCAGCAGAAACAAACGGCAACATTGCAAAGCAATGATGATCCAACAACAACAACAAAAAGCAGTTGGCTTGAAAAACTAAAACTCACTGCCTCATGATTCTGGAAGCTAGAAGTCTGGAAGCTAGAAATCAAGGAGCAAACAGGGTTGATTCCTCATGAGGTCTGTGAGGAGAACCTGTCCCAGGCACCTCTCCCAGTTCCCAGTGGTGTGTAGCCCATCTTCAGTGTTGCTCGGCTTGTAGAAGCAGCACCCTAATTTCTGCCTTCAAGTTCACGTGCATTCTCCCTGTGTATACATTTGCGTCCAAATCCCCCTTTTTTATAAGGAAGCTAGTCACACGGCATTAAGGGCTCATCCTATTCCATTATAATCTCATTTTAACTAATTACACCTGCAATGACTATTGCCAAATAAGTACATTTCAGGTGCTAAGTAGGACCCCAACACATAAATCTGGACAGAATGCAATTCAAACCAAAAGTCTAAGGATCTTTTTTATATTTTTTAAATTTTGTTGGAGTATAGTTGATTTACAATGTTGTTACAAAGTTAGTTTCTACTGTACAGCAAAGTGAATCAGGTATACACACACACACACACACACACACACTCATTTTTTTATTCTTTCGCCATATAGGTCATTTCAGAGTACTGAGTACAGTTTCCTGTGTATACAGTAGGTTCTTACTATCAATAATAGCTACCTATTTTATATATAGTAGTGCATAATATGTCAGTGCCAATCTCCCAATTTATCCCTCCCCCTTGCTTACCTCCTGGTAACTGAAAGTTTGCTTTCTACATCTATAACTCTATTTCTGTTTTGTAAATGTGTACTCTTTATGTTAGATTCCACATATAAGGGATATCATATGATATCTGTCTTTCCATGTCTGATTTACTTCACTCAGTATGATAATCTCTAGGTCCATCCACGTTGCTACAACTGGCACTGTTTTCTTCTTTTTTTATAGCTGAGTAATATTTCATTGTATATAGGCACAACATCTTTATCCATTCCTCTGCTGATAGACATTTAGGTTGCTTCCATGTACTGGCTATTGTAAATAGTGCTGCAATGAACATTGGGATACATGTGTCTTTTCAAATTATGGTTTTCTGAGGATCTTACTTATATATCCTTCTAATTTGTTACTATTTAAAAGGTCACTTGTGACTAGGTCTACTGTGTTGGACAGGACAGGCCCAGAACATTTCCTCTCTCTCACTGTACTCACCTCACGCGTGGCTTATTGTATCCCAGCCACCGTGTGAAGTTCAATGCGCAGGAGTCACCTGGCGTCACCACCAGTTACCCAAGCCCAACTTTAGAGTCAGGCTTCCCTTGTGGTTCATCTGGTCAAGAATCCGCCTGCCATGCAGGAGACCTGGATTCGATCCCTGGGTTCGAAAGATCCCCTGGAGAAGGCAAAGCCTACCTACTCCAGTATTCTGGCCTGGAGAATTCCATGGACTGTCTAGTCCATGGGGTTGCAAAGAGTCAGACCCAACTGAGCGACTTTCACTTTCAACTTTACAGAGGGTAAATACGTGTACCTTGTCCAAAGACACAGAGCCTGTAAGTCAGGACTTGATTTAACACGTGGCATTTTCTTACTTCACACAAGCCCATGCCTTGAGCTGATACAGCAGCTGCTTCCATTACACTTTAACTTCTGAAACTGTCCTGGAACACACAACAGCTACATTGATGACTGTATTCCTAGCTGTTTCTTATGGGAAGATAATGCATCACTCAGATATTAATTGCTATTATAAGAATTAATCATTTGCTTTTGGAGCTTTGGGTCTTAAACAATGTAACAATAATTATCTCTTGAACAGTATGTGCATAAATAAAACAAGCAATTGAAAATTTTACAGCATTTCTCAGATGTTCAACACTGAAGTGACTACTGCATTATACAGACATCTTTCAATTTCATTAACTTCTATCATTGTCCCTACTTTAATAGATGAGCAAACTGAAGCTTTCAAAGGTTAAGCGGTTTGCTTCAGGTTACAAAACGAAAGAATAGTTCTCAACTCACATCTGCTAGGTTTCCCAAACCCTCTCCCTGAACCATGCTGCCATATGATTTCATACAACCTATTAATACACACACTAATTTACCAGTAAAAAGAATGGAAAAGACTATATTATACGAAGTTTTTCATAGGTTCCAAAGGCATTCGCCTTGCCAAGAGCCCCTGCCATTTAACACAGAGAACCAAAACACTTTCTTTTCTAACCTTCTGTAATACACATCCTTATGCCAAGTGTGTTCCTTGAAGATATTTCTAGCAAGAAAGGTTTAGCTCCAGTAATGGTTTTTGAGTGAGAGTTTAAGGATGAAGCATGTGATTTAAAAAAAAAACAAACAACACCATGGCTTTTCAAGGGGAAAATTGAAACCCTATTTCAAGTCCCCAGATAATAAGATCAATAGACAGCTTCCCAGTTGGAGGCGCTGCCTCCAACTGACTAAAGCAACAGTCTCCACAGTTTGCCTTGTGAGGCCACCCCGCAGTTTAATCGTCCTCACTGTTAGGTTTTCTGTTCACATCTATAGTCTAACATTCTTCGTGTTAAATTTCCACATGGTAATCACAAGCTGCTCTCCCCCAAAAATCCCCTCTCAGTGGTTATGCATCCATTAAAGCCCTTGACTGGCAACTCTTCTTTCATGGAGTCCCTGTGCATTATGTACAGAGGTGCCTTTCAAATCACTCAAACAAAAATAATAGGAAACAGCCTCCACCCACAAGGTCATTAAAACGGGCTATGAGGGAAAGTGTTAAAAACCTAAAAGAAACAGAATGACAAAACACGAATGAAGGACTTTTTCCTTTCATCAGTCATGTTGATGTATCACAAAAACCATCACAATACTGTAATCATCCTCCAATTAAAATAAATAATTTATAAAAAAAAGAAATGGATGTTGAGCACCTACTATGTCATAGGCATTATAGTACGATTAGGAACAAAGAAACAAATGAGATACAGGCTTATCCACATTTATACAGTCTTACCATTTCAGTATTGCAATATTTAATTCAGTTATCCCCAAACTATCAAAGCATTTAAAATCTGTTTTTAAATCATATGATGAAACTAGTTTGCCAGGTTTAGCAAATAAAATACACATGACCAGTTAAATTTGAACTTTTAATAAATGACAAATGATTTTTTTATTCTTCTACAAAGTATGTCCTAGGGTTTACAGGTGACTCAGTGGTAAAGAATCCACCTGCCAACACTAGAGACACAGGTTCAATCCCTGGGCCAGGAAGGAAGTGGCAACCCACTCCAGTATCCTTGCCTGGGAAATCCCATGAAAGAGGAGTCTGGAGGGCTACAGTCCACAGCGCCGCAAAACTCAGATATGACTTAGTGACTAAACAACAATAAGTATGTCCTACACTGGACCTGGCAAACCTAACACATCATTTAACCAACAATAGGATGTAAAACAAATAGGAGATATAGATTTTTGTACCAGAGCTCTAAGACTTAAGAACTTTAGGCAAAATACTACGTAACAATCCTCGGTATAAATGGTAGAAACATACAATAGGACAACCTGAGTCACCATCCAATCCCATAACACTTGTGAATGGAATTCCCTGGGTGAACCCAAAATGAAAGGTTCAATGTTTTGTTTGTGGGATTGTGGTTTCTAAATTTTCTGGACAAATGTGTTACAGAAAACAAGGCACTATTGAAGAGGACAAGAGATAAATAAGCCTGTCTTTAAGTATGCTATCACACCCTACGCCACATTTAATTCAAGTACGTCAAGGTTAAGGTTAGCAACTTGCCCCTCCAAATATTCATCAAGTCTGTGTGCATTCATCACTTGCCAGCAGTAAAATTTCTTACTGTTTCTAGAGAGATTGCCACATGCTTCAAGGAAGTAGATTCTCTGCAACACATACATGCAAATACACACACAGATACACTTGTACCTTCGCTTACCAGCCTGTTGTTGTCGTTCAGTCGCTAAGTCCTATCCGACTCTTTGTGACCCCCATGGACTACAGCATGCCAGGCTTCCCTGACCTTCATCATCTCCCAGTATTTGCTCAAATTCATGTCCCCTGAGCCACTGATGCCATCCAACTATCTCATCCTCCATCACCCCCTTCTCCTCCTTTCCTCAATCTTTCCTAGCACCAGAGTGGTGAGCAGCATTCCTTGGCTCAATCTTCACGCTTAACTGTTGTCAGTACTAGAAACGTACTCAAGGGAAAACAGTCCAAATCTACCTTCGTTCTGTGTTACTTTTATTCCAGGGCCAGAGAGGCAATATTCTCAGGGTCCTCATTAAAGCAACCCAATTTATGTCAGTGTGTGCTGGGCACTGACTTAAATGCTGCAGAGACATCCACTGCTACAATGAACCTGGTTTCCTTTTCTTCCTGCGGATCCAAATCGAGTGCATTTTCCAAACTCCTTCATTAGTACTGACCTATGTGCATTATAGAAAGCAAATGTGATGTGCACAGCTTCTTGAACTGGCCTTTACAATGCTCCAAGCTAGAGGGGGAAGCTGAGCTACAAGACAGGAGGAGCCTGGGTGTGTTCATGAGAACCAAGACTTGAAAGACTAACTTTGCATGCATTAAAAACAAATTTTAGTCTGTGGAACTAATGATAGAAGAACCTGTTAGAACCACTACCATATTAAGATATACTCAAGCTTTTGCAATCCAAGTGGAAATCTAAGTTATATTTCATGAAATGAAATTTAAAGAAATCTTTCATATGACTCTGTCCCTCCAGCATGATTTAGAACACTTCTCCATTTTAGAGGAAAAGTCTCTTTTATACCAGTTTCTTATTGAATTATTCTGCAAAGAAAACCCAGTTTTGCAGCATGTGTCCATTTAAACTTCGATAAGCCTCCAATTCCTTCATTATCACCAATGTTTGGAAATGGTTAGGTTAAATGTACAGCTCATGCACCATTAAGCAATTTGAAAGAAGGAAAATAAATATGAAGCAATCCCATTATAAAAAGTATAGTCTATATTTAGTACTGACAAAGCAATAGCTAATAGATAGACAAAACATACATGCAGGGCCTAGAACAGCCCCATGTACAAATGGGAACTGAGAGAACTATAAATGAATATGAGATAGTATTTACCTTCGGGGAGTATTTTGAGACAACTTACAGTATGGAAAAGTAACTGAAATGTTTTGGTGAAGAAGCTGAACTGCTGATTGTGCTTGTATGTAAGATATTTTAATACCTTTGGCAGTTCCCAAATTGTTCAGCCCTCCCCAAATCCATGAGATCTATCCCCAAGGCAATTTTCCTCTCTTTTTTATTACCAAACCAAAAGTATTTCTTTTATCAGCAGGATTTCATTGACTAGAAAAGATTTTGCCTTTACTACTCTAAAATCTTCTCTAACAGAGCTACAGTGAAATACATTAGCAGTTAACGCTAACACCTGATATCCCAGGTTCTCAAGCAGAAAACCACCTAAACGTTGAATGTATCTTTAAAAAAAAAAAAAAAGTTCCCAAAGTTATCAATTCCAGGCACTGAAAGGCCACAAAACACAGGAAAAGTACAATAACATTGCAGTTTATGTTCATACCATGGATAGCTTAGAAAATTCATAATTTACAGCTATTCAAAGAAACATTTTTCCAAACCCTCCTTTCAGGGATAAATTCAAAGAGGAAAGTTTAGAAGTCTGTCTACCTATCTCTCGTTTTCACTTGATATCAACTTAAGGAATAATTTACATAAAATAAGATTCACCCCTTTAAGTGTACAATTTGATTATTTAATAAAAAAAGGCAATTGTATAAGCAGCACCACAATCAAGTTATACATTTCCATAACCCAATATGTTCTAATGCCTTTGTGGTCAATTTTCTCCCTAACACCTGCACACTACCCAAATGATTTCCAGTATAGTTTGCTCTAGAATTCTATAACAGGGGAACCCTGAAGTAGACTGGCTTTTACGTCTGGCTTCTTTCACACAACGCGATGTTTCTGAGATTCATTCACACTGTTGCGTGTGTTCATAGCACGGCCCTTTCTACCGCTGAGCTGAATTTCTCCATATGAATACACCACAAAGTTTGTGCTCGCCAGCTGATGCACAGCTGAGTTGCTTCCAGTTTTCACCAATTGCATAACAGTCTCAATAAGGTTTTTGTGGGCCTCACTGCTTTAATCACTGAATCTTTACACAGAGTTTTGAAATCAAGTAGTTTGAGTCCTCTAACTCTTCTTCCTTTTCAAATTTGTTTTGGCTATTCTGATTCCGTGTGTTTCCAATGAATTTTAGAATAGGCTGCCAATTTCTATAAAAAGTCAGACTCTGACACCCCTCCCCCTCCGCCCAGCTAAACAGTCTTTGGCTTTAACTCTGTTGGCAGGCCACACTTGCCTTCCCTGATTCTACAAAAAATACTTGACCCACCCCAACTATGCCTGTAGAATTTCTCCTGGGCTCTGGCTGCTGCTGTCTCCAGGACCTCAGAATAGCTTTTCAAGTAGACCATGGCTCCTAAGTCAATCTCACACTGAAGCAGCAGGAAAAGTGAGCGTTCCACCCACAGTGAGTTCCCTTCCCCATGTCACACATCCACTTCCGGTCCTTTGGTTATGGGGTTACTGGTACCCAAGAAACTTCACCATTCCATGGCAGTCTCTTACTCTTAATTTCACTTAGCAAACTGCCCGTCATGAAAACACATCTTGAGGGCAAGAGGGTGGTGGTAAAGAGGGCTAACTTTAATCACATCTCCTTTAACTTGACAGTCAAAAGGAATCAATAAAAAGGTTTAAAATAGAGTCTACCCTGTAGTTCAACGCCTCATTAGTCTCAGTAATGGCTTTATATCTACAGGACAGATTTTATTTTTCTCTTTTCTTTTGAAAAAAAGAAACTCCATTAAACTAAAATTACTGTAGAGGAAGCAACTATCTCTTAATTTCTCCTCCCAGAGCATGCACTGCAAGTTTTCATTTTAACTCATGTCCATTCACCCAGCAGCTGACTTGGAAAAACGAAGAAAAGCTTGTGTTGTCATTGTTCAGTTGCTAGGTCGTGTCCAACTCTTTACAATCCCATGAACTGCAGCACGCCAGGTCTCCTCGTCCTCCACTCTCTCTCAGGGTTTGCTCAAGTTCATATCCATTGAGTTGGTGGTGCTACCTAACCATCTCATCCTCTGCCATCCTCTTCTCCTTTTGTCTCCTTAATATAATCGCATTATCTTACATACACATAAAATATCTCTTCAAGATTTTTTGTTTTACCTTCTAAACAGTCTCAATGCATGAGTGGATTTTTTTTAATATTTTCCTATTTGTTCTACTCAGCAAAATGCTCAATGGACAGATAAAAGGTATCCAAAAAAAAAAAGAAAGAAAACAGAAACGTCTATCTGAAAATTATCTGTATCTTCTATATCTGTTTACTAACATATTCTCTATCTCAATACCATTCCTCCCTCCTCTAATGGCAACTTCAAAAAAAATAAATAAATAACTCTCTCTCATTCACTCACACCTACAAAGTGTCTGGGACAGCATTATACAATTAATAATTCTTTACTCAATAAAAGATTCTTTATCCCACACTCAAATCAGCATGACCAAAGCAAAAAATAGTTACACAATTCACATTCTGACATTACTTATAATAAAAAGCAATCGTCCTCATTACATGCTTATTAAATCACTTCATTTAAGAGATGAAAGCCTAGTTTTTTGTTGTCTTAAAATATGATAAACTTGCCCAAATCATAATTCAACGTTCACCTTTTAGGTAACACGAGTTTACAACCTCTAGTATTTTAAACTTTAAAGATTCAGTACCTGGAAGAATGCTAATACAACAGGTCATGGATATTTAGAGAATTCACGAAGAAAGTCCTTAGGAAATTAATTACATGTAAAAGTCTAACCTTTTATAAAAGCAACCTACGTGACTAAAGCAGAATCTTACCACGTATGCACAATCATACAAAGTAATAATGCTGAGCTGTTAAAAGTGCTGGTAAGACCTAACTACTAGTAGGGAATGCACATACACAATATCCAGGGGGAAACGCAGGGACACATTGAAATATATACGCGCTTATAAATTTTAAGTGTGGCTATAAATATATGTGTGCTCTGTTCCCTAAATTCCAAGACTCCATGAATTCTGAAATTCAGTCGTTTTAATAGCAGCTTTTCTGGGGAGAAAAAAGAAATAGCACCACATAAAACACACACAACTCTAAGACGCATTAGGACTACAAAACAAACCAAATGTGTGAGAAGGGTGATTTTATAATGAAGAAAATGTTAAGAGTCGGAGGATGAGAGTGGAAAGAGTACCTGGTAGGAAAAAGCTGCTGCAAAAAAAATCCACAAATTGGCAAAGGCAATTCTTTTGCCTTAATAAAATTCATTGGCATTTTTTATTTTTCTATATTTCTTTCTTTTCCACTTCTCTATATTGAGCACTCATTACCTCTAACCTTAAACGTCATCAAAAATATTTTCAAGGTGTTGTTTCAAACAAGAAAAGTAATGTTGCTTCTATAAAGTTGTATTAAGCACATCCCTATCTTTTCAGTTCAAGCCGCAACTCTATCAAGCTCAGTTTACATTTTGGGCCAAAGTTCTTGGAGCTGGTCCACCCTAGAAATTCCACTCTATCTGGCAGCTGGAGAATAGTTACTGTTTTACTTAAGTTTGTTTTCGCATTTATCTTCCATGCTGATCTGAAGCTTCCATGAGCAGCTGGACGTTTTTAAAGAAACTGAACAACATCCTCATGCCCTAAGCATCTGAAATAAGAGGCTGACTTTCATTTTAGAGAGGCCAAACTTAGATCTATTGAACAGCAAATATTTTTCAGCTATAATCAACTCAAGAGCTATGTAATATAGTCAACACATCAGGTAAGCTTCTCCTGCCACGAATAAAGATGACAGTTTCCTGTGAAACAAAAAAATCCTATTTCTCCTTACAATGATGTTTTGTATCACAATTCAGCTTTCTAAAGCCTGTAAATGAAAGTTATTATCTTATACAAGAGACAGACCTTCTTGGTTTTAGATCTGCTTACATTAAAAATTCTCTGGTAGTAACACATAAATCAGAAACCTGCATCCTTCTCTCCGTCTTTATTGAATTCATAAAGCACTAGTCTTCCAGACATTTTAATTAATATGTGCTAACTTCACACTATTGTTCACTTTTAAAAGACCAGCCCATTAAGCATTAAGCATGAAAAGCTTAAGATTTTATATGGCTCCCTTTTAAATGCAATCTCTCAGATTTCTGGGAACAAAGACACTAATAACACGCTATCAATTTTATTTACAGAAACACAAGACAAAAACTAATTCCAAATGACAGTTTTAGCAGAAGAAAGCAAATGAAAAAGAAAAACCTTAGGGAGAATGGTAAGAATACTCAATTTCTCAATTTTTGGACCAGTCACATGATATAAAATATTATGATGCCATTGAAATAAAACTTGGTAAGCTATTTTTAAAAAGTTTTTCTAACTTGGTTTGCCTCAAAAGGTTTAGTCTATATCAGCATATTTAAGTATATTACTTACTTAAAGGATCACCTTTACTTAAGGGATTTGCAGTTATAAACTCCTATGTAGAGTTTTAAAGGAAAAGCCTGGTTTTAATCACCACGCAGGCCAGGATACCACACTTGAGGCACTCCATTCATTTTAGGCAAGTTTGCAGAAGCAGTTTAACTGATTCAAGAACAGGGAAAACTCAATGGCATGCTAAAACTTACTAGGTTAAATCTGACAATGTTATTTTGTAATTAAATCAAAATGGGATCTTTCAGACCAAATACAGACACACATATACACCTGTGCAGTTTTGGTGCACAGGTGTATGAGATCTAAGTTACACTCAGATCTAACCTCTGCTGCTGCTGCTGCTAAGTCGCATCAGTCGTGTCCGACTCTGTGCAACCCCATGGACTGCAGCCTCTACCAGGCTCCTCCATCCATGGGATTTTCCAGGCAAGAGTACTGGAGTGGGTTGCCATTGCCTTCTCCAACAGCACCTCACAGATACAAGCAATTGAAGCGGTTACCAGGAGAGGCTCATAGGACAGCCAGTTAGGAAAAAACCTGTCTCAGGTATAAAAACATCAAGGACAGAGAAACAAGTTTACACATGGGCTCCATACTGAAAGCCATAGGTTGGGAAATGCAGCACTGAATTTTGTAAATTGGCTGCTTCCTACATGGTTATCTCTATGCACTGCCACAGAGAGCAAGAAGATTTTTTTTAAAGGATAATTAGGTGTACCATCAAAAAAAAAACAAGCCCCCTGCCATACACACACACACAAAACCAGGGCAGATTAGTTAGTAGTCTGAGTTCGACAGTCACTGTTAAACATAATTTAAAAATCCCTTAAATTTCCGAATTATTACCTTTTCTTGTCTTTTTTCAAAAAAAAGGATTTGACCTCATCAGAGTCTTTCTGTACATTTAAGACATTTGTATCTTCAGTGTCCTCATCATTGGGCAGTGCAAAGGTCACTCTTTTCGAGGTTTCTTTATGTTGTTTACTGTCTCCACTTTCTTCAAGGTCATCATCTTCATTCGTCTCTGAATTAATCATTTAGTACAAAGAACAACTCTTCAATGGATCGGAGGTAGGCCACCCAACAGTACAACCTTCCCACAGTAACTGCTTTGCACTAAGTTGAAGACAATGCTTCTGGTACACTTCCCAGAAGGTTTCTGGTAAATTTCTGACTTCTTGGTCCAGTTCCCTCTCATTCACAGTATCTGAATTTCAGGCCAGTCAGTTAACCTCCCCTGGTGTTATGGACTGAATTAGGCCGCCCCGCCACCATTCATAAGTTGAAGCTCTAAGCCAGCGTATCATAGTGTTTGGAGACAGAGCCTTTACAGAAGTAATTAAGGATGCAGTCATCAGAATGGAGCCCCAAGCCAACAGGACTGGTGTCTCTATAAGGAGAAGCAGGCACACAGATGAAAGAAGTATGGGGACAGAGTGAGCAGACAGCAGCCAGCGAGCCAAGGAGAAAGGCCTCAGGAGAAACCAAACCTACCCACACCTTGAATGCGGACCTCCAGTCTCCCAAACTGTGAGAAAACAAAATAGGTTGTTTAAGCCACCTCATCTGTGGTATTTTGGTATGGCCATTCAATGCACCTGAGTTCAGTTTCCTCACCTGTTTTTGTGGATTCCCCCAAACTGAAGAACTCATCATTGGAAACTAAAAAGGTGTCTAGAAGACAATATAAGTGTCATAAATAATAGCTGCTATACTTGGAACTGTGGTGTTGGAGAAGACTCTTGAGAGTCCCTTGGACTGCAAGGAGATCCAACCAGTCCATCCTAAAGGAGATCAGTCCTGGGTGTTCACTGGAAGGACTGATGCTGAAGCTGAAACTCCAATACTTTGGCCACCTCACGCAAAGAGTTGACTCATTGGAAAAGACTCTGATGCTGGGAGGGATTGAGGGCAGAAGGAGAAGGGGACGACAGAGGATGAGATGGCTGGATGGCATCACTGACTTGATGGACGTGAGTCTGGGTGAACTCCGGGAGTTGGTGATGGACAGGGAGGCCTGGCGTGCTGTGATTCATGGGGTTGCAAAGAGTCAGACACGACTGAGCGACTGAACTGAATACTTAGTAACAGGCTTCCCAGGTGGCACAGTGGTAAAGAATCTGCCTGCCAACCCAACAGATGCAAAAGATGCAGGTTTAATCCCTGGATAAGGAAGATCCCCTGGAGGAGGGCATGGCAACCCACTCCAGTATTCCTGCCTGGAAAATCCCATGGACAGAGGAGCATGGCAGGCTACATTCCATGGAGGTCACAAAGAGCCGGACACGACTGAGTGACTGAGCACACACACGCATACTCAGGATCACGAACCTTAAACGAAGTTGGCTGGCAGGCAGGAGAGATGGAAGCCTAGTGCCTTGTTCTGGAGTTAAGTCTACCGCTCTTGGTCACCAACCCTATAACTCAGAATATTACAAGCTCAAACTGCATTCGCTCCAGCCGTTTATTTCCAAGTGTGCTACATGGCAAAAACAAGGTGGTAAGTCAGGGCTGCCTAGACCAGAAAGGTCAGTGGCTAGTGGATGAGATAGACAAGATTCATAGTCATGGACAGAGAATAAGGTTTGAAAAGAGGAGAAAAGACCGGGCAGGAAGGACCCCAGTCACAGGTCTAAGAACAATGCTTGAAAACATCCAAAGAGCTTGCTGTGGGGCCAGAGTATCTGTACTTTCCACACACGCTCAAAGTTATCCTGATGGTAAGTCACTGTGAGAACCACTGAGGTAGAGTTGGAGATCCACCGAGGCCTGATCTTCAAGGAGTTGGATCGTGGCAATGACATGACTCGCCTCACTGAGAAAACTGACTCCACCATAGAACATCAGATCCAGGGAGGGCTGAGCAGAAGCTGATGCAATAATCTCACTCCTGTTCTTCCAAGAAAACTTTGAGGTGGAATCACAGCAACAGGGCTACCAAATGCCAGACAGCTTCTCACCCAATGCGATAGAGATAAGGAAACTGCCAAACTTCTCAAGAGAATTCTGAACGCAAAGGCAAATAATCGTTCAGTAGACCTGATATTTATGATGGTGGACTGTGGTATTTAGTTGAATTAATGATGGAAAACACAGGCGAAAGGTATGCTAGTAGGAAAGAAAGCCCAAAATATGAATATGTAAGCCTAGAAATTGAGGCTTGGAATTACAATCTGGCTGAAATAAAACCACCCAAGCCGTAAGCCTTGGATTCCTGATATATCCACTGTTCAAACTGTCAGGATGAGCAACCAAACTCAGCATCATGTATCACAATCAGATTTCTAAATAAATTAAGCTCAACAGTAAAGAAAGTTCTTGAAATTGCCCGCCTACCAGGGAGAATATTTTTAAAAGAGAAATAATCTTAAGACCAAAAAAGAAATCTTCAGGAACAAACTTGACAATAAAAATATTCCAGGTGACACTAGGACCAATTTTTATTTTTTATCAAAACTCATCCAAACAATTTTAACTGCAGGAGATTTTTTTTGTTAAGAAATGACTTCAGAGAGGCAGCATGTCAAAAGAAGACGCTATAACAAATAATTTCCTTTCAAGGCAAATGTCGTTTTTTGACAAAGAAACTAAAAAAAAGGATATAATAAGCTATCTATAATGTTTACTTTCTGAAGTCCTAAAACTGACCTTCACTTCACTAATCATAAGTAGTTATAAGCAGTTACTCACTGAATCAGTAATGGAGGTAAGAAATTAGGAAAACCCATAACTTTGTGGATAATAATACCTAACATTTAGGTAGAGCAATCTTTTTATAGATGAGGTTGCACGGAAAACACGGCCACGCTAAAGGCAAGAGGTACAGAGGGATGCAAGAGAAGGGATGGGGATAAAAGTCACACCGGAGGATGCATACGTGGGTTGCAGACCCTTGCAGGATCTCTGCATTAGTGTAGAACCATCACCAACACTATCTGAGAATAAAACCTACATTTCTGAAAAAAACTAGATTAAATCAGTAAAAAGCTGGTAAATGCTCTTGCGATTTCTTCTGCAATTTTTTAACTCGGGGTGCTACACCAAAAGAATGTGCCTAATTTTGATAGATGAAGCAAACTGCCCTGCAAAACTATGGGTATTGAGGTATATGCCGTATAGAATATATAGTCTCTTGTGCAGAATTCACTTAAAAACTTTCAATCAAGGCACTTCACCTACACCTCTTCCAACTCTACTCCATCCATCCCATAAGAAGAAACAGGAAAATAGAGAACCAACTCTCTAAACCCAGTGGAATTACTCTCCGTCCCAGTTTCCTAGATGTAAAATGAAGGTAACACCTAACCTATAAGGGCACTGGGGGAAACAGGAGAGATGATGCGAGATAAGGGCCTGAATCCTGAAGGCAGCAAATTACATGGTGACCTCTAAAGCCAGAAAAGCCTAGGTTCGAACTTAGACCCGTCTCTTCCCAGCTGTATGAGCACCAGACCAAATGTTTACCCTTTCTAAGCCTGAAGACTCTCTCACCAAAAAGGAGATTGTAACAGTACCTGCCTCTGGGTTGCTAGCAAATTTATATGAGTTAGGACAGGCGTGGGGTTTTCAGCAATGCCTGGCACATAAATTTTTTTTTTTTTAATAGACATTATTTTAGGCAGGAAATTCAAATTCCAAACCCTATTTCCAAATCGAATAATTTTCAAAGTGGAGCTTCTATCACCATGTCAAAACTAAAAGCACAGCTGTGGAGAGAATATGCCCGGTACAGCGAGATGGAAATGTGAATTCATTTGCATAGAATTGTGCATGCAAAGAACCTCCTAATTCTTGTTAGGTTGAACACCATGATTACATTTATTTTGGCAGATATAATTTCTTGATTGACTTTTTCTCAGATATTTTATAAGAAATCAATGTATAAACTAAATTCTTCATCTGGAAATATCTTTTAAAATATTACATTGTTTTTTTTTTTTTTTAACTCTACCTGGAACAGTTATAAACAATTAAAAGTGAGTTTATCCTCTTTTCTCCTTCAATACACTTTTTTTTTTTAGTTTCATACCCTAAGCAATTAGAAAAATCCTACCACCATAAATATCCATCATATCAGTGTTGATGTATGTCTGTATGTGTATAACTATATGTACACATACACAGTGTTAGAATCAACAATTCCTATTAAAAATCTATCCTTTTTTCAATGAGGAAAAAGTTTCAAAACTGTCATCTCCCATAAAAGATAGGTCAAAAAAACACCCTAAATTTGGTAGTGCTTTGTCTGTGTTTAAATGGTCACTGGCATTGTCCCAACTGACCCATTCCTGACATTCCAAGTGGGAAACATTTATAAATGTAGCAACTGGATTAACAACACAAAAGAATAATAGATGAATGAGACTCATGAAAGAAGAATAAATGGTCTGACTTCACTCTCACCTGGGTTGAGCATGAAGCAAGAGAAGCGATATGGAGTAAAAAGCAGGTGTCGCCCGAAACAAAAAGTGCAAAAAAAGGCCCATTCTGTTTGTGATAGGCTTCTAATATTAATAGCAAACATTCTCTATTATTTTATGCAAGTTCTATGACTTAAAACTGTTTATTTAACTGCTAGATGTCTTAATCATCTTATCCTTTCTCATCATAAATGGGTATTTTATTGTCTCATAAAGTTTGTAAAGCAAATGTTTTACATATTATTAATATATTTCAGTGGAAAAGTCTATAACATCAGCTAGAAGTATTATGAATTTGATATCTCCATTAAAATATGATAGATATACAAATGGTATTACATCAGCTTTAAGTATACATATCATTTAAAAAATACACTTTACAGCTAAATGTCCACCCCTCTCCTAACAGGCTTCAAGAACTTGAGAACACCAGACTGAGAAAGGTAAGGCTTCAAAGGCTGAACTAGAAGTATTTGCGTTAAATGCTCTCACTGAATCTTAAAACAGAAAGGAAGCCACCAAGCAAAATCAAAGCACAAATTTCACTTTGGCTCGACAAACCATGATGTAGCTTATCTCTTAGCTTCTGATGAAGAGAGCCATACCGGTTTTAAATGATGCAGTCAAAAAAAGAGAGCAAAACTGTCAACAAATCTGTCAAGGATCAGCAATACTAGAGAAGACTCTCCACTTTCCATTTTTAAAAAATGTACAGACACATATATTTAATATGTATGTTTTCTTTTCTGTTTTATACTTGAAATATAACCACACAACTAAATTAAACCTTATTAACCTAAAAGACGGTAGTATCCTTCACAACGAGAGAGTAAAGACAGCTCACAGCATACAATTCCAAAGCCTGCTGCTGCTGCTGCGTTGCTTCAGTCGTGTCCAACTCTGTGCGACCCCATAGATGGCAGCCCACCAGGCTCCCCCATCCCTGGGATTCTCCAGGCAAGAACACTGGAGTGGGTTGCCATTTCCTTCTCCAGTGCATGAAAGTGAAAAGTGAAAGTGAAGTCGCTCAGTCGTATACAACTCTTAGAGACCCCATGGACTGCAGCCTACCAGGCGCCTCCATCCATGGGATTTTCCAGGCAAGAGTACTGGAGTGGGGTGCCATATTCCAAAGCCTAGCTATCTCAAAATTCACACAGTGAGGCTTCCAAAAATACGACACTTCTGATTTGCTACATAGGTTCTCAGAATTGGCAGTGTTCCAGGGTTATGCCAGGTGACATCACAGCATTCTCAGAAGCAGCTTTTAAATACATTTTTAAATGAGTAAATTTGACCGGGCTTGGAGGCAAATCTAACTTTGGGGGACAACTACTGTTGTATAAGACAGATACTATCTTCACACTGCACTGTATGATCATCCCATGCAAAGATTTTTGTCTTCTCTGAACCCTACCATCATGAACTTATCAAACTACAATGAAAGGAATGGTCGTTAGTTGAATGCATAACCAACAGAGTCAAATAAGTCACAAGCACAAGTGCCTTTTTCTCCAAGTTCAGGGTCATGACAAACCAGCTAATTAAATTTACTAAGCACATTTCTGGATGCCAGCCCTATCCTTTGAAGGTGGATAAAAATTTTCAATGGACGGAAAAAAAAATATTTACAGGCAACTGTGCCATACAAAATAAAACAACAACAAACTCTGCAAGGGTCATCCATGGTGGACACAGACTTTTGGGGTGAGTTAAGCCTCGCTTCTTGACAACACTATCCAGTGACTTTATTCAAACTCTAGTCAAATCTGTGTCTCTGTTTATAAGACAGAGACAGAGGCAGTAGGGAGAGTCAGGCAGTACTGGCCTTTGAAGTGATTCACCCACAAAGACTTTCTTTTGGAATGATCCTTCAAGCCTGAGGAATATTTTCCCTGGTGGTATGGCTCAAGGCAGCAGAAGGCTAAGTGAAGTGTGAAGAATGGCCCCCAGTCTGCACCAGAGGTAACACAGGCCCGTTTGGCCCGGACCATGGAGACAGAAAGGTCATTCATTACCCAATGTGAACAAACAGTGTACATCTGTGATAAATAGTGGTCATTATTGAACTACAATGCTCTCTGGGAATTCCTCAACACTTCCTTGACATTAATGTACTTTTCGTGGAGGGCTCAGAAAGGCTCTCTTGATATTATTTAGTGCTTCAAGTCTTATGTAGGATACCACAGATCTTCTCCTTTGTTGGGGCAAATGGGTCTGAACAAATACCAAATGTCTTCTTTACTGGTATAGCATACCAAGTCTGTTTTTCCTCAATCAAATGTGCGTGCGCACACACACACACAAGCACGTGCTAAGGTTGTTTATCTGTATCAATGCAAGCAGATACTAACAAAACATAATCCTGACAGTATTGGAGAAATGGTCCATTCTGAGCCTTGACCTGTTCTGAGTTACGGGTCAGTCACACAGGTAACTACATTACACACACGACCAAGTGAAACAAAAGAAATACAAAAGATGTTGGCCCAAATAAAGATATTCCTCAGGGAAGTGATAACCACAGTTTATCTTTTTTTCACATAATCCTTGCCACTGGGCCCTTCATACAAGCTGCTGTCACTGCAGGCAAGACTTGTCACTCTCTCTCCCATAAGCCTTCACCAAGCCGATTCCCACTGGCTCAACTCCAGTACTGTCCTACTTGAAACCTTTCTAACACATCCCACCCCAACGGTGTGTGTGCGGTCACTCCCTCCTCTGGGTTCACACCGTGGCTCCTTGAGAGGCTAAATAAAACACATGTCAGGGCTGTGGCAACTGGCTGCTGTGAGTTGAAATTCACTTGGTTACTATTTGGTGCGAATTATCCATCAGGCACTGTGCAAACCTTGTCTACCGCATTTCACTCTAGTCTGAATTCTTCCCATGGAACAAAGAGGACTTACATCTTCTTCATCTATGTATTCCCAGATGCAACTGACTATGCCTGGTACCTACACTTACACAACACAAGTAGCTATGGGCCAGGATGGACAGGTAGATACATTAAATATGTTTCCTACCGTGTCACCCAGGTTTGATGACTGCATATGGAAAAGCGACTGAACTGTTTGAAATCCTAGGCTTTTAAACCTTTAAAATATGAATGACATTTTATTTCATAAAAATGCCTGCAGTATGAAGTCCCTGTAATGTGTCTTGATACACAGAGAAAAGGCACATAGAAGAGTAAGTTCACATCCTCTTGGCAAAAATGTAGCACTGATTCAGTATTCACAGCAAAGCAAAACTAATTATTGCATGTGGAACATAAGACAATTGAGCATAATTGACTTGGTCCAAGGATCCTGAGTTGATTTAAGGAAACAACTGAAGGAAAAACACAGTTCACTGTTAAGAACAACACTTAATACTTTCAAATAAAGTAAGACTAAACATCTCTCTTCAAGTAGTACCTGAGATGATACACTACTTATTATCTCTTAGTAAAGATGTTTTTAAGGTACTGTAAAATGAGCACAGCATGTACTCTGTTTCTGAAATAATTCTACTAAGTAGACAGTATCTCCTTGGGTCCCAAAACTAGCTCTACAACGACAGAACTACCAGTGACAAGGTATTGTTTCAGAAGACAAAGTCTTTGCATTTAATCTACTTGATATTAATATTTATATTATTTTGATACCTGTGTAATCTAATACTGAGAAAGAGACAGGTAAGGTAGAGCCTTCTAGACAGATATGAAAATATTTTATACACGTGTATCAATATATACACACACACATACATATATACACACATACATGTATACACATGCATATATATACATACACACATACATATACATATATGTCAAGAAACTATTCCTACAGCCAAGAAAATTTCCATGAATTTAAGGACAGTATGTCCTTTAATGTATGTCACAGTATGTCAAGAAGCCATGGGCAAAATTGCCGTGGTTAGATGGGACCAAGAAGATATCTCCTCCTGGACCCATAAGACTAGCACCCAGATTCCATCTGCCTTCCTCTCTCCTGCTATGTGATGTGGAGGGAGAAGAGGGAGCCGTGAAGCAACAAAGTACAGAAAGGTTCCAGTGGGAACTAGGAATCAAAACTCGTATTGAAGACTAAAAATAATGGAGGTGGGGAGCTATGTGTGTACATATGGCTGATTCATGATATTGCATAGCAGAAACTAAATAATAATTATGAAGTGGTTATATTACAATTAAAAATAGCAAAAAAAAAAAAAGACTAAAAATAGAACCCTTATTTTTGACCCCATTTCTCTCAGGGTAAATGAGTTTATATTGAAGAAATTAGCAGTTCTCCAAAAACAGAAATTTCAAACAACAAAATGCTTTCTCGCTCCTGCTGTACATATGCCAGCTAGGAAGACCAGGCTCAACACCATCCTCATTCAGGTCTTTGCACTTCCCTCACTCACTTTTAATAAAGTTTCCACTTAAGGCAGCAGGACTCCTATCTACTGAAATTCTATTTGCTGTGCCAAGTTCCAGGACCAAACCCACCTCCGAAGAGACCAGGGCCATGTAGTGCTACCATCTGCCCAGGGGTGTAGCTCAAAATACTTCTTGAAGCACAGTAATTACTACTTCAGTCACCAAATAATTTCAGGGCAAGTTAGGTTTTGCAATCATATGATGACATCACAGAGTGAATGGACATGAGTTTGAGTAAACTCCAGGAGTTGGTGATGGACAGGGAGGCCTGGCATGCTGCAGTCCATCGGGCAGCAAAGAGTCGGACACGGCTGAGCGACTGAACTGAACTGACCGATTTCTTAACATTTCCATGTTCAGAAACTTTCATATTTGAGCATGTATCTTGGGACTTCAGACCCAGGGTACCTAAATAGATGGTCTGTGGAGTCATTAATCTTTGCTTACAGAAAAGGTTATACAGGGTAGGAAAACAAACAAGTGACAGGTAACAGGTACTTTTACCACCATAAAAAAAATCTTACTTAAGTTCAGGCTGACATTAACATAAACATGAAACATTTGGCCATAGTGGAAAGGGGAAAAATAGTAAAGACATCAGATTCTTAAGTTCTGCAAGATGTGCAGATATACACTGGGTGATCCCAAACCTACTGTCAAAAACGTCTGCAGGGGTGGGAGGGTCAGGTGAAAGGACAAATGCATTTCCCCACGAGCCCTTGTGACCTACATTAATCATCAGTGACCTCCGTGTCACAGTCATGTCAGATCCACTTAGCATCACTGCAGGTTAATATCCTGGTGCCTCCAAGATTTGAATGTATTCAAATCTCGAATATCAATACATTGATATTCACCATATGCAACTCATCACTGGGGAGACAGGTCCCTTTGACAGAAAAAGGACGAATGTTTTTAGCATATACAAACTGAATCTTCAGAAGAGAAATAAATGAAGATGCTTCTCCACGCCCCACCATCCAAAAACTACATTCATCAATAATTAAGATTTTTCTAAAAATTTCAGAAACCTATTTATCCTCTGAAAACAATACAGACACTTGTTAATGACAATGGTGGCCAAGAAATTTTAAGCACTCTATGTGCCATGCACACTAAGCAATTTACACAGAGTATTTCTATGAATCTTACAAAATTCTTAGTTTTATCTTCATTTTATTAACAATATCATAGAATCAGGAATAGAAGAAATGAGATCAAATCTTGGGCTTACTCAAATTTTGTGAGATTTAGCTACCACATGATATTTTCTCCTACATAAGAAACATTTTTAACTCTTAATACATATTGTAAAACCAAATAATTATATATGAAATACTTAAATGTCCATACTTCCCTGTATGTTCGAGTCTTTACTATTTCTATGGATCATGACCAGAAGAAAACCCACCTCTTAGATGACCATAAGGATCTAACTGCATTTTTCTGAAGTTGTCCCATTTATTCTGTATTCCATTGGACTAGCCTTCTACTTGAAGCATTTAACTTTCTGGGCTATAAAAGAAAATCTGAGAAAATAGTTACCTCATTGGGTTTCTCTTATCTGATGATTTCTAAAAGTGCTGAGATACTTAGAAGGGTAAACACCCCAGAATCTCTCCAGACCATAGAAACAATGGAAGTGAGCTTCCTGGTCCATCTTCAGGGTTCTGACTGTTCTCACACACCATCCTCAGAGCAGACACTTTGGGAGCCAGGGCTGGAAGACAATGTCCCCGTATCACTACTCTGGAAGGTTTACATCTGTCTCCCATTCTGCCACTGTCCATACCTCAGGACAAGGCTCTGGGCCACACTTCATGAAATCAATCAAATGTCCAAGAGCATATCTCCTCTGCTGTTCTGGCTCTGTCTTAAGTACGTCATGAAACTTACAGAAGCCAGCTGGACACTGTATAGCTTACGAGCATGAACATGTTACAGAGTTTTAGCTTATCTCCTACACAACTGATTGTGGAGAAATTACAATTTTACTTAAGCATCCCACTGACACGGAAAACTCTCACAGTGGAACGAACTTGCAGCTAGGTTTTCCCTACTGCACGGGGAGCCATCTTCAATGTAAATTTTGGTTTGCTTTGACTTAACTGTCCTACCTGAGCAGCCTGGCGGTAAGGCTCTACGTGGTAGAAGGATCTACAATGTTTGCGGGTGAAAGCTGCTTGCTGTCTTATGAAGAACAATCTTGCCGGACAAGGAAGCTAAAATACGAAAGTTCAACCTCGCTTCCCATTCCCAGACAGAATGAACATGTTCATTTAAGAAATGAGTATTCTCTACAAAAAAAGTCCAGGAATATTTTCCAATTACTCAACAGGAATACTTGGTCTGGTCTGAGAAACGATTCATGGTCCTCTGACCCGAATCTCACAAGTGTCAATGTTTTAGACTCATTAAAAAGCTGATATATTAAAGATATATCAAATTGCCATAGCATATTCTTGGTATCTTACAGTTTTGTCAATTATACCACACTTAAGCTTAAATTTAAAATGTAAGATTAAATTAAAAAGATTTTTTAAACCCACGGATACATATCATCAGTAAATTGGCTGCAGAGACAAATCTAAGAACTAAAGATATTTCTACATGTCCTGCTTCATCAATTTCTACTTCCATTGTGAATCCATGTAAAGCTTATCTTCATGATAAGCAGAGGTTTTTCTCTGGGTGGGGGGGAGGGTTCTAATTTGTTATGTTGTATCTGTATTTGTTTTGCTGTCTACAATTTAAAAATATTATAAATAACCACAACTTTTAAGTTTTCCATCACTTTTCTTAAGCTCAAATGTACTCCATTTTAATTGCACAGACTTCTCACACCAGAAATGCATAGCCCATTAAGCTCTACTTGCCTTTGCATTGAGTAATAAGATTCCATTAATTAATAACCCTTGTACAACTCGTCATTAACGCTAACGCCATCCATCTCCTAACGTAGCCAAACTTTCAGGAGCAGAGTGCACAAAATGGGACGAAGTACAAGGCACAAAATACTCTACCCAGGATAATAAAATGCCTTGAGAAGTCCTGACCAGGAAACGCAGCACACAGAATATTGTACAGAAGCTTGCCCTCTGCAGCCTTGTTCTCTTTCCCCGAAGAGACACACCCTCAGCCATGGAAAGGATCTGTCTAAAACCAATACTCCCTTTTTCCTTGTCTCCTTTTTGGGGGGAAGGTCTGAGGACACAGTTATAGAGGAAATTCTCCTGCTGTGTACAGCTAGAAGAGTAAAAATTGCGGCACCAATGAACAGCACCAAAAATACCCAATTATCGGCCATATGAAAAATAACTTCACATTGGAAAATTGCTCAGTGCTTAAATTGGAAAGAAAATCTCTAGGCTACTAGGAGTTTCACAAACACAACTTTCTCAAGAATGAAGCTCCTTTCCTTCAAGTGCCTCATTTATTTTTTTGGTGCCTCTGGTTTTTCCAAACAGGAAAGATCCCTGTGAGAACAGAAAAGATTTCCTTCTTTCCTTTTCTACAGAAGGTCGCTGTGAACATTCATCACCAGTGCTGGCTGTGAGCACTCCCATTGGTGAAGTTATCACAAATAAAGTTCAGGGACACCATCAACACGTTACTCCTCATTAACAGGAAAGTTAAGCCTCGAGTCAGGGACAAGAAAGAAATTTTTTCAACGTCAAGCCGGCGTTCCCAACAGGCCATATTACTTTCCAATTGCCTTTTATCTTTTGCAATTATTGTGTGAAACCCAACTGTTACTTACTTCATACTTGGGAACTCGGATGGCAAGTGAAGACGTGAACAGTAACAAACTGGCAAGGAAGTCAAAGAAACTGTACTGAGAAGACAAGAATGTGGCCTTGAAGGAGCTAATCCACAAGCAAACTTATTGAGAAGAGTCAAAATAACGCTTCCCTGTCAGAAAACAAGGAAGCTTTTCTTGGCTCTGCCATTGATGGAAACTTAAGTGCTTAGGGAAGTTGCTTAACCTGTCTGGGGCACTTAATCCCTGGGAGAAGGATTTGGACAAGTCACTAGGATGTGTAAGAGGAAGTAACATTACTGAGTCATGGCCCCATACCTCTTGGCAAAGCCTACCTAGTGCAACTTACATGAATCCTAGTGCCTCCATTTTCTCATCTGTAACATGGAGAAAATAATGGTGGTGATCTGATAGAGGTACCATGAAATCCGGGAGGTCTGAGCATCCTTCCTGGGACAGTGTTATCTATCGTTATGACCATCAGTACTGTCATCACTTACAGTTTTCCTTATTCACATGACGGTGCGTGTTAAGTTGCTTCCGTTGTGTCCAACCCTTGGCAATCCTATGGACTGTAGCCCTCCAGGCTCCTCTGTCCACGGGATGCTCCATGCAAGAATACTGGAGTGCGTTGCCATGCCCTCCTCCAGCCAACTTTCCCCACCCACAGATCGAACCCATTTACCATGGGCACCATCTGGGAAGCCCCTCATTCACCAACTTGCTCACAACTCACTACTCCTTAATGTTTACACTTTTTAACATTTCTGTCTCTCCCTCTTCGCATGCCTCTTTAGAGTCCCCCTAGATTCAATCTAACTCTCTCCCTTTAGATTTTATTTTATAACAAGTCACTTACCACTTAACCTCCAGTTTTCTGGTGTTCCAAATGAAAGAAATATGACCTTCCAGGTTTTTAAATAATGTCAAAAATGTAAAACTTATCAGGTTTTCTGTCAATCTTAGAAGAGCACGCAATTTAGAACTTAGGGAGAACAAATGAAAATGAAACAAGTATGACTTTGTTATTAGTGTTACTGTTTCTGAACAACTTAAGATTCTTAAGGTGAAGACGTAGCCCTCAATAGCTACAGTAAATCAACATTGAGATGAATACTACAAAATGTAAAGTCTATTAAAAATGGCATTTAAAAATTCTGACTAAGAAAGACACAGAAGACAAATACTGCATGTTATCACTTATATATAGAATCTAAAAGATAAATCCAGTGAACGAATATAACCAAAAAAAAAGCAGACTCACAAATTCAGAGAACAGACAGAGGCGAGAGGAAGTGGAGAGGAACGAAACAGAGTAGGGGATTAAGAAGTACAAACTACTACATATGAACAAGCTACAAGGCTATATTGTACAACACAGGGAATAGAGCCGATTTTTCATAAAAACTTTAAAATGTAGTATAACTAACATACGGAGTCACTGTTACACACCTGAAACTAATGTAACAATGTAAATCAACTATACTTCAATAAGGAAATAAACATAAAAAATAAACTTAAAAAAACTAAGGAAAGTAATATATGAAATCCTTGGTATACAAAAAGGAGTAAGCCCATATATGTCCACAGTGAGTCAAAACAAAACATATCTTATAAAGGTGCAAGAGGTAACAAGTAATCAAGTTCACCAAAAGGTGCACAAAACAGGAAATTTCACTCATATTCAACTTCCCACTACCTTAACAGAGGAAGTGCAAAAAATGGACCCCTGAAGATGAACACTGGAGCTGTTACTGGAGTGATCCCCAGGCACCAGGAGCCTCAATGCACGGAATAGCAAAACCTGCTTTTTCTTTTCTGAGGACCGCAGTGATTCAACACCAATGAATTACTGTGTGATCTCCTACAGCCAGGAGGACAAAAGGAGCGACAGGGATGAGAAATAAAAATGCTTTAGTTTTATGTCAACTTGATTATCCAGATATTTGGTGAAAAACTTTTTCTGGGTGTGTTCATAAGGGTACTTCTAGATGAGATTAGCATTTAAATCCATAGACTGAGTAAAGCAGATGGCCCTCCTCAATGTGGGTGAGCATCATCCAAGCTGTTGAGGACCTGAATAGAACAAAAAGGCCGAGGAACAAGAAATCAAGCTTTTCCTGACTGCTGAGCTGGGATTTTGCTCTTCTGAAAGCTTCAGACTCAGATGGATCTTATACCAGAGGCTCTGCTGGGTCTCATGGGACATTTCAGCTTCCATAATCATGTGAGCCAGTCCTATATTAAAAAATCTTTCTACTTTCATTTATGTGGTTTAACTTTGATTTATACGCATTCTACTGATTCTGTTCACTCTAATACATCTACCAAAACCCTATAATCTCTAACTGGTTGCCCAGACTTTTTCCCCAAAATTTACTCTTTTTCACTACTACTAACAAAAGCCAAAAGATAATAAAATATTTAAAAATATGAATGACCAATTCAAAACAAAATCCAATATTCACATTTTTCCAATTACAATAGACCTTTTTCTCTGTTGGATTGATCCAGGATCCAAAAAAGGTCCATATATAAACTAAGGCCATCCTGAATCTCTTTTAACCCATAAGTTCCCCTTTTATCTCCTTTACCCACTGTGTTTTAAGTCTGAATTTTGCCAGTTTTACTGATTACATCCCCATGGTGTCATTTAACTTGTTACCGCTATTTATTTTCTGTAAATGACAGACCTAGAAGCTTGATCACATTAAAGTTTCATTTTTAGCAAGACTACTCCATTGATAAGAGTTGTATTTCTCTATCGAAGTACATCATGTTTAGGTGTTCCCATATTTATCATGATAGAGGCCCTCAATGATCATTGCCTACATCTGTAAATTTATTGGGAGTGGGAAAACTATATCACTACTGGCACAATTCTCTCTGAATCCACTGGAAACTATAATTCTAGTGACCTTAAAGACAGTTCAGTTCAGTCACTCAGTCGTGTCCGACTCTTTGCGACCCAATGAATTGCAGCACGCCAGGCCTCCCTGTCCATCACCAACTCCCGGAGTTCACTCAGACTCACGTCCATCAAGTCAGTGATGCCATCCAGCCATCTCATCCTCTGTCATCACCTTTTCCTCCTGCCCTCAACGCTCCCAGCATCAGGGTCTTTTCCAACGAGTCAACTCTTCACACGAGGTGGCCAAGTATTGGAGTTTCAGCTTCAGCATCATTCCCTCCAAAGAAATCCCAGGGCTGATCTCCTTCAGAATGGACTGGTTGGATCTCCTTGCAGTCCAAGGGACTCTCAAGAGTCTTCTCCAACACCACAGTTCAAAAGCATCAATTCTTCGGCTCTCGGCCTTCTTCACAGTCCAACTCTCGCATCCATACATGACCACTGGGAAAACCATAGCCTTGACTAGACGAACCTTTGTTGGCAAAGTAATGTCTCTGCTTTTCAATATGCTCTAGGTTGGTCATAACTTTCCTTCCAAGAAGTAAGCGTCTTTTAATTTCATGGCTGCAATCACCATCTGCAGTGATTCTGGAGCCCCCAAAAATAAAGTCTGACACTGTTTCCCATCTATTTCCCATGAAGTGATGGGACCAGATGCCATGATCTTCGTTTTCTGAATGTTGAGCTTTAAGCCAACTTTTTCACTCTCCTCTTTCACTTTCAAGAGGCTTTTTAGTTCCTCTTCACTTTCTGCCATAAGGGTGGTGTTATCTGCATATCTGGGGTTATTGATATTTCTCCCGGCAATCTTGATTCCAGCTTGTGTTTCTTCCAGCCCAACGTTTCTCATGATGTACTCTGCATAGAAGTCAAATAAGCAGGGTGACAGTATACAGCCTTGACGTACT
The DNA here is from genome assembly GCF_029378745.1 of Bos indicus. Classification (NCBI taxonomy): domain Eukaryota; kingdom Metazoa; phylum Chordata; class Mammalia; order Artiodactyla; family Bovidae; genus Bos; species Bos indicus. The sequence goes on from NC_091781.1 coordinate 39,427,308, forward strand.
CCTTCTTCTATTTGGAACCAGTCTGTTGTTCTATGTCCAGTTCTAACTGTTGCCTCCTGACCTGCATGTAGGTTTTTCAAGAGGCAGGTCAGGTGGTCTGGTATTACCATCTCTTTCAGAATTTTCCACAGTTTATTGTGATCCACACAGTCAAAGGCTTTGGCATACTCAATAAAGCAGAAATAGAAGTTTTTCTGGAACTCTCTTGCTTTTTCCATGATCCAGCAGATGTTGGCAATTTGATCTCTGGTTCCCCTGCCTTTTCTAAAACCAGCTTAAAGACAGTAGTGTGATTTATTATCTGAAGTACTTCTAAAAAAGAAAGATTCTTTACTGACCATTTAGTTACCTGTGTGGGCGTGTTTAGTCTCTCAATCATGTCCGACTTTTTGAGACCCCACGGACTATGGCCCACCAGGCTCCTGTGTCCATGGAATTCTCTAGGCAAGAATACTGGAGTGAACTGCCATGCCCTCCTCCAGGGGATCTTCCCAATCCAGGGATCAAACTTATACCTCTTGTATCTCCTGCACTGGCAGACAGATTCTTTACCACTGCACCACCTAGGAAGTCCATTTAGTTACCTGGGTATACTTATTTCATCAGCATTTCTTCAGGCTTTAAGGTTGTCTGAACCAAGGAGCACAAAGCAGCTAAGACTTTACTAAACTCTCCAGGAAGAGCTCATGGGAATAATATTCCCTCATTTCTATCACATTCACAATAATATGTCTGCTGGTTTATACTTGAAGATCTGCTTGGTTAGTTATAAATTCCATGGCTCACATTTCTTTCCGTGATTATCTTATTTATGATCTTCTATTGCTTATCTGGCATAAAGCACTGCTGTCAAAAAGTCTCATGAGAACCTAATTTTCTTCCTTATAGTGATGAAGTCTTTTTGCTTGCATGCTCAAAGGTATGTTTTCCTTGCATTAAAGACCATACTTTTACTATACTATGTCTCAGTGATGATTTGAGATGATTTCATGAGGAACAAAGTGGCCCTTTCAATATGCAGCTTCCAGGACTCTTTCTTCAACAAAGTTTTCTAATGGTTTTTTATACTAGTTTTTTTCTGTTTAATTTCAATCTCATCTTACAGGTCTCCTGTTATACATACTTGGTTCTTCTTTAGATAGTTTCTATACAATATTTCCTTAAATTCTTTTCATTACTCTATTTTCATTTAACTGTTTAAACACTTCATCTCGTCTTCCTCTACTTTTCTCAAAGTATAAACTGTTGTGTTTACCTGCTCCTGCCTACTTTTCTAGTTTACTTTTAATTTCTAAAAATCAGTTTTATCTGTACTTTTTTCATGAACTCTCCCATCTTTCTTTTCAACCATTTGTTTCTCTAATGACCTTTCACACTTCCATCATGTAAATACTTTGTCCCATTTTAAAATATCAAGTATACAGCTCTTGTGAGTATTGTTCCTTATTTTCTTTTTTAATTATAACTTTGTATGGAGTTATTATCCTATTCCCATTTTTTTCCTATAAAATAAATATCCCCCAATATGGGGAGGGTTTGTAGCTGTGTTCTTGTTCAAATGAACAGAAGTGCTGTCACAAAGAGAGTCAAAAGCTGTGACCTTCTGCTTTTACAGATTTGTCTTTTCAACGTCCACACATTTATTGAAACCCTCTTTCTCTTTGACCCTCATTACCCAATTTTATTCAATCTGGTCTCTACTCCCAGCACTTCTCCCTTGATGCTGACTCTTACCTTGGAAGGGACATTCAGGATGTTAGTTTATAAAAGAACAGAGCTGAGAGATTACCAGACCTTACTGTTTCCCAGACCTTACTGTTTCCCAGTCTCCTTGCACTTGCCCTAGAACTAGAGAGCCTGTTACAACTCTCAGCTCTTCTACATAATTCCTATGGGCTCATCACACTTTTCTTTGGGATCTGCAGCTGACTTGGGGGATTTTGGATCATTCACTCCCTTCCAGGGCCAATTCCTACACAGGTCTTACAGCTCTCACTGTTTTGTCTCATCCACACATACTCTGAGACTAATGAAGATACCTTAAATCCTAGTTTTATAGCAAATATTGCTTGTGGGTTTCTATGTTACCTCTCCTAGTTGCTGCATTTTTTTCATGGAGAAGTTGGAGGTTTAAAAACTATTACCACTGGTATCACTTCCCAGAACTCACTGGAAACTCAATTTATAATGAGCCCAAAGCCAACCAATTAAACTTTTAGTATTTCTTATAAATACTAAAAGTACATTAAAATATTCTAATTACCCCTAAATCAAAGACCCCCACATCCTCATGTTTTCTATGATTTTTTTGCTTTTCAACATAAAATTATTTAAGAGATTAAACCTAAAAATTTAGCAATAAGTTTTTCTAAGATGATCATTAGCCCTTTGTAAATTTATCATGAAGTACACAAACACACAAGAGAATCAACTAATGAAACCCTTATGTACCTACCAATAAACTTTAGAGCATTAAATTTAATGTTGTGAACAAATTACACCCCCCAAAATCCATTTCCATACACATTTTCAAGTGAAACTGTTCTAATCAGCACATTGAGACATCAGCCTTCAAACCTTCTTACCCTTTATCTCATTACCATTCTCAACCAAACTTTCATCATCTCTCACCAAAGTCACTACAAAACCAGCCATCTATATCCCTCTTCAATCCATTTTCAAATAATATATAAACAAATTGAACATACAACCAAACTAGCAAGGAGCACACAGAATCTGAGTCTAAAGCAGCCTTGCAAGAGGGAAAACGTAGTGGATTTGGAGCTAGGCAAATATGAGTTTCAATTCTATCTCCATTATTGGCCTAAGTCTTAGCATCTTTATAAAACTGGAATGATAACTGTTGCTCCCTGATAGAGTTGCTGCCTGGGGTAATGAGATCTGGCACACAGCAGTATTTTCCTGGGGACATATCCAAGGAATACTTGGCCTCCTAAACCTTAAAAACCAGTAGAGCTAATACTGTACCTTTCATGGGCTACAGCTTAACAGTCAGCCATTTTTCTGGTTCTGTGAATCCTTTTCAGGAATACCAAGACACAAAGCAGCAGCAAGTCAAAATTTCTCCTCTGAACTAAAGTAAAGCTACCTTACTATCTAAACTCCACATCCTTGGGTCTCAATTTCCTCACCAGATAAATGTAAAACTTTCAATAGACAAACTTGAAGTCACCTTTACAGATTTCGTAACAAACTTTAAAAAGTTATTTGACTGCAGGCAAGGAACACTAGCAAACTAAAGGCATTGGTTCTGCTACCGAATGATCTTCATTTGCATTAATATTTTCAGGGGTTAAGGATGGTCAGTAACCACTGAGTTTATGAAGCAAGTGTGAAAGTGAAAGTGTTAGTTACTCAGTCCTGTCTGACTCTTTGCGATCCCATGGACTATAGCCTGCCAGGGTCCTCTATCTGTGAAAATCTCCAGGCAAGAATACTGGAGTAGGTTGCCATTCCCTTTTCCAGGGATCTTCCCGACCTTGGGATCAAACCCGGGTCTCCCACATTGTGAGCAGAGTCTTTATCCTTATGAAATAAACTGGAATTAAATAATAATTAGATGTACATTCTAGAATTTCTAAGCACTAGTCATGTTTCGAAACAAATTAAAAAAGTGATCTGCTTTGTTCACGTCTGTATCCGCAGTGCCTGTAACACTGCCCAGCGCGTAACAGAAGCTTTGTAAGTATTTGTTGGATGGATGAATTGGCCTCTCCAAACCTAATAAAAGCCACCGTATCCTTCATCTTGTCTGGTAATGACCAAGATCAAAAGAGCAATATGGTTCTCAACAAGCTCTGGCAATATGGAAGTGATAAACCCCTTTTTGCTCAGTGAAACAATGAGGCCCCATCATCTGAATTTCTAAACCTTAACAAAATATAAGCTCATATTCTGCTGTTAGCTTATATCAGAGATGGCACTGGGAAATGGTAATCTGCACTGCAATGTAATGCCTATCTCCACCCTGCAGTAGAAATGAAATTACAACCAGTAAAAAGAAGCAATGGGATTTCTTTTAATAATAACACTAAATTTGAGAAACCAAAAGCCATTAACAACCAAACTAGGAGACAGCTCACAGAACTCAAGTCTGAAATAGCTTTGCAAGAGGGGAATGTATACTAGATTTGGAGCTGGGCAAATGTAAGTTTGAATCCTGTCTCCCGTACTGGCCTAAGTCTGAGCATCTAGAGAAAACTGGGATGAAAACTGTAGCTCCCTCACAGAGTTGCTGCCTGGGGTAATGAGATCAGGCACACAAAGCACTTGGCAACAGACTTGGCACAAAGCAGTCATGCAATGAAATTTATCTTCCAGAGTTCCTTCCAATCAGCCTAGATAAATAAACGATGGTATAAACAAAAAGAGAAAAAAAGACAGAAGTAGAAAAGAAGAGAGATACTCCACAAGGGTATGTAAGTTTTTACATATGTACATCTTTCCCCTTTTGCTTATACATAAAAGACTACACACCCTAGGTAGCTAAACCGAACTTAACAGAATTTTAAGCAGCCTTCCACATAACTCACAGTTCCCTAAGGTCTAAGTAGACTTTAAGAGCAGATCTTAAGGATAAACAAAAACCAAGTGAAAAAAACATATGGGGCGACTAAAGCAAGGCTGAACCACAGCAGATCAAATCTCAATGAAGTAAAGTTACCACTAGACATAGTTCTCTTGGTGAATTTCAGATTTGCTTTCTGTTAAAAAACAAGCAATGTCCGTCCTTGAATCTGTTCTATTATACAAGAGTTGGAATAATGCAATGGCTACAGACTACAAATGTCTTTCCAGGCTACAGAATCTACCCACAATGCAAGAGACACTGGTTCAATCCCTGGGACAGGAATATCCAGTGGAGAAGTAAATGGCAACCCACACCAGAATTCTTGCTTGGAAAAGCCCATGGATGGAGACGCCTGGTGGGCTAGAGTCCATGGGGTCGCAAAGAGTCGAACGCAACTTAGCAACTAAACAATGTCCGAATACAAGCTCCTATGCAAGATGGTCCAAGAACACATCCCAGGGCGATGTCCATGCTGGGTTAGTTAACGATGGACACAGTTGAGGAGCCCACTCTACAGCCAGAAGGCCCAAGTTCAAATCCTCCTCCATCATTTGTTAACTGTGACTTTGGACAGGTGCCTTAACTTTCCTCCACTTCAAGTTCATTGTCTTTAAAAATAATATCTCATAAGATTTCTGAAAGGATTAATGTAATAGCTGAAAAGCACTTAGGAGAAAGCTTGGCACATACTAAAACATTATGTAAATGTTTGGGACATAAAGAAACACTTCGTTTGTCATATGAGAATATTAACTGCCCCTTCATCATAAGACTGTTGGGATAAATCAAACAAAATAGTTCACGTAAAGTGTATAGCACTGGGCCAGGATCACAATATTAGTTCAATAAATGACTATTAACACTTCAAATACAACTACTACTGTTATTTTAAAGGCATCCAGAACTCTTCAAAACTAAGATGGCTGAAAAATAAATCAGTAGAAGTAAACATATACACACAGACACACACACATTTTAGTTCTTTTATTCCTCACTCTTTCTAAAACCTTGTTCCCCATCCTCTGCCATTAAGCTGAGCCCCACGCAATACCTCATTCTAGAAAGTTTATCATGTCCCAAACCATACTAACCTGCCCTAGTGTCTCAAGACCCTGGTGTTTGCTAAACAATAATGGATGAAAAGTTGCTTAAGGTAATCTAAGCAATTATTCAGTGAGTGTAACAATACTGATCTTTGGATTTAAAATTTAAATTTCTCCATAAGGCATGGGGCATTTAAGACCATAAGACAGGTATGCACATTTAAATGAATCCAGCATCTGAACCAGTGGGTGCACATTAAATATTCATCAAACCAACAAAACAGTTGCTCACAGCATTTTTATCAGCTTCAATGACCTCAAACACTTCCACACTTTTACCTGTATCACCCAATTTAACTCCAGGCTCTGACCAATTTGGGAAGGACTACAGAAGGTGGATTATCAGAGGAGCCCCGAGGGCACAGAACTTCTTTGAAGACCCAGAGCCATTTAGGTGATGAGGCTGCCCCTTAGGGACTTGCCAGGTGGCACTAGAGGCAAAGAATCTACCTGCCAAGAAGGAGAAGTAAGAGATGTGGGTTCGATCCCTGGTTTAGGAAGAACCCCTGGAGGATGAAATGACAAGCCACTCCAGTATTCTTGCCTGGAGAATCCCATGAACAGAGAAGCCATGGGGTCGCAAAGATTCAGACACGACTGAAGTGACAGCGTGCACGATGCCTCTTAAGAATCTCTACTGTGGTTGCTGTTGTTCAGTCACTCACTCGTGTCCAACTCTTTGCAACCCCATGGACTGCAGCTCTCCAGGCTTCCCTGTACTGTGGAAAGCAGCTAATTGAGGAGCTCCCTGAAAACTTAAGAAATTTAATGTTGAATCTGACTTTAAGTTGGTGAGCAAAGACACATATTTGTAGAATACTCCACAACCTCTACTGCAGAAAGCAGCTCTTCGAGGCAATATATGCAAGCTTAGAAAATCTAATAACAAATCTGAGTTAATACTGGTGAGTTTTCATTGTACTGTAAAATGTCCATATCCAGTTTGAATAATCTTTAACCTTGTATGACAGATGATTATGTACAAAAGGAAATTGATCGTGCCCTGGAATGAAGGTGGAGAATAAATATTTGTTATTTGTCGAATGGCTAACAGACGGACTGACAGTGAATGAATGAGTGAATGGCAGGAGCCCTTGCTCAATTACCTCGAGGACAATAAATCTAATGTCACTGCTATGACACTAAAAACAAAACAAACAAACAAAAAAACTAAAACCACCAAAAAGAAGCTGCCAGGAAATCTGTTCTTTGCAGCAAGGATGTGCTCTATCAGGGTACAAACATCTCTTCATTCTGCAAAACCACAAGCATTTCAAAATCTGTCCTATGCTAGCACTTCTACTCTCGAGACACTGAGGAAAGACTCATGGTTCTCGGCACTATGTCCTCAAGCACACTGTGAAATAAAAGCTTCTTTTGAACATGGCCTAATAATAAATTAAATTACTTCTGTTATGCCACAACTAATGGAGAGAAAGCACACTGCTCAAGATGAACAATAATCTAACCCGTTAGATCTGATTTGTAACCTAATGATATTCTGGTTCTGGCAGAGGAACAAAACAAAATCCAAGCTGTAATAACAGGCAAGGTGTGTTGTCAGCACTCTGGAGGGAGTTTTTATATCTGAAGCCTGCGGGAATTTGGAAAAGGTCCATGGTACTATTTTTTTCCTTATCTGACTGACACAGCTGATTATACCTTTAAATTAAGTCTAATAATGCATACCAGCCTTTGTTAATCAGAATATGAAAGCTAAAGTTGTGTTTTGTGGAAAAGCAGATCATCTTGCAGTACTGAAAACAAGTGTGATTGATGCTGGGGCTTCACTGGAATTCGGCTTCGGTCAAACAGAGAGCAGGTTACGTGACCTTGAAAGAGATGGATTCATTTTCCCACATGGCTGACCACGCCCGCTCCTCAGTTTTCTGAACAAAGAACAGATACTTTATTAGTCAACTTGGCTGTTGAACAGGTCACATTTCTGTTCCAGTAATATTGTGTGACTCCCCCAAGCGGAAAAGAAGCATGGCAGTGGACATCAGGAAGGCTGCTTTCTTGCTCACTGGGGTTCAGGTACACTGGGTGACATCATGATGCATAAGCTAAAGGTCGGGGCCAGGATACCCCCTATCTCTCATTGTGGGACCAGCAGCAACCGGGGTCATGGTCCACCTAAGGCAGGCGGCAGGGCAGAGAGACCAAGAAACATCATGCAAGGACATGGAAGCCCTCTACCCACATGCTTCCAGTATATCCCACAGGATGAAGTCCAGTCCAAAGTCTAGGGGACAGAAAAGTGTCCACCTACCTGGAGGCAGAGCAGAGTCACTCAGCCAAGCGGCTGCAAGGGCAGTTACAGGAAGGGAGCATCCAGTCTGCACAACCATCAGTTCTGCCCACACACGGTAATCAGATCTGCACAATTCACCTGAGCTTGCCCTCCCGCTGACAGCCTCTCATTTTCCACCACAGGTACATGGGAATAGGCTAAGAGGCCGTGGGACGCAGGAATAATCCATTCATTGGCTGACAGGTGCCAATCAGATCCTCATTCTCTCTCTCTCTCTCTCTCTGGTGTTCACTTGGTGATAGAACCCTAAAGTAATATAGTCCACAAAAGCAACTTCAACTGCTCTATTTATAGTCCTTCTTGGTGACTAGATTTCTTTGTCCTTGAATTCCCTATAATACATCATAAAAAATGCCCACTCATTCCAATTAGCTTCAGTGGCTCTGTCACTTGCCAGTATGGTCTGTAAGAGGCCACAGTGGCAACAACAGAATTCCTATCTAGACGGTGATGACAGGAGAAATCTATCCAAAGAGTTGAGTCTAGGAATGGGCCCCCAGACCCAGAAACTTGTCTTCTAGCACAGATTGTAAAATTAGCACATCACTGTTCTTACTGAGGGTATGTGTCTCAAAGGAGATTGGGACTAATGGAATTTTTTTTTTTCTTTACAAATATTAAGTGAAGATTCCCTTTAGCAGTGTCACTGCCTTTGAGAAGCCCCCTAAAAAGAAATCACCCCCTTTGGCTTATTATTTGTTTTTCATCCATCCCTCTCTCATCTCTCCTTCTTTGGGAATCTTGGTATTTCTTTGTAACCTTTCAAGTGAATGATTTCCAGATCAATACTTGAGGCTGTGCACTCAAATCCAAAATTTCCCCACCTGTGGACCACTTCTTCCTGGATAGCCTACTTTCCCCCTGACCGCACTCTGGGTCTGGAACTGAATCGACCAACCACCTACACAACCCTCTGCCACTGCCCATATGCTCTTTATCAGAGGTATTTTCTTCTTTTCTCTTGCATCTCCTACTGAGCACACTTTTGGGCTCCAACATGCTATTAGGGGCAGATGCCACTGGCTGCGTCACCACATTCCAGGAACCTCTTTTGTAGCTATGAGATGGGCAGGAGATTCAATCCCAAGCAGAAGGGACCCAAGGTGGAATGTTCAATGGGGCTTCTGGAGAAGGCCTGACTTCCTGACAGAAGATAACTGTGGAAAGAAACTGTTCTTTTTCTGATATTCTCCCAGGCATTGTATTGAAATCATGAGAGGACAGAGCATCAAGGTCTCTGCATTTGATCAAAATGCTTCCCTAGTCCCCAGCTGTCAAGTGAACAAAACCTGAACTCCTGAGGTCAGTATTAAAATGCCTTCATTATCCGGGGCACATCTATCTTGCCAGCTGATGTCTTTCTATTTCCCTTCGCATCAGTTGGGAATAATTATATGACTAACCACTGGTACTGGGAGCTTACGATGCACCAAACGGCCTGCTAAACACACTACATACAGTATTCACTAACTTACGCCATACAACCCAAGGTGGTCAGTGTTATCACACCCATAACACAAATCAAAGGACGAGAACTAAATGCAAGCTTCTCTCCATAAAGCCCATACTTTTCAACCATTGTTTCCTGGGTACCTTCTATGTAGACACTAACACATCCTATCATTTCCACAACCAGATCCTACTCCTTTAGACCAAAGGAGCTTAGACCTTTGGGCTTAGCTCAAAAAGCCACATCACAAAGGTGAAAGTCACTTCCTCTCACAAGATGTTGCAAAACCACAAGCAACTGCATTTTCCTTTGATAAAAAGAGACCTTGATGACCAACCTAGACAGCATATTAAAAAGCAGAGACATTACTTTGTCAACAAATGTCCATCTAGTGAAGGCTATGGTTTTTCCAGTGGTCATGTATGGATGTGAGAATTGGACTGTGAAGAAAGCTGAGCGCTGAAGAATTGATGCTTTTCAAGGCTATGGTTTTTCCAGTGGTCATGTATGGATGTGAGAGTTGGACTATAAAGAGGGCTGAGCACAGAAGAATTGATGCTTTTGAACTGTGGTGTTGGAGAAGACTCTTGAGAGTCCCTTGGATGCAAGGAGATCTGACCAGTCCATCCTAAAGGAGACCAGTCCTGAGTGTTCATTAGAAGGACTGATGTTGAAGCTGAAATTCCAATACTTTGGCGACCTGATCCAAAGACCTGACTCATTTGAAAAGCCCCTGATGCTGGCAAAGACTGAGGGCAGGAGGAGAAGGGGACGACAGAGGGTGAGATGGTTGGATGGCATCACCTACCCGATGGACATGAGTTTGGATAAACTCCGGGAGTTGGTGATGGACAGTGAGGCCTGGCATGCTGTGGTTCACGGAGTCGCAGAGTCAGACACGACTGAGCAACTGAACTGAACTGAATTTGACAAAAAATGCAATCAGTTTTCTCTTTTCCCTTTATAGCCTTCAGTCCTTCTTACTTGTACTATGGTAATTTAACTATACCTTACACGAAATTTGCGGCTGCAAGCTCCTGACTACAGTCTGATCAGCTATACATTCATTCTGTAATCTCCCCGCCCCCCAGGATAGTAAGAAGATATGACATTAATTGAGTCTTTCTTATGCAGAAGATAATGCTTTACACATTCTTTTATTTATTCCTATGATATCTTTACAAATTCTATTACCCTCATCTCTATAGAGTAGGCAACAAGATGTGGCAAGGTAGAGTTACCTGCCTAAGGTTATACATCTAATGGAATAAAAAAATTAAACCCAAGACGTTCCAGAAGAAATAACTTTTTTAAGTTAATATTATATTAACAGTCTGGTTTTCATTAACTAAGATAACAAAAGATCTAACTCAAATCACTTGGATCAAAAGGCTCTATTAGGAGAGGAATCAAGTTTAAAAGCCTTTTTCATGGCCATATATGAATAACAGACTTGGATTTGAGGATAACCTTCACTGGGATACCTTAGCCAATTTCTGTGTGGGAGGGCAAGAAAGGGCGGATAATTCAATGTTATCTAGGCCAACAAACCCATGTTCAATGTTCTGTATGTTCCAACGATTGTCGGCCTCACTTGTGTGTTTCGTGAAAAACAGCAGTCTGTGTTACATAATTAAATCTGCTCTAAGATCCAATATTGCATTATGGAATTTAAATGACTTACATTCAAAGAAATCAATTCCTGCCAGAGAACGTTATGATGAGGTTGATAACCTGTATTAGGGATTCCCAAATCAAACCAAGGGACCACCTGCATACAAATTTTCTGGGATGCTTGGGAGGAAAAAAAAACAAACAAACATATTTCATAGTTGTGGAATAGGGGACGGGTGTCACTTACAAATGTCCCCAGGGGTGTAAGACTTGAGAACTCCTGAAATTCTAGTTACTCTACACCTTAACCACTAACACTTTTGTACCTTACTTGCTTGAAAATAGCTGTGCAGGAAGAAAAAAAAAAAAAGATCAGTGGATTCTCTTATTGTTTTTGGCTTTTGTCTCCAGCAACTACAGTTTTGAAAAGCTCCCGACAAGGGTTATCATGTCTCCTGCATATTTGGTTACATCTACACAAAAGCCCTGACCCTGAAGAATCTACTCTGAGTTCGGGTAACACGTGCTGAGAGTTGATTGTATTCAGATATCAGGATGCTGCCTGGATTACATAAACTCAGGAAGCACATTCTGAGAAAAGCAGGCTTGCCTTTCAATAATCTGATAAACAGGTGCTAACAGAAGCAAGTGCTGACCACCTAAGCCTGTGCACCTTTGCTGAACCATATGTCAGAGTGCTCCTGGCTCCACACAAGATCAAAACTGCATTCTCACAGTCATTCTCTAAGCCACTTATAGGGAAAGACAGAAAGAAAGAGCTTTGCTTGTAAGAATGGTATGAACAGTCTCAATATGCGGTTCAGAGTTTGAAAGAGTAAATCTCATCCCAATAACATTCAAATATACACATATAAACATACGTGTACACACACACATATACTTACATGCACATCTGGTCTGTTATCAATATAGCAGAAACTAACACTATAACAGCACTATAAAGCGACTATACTCCCATAAAAACTAATTTAAAATAAAACAAAATAATAAAAATAAATTAAAACATATGTTAATAAAGTTAAAACCTCTGGGACGTATATTGATTAACACCTGTGACAGAGAAGTGACCAAGATTAAGAAATAGTCACCAGCTCCTAAATCATGACAAGAAGCATGGAGAGAGGATAAAAAGAAAAACCCACACCTCTAGAGGTCAAACCTAAGTTCTGAAAATGACCCTGGCACAGTTAACACACGTCTGTCCCAGGGCCTGAGGAGAAGCAAACGTGAGTAACGACAAGTAACTCTAATTAAACTCTCCATCTGCTTATGAGCCTGATGAACTTCAAAACGAACTTGCTCACTACGTCAGCGTCTCTCCAAGCAGTAATCCTTTCTTATTAATCTTTGACAAACTATTAAATTTCCCATTTTCCCACTGACCAATGGTAGAATGCCCTCTCGCTCTCTGTGATTTATAAGGAGTCTCGGAAATTAGAAAGTGATATACAGCTCATGCCATTCATTTTAACAGGAATTTGAATGGCTTCTCTTTTCCTTTTTCAAAACACAATATCCTGAATTGTCCACTCCAAGCAGGCGATAAATAACTTGGGTGCAGAAAAAGAAGAATTTTTAAAAGCAAGATAAAGGGGATGATCCTGTATTCTCTCTTTATGAAGTGATAAAAGCTGTGGTCCTGCTGTGTCTCCACCTGCAAAACTCCTGTTAAACCTAATAGAACTCGGGGAACACAAGCCGCTGAGGATGAAACCTAATTTCCATCTCGGTTCATTCAATTTCCTAAAATTACATCAACAGCAAAAATCAGATAGATGGTGGATGCTGGTTTTATGCTTCTAATAAGTAAAACTCTGTTTTAGTATTTAAAGAATAATTACCACTCTCTGATTCAGCCAGGGCTCATGGAAAACTATTTTCTCACCTCCTCTCCCTTCATTAGGCCATGAACATAACCAGCACAACCCACTAACTATTCAATCATATTTTTAAGATCATTTAAGGAGAAAAAAAGAGAGATACTCATTAAGATGCACTGTAAATCCAAAAGCACAAAAATCACAAGAATTTCCACGACTCAGAAATCAAAGGGACTTAATCATTAAATTCAATTTTCCACTCGTTGCATCTTAAAGGAGTCCCAGAACAGACAGGGCATATGTATTTAGAACTTGGAAGAGGAGGATGGCGAAACAAAGTCTTAAACCCATCCGCTGCAAATAGGCTTTGATTTATTCTGGAAGGAGATTGCCCACATGCACTTGTTCTGACAGATGGACACATTCACTAACTTTAGAAACCCAACTTTGTTTCTACCCAACACCACTATTGCCCACAAAGTCCACTCCAAGATTATTCAATCAAGTGTTCTTGCTATAATTGGATTTTCTCTCTCTCCCTGCCTCCCTCCCTCCTGAAAGAACAAAATGGTAATGCTGAAGTATCACTGAAGTTGTCCCTGTCCCATGAACACAGGCTAAAGATTGAATGCAAACCCTAGTAGACACCCAGGCACATAACACCATACCTAGCACATTTGATACTTATCCAGTCAAAAAAAAAAAGTAGGTCCAAAAGTCTATTCTAGAACTTTAGCAATCATCCCACCAAATCTTCTCACTATGCATCAAAATCTGCAAAATGGTCTGTGGTCTCTTCTGAAATGGCAAAGAGAAAATAAGATTGACGACTTAATAAAAACAAAAGGTCATGTCACACTTTGCAAAGTGTAACATTTGTAAATTCATTTCCCCCTCTTTTCGCTATCCAACACCTACCATTCACAAGCAAGTACACATTAAAATGAAAAAAGCCTGAGTTTTCCTCTTGTACGAATGACTAGAGAACACTGCTTCTAGAAAGTAGAAAATACATACATCATGAGGTGTAATTGCAGCTTGTACCATTACACTTCCTAGTGGGGTGGCTCATCTGGGGACCAAATCTGTGACACCCTTTAGAAGAGACTTCATGACTTTCTGGGCTCTGTTAATTACCCCAACCCAGAAAACAGTCCTCAGAAGGCAAGATTTAACATCCTCTGTCGGTAACTCGTACCATGGGGCCACGTGTGTGTGTGTGTGTTTCCCTCTCCTTTTTGCAGGAAAAGTCGACTTGGGATTTTCTTTACGATGAAATTTATTATGGATATAGTTGGTGGCTTTTCACTTTTTAGCATATTTAAGAAACAGAAAAACAGAGGAGAAACAAACACACAGGCCACAGCTCAACCCTAGAAAGCATCCTTATAGCCAGGCTTCTCAACCTCCTCACTAGGGATAATTCAAGCCAGATGCTTCCTTGCTGCGGGAGGCTGTTCTGTACCATGTGGCTGTATAGGATCTCGGGCCTCAATCCATTAGATGCTGGTAGCCCCAGCCCTGTCGGAACAACCAGAAATGTCTCTAGACATTGTCAATCGTCATCCTGGAGAGAAAATGGCCCCAGGTGACAACCAAGGCTTTAGAGCTAACGAGATAGTCCCTTTTAACATTACTTAGGCCACTCCTAGCATTGCTGAGGAGCATTTGCAGGTCTATCCAGCCTCTGTGGATATCCAGTGCCTCCGCCGCCATCACCAAGTACACGGGGTGCCAAAAACAGCAACAGACCTATCTTTACCCAAATGATCTGCCAAACTCTTCACAATGTGTGCTAACAAAAAACTGAAACCCCCCAAAAGGCAAATGCCAAGAGGTATGTAGCCTTCATACAGCAGGAAAGAGGGAGATTCTAGGCTTCAAAACTGCTGCTCTGGTAAATGCCTGATGCTATGAGACCCATTTTCAAAAGCTGGGGAGAGGGAAGCCACAAAGAAAGGAAAAAGTCAAAGTACATTTACAAAATCTTTTCATCTTTTTGATGTATCAATAAAGATTTTTTTGACAGGGGAAAAAAAAAAAGTCAGTAACTCCTGCAGTAAAAATAAAGAATGAGCATACAAGAAAGTAAAGCTGACCATCAGCACTTTTAAACTACCCTTCAACAAAAAGGCACTGATGATCAGGTTTATTTTAACCCCTTGGCAGAAGAGGTTGCTGAAAACAGTCTACCACATGGTACCATTGGGATAAAGACGGTTGTAATACCTGTTGGGAGATATTAAAGCAAACCACATCTGACTAGGACATGAGATTACCCTCTTTCCCCAACATACGGAGTTATTCAGGTGATAGAAGTCAGAGCCCAGTGAAGAGAATGCTTAATCTAGTTCTAATCATTAACCCAAGACTGTACCACAAAGCTAGAATCCTCCTAATAAGAAATGTAGTCTGGGAAGTAAATCTTTCTGTATCAAACCTCAAACGACAATGGTGGGACTTCCCTGGAGGTCCAGTGGCTAAGATTCAGTTCTCTCAATGCAGTGGGACCAGGTTCAATCCCTGGTCAGGGAACTCGATTCCACGTGTTGTAACTAAGAGTTCACACGGCACAACTAAAGATCCCACTTGCCTCAACGAATATCATGCCACAACTAAGATTCAGTGCAGCCAAGTAAATAAATTAAAAAAATTTTTTTAACGGCAATGGCAATGTGGGAGTAATCCAAAGATACCTTTTATAGTGAGCTGGCCAGGAATAATTAACACTACTCCCCTTCTCTCGTGTGCAAGATGCTAGAAAACTAACACACAGGACAAGGTTCAAGGTTCTTACAGAAAGTTCATGGGAAATTAAGTGACCGAACACTTTTTCCTAAGGGCCCTGGACACTGTTCTTATTCTTCAAACCTGTATTCTAAATTCTCCATGAATGAATGTGGTCTTGGTTGCACAATGCATTTTCTAGAACTTCCCACTGAACCATAAATCAACTCCAAGGGAAAGGTAGTGATTAATACAGTAAATGGATCCAGCCATGGCAGATTTTTCATACCTGACAGTTACATCCTAGAGGAAGTAAAAAAGACCCTAGTGTTGCTACTGTTAACTTCCCAAATGCTTGGTGATTATTCTAACAGATCAAGAAGATCTAGGACAAAGAGATATTTTGAATTATCTTGAGGAAGAAATGACTTACCGGCACCAAGAAGCCACTCCCAGACATCATATCACCAGTGAAGAGAGCCTAGCTGACCCAATGGATGTTCACATCGCCACACTGTTCTTGTACAAAATCAATATTCAGGAAGCAATAAGAAAAATCTTTTCAGGAAAAACGCCTCATCAACTGTTCAATAAAACATGAACATAAATTGAAAAGGTACTGTTGAGTTGCAGCAGCCTCAGAGATAGGCTTCCAACATACATTCTAGGACCATATTATCCAATACGGTGGCCACAAGCCACCTTTGGCCAATTAGGCACTTGAAATGTGGCTTAGTCCAAATTGAGGTGTCATTACAGTGCTAGATACACACTGGACTTCCAAGACTTAGCAAGAAAAAGAATGTAAAACATCTCACTGATAATTTTTTGATCAATCATGTTGAAATGATAGTACTTTGGAAATACTGGGTTGAATAAAATATACTATCCTACTTAATTTCACTTTTTTTTCCTTTTTACTTTTCTAATGAAGTCACTTGGACTGCAAGGAGATTCAACCAACCCTAAAGGAGATCAGTCCTGAGTGTTCATTGGAAGGACTGATGTTGAAACTGAAACTCCAATACTTTGGCCACCTCATGCAAAGAGCTAACTCATTTGAAAAGGCCCTGATGCTGGGAAAGATAGAGAGCAGGAGGAGAAGGGGACGACAGAGGATGAGATGGTTGGATGGCATCACCGACTCAATGGACATGAGTTTGGGTAAACTCCAGGATTCAGTGATAGACAAGGAAGCCTGGTGTGCTGCGGTCCATGGGGTCACAAAGAGTTGGACACGACTCTGTACTGAATGAAATCACTAGAAAATTTAAATTACAAGTGTAACTCAATTTATGGTTCCCATGAGATTCCTAATGGAAGCACTGTTCTACAATGGGAGTTGGCAAACTTTCTGTCAGGGCCCAAGAGTAAATATTTTAGACTCTGTCTCTGTGTACGGTGCCAAAGCAGCATGGACACCATATAAACAAGTGTGTACAGCTGTGTCCCAGTGACATTTTATTTGCAAACCAGGCAGATGAATCTGGCCTGTGAGCCCCAGTTTGCCTCCCTCTCAGGGACCAGATCGTCAACATTTCCCTATAAAGAGGAAGATGAATACATCAAGGGCATGTGATATGAATTCAGTCACATACATGTTTTTACATCCAGCATGCATCTTGAGCAAACCTAAACGTGAGTATCTTTAGACTCGGCCTGGCTGTTTCCGATCCCATGGTCCCCCATCACTCACCAAGTCTACCTGGCCTCCCTCATACCAGGACCATGTGCATGCATCCCTCTGTGAAAGTGATGTCCTAGGAACTGGCACGCCAAAGAGCCACATGGTCAGGAATCAGAAACTGCGAGTTTCTATCAAGGGCTCCATCAGTTGACTCATATCATTAGTCACCCAAACCATATCATTTCTGAGGCAGAAAAGGAGGCTTAATTAATAATTAAATTTGGATTAATAGACTTCCATCAGAAACTATACACTGATTCCTACTGATAAAGAAACCTAGGCCTACAGTGAAAATATGGTCAACTTTCTCCAGATGCAGACATGAACAGGAAGAGAAAGCAGGGGCCATCTCCTCTGCAGCACCATGTACTGCTATTAAACAAACCCTGCCTGACACATCTTGGGGCTGGCCTTACCCAGTGTCTGTGGGAGGAACACAGTGGTGGGCTTCCACACCCTCTGGTCATCTTCCTGATACCGATTTCAACCTGTCTGGGTGACGGAGTTTGTCCAGGTTGGCCACACCTTCCCTATCCAAATCACGGCCTCAGGATTAAAACCATTTTCACCCAAGCTGCATAATGAGTATGAGGGCTGGGACACTACTCTCTTGACTTCTGTGTGTTACTGATCATTTTCATAGTTTAAAAATTAATTTTCAAGGTTACACCCAGCCTTCCAGGTTGCAAATGCATTTCAGTTAGCCTAAGATAACCAGCTGCTGTGGGCAGCAACACTGCCATTACAATGGGAAGCCTGCCTCAGGATAAGGCAGACACTGTGGGTGGCAGAGAGAGCTCAGAGATAGAAATAGACAGCTTCTCTCGCCATGGTCCTGAGCAGCTGGAACCAATGAAAATCGAGGACAACAAAGTTTATCTTTTTCCTTTACTGTTGAAACTGACTTGGGTTGAGTTTCTGCTTTAACTTGTCAATGGGGTATTCCTAAAACCAACGCCTTCCTCTTCCTCCCGTTCTTTCCCAGTGATCCCTATCTGCAAGGTCTATGGGTGGTTACGGGCTTCCCAGGTGGCTGAGAGCTAAAGAACCCACCTGCCAATGCAGGAGACACAAATATGCAGGCTCCATCCTCAGGAGAGGAAGATTCCTGGGAGGAAGAAATGACAACCCACTAAATTATTCTTGCCTGGAAAATCCAGACTATAGCAAACTACAGTCCATGGGGTCGCAAAGAACCGAACAAGACAGAGATTGAGCACACGCACACGCATTTTTATGCCCTCCAGGTACAGACCGCTGGGAAGTATCATGAAAATATACATGCTCCTGAAGCTATGTTAAGCAGTCAGGAACCATTTCCCACCTCAGAAGTACCTCCCTGGGCTGCCAGTGCATCTGTTTATAGGAACAGCTGGTCACACAGTCTGTCCCTCACCAGAAAGTCACTTCCCAGATGGACACTGTCACCTGCAGGGCAGGGTTGGGGGCTCCCACCTACAAACCCCTCAAATAGAACTTTGAACACATTGTGGTTTCCTTCTGATCCTTCTCCTTCCATAAAGGAACTGTTACAGTTATGTCCACAGCACAAGTCAGTCCTCTCTGCATCCTAACACCACGGGGAAATGTTACTTTCTTCCTCCAGCTTGAAACACCCATCCTGAGACACAGGAAAGAGAGCTGGGACAACCACACACAGAACTCTCAGGCTCTGGAGGCTTGTTCATCAAGAAAATCCAACCTCTAAAGTAGCAAAGGCAGTGAGGCGCATCTCTGAGGGTCTATGTAGTCTCTACACCTACTCCCCTTCTCATGAAAACTCTATTTTCTACCAGGGCTCAGGATATTTTTAAACCACGGTTTCTTATTTGATTGTTCTCAATTTTGAAAATGGGACTGCAGCAGCCTGTCACCTGTCTTCAACTCACCTAGAAATCCTACCACCTTCTACAAAATTGCCTTTATGAAAAAACACACTGAAATCAATTTAAGACCAGACATGTAAAAACTAGTTTGTTTATATAATCACAATGGTATTTTAGTAAGCTATACATATTAAGAATTTGCCAGGTCCAAGGCTAAGCACTGCACCATAGAGTATTTCATTTCGTGGGCACTATACTTCTGTTAGGACCCCTAGTACACAGGCAGGAAATAGCTGAGATGAAATTCACACCCTGCTGGTCTGGCTTCATTTCATCATCTTCACTCTTAACTATAATAGGATACCATCTCCCAAATTAAGAAATATTTTACCTCTCAAATTAAGAATCAAATTAACTCCTTATTAATCAATACACATTTTTTCAGGAGGGGGAGAAGGAGCTCTCAAGAAGGTAGAGCAAAACACCCAGCTCCTTAAAGTCATGACTGAATTCTCTCCAAAGAATATAGTGCGTGTGTGTGTAGTGGGGTGGAGGATACAGTTACCGTGAAGAAACCTAACAAACACTGCCAGTGACCAGCACCAACATCAACAGTCACAGTGTTAACAGCATGCACTTTTGATATGAAGTAATGAAAATGGTCCTTTACGTCTGTGACCCACCACCCACAAATCTGCAACCCCAATCCAATCAGGCGGAAAACACCAAAGCCAAACTGAAGGACAGTCTATGAAGCACTTGACAAGTACTCTTCAAAACTGTCAAGATCATCAGAAACAAGCAAAGTGTGAGAAACTGTCACAGCCCAGCAGCAGCTCAGGAGACACGACAACCAAAGCTAATGCAATATCCTGGCTGGGACCCGAGAACAGGAAGGACACTAGGTAAAAAGTGAGGAAATCTGAGCAAGTAGAGAGTTTAATAACAATGGATCACCTTTGGCTCAATAGTGATGATAAAATAAAGAGGTCAATATTATCAGCAAAAACTGGATATGGAGTATATGAGAACTCTGTGAGATTTTCTCAATGTTTCCATTAAACCTAAAAGTATTCTAAAATAACATGTTTATATTTATAATTGTTTATGTCTCTAATGGGCTTCCCTGGTGGCTCAGTGGTAAAGAATCAGCCTCCCAGTGTAGGAGACATGGGTTCAATCCCTGGGTCAGGAAGATCCCCCGGAGAAGGAAATGGCAACCCACTCCAGTATTCTTGCCTGGAAAAGGCCATGGAAAGAGGAGCCTAATAGTCTACAATCCATGGGGCTGCAAAGAGTTGGACATGACTTAGCGACTGATAACAGTGTCCCTAAAACTTGGAAGAAAAGTATATACAAGTCAAGAAATCCTCCAAAATTCCAGTCCTAGGACTGGGGAACTGTTCAGGAGCAGAGGCTGGCCTGCCTACACAGCACTGCCTTATCAACAGGCACTCTAAGACCCATCCTGCTTCCACGCTGTTCTACTGACAGCATTATTCTCTAGTCACTCATTCATAAAAGCTGGTAATTTAAGTCACTAGTCAGTCCTTTGACCCCACTCTTGAGTTAGCACACTGGCTACTTTTGAGCCAACTATCAACTGAACACAATTAAAAATGAAAACACACAACCTTCCTTAAGGGACCTTTCCAATACAAAGCTAAAACTCAAAGATTAAAAAAGTTTAAAGCAACAACACTTTGAGAGTCTTAGGAGGGTGGCCAAGAACAGACTTTTTAAAAAGGAAGTGGGCTGAAAATTTTTAATTTCCACTTCGGCCAGGTTTTGTACACAAGCCTCAGAGGAAGGGCAGTAATTTGCAAATTATTTCAACCAGCACTGCACTGATAATTTCATCTGGTGGTTGCTGTTGTTTAGTTGCTCAGTCATATCAGACTCTTTGTGATCCCATGCTGACAGCACGCCAGGCCTCCCTGTCCTTCACTGTCTCCTGGAGTTTGCTCAAACTCACGTCCATTGAGTCGGTGATACCATCCAACCATCTCATCCTCTGTCGCCCCTTCTCCTCATGCCCTAAATCTTTCTCATCATCAGGATCTTTTCCAATGAGTCAGCTCTTTGCATCTGGTGGCCAAAGTATCGGAGCTTCAGCTTCAGCCCTTCCAATGGATATTCTGGATTGATTTCCTTTAGGATGCACTGGTTTGATCTCCTTGCAGTCCAAGGGACTCTCAAGAGTCTTCTCCAACACCACAGTTCAAAAGCTTCAATTCTTTAGCACTCAGCCTTCTTTCTGGTCCAACTCTCACATGCATACACGACTACTGGAAAAACTATAGCTTTGACTTATATGCACCTTTGTTGGCACAGTGATTTTATGCCTGACACTATATTCAATGCCCAATGAACCTTTGTTAACTACCAAAAAAAATTAACTAGTTGTCATTTACTGTCACATATTTTGATGGGAATTTAGAGGAGAGAAGGGGGTCTAGAATGTTGAGTTAGAATGTACATTTCCAGTTGTGTTCATTACTTCTCACAATCATCTGAGACGTTTCTTTCCCACATCACAGCCAGTAAACCCTTTAGGAGCCCCAAACTAGACTGGGCAGGGTAAGATTTTAGAAAAAGAAGACCATAAAAGTTTATTCCTATAAGAAATAGTTCATGCAATTATCTCAATGTTAAAATGCAGAGAAATATTTTAAGAAAGAAAAAAGTAAGTAACCAAGTGTCCCAACCAAACTACTACATGCTTAGACTCAGCAGATGGTCTCAAATTCCTGACTTCTTGTACTTTATGCTGGAAAAATTCCATACGCCCTGTTTTTCTTTTCTTTCTCTTCTCTCCTTCCTTTCTTCCTTCCACCTTCCTTCATTTTCTCCTTCTTCAAGCCCCAGGGCCCCATTCATCTTCTCTCTGTCTTTGTGACATTACAAATTAGAGCTGAAGACCAGGAAACCCAGGAGTGGAAATGCTGGCTGCTCATAAGTGCTCTTCTGCACATCAGGCTCATGGCAGTCAGCACTGAACAATTTTGACATCTGCCTACAGTCCTGGGGCTTGGCTTCACAACTCCGAACAAACAGCTCCAATGAGCCAGTGGCAATCAGCGGCACTACAGAGGGAACCGCTTTTACGAAGCCAGATCCTTGACTGACAAAACTAATCAGCTAATGCTGATTCGGCAAAGGAACCAGCCTTCCAGTTCCCAGGCCTGCACTTCTCCTTCCACAGGAAGGTGCCTTTCTTTCTCACAGTGATGTTTGTACCAATGTTCTCTTCTCCTTTGTTACTGAGGACAAAGATAAGGAAACAAACATTTACAGATCTAACAGCGATACACCTCTAGTAATTACCTTATTTCATGAAGTTGAGGACACCATACCAATTCCACTGATGTTCAAATGCTAAAAAAAAAAAAAAAAAAAAAGCCCCAGACAATAGTTTTCAAACACTACTAGATGGAAATTACATCGTGATTTCAGAGATATTAAAAGGTGAAGAAGAAGGGGGAAAATCTTCAGCATCAACGAAATCCATGACATCATTTAGTCCTCAGGGAAAGACTGCAACATGGTAAACATCATCTCTGCCATTCAGGGATAAAATGGAAATCAGGCTCCAAGAGTTGATGATGGACATCTTAGTCACAGACAGTAGCAAAAACACGTGTGTGATCCCCGGTCTCTAATAACCTGAGAGAACACAGATGTGCTTTCTGCCTTTTCCTGTGCCCTTCACCCTGATACCTTGCACACTTATGAAGGTGGGGCCAAAAACTAACCCTTCAACTGGGAGAAAACAGTGGTATCACGAAGTAAACCAGTCACTGATGCTAGCATTCAAATCGCTTTTGAGAACAAAGTGTCAGCAGGCCCTGTAGTGATTCCGAGTAGACAGTGGAGAGACACAGTCCTTACCCTGGGGTCTAGTAAGAGACAGAAACAATAAACAAGGTGATAGCAATGACACAAAGTGACGTACGGAGGTAAGAGTGCTCTGGAGGGGCCACACTTAAGAATTCACATTTAACCTGGGCTGCGCTGGTGGCTCAGGCGGTAAAGGATCCGCCTGCAGCACAGGCGAGGCAGGTTTGATCCCTGGGTTGGGAAGATCCCCTGGAGGAGGGCATGGCAACCCACTCCAGCCGTCTTGCCTGGAGAATCCCTAGGGACAGAGGAGCCTAGCGGGCGACAAAGGAGTCCATGGGATCTCAAAGAATCCAATTAGACCAATTAACACTTTTGCTTGCACTGGAAAGAGAGAAGATTCAGCCCTCTTGTCAAACATTGAATTCTTATCCAGAGGCCACACAGGCCTTCACCCTCTCTGAGCAATTACATGGCTTCATCTGCCCCAAGGAACCAGGTTCTACCCATTCAGGCTCTCGAATGGGCAGCTATCAGCTCTCCAAACTGCTGGATTTAATGATTCCTCTTCAATAACCCCAAGAATCAGAGTCATTATTTATCACAGCCCTCTTTTGTTCTGAGTCATGTAAGAGGAAAAAGTATCAATAATCTTTGCTCCAAGACAGGTTTCTACAATCTTGTTTTCTATTTCTGCAGTTAAGATTAAAGGGCCACAGATGCTCAAGAAACCCAAAGACAGTTACCTGCGTGTGGACCACTGGATTAATAACACCAGCCATTGGGCACCCCAGTCTCTGGTCTCTTTAATCTTGTTCAGTGGTGAACATTTGGGAAACGCTCCCGCGTCTCCCAGAGACATTATTTTCAGTTATAAGCTATAAGGATGTCCCCTCTGGTCATCAAATTTAATGTGATGATTATTAAAGGGAATTTGCTAATATTAATGCCCACTTTCAACTTGAGGGACCAAGCTACAAATTTCTCCTCATTTTGTCTGGTGGCGAACAGGCCAAGGACGAAATCTGAATAAAGTTAAGGAGAAATCTACTGCTGTTCAATATTTTAATATATCATGTACGACAGAGGTAGTGATGCATTATCTACCTGAAGATATGATTACACTCAAAGCTATAATGAACTTTTTACTACCCTGAGGCCTCTACATCATGGTGGGGTGGGGTTAGGGCAGGAGGAGGCACGATATAGATCTACCTCTATAGACAATACTAATCAATAGCCTTAATTACAATGATAATAGTTAGTATTTACTGAGCACTTACCAGTCAGGCGTCTCTACTTTGTCATTTAACCTCACTTTGAAGGCAGCTACTGTTTCCATCTACTTGACTTAAGACTGAGAGGCTCCAAGTCCTCCTCAGCTTCACAGCCTGTGCTCTTCAAGTCTACACCACACGGAAGTGCAATGCAGAGACTGGACTCAGACCTCCCAGGCTAGAGCCCCAGTTCCCCCATTTTTTAGCTGTATGACCTCGGAAAACTAGCTAACCATTCTCACCCTCAGTTCTCTCATCTCTAAAACGGGGCCATCATAGGGACAACACATGCGAGCTGTCTGGAGGATTCAATGGGACCCTGCGCACAGTGTCAGGCAGACCATGAAGCTCGTCATTGATCCTGCTCAAGCCATTACCACTACCAAGGGCAATACCGCCCCCAGCTGATTATACGTCAATAACTTACTACTCATTTATTTTAGCCATTCATGTGATGACCAAATACCATCACGAATACATAAACCAGAGCATAAACCACTCCCAAATTCCTTTCTCACTCCTATGGGGAAGTCTGAATTCATCACCAGGAAAGGCCCATTGTTGTAAACCAATTCAGAGAATAAATAAACCACTTTTTAGATATCCTCTGGGTGCAACAAAATCTCCATTATAACCTGATGGATTTAACTTATTTTTCAGAGTATACAACCTGTAGATTATGGTTAAAATGCATAAGGGGAACTCTCCATGTTTTAAATACGTGTGCGTGTTTAATTTGAAGGCAGCAATCTGCTCGGGTATAAGCAAAGCATGCTATCCCTGACATCTTACATTTCAATTTTTTTACACCCAAACAACAAAATATTTAAACAGTTAACATCTGCTCAAAGACCTAAGAGATGGAAGACTTCAGAACGCATAGGCAGTGTGTTGACTATGGATAAAGTCAACTTACACAGGGGCCAGATTTTTGAAAACCTGACCTATTGTGTCAGGAAAGAAGAGCCAAATTCCAGAGAATGTATGGAGGGAAAATTGGAACTGTAAACAGTCTGAGAAAATTTAAACCAACAGATGGCAACAGAAAAATAAAGACAAGGAAAATTTTAAAATTAACAATAAATCTCACATGTCCTTTAAAAAAAGATACCCCAAAGACATGTTCATAATAATTAATCATCATAAATTTTACTGATTCTTTAAAATATTAAAATGGGGTGAGTATAAAAAACAGTAGAAAGTCGTAGAAAAAATAAAAATGATAGGATTTAGGTAAAAGCATTTAACTAAAATCGTCTTCTGTGCTCACAGAGCCATGAGGCCCTTGAGCAAAGGGAACACAAAAGTGAGCCTCCAGGACTAAGCAGATACACAGAAACTGGGTCACTACCCACTGCGGAGGATGTCACCCCTTCCGTGACCACCAGTTCACTCCACAAACATTATCTGGTGGGAACAACTTCAACATGCCATGGGAAAACATCCGTTTTGCTACAACTGAATAATCAAAAAGGTATTTATTTCTGTACAGCAGGGAGAAACAGAGCACAGGATTCACAGTTTCTTTTTTACAACCTAGCCAAACTTGGAATTAATTTTGATCCTTTCAGCTAAAAGGAAAACTGGCAAAGAAGGGTGGGGTGGTGGTGATGGTGGCTGCCACAGCAAAGACAAGTAGACCACATCCAGAGAGTTGTACCGGGACCCCTGTCAATTTGCAGGTTAAAGTCCTGTGCTGGGAACACTAGCTTGTTGGTGTTGTTTTTTTTTTTTAAATCGGTGACTCTGTGTGCTCCTCTCCCTAGTATAATACTTAGGTAACTTTTGATTGAAAGGGACATGAATATAAGTGGATAAAGAGGAGATAAAGGGAATTAACTGACTTAAATTGGAACCTGAAGACACGAGCCTTCAGGTACAGCTGGTTCAAGAGGCTGCAGATTTTCTTTGTAATTTTCAGGCCAAGAAGCTGACCTCAGAAAGCCAAAACTGAAACATACTCTCCTCTGGATAATAAACACATGCAAAAGAAGATAAACTCTCTGTTTGTAAGGAGGCCATGCAGCCAACTAAAGTGAGACACTTATCAGTCTCACCTGGGACATACAACCAGAGCAAAATACATTTAATATGAATAAAGCAGTCCCAAGAATCCAAAACTGTCACAAATACCTGCCTAATCTCTGTCTCAAGCAGATTAGCTATGCAATAGAATCATTTTAGCTACTGGTGGCAAAGGCTGGAACAACATGTCTCAACTAGCACTGGGCTAGTTAAGTGGCCCACACTTGTTCTGAACCGTGTGAGGGACAGCCACACTAGAACTGCACAGAGGGTGGGATGGAGAGGGGACCTAGGGAACGGAGAGACTGGACCAAGAGAGACAGAGCGTGAGATACCGCCAACAGTGATGCCCACTCAACCCAGAGACCTTTCCTCCACCACTTTCTTGTGCCACTCTCAACTCAACGCCTTTCTTCCAATATGCGATTTAATGAATGAATGGTAAGCTGTGGGCTGGGGTGTTTCATGGAAAAAAGAGTTAAAGAGAATGTTTCAAACACATCTGAGATCTGAATGCAAATTCCTGAATTCATTGGTGGCAAGGGCCAAGATTTGAGAGAAACATGGCATGTGCCCAAAGGAGGTCAGTAAGGGGAGGCTCAAGGCTGAGCGAAGCCACAAAGTCTCAAGAGCTGAGGACGGGGTTAGGGCTCAGCACCCCTGTCCTTACCAGGGCCCCTTCTGGTGACACTGCAGCAACTGTAAGGCTACAGATCCTATCATTCTGGCCCCCCAAAGCTCTGTGCTCTGAGGCCACAGCAACCCAAGCAGAAGATGAGCTCTAATGACTGAGATGCTCCAGCCTCTAGAACTCAGGATCCCGCTTATTATTCATGAAGATGCATTTAAATAAGTACTTTCCTGCTTTCTTCTTCTCTTAAAGCTCTGCAAATCATTAACTAAATCCAAAAAAAAAGGGATAAGATTAAAATAAATTCAGTAATAAATACCTCTGAATACAAGAAAACGCCTTAACATCACAGCTAGCACACAGACCTGCAATGTGTAGAATGATCATTGAATATAGATACATTAATTATGAATTAAGCTGTCCTGAGAACCTGAAACTGTTACCAGTACCTGCCCAATCTCTGCCTCAAGCAGATTATCTATGCAATAGGATTGTTCTAGTTACTCCAGTTACTTTATGATGTTGAATCAAAGGTTGGAACATGTCTCAAAGAACTCATCTTTATAATAGGAAATCATCTTCAATCTCTGTGGGAGCAAACCTCAATAACAAATCTAAGAAACAAGACATTCTAAGCATCCCACGTAAATCCTGACTTTGTTCATCCCACCCACTAAAAAATGTTGGCTTCCGGCTCCTCAGAGCCACCCCCAAAGCTAGAGATCTAAGAGCTTAGGATTAATTGCATAAATACATGCACATAAGTAAAATCAAATAACAAAAATCCCTTCACATCACACTCCTTTCCCCTGTTTCAAGGTTAATTTACAACAACTGATTGGACTTGACTGGACTGTTATTTTAAGCTGAAGACCGATGACTTGATAACACAGTAAGAGGAAAAAAGAGGTGGTGATTTATAATTCATCTCAACCAAGAATTCCTTCGGTAATATACCACAGATCAAAAGATCAGATTTTATCTGATCTTCGTCTTATTGATATACAGAGACTTAACAAAATCAATTATTATACCTATTTATAGAAGAGATGAAAGACTTATTTGGACATACTTTCCCACATAAAATAAATCACAACATGAATAACTGAATCCCAGGAAAAAAACTACACACACAAAAAAAAATCAGAGAAGCCGAAGTACTTTAGAGATGGAAGGCGTTCAGAGACCGAGAAGTTCTCTCAGTGAAGGAAACTGTGAAATCAATGTCAAAGTAAGTAGCTATAAGGGTCCAGTACCCGAGATGCATTTACTCACTTGTACATGTAAACATATAGGGCCTCCGAGGTGGTGCTACTGGTAAAGAACTGGCCCGCCAATGTAGGAGACACAACAGACATGGATTCAACCCCTGGACTGGGAAGACCCCTCTGAGGAGGGCATGACAACCCACTCCAGTATTCTTGCCTGGAGAACCCCATGGACAGAGGAGCCCGGCAGGATACAGTCCACAGGGTCACCAAGAGTTGTACATGGCTGAGGTGACTTAGCATGCACGCACATGTGTAGAAACTATATATTCATCACTTTAGAAGAAATATTTGATTCAGAGTCTAACCATGAAGGTCAGTAACATAGCAGCAGCAATTCTGTTCTCCACCATAGTTTTTATTCTAACTCTTGAAGCTGAAACAAACTCAATGTTGATGTTTTCAGAAAAACAGCTTCTGGCCCGAGTTTTGCCATCAAGTATGATTTTAAACCAAACCACTGGAAGAAGCACAAGCTGGAATCAAGATTGCCGGGAGAAATATCAATCACCTCAGATATGCAGAGGACACCACCCTTATGGCAGAAAGTGAAGAGGAACTATAAGAGCCTCTTGATGAAAGTGAAAGTGGAGAGTGAAAAAGTTGGCTTAAAGCTCAACATGCAGAAAACGAAGATCATGGCATCTGGTCCCACCACTTCATGGGAAATAGATGGGGAAACAGTGGAAACAGTGTCAGACTTTATTTTTCTGGGCTCCAAAATCACTGCAGATGATGACTGCAGCCATGAAATTAAAAGACGCTTACTCCTTGGAAGGAAAGTTATGACCAACCTAGACAGCATATTCAAAAGCAGAGGCATTACTTTGCCAACAAAGGTTCGTCTAGTCAAGGCTATGGTTTTTCCTGTGGCCATGTATGGATGTGAGAGTTGGACTGTGAAGAAAGCCGAGCACCGAATAACTGATGGTTTTGAACTGTGTTGTTGGAGAAGACTCTTGAGAGTCCCTTGGACTGCAAGGAGATCCAACCAGTCCATTCTGAAGGAGATCAGCCCTGGGATTTCTTTGGAAGAAATGATGCTAAAGCTGAAACTCCAAGACTTTGGCCACCTGATGCGAAGAGTTGACTCATTGGAAAAGACCCTGATGCTGGGAGGGATTGGGGGCAGGAGGAGAAGGGGACGACAGAGGATGAGATGGCTGGATGGCATCACCGACTCAATGGACGTGAGTTTGGGTGGACTCCGGGAGTTTGTGATGGACAGGGAGGCCTGGTGTGCTGCGATTCATGGGGTCGCAAAGAGTCGACACAACTGAGCGACTGATCTGATCTGACTGGACAAAAGCACCTTTCATTCAACTGCAAGTTCATGATAAACAGGGTCTTAGGATAGCTGTGAAGACAAGATAGCTCTCACATGGACCCTGGGCTTGCAATAATGCAGGGAAGAAACCAGCAACTTGTTGGGCTGCACCCCGCAGTCTACAAGCTTGTGCTTGTGCCGTTTAAAGGCCAAAGAAAGAGCTTGGAGTCAACAACAGAGACATCAATAGTTAAACGGATGTGAGAGCTTACAGGTCTGAAGCAAGGTCCTGGAGTGACACCCCAACTCGAGCAGTACACAGAGGGCAAGACATGGCGGCCTAAGTCATCTTCGCTCCCTGAGGAGTATGGAGGGGGAGGGTGGATTACCAGTAATAAAGGAACTGACATTGACTTCAGGTGGGCTCATTAGTTACCGTGGAAACCAGTGGAGGCGCACATAGCGCACAACCCCTTTGATAAGAACAGTCCACAGCTGGGGCCTGGGGCAAGTACCTAGGAAGATGAGTCACATGCCTAAGTACAGGTGAAGCAAGCACTGGTCAGGCAGAGGATGGACAGAGGGCAAGACAACAGCCATCGTGAGTGGCCTGACCATACAAATCCTACTAGCCCACCACGCAGCAGTACATCCAAAACCTCAGTGGATAAAGACTTATTGGATCAATGGAAAAACACTCAGTCCTCAGGCTTCCTGCAGTTTAGGTGTGAGCTAGGGCGAGGGCAGTCATCCTCCACCCCCGCCGCCCAGGACAGAGCCCATCGAGTGATCGCACGTCTATCCCACGGAGCTCAGGTGTAGCCTGTGAAGTCTTCACACTCAGGTGAACACCATCCACTGGAGTAAACCCAGCAGATAAACACCCAATGGCCACAGAGACCCTGATAGTAACAGGAAAGAGCTGCTCAAAGCAAAGCTCTGAATAACCTGATGAACAGGATCTTAACCAAGGTAGCATAAACCAGCTGTGGAAATGCACTCTTCGCACAAAATCCACTCCCCCAGATTAGAGGACTATGTTTAACATGTCATCTTTACCTCTCCTCATTTGAAAGAGAAACCGAAAATTAACACCTACTCTTCTGAAACAAAGCATATCCAAAGTAATCTGTTATCACTATCTGTGAATAATCCTCCATGACCATAATCTAGACACCTATGATTTCTAAACTCTCTGCTCTTCTTAAATAAAACATTTATTTAGATATAGATTGATTTTCCGATACATCGGGCCATGAAAAGATAAAACTCTTTCCTATAAAAAGGACTGAGTGCAAGGGACTGAGAAGTCACCTGAAGAAGAAATGTGGTATTAATTTTTGTCCTCTTCATGGACCCAATAACATTTTATGCATAGCTACTGTAGCAATAACAACACTAAAGTTACCCATTTATGTGTTGATCTCCCCAACTAGTATAAGGTTCTGTAAGGGCAGAGAGTATCTCTTAATCATGTTTTTTGTATTTTAAGAAACCAGAGACGGCAGGGCTTGAGGCGTATGTTCATTAAATTGAATGTAGTGCAAAAGAAATGTAAGATGGACACAGCACCCAAACACAAACGATAAGAAAGTCGTGTGCATAACAAACAGCAGTATCCGTGATTAAGGCCCAAAGTGAGAATCTGTCACCAACGGTGATAAGTGAGTCTTGGCAAGAAGAAATTTCCTCCAGAAAAGGAGCAGCAAACAATGGCCATGGGCAAAGGTCAGATCTCTGTCTGTCTAAATCAAGTCTTATTGGAACACAGCCATGATCACTGGTTGAGCCGCTGTCTCTGGCTGCTTTCAAAGGCAGAGCTGAGTAGCTGTAGCAGGGGCTATCTACCCAACAAAGTCCAAGGTATTTGTCATATTGGCGTTACAGGAAAAGTTTGTGACCTTGGTCTAGAACAACCTGTAGTAAGAACTCGGAAGGAAAAAAACAATTGTTTTTATTCTCAACAACATTACACTGGTTATTGAATTAAGCATTTCTTTCAATTTACGAACCTAAGCAAAACCACAGTACTTTTAGCGGTACAGACTTGAGAATATACCATCAGAAACCATTCACATGACAGCTGCTGCAGGAATCTCAACATGTCATGTGCATTCATGACAACTTCTACATTAACATAGTTGTCAGACCTCCTATGAGATCTGGGAAGTACCAAGTTCGTTGAAATGACCTGGAGTCTTGATCCCTTCCCTTGTGACTCAGTTGGTAAAGAATCTGCCAGCAATGTAGGAGACCTGAATTCGATGTCTGGGTTGGAAAGATCCTCTGGAAAAGGGAAAGGTCACCCACTCCAGTATTCTGGCCTGGAGAATTCCATGGACTATATAGTCTATGCAGTTGCAAAGAGTCAGACACAACTGAGCAACTTTCATTTCACATGAGATCTTATTAGGTAATAGATTTCTTAAAATAGTTCAGTTCAGTTCAGTCGCTCAGTCATGTCTGACTCTTTGTGACTCCATGAATTGCAGCACGCCAGGCCTCCCTGTCCATCACCAACTCCAAGACTTTATCCAAACTCATGTCCATCGAGTCAGTGATGCCATCCAGCCATCTCATCCTGTGTCGTCCCCTTCTCCTCCTGCCCCCAATCCCTCCCAGCATCAAGTTCTTTTCTAATGAGTCAACTCTTCGCATCAGATGGCCAAAGTATTGGAGTTTCAGCCTCAGCATCAGTCCTTCCAAAAAATCCCAGGACTGATCTCCTTTAGAATGGACTGGCTGGATGTTCTTGCAGTCCAAGGGACTCTCAAGATCCAACACCACAGTTCAAAAGCATCAATTCTTCGGTGCTCGGCTTTCTTCACAGTCCAACTCTCACATCCATACATGACCACTGGAAAAACCACAGCCTTGACTAGATGGACCTTTGTTGGCAAAGTAATGTCTCTGCTTTTCAATATGCTATCTAAGTTGGTTTCCTTCCAAGGAGTAAGCATCTTTTAATTTCATGGCTGCAATTACCATCTGCAGTGATTTTGGAGCCCCCAAAAATAAAGTCTGACACTGTTTCCACTGTTTCCCCATCTATTTCCCATGAAGTGATGGGACCAGATGCCATGATCTTCGTTTTCTGAATGTTGAGCTTTAAGCCAACTTTTTCACTCTCCTCTTTCACTTTCATCAAGAGGCTTTTGAGTTCCTCTTCACTTTCTGCCATAAGGGTGGTGTCATCTGCATATCTGAGGTGATTGATATTTCTCCCGGCAATCTTGATTCCAGTTTGTGCTTCTTCCAGCCCAGTGTTTCTCATGATGTACTCTGCATATAAGTTAAATAAGCAGGGTGACAATATACAGTTCATGTATTAACAAATCACAAACTGTAATACTTTGTCTCAAGTACAAGCAGTGACCTGTGAAATACTACATACTCTGATTTCTGCAGTTAAAAATATTGATTATGAATGTAAGTGGCATGAAATGTGAATCCCAGCCTTGATACTAAGATTGCACCCTCTGATGCTGAAAAATAAGAGTTGGAACCATGGGAATAAATAGCTAATAAACTGGGAAAGGGAAGAAGTTGGCCAACAAGCCAATTCTTAAGACACAAGAAGTAAGCAGCAGGAGTCTCTGAAACTGGGAGCTAGTGTCTTGAGTTGCTTTGATTATTGCTACAGATCTTTAGGGCTTCCCTTGTAGCTCAGCTGGTAAACAATCTGCCTGCAATGCAGGAGACCTGGCTTCCATTCATGGATCAGGAAGATACTCTGGAGAAGGAAATGGCAACCCACTCCAATATTCTTGCCTGGAGAATCCTCTGGACAGAGGAGCCTGGCAGGCTACAGTTCCTGGGGCCGCAACAGTCAGACACGACTGAGCGACTAAACCACCACAGATCTTTATTTTTCTCAGACAGACACACTTGTTGGTACTCTTCTGCACATCAGGCACCATCTTCAAGAAACAAGTACAACAGTGGAGACAGTGTCCTTGGGGGAATAAACAGCCTACAGTCAAGACTTTAACAGGCCTCCACTGGGTAACAAGGTACAGCCATCGTGGGCTTGAATGCCTGCCTAAAACAGTAATTCTTGTCATAGATGGAAGTAGCTTTACAGCCCATCAAGTCAATAAATCAGCCTTTTTAAGAAGTTTCGAAGAACAAATTGACTTTAACAACTCCATAGGAACCACTGTGATATCGCTGGATCCATCACATCAAAATGAAAGGCTTCTAATAAGGAATGATCATTATGGCCCAGAACAGGCAAAGGCAGACATTTACAGCACATGGGGTCAGTGAGGAAGCATTTATGTGCCCCCGCAGAAGCATCTAATAAAGCAGATCCCAGTGACTTGGTTCGGAGAAGGCAATGGCATCCCACTCCAGTACTCTTGCCTGGAAAATCCCATGGACAGAGGAGCCTGGTAGACTGCAGTCCATGGGGTCGCTAGGAGTCGGACACGACTGATCGACTTCACTTCCACTTTTCCCTTTCATGCACGGGAGAAGGAAATGGCAACCCACTCCAGTGTTCTTGCCTGGAGAATCCCAGGGATAGGGGAGCCTCGTGGCCTGCCGTCTCTGGGGTCGCACAGAGTCGGACACGACTGAAGCGACTGAGCAGCAGCAGCAGCAGTGACTTGGTTACAGGCCTCACAGTTTCATGTTCACAGGGACCTTTTACTCCACAGATCACTGCAGATGGAAATAGTAATGATACCACTAGGAATCTCCACCATTTCAAACGCCTATGAGGTAACCGATCCCCTGAAACTAAACACAGAGAAGTTTTCTCAAACTGAGAAAATGTTTTGATCAGACCAAATCAGGCCCACTCAGAAAAAAGGCAGAAAAGGGAGTAACAGCATGAATTCAATATTCCTTGCACAGAGTTTTTCTCGTTGCTAGATTCTTTCCAAAGTCAGTTTCCTTAACTTTAATCATCAAGAGGAAATATAAGGAATATAAATAGAGAATAACCTAGTGGTTACTATGGGGAGAGAAAAGGAGGGAGAGGCAAGACAGGGGTAGGGAACACATCAGATTACCTACTATTTACCCCTTAGGGAAATATGTTAAAAGCTGAAACTGTACTTTGCGTAGAAAAGCCGGCATGTGAGACATGGAACATCACCACGGTGGTAACTCAGGAAGAACTCCGCACATCTTTCTTCCCTGTCACTTAAGCACAGGTACAGTGTGTGCAACTTCTATTCCCAGTGGGACATTTCAGACAACATGCTAATTTTCCTCAGATTTAGCATATTCTAAATTGACATAATAAGACAGAGAATAATTACTGTAAAATATATTATAATTCCCAAACTTGATAGGCAGATGTCATTCCTTATGTTTAAATAAAAATCATTAGATACAAATACAAAAAGAGAAGGACCATGCAAGTAAAAGCAGCCCTTTCCTCCAAAAGTCATACTCCTGCCTGTTCCTAACACTCCCTCTATGGGGTGCGTTTCTTTCCTCTTTTCCAGATCTCCCCTACCTTGACTCTCCAACCACCCTTGAATTCCTACAACAATTATGACGAACCCAAGTGGTCATTTTACAGTTTTTCTTAAAGCTCTCCAAAGGGAAAGGACCGTAACTAGTGACTGACTGATAACAAAACACTTTGTAAGGCTCAGCTATCAAGTCAACCCACAGCCAAACACTATACAAAACTAAGTGTGGTTGTATTATGCCTTCCTGGGCACAAGATGAGCTCCAGCTACAGGCTGTGTTCTCTTCTCATGTTCGAAGGTGGGAACGAGGCAGAAGAAAAAGAACAAAATGCAATTTCCAGAAGCTAAAATAAAGTAACAACTGCCCAAGGCAAATTTTCCTCTCTTAATTTCTGAGCAACCAAGACGATGAGAACATCTGACACCACCTACTCCACCTCCCTCAGATAACCGGGGAAAAGTATGTTTTCTGAAATTCCACAGCGGAGGGGAAGAAAAGGCTAGAGGCACATATGATTTGGGAATCTATATAGGACATCCATTTAAGGTGGCATTTATTTATAAATCTAACTACTGGCTGTCATTGTCAGTTTAGAGAGGGGGCTACAGGAAAAGGGCAATGGGTAGCTACAATGGGGGAAAGGGGAGGCTCTCGTCAGACCAAGGGAAGTACAGAAATCCAAGAAAAGGAAGGGGTGAGATGAGGTTGAGTTCATTTCCAGTGACCGCTCGTGTGTGTGTGTGTGTAAAACACTCTGTTCACCAGGATATTATCCCAACACTACATATGTGTTCACTCCTGTTTATATGACTTCTAATGAATTCTTTATTGCTGTCTGTGTATATGTTGATATAAACATGCTGCTGTAGTCTAAGGTTTATCAATATGAGGGTGAGCAGGCTTCTGAAGTGATGGGTAATGTTTTCTATTTCCCACTGTATCTTGTCCCTGGAGAACATCTGTTGTTCAAGAGGGCACTATCAACCGAAGCCAGGTCTACAACAAAATAGAGCAAGACTGGCACAAATTATAAAGCTCATTTAACCCCCCAAATCTGCTTTTACCAGAAATGTGCAGCTAATAAAGATCTAAGGATTTGGGAAATACTTTAATTAGCTTGAATTATCTGGATAATTACACTGATTTTTGCTAAAGTAAATTCATTCCTAATTGGTAAAGCTAATTATATAAATATATATCTTCTACAATTTTCTAGATTATTCAACCCAAAGGGTTTCTCGTTTAAATTTCTGAGGTAAGTGGTAAATTCTGCACTTCATTTTACATTTGTATAAACAAACCCCTGGTGTGGATATGACCTAAAAAAGCATGTGTATCTCCGGAATTGTCCTCTGTCTAATTACATCATTCTGCAAACCAAATACAGCAGAGGTTAATGTGCAGAACCTATACTTAATTCATAAACGTGGCCTGGAAAAATGGTTTGCAGTTGCCTGTTAGAAGCAAAGCCCTGAAAATTTCCATCACAGTTTTGCATGTAATTAGCCTCTTTTTTTCCCCCTCTGCTATTTATAAATGCATAAATATACCTGCACTCTACGTAACAATGACAGACAGTGACAACATATTGATGTACGGTGCCACTTCCTAGTTGGAAATGAATATTTCATTAGCTGAGTTATCACTGCTGGGTTACGACCTTCAACTCTCTAATTTTAAATTCATCCGTTTTCAGACTATTAAGCTGTTCTTGAGCACACCACAGAAATTACAGATGGATCGGTAAATTTTCGAGATAATTTTTAATTCCAAAAAAAGGTCAAGGATATGCATATTAAAATTCTTGAAAAGAACTGTATCTCATAATGAGAGCAAATGGGTCGTTTTGGTTGTTAATGGTATTTGCTTCTACATGTAAAAAAGGTGGGGGCGGGGTGGGTAGGCAGAAGAAATAGATCATGATCACCAGATGATACTATCAAGCTTCTAATTTCCCAGTACCATGCACAAGAAACTTAAAAATGATTAACTATGAAGATCAACAAACTTACACCTAGTTTTGTGCCTCATAAAAGCTAACGGTAAAACACAGATGGCAGCTTGTAAGTCTGCCTCAGTTTCTCTATTTACGGTACCCTTTCCAGGAATAACCTATGATACCTTTTACACACACACACACATACACACAGACATATTTCTGAGGTTAAAAATATGCCTTTGCAGAATCAAAAACATTTATCTATGATGATACACATTTAGAAAACTATTAGAGAATAGCTATTTCTTGCCTGGAAAATCCCATGGACGGAGGAGCCTGGTGGGCTGCAGTCCATGGGGTCGCTAGGAGTCAGATACAACTGAGCAACTTCACTTTCACTTTCATGCATTGGAGAAGGAAATGGCAACCACTCCAGTGTTCTTGCCTGGAGAATCCCAGGGACGGCGAAGCCTGGAAGGCTGCCGTCTATGGGGTTGCACAGAGTCGGACATGACTGAAGCGACTTAGCAGCAGCAGCAGCAACTTCTTGACCAATAAACAACCCCCCTACACACCAACTATCATGTAGCTTTGCCCTGCAGGTCAAGTGCTCAGTAAAGGAGGCAGAGTCCTATGAGTCAGGCTCCAGTGGCACCAATTAAGGCTCCTCCTTAAAATTTCTGAAACAGTTTGTGCTTCACCCAACACTCCAGTCTCACTGTGCATGTTTCACCATCTCTAGCCTTCTCTTCTGAGGTCTCTCTCCCATTAACGGCTCCTTAAAAATCAGTATTTCTGCTCTATAAATTACCCTTCAATGATCTCAACTAATCCCAAATCTTCATCCCACCCCAAACCTCAGGCTCAAATAGCCAATGGCCCGCTGGACTTTTCCAATAGGACACCCTGCTAGCACCCGCAAACTAACCCAGTCAATCTCCTGCACAGATTCAGTTCTTAGTTCTCCATTTCAAATTTCAAGACATTGCACAAAGGCTCCCAACAAGAAGGCTCCTGGTTGGAAATCCAAGCTCGTGGACCTCCACTGCCTGCCCTCAAATTCATTCCAGGGCTTGGGGCGTGTCTGTGTCTCCCCAGCGTGAACCTGGCCAGCTCTGATCTCCACATCATTCTCACACTTTGTCCGCTGCATCAAATATGCTGCTAACAGGTCCTATCCCACTGAAAACAATCTCATTGTCAAAGGCCAATACACTTCATCCAGTGTTTCTCAGCCAGGTGACCTCTAGTTATTCCCTGTGATTCAGGACAAGAATCACCTTCTTACCCACAAATTTTCTTTGTCCACCATCTAATACCTTAGGACAATTTCTAGCTGAGTTCCAAAGCATGTGAATTGTCCTCTGTGTCTCCCACCCGAACTACAGTGAATACCCATTAAGTCCTTGAGGATCCAGGACAGTGGTTAGCACAGAGTGGATAATATATATATACTTTTAAAAGTGAATTACAAAGTGATACAAACAACCACGCTCATGTAATGGTTACCCTAGGAAGAAAGGGCACATCCTGGATATAACCTTCAGCTGAAATATCACACTGGAAAGCAAGAGCTCTGTGACGACCCAGGTCAACTAGGTTACATCTTCTTAAATATTCTCTTTGATCCTTGTCCCTCTAGACCACCCTGCCTCAATTACCACCACTGCTTTCTCTATTCCTTACCACTTCCCAGTTTCTGGCTCACCCTACACTCTTGTTTAACTACACACCAAACTCTTCCTCTAAATCAATGTGCGGTGACATTATTCGTCTCATGTCTATCTTCCATCCCACCTGAGTGGGAAGGCAGGGTTCACCAGCCTAGCTGATGGTTCACACTCAATTTACTGACTGATTTAACACATGATTCAGCTGATGCATAAAGCACCATGATCATCTATCATTGAATTAGCACTGACAGTTTTGTCAAATTAGCCTAGTGATAGTTTGGAAAATAAACAATGTCTGACGTAGCAAATGCAAAACAAGTTTTAGGGACTTCCCCGGAGGCCCAGTGGCTAAGACTCTGTGCTCCCAATGCAGGGGGCCTACGTTTGATCCTTGGTCAGGGAACTAGACCCCACATGCCACAACTAAAGCTCCCACGTACCGTAGACAAGACCTGGCACAGCCAAGTAAGTAACAATATTTATAAAAATGTTTCAATGACAGCGAAAGAAAGATGGAAGCACGAAGGACCTTGCTCCTTGCTGTACAAATCCTAAAATGTCATGCTGGAATGGATGTTTCTCTTTTAACACAGCACTTCTACAAATTACCTACAAAGATGTAAGCATCTTTGCTCACAACGGGGAATTATACTCACTCAGAGGCACGACTGGTCAACTACTGATAAGCAGAAGCCCTGACAGATTTAAATCACATTTATTAAGAAAAATGGGAAGAATAGTTATTAAAACATTCAGTTAATTGAAGTAATCAACACTCCTCACAATTCAGTTGAAAATCAACTCTCTGCGTATATTTAAAACTAAATCTTGTTATCATGCTGGTAAAAAGCCTACCATCATGACAGACAAAATTTTCTTCAGTGAAGGGACCCAAACAAGAGAAGAAATGCCGTGTGTCCCAAATCTGTTGCCCCACAGAGAACAGTCCTCATCAGTCTCCAGAAAATACAATGGACTTGAAACAATGATCTTTCAAAGGACAGTCCTCAAACTGAAGTTACAGGGGTTTTTTTCCTATCATTTATTCCTAAAGAAAAACAAGACTTTGAATGCTCATAAACCCAGTCATCCTTCAATGGTTTAACTGAAATGCACACACAAGTAAACCAATTTTATAGGAACCACTATGCAAGTTCCATTTCACTGGCTCTTCCATTCCTAAAGGTTTATGAACTTTTTAAGTGTAGGCAGAAGGAAATCAGTGATGAATTTCCCAGTATGTAACAGCAACATCATCCTTCTCCCTACAGAGGTCATCACAGAACCTTTTCTATCCAAATCCTTTTAATATCTACACGTTCCCTCAACTTTTTGGCAGACACTCTGAAGTCAGCTGAAATTAACTAACTAGAGACCCAAGTTAGACACTCTAAGAGCTATATAATAACAAGAATCCCTCCCCATTCCTTCTGGAGGCACATTCTGGGAGAGCTCTTAGCTAACCAATGTTTTCGTTAACAGAACCCCATTAACTCATAGTATCACACCATTAAGTAGATCACTCTCTAAAACAAAGAGGATGGACACAGATGCATTTTAATTTCACAGATCTTTTATCTTAATATTGAAAGCTAATTGGCAGGAGTGCCTTAAGAAGTTTTTCAAATAGTGAACGAACTGAAAACAGATTCTTAGATCACAGATGAAAATTCAACTATCTCCGTAGACCAGACGGATAATGGAAAATGCCCAGTGAAAGAAATGACGGAGCAGCAAAGTGAGACTAGAAAGGAGCGCTAGCCGTGCAGGAATGAGGGCTCCATGTGGCCAGAGTGTCTCGCTTTTACAGTTCCATTTAGAATGTGTGCACTGTGATTTTCACTGAAGGAAGACATTAATAGTGGCCTTTTAAATGAAATTCCCCTTTAAAACTTGGAAAACCAGGAATACCGTGGCAGTCCAGTGGATAGGACTCTGTTCTTCCACCGCAGGGGCCACAGACAAGCCCCAGTTGGGGAACTAAGATTCCATATGCAACACAATGGGAGAAAAAAAAAAATTTTTTTTTTAAATTTTAAATAAAAAGCAGAAACTAGTTTAAAGACAGACACACAATTTGTAGACCAAATGAAGTAGAATCTAGTTTGCCTCTTA
Source organism: Bos indicus (assembly GCF_029378745.1). Lineage (NCBI taxonomy): Eukaryota > Metazoa > Chordata > Mammalia > Artiodactyla > Bovidae > Bos > Bos indicus. The sequence continues at coordinate 39,467,926 of NC_091781.1, forward strand.
CTTGTCTCACACAGGACACACACGACAGCTTCCATGGAGCACTCCCAAAGTTTTCACAAAGAGCCTAAATGCCTGCCTGTCCCCCACTCAATATTCTATCTTCCAGCTTCACTTTACAAAAAGGTCCTTCGTGCAAAATGACAAAGCAAAGTCTGATTGTCATCACCTGCTGCTGCTGCTGCTGCTGCTAAGTCGCTTCAGTCGTGTCCGACTCTGTGCGACCCCATAGACGGCAGCCCATCAGGCTCCCTCGCCCCTGGGATTCTCCAGGCAAGAACACTGGAGTGGGTTGCCATTTCCTTCTCCAATGCATGAAAGTGGAAAGTGAAAGTGAAGTCGCTCAGTCGTGTCCGACTCTTGGCGACCCCATGGACTGCAGCCTTCCAGGCTCCTCCATCCATGGGATTTTCCAGGCAAGAGTATTGCAGTGGGTTGCCACTGCCTCCTCTGGTGTCACATGAACCGATCGCAAATCAAAAAAACTAATCATTTTGAAGTGTCTTTTCATTCTAGGCAACACCAACGAACCATTTATTGATCAGATTAGTGATGTGCAACGAAAAGTGGACTTTATACAACTGGTGATGACCATCTCAGTGGCCGGACCAAGAAGAAGCTCCAAAACTTCAGTTCAGTTCAGTCCAGTCACTCAGTCGTGTCCGATTCTTTGCAACCCCATGAACCGAAATACGCCAGGCCTTCCTATCCATCACCAACTCCTGGAGTTCACCCAAACCCATGTCCATCGAGTCGGTGATGCCATCCAACCATCTCATCCTCTGTTGTCCCCTTCTCCTCCTGCCCTAAATCTTTTCCAGCGTCAGGGTCATTTCCAATGAGTCAACTCTTCGCATCAGGTGGCCAAAGTATTGGAGTTTCAGCTTCATCATCAGTCCTTCCAATGAATACCCAGGACTGATCTCCTTTAGGTTGGACTGGTTGGATCTCCTTGCAGTCCAAGGGACTCTCAAGGGTCTTCTCCAATACCACAGTTCAAAAGCATCACCTAGAGCTACTGATTAAATGACTAATTTCGAGCAAATTCTCATGACCTGATTATACTTTATACAATAATCCTGACTTTGTCTTTTTCAGAGAAATGCAACCTTGGTTTCATATGTGACTTCCTTACCTGGTAATGAAGTTTTGTGGCCGTGAAGTTGTTGTGTCAACTCTTCTTAATATCCTCTTAGCCTAGGATTCCCCAGAAACAGACCCTGAAGACAAGACTCAAGTAGCAGTACTTCATTTGAGAGGTGACCCAGGAAACAACGGGGAGACAGGGAGTATTATTCAAATCTGATCAATCCATGGCTGAAAGCTGTTGGCTCCAGGGCATGGATTTCCCCGGCCCTCCCCAACTGTCATGTACAGGTTCCTATAGCCCTGGAGAACCCTCAAGCAAAGACCTGCAGGGGCCAGCAGGTGAAATGCACGCCCGCATGCAAAAAAGGAACGCAAACAAAACAAAAAACGGGGGTCTGGAAAAGAGAAGAGGAAATATGAATAGAATGCAACAGCATCTATGCTACTTCAACTTCTTGGCATACTCTACTGATTATGGCAAAGGCTTAAATAAGACAAGTTCAGAAATCAATCTTCCTAAAGCTAGAAGGTTTGATCAGATGGGTACTCTGAGCTGGCTCATGTGTCCCTTCCTGCAAAGTCCTTCTACATAATGTACATCACTCAACTCCCCCTGTCAGCATCCCCACTGCCTGGAGGACTGAAAAAAGGCTCATCCCTGGGAGACAGTTTAGTCTCCTCTCTCTAGGGACAAATCACCTGGGCCATACAGGGCCAAGCACCAGGTCTTCAGCTCCCAACACTGGCATGTGTAATTAGCGAGGCAATTAGGGACAATCACACTCTTTTGGCCGATTACTGCCTCTCCTAACACTTAAAATTAGACCAGGAGTCAAAACCTACTTGTGCAGTATTATGTCCTCCATTTTTGCTTCTCCAAGGATTCATCAGATGTCCCCCCAGTCTGCTTAGCTTCAAGCACTCCCATGAGAATGTAGAACTCTGCAGTTTCTTAATGGATCTTCATCTAAGGCCAAGAGGAGGCTACCTCAAAATATCAACACAAGTGACCACAAGTGTACAGGAAATTTTAAGATCAACTAAGACTCTGCACACTTGTATTCTTTTGAGTGTGTGTGTGTATGTAAGTAAATCTTCTTGAAATAAATATAAATACAGCCCACCCTTAATGATTTCTCAGATTCTTTAGGATTTCATTCTGTGTAATACATCCTAGAAGATTTTGTAGAATCTGGCTCCTGCCTGTCTCCTTCCCTCCCTCTGGGGCCTCAACTCAGAGGATGCCAATCTCCCTTACTTTACTCTTCAGTGTCACAGTCTTCAGCAAGATGCTAAAGCAACTCATGCACTTTCTCCCACTACCTGATCTTTGTTGGACTGGCTCTTTCAGCCTGGAATTCTTTCTCCCTAAGCATCACATGATTAGGAGATTTTCATTTACTGTCTACGTAAAATAGATCACCTATAGCTTCTGTCTATCACAAGCCCATTAATTTCCTTCACGGCTACAGTAGAGCAGTTTTATCTATTGATATTCAGGAATTTCTTGCCCAAATGACCCACTAAAGTGGGTCTCATAGAACCTGGGACCTAAAGGGTCATGTTCTCCAGTGCAGCCACAGCACCTGGACTGGAGCAGACCATCACGTGTCTGCCATATAGATGAATGAGTGAATCAGTGAAGGAATGAGTTTCCTGTGCCCCTTCCACATGGCAGGCATTGTGTTAGACAGTGAAGATTCAATTACAGTTGACCCTTATAGAACAGGTGGTTTGAACCCTTCCAGGTCTACTTATAGGTGAGCATTTTTCACTAGGAAATACTACAGAACCACATGGTCCATGGCTGGCTGAATCCTCGCATGCACAGGAACCGCTGACACAGAGGACCAGCTATAAACTATACTCAGATAAACCTTTGGTTGTCCAAGGCTCAACTATATAAGCTAAGTACACCTGGTACCTGAAGCCTTGGAAGTTTAAGTGCTACAACTTAGAGTCAAAGAAATGGATGAAGTAATAGGACTTTGATGGGAGTCTTCTTCGGATACAGTTAATTGGTCGCTTGAGGAACATCTACCATGTTTCAAGCATCTAGAAACAGATTGCCAATGCACTCTTGCTGTGTCCCAGTAGACAGGCTCACTTCAAGTGACCCTCCTCTGTGATGCCCACCCTGACCTCTCCAGTACTGCCCACAGTTTCATGATTTTAGCTACAAATGATCCATAGATTTACAGCACCCTCTTCTATATGTTCCCAATTCTATCTTGAGGCTTCACGCTCTATGTCCTCTATCAATGACGACAGGGATCTTGTCAGCTTCTCTGCAGTATTCCAAGGGCTTCCTGAGTCCTGGAATTAATAAACATATCATGGTCTAGAAAAAGTATCATTACCTAATAGGTGTTTAATAAAGATGGCTGAAATGAAAGAGGAAATGACCCAAGTTAAAATATTTCTCTGCCTGTGCTGTACAAGACAGTAACCACCAGCCAATAGCCGCTATTTAAATTTAAAGTTAATTAAAATTAAATTAAGTTTAAAATTCTGTTTCTGGGTTACACTCGCCAAATTTCTGGTGCTCAAAGGCCACGTCTGGTTACTGGCTACTGTGTTAGTTAGCACAGGACAGAATATTTCCATCATCAAAAAGAATTCCACTATACAGCACTGATATGGATCTTTACAAAATAAAGCTGCCAAGTAAATATTTTATTATTTATTGATTAGAAGAAATGTTATTTCTGTGTTCCACAGAGACACCTAATTCAATAAAGCCCTTGAAATATTTATTTAGGAACTTCTCTCTGTGTGGTACCAAGCCAGACCCAGCAAATTTTCAAAGAGGAAGGAAACTTGAAGCTTGCCTCTCAAGAATGTCACAAACAAGTATGCAAAGCAAAGCAGTCCAGTCAATAACTAGCTAAAAATTCAGTGCAAAAATAATAAATAAGGAAAGTTATAGAAGCATGTAGTCATTAGGTCAAATTGGATCAAAATTTTAAAATCTGGCAACACTTAGGCAAAGAAGTGGGTTTTGAAATACATAAGACAGGGAAGATTTTAAGAGACAATAAAAGAAGCCATTCCAGATTCCAAAGTCTGTGTAAATTAAGATTCAGCTACAGAGGAAAATCAGAGAATGTTCAGGAATGGCAAATGCTCTTGGTGCTGAAGTGTGAAGTATAGAGAAAGAGTGGCAAAATGTAAGGCTACAGATCCTCACAACCACAGAACATCAAAACCTGGAGCATCCAGCTAAAGGGACAGGGTTTGTTGCATAGAAAAAATGTGGAGCAGCCCTTCGTAAGGTTCCAGGGCAGAAGGTAGCTTCCTGGCTCCCTCTCAATGGTAGCTGCTGAGTTTCAAGTCTGAGGAACTAGTATGATCAAGAGAAAGTAATAGACACAACTGGTCCTTCCCATAACCATCAAGTGATACCTAGAACTCCTACTCCTCTGGCAACAGGGGAAGGACCTGTGTCAGGAACAACCTTTTCAAGAAAACGAAATTCAAAATTCCAATCATAATGGGAACTTGGGGTTAACAGAAATCATCTAACCATTTAAGGAAGTAAATCAATTTCAAGACTCTCATTCACCGAAAGGGAAAAAAACTGGTAAAAGTACGTTTAGACAGGACAGAAGTACCATCTAATGCTATTTTCTAGTAGTTTAAAAGTATTAGAAAATACTCTTTCTGATTTTCTAATGCTAATACAGTACTGTCTAATACTACTTTCAGTATCTCTTGGCCTCCACATCACTCCCTACTGGAGACGCAGTAGGGATCCAGACCAAACTAATACACTGCCATCAGAACCTTCAACTCAGCCAAGATCTTATAGTGTTTATTTTACATAGAAATGAGCTAGATATGTGAAGCTATTTTTAAGGCTGGTGAGCCTTTGATAAGACTGAGCTTATCTTTTTATATCAGCTAAGTTATCAAAAGAAGATTTCCCAAACATTTCTCTAGCAACACTATTGTAGTATTTTTTAAAAGTTGTTATTGAGTCACTCAGTCATCTCTTTTCAAACTCCATTGACTATAGCCTGCAAGATGTCTCTGTCAATGGGATTTCCCAGGCAAGAATATTGACGTGGGCTGCCATTTCGTTGTCCAGGGGATCTTCCCGATCCAGGAATCGAACCAACGTCTCCTACATTGGCAGGTGGATTCCTTACCACTGGGAAGTCTTTCCTTTTAAGAAGACACATCCACGTTCAGGAAATGAGGCAGCCATATCTATGCTGTTTCACAAGCTTTCCTACAGTCTTGCAAGTTAAAAAGTTGAAAGAATTTTCTTTAAGGAATAAAAGCATCAGACATAATGACAAGCTGATCAAAATGATTAATTGGGGGTGAGGAGAAAGGACACTTGCTGGGAACTGAGAACTACAGACGGCACAAAAAGGAGCCCAACTTGCAACAAGGCGGACAATTAAATTATGAAAGAATAAAGTCTTCACTAGAAGACAAGATCAGATACAGTGCAAACCCTGGGTCACTGAGGCATTGATTTCGATCTTGTTTTAACAACCTTTATAGGACTGTGATTTCACAATAACCTGAGGAGTTGCTCAACAGTCACCTGTGGACAGGGAGTAGGGAGCAGACTCGAGCAGGCAGGCACACTTCACTCCCTGCTGGCTGCCTGCACAAACCCATGCAACATTCCTGGTGTCGATTATATTGACGCTGATTATGAAACAACGATTTTAACACTGAAACCTCCCAAGACAGTGGTCAAGACATACCCAGTGTAATGAATAGGAAACCGGTGAGCCCCAGGTGCGGTCTGGTGCTGCTCTGGTGAGACTCACACAAGAGCTCCAGCACGGACTCTCACATTACTTACATAAAAAGCCAAATTTCCAAGTGCCAGCAACAGACTCCAGGTGAGGTATTTATATATACCCGAACTGTCTTCTGCAAAAAGGATTAGTTGAAGCATATAAATGAATAATGATGCTGTCTGGTCCTGTCCCAGCGTACTGTCCAGACTAGCATGAATGTCTCACCCTGTGGAGACCTCTTGGTCAAAGTCATTCAGATTCTGCATTGGAAAATTAACTAGGTTTTGAGGGAAAAAAACCTTCAGCATCATGTTTTGCTGTGTTCTGTGTGGTCCACTTTAGGGAAGGACTGGAATCTCTTAAGACACTCTCGAAGCCTGGCATGCATAGACAAGTAGAAGCTTTGAAGTTTTCTTCATGCATAGACCAACTTTTTACTATGTGCTAATAAGCCCTTTTCTAGGATCTGAGAATAAAGCCATTCGCAAAAGCCAACTTACTTAACTCTGTATTCCTTGATTTTCAAACCTAAAAGTCACCATAGTAACCATGCCCTCCCCTCAGGACTTATGGAAGAAATTAAGAGATATCATTCACCTGGAACACCTATATACAAAAGTAATATTCAATAAATTAATATTTTTCCAATAAACACCTTCAATCCAAAAGTTCTCATTTTGGCTACATGTATCAAACTTCCAAATCAACAGCAACCCTGGAATCGCCACCATTTCTTTCTATCAAACTGGAGTTCTTTATTACTTTGCTATCATTGATCAATAGGTAGGTCAACTAATCAAAAGATTAACAGGTTAATCTTTCCTCTTTCTCCCTCTTTTACTTCAGCTCAAGTGAAAAGTAGTTTCAAAGCTATGAACAGCATACAATAAAACAAGCAAACTATTGGATCACTTCAATTTCTCAAAAATCATATCTGCTAAAATTCCACCTCCTAAATTCAGAAGTAATTGTTATTGTAAAGATTCTGTCACTTTTTTCTGAATAGTTTCCACATGACTACATTTGTCTGGAAACCCTTTCAAAGAATTTATAGCATAGATTCAGTTCCCCCAAAGAAACATACCTGCCACAGTACCCTACACCAGCCCTCAAGACATATACTTGATAAGACAAGCAACCGCCTGTTCTGCAAACCAACATCTGATGTTTGCCAATAAAAGCAATTTTTCATGGTTGATCGATTCGCTTATTTTCAGCCTCTGTATTATGGAGCTATTCCACTCATTTCTTCCATTCTTTGTGATAAAGAATCAAATCTTAAAAGCCAAGTACCAAAGGGCACAGGAAAAAAATAAAACCATATTCCTTGATCCAGCAGCCCTATTTTTGACACCCTCTTTTACAAAACTAGAAGCACCAGCACGTCAGGATTAATACTGGTGTCAGAGAGCGGGATACAATGCAAATGCTGATCAATGAGGAATGTGAAGATAACTTACGGTCTGACTACATCTGTATGATGGAATGACATGATTTTTTTTTTAAATAAATTTATTTATTTATTTTTGACTGTGCTGGATCTTCATTGCTGTGCACAGGCTTTCTCTATTTGTAGCCAGCAGGGGTCACTTCTCCAGTTGCAGGGTGTTGGTTTCTAACTGCGGTGGCTTTTCTTGTTGCAGAGCTTGGTAATTGTGGCATACAGGCTTAGTTGCCTCGTGGCATGTGGGATCTTCTCAGACCAGGGAATGAACCCATGTCTCCTGCTTTGGCAAGTGAATTCTTAACCACTGGACCTCTAGGGAAGTCCATCAGGTTATTTTTTTAAAACATGAGTTTTTATGTATTGATCCAGATAAATTATCTACTCTAGATTAACAGAATGTTACCAAAAATCAAATGTTTAAAAAAGAAAACCATGTGTGTGTGTGAACGAAAGTTAAAATAGTTATCACAGCTTTTCTATCTGTTCAAGCTACCCCAATCCTTTAGGAAAGAAAATGGAGAAAGAGAGAAAACAGGAATATGGTATCATTTTAACATTGTTCCAAAAACAGTTCACTGAAGTGGCAAAGAACACACTAAGGCAAGGTGGCAAATTTGAGTTGTGTTGGTACAATAATTATTTTTGGTATTAGATTTATATCTCATCTCCATGGTAACTAAACTGCAAAACAAAATACATTATGAGGGAAACTGAAGATTCAAGTACTAACCCCTAGCACCTTAAGGATCTTTAAATATGCATTAACACACAGAAGTCACATATGATCAGCTTGCATGGTTTAAACAAAACTCAAAGAACTACCAGAATATGAAATTAATATGCCATTCAAAGCATACAAAGCTTTTTTTTTAGGGATAAGATAAAATCCTCCAGTTTCTGCAACCCTTTTTTTCTTCCTTCTGAGGTGCCAGAGCAAACTTAAGCTGAACGCAGAATAAGAGGTTTGGCAGATTTTCCGGCCTCCACTCAACATTATGGTAACTAAAAGCTTAATTATGGTCAAGTGTCAAAGTTTCACCATAATGTTTCTTATTTTCGCTTTGTTCTGCTTTTTAAAAAAGGCATTGTAGAGTGTAAATGAGAGAAAAGAATTCACTTTCTTTTCACTGAACTCGATTCTCCCCACCTTGCATCAACCTCCCCAAATATGAGGCACAAGTAGAAGTCAAGCAGACCACGGCCAATACTGAGATGCAACTGTCTTAGGAGGGAAACAAGAGTCAGAAAGAGCGATAACCTCACGGTCCCGGGGAAAGTAAATGGGGAAGGGAGAACACTCTGCCAACAGAGTTTAAAGGCCCAGGACCCAAGGGCAAAAGGTTAAAAAAAAAAAAAAGGTGTGACAGAGGGCACTCCTGTCCATGCCAAGAAAAAAGATGCCCTGGTAAGCAAAAAGAAGTTAAAAAAGCTCCCTTTACACTCCCAAAATTAAAAAGCCAACTTTTAATTGCATTCAAATATGAATTAGAAAATATTAAGAGTTATTAAGCTATAATTCTAGATAAAATTCTAACCTGGATAAATCTAATTTCCGTTTTGTTTTTTTTTTTTTAAGAAGACCTCAAATCACAGCTCGTTTTAAATTCTTTATGAAGCCATTTCCACAGAAATTAGAGATGTTCTGAATGGAATGAGATTATATGCAGGGGGAAAACGTGTAGGCAAAATTAAGAAAATTATCCAAAAAATTAGGCCCACAATCAGACCCACCAACAAGTATATGTATGCGTGGTTGTATATGCGGCAGGACAACATAGTCAGGTAAGGAATAGTATGGGCTTGTCTACTTTTGTGATTTAATTCAGGCAACAAACTATACAGATCAGGGGCGAACATGTAAGTGTGTGTGTGCATCATCATTCATGTCTTTGCAACCCCATGAACTGCAGCTCAGCCAGGCTCCTCTGTCCACGAGATTATCAAGCAAGAAAACTGGACAGAATGGGTTGCCACTCTGTCCTCCAAGGGATCTTTCCAACCCAGGGATTAATTCGACAACTAATCATTGTTCTTCATCTCCAGTGTGAGTTACAATCAATTTCATCCATGCTTTCCAAGGCTGACATGGCAGAAATCAAAGGGAAATGAAATCCACGCCACATCTGTTACCCTCTCCCAAGAAAAAAGGTAAGAAATACTTAAAGTCACCCACTTGCAGTAAGGAACTTTTCACAATTATCTTAAAAAGCTTATCAGGTCAAACACCATAGTCAGTTTTACCATCTAAAAATTCCATCATATGCTATCCTGTTATGACCTATTATTATTATTATGTTTTGGGCTTCCCTGGTGGCTTGGGAAGTAAAGAATCCACCAGCAATATGGGAGACCTGGGTTTGATCTTTGGGTTGGAAAGATTCCTTGGAGAGGGGCATGGCAACCCACTCCAGTATTCTTGCCTGGAGAATCCCCATGGACAGAGGAGCCTGGCGGGCTACAGTCGATGGGGTAGAAAAGAGTCGGACACAACTGAGTGACTAAGCAGTGATTCTCAATCAAGAGCAAATCTGCATTGCCTCATTCCTTGTGGCACTGTATGGAAATGTGTTCTACCGTCCCAATCTGAGGACCTGCTATTCCTTTTTTCTCCCAATATAATCTAGCTCATGAGAGCCAATCTCCAACCCACACACTCCCCACCCCAGACCCCTCTGCCTCTTCTGTCTTCCCCTCCCTTCCTAATGGAGTGTATGAGTGCACAATGAAGGAGACGTGTCCAGTTCTTTAGTAAGAGTGGATTATTAGAGGTTATGACAAATCTTCTAATAATCCACTCTTACTAAAGAACTATGGGGTCGCACAGAGTCGGACACCACTGAAGCGAATTAGCAGCAGCAGCATGACAAATCCTGCAGTAAAAATACCTGCACAGTTACTATGTTCACCTCAGCAATTCCCGACCTTCCTTGCCACCAGGACTTTCCTGCCCTACAAAGTCTTTTAGCCACCTACTGAACACAGGTGGCACAGACTGGGGACAACTCTCTGAACAGTCACCTTTACTTGGCCCTCTGCCAAAGGCTGCTTACAATGAAACTCAGTTCAGAGGGAAACACAGACATACTCAAACGATTCCATACTGATAACACTCTTTTTGTTCACAGAAACTCTTCTTGAAAAGGCTACACCACGAAATCAGTAAAATTATTTAAATCTTTAAGTAACTAACAGTTGAAATGGTCATAAAAGTCTCCCAATGTCTAAAATTAATTCCTGCAGTAAATGTCCTGACCAAAAAGAGACATACATCACACTTCTAAGTTCCAGAAATATAAATTCACAATCCATTATGATAAATGGTGGGACTGCTGGCTTTCCAGATGAATAACTCTCTCTATCAAATTCAAGACCATAAACATGGATTCTAATAACTGTATTTATGACCAAGATTTTACAGACAGAAATCTGAAATCAATTAATGTATTTTTCATTATTATATTTCCTGTCCTCTCACTGCATAAATCTATTTTGTTCTGTAATGAGAGCTCAAAATCAAATACCAAATATTCCTCTGAACTTGTATTTTAAGCATTCTACAACCCACTCAAGTGTCTTTGAACCCTGAAAGTGTATATTTTCTACCTTCTATATTAAGCTGCACTTGATTCATGAAAATCACTTAAAATATGTAAATGTCAAGCAATTCCTATGAAAAAAGGGGTCCTAAATGCTCTTAAGATCCAGTAAAACATATTCTGCAAAGGGCAGCACTCAGTTGCAGCTACCTTTAGACAAATTACTTAATTGAGAATCTATGCATTTTGTCGTAGTCTGCATGATGAAATTAGGAAAAATTATTTACTACAGTGAAATCATGATGTATTTGAATAAGCCAAAAAAAGATAGTGTAAAAGAGCATGGTGTTCCTTTCTTACTACAAAAAACTACTTACTTTAAAAAATGGAGTGTGGTTATCTTATTTTAAGTAAAATTTTAATAATAAACAGCTGTTTCGTACTAAGCATTTTTAATTGGGAAAAACATTTTAATATAATAGTGATGTTAAATAATACATCTGTAATAGGAGCATACTGTCTTTTTATAATTTAGTCTGCATTTCCATCAGAGGGATGAGGAATCCCAAATCTACCCTTTTTATATATAGATGGAGACCTGGAAAAGTTGGCATCAATCAGAGCTGTTAGATTCAAAAATCTAGGAGAAAAAAACTTAAAGTAAAAAAATATTCCAAAAACAAAGTCTCCTGTCAACAGTAATGACAAAGTCCTTTGAGTCTTGGATATGAGAGAGAATCCAGAGTAGGAAAAAGACACAATGATAATTCCAACTTTTCTTTGGCGAGAAATGTGCTTCTCACATGACCTTCACCATAAATAGGCATCTGGATTTGAATCCTGAATTGGAGATGGAGGGAGCTGCAATAGTGCAAGTCTGAACACAATTTAAATGGAGATGTAAATACTTACATAAGATGTTATCATTCCAATTTAAAGAAAGAGTATTTCTGGGTCACTCTGGTATATGAATGACCTTACACCTTTTCAAGCTCTCAGTAGAGAGTAATACTTCTATAGAAATATGGAAGTATCAGGATAAATATATTCAATGTTGGTATATTCAACCTTCTAAGTCACTGACTATCACTGATAATGGATTTCATTTTCAAAACAGAGAAGAAAAGAGACTTTGACCTCCTGGAGGCAGTGACCACATGAATCTGTCTTTATATCTAAACATGAACAAGAGGGCTTGGAACACAGCAAGTAGATAATAACCACGTGCTCTGTAGAAAGTTAAGGGCACCGTGACATGTACAGACACATTACACACTCTTATACCTCCCTCCCCGACACACAGTATACTTTTTGTTTAAGCCATACACAGAAGGTAAGGAATCCATTCTAGGAGGAACCTGTGGTCATTATTAAAACAGGTACATAAGTAAAATACTTAGCTGCTGATATTTGACAAAAAGCTGGTTTACGATTAGCTGTCTGTCATCATTCACAGCTCTATTTTCCTTTCCACTCCCTCTGTTAAAAGTGATCACCCAAGAAAGTGTGCTATGCCCTGCTCAACTCTGAAGTGACTTACCACGGTTCACACCAGGTAACTAAATTTTCTCATGATGCTACAGCAGCTTGATCAGCTATTCTGGAGGGTCCTTCATGGTTAGCAATACTGAAGTAGGTATTATTTCATAACAGCCTCTTAGGTCAAAGGATTGACACATGGAACAGTCACCAGGGACCTCAAAAATACAACAGTAATAATGAAAGCAATCTCATCACCTCTTTACTGCAGCCTGGCTATCATTCATTGCCTCCACACAATATGAGATGTGGGCTTTTCACCACAACCAGAGTTGTGATGCCTTCCTTTATGATTTCATGCAAAGACTTCCAGAATGGTCAACTTGTCAAGCTTTCTATTTCTCCTCTCCAGTCTTCAGAGAGGGCTGAACAACATGCCACTCACCTGGTCCTGTAATACCTTAGGAAATCTGCACAACACAGCCTGCCACATGCTCTATTCAGGAAATGGATCCATAGCTAGCTAGAAAGGGGCAACTCTTTCTTACAGTATCGTGGGGGACAGACTTTAAGGGACAACCTGATACTGGCATCCATTCTCATAAGTGGAAAGCATTAAGTACAGATGTTGATTTAAGATCTTCCTGAAAAAATGTGCATATGATCCAAGACATATGCATGCTTTTCAGACATACACAAGCTTCTCAGATTCAGGAATGCCCCATGAAGGCCTCGCTTCCCTTTGCTGGAGTTAAGAGTATTTTTTATAGTATTACTTGATGAGATTACATATTATTTTGTGCATGTAACACTGTCAGTCTCCACCAGGTAAAAATGGAATTCTGTGTATTTTATTCCCTGTTGTGACCCTAGAACCTGGACTTAAGCATGCCTTGTGGACAGTTTTTGAGCAACACCCTTTCAGTGAAAAATTCAATACATTGAACTCCGGAGAGCACACACACACATACACAAGTCAATCACTGTCAGTTCTTATTTTAGGCAAAGATACAGATCCTTGGCAAAATTCATGCTTAAGAGCTATAACTCCCCAAGACTGACAAAGTGAAAGGAGGTCTATGGGGCCATTCCTGAATTTGAGAATCTTGAACACTTGAAGCACATGCAAGTTTTTCAGGAAGATCTTAAATGAGCATCTGCACCTAATGCTTTCCACTTAGGGGAATGGATGCAAGTATCAGACTGTCCCACTTTCAAACTGAGCGCCAGTGACTAGGAGGGTCGGACAGGCAGACAGGGGTCACTACTCAGGAGAGGCCTCTAACTTGCTCCTTGGGAAGCCACTTCCCCACAGAGACTTTCCTTTCTGTAAAAAGGGTGTATCTCAGAGGGCTGGTGTGAACAGCAGTCAACAGAGACAAAGCAATTCCCCCCAGTGCCTGAGACAGACTCAGTAAATGTTAACTGCTGTTGCCTGTAACATATAACTCCTCTGAACAGCACTGTCCAGAAGTCTTTTGTGCAAAGATGGAAAAGTTCTATATCTTGAGCAGTGTAAAAAGGTAGCCATTAGCCATGTGTGGCTACCAAGAATTTGAATTTCAACTAGTGTGATTTTTCATTTGATTTTAAATGGAAATAGCCACGGAAAAGGAGATGGCAACCCACTCCAGTGTTCTTGCCTGGAGAATCCGCACAGAGTCGGACACGACTGAAGCGACTCAGCAGCAGCAGCAGCGGCCATGTATAACCAGTGCTAACAGGATTAACTAGACATTAACTGAATGTTATAAAGACTCCCTAATCCATGGAAACTTATTACTTTATTTACAACCACTTCAGACTTCTGAAATCAAGAACTCAGCTCAAAAGGAAAGAAATGTCTTCCCTGTAACTCCTTCCCTTTAAGTTCCGTGAGATCGCTTAGCTTTTAAGACCTGAAAGGACAACGGTAGCAGGCACCAAGGGCTTACTCAGCGGACTGCCCTGCATGCCCCCTGCCTCTCCTACGTACACTTTGACTAGTCTGAGCCAATCAAGCTAACTCCATTTCTCTTGCCAGTGACTGGATGAATCTTGAACACGTGATTCAGTTCTGACCAATGAGGTGGAAAGGTTGATAGTCCAAGGGAGGGGTGCTCTGAGGCAGATTTTACTTGCTCTTCAACAGAGACATCGGAAAGTCATACTTTCTCTTTCTCTGGACTTTATACCTCTGCGTTTGACCTCCAGAACTGCGGAAGTCATATTACAGCCATTAGAAAAGGGATTCAAAGTACCAAGTCTACCAGCTAAGGTTGGTTGGTGTAACATAAACAACATGGAGTGTACCTTACAGGTGGCAGAGTACAAAGGTGCTCTGCCCTCTAGACACATAAGTTTAGAGATACATTGCTCTTATTATTAAGACAGGAGAGTCCGCAGGTCTTTTCCAGATGCTAAACCGTGGTAACCGATACAAAAGCAAATCCTTATACACAGACATGCCCCTGGAAATGACTGCAGTATGAACTGGGGAGAAAAATCCTGGTAATACTGCCAGCCAGGAATCCTCAGGACAAAAGAAGCTAATCTTGACTTGTTCCTGCTGGCACAGCAGGTCCATGGTCCAACTGGCCATAAGTGTTGAAACGTCCTTTTCACACCCCAGTGAATGGTGAGAGAAAGGGCAAACTTTACACAAAAAGGATGTTCTAAAGATACCTCATTAGAAGGTGGTGTAAGAATATAAAAGCCACAGGACATTCAATAACTGTCAAAATCACTTCCCGAGAGGAGAGTGTGGACTGTGCACTTCACAACAGTGAGGAAAAAATACCTCCCATTATCACAGAGAGCCCCAGAAGCAGAAACACACCACAAATGGCTTCTCTCTCATCTTTGCAGACACTCATCATAAAGTCTAGTTACTACAGGCTCATATTTCATTTTCCTGCTAAAGTTTCTCAACAACCAATCAATACCAAATGTACTAATGGCACCCTGCTCAAAGGAAGAGTGCTGTCCTAACACATGGAACTAGGGGGAAGGGGGGGACAGAGACACTGGTTCCAGGAGGGAAAGAGGCCAACAATAATGGGGACAGAGCAACTAAATGATACCTTTGGGAGCAGCAGATTTTCATGCAGTTTCAAGAAGCAGCTCGTTTTCCTCCCAGGGAATGGCCATCAGACTTGGAGAAAGTGGATTAACACAAACAGGAAATTTGGATCCAGTGGCTTCCCAAACTCAATGAATACCTCAAGGTAACCAAAATTCATTAAGCGGGTTCCAGAGAATAACACATAACTTAAAACAGCCCACAGTCCACACATTCACTGTCTGAAATTCACTCCATCATGGATACAAGGATGATAATGTAAAACATTTAACAAATCAGAGGCAATGAACACTAACAATGGATGGTAGAGGGCAGGTATTCAATCCTAAGGTCCCAGAACAGGAGTGGTCGAGGCAGAGATGAAGGGGAAATTCAGGGGGATTGGGCCAATGTGTTTTTAGGATTTTTAATCATCTACATGGCTGTACCAGTGCCAGGACATACAAAGAGTTATACTTCTTAAAATTAGGACACTAAATAATCTCCTAAATTTTTAAGCCAATTTAAGAATACCTATACCCTTCATGGGGAAACAGTGGAAACAGTGTCAGACTTTATTTTTGGGGGCTCCAAAATCACTGCAGATGGTGACTGCAGCCATGAAATTAAAAGACGCTTACTCCTTGGAAGGAAAGTTATGACCAAGCTAGATAGCATATTCAAAAGCAGAGATATTACTTTGCCAACAAAGGTCTGTCTAGTCAAGGCTATGGTTTTTCCAGTGGTCATGTATGGATATGAGAGTTGGACTGTGAAGAAAGCTAAGCGCCGAAGAATTGATGCTTTTGAACTGTGGTGTTGGAAAAGACTCTTGAGAGTCCCTTGGACTGCAAGGAGATCCAACCAGTCCATTCTAAAGGAGATTAGTCCTGGTTGTTCTTTGGAAGGAATGATGCTAAAGCTGAAACTCCAGTACTTTGGCCACCTCATGCCAAGAGTTGACTCATTGGAAAAGACTCTGATGCTGGGAGGGATTGGGGACAGGAAGAGAAGGGGACAACAGAGGATGAGATGGCTGGATGGCATCACCAACTCGATGGATATGAGGTTGAGTGAACTCCAGAAGTTGGTGATGGACAGGGAGGCCTGGCGTGCTGCAATTCATGGGATCACAGAGAGTCAGACACGACTGAGTGACTGAACTGAACTGATACCCTTCATGATTTTTTTCTCAGCAGAGATGCAGGTTGATTGTATGGCATATAAGAGGCTTTTCAATCCTTCCAAAATGGTGATAACATCTCCTAGTGAAGACTTATTTTGTGATATTGGAACACCCAGCTGTACAATTGCTGACTTTTAACTTTTATTCTTAAACTGGCTAACTTTTTATAAAATCTTAAATATGTAATTAATAGGAATCTTAACACACCAAAACAGAAAATAAGCACAGCCTTTCATAAATTAGGGATACCAGGATATAATGAAAGTCACAGGATCAAATTCTAAAATACTCTTCCAGGTGAAGGCCCTGGGCAAGACCTGTTTCTTTTAAAAAGTGATATTGGCAAGTGACAGACAATTATTATAGACCTATTAGCACTAAATTGTGAGTTTCTCCTTGATAGAGAACTTAAGAAGAAATGACTTTATTATGCTAAAGTCAAGTACTTATACCACAGTAGAGTCATTTTTCACATGACATAAAAATCACATTTAATACTACACTCAGGGAAAACATTATTTATTATACACTGTAGTATTATTAATGAAAAGCAAGGATTCCTAAAGTTACCAGAAGGCATTTGTCAAGAAGGCAAGGTTCCACATGATACACCTACTACTGATTTGTTTTTTTTTTTTTTTTTTCACCTAAACAAAGTCTTAATTACATGATAAAATACAGAGTTTAATATAACTGAAATGGAGGAAAGGTTAACTTTTAATAGCAAGGAAGAAAACCAAGAAGATGTTCTATGTTTAATGCTACTGATCTCAAATAGGGTCATGGGAAATTAGCAGCTGAGAGATGGAAGTGAGATTAATTTCAGGATCACTTAACAAACTATTGAAGACCAAAGACAGCATTTTGCGTGGGTATCAGACAGGAGCAATATTCAAGGTGGACTCACCACAACACAACCATATATCACTTAACACTTTTGCTCAAATACAAGATTAAACTTGAGCTTAAACCAAGTTCCTGTCTATATGTAAACAAATAGAATAGCCCTCTTTAGGCACACAGTAGACATTTCAGCCACGTAATGGCAATACTACTGATAAAAGTTCAAAAGCTAATGAAATTCAGTAAGCTTTCCCCTACTTTTTTAAGGCTCACCTCAGCAAGAGAGAGACAAGATAAGGAATAAGGGTGTAGTTCATCTTAATGATTGCAAGGGAAACCCAATAAAATGTTACTCAGCAAGACATATATGAATAATATTTTATTTGCCAAAAAATTTCACATAACAGAACTTAACAATATCCAAAGGGAATGACAGAAACGTTTCTCTCTTTTATACAGTCAGAAAGTGGGTTTTACAAACCAAACTGCATATAATAAATGAGTACATTTTGTTAGGTTACAAAGGAAAACGAGTAGCCTTTAAGTAAATCACACAGCACATTGCAAATCACTGGCTCTTCAATTATCAGGCATGTGTAAGGCTAGGTATGCTATTCCTTTGAAATCTTTAAATTAATCATGTTCCTCTACTAACCCATACTCACCCGGCCCCTGCCCCAAAGATACCAGTTTTAAAGGAGAGAGTATCATCCTTTCAAATTTATGACCAGGAAAAAAGATGTCTGACTTTGATCCATCACAGGTATGAAAAATACATACTTATAGATAATTCTCTGTATGCCTTCTGTAGACCCACTAAATGTAAAGATTACTAAATATTAAGATTTATGTTATATCAAAGCAAATATTGACCTTACCTCTGCCTGCGTCAATATTTACTGCTCTGTACAATAAATCTTGATGTTCAAACTGCATCAATATCAGTGCATTAATTTCTGCATGGCTCATATCAGCATCTTATAAAATTTGAAATGCCAGTGAAAATATTTCACTTGAAAAATGTAGATATAGCCAATTAAAGAGACAAAAACGGCTTTTCCTTTCCTTCTGGCTTTCTTTGCAGTTTTTTCTTCTTCCTCTCCCCTCAAAATATTAACAGTTACAAAGAAAACTGCCTAAATTTGATGAAACTCAGCCATCTATTATAAAAGAATTATTTTAGGAAATATTATGAATGTATTGGCATAATAAAATAAAACATTCCAGATATATTTCTATAAGATATTATAATATTATATACATATAAATGTAAAAAGGCAGTATCCACCATTTCTCACTGATAATCACAATTAACCTTTGTGTACAGTCTCCCAACTTTTCGTTCTATTTACTGATGAGACCTATTACCCAAATTATTTTATGCATCTTGTAGTTCAACCTCGTTCATATTGGTACATGTTTACTAAGCATTTCATGATAAGGATGTACTAAAATTACTCAAGTCACCACTGATGGTTCTTTAGGCTGTTACACTCACAATGGCACGCTGGGATACATACAAGTGTTTCTGAAAGACAAATTCCTAGAAGCACAGGCGCTACATCAAAGACTACCAGCATTCAATATTTTCATAGATTATGCCAGAGTCCTTTAAAAAAAAAAAAAAAGGCTCCATCAACCTGCTACCTTCAAGGCCGAATTAAAACCCAAACTTTCAGCCTTCCATTTACCCACGTTTTAAACATCTCATCATAGCAACAATTGAAACTTTTATCACTGTTACACAGCACTTGATACCAACCCAGCATTGAATAAAACTTCATCTACTAATATGCTTTTGCCAAGGGTCACAAGGACCCTAAGGAGTTTATTGATGTCCTCTTACAACATATAGTAGCATCTGTTAGCTTTACAAACGCTTGTGAAACCACCTCCAGAGAGAAGATGCCAAGAAATGTTTGAACTCAAGTGGCACAGATTAGAACAAAGTTAAAAAGAAGAAGATAAAGAACACATCTCTAAGTTACTAGAATAATTTTGTTCAAACGATGGAAGAGAAAAAAGCCAAAGTCTGCACGGAAAAATGTTCAAGGTACCTAAGGCATATGGCACCACATTTTTCTCTTTTATACATAAAGTCCTGATTACTGTGTGACCACACGTGTTTTTTTCTCACTCTATCTATCCTTGTAATCATAGATCAAGTGCAAAAAGAAAAATAACAACAACGAGTACCTACAGGAAAAAATAGCTTGTACTTTGTCCCATAAACTATTTCTATTTCAAAACATTAAGGTAGAAACAGGGAGGTATAAAGATTAATTACAGACAAAGGTTCTGCTCAAGAAACATAAAGTTTAAAGGGTATAAAATATGAACAAAATACTATACCATGTCTTAATAGGTTCAAGTCCAAATTTATCTTTACAACCAACCCACCATTCCTCACTTACTCATTTAAATTAAATGCAGTGCCCTCTTCAATCATTCTGGGGAACATCTCAGACAATTCATTTGCTTTCTCTTTCATATACAAAATGTAATCAATTCCCACTGGCTCTTTCATATCTCAAATTCCTGACAATACAACCTCAACATTTCTCACAGTTTCTGCTCTCTTCCCGTGCTGACCAATCCTTAATCCTACAACCTGAGGTCTCACTCAAACATAAAACCAACTTAGACCATTTTCACCATAAAAGCCTTAAATGTGTCCCTCAGAGTTCTAGGTCACTAGGAGAATTCTGTTGGACCCCTCCTGGTCTACTTCCGATACGCTGCGTTATTCCCTTAACTCCTTCCACTTGACCACACGCCCCAGACCCAGTGAGGTACTTCCAGCTCCCCAGTCAAGGCTAGGCTGTTTATGCCTCCAGGCTTCTGCAGTCCTGGCAAACACCTGTCCATCTCTAAGGGAAGCTGGCAGGAGCCATTCTGAGGAATTTCTCTGGCCCCTCCCACTACACCACAACAGCTGGCACACAATAACTTCTACTTTGAAACTGTAAATAGATTACTAGAGAATTGTAAAGAAGATAGAAACTCATTGTCAAAAATAAAGAGCAAACTGATGAGCGAAGAGAGTGCAGTCAGGTAGACATACCCTTGAGCCGGGACTTAACGAGACTCGATCTCAACAGTGTGGTCCCATCAGATCAGAAGGTCTCTGCGGCAAAGGGAATGTCTCCGGGGAAATGATTCCCTTAGGAGACTCCGTAGGAGGTATCAGGGGCGGGGCACAGGTTCCACAGTGCTTTCCACTCTTCTAATGACAAAAGCAGACCTGGGCAGGCATTTGTGTATTTTGCTTTACCCTGTACAGATGTTATTAGAAATAGGCATGGAAATGTTACTTTAGGAATTTAATTATGTCTTACGTTCACCAGGGGAGCTCGTTACTTAAAAGGATCCAACGGCAAAACCTTTTGTAAATCACCCACTAACGTATCTGGATTTCACGGCAAGATCCCCTTCGTGAGTTCCAGACTCTGGTATGAATTCATTTATCCATCCATGCATTCACCTACTTGAAAAATATGTTCCAAATACATACAAGAGGAGATATTCTGGCACACAGCAGGAAAAACAAGAATAATAAGCTATAATCTTTGTCCTTAAAAACTCTACATTTAGCTCGGGAAAACTCTCTCTCTCTGCCTCTTCCCCTTCCCTTTTCCCTTTTCTCTCTCTCTCTCTCACACACACACACACACACGCATGTTATAAAACAAGATGTTCATATGCACAGTGCAGTGGGGTGGCCATGTGATTAACAGCCATACCCAGTGAGTACATGTATTACTGCTAGCTCTCAATGCCATATAAGGTATGTCCTTTTATCTCCATTTTAGAGCTGAGCAAGTCATCAAACCCCAGGACAACCCGCAAGGCCCCTGGAAATCTCATCCCACAATTTCCTGGCCAGGAAGGAACACCTCTGAGAGCAATCCTGCTTGACCTTCACCTGGTGCCACACCAGACACTTCTTTCAAGGAATTTTGCTCATGGCATATCTCAATTTTGGAGTCCTCTAAAAGTTAGAAATGCCCCCCCCACCCGAATTGAGTCACAGAATCTATCTACACAAAAAGAACATGAGATACAGATTATTAAAAATGAAGAAAACCACTGAAGAGGATAAATTAAAACGGCGTGGGAGGAGAAACCCACCACCTGTTTTTCCCTAAGTCTTTGAGGAGGCGGAGAGGAAACAGAAAGCTTTATAAAAATGCCTCAAATTTCTACTTGAACTTGCTCCAAATTTGTTTCTCATTTCCCTTTCCGGCAACAATGACCTACCTAGCATGTGTTACTTTTTGTGTAATACTTACAGAAGTTCTGGGCGAACTCCAAAATTCATGAGCTGTCATCACCTCAAATAACACAGAAAAAATAGCTGTATTTTAGTCAAGAAAACCAATAGAAGAGAAGTAAAAAAAGTGAAAGTTGCTCAGTTGTGTCGGACTCTGTGATCCCATGTCCATGGATTTCTCCAGGCCAGAATACTGGAGTGGGTAGCTATTCCCTTCTCCAGGGGATCTTCCCAACTCAGGGATCGAACCCACATCTGCATTGCAGGTATTTTAATATTTCCAGTAGACACCTAAATTATTGTTACTGTTTTTCTCAATGTAATTCTGTATGAAATACACCAAAAGGTGTCCTCCCCCCCTTTTTCCTGTTCTTGGTATAAGGAAAATATATCCAAAGATATAAAGCAATCTTGAAGTTTCATTATTATTAACAGTTAATGATAATAATCTTACATTTATGTTCTGTTTCATTTCTCCAATGCATGATGTTTTCACACTAAACTCAGACATTATGACCACTCCTTTTTAGAGTAGAAATAACTAAGAACCAGAGAGACAGTCTATCTTCAGATGGGCACAACGGGACTAAAACACCAGTCTCCAGGCTCCTCAATAAACAGTCCTCCTAAGCTGCTGGTGTGCACAGTGGCATCACACAATACGCCTATGAAGTAAGGCTGTTGATCATTTTCAAATATAAATATTATCCAAGATGATGCAGTGACATTGAAATCACTTGCCTAGTCCTAACGTGGTAAGTCACACTATTAATGAAGTATGATCATGACAATATCCTTAAAACAAGTTCTCCACAGCTCAACTACTTATGTAACTCTCCTCAAGTGACCAGTGGGCTGCTACCAGAATAACCAGATCAGCATCATTCACCAAACCCCACCCTGTACCCAAAGGCAACCTAACGATGAAGGACACCAGAACCCAGGGGCCCCAGGACCACCAACACCGATTCCTCTCCCTGTTCCACCTCCTAAAACATATCACTTCCTCATCTGTATTCTTCCCAGAATTTTTCAAAAGCAGGAACACAGGAATCACTGTGAATGCTAACTAGAACATTTGCTGGGGACATTTCAGCTCAAGGGAAATGCAAGGCCAGAAGAAAAAGAGAGACATGTTCCAAATCTCTGCACAGTTTTGTTTCTGAGTCAGGCTAACATCTGCTCATGGGGGCAGGAGGGAAAGGGGACGACAGAGGATGAGATGGCTGGATGGCATCACCGACTCGATGGACATGAGTTTGAGTAAACTCTGGGAGTTGGTGATGGACAGGGAGGCCTGGCATGCTGCGATTCATGGGGTCGCAAAGAGTTGGACACGACTGAGCAACTGAACTGAACTGAACTGAACATCTGCTCAAAACCCCCAGCTGCACCAATGTGATCAGGAGCTGGCAAACCTTTTCTGTAAAGGGCTAACTGATAATAGTCTAGGCTTCTTGGTCAAAGTTCTGTGTGGTAACTATTCAACTCTGCAGTCTTAACATGAAAGCAGCCATCAACAATAGCCAACAAAATGGATATGGTTGTGTCCCAATAAAACTTTACACACAAATACAGGTGGACGTTTGTAGTCTGCCAAGCCCTGAACTTGAGGATAGTTTGTTCGCTGAACCCTCATTCCCAAATCTCAAATGGGCAATTCTTATGAATTATGGCTGATAGAATTTAGCTTGCTGAGCTCCAAGGATTACCTAGGGATCTCCCAGTAACAATCATAGCACCCAAAAGAGAATTCCAATAACAACAGTATTACCAGTAACAAAAGTACTAATAGTGTGAAAAACAGCAAAAAGTAACATTAGGCACTTTATGCCCAGAATTTGTTAAATTTTTCACACACATCTCATTTCATTCCCATTAACAGCTTTATGAGGGAAGTTCTATTAATAATTCCTTTTTCAAAGATGGGAAGACTGAGGCTCCAAGCAGTTAAATGCCTTCCCAACATCATAAAGATATTAAGAGATATTAATGGTAGATATTAAATTGAATCACAGTCTACATACATGACTTGAAAAATCACTCTGTCACACACAACACCAACCCCCACCCCCAAAGTATATCAGTGCCTTATCTTAGGAAGAACTAATACAAATTTGTGAATTAGAGTCATGAGGTTAACACCTGGACCATTAAACCCCTCTCTCATGAAGTGGACTACTTCACTATTGCTCAATTCAAAACCATTTCCCTCTACAGGGAAGTGCAGTTCAAGTGCCAAAGAACATCCTAAGACTTCTTGATGTGAAAACCAGTATTTCACCACTTTATTGAAAATAACCATTGATACCATGGAATGTTCCAGAAGATGACTATACACCTCAGCTGGTGACTCTCTTATGCTTTTCTTCTCCTTTAACTTTTGTTTTCCCCATTATGCCTAGCAAGTTACTTCAGTGATTCTTCTAAGCCAGTCTATACCCTTCTAAGGGATTCTTCAAATAACTGCCTTATCCTGGCTCCAGAAAAAAGTACAACTAAAACAAGGGTTGACAAACTACAGCTTGTGGACCCTATCCAACCAGCCACCAATTTTAGTACAGCCTGCAAAGAATGGTTTCTCTATTTTTAAAAGGTTGAGGGAAAAAAGACTAAAATATAAGATTTCCTGACACATGAAAATTATAATAAATTCAAATTTCGTTGTCATAAATACATTTCTGTGAGGACACAGCTAGTTTGTCCATCTACCTATGGCTGCCTCTGCACTACAACAACAGAGCTGAATAGCTGCAACAGAGACCACATGCCCTGCGAGGCCCAAGACTACCAGATTCTTTATGAAGAGCATGCCAACCCACTGAAGATAACCTATGAGCTTTTCCACCGATACAAAGAAACTGAAGTCACTCAGTCATGCCCGACTCTTTGCGACCCCATGGACAGTAGCCTGCACTGAGTTCCTCCGTCCATGGGATTTTCAAGTCAAGAGTACTGGAGTGGGTTGCCATTTCCTTCTCCAGGGTATCTTCCCAACCCAGGGATCAAACCCAGGTCTCTCGCATTGTAGACAGACAATTTACCATCTCAGCCACCAGGGAAGTCCACCGATATAAGCAGTTTTCAAATCCAGACACAATGCATTCCAGAAATACAAAATGGAGACTCGTCAAGTCCAGAGTTAAGACGATCAACCACTGCTCCACCCCAAAGACCACACTACTAATTATGCCCACTCTTAACTAAATAATGGGAAAAGTCACTGCCGTCTGCAACCGTACATGCTGATGTCATATAAATTCCTATTTCCCAACAGCATTATTTTCAAAATTGATGAAATGTAAACAGCAGGCCACTTTATGCCTCTTCTTAACTTCTATCAGAGCCACAGAAAACAAAATGATAAATTTTCTTTGGGTTTCTTGGCAGGAACCGATATATATATAATTTCAGCCTTCATCTCCCAATTTCCTTCATTTATCAGAAATGGTGACAAAAAAATTTCTAATTAGATAATTCTAATCTCAAGGAATGGGGTGTGATGGAAGACTTCAGAATCACTATCTGTTCTTGCAAAACAAAATAGATAGTCTATTCTCCCTAGAGGGGCAGGAGATTTATCAATAGACAAAAGGATGCAAAAAGCCAATAGATAAGGTGTAATTAAAGATCAGGCCTATAAATTTTATACTGACATAAACTTAACAGGATTTGCAGGTGGAAATTCAGGGTTTAAGACCAGGGTATAATCATGACAATAATACCTTTCAGTTCTATGAGCCACAACATAGAAAATGCATACATTTATTATTGAGACTAATACTCTGTGCCTCCAAGCACTTTCATAAAAAAATTTGAATTATTCAGTGCTATAGTGATTTCCAAAGTGGTCTATCTTGCTCAAAAATTCCTCCTTAATTAGCTAAAAATACATTTCCCATATATTTTTGAGCATCAAAATCTCTTTTAGAGAGATTTAGATCACCTGTCTTTTTTTTGATAGTTGTTAGACGCATAAACCAGAAAGGCCTGTATATTCTTGTAGATTTTTTTTTTTGCCCCTTAAAATGTAAGAAAATTATTTCCAAAGTAGTACTCAGAGTTGTAATAATGTATACTCTCTCTTCACTGACTCCAATTGAAAAGAGCTACAGCAATATCGCAGTGGGCTGAAATATATAAAACTAGCAAGATCTGATTAGAAAATAAAGTTGCGTTTCTTAGATTAAAGCATAATAGGTCATTTTGATACGTGATGCTTTGCAATATTTAGCAGATATTTAGCAGCTTGAGACAAAGCTTATATTTTCTGCTCTCTGAAATCACAGCCTCTGGGAAGAGACAAGAAAAGGCCACGTCTTTCGGAAAATTACAAGTTTGGTACAATAACTCATTAACAAGTAAAGTTCAGAAATAAATGCAAATTGAGGGGAAAAGGCAGGTTGAGGAAACAGGTGGGAGATAAATTAAGGTACTTATCACCTTGAGGAAAAACAGGCTTGAATATTTCAACTTTCAGGGAACTACAAAAGGTTTGAACAAACAGAAATCAGGCGTGAAACTGATTAAAAGTGTGCCTTTGAGTAAGTGTAATGGGACGTGAACTGGCCCGTATGATCACGATGGGAACCAGTCAACTTACCCGAGTAGGCCCAGTATGGGTCGCCCGAAGCCTTGCGCCTGCGGATCTGCGCCTGCACCGAGCTGCCCTGTCTGTTCTCGTGCAGGGTCCCCACGTAGCCCTCCGTCAACGCTGCAAGACAGGAGAGGTGCAGTGAGTCAAAACCGTCCCCCTGCTGCACCCAGGAGCGGTGTCAAATGCACACAGCTCTGTAACTGCCTAGAAGCACAGACCTTGGGGTAGCTGAATAGAACTTCCTGACTTTATAGAACAACAACTACAGGAGAACCTCAGGAGATTACAAGGATTATCATTAATACTAACAATAGCTTGTGTATGTGTTAGGTCGCTCAGGCATGTCCAACTCTTCGCGACCCCATAGATTGTAGCCTGCCAGGCTCCTCTGTTCAGGGGCATTTCCAGGTAAGAATACTGGAACGGGTTGCCATTCCCTTCTCCAAGATCTTCTTGACCCGGGGTTCGAATCCTGGTCTCCTGCGCTGGCAGGCAGATTCTTCACCGTCTGACCGAACTACAGTGAATCTTTTCTCCGTACCATGAACCCGAGGTGCACTAAACCCTTTACATGCATCATCTTGTATAATTTGCAACACACCACCAGGCAACAGATGCAGTTTCAGTAACAGGCCCATTCTATTGATAAGCAAACTACAGCTTAGAGTAGTTGAGTAACTTTAACAACTAGCAGACCTGGAACTCGCAGCTTTGGTTCCAACTGTGTGTATAAGCCTATACCCTAGGTGCAAAGTGCGTCCAGCCTTATTTAATATTCACTGAGCAAGGAGTCATTCCATCTCTTTTACAGATGGAGGAATGAACGCTCAGGGACACTGAGTATGCAGCAGATCAAGGAATCCAACATAAGTATGCATGCCACAGAGCTCCGGCCTCTACCATCCAAACACAGCACAGTCTCAGGCCTGGGAGCCACCCCGTGATTAAGAACCAGTCCTTCACAAACTCTGGATCCCAGAGTCACCTATTATATCTGAAGATATGAAACCTGAAACCCTCCAAGGCCAGCAATGCTCAGAAAAGAAGCACTGTTTAATGATGCATTTCTTTGAAAACTCAAAATGAATCCAATTTTCTACCCCATTATCAAGAGCTTCCATCTGCCTGCTATAGTGTTCAAAGCCCTCCCCTCCCAGCCACTTCATGGATGCAAATTTCTTCTGTGGTGAGCCCACACCTGACTGCCCCGATGTGTCAGAAGACAAGTATCTCAGGTGCCCAGAATCCAAAATGAATTGGAGCTACACTTCAAACAATACATCCCAGCTGTCTGTGTTAATATTTAAATGCACCCAAACAAAATCAAGTGTGCCTCTGAAAAGCAAGGAGAATGATTAGAGGAGCTATATATTCAGTTTAAGACTCTGAAGGCACCAAGAAAGCACAATACAGTCTCTATTTCAAATTAGCCAGAGTAGTGATAATAGGAATCATCTCACCATGATGGCATTAATTTTGTTCACAATGTGATGGTCAGGAAGGAAAATCAGGAAATATGTAAGTATTACACTTTATGCTTGCATGTCAGTTGCCAAGACTGGCTTTAAAAGAAACAAAGCTTGAACAAGAGCTACTCCACAAATACAAGCCCTTTGGAGGGAAATGAGAATCTTATAAAATCCAGACACAAATCAGCAAAGTAAACCAGGCGTCATGTATGCCCGCTGTTTGGTCCCGAATGACAGAGTCAAAACCTAAGTTACTAACCATTTTATAAGAATGATGGCAGTTTAGGTATATATGATCCAATCCAACCTGTACTCTTGCAGGTAAGCCATTCAGAATCTCAGAAAGTTGATCATTCTAAGTTTCCGGGGATAAAAAACAAAATTTCCCATTTCTTCATCTATTTTTTTCCTCCACTAAAGCAAACTACTTGGTTGACTTCATGGTCTGTTCATAGTAACTTGTGTTATCTTCATAATGACCCTATGAGGTTGGTATTTTTAGCTCTGTTTTACAGATAGGGAAACTGAGGTTCACCCACATAGCCAAATACCCATTAAAAAGTTTCCTAAATTGTTCGGCTTATTTCTGTGCCTATGGGAGACATTTTATGTATCTGTTTACTACACTTCTTAGAGCTAATTCACTCTAAATAATTACTCCCAAATAATCCTTCCTCTTTGTACGAGGACAATGAGTAAAAACCGTGCCCCCATTCCCATACATACCACTGGGGTCAGGGGCATGGTTTGCAGTGATTCAGTAGAGTAAGTGAAACAAAGCCCACCTTTGGAGCTGCCAGGGCAACAGGACTGGCTGTCTCATCCATGACTTGTGACCCAGCCGGTGGAGTAGGGTATGAAGATTACCAAAGCAGAGACACTGCAACAAATTTCCACTATGTTATCAGGTATTTAAAAAGCACCACATGCCCAGAGCTGAAAAAGGTGCTTTCCTCATAGTACCTGGTGTCATCCTTTATACCAATCCTGTGAGGTTGGTAGGTTTAGCTTAGTGATATATATGTTTGGGAATGGGGACACCAGCCAGTCCGAGAGAGTCTTCTCTCTCTTGCTGAAGGTATTATGACAAAAGTTGAAGCCTCATGGGGGTGGTTGAGGGTCGAGCACAGGATCAGCAAAGGTGCTCAAAATGGAACCAAGCCAGAAAATGCAAAATCTATGGATCAATTCGGTTGAAAAACTTGAAGATCAGGACAAAGCCAATTTGAAATCAACCCCTGGAAGGCTTATAGTTACATGACCAATTACTCACCAATGCTTACTTTTCCCCCAATGTCACTAATGTGACCTTGGTGACCTTCAAACAGGATACAACACCCAATAATCAATTTTTCCATGCAGAAAATGCTATTGTTGGACTAGAGTTCTCTCAACCCAAGCTGCTTTAAAAACAGAACAAAAAATAAAGACCCTATGCGTTGGACCCTGCCTCCAGAGATTCATCTTTAGTCTAAGGTGTGGAATCAAAATAGCAGTATTTTTTCTTGTTGTTGCTAAAAGTTTTCCAGGCTATTCTATTTTTCAACCAGCGATAAGAACCACAAACCTCCCTGCAGAGCTGGACCTTAGGCCCTGTTCATTGTGACACTGTCCACTCACACTCACAGCCTGTAACTTGCCGGGTTAAATAAGCCTGTCTTAATTTTAGTAAAGACCTGGCCAAAGAAATGAATAGCCTACTCCAAGAATCACACCAGTGTGGCGTAAACCTGAGCACTTAAGACAAATTTGAACCAAACCAGAGATCCAGCCAGATTCTGCTCACCAACAAATGAACCAGGTATAAAAGTAAAGAAGGAATGAGGTATAAATGAGGTATCCTCAAGGATATTAATTTATACACTTTATACCAGACCCACTAGAATCATAGTCTCCATACCTAGTATCCCCAGGTTTTTTTCTTTGCTAGAAAGTGTTTTATTTCTCAGTCAGTCATACATGAAGCATGTGTGCATGCTAAGTCAATTCAGTTATGTCTGACTCTATGTGATCCTATGGACTGTAGCCCACCATGCTCCTCTGTCCATGATAGGATTCTCCAGGCAAGAATACTGGAAAGTGAAAAGTAGAAGTTGCTCAGTCGTGTCTGACTCTTTGTGACCCCATGGACTGTAGAGTCCATGGAATTCTCCAGGCCAGAATACTGGAGTGGGTAGCCTTTCCCTTCTCCAGGGGATCTTCCCAACCCAGGGATTGAACCCAGGTCTCACACATTGCAGGCGCATTCTTTACCAGCTGAGCCACAAGGGAAGCCCAAGAATACCAGAGTGGGTAGCCTTTCCCTTCTCCAGTGGATCTTCATGACCCAGGAATCGAACCGGGGTCTCCTGCATTGCAGGTGGATTATTTACCAACTGAGATATTAGGGAAACCTAAGAATACTGGAGTAGGTTGCCATTTCCTCCTCCAGGGGATCTTCCTGATTCAGAGATCAACCCATATCTCCTGTATTTCCTGCACTGGCAGGCAGGTTCTTTACCACCAGTGCCACCTGGGAAGCCCCAATATTTCTCAGAACCTTTGAGAATATTAGGGAGCAGCAAAGGAGAACAAAGCCCAGCAGCAGTTACATTACCCATCCTGCTTGCAGTATGGCGCTACAGAGTCCAAAGTTTCATCAGGTAAGTACTTCAGCCAAGTACTTAGAAGGAGACGGTAATCCCGACACTCTTTAACTGACTGCATACAAGCCATAGGTTTTAGGGTCTCACATCCGGCAGCTCTCCAAGCCCACTAAACTATCAGTGATAAAGCACATCTACAAAGATATGTCCAACCCAAGACACAGGGAGGTACGCATCAGAAGATGCTCCCCTGACTGTGGGAAGTAACAGAACCCATACCCCGAAGTGCAGGGATTTTCCCAGCCATCCAAACACATCACAAGGGAGTGCAAGGCCTCTGCTCTGGGCAGGGGGACTGCCTGTCTAAAGGGGGTTTCACTTGGGCCAAAAGGAAGGGGCGTGGCTTTGCTGTATAAAGACCAACAGACTAGAAGTGACAGAGGGCAGGGCCATCCCACGGAAGGTGGGTTAACTTGGTCATCACATACCCCAAAGTACTCAGGAATGACACAGGTTGAACCCAGCAAGGTAAGAATGGGCAGGAAGACCTGCTTTGCAAGGACATGCTGTATAACCTATGAAGAGCGCCAAGGTCCCTGAGACAAGGAGCTCTAAACCTACCTCACACGACAGAGCTTGATATATGGGATGCGCTCAGTAATGAGTGACTGAGTGATTGAATGAATACACAAACACCAGAAAAACCGATGGTGCCTATGTTAGCGTCTAGAGTGTGTGTGTGTGTGTGTGTGTATGTGTGTGTGTGTACGTATGCTTTCATGAGCCATAAGCAAAAACACTGTCTTCTTCCCTACTGTCTCGCTTTTTAATCACTGCTCACCTATCAGAAAGATCAAACATCTAAAACATGAAGCTAGAAGGAACTAGCTGGAGGATCTAACAGGCATTTAGGAAGCATCTCAGAAATGAACCAGGTGGCAAAGATCTTTACCACCCCAGCAGCAGATTTCTCTTAACACATCAACTATTCATTAAAGGTAACTATATTTAGTTTTTCATTTTATTCCATCTATGTCAGTAGTGTGTGATTTTTCCCCCTCATGAGAACATTATCATGTATTACTTGTACCGCATAATTGAAAACACAATTTCAAGTCCCTTCTTCAAATGTATTTTGATCATATGACAAAGCGCTCCCTAAAAGCAACTTTTAAAAATTATTTGAACAGCAGTCAAAAACTGTATACAGAGTATATTAAGCAACCTAACATCTCATTGGCAAGGAGCAAAGATTTACAAAAAGAAACATCTGTGGTTCCCAAGTAAAGACACAGACTCAGCATACCAAATTCAATCAATTTTAATACTCTCTGCACTCTTCTCAACTCCAACAGCCAACCAACGGCAGCATGACAATGATATGGTGAGGTTATGAATCATGCTATTGATTTTCAATATCTTCTGTGCAGAAAATTAAATTATGTAAATGCATGCCTTTACGGATCCTTACCTTAATGTGAAATTGCTTACTTGCTTATGTCAGCAACTTAATTACACAATTAAAAATGGTGCATGCTTATGAAAATATCCAGTTTCACTTCTCAGAACAGACAGGAAGTGTAAATCTGCCTATGGTTATCAGGTGACTATCAAGAGGGAGGAGTTGGTATTATGCAAACATATATTTCATATTCTTCCGAGTTCTGCAGCACCAAGCCCACTATGGTTTATGGAGGTGAAGTCATCTGAGAGCAAGAAGCTCAGGAGAGCTTGCAGTGGTTTATAATACTTCAAGCAATAGGGTTCACAGTGATATAACAGGTGGAGAAGAAAGAAAGAATGCCCAACACTATATACTGTTACGCACTCCTCTTCAAAGAGGTTGTGTCTGATGACACTCGAACCAACACACACACACACACACACACACACACACACAACAAACCTGGACATGAGGAGTATTAAACTCGGATAGCTTTCAAGAGTCTGGATAGTATAATAATAATATGACAATACGATTTTACAAAAGGAAAATCCAGCTACTTCCATCATCCAGGAGAATGTCTCTCTCAGTGCTGACAGGATAAAAGTAGAGATTTCAAAACCAATAGCGTTAACTAGCCAATGACTCCCAGGTCTCCCTCAGTAGGGGGAATCTTTAAGTTGGTTGTTATGCAGAAAGCTGACTGAATGACAGGTCTTTTCATCAGGGAGTCTTCATAAACTCTATCCCCTCTCACAACTTCTACGGAGCCTACCTCATTTCCAGCCTAAAGCAAAAAAGATAAAAATGTTTCCAGACCCAAGGGCCCAATCCTTTTCTACAAAAATATCCTAAAGAGCTTACCTACCACAGAAGATAGCAACAAAATGATTTCCTATGTGCATGATTTAATTTCCCAGAGCCACCAGACAGAGTTTGTAACAATAAATGTTTTTATTCTGGGAATATAAAGGCAGCTGTGTATCCCATCTGCCTTAACAATATCTTCAGAAGGATTTGGTGTCATCCTTTACTCTCAGTGTTTTACAGAAATGTTGACTTGAGAGGGGACAAAAAGTTTCAAGCCATGTTAACTTTCTGGCTGAATATTTCTCACCCAAAGAGACCGGCTCATTTAACACCACATTAAATAACATTCCTGACATAGATGTCTTTCCATTGGTTTCCCTGTGAGAGAAAGATCACTGAAGCTACATAAAAATAAATAGTTACGGATTGATAAATAATGTTCTCTTTCAAAATTACAAATGTGTACACAGAAATTACAGAGTACAACTAATGTCTGTTTTTGACAAAAGGATTCCATTTACACGTGCATTTATATATGTGAAAACGAAAGAAAGTCAGAGGTGCCTACAAAGAAATGAAAACAGTGGCCACCAAGTCTTTCAAAACGACCACACTGTTCCTCCACATTACTGTTTCATCTTACCAAAATATATAACAATGTCCACTTTAGCACAGCAACATCATCATACAGGGGAATGGGGGTGTGACGGTAGTTATGTAAAGGTGAAACCAGAGTCTGTTTATGAAGAGAACAGCCCCAAACTCCATCTACAAGTCACATATCTTGTATACAAAACAAAATGTGTAGTGACACTTGAGGGTATTTCCACTTAACTATATGTCCAGTTCTAGGTGATGCCAAAGGGACTTAGAAGCCTGGGAGAATTGGTCAGCTTCCATCCAAAAATGAAAACGTCAAAGACATTCTGGTTCCCCAGGGCCAGGATGAGAATTACTTAGGACGATGGATAGATGGCTCTCATATTAAGAGTCCTAGTTCTCTTCCAGAGTTACTGCCAAAAAGAAGCCCACTACAATATAAAATAAGCACTCACATTTTCAAATGCAGAATGTCTATTTCCAGAATGGCAGACAAGCAGTTAAGCAGCCTGTTTATATCTATTATAACTGCTCATACAACAAACAAATTAAAGATCCCTCAAGGATGATGAAATCTCTATCAAATATAATTTTCTCTAAATTTTAGAGTGCATTTAAGAACATTAAGTCCCAGACAATAGTCTAAAATGAATAAACCTTTATCTTTTTCGTGACTACAATGGGCAAAAGTATCAAATTATAGTTAAAGTAATTAAATATTCCATCAGGCTCTCATCTCCTTTTGTGCCTGTATTTCAATTAATTGCAGGAAAAGTACTTAGTGAGCTTCCCAAAAAGTAGAATCAAAAAGTGCATTCCTTTGTAACTATTGCATTACAAATGTTCCCTCCAGTTGTTTGTGATACTGAGCTAACCTCAAATACAATAGATTCTATTACAGTAGATTACCTATTTTATCACATTCAAATGTACCTACTGTCCCAACTACAACAAAAAAAAGTATTTTTCATCATCTAAAGTGATAAAGATACCTAATAAACAGCCATGAATTTTTTAAGTAAAACAGACTACTAAAACTCAAAGGCAGTTCAAAGAAAGAAGAAATCACACAGCAATATAGTATCTTAGATCCGGGAAATAGAAAACATTTTTACAGGTTTGTAAAAAATGCCTTCAGACAGGTAGAGAGGCAAAATAATGACCTTCTCCTCCATATTTTACGTTAAAATAACACTGATTAAAAAAAGGAAGAATTTTTTTCCTTTTTAAATCTGACAAAGCTAAAAGAAACCCCAAAAACTAGAGTGATTCATCTGCTCTCAATTATGTCACAGTTATAAAAATTTCAGAAATAAAAAAACACACTTCACAGTAGATCCGAGAAAAGGTACACTTAAATAACTGATTTAAATGGGGGCTCATTACACGTGTGATGAAAATCTGAAAAACATCTCGGTTCACTCTTGCTCAGAGGCACCCTTCTAAAAAAGAACTGGCCTCCTGACTTCAAACATCATACAGAAATAACCAACCCATTTTACTACTACTACCAACCCATTTTACTACTGCTTGGTTCTCAAAGAATCAAGTCTCTAGATTCCACAAGATTCCTGGGAAGATCATACATAGATAATATTGCAATAATGTCAACTGCCAGAAATCGGTACTTCTCATTTTACAACTGTGCCACCTCTTTGAATCCTTAGTGATCAACAGAACTGGCAGATTCAGCTTAGCCATCTCAACTGGTGGCCACTGTGGTAAATGTAGCCATGGACTCAGATGTTTTGTTTCACCCACTCTATGTGTATACATGTATTTGTGTTTAACTACTTGTCAACATGAGAAAATCTGAGAAAGAACTCTGTGTTTATTAATGAGAAATCTGAACTTTGTTCTCAAACAGAAAAAAATACGCTATATAAGCAGTGAGTAGGTCTTCAGAGAAGAATCATGACCCCATCCAGTCCCACTGATGATGTATATTTCTTATCTAGTTTCTATAGACATCTGGGTTTTCCACCCATGGCCTAACTCAGGAATAAGTTAGTTACTAACTCAGTCTTTGTCCATGAAAAAGGCACTATTAAAAGTACCATCAACATAGTGACTCCCATACTTCTTCCAATAATCCTGTGGCTTAGGTACAATTATTCAAAACAGGCATGTAACTTTTGTTATGAACAGATAGCCTTGAACCAGATATTCCTCTCAAGCCTGCATAACTGACCCTATGCTACAGCAATTCTTCACAAAACTGAGTTTTAGGATTCATAACAACATCTGTGAATTAATAGTTACTCCACCTGCTCAAAACTAAATAAGCATCACAAGTGATAAAGTTTCTCCATGGGCCTCTGAAAACTAAAACCCTAACAGTTTCAAAAGAAAGGATTTGTCAAAGCCACTCCTCCCACCACTATTGCCAATTGTCTGAGATAAAATCATGTTCTGATAGTTCCACCAGAAAAAAGTAGAGTGATTTTCCTAACACGATGTGGAAAATATCCAATTACAATTACAATTATACAAACATTGGTAATTTATCTGTAAAAAGAAAGTCTCTTACATTAAAGCAGAAAGAAATACAAAGTTAAATTTCAGTTAGGGAAACAAACTGAGACTCTAATTAATAAATTTCCTTCATTCATATTTTCTTTTGTTTCAAATTTATAGCTGGGACTGCCTGACAACTTTTTATCCCGGAGAAACAAAGAATAAACTTTAGAACACGGGCCTTTTATATAGCTGAGGCATATATATACATATAGTCCCTATGAAATATTGAATGAAAAATATTCAGTGAGATGGGCATTCTTCATAGAACAAAAAGAAACCAGCAAAGAAAAAAACTTGACTTAAGTATTGTTGGGTGCCCATTGTAAAACTATGGTGCATCTTATCAAGCCTGGCAAAATGTGCCATAATGCACATTTCCAGAATTTGGAGAGAGTAAGCTCCACAGTGACAAAAATACCCACCAAGATAATTCCTGACCACAGTAGATGGGAGAAAACACACTGAAGGCACTTCAGTCCCTGGGCTCCGGGGTCACATACAGAGGGCATTCCAGACACCACACAGCTTTCCCCTAGACACCAGCCAGTCACAGTGTGGTCAGACCTGCCTAGCTAGTGAACCCAGAAGCCGGTGCCTCTGGGGCCACGTAACAGGCACTATATAAATCCAGGCTGGCCAGCCACCCCGTGGCCTCCAGCTGTCTATGTCTCAAGAGTTCTCTGCACTGCTAGGCAACAAAATACCCACTCGACCTCCACCCTGTCTCAGTAGTTCCTAACCCTTTCTTGCCAAAAGGAAGATTTCTAGCAAACATGGTAAGGCAGGTATCCCTGGTCTTTCCAAGGCAGAATACGACAACACCAAGGAACTCAACGACACACACCATATAGGGAAGCCTGGCGTGCTGCAGTCCATGGGGTCGGAGAGTCGGACACGACTGAGCGATTGAACCGAACTGAACA
Source organism: Bos indicus (assembly GCF_029378745.1). Lineage (NCBI taxonomy): Eukaryota > Metazoa > Chordata > Mammalia > Artiodactyla > Bovidae > Bos > Bos indicus. Next base: position 39,504,527 of record NC_091781.1, read on the forward strand.
TTACCCCCACCATCTTGAAGCTTTCTTTCCACTAGCAGGTTCAATCAATCCATGCATAAATTATCATTTGTGTACATGGTAAAACAAATACAAAAAGTAAGTGAAACAAGCATGACACAATAGGGAAAAATACTAGTAAGGAAGGAAAGTAAAAAGATCAGTCAATAAAGGAGACATCACTTTAGTTGAAGGCACTGATGTACCATATGGGAGGACAGAGGTCAGGATGGGGGGGCGGGGGGGCAGGCATGGATGAGGATACTGAGGCAGGAAAGACAGTGGCGTAAGGAGGCCAGCCTGGCTGAAGCTCCGTGAGCCAGTGTGGAGAGGAGGAGGAGGAATACGTGTAAGACCCTGCAGCATGAGCTCTAGGTCAGTCTGGGAAAGCAATGAAGGACTCCAAGTGAGCAATCAATGTCTCGTACGTGCTTTCCTTTAAAACAGCTTTCTTGATACATAATAGGCCTTAGTATATTTACAGAGCTGTGCAACCATTACCATAATCTAACTGTATAACATTTTCCTCAATGTATGCTTTGAAAAGGTGACTCTGCCCTGGCCGGGATACTGGCAAGAGCAGAAAACAGTGGCTCATCACCTAGGCTCCCAGGGTAAGTCAAGACAAATCATTCATAAAATGTACATTTGCACCTGTGTCGAGGGTGGGGGCGGTGGTGGGAAAGGGCTGTTCATGGAGGGAAAATTTAAAACAAATAGTAGCCTAATATTCACATCAGATCAGATCAGATCAGTTCAGTTGCTCAGTTGTGTCCGATTCTTTGTGACCCCATGAATCGCAGCACACCAGGCCTCCCTGTCTATCACCAACTCCCGGAGTCCACCCAGACTCAGGTCCATCGAGTCAGTGATGCCATCCAGCCATCTCATTCTCTGTCTCCCCTTCTCCTCCTGTCCCCAATCCCTCCCAGCAGCAGAGTCTTTTCCAATGAGTCAACTCTTCGCATGAGGTGGCCAAAGTACTGGAGTTTCAGCTTTAGCATCAGTCCTTCCAAAGAAATCCCAGGGCTGATCTCCTTCAGAATGGACTGGTTGGATCTCCTTGCAGTCCAAGGGACTCTCAAGAGTCTGACCAAAAGCCTACTTGGTTTATTTTCAGTTTTATTTTACTATTACTTTCTACAATTTTCCCCTTTGCCCCTTTTCACCTGAATTCGGATTTGCACTAGTTTAATCAAGCAATTACTTGCTTTTACATGTCCAATTGGCAAAAGATAATTAATTAGAGACAAATCAGAAACATCTATTTACAAACACAATGGAGGAAAAGAAAGAAGGTCAGAATACTTATTATCACTATATTTTGTTTTAGAGCTAAATAGTGCATAACTATATTCTCAGTATCTTATAAGAAAAAAATTACCTGCCTATATAATGCTTATGGAGGTATACACTGCCTACTATGGATATTGAAGGTGGGTGAATTTTTTTTAAAGCAGTTTTATCATCATTTAAACATGGACAAGCGTATGGCTTTAAGCCCAACTGGCTTCTCTCTGCCTCCCCAAATGATTCTCTTAAAAAAAAAAAAAAAAACCCTCTATATTGGCATAAAGGCAGACACACAGATCAATGGAACCCTAGAGAGCCCAGGAAAAACCCACAGGGATATGGACAATTAACTCACAACAAAAGAGCCAAGAGTACACAATGGGGAAAGAACAGTCTCTTCAAAAAAAAAATGGTGCTGGGAAAACTGGACAACCATATGCAAAAGAATTAAAACAGGCCACCATATTACACCATACACAACAATTAACTCACATTGGATTCAGACGTTAGACCTGAAACCATACAATTCCTACAAGCGAACAGAGGTGGTAATCTCCTTCACAGTGGTCTTACAGATTTTTTTTTTCTTAAGGGATGAGATATGACTCCAAAGTCAAGAGAAACAAAAGCAAAAATAAACAGATGGGACTACATCAAATTAAACAGCTTATGCACAGTGAGGGACGCATCAATGAAACAAAGAGGCAACCAGCTGAATGAGAGGAGATATTTGTGAATGATTTATTCAATAAATATCAGAAATAAAGAACTCATGTAACTCAACAACAACAAAAGAACCCAATTTAAAAAACAGGCAGAGGCCAAATAGACTTTTTTCCAAAGAAGACATACAGGTAGTCAAGAGGCAGATAAAAGGTGGAAAGATGTTCAACATCACTAACTGTCAGGGAAATGCAAATCAAAGCAACAGTGACATATCATCCCATACCTGTCAGGATGGCTGTCGTCAAAAAGACAGCAAATTACAAGTGGTAGCAAGGATGTAGAGAAAAGGGAACTCTTAAATCTTGTGTGTGGAATTGTAAACTGCAGCCACTATAGAAACTAGTACAGAGATTGCTCTAAAAATTAAAAATAGAACTACCATATGATCCAGTTCTTCTACTTCCGGGTATTTACCCAAAGAATAAGAAAACACTAATTTGAAAGGATATATGTACCGCTATCGTAGAAGGCAATGGCACCCCACTCTAGTACTCTTGCCTGGAAAATCCCATGGATGGAGGAGCCTGGTAGGCTGCAGGCCATGGGGTCACTAGAAGTCGGACACGACTGACTGACTTCACTTTCACTTTTCAGTTTCATGCATTGGAGAAGGAAATGGCAACCCACTCCAGTGTTCTTGCCTGGAGAATCCCAGGGACGGGGGGCCTGGTTGGCTGCCATCTCTGGGGTCGTACAGAGTCGGACACGACTGAAGCGACTTAGCAGCAGCAGCAGCAGCAGCATGTACCGCTATGTCCACTGCAGTGTTATCTACAACAGCCAAAGTATGGAAACAAGCTAAGTATTCATTGAAAGATAAATGGATAAGAAGATGTAGCAGATACACAGTGGAAGACTGTGTGCTAAGCTGCTCAGTTGTGTCTAACTTTTTGTGGTCCCATAGACTGTAGCCCACCAGGCACCTCTATCCATGGGATTTCCCAGGCAAGAATATTGGAGCAGGCTGCCATTTCCTACACCAGAGGGATCTTCCCAATCCAAAGATCCAACCTGCATCTCTTGCATCTCCTCAATTTCCAGACAGGTTCTGTACCACTATCACCACCTGGGAAGCTGATGGAATACAACATAGCCATAAAAAAGAAGAAAATCTTGCCATGTGCAACAAAATGGGATGGACTTTGAGGGTATTATCCTAAGTGAAATAAGGTAGAAAAAGATAAACACTATGATTTCACTCATATAAAATCTAAAAAGCAAAACAAATGAATAAACAATATAAAACAACAAAAATCACAGATACAAAAGCAGAAGGGTAGGGCGCACAGTGGGAGAAGGCAATGGCAACCCACTCCAGTGTTCTTGCCTAGAGAATCCCAGGGACGGGGGAGCCTGGTGGGCTGCCGTCTCTGGAGTCGCACAGAGTCAGACACGACTGAAGCGACTTAGCAGCAGCAGGAAGCACAGGGACAGGGGATAGTGGTGTGGGGGTGAACTTTATGGTGATGGATGGCAAGTAATGGTGGGGGTCACTTCGAAGTATATATAAACACAGGATGATAATGTTCTACAGCTAAAACTCACATTATATACCAATTTTACCTCAATTTAATGAATAAATTGTTATCTGCCTTAATAAAATCAAAAGCCACATTCCACTGTCACAACAGCGACAAAAAAAGCCCTGTCTCTTCTACAAGTGTGAGCAATAGAACAGTAAGGAACCTGAGTGAAGAATAATTAATAAATTAAACTATAGGAGTTCATCTTTGCACAAGAACAGAAATTTTGTCCTTAGTAACTGTCCAGGAATGTCTATAGTTACCAAAAAGTTTTCAGGGACAAATATACATTGTGACTGGTAGGACAATAAATTGCCAAATTACTTCTCTCTTCTTTATTCTAAGTCCATATATAGGACCATTTCTACTTCCTGAAATACTGAGAATCAAACCTTTCATAGGCTTGATTCAATTAAGGTAGATCTGCCCCTGGAATTTAAGAGAAAAAAATTACCCAAGCAATAAGGTAGTATTGCCCAGGCAACCACTTTAATGTTGATACTCGGAATATCCCAGGGCTTCAAGCGATTTCTGTTATCTCCATTTGTATTATGCATTAGCTTCACTTCCTTTCCAGCAATAATGTGGTTTGCTTTGTTCTCAACTGCAGAAAGAAATCATCAGAAGAAATATTGTGCATTCTGCTTTGCTTCAAGAGGAGTTATTAACTTCAAATAACACAAAGCAAGTCTCAAGGAAAATAATTTAAAAGGGCTATTACAATCTTAAATAAAATGATTTAATTAAAAACTCTAACCACATGGAAATTTTCATCAGATCACATCAAGATGGCTAAAGCATTTATCTGTAAATCAGCTTTAACTAGCTCTAAAAGCAACGGCTTCAACTAATTGTATGAAAAAGACTCAGTTTGCTTTTTTAGGAAAAAGAAGTATTTAACCCAAAGTCTGTTTCTGATGAACAACTGGCAGCTACTAAATAAGCAATTTTATTCTTGTTTTCATTTTTGGTTGCGCCTTTTCAAACGTCTGACTCTGACCAATTATACTGCAAGATCCATTTGAAGAGTCAAATGGAAAAGCAGTTTTATGACTTTAGAAGAGTTAAGTTCAAAATTGAAAGTTCAGTTCTGTTCTCCTCTCCTAACTATTTGTACATAAGAAGCTGGATAAAATCAATTTCAAGGAGACAATTTCAACTCTCAATGTAAATCCTTTTATGACTCTGCAATATAGTCAAAGTGGGGTTAGGGAGGGGGAATAAAAAGACAGTTTCCTTTATTTTTTTTTTAATATAATGATGCCGAAAGGCAACTTTGTACCTTTGGAGGCTCCCCTATCAGGCAAATTGAATGGAACAAACTGTTCCTTTGATTTTTAGACAGCAGATGAGAAAGATATGCAATAAAACACTTTGAAACAAATTGGTACAATCCGTGTACCAGAACTACAGGCCTGAAGATTACAGAAATCCTGAGTGAATTTTGAAAAATAAACACTCCTTTAAATATTGCTTGCAGAGGTTTATTAAACACATTCACTCTTAAATATCACTTCTGCATAATCAGTGAGTGAGTATTAAGTGAAAATGTGAGAAAAATGGGTGGGGCTAGAAGCTGGCAGAAAACTTCAGGTTTTTCTTTTGTACCACCCTACAGTTGGCAAACCATTTTTCTCATATTTCCCACAATAGAACCAAAAAGGCTGCATATTTTAGGCAATGTAGAAATCATATATGATCTCTCAGATTTTATTCAGGAACCAATGTTTCCGAGAAAGGAGTTTGTGAAATGCATTAAGGACTTTTCCCTTCACTCAGTATGAGAGAAGATGTTATAACCAGAGAGTTCATATTAAAATAATTTTACCCAGAGCAGAACGATGCTAAATCCAGAACAAAACAGTAGTGGAATGGGGGAGTGGAGCTAAAGATACTGTGGAAGAAAGAAAAAAAAAAAAAGGTCGTTAATACGTTTCAGAAAGAAGTATTTTTTTAACCTCTATGTAAACATCAAAAAAAAATCATTCCTATAATTCCTCCTGTATTTCTTTAAGTCTCTAAAATTAACAAAAATAATTAATAAAGATGCTGAGATAGCTAATATTTCTTTAGCACTTAACTATGTACTGGGAGGCACCACATTCTTCAGCTGGATGATCTCATTTAATCTTCACCAGAACTCTGAGGGGTAAATCCTCCCAGCTTTCTAGTTCCCAAGGCACAAAATTGTTAAGAACCTTGTCAAAGTCACATTACACTGCACAGGACAGAGAAAGGAATTCAAACCTAGACACTTTAAAGAGACAGAAGAGGAAAAATGAAGCTCCACTGAGACCTCCCTATAAAGTCTGTGGGTCTGTAACAGGGAAATAGATGGTGCATATTTAGTTCTTTTTTTAAAAAAATTAGAGACCTAAACATTAACACAGAACATGTTTGGAAGCTACAGTGACCTCTGAACCAGGTCCATTCTCATATTACACATTCTTTTCCAAGGACCCCTCCAGATACTGAGGTTGCCCCAACCTATGTCCCCGAGAAGAAACAGTGTATTTTCTATTGTCCTTTAAGAGATTTCACACTGAAAGAATCTCCTATAGAACTCTCTAGTTGCAACTAAAAATACTATGATAAAAGTGATAATTCCTGAAAATTATTACAAGAGCTTGCAAAGAGAATTCTAACACTACAGCCTACACAGGAAGGCATTATCCTAACACCAGCTAACTGCTGAGAAAACAACTCATTCTCACTACAACAAAAAAATAGGATGTTCCACAAAGGCATATGTTCACATCTGAACTGAGAACTGGGGATGAGAAGAACCCCTTCCAACTATACTGTCAAATACAGGAGTCACCTGGGGGAAACCCTGAACTCTGCTGTGCTATAAAACACACAAAAGGATTTCAAATGCTTAGTAAGAAAAAAATTATCATCTCATTAGTATTTTGTTTGGGATACATTTCACAATGATATTTTGAATATACTGTATAAAATGAATCTCTACCTAAACTGCTGGAAATATGTTGCTTACTTCCTCCTAACACTCCTGCCCCGAAGACAAAAGGTGACCTGGACTCATTCAGTGAAACCCTCCCTTTTCCTTCTCTCTACCGACCCCAGTCCCACAAATTAGAGGAACTCAATTGCTTCTTTTCCCCCTCTTCTATTGGGTAAGAAGCTAACCCAATGGGGCGTTGTGGAGGATGTATTTTTATAGAGGGATCTGGTCCCCTGGTTTCTACACTGCTCTAGCTTTGCAAATGTAGGGCTCATGAATATGCCTGGAGGTCTGATGCCTTGGCACTGAAGAACACAGGGGAAAAAAAAAAACACATCATAGAATTTGGCATTTGGACCATTCTGTTTTTCAGAAGAACTAAGTTGAGAGGACACAGAGCATATGCAGAGAAGAGAACAATTTCAATTCAGACATGACTATTTCTGGAAAACATAACTAACGAATCACTATGTTCACCCTGGGAATGCAGTTGCTCTTTCTGCAAGGACCGTCAGCACTTGCCTGGTAGCCCAGTTGGTAAAGAATTCGCCCGCAATGAGGGAGACCTGGGTTCGATGCCTGGGTTGGGAAGATCCCCTGGAGGGCATGGCAACCCACTCCAGTATTCCTGCCTGGAGAATGGACAGAGGAGTCTGGCGGGCTACAGTCCATGGGGTCACCAAGAGTCGGACATGACTGAGCATCTAAGCACACCACAACACATGCCTTTAGGATCATTCCCAAAATCTTACCTCCAAAAGCAAACTTTCTGAGAAGTCTCAGTATTCCTGAAGGTGCCCAGTTGCCTATATCTCAGTGCTGGCTTTCTAACTTCATGCCTACCGCGATACAATAGGAGGTGCCTGGGGTCACACAATCCTAAAAGCCCAAAGTGAAAACTGTCAGTCACTCAGTTGTATCTTACTCTTTGTGACCCTATGGATTGTAGTCCACCAGCCTCCTCTTATCCATGGAATTCTCCAGGCAAGAATACTGGAGTGGGTAGCCATTCCCTTCTACAGGAGATCTTTGCAACCAAGGGATCAAATCTGGGTCTCCTGCATTACAGGCAGATTCTTTACCATCTGAGCCACCAGAGAAGCCAAAAGTCCAAATCTCTGGTTTAAAGTTTTGGTGAAGGAATATACCCCTAAGATCACAATTCTCTTGGTCTACAGTGAGGCTCCAGAATACATTTTGTAACCAACTCCCTGTGGGATCAAATGTAGGAGATCAACAGACAACACTCTAAGGAGCACTAATTTGCTCAAATCATCATTAATTTAGCCACTGCTAAAGGAGGGCAAAGAAAATGAAAATCTTTTACAAAATAAGTTTAGAAAAATATTTTTAACTAAGCCCTGTTAACTGACATGTCTGCAGAAAGCCTTCAGATAAAAAGTGTGTTCTGCATTTCTTTCCGCTTTGGGTTTTGAAGGTCATGGGACTGACAACAGATGTGGCCTGGTTTGAACCATAAAGGTCTGCACGGCTAATAACAGTGTGTAAAAAAGCACAACAGCTGAGGCATGTGGCTGCAACAGTTGGTGGGCTACAGCCCAGTAGGACAGCCCTTGGCTCTGCCAAAACAGACGGTCTCCCCTGCAGGCCAGCTGCCCAGGAGCAGGTCCAGCAACTTCCATGCCCCACGGTAACCACAAACCCATTCCATCAACAAAATCACCACAGGCCTAGGAAGACCCATCTAAGCGTACCTAAATTGTACAATAAGATGCACCATCATTTTCCGGGAGCAAATGAAATAATGAGCCATTACTTTTCTAGCAACAACAATCTTGGGGCTATGAAACTGATCAATAATCATATTATCACACGTCAAGGCATTCCCATGATATATTCTTTTTTTAATAGCATTTATTGCTTTTGCTGATTATAAAAGCAATAAATATTTGTCGTAGAAGCACATTAGGCAAAGTACATTAATGAGCAGAGTACATTAAACAGACAAGAGAGTACATTAAAAACCATAAACAAGAAAATAAACATAGCCATAACCAATGTTGGTTATGTTACAATGTTGGTTTATTTCCCACCCCTGTTTCAATAATCAATGCCTTTTTTTTTAATGTGTGGCGAATCTTTCAAAAATGAGTATGTGTTAAACCTTATAACCCCCAAAGTGGAAGAATATGGACAAATATAGCCTATTTTCATTAAAATTACAAGTACCACCACTAATGGGCCACGTGACTCCACCCAAACGCAACTGTCTCATAAAAAAAAAAAATGCTGCTGCTGCTGCTCAGTCGCTTCAGTCGTGTCCGACTCTGTGCGACCCCATAGACGGCAGCCCACCAGGCTCCCCCGTCCCTGGGATTCTCCAGGCAAGAACACTGGAGTGGGTTGTCATTTCCTTCTCCAATGCATGAAAGTGGAAAGTGAAAATTGAAAGGGAAGTCACTCAGTCGTGTCTGACTCTTCGTGACCCCATGGACTGCAGCCTACTAGGCTCCTCCATCCATGGGATTTTCCAGGCAAGAGTACTGGAGTGGGGTGCCATCGCCTTCTCCGAGGAAAATGCTGTGATCACTTTAAATTCTGACACGGTCTACTGTGAACAACTTTACGTTTCTCCTGGAATAATCTAAAGTAACTAAAGGCAAACTCGGCAAACCGACAGCCCACTACATACAGAACACAGTGTTCCATGTTTCATGTGTGCCGATCAGTTCCAATATTTACAAAAGGAAAAGGACATGTGACAATCCAAGCTCTACTTCTCTCTTTAAAAATGTTAACATCGAGTCACACAGAACCATATGACAATAGTTGGCCCAAGATACAGTTTCAGGACTCTCCACCAGCATCCCCACCAATCACTAATCTTCCCTCAGCTGGGAGGGCAATTGTTCCTGCTCCTGTGTCTTATTTTCAGTAAGTTACTGTGTGAGCGAGTGAGTTTGCAAACCCTTTAGGGAACATCTAGTGTATAAAACAACAAGATACCCCCAAAATATATATATATGTCTGTATACAGCTAACTTAGCAATCATCTTAATCAAACACATACTAATGTGCTAAGCACCATTTTTATCCTTTCACCTTTCAATTCTCACAATATCCCTAAAAGCAAGCACCACTGTTCAACCCATTTTAGATGACCAAAATGGAGGTTTAGAGGTTAACTGATGTGCTCAAGGTAACACAGGTGAAAAGGACATGGCAAAGTCATGCCCAAGTCCAGGACCGCACAGTAAGTGAACTGTTCGGGATGCTCTACTTCCATCTTCTCCAGTCACCCACTCTTCTAAGAGTAAGAATAAGCTAAGTTAATATGAAAGACATGAATGCTTTCTAACAGAGCGAAAGGAGGAAGTGAGGATAGGGATAAGACTGAAAGTACCATAAGTCAACAGAAAAGGGGGAAAGTAATGAAAATATCACAAATAGTTCAATTACAATCTTGTAAATGGCTTCACCTTTGGACTAGCCATCCACACTAGTGTAAAGTAAATAAAACTCAGGCATTGTCCATCTCCATGGTGTGACAATACCTCACAAAGAGCTGATGAGAAAACATTATCCCAAACGTGGAAATAAGGTAAAGAGAATGCAGCATGTCCTTTCAATGTCACTGGAGTTGTATTTAACAAAGTCATCTCAAAATTATTTAATTTCTACAGGAAGGTATCATTGTTTGACTTGCTATTCACTACAATTAAAGACCAGGCTCAGTGAAGTTACAGATTAACCTGTAGATGGGGAACCAGTTTCAAGAAAGAGAAACAGGTTATGGTTTTATAACTCTGTAGGAGACTGACTACTATTGAATCAAAGCTAGCAATCACATTTTCACTGTGAGCTACAAAAACTGCTTCCAAATGCCCTTCCAACCAGCTTGGCCATATTTCTATCTCATTAATTATTTGAATTTTATATGTGTTAATTCTGCTTGAGTAAGAGTCATGGTTTTAACTTTTTAAATTAACATCGTAATTTGATACTGCAATGCCTTAAACCACTTTTCTGAGTAGCTAGGACTCCAAGCGCCTCTTTCCTCTCTTCTATTTCCAAACTACTGTAAATAGAAACATGCCACAGAAAATTAAAATTAAATTCTACACCTCAATCTTAGTATGTGGAACACCTTAATACATCAGAATCTCAGGAAAAATAAGACAGTCTAATAGAGAAGATTTCTAGCCATGCAAAAAAATATGAACAATCCTAATTTAAAGACAACAGAATTCAACCACTAGCCTTTAATAGATTATAAAATGGTCTTACCAACATCTTATTCATCCCAAGTAGAAAACTGTCCACTTACAATCATGTTTAGCAATATGATGGTACTTTCTACTTAACGGTTGTATAGTTTCAATACAAAAACCCTTAATACAAGTGAGATCAGGTAGCACATTCCCTTAAAATTATTCATCCAACTTTTCTTGCTACAGTCTAACAATGAATGGTTTTTAAATATTAATCCATGTACATCTCTACCCATGGTGGGGGTGGGGATAAAAAAATCAAGTCATAAATCAAGAGATCCTTTCACCTGAAAGGGATTTTAAACAGCAGACAGAAGGATAACCAGATGCCCAGAAGACAAAGCCACTACACATAAGCCACAGTAATGAAACTTGGCTGCAGTTTGAAGATAAGAACTACAGCTCCTCTCAGATTTGTGTTACAAGGTCATAGAGGATGATGATTCACTGGAAATATTTAGGTTAGATTAAATGTGTGAGCAAGGCCTGCCCTCCACCACCCACCTCAGCCACAGTCATAAACTTCTGGCTCTTCTCCAGCTAAGATTCAACAGTACCTTATTTGATACCAAGAAGGCAAACACCCAGCGTTGCCTCTTCCATGTGCCCATCCTAAACGCAAGGCAGGCAGTGCTCGCATTTCACGGCACAACTGGATTCCAGAAAGAGAACAAAATATCCCAGACTGTAAGCAGACATCACTAATCCACTGGAAGTAACCCTCAGGATAAAATATGCCACATTAAAGTCAGGACTTCCCAGGAGGTTGGGGGAGGGGTGGGCAACACACTGAAGTCATGTGCGCTGATCAGTGATCAATCCAGGCAACAACAACAAAAGGTGGAGGACAGAGAATCAAGTCTTCAAAAGAGAATATAATCATCAGAGGGGAGAACAGTGTGAGAAATCTGTCCACTCAAGTTTAAGACTGGTTATACAGCCATAGTAATCAATACTGTGGTATGAGTAGACAGAGAGATGCATAGATCAATGGAACAGAAAAGAGAACAGAATCCATAGAGAGACCGGCACCGTGCAGTCAATGATTTTTGACAAAGGAGCAAAAGTAATTCAATATAGGAGGCACAGTCTTTTTCAAAAAATAACATTAAATAAACTAGATGTGCATATGATAAAGGAAAATAGGAGGTGGAAGAATTGAGGAGGAGGAAGAGAAGGGAGGAGGAGGAGGAGAAAGGGAAGGAAGAAAAGGGAGGAGAAAGTGGAACAAAATGAAGCATCACATGGACCTAAACCTCATACTTTGTACAAATATTAACTCAAAGCAGATCATAAATTTTAACATTAGATATAAAAATATAAAACTTTTTAGTGGGTAGAATAAGAGATGACCTTCTGGACCTGGGGCTTAGTGAAGAGTTCTTAGATATGATACCAAAAGTAGGATTCAAAGAAATGAGTAAGTTAAACTTCCTCAATATTAATTAAGAGCATCTGCTCTACTAAGGGGCTTGTGGAAAGGATGAGGGGACAGGTAACAGACAGAGAAAAAATATTTGCAAACCACATACAACAAGGAAGGGACTAGTATCTGGAATATGTATACAGATGCTCAAGACTCAATAGAAAGAAAAAAAACAAAATCCAATTAGAAAGTGAGCAAGGGACACAGAGATATTTCACCAGAGGATAGCAAATGAGCGCATGAAAGGATATTCAATGCCATTAGCCATAAGGGAAATGCAAATTACAGCCATGATGAGCTATCACTCCATACCTACTGGAAAAGCTAAAATGAAAACCAGTGACAACTCTGAGAGCTGGTGGGGATGCAGGGACCACGGATCTCAGCAGGTGGGGATATGGGATGGTCCAGGTATTGTTGGAAAACAGTTTCTCAGTTTTGTTAAAATATAAATACATATATTTACCATTTGTACTTGTGTGTTTAGGCCAGAAAAGTGAAAACTAATGTCCACAAACATCTGTACATAACTATTAATAATTAACTTTGTGCAGAAGCCACCAGGAATTAGGCAAAAAAAAAAAAAAAAAAAAAAATCTTCTGTAAAAGGTGAATGCCTATACAAATTTGGGTATATCCACATGAAGGAATACTGCTCAAAAATCAATGCACACAACAACCTGGATGGTGATCAGGGACATTATGCTGAGTGACAACAGCCAACTTCAAAAGGTCCTTTCTATACGATTCCAGATGTGTAACATTCTCAAAATGACAAAAACATGCCGAAGTGCAAACACAGACGTTGGTGTATAGTGGTGAGCATAGCTGCCTTCCAGACATAAAACAGATTAGTGGACTGGGGATGGTGGGGGAGGACAACTGTGTGACTATAAAGGGATAGAATGAAGATCTTTGTGATGATTAAATCATTCTGATTCTTATTCCAGTAGTACTTACAGCAGTCTGCACTGATAAAATACAGAGAACTATATACACACCTTGTACCAATGTCAAATTCCTCTTTTTGATACTGTAACTATAATCATGTACGATTGAACCAATGGACGAAACCTGGTGAGGAATACACATAACCTCCCTGTACTGTTTTTACACTGTTCTGTAAATCTACAGTTATTTCAAAACTGAATGCTTTTGTGTTTAGTGTGTGAACACTTTTGACAGATTATCTAGCGATGGCCACACTTTTTGCTTTTTAACCAACCCATTTTGATAACTCCACATGGAAGTAAGGAAATCCTATCAGGCAAAATGTATGTTGGGGACCAATGAGACCATGAGAGTTTTCATTTTTCTTGTTCTTCCCAAAATGTAAACGTATCCTATTTACAACAGTAATATCAAGGAGTTAGGACGAGGAAGAGAACAGATATTTAGCAACTTCATGGAAACACATTCTCACAGATAATCCAACTGTGAAAATCAATGCTGCTGTAATAGGAAAAAAGTAGAGAAGCCACCGTTACTTTGAATTTTCTGTTGATCATCTGACAGAATACTGGAAATAAAATATGAGGGTGACACATTAACAGGCCTTTGAACAATGTAACAATGAAAGGATGCATTATATAAATTTCTACCACAGAGACACTTCTTGAAAACAAAGAAGGAAGGAAAACAAGCAAAGGTCTAAATATCTGGCCTAGATTGAATACTGAATAGTTTTAATACAGGGACATGTTACAAAACCAACTCTTATCCAAATTTGCTGAACCCATGAACCCTCTGCCCAAATCTTTAAATTCCCATTTCTATCCCCCAAATCATTTAAATTAAAACAATGCTACTATCTGCAGGCTAGCACCTTTACACACTTAATATACTAAGTATCTGTGTGCCAGATAGCAAACTAAATCCTTTTTTAAGACATCTAAGTTTTAAATTTTAACCAAAATAGATATTAAAGAATTTACTATTATTAATTCCCCAATCACACAATCACACTAACAGGTTCACTCTGAAGTTGTTCACTCTTCACTTTTTGAGTTCACTCAAAAAAAAAAATGCTCCAAATGTCCAATTCTCACCCCAGCAAGTGGGATGAAGGCCATGTGTCCCCCACCTTCCTCACCCCTCTTCCTCCTCCAGGTCATAATCCATGTTCACTGGCCTGAATCCATCCTCCACCACTCAGCTGTGAGCTTCAAAGAGGCTGCCTTAAATCTCAACTCTGGGTAACGTGGTCCTAACAGTTCTATCACTATCTGCGGGTTTGGATGGCAGACTTTGTACAGCTCCATTCTGCCACCTCGAAAAGAACATCTCTGGGGAAAAAACAGATGGCAGAGCAGAAAGATGAAAACCATTAGCATTCACAATGAACAGTGGCTGGCCACTGATTTACCTGGAAATCTACCACCTCTGGATATCTAGTATGAATGGTAACATATTTCCATATTTTCTCACTGCTCAGGGTTGAGTCTCTCCTGACTTTTAGCTGAGAGCATTCTAAGTGATACTTGGGTCTTGCTTACAGGACAGCCCTATGGGCTGGGGGCGGGAGTGTGTGTGCTGTGAGTATTAAGAGAATCAAGTACACAGGACATGGTTTTAGAAAAGGAGAACACAAAATTGGTCCTAAAATATATTGCTTTTCTTTCTGACCTTCAATGACTGCGTGATATTCCATCCTATGGACAGTCAAGCCCCAGAGCCAGCTGATATGTTGCTTTGTATGAGGAACTCTGGACATTTCTCTGCTATTTGCCAGGATAAAGGCCCAATAACTTCACTCATTAATGTCGTACTGATTCTTGAGTTTGCAGGCACATATACATTTAGAGGAAGCGCTAACCAAAATTCTCAGAAGCCACTGCATCCTTAAACTCACTATCACATCTCAAACGGTTACCAGTATAATCAAATCTGACACTACCTACAGTAGCTGCAATCCTAACGCAGGCATCCAACTGGAAGAGAAACCCACACTCCCAGAGTCCCGGATAGTGGCCAGTAACCAGAAACAGAAATGTGCAATAATTTCAGCTAGGAAAGAATCAAGACCAGAGGGCAAGTTTTGGTACAAATTTATTACGCTTGGCTGCATTTACAATGTAGTTGAAAGGCCAGAAGAAGTTAAATAATCCTGTAAGACAATCACCAGAGAAATGTCTGATTAAGTGCCTAGCAAACAGAATAGACAGTAAATTAAAACTACGAGCAGGAAGAGTGAACTTACAGAGATCCCAGGTAAAATACTTAAATAATCAAGGCCAACACAGCAGAAACAAGTGACACATCTAATAGGCTAAGTTATAGTAGCCAGTGTCTGGCAAATAGATACTTCAAAAGCCTCTAATTGCATTTTCCAATGACTGAGATTAATCTACAATTAGAGACCAGCATTAGAAATCTAGACGTACAGGTTTCTCTCCCAGTGTTTTTAATAAACTCAACTAGTGTTGACTTTGTGCCCACCATGTGCTATGGATACAGCAGTAAAAAGCCCCTAGCAGGGATTCAGGATGGTAGTAGCCCTTAAAATGGAGAGAAGTGACTAGAAAGAGGAAGGAATGGGGCTTTCTGTGCTGCTGCTCTTGCTTAGTGGCTAAGTCGTGTCCAATTCTTTCAGAACCCTGTAGACTGTAGCCCGCCAGGCTCCTCTATCCATGGGATTTCCCAGACAAGAATACTGGAGTGGGCTGCCATTTCCTTCTCCAGGGCAGCTTCTCAACCAAGGAATCAAACCCGTGTCTCCCGTATTGGCAGGCAGGTTCTTTAACACCGAGTCACTGGCGGCTAGTTATATGGGTATATTCAGATTGTGATCATGTGTTGAGTTCACTGTAATACGTAAACTTTTACATTTGCCTGCTGCCATTCAATAAAAATGAATGGAATCATGGCACTTGTACTCTAAGGAGGTTGGAGGTGGAGGGGACAGAGGAAGAAGTAGAAGTAAGTTAAATAGATAGAATGCCAAAAGAAGCTCAGGAGGATAAAAGCACATCAGAGAGAGGAAATAAGACAACTGGGGAGTGGCTGTAATTTGAGATGGAGTGGCCAGAGAAGGCCTTCCAAACATAGGTTGCTGTTGTTTAGCGGCTGTGTCGTGTCTGACTCTGCGACTGATGCCATGGACTGCAGCACACCAGGCCTCCCTGTCCTTTACCATCTCCCAGAGTTCACCCAAGTTCATGTCCCTTGAATCAGTGATGCTATCCAACCATGTCATCCTCTGCCGCCTTCTCCTTTTGCCTTCAATCCCAACATGGGACACCCAAACGAAGACCTACAGGTAGTCCAGAAGAAGCCACGCAGGTCTCAGTGGCAAAGATCATTCCAGGCAAAAGGAAAAGCAATGACAAAACACTGAGGTAGGAGGGTGCTTGGGGCATGTGATGATCAGTGAGTGAGGCCAGTGTGGCTGGAGCAGAGTGAGGTGGAGCAGTAAGGTCGGACGGGGGGCAGTCAAAGAGGGGCTGGGGACCGGACGGCATAGATGCTTGATGCTCATGGTAAGAGCTGTCACTTGGAAGAGGGGTGTCGTTCAGAGGCGTGACAAGATCTGAGTTGATGTTTAAACAATACTCGGCTTGCTGTGATTCCAGATACACAGACACCCTTTTGCTTTTTAATAATGCAGATCAACTTTCATTGTGACAGCACTGTACATAAGAGAGTGCTCACGAGAAACACAAAGCCTCCCCATTTAGAATCATTTCATTCAACCCACTTATTTATCCACTCGTCTGATAAGTGAGAATCAGAGAACCAACACCAAAGCACATGTTTTCTGGTTCGGAGTTCTTATTTTTTTTCTACTACACTTCTTTTTGTAAGCAAGCAAACTGCTAGCTTGCAGTTTTCCTCCGTTTAGTCATTCCACAAGTATTTACAGAGGCCCTACTATGTGTCTGACAGGAGGGAATTAGATAGCAGAGGCTGGCCCTCAAAGTCAACAACAGGCCATCATGATCCAGAGAGTCAAGAGTCATGTTACCAAAAGGGTAGGTGCATGGGAGGAGCCATGACTCTAAACTTGAGGAAGAAAAGAAGGCTTCCTGGAGGAAGTTAAGAGCCAAGGGAAGGCCAATGGAACAAACGGTGTGGTGCAAGGGAGACCAGAAACGTAACGAAGTCCACGGCTTGGCACATAAGTGATGAACCCGAGTGAGGACAGCTTCCAGCTGGACTACCATTGGAAATGCAAAATCTCTCCTCTTACTCACTAACCTATAATATGCTGGAGAAGTTCACTGTGGATTGTTGAAGCATCTTTGTCTAGATGATTCATAATTCGCATGACTCTCAAGGAGTAAGACCTCTGATTCCACTAATTTAGAAATTGTGATTCTTTGGGGGCAATGATTAGTTTGGCTTTGTGTAGGAAAAAGATTGGCAATCCAAATTAAAACAAACATGATAAACTGGGTGAGGAAAGCAGCTTGATGTATTTTGACATACTTCAGACACATAAACCAGCAAGTGAAACGTGCCAGGCAAGACACATGGTCTCTCAGGCCCATACGCTGGCCGAGAGACACTTCAGTAGAGCAGGGTTTCTCGATTTGGGCACTTATGACATTTGAGGTAGGCTAATATTTCACTGGGGACTGTCCTGGGCGTTGTGGGATGTTAAGCAGCATTGATAGCCTTGAAGCATTAGATTTAGCAAGCCCCTCCCCCCGAGATATAACAATCCAGAATGTCTCCAGACATCACCAAATGAGTAACAAAATCACCCCCACTGGAGACGCACTGCAATAATGAGGAAGCAACAGACATCTTGGAGTTTTTGAAGGAATACAATAGAGAAGAGAAGCAAAAAAAGCAAAGACCTTGCTGCTCTCCCTGCCCCCATAACACTTTTCTGTCATTCAGTAAAGATCCATTAAAGTGATGATCAGAGAGGGTCTTCCCTGGTGGTACACTGGCTAAGACTCCATGCTCCCAGTGCAGGAGGTCTGGTTCGATCTCTGGTTAGGGAACTAGATACACAGGATCTTTAGTTGTGTATCACACCACTAAAGATCCTGTGTGCCTCAACTAAGATCCGGCATGATCATAAATAAATTAAGTTTTTTTCCTAAAAAAGTGATGATCAGAGAAACTCAATTGTTAGCTCTACCTTCCCCAAGCCTCACATACAGACTCAGTTCAGAAACAAAACTTGATGAACACACAACCACTCTGAAGAGAAAATGGCATGAGAAGAAGATAAAAGGGGTAAGGGAACAAAATGGAGAAAGACAGACCACTGTAGAGATTTATTCCACCTCTTTCTGACCCTTTCTTGACCACTACACCAAGCCTGCCATCAAAGCCCTGACCTCAGGGTGCACCACAGCTGATCATGGAGACCTAAGCCTATAGCAACCACAAAGCATAAAGGACATGAGCTCTTGAGGACACCACTCCCCAGCAGCTTTCGTAGGAAAAGGCCTCCATGCCTCAGTCACCCCCACAACTCCAAGGTCAAGGCCCCTTGATGAATGCTTGAGAACTCTGGGACTCTTTTCCTTTTATTCAAGAGTCTTGCCTGGATTACACTTTCCTATACAACTCTAGTGTCATATACAACACCAGTGAACAAAGACATTATTTTCCCAAAGTGTGTACGAGTCATACTCAATTGCCCTTTGTCTCTCTCCATAGTAGATTTTATGGTTGAAAAGCAGGCAAAGCAATGTAACAGTACATATATGGAATCCATGCTGTTTGTGAAAGCTTTTACGAGAGTTAAAACAGAGATCTTTGCCTAAAATGAGGCTTAGGGATTTCTAGAATTTTCAGTAAAGCCAGGTTGATGGCTGGTATCTATACCACTTAGGAGGGATCGCTAGGGACAATTTATAAAACCAATAAAGCTGTAACAGGTAAGCATTCAATGTTGATTATTTATCTCCATTCAACTTAAGGCCCAGGCTTCAAATTAACTGCACACATCACAATTCAACAACTGCTCCCAGTCAATAGTATTGAATTCCATGTTTCTATTACAAATGGACCAGGATGAGAGGACAGAGCACCGGGCCAAAAGGACATCAAAACCTTGCTGCAAGCTCCAGCTCTCAGGACTTCCCTGGGGGTCCGGTGGTTATGACTGGTCACTTTCACTGCAGGGGGTGCACGATCAATCCCCAGTGGGGGAACTAAGATCCTACGTGCTGGGCCATGCAGCCTTTTAAGAGAAAGAAAAGAAAAAAGAATATCCAGCTCACCTAGGCAAGCTCATCAAGCTGTCCTAGAAATCTCTGAGCCACATCATCACCCTCTGTCTTCCGAAGGTTTCTAGTTGCCAAAGAAAAGTTACTAAGCACAAATCTCATCCCCAAGCTGCTATTCAGGACACATCAAATTTCTCTGATTTCTTTCAGAGCAACAGAGATACTGGCAAAATTTCCATCTTCCCTGCTTTCCTTTTCAATCTTCATAAAAAATATTAAAAAGCCCAGGATTTTAAAGCTAAAGGATAGTATCAAGACATCACACCATTTTAACTCACTAAAACTGAAAATGCATTAAAGTGGATATGACATGTGGAATCCTGCCTTCCCCAGCACACAGTAAGAACCTACATGACATTTTGCCATTCATTTCTACCCCCGCCATTGCAGAGGGCTTAACTGAGGCACAGTTAAGAATATGAAAATAATCTTTTAATAAAATAAGTAACGTCATTAACAAATTCTTCCCTGAATGTAACACACAAACAGCAAGAAAATGAAGAAGTTTCTAAATCTGCTACAGTTCTCTGAGTCTTACTTTTTTAGTAATTGTGTTTTGATTCAAACAAGAGCTTAATATATTCTAATACCTATAAAAAAATTACAAACCACTTCTTACAATAACAGCCATGTTTCTCCTTCAAGCGTAAAAGTAAAGTACATAACAATTTACTGTTCACGAGAAACAGGAGTGATTTTGATCTACCACACCCCACTCCAGTACTCTTGCCTGGAAAATCCCATGGATGGAGGAGCCTGGTAGGCTGCAGTCCATGGGGTCGCGAAGAGTCAGACTCGACTGAGAGACTTCCCTTTCACTTTTCACTTTCATGCATTGGAGAAGGAAATGGCAACCCACTCCAGTGTTCTTGCCTGGAGAATCCCAGGGACGGGGGAGCCTGGTGGGCTGCCGTCTGTGGGGTCGCACAGAGTTGGACACGACTGAAGTGACTTAGCAGCAGCAACAGAACTAGTTTTGAGGCAGAGATCTCTCAAGTTCTGGGTCTTCTTGCCTTTGGTCCAAGGAACTGGGGTCCTAGTTTCTCATCTATAAAATGGAAATAACAACAGACTAAATCTCACTGGGCCATGGTCGGGGTTATGCATTGCTTAGGAGGCACTTGGTAAGTTGTAACCATGACTATTATTACTACTACTGTTTGACTTTCCTTTGGGCATTCAGAGATGAATAATAGGAGGAAGAGAAAAACAGCTACACTGGACTGTTTAAGAGGCATAAAAACTTCTTGAAGAAGGTGAAGGTGAAGTCACTCAGTTGTGTCCGACTCTCTGCGACCCGGTGGACTGTAGCCTACCAGGCTTCTCCGTCCATGGGATTCTCCAGCCAAGAGTATTGGAGTGGTTTACCATTTCCTTCTTCAGGGGATCTTCCCAACCCAGGGATCGAACCCGGGTCTCCCGCACTGGAGGCAAACACTTTAACCTCTGAGCCACCAGGGAAGCCCGAAAAACTTCTTACAACACATGATTCCAAGAAACATTTATAAAAATTGGACAGGAGTATCATTTATCTCTCGCAACAAAGGCTAGAAGAGCTTGAGACAAAGAAGTCACCAAAATAGGTTATGGAGTCAACATTCTTGGGAACTTTTATAAAAAGTTTAGGCAAATATTTTTACAAAATGGTCTAAGCACAAGCTGGTCTTTCAGCCCTAAAACGTTGTGAATATAAAATGCTTCATAATCCTAAATAGAGAGTAAACAGTGAGGACAGAAATGAGATTAATGGATATACAATGTCTTTATAAGAAGGGACAATAATTTGAGGTCCTGACTTAATAATAAATAAAGCTTACAAAATATACTGCTTTCCCATAGGGTAGATGATCTCATATGTTTTGCTTTGCTTTGTAATAAGAAATTGATTTCTCTCTTCAGGTTGAGACATTTCCTTGATAAACACCAAAATTCACTGGCTTCCAAAGATATTAGGACTCTCCGGGTAAATTATTCATAAAGAAAAACCATAAAATTACCACGAAATAGCACTTCAGAGGCCAGAAACATACCTCTGCAGGGTTCAAGATGACATTAGATTCGTAAGAGTTGAGACCAAAGCCCCTTTTCTGGGAAAAGAGCAAACAAAGCACTCCCCAAAGAGTTCTAAAGGGAAGGGGAGTGGCAGGCAGCCGTGGAGCAAAGACGGCAAAGCCACTTCCTCCATTCCATGTGATTCTGCTTTTTAATTTTATTGTAGTATGGGAGAGTCACAATGTTGTGTTAATCTCTTATGTACAGCAAAGTAACTCCATCATACATACATGCATTCTTTTTAAATATTCTTTTCCATGATGGTTTATCACAGGATACTGAATATGCAAGGACCCTGCTGTCTGTCCATCCTACATGTAACAGCTTCCCTCCACCCATGTGATGCCATTACATAGATGCATATGAGGGAGCCCGGGGCTACATCACCACAGGGAGGACCCTCTCCGTCTATTACATCATCACATCCCCCTCGTATCTGACACAGCACCCTGTGCACAGCAGGCAATCACACAGGATCAGCCGACGCAGCTGCGAGCCAACAGAAACAGACGGAGCACTCACTTCCTGAGGGTGGGAAATTAAATACCAAAAAGTAGATCTTTGGTGGGAAATTGGTATACATTCCATTGCTTTACAGATCACATAGTGGTGTGGTCACTACTGTCATTATCTTCTTTTACTTCTTTCTCTTCTTTTAGCCTTTTATTTCTTTTTGATACTCATCCATCCCCCAGCTCAGCAGCAACTTCAATTCTTTTTGGGGAAAGTGCATGCCCTTCACTGTAGGTATACAGTTGACCCAGATGAGCATGTGCCCAGTACAGGAGCTAGAGGGAAAGAGCCAGGACACGGGATGCACACCTTGACACGTGGACACCCTGCTCTCACGGCAGCTGTGAATCAAGAACGAGCTCCTGAAGGAGAAAAGGCCAGGCTGTACATCACTGTCCCAGACAACAGGAGCTGCGCCTCTGACCAGACTCCCAGCCCCGAGGGCACCAACCTTCAGCACTCAGTTCCTAACCTCCCCTAACTTCTTTGCGCCCAGCCCACAGCCAGTGTTGATTATTTCAGCTGCCTCTCTATCCTGTGCACTCCTGATAACCTTGCAAAGCACTTCAATCAGCAACTTAAATGCCCACTGACAAATGAATAGATAAAGATGTGGTATGTAAATACAATGGAATAGTACTCAGCCATAAAAAGGAGTGGAATTGGGTCATTTGTACAATTGTGGATGGAGCACAGGGAGTTAAGCTTGGTGCTCTGTGATGACCCAGAGGTGTGGGAGGGAGGTTCAAGAGGAAGAGGAGGCATGTATACATTTAGCTGATGCACATGGTTGCACAGCAGAAACCAACACAACATTGTAAAGCAATTATATCCCCATTAAAAAAAAAAAAACACTTCAATCAACATACATTGCCCAGAGGTGGTGTCTTTTGTTCACAAATCAGCAAAACAGAGACCCCCAAAAAATCAAAGAAATCCTTGCAATGGAAAAGACAGTGATCTATTGACCAGACTGAGGTCCAACTACCACTAATGGGCTTCCTTGGTAGCTCAGCTGGTAAGGAATCTGCCTGCAGTGCAGGAGACTCTGGTTCAATTTCTGGGTTGGGAAGATCCGCTGGAGAAGGGAACAGCTCCCCACTCCAGTATTCTGGCCTGGAGAATTCCATGGACTGTATAGACCATGGGGTCGCTAAGAGTCAGACACGACTGAGCAACTTTCACTTTCACCAGTAATGAAAATGTCAAAAGAACAGTGGCTGAACAAGCTGCTGCTGCTCAGTCGTATCCGATTCTTTGCAAACACATGGACTGTAACGGGCTCCTCTGCCCGTGCAACGTTCCAAGCAAGGCTAAACAAGCTACAGGGTTACCCGTCTACCATTAATGGCATGCAGGGCGGTCTGGAGATGAGGCGGTGCTCCATAGAAAGAAGGCTCCTGTGGTACCTCTGAATAAATTAGAAAAAAGGTACCTCCAGGTTAAAGTAGTCCTGTAGGTACATCGATTTTTAAGCACATGATCTTTTTGTGTAAAGGAGAAGGCCCAACCTTTCCCCATGTATGCTCCTTGAGAAGCAGAGCCTGGGTTGAACTTCAGTCCCTTCAACTTCTCAGCCAGAGGCCCTTCTGCAAGAATACTGTGGAACTGTGTATACAGCATCACCTGTACTGCTTCTATCTCCTGACTCTGCCTGAAATATAAACCTCAAGGTCCTAAGAAACTGCTCAATATCCAGCCAGCATGTCCACATGCCAGCCAACAGCAAAGAAGAAGATATTAAGGATTTGCCTCCTTCCCTTTAAGGAAACTTTCTGGAAACTGCATGTTATTTCCACTTATGTTCAAATAAAGTAAAATTAAAATCACATGTAACTACCATAGCAGAAGTCTGGTCTTTATTCCATGTAGCTTTGTGTTCACTGAGAAAAACAGAGTTTCTATTTCTGAGGAAGAAGAGAATCAGCAATCTCTAGACCACTATCCAAGGTTCAAAAGGTAGGCTGTGGCCTCTCCTTGAGGTTTTCAGAAGTGTGACACCATTCATGTGGAGCTCTTACTTTCAAACACCAGAAAGAACTTACTGGAAAGGGTTTTAGAGAGCATTCAGTTCAAATCTCTCATTTGAATATTAATGTTTCATAACATATCCCACTTTCCAGAGATATATAATGCTGTATTTTAAAAATATGGCATTATCATTCATTTGTAACCTACCAATCCTTTGTTAATTATTACAACAAATGCTTTAATGCCTTTTTAACATTTAAATCACCCATGCAATTAGCACAATGTCTAATAACAAAGGGAAATGGGCACATAACTTTTGCAAGGCATTTAATAAGAGCGTAGATGCCTCATTACCACATAATAGATAAGGTGACCACCTTCTACGAACCAAAAACTGGGACACTGCCTGCCACACACAGAAATGATTCTAAGTACTGCTGCACGGCTACGCACTCCAGTATTCCTGGGCTACAGGAATTCTACGGACAGAGGAGTCTGGAGGGGCTACAGTCCATGGGGTGGGAAAGAGCGACTCATACACTTTCATTACTAATTTCTAGAAAACTCATACTACAATAAATTGGAGGAACACAGAAGAGAATTGTAAACACCTGAATATAGGCTCGATGGGGGAGGGTTAGTCATTTCTCTCACTCTCTCCAGTATCCTCCCCAGCCTGGCAAAATGCCCGGTACCCACAGAGAGTCAAAAATATTTGTTGCTTCAAAGGATCTATCAAAATTCTGATAAGAACTTAAAGATCCGAAAACCAAAGACATGCATTCTAGGAATTTGCAAGACACCAGAAAATCAAAACAATAAAATATTATCATCAAACTGGGGATCTGTGGTACCAGACAGGAATTCCTGAAGTTGGTATAAGATTGTAAATACACTGACCTCAAATACCCAGAACATCAGAAAACATGACTCATCTAATTTCTCAGAGTATTTACTCAATAAATTGTCAACACACAACCAACTCTAAAGTTGTATGCTGAAGCATATGACTTCCCTTGCATTTCTTTTAGTTTTGCTACATATATAAGTATGCATGGGCTTCCCTAGTGGCTCAGACAGTACATAATCTGCCTGCAATGAAGAAGACATGGGTTCAACCCCTGAGTTGGGAAGTTCCCCTGGAGAACAGAAAGGCTCCAGTATTCTGGCTTGGGCCACAGTCCACGGGGTTACAAAGAGGCAGACATGACTGAGGGGCTAGTTATCTGTAAATACGCATACACAAAACCAGGCATCATTTTGGGTAGGAAAGGAAAGAGAAAAGATGTTTAGGGATGTAACAATTCTCTAGTGTTAACTCCTTAAAAAAGAAAAATCTTTTAAACAACTGTGTTGGGCTGCACCCTGCAGGCCTACAAGTCCTGCCCTAGCTAGCCCAGCTTCAAGATCAAAGAAGAGAGCCCAGAGTCAGCAACAGCAACATAAGGAGTTAAATGAATGTGGGAGCTTACATGTCTAAGCGACTCCTCACCTCGTGCAAGACAGCGGCAGGAACATGGAGGCAGTCTTCTCTCCCAGAGGGTGGAGGCGGAGGCTGGATTACCAGATAGAAGGGAACTGACACTGACTTCAGGTGGGCTCATTAGTTACCAGGGAAACCAGTAAGGAAGCATGCAGCTCACCACCCCTTTGATGAGATCACCAGCTGGGGTCTGTGGCAGGTACCCAGGAAGGTCAATCAGGTGTGTAAGACAGAGGTGAAGCAGACGCCGGGTGGGCCACGGATGGACAGAGCAAGAGAACAGCCATCATGAGTGGCCTGACCATACAAACAGTGACAGCATATTCACATCTGCAAACTGTGAGTGTACGGTGTATTTTCTCTTAGTAAAGAGTTTTCCATAATTCAAAGTTTTAAAAATAATTATGACAGTTACGGTAGTCACAGAAGCTTTTTCTAAGAAAAGGATAATACTAACAACATTTTGCCAAATGGGCCCTTTTCGCCCCCCAGAACAACATTCTTCTAAGCTGAAAGAGATAGACAGGATTCTCATGTGGTAGCCATGGTGGAGGGTGAATGCAGGGGAGGGAGCTGTATCGTAAACAAGGGTCTAAATTATTTGTGGCCACTTGCCACACAACTATGACAGAAGTTCCTTCTTACATCTTATATTTGGCCGCACCCCATGGTTTGCGACATCATAGTTCCCTGACCAATGATCGAACCAATGTCTTCAGTAGTGAAAACAGAGAGTCCTAACCAGTAGATCACCAGGGACGTCCTTCCTTTCTTTTAAAGTGATGAAACGACCATCTAACTTCATAGGATTATTATAAAAGTTCTGTACAGAGCTTAGCAAATAGCAAATTATCAGTTAATTGATACCAATGATCCCTTAGATAACAAAGATGTTTGAATATATCTTCAACAATATTTATGATTAAATGAATGAAAAAGTTGAAGTTCTGAATCTCCACTTTCAGACAGCTGTTGCCAACACAGGTTAAATTTCTTCCTCATCAACACAGAAGCCTTCTTTGCTGAATGCACATTTAGTCAGTCTACAAGCCTAGGGCCCTAATTTGGAGGGGCTGCAACTGCAAATAATCGGGCTGAGACCATCTCACAGTTCCACGGCCGATATCCCTAATTCCACTCCATCCCCCTTGCTTAGTGCTCCTAGTGTGGTCCAGGCCCAGCAGAGAACAACCCCCTGGGAAAGGATTAGAATCCCACTTCTGTGGTCCCACTGCAGACCTCAGGGATAGGCCCAGACATCTGTTAGAACTTACCCCATACCCACCACGTGCTTCTGACCCATGCTAATATTTGAGAACCACTAGCCTAGCCAACTTCCCCACTTGAGTGAAGGTATTTCTTTTCAGTCTTAGGTAGTTAAGGACTAATAGTCAAGAGAAGAAATTGCAAAATTTTCATGTAAAGGGCTAAATATTAAACATCTTAGGCTCTATGGGGCAAGAGGCAAAATCAAGACAATGTAGGCATTTATTTAATCCCTTAAAATGCAACCATTTAAAAAATAAAGCCCATTCCTAGTTGGTGGGCTGTACAAAAGCAGGTGGTGGGTCACATTTGTTGATCCCTGGTCAGGAATTGGAATTAGGCAGACTTTCATCACATGCATTTGTCTGGCTTACCCCTTACCCCTTACATGCCGGCTGTATCCCCAGCATGCAGGCTGCTTCCTGTCTGCCTCGGTGGACTCACTGCAAAGTGGGGAACACGATAGCTCTGACTCCATCAGGCTGCAGGCAAGAGTAAAACCCTAAATGGAAACAAGAACAGCCCAGCCATCCACTGGCTTATTGAGGAAATAACCTACCTTCTACTTTGTTTTTCTATGGTCTCACCATGGGTGTTTATTTCCTCTGACAGACTTAGAATCCAAACTAGCCAGACTTTGTGACACTTTCTAAAATTATCACAAAGTATGATTTTTATTCTTAGGGCAAGGCCCTCAAACGCAATTTAGAAGTAACCACATTAAATAGTATGTTTCCAAAACATTTTAAGAAACTCAGACTGGTTTCCGTTGTGATTTAAACTTAACATACTGCTCCATTTAATTAAGAGCCAGCTCATTAGGAAAGATTCAACAAAGCAAGGTTTTGGTGAATTAACAATCTACTTGTTGGGGTGTGAAAGTGTTGCTGGAGATCCACAGCCACTCCTCAAGTGGGGGGCAAAGGGCAGGGGGGGTCGCTGCTCAAGTGATGACCTAACCACAACACTCACCTCATTCTTACAGATCAATATTCAAGTCACCACACCCCAGTGACTCAATATTTTATAACAAACTTTGATCACCATTTGGCTAGAATATGGAGAAAGGAGCATGGTCTTCTCAGTCATCACTGATGGAAATAACATAAGGAGACAGAGCATTTTGGATGTATAATATATAATAATATAATGTATAATATACATTAAAAAATTAAAAATATTCTCTAATAACAGCTCATCTTCTGTATGTTTAATCACAGATAAAAATACACAGGTGCACAAAGAAGCATGTACTAAGTCAATCTTCTACTGCTCCATTATTTGTAGCATACCACTCTGAACAGCTCTATAAATCATGGAGTATCTATACTGTAGAATAAAATGTGGCAGTTAAGAAAGATGTGGACACTATTTACAGAATGACCTCTGCAATTTCCAAGATATAGTAAGTGGAGGAAACACACAGATTGTCTAACAATACACATATATGATTTATGTAATATGAAAATTAGGTATTTTCCGAATGTAAAAGCACAGTGTATGCACAAACTCATATTTATTTTTCAGAAGTGTCTGAATTAGGAGGGGCTGGGCAAGTGTATTTGTCTATTGTTAGTATTCTTTAAACTGGGAAATATTCAGAGATTGCTTTTTTAACTAAAGAAAAAAAAGTCAAAATTTTAATACTCTGGTAAAAACAGAAAGATAAAAGTAAAAGAAGAGGGACTTCCCTGGGGTCCAGTGGTTAAGACTCTATCCCCCACAATGCAGGGAGCCAGGGTTCAATCCCTGGTTTGAAAACTAAGAGCCCACATGCCATGCAAATAACTTAAAAAAAAAAAAAAAAAAAATCAAGGAAAGAAACTGAGTTTAGGTTGTTTCTATGCTCATTTTCCAAAGCAAGAAATTAGGGTCTTCCATTGCTTCTAGCTTTAGAGATTCCACATCACTACATATTATTAATTATGATTAAAAAAAAACAGGTCAGGGCCTTGGTTAGGATCACAGAGGTAGTTCCTACTGGACGTTTGTTCAAGGGGTCAGCACACAGCTGCATCCTGGGCATTCTCCCAGGTATTTTTTTCAATGGATTTTTTTTTAATCATAGGTGCCCTCAACTGTAAAAGTTCTCCATTAAGCCTCAGTGCCCAAAGCATTTCAGAATGTGAACAGGCTAAAAGCACTGATTCCTGACTGCATTAGGCTTTCAAATCAGCCATCCCTCTCCCGACCTGGGTGGGGAGGACACCAGGGAACTCACTCCTTGGTAACACACCTGTCCCAGAGGGTACATACGAACAATGAGAAATAAAAGGCAGAGGGAGACTTGCGACATCTTGGGATGCAGAGGGATGCTTGTGTTTTGCTTCAATTTGCTAGGGCAGCTCCAGAAAGGGCAAAAGACAAGGGCAGAGAGAGGAGGGCAGGGGAAATGAGAGATGAATGCCCTGACCCAGGCTGGCTGAAACACTTAGGGCACCACACAGCCTCTGCTCGACCACCAGTCGTCACCAAGACTGGCAAATAGAAAACACTACGGTTCGTTAATAAACGGGTCCCCCCTTCAGGGAGTAAAAGAAATGGAGCAGTCTATGATGACATCTTTACCTGGCCGAGGTGGAGGAAGAAAAAATCAGGACCACTGGCAGCGTTCCATAATCCTGTGTTTGTTCAACATAAACAACTCCTCTTTATTCTATGGTCATGTTCCTCATACTTGTTTGGTGACCAAACATTTTTTTCCTTTGTGCCATGCTGATGACAATACATGGTAACTTTTTTTTCCTTTAAACATTCTTATTGAACAATCTTAAAAACTAGTTACTTCACATCAGTCCTCCAATTTTACCTTAAACTGGTCCACAAAATCCAAACCCAGAAACCAAATAATATCCTTGAACAAAGAAAGGGCGATTAAAGAAAGAATCTGAATCTACTCATGCATCTTCCAACATCTGACTCCCTCCCCCTCAACAACCAAAACCCATCAGAACCTGCTATTTCACTCCTGAGTTTCCAAGCACTTTTTCAGCAGTGTTATTTCCACCTATTCTTCACACCCACTCACGGGCATCCTCACCAACTCCAAGCCCCAGGTGCCCCAGACACTTTGATACCTCTGGGGTGTCTGGTGGTTAACACTGCTTGTGTCTCAGCCACCCCAAGTCTCGCTGTGTGTGTCAGCTAAGCTCACTGGCTGCCTGTCATAGCCCACACCCCCCAACAGGTTAGTGCTCTTAGCAAAGTAGCCTGGCTCTATCGTGACTTAGGAGGTCTGTTCTGAGCCAGGACAAGAACAAACCCTGTCTGCAGGATGCCGAGGAGGCTGAGCTGCAAATGGGCAGGTCGCAGAAACCATCACATTACACACAGAAGCCAGGGGCAGGCACCAGGCGATACCTACTGTTCTCCAAGAGGCAGGTAGGTACTAATCCCACCTGAGTGAATGCGGTTCATCTCAGAGGGCACATCAATAATTCAGTCAGCAGGACAGACTTTTGTTAACTGGGCTTTGTTAGCATTTTGTTTTTGCTTCCCATCAAGAGGGCATCAGGGAAGGAATGATGACTTATGCAAAGGAGTTTTTCCTTTAAAGGAAGTGTCACTAGTAATTTCTCCAAAGTATTTAGAAAATGAATTTAACAGAAGACTCTGTGCTGTTGCTGTTTAATCACTAAGTCACATCCAACCCTTTGTGACCCCAAGGTCTGTAGCCTTCCAGTCTCCTCTGTCCATAGGATCTCCCAGGCAAGAGTATTGGAGTGGATTGCCATTCCCTTCTCCAGGGGATCTTCCTGACCCAGGGATCGAACCTGCATCTCCCGTATTACAGGTGGATTCCTTTCTGCTAAGCCATCTGGGAAGAAGCCTGTAAGGGAAGACTACAAAGGATTGAGGAGAGGCACTCACCCCACAGGAAAGCTGACAACACCTAAAGACATTTCTGATTGCTACACATGAAGGAACCTAGTGAGGAAAGGCCAAGGATGCTGCTAATCATCCTAAAACATGCAGGACAGTGGTTCCAAAACAACGATATGGTCCAGAGTGTCACGCTACTAAGGGTGGGTCCCCGGCACGGACTCGTGTAAAGCCTCAACCATCCCTATGGGTGGGTAGAGTTATTATACTCTTTAACAGATTAACAAACTGAGGCACAGAGAGGGTTAAATGACTGGCCCGTGAAGATCACAGATGCCAGTCTGGTCTACCTGTGTCTACCTCCAGAACCTGTGGTCTTGACCATGGCACTGCCTGATCTCCCAGCAGTCATTCACCAAGTCAGGTCCTTTTACTGCAACAGGAATCCTCAGAGAGACAGGGTTGAAGTATGGCTTATTTACTTTTCCACAACCCCAGCACAAGGCTGCCTCGGAGTAGTAGTCCTCAGAGATGTTCTTAACATTGGACCAACGATTGCATCCAGTTCACGTTGGTTACTGGGTGACTACGGAATATCATCTTCATTTTGGTAATGACAGTATACACTGGCATCCCCCAAACAAAAAATCTGATACAAAAAAAGATTTCTCCTTCAAATGCAGAGAGGTGAACTTCCATCTAATATTAGAATTGGAAATATCCTTTATAATCAAGAAATGCTGAGCAAATATGCATGAACAAGCTCATGTGAAATTTAACAGAAATTCGAATTTGGTTTTCAAAAGAGCGAGTCGCCCTTCAGAGTACCAAAGGGATCTGAACCACCAAGGCAAGGTGAAGAATTCTATACATCTGGGGCTTCCCTGGTGGCTCAGTGGTAAAGAATTAACCTGCCAAAGCAGGAGACACGGGTTCGAACCCTGATCGGAGAGATTCCACGTGCCTCGGAGCAACTAAGCCCGTGCTCCACAGTAAGAGAAGCTACTGCAAAGAGAGGCCCACGTGTTGCAACCAAGATATTCACTGTCACCTCCATAACTAGAGAAAAGCTGGCGCAGGAACAACGACCCAGCACTGCCAACAATAAATACATAAAAATACTTTAAGGAGAAGAATTCCATACATCTTATTTTAAAAAGGAAGTAGAAGTGGCTTTCACAAGGCCACACAATCAACTGGCAAAAAGGGAGCATACGATAGATGATGTCAAGTCCCCCAGTCTGTGAAATGTTGCTGTTGTTCCGTCGCTCAGTCATGTCCAACTCCTTGTGACCCCATGGACTGCAGCGCATCAGGCTTCCCTGTTCTTCACCATCTCCCGGAGTTTGCTCAAACTCCTGACCATTGAGTCAGTGATGCACCCAACCATTTCTTCCTCTGTCGACCCCTTTTCCTCTGGCCCTCAATCTTTCCCAGCATCAGGGAATATCTTAGAAACA
The DNA here is from genome assembly GCF_029378745.1 of Bos indicus. Taxonomy (NCBI): domain Eukaryota; kingdom Metazoa; phylum Chordata; class Mammalia; order Artiodactyla; family Bovidae; genus Bos; species Bos indicus. The sequence continues at coordinate 39,536,446 of NC_091781.1, forward strand.
TCATTTCTCCTTTCTGAATATGAATCCCTCAACATTTAGTACCAAGGCTTACTATTAAATAAAATAAAGTCATAATAGAAAAAGCATCAGTCTAGTTAAACACAGTTACATAGTTCTAATCTTGTGGAACTGGACATTATTATAACTGAAACTTCAAAACCTTTTAAACAAGCAATACTGATAAGATGCCGTCCTCTCGTGTTCCTTATTTATTTTACAAAAAAGCATCAGGTTGAAAACAAACTGAAAATGATAAACAGTTTAATGGTCTGGTAAAAGTGGGGCAAACACAAGTTGCTAAGAAACATCTGTGATGTTACAACCTATAATAACAAATAGAGGTTTGGTCTTTGTCCCAGTTCCTGACACTAAGCTCTAAAACCCTTGGAATTTCCTAAGTGATAAAAGCTATAAAGATGAAAGGAGTGTTTTGCTATTCATAACCAGCCCCTTTCAACCACACCTGAGCTTATGTTAATGAGGCGACTTTTAGTAAGCCTCAGTAAAATCCCCAGAGAAGGAGGTAGACAGCTTTCAGGTTGGTGAACCAGGATGGAACCAAGTACCAGGAAGGTGACAAGCCTCCAAACTCGATGGGGACAGAAGCTCATATTCTTGGGACCTTTCCACACCCTACATATCTCTTGACCTGACTCTTCATTTATAAGCTTTAATACATCCTTTGTAATAAACTAGAAATCTAGTAAGTAAATCTTTCCCCAAGTTCTGCGAGCCATTCTTGTTGTTCAGTCACTAAGTCACGCCAACTCTTTTAGACCCCACGGACTGCAGCACGCCGGGCTTCCCTGTCCTTCACCATCTCCTGGAGTTTGCTCCAACTCATCATCTCCACTGAGTCGGTGATGCCCTCCAAACCATCTCACCCTTTTTTCCTCTAGTCTTCAACCTTTCCCAGCATCAGGGTCTTTTCCAATGAGTTGGTTCTTCCCATCAGGTGGCCAAAGTATTGGAGTTTCAGCATCAGTCCTTTCAGTGAATATTCAGGGTTGATTTCCTTCAGGATTGACTGGTTTGATCTCCTTGCTGGACAAGGGACTCTCAAGAGTCTTATTCAAGACCACAATTCAAAAGCATCAAATAGGAAATGATTCAATCAGAGGAAGGTGTTGTGAGTAGCTCCATCTTTTAGCCAAGTTGGACAGAAGTTCTGGGTAACCTGGGGGCCCACCTGTCATCTGATATGTGTGTGTCTGTGTGTGTGTCTGTGTGTGTCTGTGTGTGTGTGTGGTGGAGCAAGGAGGACCTGGCTTGTGGGACTAAGCGTTGATCCTGTGGCATCTGATACATCTCCAAGCAGACTGAATTAAATTATAGGACAGCCATTTAGTGTCTGCAGAGAACAGGATAAATTGCTTGGCGGGGAGAAATTCCTATGTCTGGTGCAAAGTTGTGAGATTGTGGCAACAGCAGACGGGAGAGGAGGAAACAGATTTCTGTCTTCTCACATCTCCAAGGACCAGTTCGCCAAGCTTTCACCAGAACAACCAGAACTCCGTCACCTCAGGAGATTTTTAATCTATGGGGCAGCAGCAAAGGGCAGTGGTACATTGCCATGGCTCTGAGGATAAAGGACCAAGGTTCAAATCCAAGCTCTGCACCCACCATATGATTCCCAAAGGTAGGAACCCAAGGGAATTGCCTATGAATGTGCACTGATGGGCATTTACAAGAATGTTCTTTGCAGTGGATTCCTAAAAACTGGGAAGAACCCAAAGATCTACCAGCAGGAAAGGTCAACTGTGATGTATGCACATATTAAATGAAAACTCAAGAGCAAGACTGAGGGCAGGAGGAGATGAGTTGACAGAAGATGAGACGGCTGGACTGCATCACCAACTCAATGGACATGAGTTTGAGCAAACTTCAGGAGCAGGTGGACAGGGAAGCCTGGCGTGCTTCGGTCCATGGGGTCACAAAGAGTCAGACATGACTGAGCAATGACAACAACAAAAGAAGAAAGTATCCCACACAACATGACTGACTCACAGGCACTAACTATATTGAGCAAAAGAAGTCAGACACCAAAGAGGACATACTGTGTGATTCCATTTGTCTGCAGTTCTACAACAGTCAAATCTTCTCTCTGGTGAGTAACAGCAGTTATTTTGTTGGGGTGAAAAGGAGTGACCGCTGCGGCTGGGGAGCTGAAAGTGGTCTCATCTGGAAGGCAATCACTCAGGTGAAAACACTAACGCACCTATATGAATATCTCCAGCCACACACTTCAAATGTGCTGCACGCATACATGAAATACTTTAATAGTTTTACTTATTTTATATGTTATATACTTAGCTCAGATGATAAAGAATCCATTTGCAATGCGGAAGACCTGTATTTGATCCCAGGGCTGGGAAGATCCACTGGAGAGCATGGCAACCCACTCCAGTATTCTTCCTGGAGAATCCTCATGAATAGAGGAGCCTGGCAGGGTTGCAAAGAGTGAGAAACAACTGAGCAACTAAGCACAGTGCATATTTATAATATATTGTCTAAATATTAATATTAAGATTAGTATTAAGTCATGTTATAAATCAATTTGCATATAAATGTATATTTGCATATAAATGCATTAATTTGCCTATAAATATATACATTGATTTGCATGTCAACCTATGTTTTAATTGAATTGCAAAACTAACTTTTAATTGTTTAAAGAAAAGGACAAAGGATAAAAATCTAGCTATTACTTACTACCTTAGATACTGAAAGCAAGATCTTAACTTCTGGGGCCTCAAATTCCCAGTCTCAAAAATGGAGATAACATTTGAGAGTTTCCTTTCTTATCAAGTGGTGGTAAAACTGTGACCAGGGTAAGGACGAGTGAAATCTTACCATGATGCCCCAGCACACATAGGCTGCTATGAGTTCTATCATCATTATGATGATAGATAACAATTCTTAAAGATATTTCTGCAATTATTTCAGGTCATTAATATACTGCAGCAGTAAGAACTAGCCACTGAATGTGGGCTATGGTTTTTTTAAACCCCTATCTTTTGGTTCACAGCAAAACCCAGCAAAAACAGAATAGATATACTATTGTGATAATTATATGCAACTAGAGACACACCATAAATCAGAAAATGTCACCAGGGCCACTTCCAACTCAGACCTACCAGAGATTTTGAAATGAGACCAGACTCTTCCAACTGCAGCTCCTGCCCTATGATCAAGGTGCTGCTGCTGAGGAATTGCCAGATACCTTGTTAGCAGTGGGTGCAAATGTGAGAAGTCTCCTGCTGCTATTCTGCATGTTCTGACAAGACCAAGAGGAAACAAGTCCCCAGAGATCAGATTGCCCAGCATGCAGACTCATTAATCACCAGAGGAAAAAGCCCATATGGTCTGATGGTGGAGGGCGCCAAGCACACACAGGGAGAAACATGCAACCAGCACTAAACAGACTGAAGGGCAAACGAGACGGGCAGGGGCAGGACGGGGCAGAGAGCAACCTAAATCTTCCACTGCACACGCTTCCAGAAGCCCAGGAGCCTTACCCTCCTGCACTGTTGGCACTGGGTGGCTGCCTGCGGGGTTCCCTATACGGCAAGGCCTTTTGACCCGGCTGGAGGCAAAGCTTACAGCTGTAGCCTTAACAATGGGGACGTGCACCTGTTTCTACCGGAGTTGTTAGCATGTTTTACATGTATTTCCTGTGGAGTAGAGAAGCACACCATGCAGCACTCACAGAGGCAAAGGGAAATACAAGGAACAGATGTAACAAATGGGGAAAGGGAGGCTACGCAAAATGAAAGTGACACAGCTAAGCGTGTCTGAGGAAATGAGGGTATTTTATCCTTCCACACTGAGCAGAGAAAACCCCAAATGAGAACACTCTGGAACAACAGAGGATTGTTTCATTGCCCCCCCCTTTTTAAACAGACGCCCTAGAGTTCAACCTCCAAAGCCAGTCAAGTTCACTATCTCCCGAATACATAGTCATATTCTCACCCAAGTATCAATGCCTATAAGAGGTAAATTAAACAGAAATATGTTATAATGTGTAATAAAATTAGGCAACCAGGGGATTCATTGAGCCCAATTTAGTTATAAATTTCCCTTAAAGTTAAGCTAAATATAAAGAAAAGGCAATTTAGGTACAGGCTTTTAGCCCTGTGCTGAATTACTTTAATCATCTTTTCGGTCTAGTCAGTGCTACAAGCAACTTCACTGTTGAACATTCTCAGCTTATTTGCAGTTTTATTCCCAAACATCTAAGAACCAAAAAAAAAAAAAATACTCTGGACAAAGTAATTCTACCTTTACAAGGAAAATCTCACATTTAAGGGATTGTATTAACATCTCACAGAATGGTTTTAGCAATGCAACTTATTAATTAGTTCAAAGTCACGTCTTATGAGCAAATGGAAACCCTTGAGTGGTAGTGGCTGCACAGAAGAATATGGACAAAGCAGATATGAACACTCTCAAGGTTTTCCAAGTTAACTAAGTAACAATTCCAAGACCACAAAAACATACTCTCTTCCCCAAAGAATCCACAGTTCCAGGTGTCTCTGCCCTAGAGTTCAAGGGCCCTCAACACTGAAGTACAAAACATTTGCTCTTGAAAATCCTGAAAAGTAATTTCAAAAGCAGCCATTCTAGGGTTGAATCTCCTTTTGTATTTAACCTTAATTTCTTGGAGCTTTTCAAGTGTTTCACTTTTATGCAAATCATTCCTGGAGGCTTCTTTGTCATCAGAGGCATTTTTCCTGTTCTGAAGCTCCTCTCTTTTGTTCCTCTTTACTCCAATGAATTCAGACTATCTGCAGGCTTTTGTTTCTCTACAGTAGTAAAATTCTATTGTGATGCAGCAGCAGACAATTTAAGCTAAGGTGACAATCATTTCAGAAAATAAAGCAAGCCCGCTTTCATAAACTCTTACCACATGACTTAAATATGCTTTCTGTGACAGGAGAAAGGGGGAAACACTGCAGCCTTCACTTCCAGCTCGGAATAAGATGACAAAGGAACTTGGAAATAACAGGTAAAAGCAGCTGGCGCTTATAAGGTAATACCTAATTTAATTCCTCTTAACAATGTCAATAGAACAATGATTCTCAAAGTATCCTTTAAGAAACAAAGGGTCTCAAAATGGCCCCCTGAGGTTCCCAAGATGCTCTCAGGAGATAGATTGTGAGTTTCTCAGAACTATATGGCTTGGAACATCACAACAGATTGAGTGCAAAAGCAGTTACGGAAATCCAGCTGTCTTCTATTGAGTCAGACATTAAAGAGATTTGTAAAAATGTAAAGCAGTGAAACTCTTCCCAGTAAGATTTCTTGCTTTGGAAAATAGTTGCTTTTCATGAAAATTATGTCAACATGCAATGGTTTTATTGGTGTTATTTTCATGACTTAATAACTTTTAAATAGCTCAATCTAAAATGTTAATAGAGTAAATATCAACAGAAACAGCCCACATCAACAAAAGCTCTTAGGGGTCCTCCTTAATTTTTAAGTCTGTAAAGGACTCCTGAGTATAAAAGGTTCAAGAACTACTACTACAAAGGATCAGCAGACCACATCCCATGGGCCAAATTTAATCTGCCTGCTTTTGTATGTGAGGTGTTACTGACAAACAGCTTCGTCTGTTTACACAGTATATATGAGCCAAATCCAGTCTATTTTTATAAATGTTTCGTAAATTTCTTAATGAATAAAATTTTACTAGGACATCAGTTCGTTCAGTCGCTCAGTCACGTCTGACTGTTTGTCACCCCATGCACTGCAGCACGCCAGGCCTCCCTGTCCACCACCAACTCCCGGAGCTTGCTCAAACTCATGTCCATCGAGTCGGTGATGCCATCCAACCATCTCATCCTGTCGTCCCCTTCTCCTCCTACCTTTAATCTTTCCCAGCGTCAGGGTCTTTGCCAATAAGTCAGTTCTTTGTATCAGTTGGCCAAAGGATTGGAGCTTCAGCTTTAGCATCAGTCCTTCCAATGAATATTCAGGACTGATTTCCTTTAGGACTGACTGTTTTGACCTCCCTACAGTCCAAGGGACCCTCAAGAGTCCTCCAATACCACAGTTCAAAAGCATCAATTCTTTGGTGCTCAGCTTTCTTTATAGTCCAGCTCACATCCATACATGACTACTGGAAAAACCATAGCTCTGACCAGATGGACCTTTGTTGGCAAAGTGATGTCTCTGCTTTTTAATACACTAGGACACAGTCACACCCATTCACTGAGGTATCATCCATGGCTGTTCAGCAGTTGTGCTGAGATAGTAAGGGACACAAAGCCTAAAACACTCACTACCTGGCCCTTTCCAGAAAAAGATGATGATGATGACTCTGCAGCACCACCGCAAGGTCACAGGTGTGGAGCCCTGAACCACGATCACGGGACAAAAATCTCTGGAACGGACCAAGCCCCGTAACAACTGTTGCTGTGAGCCTCTGGATCTATACCATCCTGTTCCCTGGCCCCACAGTAGGTAAAATACCCACGCCATTACCCACCCTGGGGCATTCTAACCAGTCACCTAATGCCACCCTTCCTTGTCCTGAGGCTATAAAAATTAGCGACCAGTTCACCAAAGGGGTTGGCTTTCCCTTGAGCTGGCTTGCTGTTCTAACAGCATCTCCCACTCTAATAAACTGTATTCCTCTCTCATTCTGTCTCATGTCTGGAAATGCTTTTCCAACCCACACACACACCGTAACAATGACGGTGGCAATGGCTGATCAATCGTAACTGCCCATATCCCATGTGCCAGACACTGTGTCACGCCCACCTTCCATGGGTCCCATCAACCCTGCCAGCAAATGCATGAAGGCAGATTGCCACATTCCCACTAGAGAGATGAAACACGGAAAGCTCAGAGTTGAAGGCACTTTCGGATCACAGGACTGTATCTCTGGAGCAGGCAGTATTCAAAACCAGGTGTGACTCCAAGATCAACCATGAACAAGTAAAGCAGGAAAACACTAAACAGGCTGGCTTTTCAAAACACTCTCCGGGGGAAAAAAAAAAAGATAACCCTTTTTTTTTTTGCTCTACACTAGCAAAAGCCAGGAAAAGGTATTTTTCCATTGAAGAGAGCACAGGATGCCAGTCATGCTTCCTACCTAGTCTACACACACAAGGTAGGGGCTCCATGCATTTGTGAAAGGAAAATCAAAGTGAGAATCAGTACTGCTGAGAGAGTTCCCTAACACAGAACCAGCAGGTCACTGAGGAAGCATGATTTACGCACATCTCAGTCTAGATGGACGGAGAAGGCGATGGCACCCCACTCCAGCACTCTTGCCTGGAAAATCCCATGGGCGGAGGAGCCCGGTACGCTGGAGTACATGGGGTTGCTACGAGTCGGACACGACCGAGCGACTTCACTTTCCCTTTCATGCACTGGAGAAGGAAATGGCAACCCACTCCGGTGTTCTTGCTTGGAGAATCCCAGGGACGGCGGAGCCTGGTGGGCTGCCATCTCTGGGGTCGCACAGAGTAGGACACGACTGAAGTGACTTAGCAGTAGCAGTAACAGCAGCCTAAATGGAAACGCAAACTTTGAACACGTCTGTGTAACACAGGCATCCAGAACATTTGCTCAATGTTCTAGAACTCCAGATAATTACTGGAACCTTTACCCTAAAATAACTCCTGACAGCCTGTGCCTGAAGGACAAATATTCCCTTTCTTGCGTCAAAGTCCATCATAATCATGGCCAGACAACTCTAACAACATTGTGGCAATACCTTCATAACTCTTCGACTTTATGACAAAAGAGTCTTTGTGACTCTCTTCACCAGAATACTCTTTTTTTTATGTTACCCAAATCTGTATCTCTGCAATTTCTAAGCCCTGAGATAAAACTCTTCTCTTGTTTTCAACCATCTATGTCTCTTGGTCGACACAACCCATCAGTGAGAAAGCCTTATAAAACAAAGGACAGTATCACATTAGAAATGACCATGGGATTTTTTTTTTTTTTTTTGGTATACCAATTACACCACAACTAAGTTAGGAGAAGGAGGAAGTCATAGTGGTGATGATAATAGGAATCCTTTACCATTCTTGATCTCTGAGGGAAAGTTTTAATATTGGCCTTGAATAAGATGTTGTTTCTACACATTTGCCAAGTACTACTCACAAGGTTCAGATTCCCAGGTGACGCTAGCGTACAGAACCCACCTGCCAATGCAGGAGACAGATGCGGGTTTGATCCTTGGATTTGGAAGATCACCGGGAGGAGGGCACTGAAACCAACTCTAGTATTCTTGCCTGGGAAATCCTATGGACAGGAGTCTGGTGCCCTACAGGTCATAGGGTGGCAAAGAGTCAGACACAACTTAAGCAACTTAGCACACAGTTAACAAGGTTAACAAAATTTCCTTCTACTGCTAAAAAAAGAAAAGAGCACGTGGTTGGAATTTTTTAAATGGCTACGCAGTTAAGACGTCAATGTGTAGCCCTCTACAGTAACAAAAAAAAAAAATGCTTACCGTAACCAGAGAAGCACTAGGGGAGTTATAAGCTCTACGACACGAGTAGAAGCATGTGATGGGGCTTGTCCTCAAAAGACCCTCAAAGTGTTAGTTTAAAAGCTCTGTGTTTGAGCTTCCCTGGTGGTTCAGTGGTTAGAATCCACCTAGCAATGCAGAGGGCACCAGTTCGATCCCTGGTCCTGGAAGATCCCACAGGCAGCAGAGCGACTAAGCTTGTGCACCACAACTGCTTAGCCTGCGTTCTAGAGTCTGAGAGCTGCAACTACTGAGCCCATGAGCCACAGCTATTGAAGCTCGTGTGTCCTGGAGCCCGTGCTCTAGGAGAAGCCACCGCAGTAAGCCCGAGCACCAAAGCTAGAGAGTAGCCCCAACTAGAGAAAGTCCGCACACAGCAACCAAAGCCCAGCACGCTCAAAATGGATAAATGTTTTCCATCAAAAAAAATCGGTGTTTATATTCCAACCAACTCAACCCCACATTGATGGGGCAACAGAACGTTCACAAAATGTTTCCTTAAATCCCTATATCCAACTCTCTTGCCAAAATAATATTCATTCACTCATTCTCTCTACCATTTTTGAACCAGGAATATATTAATGTGTACTTAAATTTAGTGTGTATTTACTATAATACTGTATTATTAATCTGAAATATGAAAGCAATGTTTCAAATGCAGAGGGCAAATGGGGCCCCACAAGGCACAGGATTTCAGAAATGACAAAGGAACAAAGAAATCCTTTAGTCAGAGGAACTCCTTCTCAAGGGAAGAAAATTGAGACCTAGAAACTAAATTAAGCAGCAGAGCATGGGATATAACTGAACCCACAAAGTATAACACTTTTAAGACATCAGGAAGCCTCAAGCCAATTGCAGGAATTCTTTTTTAAAGGCCATTTTTTTTTAATTTTTGTATTGAAGGATATTTGCTTTACAGAATTTTGTTTTCTGTCAAACCTCAACATGAATCAGCCATAGGTATATATATATATATCCATTCTCTTTTGAACCTCCCTCCCATCTCCTGCCCCATCCCACCCCTCGAGACTGATACAGCCCCCGTTTGAGTTTCCTGAGCCATACAGCAAATTCCCATTGGCTATCTATTTTACATATGATAATATAAGTTTCCAAGTTACTCTTTCCATACATCTCACCGCCTCCTCCCCTCTCCCCATGTCGATAAGTCTATTCTTTATGTCTATTTCTCCACTGCTACCCTATAAATAAAATCTTTGGTACCATTTTTCTATATTCCACATATATGCATTAGAATATGATATTTATCTTTCTCTTTCTGACTCACTTCACTCTGTATAATGGTTCTGAGTTCATCCATTTCATCACTGACTCAAATTCGTTCATTTTTATCCCATTGTGTATATGTACTACTACTTCTTTATCCATTCATTGGTTGATGGACATTTAGGAATTTTGTCAAAGGTCTATGGAGATGATCATATGGTTCTTATTTTTCAATTTGTTAATAAGGTGTATCACACTGACTGATTTGCATATATTGAAGAATCCTTGCACTCCTGGAACAAACCCAACTTGATCATGGTGTATGAGCTTTCTGATGTGTTTCCAAATTCTCTTTGCTAAAATTGTGTTGAGGATTTTGGCATTTATGTTCATCAGTGATATTGGCCTGTAGTTTTCTTTTTTGTGTGTTGTCTTTGTCTGGTTTTGGTATCTGAGTGATGGTGGCCTCGTAGATGAGTTTGGAAGTGTTCCTTCCTCTGCAATATTTTGAAAGAGTTTTAGACGGCTAGGCATTAGCTCTTCTCTAAATGTTTGATAGAATTTTCCTGTGAAGCCATCTGGTTCTGGGCTTTTGTTTTTTTGAAGATTTTTGATCACAGCTTCAATTTTAGTGCTTGTAATTGGGTTGTTCATAATTCCTATTTCTTCATGGCTCAGTCTTGGAAGACTGAACTTTTCTAAGAATCTGTTCATTTCTTCCAGGTTATACATTTTATTGCCATATAGTGTCTTATAATCCTTTGTATTTCTGCATCATCTGTTGTAACCCGTCCTTTTTCATCTCTAATTTTGTTGATTTGATTCTCTTTTCTTTTCTTGATGAGTCTGGCTAAAGGCTTGTCAATTTTATCTTCTCAAAGAACCAGCTTTTATTTTTTTTAATCTTTACTACTGTTTCTTTCATTTCTTTTTTCATTTATTTCTGCTCAGATCTTTATGATTTCTTTCCTTCTACTAACTTTGGGGTTTTTCCGTTCTTCTTTTTCCAGTTGTTTTAGGTGTCAAGTTCAGTTGTCGATTTGATGTTTTTCTTGTTTCTTAAGGTAGGATTGTATTGCTATAAACTTCCCTCTTAGAACTGCTTTTCCTGCATCCCATAGGTTTTGAGCTGTCGTGTTTTCATTGTCATTTGTTTCTAGAAATTTTTTGATTTCCCTTTTGATTTCTTCAGTAACCTGTTGGTTATTTAGAAACGTGTTGTTTAATCTCCATGTGTCTGTGTTGCTTAGTTTTTTTTCCTGTAGTTGATATCCAGTCTCATAGCATTGTGGTCAGAGAAGAGATACAATTTCAATTTTCTTAAATTTACTGAGGCTTGATTTGTGACCCAAGATGTGGTCTATCCTGGAGAATGTTCCATGTGCACTTGAGAAGAAGGTGTATTCTTCTGCATTTGGATGGACTGTCCTGAATATATCAATGAGATCCATCTCATCTAATCATTTAAGACTTGTCTTTCCTTACTAATTTTCTGTTTTGATGATCTGTCCATTGGTGTGAGTGGGGTGTTAAAGTCTCCTACTATGATTGTGTTACTATCAATTTCTCCTTTTATGTCTGTTAGTGTTTGTCTTATGTATTGAGGTGCTCCTATGTTGGGTGCATAGATATTTACAATTGTTATATCTTCCTCTTGGATTGAGGCCTTGATCATTATGTAATGTCCTTCCTTATTTCTTATAATCTTCTTTACTTTAAGGTCTATTTTGTCTGATATGAGGATTGCTACTCCAGCTGTCTTTTGCTTCCCATTTGCATGAAATATATTTTTCCATCCTCTCATTCTCAGTCTATATGTGTCTGTAGGTCTGAAATGGGTTTCTTGTAGACAGCATATATATGGATCTTATTTTTGTATCCATTCAGCCAGTCTGTGTCTTTTGGTTGGAGCATTTAATCCATTTACATTTAAAATAATTATTGATATATATGTTCCTATTGCCCTTTTCTTAATTCTTTGGGGTTGATTTTGTAGATCTTTTTTCTTCTTTAGTATTTCTTGACTATATAAGTCCCTTTAACATTTGTTGTAAAGTTGATTTGATGGTACTGAATTCTCTTAACTTTTGCTTGTCTGTAAAGCTTTTTATTTTTCCAACAATTCTGAATGAGATCCTTGCCAGGTACAGTGATCTTGATGTAGATTTTTTCCTTTTCAGTAATTTAAATATATCCTGCCATTCCTTTCTGGCCTGCAGAGTTTCTGCTGGCAGATCAGCTGTTAAGCGTATAGGGTTTCTGTGTGTGTTACTTGCTGCTTCTCCCTTTCTGCTTTTAACAGTTTTTGTGTTTTAGTCTTTGTTAGTTTGATTAGTACGTGCCTTGGTATCTCCTTGGGTTTATCCCGTATGGGACTCTTTGTGACTCTTGGACTTGATTGACTATTTCCCTTTCCATGTTGAAGAAATTTTCAACTATAATCTCTTCAAAAATTTTCTCATACCCTTTCCTTTTCTCTTCTTCTTCTGGAACCCCTATGATTCGAATGTTGGTGTGTTTGATATTATCCCAGAGGTCTCTAAGACTATTCTCAGGTCTCTTCATTCTTTTAACTTTATTTTGCTCATCAGAAGTTATTTCCACCAGTTTATCTTCCAGCTCCCTGATTCGTTCTTCTCCTTCAGATATTCTGCTACTGATTACTTCTAGAGTATTTTTAATTTCAGTAATTATGTTGTTTGTCTCTGTATGTTTATTCGTTAATTCTTCTAGGTCTTTATTAATTGATTCTTGCATTTTCTCCATTTTGTTTTCAAGGTTTTTGATCATCTTTATTACGATTATTCTGAATTCTTTTTCAGGTAGTTTGCCTGTTTCCTCATCATTTATTTGGACTTCTGTGTTTCTACTTTGTTCCTACATTTGTGTAGTATTTCATTATTTTTCATTATTTTTTTTTCAACTTCTTGTGTCTGAGGTCTCCTTTTAGCAAGATTCAAGGTTGAATTCAAACTTTTTGGTTTCTGCCCTCCTAAGGTTGGTCCCATGGTTTGTGTAAGTATCCTACAGGGTGAGATTTGTGCTGAGTTTTTGTTTGTTTGTTTTTCCTCTGATGGGCAAGACTGAGGAAGGTGATAATCCTGTCTACTGATGATTAGGTTTGTATTTTTGTTTTCTTTGCTGTTCAGATGAGGCATCCTGCACAGGGTGCTACTGCTGGTTGGGTGATGCCACATCTTGTTTTCAAGTGGTTTCCTTTGTGTGAATTCTCACTATTTGATACTCCCTAGGCTTAGTTCTCTGGTAGTCAAGGGTCTTGGAGTCAATGCTCCCACTCCAAAGGCTCAGGGCTTGATCTCTGGTCAGGAACGAAGATTCCACAAGTGGTTTGTTATGGCATTAAGTGAGATTAAAACAAATATCCAAAAACGAAAACCAACCATGAACCCCAGAAAAATGGTAGTTAAAAAATCATGCAAATAATAATTAAAATAATGGAATGTACACATATACATATATACCCATGAGCAAAGTCAAAACAGTCCAACAAAAATAAAGTACAGTAGATTGACCCGGTGAGCAAATGAAATTGAAAATTATATTTACCAGTTAAGAACAATAGTAACTAAAGCACAAAGTGGAAAACAAAACTAAAGCAAAGTGCCAAGTGGGGAATAAAGCAATGAAAACAAAATTAACAAATATGTTGAGAGGAAAGGAAAGAAAGAAAAGAAAGAAAGAATACATATGCAAAGTTAGATAGAGGTAGATGAAGATTTATATATATTAAAGATTAACTGCAAGGGGAAAAGAACAGAAGTGAAGGCAAAGAAAGGAATAAATATAGAAAAATATAATAGGTATAAAGAATTAAAATTTTAAAAAGAGAAAAAAAAAGAAGAAAGAAAAAAGAAAATTAAAATGTAGAAAAATATAATAGGTATAAAGAATTAAAATTTTAAAAAGAGAAAAAAAAACAGAAGAAGAAAGAAAAAAGAAAATAAAAACAAAAAAAACAGGAAAACTCCAAAGAACTGTGAAAGCCCAACATACAGGCAGAGGTTTATAACAACAATAAAAAGTGTGACTGAATATACATGTATACATATACATCCATGCTGCTCAGTCGCTTCAGTCGTGTCCGACTCTGTGTGACCCCATAGATGGGCAGCCCACCAGGCTCTGCCGTCCCTGGGATTCTCCAGGCAAGAACACTGGAGTGGGTTCCAATGCATGAAAATGAAAAGTGAAAGTGAAGTCGCTCAGTCGTGTCCGACTCTTTAGGGACCCCATGGACTGCAGCCCACCAGGCTCCTCCATCCATGGGAGTTTCCAGGCAAGAGTGCTGGAGTGGGGTGCCATATACATCCATAAGTAAAATCAAAACAGTCCAACAAAAATAAAGTACAATAGATTGACCTGGCAAACAAAGGAAACCAAAAATTATATCTACCAGAACAAAACTGACTAAAGCACAAACTGGAAAACAAATAAAGCAATGAAAATAAAACTAACAAATATGTTGAGAGGAAAAGAAAGAAAGAAGAGATATGCAAATTTAAATAGAGGTAAATGCAGAAGATTTATATACATTAAAGAGTAACTGCAAAGGGAAAAGAACAGAAGGAAATGCAAACAAAGGAATATATATAGAAAAAATAATAATAGGTTTAAAAAATTAAAAACTAAAATTAAAAAAAAAAAAGAAGGAACACTTCCCAGAACTGCAAAAGCCCAACCTAGAGGCAGAGGTTTATAACAACAATAAAAAATGTGACTGAGGGGGAAAAAAAAGCTCAAAAGCTTAATTAGATTTCATAGTGCCAATAAAATCAACTACAGCAGAGGGGGGAAAAGGGGGAAAAAAGAAAAAAAATACAAAGGAATCTACAGAACAAGTCAAAACATAAAGAAGAAAAAATGTTTGTCTTGAGTCACTGCTGTCAGAGTCCTTTCCCTCACTGGGAGTCACAATCCATCTCACCTCCCTAAGATTCCCTCCAACACTGTGCTGATCTCTGGACCTGATGTGGGGGCAGCTCAGATTCTAATCTGGTCCTACTCCTGTGTGTTCTTGCCTCCAGTGTCCACAGCTATCAGAACTAGTGAGTTTTCTTTTGTGGGAGCTCTCAATGACCTCTTATTTATTCCATAGACAGAGTCTGCCTAGTTGATCGTGTGGATTTAATTTGTAGCTTGTACAGTTGGTGGGAATGTTTTGGATCTTCTTCCTTAGTCACACTGCCCCTGGGTTTCAACTGTGGTTTTATTTCCACCTCTGCATATGAGTCCTCCACTGGGGTTTGCTCCTGAGGCTGCCCTGGAGGACTAGGGTTTGCTCCTGTGAGGCCAGGTGTGGAGGTGGTGCAGCTGCTTGGGTCACAGGGGTTCTGGCAACACCAGGCACTCAGGGGAGTTGGCGGCTAGGGCTGCACAAAATATAGTGCTCTAGAAGGGTATGGCAACCAGTACTGGCCAATATGCTTGCTCCCGTATTCTTGCCTGGAGAACCCCTCTCCCTGACAGAGAAGCCTGGCAGGCCACAGTCTACAGGGTTGCAAGGAGTCAGATACAACCAAAGCGACCCTGCATGATAGACACAAGACGTTTTTTGTCTGTGGCAGCTCTGCCCCAGGGAGAGCTGAGCATGAAGGTGGCACAGCTGCTTGGCTTGCAGGAACCCTGGCAGCATTAAGTGTACAGGAACACGCACTGCCTCCGCCGCAGGAGTTATGGCCCTATCAGAGTCTTTTTTCGAGCCTCTTGTAGCTGGCGATCAGAAGGCCTCTTTGGCCAGTCTTTCTCTGTAGCTCTACCCATTCAGGTACTTAGAGGGCACCCTTGCCTGGGGTCCTTCTCTTGTTTGGAGTGTCAGGCACATACAAGAGCCCCCTGGCTGGGGTCCTACTCCGTAGATGAGCGCATCAGTCACTTAAAGGAGCACCCTGGGTGAGGTTCTGCTCTGTAGATGGGCACATCAGGCCCTTAAAGGGGCACCCTGCTGCTGCTGCTGCTGCTGCTGCTGCTGCTAAGTCGCTTCAGTCGTGTCCGACTCTGTGTGACCCCATAGACAGCAGCCAACCAGGCTCCCCCGTCCCTGGGATTCTCCAGGCAAGAACACTGGAGTGGTTGCCATTTCCTTCTCCAATGCATGAAAGTGAAAAGTGAAAGTCAAGTTGCTCAGTTGTATCCGACTCTTCGCGACCCCATGGACTGCAGCCTACCAGGCTCCTCCGCTCATGGGATTTTCCAGGCAAGAGTACTGGAGTGGGGTGCCATTGCCTTCAGGCCCTCAAAGGGGGACCCCGGGTGGGGTCCTACTCTGTAGATCAGCGCATCAGTCACTTAAAGGAGCACCCTGGGTGGGGTTCTGCTCTGTAGATCAGTATATCAGGCATTTGATGGACCAGCCTCTCTATTGTTCAGCTGCCAATGCTGGCATGTGGGGAGAGAGAGGGGCTATGGTGATGGCCCCACCCCCTACGCATGACTCAGCAGTATCACCTTGCTTCCATGGCTTCCTGGCTTTCCTCCACAGGCATTTCCCATGACAATCTCCTCCCTCACATCCCGTGGATCTGTCTCTCTGCAGTCAACAGCAACCCTTGCCCTGGGATTGCTCCAAAATCCCTAAACTCCAGCTCCCAGCAGCTGCGCCTTCCAGGGGTCCCTGTCTGGGGTATGCATGGCTGCGGCAAGGACTGATTCTCATTCCATTTAGGCTGCCACAGATCAGCTATTTCACTCTCAGCCTTAAATGTTTCTCCTCTGACTCAGACAACTGCCCTGATGTGGGGATGGGACCCCTGCTTCAGTTCCCCCACCGGCCAAGGGCAAGTCCAGCCCTACTAACAACTCCTGGTTTTCCCTCTAGTTCCTTGCTCCCACTGAGTTACGTGTGGTTCTATACATTCTTTCCCACTGGTCAGGTACTCCTGTCCACTCTCAGCTGGTGTTCTGCCTGCACTTCTGTGTCTGCAGGTGTATTCCTGATGTACCCGTGGAGGGAGATGTACTCCACGTCCACCTACTCCTCCGTCATCTAGTTCTCCCCCCGGAATTTTTATCTTTAAACTGTGCAAAACCAAAGTACACGGTAACAGAAATCCAAATAGTTCAAACGAGTAGACAGTGAAAAGCAGGAGTCCCTTCCCATTCTTCAGTATTTATTTCACATCTTTCCAAAGACCCTGTGTGTGTGGAAGGAGGAGACAAAGAGATGAAGACAGAGACATAAGAGAACCAGAATGTTCCTCTCTCCTACACCCTCACTGAGAAAAAAAAGTTAGACTATCATACAATCCTACACATGATCTTTCTTCACTCCATACCTAGATCAGAAATCATTGTGAACCAGTACGTACATAGTCACCTCTTTGCTTCAAGATGGCTACACATAACACACCATATACAAGTATGTCACAAGCAAGAATCCCAAATATGTATATTCAGGCTGTTTCAAGGTTTGTGCTTTCCCCAAAATGGCTGCATTTACTATCAATGAATATAAATCTTGGTATAGATATGCAAGTCTATTTATCACCGGATAAATTCCCTTAAGTAGGAACATGTATTGCCTACCATTCCCAAAAGTGGGAAATACAAACACATATGCGTATTCTTCCCTTTCTGTGGAAGCTTACAGACTGTCTTTCAAAGATTACAGAACCAAATACCTGTTTCCACTGACACTGTTCTAGGCCAGGTGTAGGTGCGTAGTAGGTACACAGCCCTGAACAACCATGGGGTGGAACTGCATGGGTCCACTTATGTGTAGATTTTGTTCAATAGTAAATACTACAGGGCTACAGGAGCTACAGTTGGTCCACAAATGAGGAGCTGCGGACGCAGAGAACTGTGTAAACACAGGGCCAACTGTAAAGTTATATGCTCATGTTCAATGGAGGTGAGGAGGTCAGTACCCCTAACTCCTGCATTGTTCAAGGGTAAACTGTATCTTTAATCCACACTCTAACTAATTTGATGTTTTATCAAACATGTTGTTCTTTGTCATTCAATAATATGTTATCTCAGTAGAGCTTCAATATGTAAGGGAATTTTAGAAAATCCATTCCTGTATCATCCCTTACCAGCTTTAGTTTTTTTCCTAAATATTAAACACTAAGGTAGTTTAAAAAAAAAAAAAAAAAACACTCTGGTAGATTCTGGATCAGAAGAGGTAAAAAAAGTGAAATCAGAAAAAGTGGAGTTGGAATGTACGAGTATAATTAGTCATCAGAAAGATGTAGGCAGAAGTGTGTGTGTGTGTGTGTGTGTGTATAAAATGGATTGATGTTGACTTACACTATAAATATCTTCTTACTGTTTCATTTTTTCTCCTCTCCAGCTTTTAACACATTCTAAGAAATGTTTATATTAACTATTGAAAGTGGTATTTATGTGACTGGACTGAATTAAAAGGTATAATATATGGTTAAACAGTATGGTAAAATTCAACTTTAGTAGGAAGGAAGAAAAATCACTCTCCTTCCTTTCAAATATCTAGTTTGGAGAGGAAGAGACTGGAAAACACAGGCTACCAAATCAGGAAAGGCTGGAGTAAGGAACATGAAAAATTAAGAGACTAGAAAACACAGGCTACCAAATCAGGAAAGGCTGGAGTAAGGGTCATGAAAAATTATATTTACCTAGCAATTCTTTTATTTCAGCTTTACTGAGCTATTACTGACAAGTAAAATTATATTGAATGTGTACATCATGGTGATTTTATACAAATATACATTGTGAAAGGACTCCCCCTTCTAGTTGATTAACACATCCATGAACTCACATATGTATTTGTGTGTGTGTGTGTGTGTTTGTAAGGGAGAGAAAACATGTAAGTTCCACTCTCTTAGCAAATTTCTATTACACAACAGTGTTATCAGATATAACCACCATATTTTACTTGGGTCTTCACAGTTTATTAGTCTTATAGCAGAAAGAATTTTCCAGCACAACTGAGTCATTTCCTACACAATTCGAACTTCACTTACTTTTGAACAGCTTGCCTCCTTTACCTCCTCTCCATACAGGAGCCCAAGCAGAGTCAGATTTCACTGTTGTCTTCCCCTTCTCCCTCAGCAACTCCAACACAGACAGTTTTTAATATCTTTGTTCTGCAGAAGATTACACATCTGTCTCTTTTCTTGGGATATTTTAGCCCACCTTTCCAGGACAAGGATCAACCTTCTTTTGGGGTTCATTAGCACTCTAATCCAGCCACTTAATGGAAAGAAAATGCCTGCTTAATCTACTGGATCCTGGCTAACAGACAATACATATAATGAATGTATATTCAATTCTAACACATTACCTAGGCATTTCACCATAAGAGTTCAGAATATATTAGCAGATAAGGAATACACTGCCAACTTTTGGGACATCTCATGGGTAATAAGCAGGAGTATTTGAATATTCTCTAACATAAAATATACTATTTCCCATCACAAAACCTAATGGAAACATAAAAATCATCTATTCTAACAAGTTTTGGACAGGTACTAAATTCAGAATTTCTCATATATTAATCATTTATACATCATGCTAAATAGCTGGACATTAATGCAAAGCCTACCTCTCCATAAAACTGAATCACCTAATGTAACAAATGAGCAAACTGCATTTTTAATATTCTTTCACTGTTAATCTTTTCTTCATTTTGATTCCAAGGAATAGCAACCAATTAATAAAAATTCTTAGTCTCACATCATATCCTATTGCTATAAAAACAATGATTAACGAAAGGACTGTGAAGATACTGAATAAAATGTACACCATACTCTTAAGTTTTACATGTGCTTACACAGAAGTAGCTAACATTTGCCAAGAATTTTTCACTTCTGATCATTTCCAGTGTAATAGCAGGCTAATAGCTATCAACAACACTGCCATAAACTGTACTTATGTTGTACATTACTTCACGTAATACTCACATCAACTGTATACAGTCAAGTGATTTTCTTTAATCACACCTCATAGTTGAAAACCTCCAGCTGAAACCTTATTACAAGAATGTACTGCAAGTTGTACAAGGGAGACTTGACCAATGATTTGTCCAAATCTGTAAGGCATGACCTTTAGCACCACCTAAATTTCAACTCCTTGTGTCTTACAAACTGCCAGTTCTCTATCTTTTCAAATTTTAAAAATGTTATTTTGCAACTTATGTACAACACAAAACTCTGTATCAAACCATTAAGTAGCACCATATATACTGAAGGGCAGCTGAATCCTTAAAAGACAGGACACTGTATGTGAGCAGAAGAAAATTTGTTGTTTATCATATATTATTCACAGTTTGGCACTGGAATGTACAAAAGGAAAAATAACTATAAATATCAAATGGAATGCTCATTCTTTATCTTTCTTATCTTATGCAGTCTTCATAACCTAAAAAGTATTTCAATCTGCACATGAAGTAATATTCCACTTCTGTTCCCCCAAGTAAATTCATTATGAGTCGGGCTTCAAAGATCATTCCTCTTTATTAATAGTATTCCAATATACCTACCAGCTCTTAGCAAAGCCCCATCTGCCCTTCAACGTATTAAAATTACCCAAAAATACTTGGTGTTCTATCTGTTCTTGGTGGGAACCCAAATGGTAACCAAAGACAAACTACTGACAGCATTAGTCTTGTTGGGATACTTTCCAGAATTTATATGCCAACAAAGATCTGTCTTGGAGAAGGCAATGGCACCCCACTCCAGTACTTTGGCCTAGAAAATCCCATGGACGGAGGAGCCTGCTAGGCTGCAGTCCATGGGGTCGCTAGAGTCGGACACGACTGAGTGGTTTCACTTTCACTTTTCACTTGCATGCATTGGAGAAGGAAATGGCAACCCACTCCAGTGTTCTTGCCTGGAGAATCCCAGGGATGGGGGAGCCAGGTGGCTGCTTGTCTATAGGGTCGCACAGAGTCGGACACGACTGAAGCGACTTAGCAGCAGCAAATGTCTGTCTAGTTAAAGCTATGGTTTTTCCAGTAGTCATGTATGGATGTGACAGTTGGACTATAAAAGACAGTTGAGAGCTGAAGAACTGATGCTTTTGAACTGTGATGTTGGAGAAGACTCTTGAGAATCCTTTGAACTGCAAGGAGATCCAACCAGTCCATCCTAAAGGAAATCAGTCCTGAATATCATTGGAAGGACTGATGCTGAAGCTGAAACTCCAGTCCTTTGGCCACCCGATGCAAAGAGCTGACTCATTGATTGGAAAAGACCCTGATGCTGGGAAAGATTGAAGGCAGGAGAAGGGGATGACAGAGGATAAGATGGTTGGATGGCATCACCAACGCGATGGACATGAGTTTCAGTAAACTCTGGGAGTTCGTGATGGACAGAGAAGCCAGACGTGCTGCAGTCCCTGAGGTTGCAAAGAGTCAGACACGACTGAGCAACTGAACTGAACTGAGTATATACATGTATTGTTGTTCAGTTGCATTCGACTCTTTGCAACCCTATGGATTGTGGCCTACAGGGCTCCTCTGTCCATGGGATTTCACAGACAAGAATACTGGAGTGGGCTGCCATTTCCTTCTCCAGGGGATCTTCCCGATCCTGGGATGGAATCTACTTCTCCTGCTTGACAGGAGGATTCTTTACCACTGAGCCTTCAGGGAAGCCTTTGAACTGTGGTGTTGGAGAAGACTCTTGAGAATCCCTTGGACTGCAAGGAGATCAAACTAGTCAATCCTAAAGGAAATCAACCCTGAATATTCATTAGAAGGACTGATGCTGAAGCTGAAGCTCCAATACTTTGGCCACCTGATGCAAAGAAGGAACACACTGGAAAAGATTCTTATGCTGGGAAGAAAAATTGAAGGCAAAAGGAGAAGAAGGTGGCAGAGGATGAGATGGTTGGATGGCATCACCGACTGAATGGACATGAATCTGAGCATACTCCAGGAGATAGTGGAGGTCAGAGGAGTCTGGCAGGCTACAGTCCACAGGGTTGCAAAGAGTCAGACACAACTTATCGACTGAACAACAATGGTGAATAAATATATCCGCACTGCGCAACATTAGGACAATACACAGGTCCAAATGAAGCATGTTGGCCACCCTTTGCCCCCTTCTATTCAATGTTGTTTCATGTTTCTGAAAGGACACAGTTTAGTTTATAGCTGAGTGTTTACAAATACACACACAAATATATACACATAAATTTGTGTATGATTACAATACATACACAAATACACACACAGAAATACATATACATATATAGGCTGGTCTTCACAACCCTTTTAAAAACACAAATAGGATTATACTCTATATTGTACAAGTTGCTTTTATCATCCAACAATATAGTAATTTTTCCAAGTCAGTATACACAGACTAATGTCATTTGAAAGTGCCTAATATTCCACATTTTTGTTGTCATATTTTATTTAATCATTCCTATATTGACAGATAAGAGTGATTTTGTCAATGTAAAAACACAGCAATTCTCTACAAAAATCAATCATTCTCTAAGCAGTTTCATCTTAAGTTAAAAAAAAAATACAAAATACTAGTGTGGCTTTCGACGAAGACAGTGCTTAAATCTAAAACTGCCAAGCATTGAGTATCGTCTATTAATTTCCTTTAAAAAACGTATTTCCTAGCAAAAACCTGACACAAGCTAAAAAGCCAACAGAGGGTTGTTCTAACTCAAAGAGCTTTGTTTCCAGTCAAATACTTTGAAGGACATTTCAAAGAGAACTGGAGTCAACTACCAGAAACTGAGTGTATCGTTTTCTCTTAAGATGTGTAACCTATAAACAGCACAGTGCTGGCCTTGATGACTGGTGATTAGGAGAAGGAAGCATCAATTCAACATTTCATGGACCAGAAGAGTGAAAACACAGAGTGGTTTTAGGGTCCCAGGCTCTGCCTGGTTTTGTTTGTGTTCGCTCAACCCACCTTCCACTGTTTTGCACATTTCCTCCACTTTGCATGTATCAGATGTCCAGGAGATGGAAAACAAGAACGACAAGGTCCTGAAACAGCTGGTGTGCGTACCACGTGTCCCCATCAAGCACAGGGACAATGAAGCAATTGCCTCTTGTCCTGGAGAGAATAGGTTGATGGACTTCCCTGAAATCAACACTAGGAAAGGAATGTGACTCTGCCCCTTCGTGGCTTTCTGCCATCTCACTCTCTCTCCCTTCTTGGCTTTAGTGGCCTGGAAGAACCAAGGAACCTCTGCACTGACAAAAAGTAACAGCAACCACCCAAACCACACGTGCATTCAAAGCCATCTGCTACAAACAGTAAGAGGCTGGTCAAGTTGTCACGACAAGTGTAGTCTACTGCCCGATTGGGACGAATGCCAGAACAAAGCCTGGCAAAGTTCTCCCTTACCACCTAGCCCAGGGAGGGTTTGGACAGTGCCCCCAGGGAGGCAAGAAACACGCACACAGAAGGCACGCCCCTTCCCTGACTGATGAGCCTTCTGCCGATGTGCTTTCAATCCCAAGCATCTAAGAGGAACACTAATTCTAACCCCACTTCATAGCTGGAGAATTTTTTTCAAAACACAAACTGATTTTCCTAAAACCCTTCCAGTAAAAATAATTAAAAGCTGGTTGAACCCTCAAGCTCTCTGATCAAATAATTCGATGATGGAGTAAGTACACTCTACAAGGAGAAAGACTTTTCTGTCATCACTGTGATTATTGTTACCAGCTTGTTCGCCTTCATTGCTTGAGAAAATTATTCACTGTCAATAAATAGAAAGACTAGAATTTCTGATGCGACACAGAAATGCCCCCTGAGAGAAGTAGATACAATGCAAATCAATGCCTGTCGTTCACATTTGCCCTTGACACTTCAGCTCTGGTGCCTAAATTTCCAAGGACGCTATGGTGTCAGCATCACATCACAGAGATCCAGGCTTCCCAGCAGGGCAGTCACCATCAGCCTCACACTGAGTCTCACTCCCTTCCAGCTGCCCTAGAGGAAAACTGATTATCTATTTATTTGGGGGTGCTTTCCCAATGCCCCCTCCACAGTGAACTTCATGTATGCCACAAACTATCATAAATATGCATGTAGTCTTACTGAAAATCCTTCTAGAGTTTTTCTAAGATTCAGTAAACAAACTGTCATGGTGTGCGTGTGTGGGTACACACACGTGTGTGAATGTATCCAGAGTTTCAACTCTTTATTACAGATGATGATAGAGTTATATTATCATTGATAGATAGATGATGATGATAGAGTTATATTAATCATTCCCCCAAATAGGTAATGCCAATCATCAAATCACTTCTGGCTGGCATTGGGGATCTTTGTTACAGGAGCTGCAAATGTGAATTGCAAAATGTTTTCCCAAGCCTAATGGTAAATATAATTTTCATTCCTAGAACATAAAGCCCAGCGTGGTGGATGATTATGATAATAAAAGTCCTCAAACAGGACTCAGAATCCCAGGGCTGAGGAAGGTGTAATGTACCAACACGGGCTCCCTAACCCATGGCAGGGTCCACTGCCAAACCCCCTCAACCTCTGTCCTCTCAGTAAAGTGAAAGGTTACACCAAACACGTTAGGATATTCTCCCTGATGCACTGAGAATCAAGGTAGGACAGTTCATGAATTCTGCAGGCAGAAGTCAAGGTCAACCCATCCTAAGATTTCTGCTATGGACAAGCCTCACACAAAACAACCTAGAAAAAGAAAGCTAGGGTATGGCAATGTTGCCATTTACTAGGCAATGACCCAGAAAAAGGAAAAAGACACAGAATTTAAAGTAGCAGCTGACAAGGCCACTCACAATTGAATTCTGCAAACATAAGAGTTGTGTCATTTGGTAAGGAAAACACTAGGAATGGAGGACTGGATCTGGAGCTGCCCACATCCCTTTCAGTGAGTAGCCAGATCAGATGGCACCAATGAGGTTGAGGCTGAAGCTCCAATACTTTGGCCACCTGAGGCAAAGAGCCGATCCATTGGAAAAGACCCTGATGCTGGGAAAGACTGAGGCAGGACGAGAACAGGACGACAGAGGATGAGATGGTTGGATGGCATGACTGACTCAATGGACATGAGTTTGAGCAAGCTCTGGGAGATGGTGAAAGACAGCGAAGTTTGGCATGCTGCAATCCATAGCGTCTCAGAGTCAGACGCGACTGCGCGACTGAACAACAAATCCATCAAAGAGCCCCAGGCCAGAGGGAAACACAAAGGGCCTTCCCCCACTGCATGGCTAATCACTGACAAGGTCAAGACCACTTTCCTGGCTGGCAGCCTCTGAGTCACTGCAAAGATGGAGGCGGCCAAGGAATCGAGGCCTCGGATGAGCTCATGCTTTCCCTGCTCTCATTCCTCAAAGATCCCCAGCTGGGATGACAAACTCCTGGATACAGAGTCTAGGTTGCAACTTGGGGACCTGCTCCCTAGGTTGGTCAGGACACAGCCCTTTTGTGACCTGAGGTTAGGTAACTATTTTCCAGGGCAAGATTGGTCTAAATCCTGGTCTTTGCCTAATCCCCAGTAAATAATACAAATCTGGCAGAAAATATGGATTACTCTGGGGACGTAGGGAGGGTTCTCTCTGCTGACAGCATCCCCAGCTGGCAATGATACCATGCAGGGCCCTGTGGGGCTCCTGGGAACAAAGACTTTCTGTGTCCCCCATTTCTCTGATTACAGCAAACAGCCTTCTTTCAGCCTCCATGACCTTCCCTGGGTTCCAGTGGGCAGAGTCAAGCAGTTGTTAACTAGTGAAGGAAGGGGATGCAAGACCAGGGAGAAACAGTCAAGACCAGCCTTGGAACAAGATCCTGTTGCCCCATGAACAGATACTCACAACAATATCTTTGAGCTGTTCTGCAGATACTGAAACCCCTTCTCAAAGGGAAAAGGTAATGATTAATGATGGTATGCTATCCACAAGAATGCAGACCCCAAACCAGTAGGACCTGAGGTTGATGATGTTGACTCCTGCTTACCTCATCACCAACCCATCAGAAGAACGGCCATGAGCTGGTCACGCCCTCTTTGCACAGTTACTATAAAACTTCTCACTATCTTCTGCAAGTTAGGACACAACAGTTTTGAAGACATTAACCCACTGTGGCCTCCTTTGCCTGGTAAAGTAATAAAGCTACCCACTTCTACTTCACCTAAAACTCTGTCTCTGAGATTTGATTTGGCACCACTGGACGGAGAAGCTGCAGGCATCCGTGGTGGCTAGACGGTAAAGAATCCACCTGCAACGTGGGAGACACAGGTTTGCTCCCTTGGTCGGGAAGATCCCCTGGAGAAGGGAATGGCTACCCACTCCAGTATCCTTGCCTGGAAAATCCCATCCACAGCGAAGCCTGGCGGGCTACAGTCCAGTTCAGTTCAGTTCAATCGCTCAGTCGTATCTGACTCTTCACAACCCCAGGGACTGCAGCACGCCAGGCCCCCCTGTCCATCACCAACTCCCAGAGTTTACCCAAACTCATCTCTATGGAGTCAGTGATGCCATCCAACCATCTCCTCTTCTGTCGTCCCCTTCTTCTCCTGCCCTCAATCTTTCCCAGCATCAGGGTCTTTTCCAATGAGTCAGCTCTTCACATCAGGTGGCCAAAGGATTGGAGCTTCGCCTTCAGCGTCAGTCCTTCCAATGAACACTTAAGACTGATTTCCTTTAGGATGGACTGGTTGGATATCCTTGCAGTCCAAGGGACTCTCAAGAGTCTTCTCCAACACCACAGTTCAAAAGCATCAATTCTTCGGCACTCAGCTTTCTTTATAGTCCAACTCTCACATCCATACATGACTACTGGAAAAACCATAGCCTTGATGAGATGGATCTTTGTTGGCAAAGTAATGCCCCTGCTTTTGAATATGCTGTCTAGCTTGGTCATAATTTTCCTTCCAAGAAGTAAGCGTCTTTCAATTTTATGGCTGTACTCACCATCTGCCATGATTTTGGAGCCCAAAATATAAAGTTAGCCACTGTTTCCCCATCTATTTCCCAAGAAGTCATGAGACTGGATGCCATGATCTTCGTTTTCTGAATGTTGAGCTTTAAGCCAACTTTTTCACTCTCCTCTTTCACTTTCAACAAGAGGCTCTTTAGTTCTTCGCTTTCTGCCATAAATGTGGTGTCATTTGCATATGAGAGGTTATTGATATTTCTCCCAGCAATGTTGATTCCAGCTCGTGCTTCATCCAGCCCAACGTTTCTCATGATGTACCCTGCATATAAGTTAAATAAGCAGGGTGACAATATACAGCCTTGACGTACTCCTTTTCCTATTTGGAACCAGTCTGTTGTTCCATGTCCAGTTCCTGTTACAGTCCAGTTGCTTTCTGACCTGCATACAGATTTCTCAAGAGGCAGGTCAGGTGGTCTGGTATTCCCATCTCTTTCAGAATTTTCCACAGTTTATTGTGATCCACACAGTCAAAGGCTTTGGCATAGTCAATAAAGCAGAAATAGATGTTTTTCTGGAATTCTCTTGCTTTTTTGATGATCCAGTGGATGTTGGCAATTTAATCTCTGGTTCCTCTGCCTTTTCTAAAACCAGCTTGAACATCTGAAATTCATGGTTCACGTATTGCTGAAGCCTGGCTTGGAGTCCATGGGGTCACAAAAGAGTCGGACACGACTGAGCGACTAAGCACGCCCACAAATACACAGAAGCTAAGCTTCTGGCATCAGCAACACACGATCCCTGACAACCACCTCCATGGGCCCTGGGTAGAGAAGCTGATGTCAGCCACAGCTCAGTAAGGTCAGATCCCCTTAGAAAAAGGGCCTCAGTGGGTACATCCCCAAACCATGTAATTATCGAGGAGCTGTACTTCAACCACTCCTGCTAAGAACCAGATTGTAAAAGCCGGGTACCCAATTCCACTTCTGGAGGGTCATCTGAGCTTCCCACACCCCTATCAACATAATGGCATGTGATTAAACTGTCTTATTCTGTTAGCCCTTGAGCAGACATGGAAACAAAAAAAGTCATAATCCTACCATAAAGCTGTCATAGTTTGAGAGCTATTAAACAAATTGATTTCCCAAAAAGCAGCAGGTATGGCTGCATAGTATACACCACCCCCGCAAATGTTTCTCTAAGTGAATGCAAATTGGCCTCTAAAGAATTTGTCTAATGTGTTAATAAAAAGATTTCTATGACCAATGAAGCTGTGAAGTCCTACTTAAGAAATAGTTCACGCTTTCCTAACTTCTCATTCTTTTTCATACTTTTGTATAAATAGGAAAGTTCACTATTTCATTTTCTTTTCATCGCAGTCACTTTGTTTGGGAGAAGAAAGTAACATCAACCAATAACTTCCAAAAGGGTCCCACACAGAGTATAGACTGGTGGATGCCAATGGGGAGGGGGCTGGGAGAGGGATAACATGGGAGATTGGGATTAACAGATGTAAGCTTTTACATATAGAATGGAACACAGCAAGCTCCTACTGTATAGCACATAGGATATATTCAAGATTCTATGATAAACCATAATCGAAAAGAGTATAAAAAGAATGTGTGTGTGTGTATGTATGTATATATATATATATATATATATATATATATATATATGTTTTGTTGTTGTTCAGCTGCTAAGTCATGTCTGATTCTTTGTGACCCCATGGACTGCAGCATGCCTGTAGGGAAGCCTGGCATGCTGCAGTCCATATATATATATGTATATCCATATATATATATATATATGCTTCGTTGTGCTGCACTTAGTCGCTTAATTGTGTCCAACTCTTTTCAACCCCGTGGACTGTAGCCTGCCAGGCTCCTCTGTCCATAGAGATTCTCGAGGTAAGAATACTGGAGTGGGTTGTGATGCCCTGCTCCAGGGGATCTTCCCAACCTAGGAATTGAAGTGAGGTCTCCTGCATTGCAGGAGGATTCTTTACCAGCTGAGCTCCCAGGGAAGCCCCATCAGTTCAGTTCAGTTCAGTTCAGTCACTCAGCTGTGTCCGACTCTTTGCAACCCCATGACCACAGCACGCCAGGCTTCCCTGTCCATCAACAACTCCCAGAGTCCACCCAAACCCATGTCCATTGTGTTGGTGATGCCATCCAGCCATCTCATCCTCTGTCGTCCCCTTCTCCTCCTGCCCTCAATCTTTCCAAGCGTCAGGGTCTTTTCAAATGAATCAGCTCTCCGCATCAGGTGGCCAAAGGATTGCAGTTTCAGCTTCAACATCAGTCCCTCCAATGAGCTCCCCCCATATATACGTATAAATCAACTACACTTCAGTAAGAAATTTAAAAATTAAAAAAAAAAAAAAAGAAGAAGGGTCCCAAAGCCACCTCTACTCAGGTCAGGCCTGGTTCCCTAATGTCCACCCAAAAGTCCATTTATGGTCTTGAGAGACACATCTGGATGGTAGACAGCCCCACCCAGCCCGGAATTAACCATTGTTATCTTGAACAGAACTAGCACAGACAGCACATGACCCTCCACTGCAAATCTGGGTCTGTTAGCACCCTGGGAAATGGCTACATTCCAGTTTGAGGTGCCACTGAAGGTCTCCCAGAGCACATTCCAGACAAGCCAGATAAAAAGATTTTCAAGTGGAATTATTCCCAGTATTTCCTCCAAATTTGGTGAAAATCTCCATGATGCTTTTCCTTCAACAGGAAATAAAGGGAGCTTTCCTTTTATGTCAATGTCTAACTGATCAACTTTTTATGATTTCTTTTTAGTCTTAATGGTCAATACCTAATTCATTTTGGGTTGGTTAGTTTGGGCAGATTTCTTAATTGAAGTTTTTTGAATGGATCATACACACATGTATTTAAAAAGTCAAAGTCAAAATCGACAGTGGATACTTTCTCTTCTTCCCTCACCTCCTTCCAATACATCCCTGATGGCAACACCTACTACCAAGATGTTAGGGAAAAATAACCTAATCCAAGTACTGTTATGGACCTTGCTTCCCCCCTCCCCCCACCCCCACACCAATTAACAAGATATGCAGGGAAATAAAGATAGGGGTATTTGGATAAATATATGTATCCATTCATATAGAGCTACTTAACTGACTGTAACAGCGACATATATGCCATTATTTAGCTTACCACAATTTAATAAAACGAGCTTCCCCAGTGGCTCAGCAGTAAAGAATCCGTCTGTCAGTATAGGAGACATGCATTCAGTCTCTGGATCAGGAACATCTCCTGGAGAAGGAAATGGCAACCCACTCCAGTATTCTTGCCTGGGAAAACCCACGGACAGAGGAGCCTCACGGCCTAGTCCACGGGATCGCAAAAGTCAGACATGACTGACAGAGTAAACAACAATTTACTAAAACGGCCCCTAGTAATGGGCTATCAGGTTGTTTCTAAACCTCTTCAAGTCCAAAGACTGCTACAGTGAATCACCCTGAAATTAGTCATTTTGCACTTGTGGAAGATCACAAGCAGGAAAAGCACCTGGGGGCACAGTTGCTGGATAAAAGGTCATGTGTATGTATAATGGTGATGAATATAGCCGAATGCTTTCATAGAAACCATACCAACCTCAAATCCCTGCTAGTGACATCTCAGGTTACCCAAGTCCCCACAGTCTCACCAGCTATTCACAGCAGAGGTCAATCCGAAAAAGCTATGCATGCACAGAGAACAATGAGAGGTTCAGGGAACTGGTGTGGACCAAAACTTCCTTCACTTCCTTCCACTAACTCCCAATCCCATCTGCTTCAAGACAGCAGAGCAATGCAGATCACAGTACTCGTGGGCACAAAGAGCTGAAGTCCCATCTCTGCCACTCCTAAGCTGAGTGACCCTGGAGAGTCCGAATATCAAAGTTCTCTAAACTCAGTTTCCTCCTCCATAAAGTGGTCACACAGGCATGTATCCTTCTACTAAACAACTACAAGCTGGCCCCTCCCCTTGCTGGAATGCAGGGAGGATTAAACGAGACAACCACAAAGCACCATCCCATGAAGCTGAGCCAGAGTTCCCAACGGCTGCCTTCAACAACAGGTAAGGAATCCTTCCAAGCCCAAAGAAGAGAGCGTGGCAATCAGACACCTGACCCATTCGATGCCCAGCTACCCAGAAATGCTCACTCTGTGCCCGTAAGGTGTGCCAGCAACCAGTTAGACAGGCACGGGGCCACGCTCTGATAGGAAAGATGATGTGTACACAATTTTTATTACAATTGATGATAAAAGGCTGTGAAGGAGATAAACAAGATGGAACTAAGACAGAACAGAGACTCCAGTATAGATGGGAGAGTAGCTACAGTTAGCGGGGAGGATTGGGAGGGGGTGCCTGCCGCTTGGAAACCCTGTCAAGGAAAAACTTGCTACTCGGCTACAAGATGCCTTCAAGATCCAAGCAACTTTGGGGCCAAGACAAGGGGCTACAGAGGGTGGGGGTACTGGGGCTTGGTCATTTCTGCCCAAAGCTGTACTCATATAATAAACAGTGAGCCAGCTTTTCTCCAGAGTTTCCCATGGGGTGGGCTGGCACTGTGTCAGGCCTGCAGTGAGTTTGGAGGCTCTCCCTATTCAATCTTGCCTCCTGTCCCTTTATCTGTCGCAAACTAACTCCCCCTCTCCCACTGTGAACTCCTTGCACCAGGAGCTCAGCATCTACACCCCTGAACTGATGAATAGGGTACCCTGTTGGGTTCATCAAGGGTACCCTCTCCATCTACACCAAACCCTCCTCACCTTCCTCATCAGATCTTCCTTTCTAACCGAGCTAACCTGCCCTCCACAATAGGGCTCTCAGTCTCAGCCTTCTTCATGAGCACTCCTGTTTATACATGCCAGCTTCCCAATCTTGCCCACTTTCTGCATCCACCGATAATGCCAAATTCTCAATTAATAAGTGCAGGCACTCTGCCCAACTCATCACAGGCACTGGCCCAAGTAATCATCAAAATCACCTTACGGGGCAGGTAGGTACTCTTGCGTTCAAGAGAGAGAACAAGAGAGGGAGTAGAAACAGGGAAACAGAGACAAAATGGGAGGGTGGGGTGGAGAGTATCACCTCCAGAAGACTAGATTTAAGTTAAATAATGTGTCTCAGGTTCAGTCAACTGCAGAGAAGGAACTCACGCCTCTGGTGACATAGATCATGACCATCTTCACTGTATTCTACAAAGTCTTTAAAAACTTGGTACCCTAACCCTAGGACTTCCCTGGTAGCTCAGATGGTAAAGGGTCTGCCTACAATGCGGGAGACCCAGGTTTAATCCCTGGGTCAGGAAGATCCTCTGGAGAAGGAAATGGCACCCCACTCGAGTGCTCGTGCCTGGAAAATCCCATGGATGGAGGAGCCTGGTAGGCTACAGTCCATGGGGTCGCAAAGAGTCGGACACAAATGAGCCACTTCACTTTCACTCACCCAAACCCAGTTACTCCAGGAATCCTTCTCAAAAAAACTGAAATCCTCAAATCCCTGGAGTCTCACAGGCAATCTACATTAATCCACATTTGCTGACTCTTGGTTTTGAACCTGTTCTGAGAGGTCTCCCATGGTCTACTTTGGGCTCCCGCTCGGAGCTGTGACCACTCCCGGATGGGAGGCCACCATTTTTGTGACTCTTCCTTTCCCTGCAGTACTTGGTGTGAGACTTCCCACAATAGGAACCAGGTCTGGAAGCTCCTGTCACGTGCAGAGAGAGCCCCTCTGGACTTGGACACGTTTCCTGTGTTTTCCCTAAACTCACTGGAGTGGGGTAACTACTGGCTCACAGAAAACCCACACTCAAATGACTGTATATTTGAAGAGCCTTAAATGCTCCAAACAAAATCCTCCAAGGAAAAACTAAACGTAGGTTCACTTGAAAGACCAGCCGGCCACTTCCCAAAGGACACACAGCCACAGCCCTGCACGCTGACCACTGCATGCTAATAGGGAACCAGCAGGTAAAACCACCACTGCCCCAACACCCCAACCGCACACCCACCTGAGAAACAGGCGAGATGGCCATGGCCTCATAAGCCAGAAAGCAACCCTTCTGTTTGAGCTGCTCTGGAAAATCCAGAAAACATCTCCAGTCACTCCAGAAGTCAGGAGAAAACAGTGGCAAGTGGAGGCCTGGTTTCTCATGGCTGTTATGTCCCCGGAGAATGTCACAACAGTGTGGACGACAAGACCAAGTCACGCTGTGTCTGCGGTACCACGGAGCAGTCTCATCTAAACCACGGATGAAGTTACAACGTTTGTAAACGTCACCAATATAACAACATATTCTAATCACAGCCCCAAGATAATAATCACATAATTTCTACTTTGTGCAGCAAGGTTGTTATTAAATGCCTAGACTCAAATAGGAAGTCTTTCTTATAACTAAATTTACCATGTTTTTTAAATGTGGGTTTATTTGCTCACTTGATGCCAAACCACAGCCTCAACTCTTTCCTCGGTGTTTTTCAAGACGGCTTCCAAAATTCAGAAGAGGGTTAAGTCCTAACTGGAGAGAGGGTTTCAAAAGCACAACGGACCATAACAGACAGGAGAAGGGAACGTGATGTCCTCTGATTGGGGGGGGGGGGGGGGGGGGTGGATTCAAAGGGATTTCCAGTTTAGTTTGGCTACTCAAACCATGGTTTTTAAAAAGGCCACAAATTTCAAAAGTACTCCTGAGACAGCCAAACAACCCCAGGGATAAAGGAGCTGTTAACTGTCATTTGCAGCAGAATTTGGATGTTGGTTAACCAAAGAGCATGGGAACCACACATTTCCTAAAAGGGGAAAAAAATACATCCTTGACTTGGAATTGAAAATTACAGTTCCATGGAGAATTGACTACTAATTCTAGGCCAATCCATAGCAACAGCTGTTATCACCGCTTCATTTACATGTCACCCATTCAGAAAACTGTCCTGAGCCTGAGCGACGGGTGTCATTCTCATTTTGCTGTGGCCATAAGTGCCCGGGCTTCCAGATTGGGCCGGCTGTCAATGCTCAGCCCAGCTGTCTGCAGCCATTGTGCTCATCTTTATAGCCCGACTTTTCTGATGCAGACTGCAAAGAGCAACTCCACTTTACGGAAAATAAACACACCTCGATGGCTCCGTAATGACTCACTTTTTCAGCCCAGGTGTGACATCCCTGTAATTAGTCAGCAAGACACCTTGAGCTTCGTTAGACCTAAAAACAAATCCATTTATCTGCCATAGAGGAGCTATTCACACCACATGGAAAATTAAGTAAGGAGGGGAAGAAAGCTTTCCACTCAAAGGCAATTTGGCTAATAGATCACATATGTTCAGCTTTGTCTTCCTCTCGCCTTTTTCTGGTTTTCAATTTTATTACCCTGGGGCATTTGCACCAAACAGAATCTTCTTCGTTGCTTAGAAATTAATCCACCCCTGCTGTTTTTTCCTCATTTGAGTCATAATCCCCTGTTTGTGACATCACAATTAGCCACTTGTGGTGATGATTATAATGTCAGGAACAAAAGACTATGATTTGGAGTTGGAAATGAAACAGCGGGAACATTAACCACTGGGCTAAGAAGTTCCACTTTTCAAATAACTGTACCCGGGAGTGAAGAATTGAAGGGTAGGAAAGGAGAGCAGCTCAGAAAACTCTCTAACAGGGAGGGACTCACTTTTTTTTTTTTTTTTTTCTGTAGTTGAAGTATAATTGATTTACAATATCATGTTACTTTCTGGTGAACAGCAACATTTGATTCAGTTATATATACATATATATTCTTTTACAGAATCTTTTCCATTAAGGTTATTATAAAATATTGACTATAGCTGCCTGTGCTGTGGAAAAAGATGTGGGGGAGTGTGTGTATAAAAACACAATGGGATACTACTCAGCCATAGAAAAGAAAGAAACAATGCCATCTGCTGCAACATGGATGGATCTAGAGATTATTATACTAAGCAAGGGCTTCCTTTGTAGCTCAGAAAGTAAAGAATCCACCTGCAATGTAGGAGACCCGGGTTCAATACTTGGATCGGGATGATCCGCTGGAGAAGGGCACGGTAACCCACTCCACTGTGCTTGCCTGGGAAATCCCATGGACAGAGGAGCCTGGCGGACTACAGTCCACGGGGTCACAAAGAATCAGACACAATTGAGAAAGGGGGAAAGGGGGCACATATTGGAAGTAAGAGATTAACAGACGTACACTATCACATATAAACAAGGATTTACTATAGAAACCACTTTTTGATGGGAGGCTCTAAGAGAACTTAATTGAACCAGTAGGTTTACCTGGTGAATAAGTTCCGGCTATATGTTTTTTTCACCATCTCACTGTTTCTAAAAAAAAAAAAAAGTTTATGTTGAATAGGACAAACAACTCCTATCCATTCTTCACCCACACCCATCGTTGTCAACATTTAGCGGCACCTGCTTCATATTCTCTACATACACATTTTTTACCTCAACCATTTGAGAGCAATCTGCAGGCATCATATCCCTTCAACCCCAAACACATCAGTGCATTTCTTAAGAATAGGCACATTCTCTTACATAACTATAGTACACCTATCAAATTCAGGAAATTTAAATATTGCAATAATTCAGTCTATATTTGTATTTCAATCATCCTTCAAATTTCATGTCATTTGTTTTCATTCAGTTCAGTCTCTCAGTCGTGTCCAACTCATTGTGAACCCATGGATTGCAGCACGCCAGGGTGCATCACCAACTCCCAGAGCTTGCTCAAACTCACATCCATCAAGTCGGTGATGTCATCCAACCATCTCATCCTCTGTCGTCCCCTTCTCCTCCCACCTTCAAACTTTCCCACCATCAGGGTATTTTCCAATGAGTTGGTTCTTCTCATCAGGTGGCCAAAGGATTGGAGCTTCACCTTCCCCATCAGTCCTTCCAATGAATATTCTGGACTGGTTTCCTTTACGATGGACTGGTTGGATCTCCTTGCAGTCCAAGGGACTCTCAAGAGCTTTCTCCAACACCACAGTTCAAAAGCATCAATTCTTTGGTGCTCAGCTTTCTTTACAGTCCAACTCTCACATCCATACATGACTACTGGAAAAACCATAGCTCTGACCAGATGGACCTTTGTTGGCAAAGTAATGTCTCTGCTTTTTAATATGCCGTCTAGGTTGGTCATAGCTTTTCTTCCAAGGAGCAAGTGTCTTTTAATTTCATGGCCACAGTCAATATCTGCAGTGATTTTGGAGCCCAAAAGCCCCAAAAATAAAGTCTCTGACGGTTTCCACTGTTTCCCCATCTATTTGCCATGAAGTGATGAGACCGGATGCCAAGATCTTAGTTTTCTGAATGTTGAGTTTTAAGCCAACTTTTTCATTCTTCTCTTTCACTTTAATCAAGAGGCTTAGTTCTGCTTTGCTTTCTGCTGTAAGGGTGGTGTCATCTGCATATCTAAAGTTATTATTTCTCCTAGCAATCTTGATTCCAGCTTTTGCTTCATCCAGCCTGGCATTTCGCATGATGTACTCTGCACATAAGTTAAATAAACAGGATAACAAATATGCAGCCTTGACGTACTCCTTTCCCAATTTAGAACCAGTCTGTTGTTTCATATCCAGTTTTAACTGTTGCTTCTTGACCTGCATACAGATTTCTCAGGAGGCAGGTCAAGTGGTCTGGTATTCCCATGTCTTAAAGAACTTTCCAAAGTTTGTTGTGATCCACACAGTCAAAGGCTTTGGCGTATCCAGCAGATGTTGGCAATTTGATCTCTGGTTCCTCTGACTTTTCTAAATCCAGCGGGAACATCTGGAAGTTCACAGTTCACGAACTGTTGAAGCCTGGCTTGGAGAATTTTGAGCATTACTTTGCTAGAGTGTGAGAAGAGTGCAATTGTGTAGTTTGAATATTCTTTGGCATTGCCCTTCTTTGGGATTGGAATGAAAACTGACCTTTTCCAGTCCTGTGGCCACTGCTGAATTTTCGAAATTTGCTGGCATATTGAGTTCAGCACTTTAACAGCACCATCTTTTATGACTGGAAATAGCTCAACTGGAATTCCATCATCTCCACTAGCTTTGTTCGTGTTGATGCTTCCTAAGGCCCACTTGACTTCACATTCCAAGATGTCTAGGTGGGTGATCACACCATCATGGTTATCTGGGTCATGAAGATCTTTTTTGTACAGTTCTTCTGTGTATTCTTGCCACCTCTTAACATGTTCTGCTTATTTTCATTACTAGCTCATATTTCAATAATCAAGAAAATGAAACAAACATCATTTTTTAACTCTCCTCGCTGGTCAACAAAATTATTAACTCAAAACTCAAGATTTAAAAAAGAAAGAAATTTAAATCTGGGGTAAGAGAAATCAAAACGGCTACCATTTATTTGATGCCTACTATGTTCTCATATCAAACATTTGATATGAAGTAGCTCATTTATGCCTCATTAAAAAAAAAAAAAACTCAGACTTCCATGGTGGTACAGGGGATGAGGATCCACCTGCCAGTGCAGGGGACAGGGGTTCAATCCCTGGTATGGGAAGATTCCACACACTGCAGTGACTAAACCTGTGCACCAGGTTCAGTGCAAACCACTGGGCTTGCACTCTATAGAGCCCACAGGCCACGACTACTGACGTCTGAGACTCTAGGGCCCTCGAGCTGAGCTTCTGTGCCGCAGCTGCTGAAGCCCACCGCGCTAGAGCCTGTGCTCTGAAACACAAGCCACCGCGATGAGAAGCCCGTGCACCGCAACGAGAGAGAGGCTCACTCGCCACAAGTAGAGAAAAGCCCACGCAGCAACGAAAACGCAGCACAGCCACAAACTAATAAAAAAACTACATGGGGCGTGAGTGCTTATAATCCACATTTTATGAAAAAGGAATGAAAAACTATCCCCAGAGAATGAACCATATATTAGGAAATACATCAAGGTGAAACAAATGTAGACTTATCCCTATGACAAGGATGCCTCTAAGGAGCTGAATTAAAGCTGGTCCTAGCAGGCACTCTGACATGAATAGATTACCGAAATCCAGTCAACCTTCAGGACAAACTACTAAAAGCAGATCAATACTGCACTGTAAATGAAGACTGCAATTAAGAATGCAGATTGTAGGGTCACGGCTGATTGTAATGTTTCAGCATCTGATTATTACAGAATATTCCAATACATGTCCTGCCCTCGGAGCAAGTTTTATGGTTGGCTGTACAATGGGCAGCTTCCATGGCATTATTAACTGCCTATTTAACAGACCCAGGAATGCCATTTATTCTAAACATAGAGTAAAGGTTTTAAAAGCAAGAAAAGAAGCTTTTCACAGGCTAAAAGCTTTTAGGACGGGATAGACCTTAAATCGCCTATTTCACAAAGACAGAAATGGCTCCAGGGAAGCCGGGACATTACTACATTTTTTTTTTTTTTTTTTTTTTTGAAGAACATAAAGATATAAGATTAACTCAACCGGACACAAAAGCAAAGCTGTTCACCCAAAACACGTTGTGGAAAGAAACAAAAACTCACGACCTACAAGCCATGGCCACATGTGAAAAATAATGATTTCTATTCCACTCTTATTTCCCATTAAAGACATTCCATGAGGCACCTGCCATGTGCCGTGTACAAATTTCCATCACCCAGCAGGTTATACATAGACACCAAAAGCCAGGCGGGCGCCAGCATTATTCTACTGATCCTGCATCTCTACTCATTGCCACCCAGCACGTTTGTACCAGAAGCTAATGATCAGAAATAGGCAAAGGAAAAGTCTGCTCACCAATGAATCCCATATTAGAGGCTGGTATCCATCCATGTCTTCTTTTTTCCCTCTTTATCACCTGTGTCTATGGTTTCCTGAGTTTTGCTTTGTTTTCCTTTCGGTTTTTGAAGGAAATAGAGGACTTTCTTCAAAAGCAGCCAATGGGTCACCCACATATTTCGCCTGCTGCACAGTTTATTATAAAGCTGAATACTTTTAATTAATTAAAATTAATTATAAAGCTAAATAATTGCCAACAGTTTAAAATCTTTAAAAGCTCTGCCTAAAAATCCAGATTTCTGACTTCTCTTGAGACTCAACTGGGCAACACTGGGTACACAACCAGCCAGGGCACTGCTGGTCAATAGAGTGCCAGCCACCACCACACACACCCCCCCAAGATGCGGACCCATCCATACACCACATCCTGCCACCCCCCAGCAGCCTACTTCACTCACCCTCACCCTCTCCTATGATGCCCAAATAATTAGCTAAAACAGGATGCCTTTGAGTGTGAAGAGGAGGGACTGTTAACAATTACACAAGGACAAGCTGGCATTAACGGGACATATGGTCACCCTACTCAGGTTCCCACTATTGACTCCAGCTTCAAATCTCTGCAGCAGGCACGTCTTTGTTCTTTTCTAGCCCAAATGCTTTGGCTTGCTGTGTTCATCAGTTTTGCTTTGGGACTGAGAGGCTGGGAAATTGTAATGTCTAATTAGTACATTGCTTAAGGGGACAATCGAAATTGAGAAAATGTTCCAGTAGTGGGGCAGTTGAGGAAAAGTAGGACAAGATGAAGGGGGCAAAGTGTCAAGGACTTTTACTTCTGCTGGGGATCTTCCTAAACTTTCCATCAAATTCGATTAAACCCAGTGAACCTCTGATTACAGAGGTTAGCTGGAATCTTAACAAGGAAACTTTGCGACCACACTGTTAAAGGTTCTTCGAGTGCCAACCACAGTCACTCTCATCTGGCTGGTGGCAGGAGTGCAAAATGTATAGAATCTTTTAAGGAAAAACAATACAAGCTCAACTGAAACTAAACAACTCCTCAAAAAAGCTAGCATGCATCCTGTCGTCCTGATGAGTTATCAAGAGCTCCTTTTATAATGAACTCAACGCACAGTTGGATCCCTTACCAAATGCGGCAGCCATTAGCTTGAAAACAGTTTGAAATGCTCGAGCTTTGGAGTCATGTAATCAAAATCAATTAATGTACCCATTTGGGACTTTTCATACACGTCCATCCCTAAGGCAGCAAGCTTTCCAAAGTATCCAATTTGACTATGGCACAGTCTTGCAGTGTTTCTATCAGACTCTACAACCACCTCAGCCTGGTGAGTATTGGGTCTTCGTGAATATCTCTCTTTCTCCTAGTCATTTAAATTTAACTTAGCGATGATTATCTTCATTAAAGGGGGAGAAAAGAAAGCCACTATTCCAGAAAAGTACATGAGCAAGAAAAAGGAAAAAAAAAAATCTAATACAGAGATTTGTATTGAAGAGTGGACATTCAGAGGCATCTATAACTTAGGGGTGGAAAATACAGTATCAAAGAGTATACTAGGTTCTAGGACAGGCATTTTCTTTTGGAAAACAAAAATAAAGCTTCAGGGACTTCCCTGATGGTCCAGTGGTTTAAGACTCCACGCCTCCAATTCAGGGCGCCCGGTTTCAATCCCCAGTCCGAGAACTGGATCCCGCATGCCGCAACTAAGAGTTCGCGTGCCAAAACTAGAAGCTCCTGCCTGCTGCAACTGAGACAGGTGCAGTCTAATAAAGAAAATAAAAAATTTTAAATACATAAAAATAATAAAGCTTCAGTCAACCTACCAACTGAAAGTGGAAGAACAAAGGGTTACTTTCAATAGTTATCAAAGTGGCACGTGGTTATAACAGGATTGCGAAATAGCTCAGGAAATTTTTTTCTGAAAACATGGGATGATAAAGTGAGGAACTTGGAAGCCCAGATGGGAGATGCACTTCGGGTTCTGAGTCAGTCAACTTTTTATTTAGGCGGTGTCCCTCTTATTTAATGATACTTTGAGCTAGA
Source organism: Bos indicus (assembly GCF_029378745.1). Lineage (NCBI taxonomy): Eukaryota > Metazoa > Chordata > Mammalia > Artiodactyla > Bovidae > Bos > Bos indicus. The sequence goes on from NC_091781.1 coordinate 39,576,782, forward strand.
AAGCTCAGAGACCCAAAGAGAAAGGGAAAAGCTACAACAGACATAATTTCTTTCAAAATAAAGAGGAGGATGCAGGGAAATCCCATTAGATTGTACCTGACAATTCTAATCCCACCTGGCTCCTCCCTATTCTTGACTCTCACTCCGTGCACTCAGACAACTTTATTTGTAAAGAGCTAGACTACTGAGCAGTCGTTTTAAAACACACATTGATGACTTCTTCCCTGGATCAAACATGAACATTTATTTACCCCTTCATCCATTTTTAAAAATTCACCAGGCTACCCTGTCAGGTATTTTCAATGGTTTTCGCAGCTACTGGTTTTCAAAAAGGCATTTTACATGTATCGTGTTGGTTCAGCTCTGGGACGGTCAATGGCACCCATGGCTTTGGCAGAACGATGACTGGAAGCTGCCCAAGAGGACTCAGCTACTCCCAGCCACAGCCCCAGTGGACCGGTTGGCCTGCACCCTATGTCTAATGATGACTAAGCAGCCCATTTGCTCTACATGAGGCTCTGCTCAGGCCCTATGCACTGCTAGCAATGTTTCCAAACGAGGTGTCTGTACCTCTGGGTATTGAATTTCCCAAACAGCCTTCATGAATTTTAATTCGGAGAAATCGCTAAACAGAAGCTACCTTTCAAAACTCTGCCAGTAACTTCCCTTCCCCTCCCATCGCATGGCCCAGGAATCATAAACACTGTTTATAACTGATGTCTGTTCTACGTCTTCCACATCAAAGGGGGGCTGCCACTTTTCGGAAACTGCTAACACACAAGCAAGCCGCTTTACCACTCTGGGACCCTGCACCTTAGAAGTCAGATTTATTCCAAATCAAGAGAGAATAACAATGGAATGAGGTTAAGGTTTAGCAACTGAGGCATGAATACCAAAGAAACTTTTAGACAGGTAATCCCAGGGCTAACATCCAGGGCACTCCATTTGCATACATTATAATTAGTAAGTAAATACACATCAACCAAACCTTCACCACAGATCCACTGAGATTTTGATTCAGACTATTAAACGGCTGACTATATGCTTCCCAGGTGGCGCTAGTGATAAAGATTCTGCCTGCCCTTGCAGCAGACATAAGAGATACAGGTTCGATCCCTGGATCGGAAAGATCCCCAGGAGGAGGGCATGGCAACCCACTCCAGTATTCTTGCCTGGAGACTCCCATGGATAGAGGAGACTGGCAATCTACAGTCGATAGCGTCCCACAGAGTCGGACACGACTGAACTGACTTAGCATGCATACACGCATAGTGTTCAAACATCTGTATTTAGCAGAGTTGCCTTCACTGAGCAGGTTGCTTTACCACTCTAAGCTTCATTTTCTCATCTGAAAAATGGGAAGACTAGAAACTGCCTCTGAGACCATTGTGAAGATTCAGTTGGATGAGGCAAGTACCATATATAGCACAGAATCTGTCCCATAGTTAAGCTCATGTATGAAGTAGTAATTGATATTCTTTTTATAATATTTATTTATTTTTTGCTGAGTCAGGTCTTAGCTGTGGCAAGTGGAATCTTCGCTGTGGCATGCTACATGCTACAGTTGTGCCTCGTGATCTCAGTTGCCCTGGGGTATGGCGGGGTCTTAGCTTCCTGACCAGGAATCAAACCCACATCCTCTGCATTGCAAGGTGACTCCTCACCCACCAGCCCACCAGCCATATTTAGTTGTTCAGTCATGTCTGACTCTTTGCAACCCCATGGACGGTAGCCTGCCAGGCTCCTCTGTCCATGGGATTTCCTAGGCAAGAATACCGGAGTGGGTTGCCATGTTCTCTAGGGGATCTTCCCGACCCAGGGATCAAACCAGGGTCTCCTGCATTAGGGGCAGATTCTTCACAGTTTGAGCCACCAGGAAAGTTGCTACAATATATTCTTACCCAAATTAACTTTGAGGTTCATGGAATACATGATATTCCTCACTCAGAATTCTCAATCACTAACTGGGGAAACAGATAAAAAACGGTTGACCCATGTACACACAGGTTTAGTTCAGTTCAGTTCAGTCGCTCAGTTGTGTCCAACTCTTTGCGACCCCATGAACTGCAGCACGCCAGGCCTCCCTGTCCATCACCAATTCCCAGAGTTCAACCAAACTCATGTGCATCGAGTCGGTGATGCCATCCAGCCATCTCATCCTGTGTCGTCCCCTTCTCCTCCTGCCCCCAATCCCTCCCAGCATCACAGTTTTTCCCAATGAGTCAACTCTTCGCACGAGGTGGCCAAAGTATTGGAGTTTCAGCCTCAGCATCAGTCCTTTCAATGAACATAAACTTTATTAACTTTTCTAAATAAAGATTTCTGGTGCTTATTTTTGTAGTTCTCAGAACTTAAGATTCCTTGGTGATTAATGAAAAAAAATTTTTTTTAACCAATAAATTCTTAAGAGAATGACCAAACAAGTTTGCATCCATTTCCAAGAATGACCCTAAAACTGTGATCTAACAAGTCAATGACGGTTACATTATAACTATGCTACAAATTAGGGTCCATGCTGTTAACAGCATCACATGTGGTTCAAATGACTAAATGACAGCGCTGTTCATCTACAGACCTGGGAAGATGTTTATCACTGACACACACATACAAAGTATTTTATTAAAGAAAACTCAAAATTTGCGCAAAACCAGAGTATAATAAATCTTTATGTACCCATTACCCAGCTGAAGAAAGTTTTTGAAAAATCAAGCCTAAATCTTGTTTCAGCAGAAACACTAGACATACCCTCATGCTGCTGCTGCTGCTGCTGCTGCTGCTGCTGCTGCTGCTGCTCAGTCGCTTCAGTCGTGTCCGACTCTGTGCGACCCCAGAGACGGCAGCCCACCAGGCTCCCCCGTCCCTGGGATTCTCCAGGCAAGAACACTGGAGTGGGTTGCCATTTCCTTCTCCAATGCATGAAAGTGAAAAGTGAAAGTGAAGTCACTCAGTCACGGTGTCCCTCAATTATTTGAAAGGCAATACCAGATACCATATCAACTGTGAAATTCTATTAAATGGAGGGAAAAGGTAATATAAGGCTGCCTATAAAGCATAATCTTGTATTTTAAAAAGTCAAAAGTACATACATATTAGGAAAAAAAGTAAATGTCACCCAAATGTTAACACTGATAGCTATGGGTGAGGAGAATAAAGGGCCAAGTTTCCAGATGCTGTGTTTTTAATCAACTACTCCTATAATGAACCAATCATACAGTACTTACATTATAAAGTCAAACTCAAACTCATCTTGTCCTTAAGAATATTTTAATACTAAAAAGGAAACAATCTCAGCAGTCGTCTCCACTAATAAAAATCCAAATGTACTGATATATCTCATTTATGTATTTGCTAAGTCTTAGCTAAATCTTACCATTCTAGGTTAGTCTCCCCCTCCCCTACCCAAAAAGGATCCAGCAATGTAAAGGTATTATAAGCGGAAAAAGATAGTATGTACGCAGGCAAGAACGCAAATGCAGAAATGAAATTTGTATAAATAACCTTGCTTGCTATACATCACGTGCCAGTTTTTACTAGAAAAGAAATCATTATTCAAAAAATGTTAAGAGTTGATGCAAATTTATAGGGCGGCAGTGCTGAGTGACAGACATCTGTGGTAGGGTAATGCTAGGCTGTTTCCTGCTTTGTTGATTCAACAATCAGCACTGAATGTCTTCTGTTCTAATTTATTTTAACTTCTGCTTAATTAAATGCATAAAAGAACTAATGTGTTGGATTTGGGGATTTAAAATGACTTTCACCCAGCTGTTTTTAAACGCGCCAGAAAATTTCTTGAATATAATTGTTCTTTTAGAGGGGGGGGGAAAAGCAGACTGTAACCATGACACGCACACAGAGAAGAATTACCACCTAGCGACACTGGCTGGCAACTTCTAAAGTGTCATTCCCGTTCAGAGTTTGAAAGACATTCCAGGACTTCTCCAACTACTTCATATAAGGTGACAGAGACACTGCAAAAAGGAAATTAAAGGTCAAAATAAAATTATTTTAAATTCATTTGCAACCAATTCAACCAACAGGTGTGCAACAAAGAGGCGCTAAATAGACAGACACCAGCACCACATCAGTGTAACTTTCTGGAAGAATGAGGACTCTTCTCTTTCTACCTCTACTCCATAAAAATAGTGCATGTTATTTACACAACAGAAAGAGAGTCACAGATGCAGAAAACCAACTTACAGTTACAGAGGGGAAAGGATGGGGGATTGGAACTGATATATACACACTAGTGTATATAAAATTGGTAACTAATAAGAGCCTACTGGAGAGTACCGGGAACTGTGCTTAATACTATATGAACCTATATGGAAAAAGAATCTAAAAAACAGGGGGTACATGTATATGTATAACTGATTCACTCTGCTGTACATCAGAAACTATTCCAACATCATAAAACAATAGTCTAATAAAAATTAATTTAAAAAAAGATAAATAGAGTATGCATTTACACTTCGTGGTAGGTCAGCAGTAAAGAATCTACCTGCCAATGCAAGAGACTCAGGTTCAATCCCAGGGTCAGGAAGATCCTCTAGAGAAGGAAATGGCAATCCACTTCAATATTTTTGCCTGGGAAATTCCATCTATGAAGAGCCTGGTGTGCTACAGTCCATGGAGTTGAAAAGAGTTGCACATAACTTAGCAACTCAGCAATGAAACAATAATAACATAAGGTAATAGTAAAATCCAATACTGAAAGAGGAGGTAATAGGAATCAGTAACCAGATCGTTCTACTCAAGTCAACATTTCCCATCCGATCAAGTGCTATTTCAGAGTTCCATATTTAAGAAGATGATCACATAAGGTTTTATTTTCTACTCAGTCTGATACCTAAAGCCAAGTTTACACTCAATGCTGAATTATAGCAACTAGGATTTCCCAGATGGCTCAGTGAATGCACCTGCCAAGGTAGAAGACACAGGAGACAATGGTTCAGTCCCTGGGTTTGAAAGATCCCTTACAGCAGGAAATGGCAACCCACTCCAGTATTCTTTCCTGGAAAATCCCATGCACAGAGGAGCATGGAGGGCTACAGTCCACGGGGTTGCAAAGAGTCTGACATAACTGAGCATGCCCACATAGTAACATCTATCATGTATTGCCCTCATTTAGCAGGCTGAAATATCACAATGGGATCCCACCTTTGAAAAGTCTCAAATCTAGTATTTTATCCTATGGAATCATTCAGGTTCTTGATTATTAACCAAAAAATTCAGAGTTTTAGAAAGAACCTTGACCAAGCCACGACTCCATAGTAATTTTAGTTCCTTTGAGAAAGTAGGAAGAACTGGCTTTAGAAGCAGGGACAACTTTTGCTTTACATACGGAGTTGGACACAACTGAGCGACTTACTTACACACAGAGACAACTGATAACTTTCATTCTTCAAACCATGAAGGTGCTCTAAGAAATAGTGTTCTCTGCAAAGCTTTCACCCCATGTCAAGGAAAATTCTAAGACCTCAAACAACAATCAAATCACTGAGAAAAAATGGCTTCCCATGAACATCTAAGTCTCTCGAGGATCCCATTTCAGCCTGGAGACCATCATGTTCTCAACTGGAGTCAACTGAACCTTGCCTTACCTGGCCCAATTCCTCCAGTTTTCCAGTGTTTTTCCTTCATATCTCCCCCAGGTAAGGGCGAGTCCAGAGAAGGCTGAGATTTCAACAACCACAATGAGAACAAAAAACGTCAAGGAGAGGGTCTTCTCTGCTGTTCTACTTAATTATGTCTCAGAAAAACAAAGCAACCATTTTTAAATGGCAGCATAAACTCACCCATTACAAATCTGTGCCTGTTGTATGAGAATCTGCACTAAGGCTAATGCCTCTGACTGGGACTCAGGAACACGCAGTAGGCCTGAAAGAGATTTTAAATACTGTCTCCCACAGCCAGTCCCCTCAGGAAGGTTTATATTTCATGTCAGAGAGGTAATGAGTTAGTGAGTCTCCTCAAGGTCTAGCTTTGGAGTTTGACCATATGGCAAGCAGAGATAAGCAAGTAAAAGATGCGATGCTGATCAATATGGGGGCAGATAATGCTGTTTTGAACGCAGATTACAAGTCCGCAAAGCTTTGTAACATAATTTAAACAAATATTACAAAACGCACTCCTCCCAAGCAAGGTGTTCTTAAGAATAACTTTGGTATATCTGAGAGCCATGGTGACATTTTGAGACCACTGAGAATGAGTTAAGTCTTTGGCATCCTTAGATGACACCTTGCTGGCCTGAAAGAATTTTAAGAAGAACTTGATTTTAGGATAAGTCAACCCCTGACAGCCATGGGCAGGAAGCAGGTGTCACTGTGCTGTCGTTACTATGAGGATGCTCAGTGTTCCTGCCAGCCTCTCAGTAACGAGACAAGCACCCAGCATGCCACTGTTTGGAATTGGTCCTTCTGACTCAATTCTGGGTCTCAGTGAGCGACCCATAACATCTCAAGCTCTAAACTACAAACACTACCCATCAATCCCAGAGGAAGGGAGGCAAAGGAAAAAATCTCCGCTGAAACAAACCGTTCTGCACTTTTATTTGTTTTGATCTATGCAAGATCAGTTTTGATTAGTCCCCCCTCAACCATGAATAAAAACTGCAAATAACCAATTCAAGAGAGTGGCTAGAATCCTTCACTCACAAGGACTGAGGAGTTGTCAATAATAAGAATGCAATGCACAGTGTTAGTTTTACCAAGGGACAGAATTATAATTATAAAGCATTTCTACATTAAGTAAAAGTCAGCGTAATAAAAGAGCCAAAAAAATTAGGCCACTGTTGATTTAATATATACTAAATAAGTATTCCGTGAATTAGGTGTGAGCAGAAAGCCTTATTGCTGCAGCTCATAGTAATTTCAGATAAAGAAGTGCTTGTGTGGTGGAGTGAATCCTCCTGGTAAATGAAGCCTCCCGTAACATACTTTTAGCCCAAAATAATATCATCTCTTGAAAATACTGAAGAGTCACATTTGTTGTGCTTTTACTAAAAGATCTCATTAAACTTCAGGAAGTGTCTACAGCGTTCAGCGGAGGGTAATGCTCACAAAGTAACCTTTTAAAGAAAGCGATAAAACCATAAAACCAATTAAAGCTTTACACATTTCCTCTAATACTTTTTGTAAAATTTGCATAATTTCTGATTTGACAAAAGAAACTCATTTCTTGTCTCTCCCTCCCCCAACCTTGAGCCATGGTGTTATAAAGATCCACCCTTCAGGCCGCCATGTACTTTCCAAAAAAAAAAAAAAAAAATCCACAGGCGATCAGTTTCTATTCTGAGGCTCTTGCAGAAAAGCCTGAAGAAGAATGGAAACCTGAAGAGGGCGATTTTCAAATTTTGCAAGGAGTTGAAGCCCATTTTGTAAAGCAATTCTGTCCACACCCATTCCCATTTCTGCCGTGCCTTAATTACACACTCACTGACAAGTGTCTCTCTATATGTCTTGCCAAGCTCTCTCCCATTTTTCACATATTTATTCTATGTATTCCTTTCCCCTCTCCCAGAAAGAATTGCTGGGAATGCCCTGAAGAAGAGATGCAGCCTGTAACACTTTGACATCCACCATAACGCTAAGAATGACACCAAATCCTTGGACCTTCAATGTATAAGATGAATGTTAGCTAACTATTTAAAAGTTAATAGAAGTATGATTTCTTTCATTTTCCTACCCTTATGGACCACATCAGTGGATGAGAACAGTCTTGATCTTGTGCAAGAATGGGCACACTTTTTCTGTAAAGAACCCAGATGGTGGCCACAAGGCCTCTGTCGTACCCACTCAACTTCGCCACTGTAGCAAGGCAACAGCCACAGACAGCAAGTCAACAAACAGTATGGCTGTGTTAATAAAATGTTATTAACAAAAATAAGCAGGGGGGCAGATGTTTGCCCACTGGCTGTGATCTGCCAACCCCAGGTCTTGGGAATCAAGTCCTAGAATTCATAGAAATGAGGTTAAAGATATAAGCTGCCACTTAATAGTGAAGTAAATGTGGGCAAGTTACTTTTTTTTTGGCTTTGGTTTCCTTGTCTATAAAATGCAGAGAGAGATGCCACTGAGACAGAACCTACCTCATAGGATTATTCTGAGAAGCAAGAGAATTAATACAGAAACAGAAGCTGGTACATATTCAGTTCCGTTCAGTTCAGTCACTCAGTCATGTCCGACTCTTTGAGACCCCATGAATCGCAGCACACCAGGCCTCCCTGTCCATCATCAACTCCTGGAGTTCACTCAAACTCACATCCATCGAGTCGGTGATGCCATCCAGCCATCTTATCCTCTGTCATCCCCTTTTCCTCCTGCCCCCAATCCCTCCCAGCATCAGAGTCTTTTCCAATGAGTCAACTCTTCGCATGAGGTACCATAAAGTTCACTATAAGCATTATTTTTAATGTGACTAATATCTTTATCCCAGAATCAGTACCAAATACATATATTGTTATTTCTACTATGCCTATGTTAAAGATGCCAGACTTTCTAGGAGAAGCTGGAAATTTTCTCTTCATCCCTATGTCAACACCTGAGAAACAAATTTTTTAAAGAGATTTATGGAGGTTAAAATGGCAAACAGAACTAACTTCTTTTCAGTTTGTTGGAAATGAGGTTACCTTTTGAACTTATTCTTAAGATTTTTATGATTCTCTTTGGATTTGAGTTGTTCTAGTACTATTTGCAGTCACAGGAGAACATTACTCCTATTATTTTCAAAGTCTACCCTAAAGCAATTAATGCTAGTTTAACTCAAGCAAGAGGAAGTAGCAAACAGCTTGGCTTAAGTATTAATAAAATCACCTTTTAAATCATCAATCGAATGAATGAGTACATATTACCATTACAGAATTTCTTTACTAAATACAGGAGGTAATAGTAAATGAAAGTCACCCAATTCATTCCAACTTCTACACCATTTTGGATCAAAGGGAAAAATCTGACATCAGACTTTCCAAAGTACCTTGTCATAGGTGATCATAACCAAATCTGTCTGGAAACATCTTTGGTATCACAAGTAGGGGGAAGGAGGTTCCAACCAGAATCTAGTGGAAAGAGATCAGCGAGGCTGCTCAGCATCCTATGGTACATATAGGTGCTCCGCAACAGCAAAGAATTATCCAGCCCAAGATGGCAGTCGGGCTAAGGTTGAGAAACCCTGCTTTGTCTTTGAGAAAACCAATAATGGTAGAAATCACTTATCAAGTACAATGTGTTTATCACTTCACTTCACCTGTATAACAACTCTACAAAGTTGGTTTCCCTTCGGTCCACTGGCAGACATCAGAAAAGATAGCACAGAGAGGGGTGAGGGTGGTCTGCCTGCTCCAGAAATCAGGGACCCAAAGCAACTAACAGCAGAGAACTGAAAACAACCTCGGCAGGTTTACTACACACTCTTTGCAGAAGTGGAAATTATTTGGCATATGAAGACTGGTAGGTCTAACTTCAGAGAAATAAGATATCCAGAGTCTCTGAACTGCTATCAAAAGAGAGTCCCCATCTCCATCAGGTCCAGAAGTAATTCAGACAGATAGCAGGAGGGGAGAAAACTCATCACCTTCAAACAAGGAAGGAGCCTTCTACAGCTCAGCAGTGGTACCCTGATCTTGACCAGCCAGCATAAGAGGAACACAGGTTTTATCGAGCTCCTGGGAGTTTATTAAACTCTGCAGCTCCTTCTCTTTTATAGGATTTTCTGCCCAAACTCAATAGTCACCAGCATTCTGGAGAGGTTAACCTCGTTCTTTATTTACCAAGTAAGATACACAGCCACCTGCCTCTGATTCCCTGTGTAATTAGCCACTAACACGGAAGAAAAGTGAGACTTCAAGAACCAGATTTCTATCCTTTCCAACATAATGTTATTTGATGTGATTCTGGGGACTTCTCGAATTCACACATAAAATTCCCAGTAAAAGAACTGTATGTTTGATTTTTAGAAAAATAAAACCTTTAAATATGTCTTTGTGTGTTTTAACTCAGTGTCTTTGCTTTATACTTTTAAAGTCAGAATTCAGACCAAACTAGCAACTGAGCTTCCATAAAAGGTACACACATCTTTATAAAAGAACCACTGAGAAAAACAAACCTATTTCTCTGGCTTTCTGCAGTAGATTGAAAATCACATTTCCAGGAAGAGGACAGTGAAAACACAGAGAAAGGCAAGTATTGCAGAAGGTCAGACAATGTATTTCTTGGATCCACATTTCTTACCTCTTCTAGGTTCTCCAGTTCTAAACAGTATAAAGGAAAGAGCTCGCAAATCAAGATGACCCCCACCTACAACACAAGATTTCCTTTCCACCCCTAACCTCACTGCCCAGCAATACAAAAAAAAAAAACACACACAGAACAAAATCTGACATTCCCAAGCCTTTACCAAGAATAGTAGAAAAGTTTTTGTACACATATGTATAGACAATATACATGCATTTGTATGCTTAGTCGCTCAGTCGTGTCTGACTCTTTGCAACCCTATGGACTACAGCCCATCAGGCTCCTCTGTCCATGGGCTTCTCCAGGCAAGAATAACGGAGTGGGTTGCCATACCCTTCCCCAGGGAATTCTCCCCACCCAGGGATAGAAGCTGGGTCTCCTACAGTGCAGGCGGATTCTCTACCAACTGAACCACCAGGGAATAGTATATATAAAATATATATTTTAGAAACTTACCAATTTTGTTCTAACTAAAAAACTTGACATTTTGATTGCACTTGTTTGATTTATTTAATATGAATAGGATGCTAAATTTCTAATTTAAAAAAAATAGACATCCAACAAGCAACAAAGGTTTACTGTACAGCACAGGAAACTACAGTCAATATCTTGCAATGACTGACAATGGAAAATAATTTCAAAAGTAGTATAATGTGTATACATAATGAACTGCCTTGCTGTGCACCCAAAGCATTGTAAGTCAACTATAGTTCAATAAAATATACAGATACTAAGAAAAAAAATCTGACATTAAATATAAATCCCCCTATGACAATCCCTATTCAAACAGGGGTGATACTAATATTAGTGCTAAGAATTATCAGAAAGTTATTCACCAGAAGTACCCAAACAAACATAACTAGCACAAAAATAGTGTATGTCCAGCTGGTTAAACTTCTTATAACCCTTTAGACAGACAATTCCTACTATTTTCCATGTTTCCTTTTTTTTTAACCTCGAAACGGAAACTATCATTCGTAAGTATTATTTACAGCAAAAAAGTAGAACTGTTTTTACTGAATATCCAAGATTTCTACGAGATCACTTGATTAAAACAATGTTAGTGAAAGAAAAATTATCTGGGCAGCCTCCTGGACTGAAGATTCTACGAACAGGAGGTGGCCATCAGTATTGACAGCTCTGCTCCCAGTCGTCCCATAAATGAGGCCCAGGAATGTCGCTTCCTGTGGATAACTAGGACTCAGAGCTGCCATGTTAACGTTCTTGGAAATGAGAAGGGTGTGTGACATCAGCTCGACGGAAAGGAACTTGGAGAGTGGAAGCCTGGTGATAATCCACTTAATATGATACATATATGAAATCAAATCCATCCATTCACTTTCTGAGCTCATCACTGACAATTTAAGGAACTAAAATACCCAGACTCATTCTGCCAAAGCAGAAAGTGCAACATGACCAGTTTCACATTCATTCTCAGACCAACACAACCAGAATGAATTCTGAGGACTTTGAGAAACATATGCCCACCTCCTGTCAGCCATTCATTCCAGGACCTGCTTTAAACACATCGTCTCCAGACCTTGCAGTAACCTCACGAGATAGGAATTAGTTATCCCCATTACACAGAACAGAAGATGGAGGCTCAAAGAGATTCTATCACCAGCTCAAAATCACATGATGATGTCCATTCCATGTTCCATGACACCAGACGTTCAGAAGTTAATGGCACAGACACACTGTGCTCTTGGTGGCAAGTGCAATTCAAGTCTGAGTGGAATGTCAATATTCTTGTTATTTCCAATGAGATCGAAAACGCCATAAATGCATCACTTCAGAAGCAACTGGAGACTTCAAGATAAACCAGAAGCCAATGTTTTTATTCTGCATCCAGAGCACCTGCTCTTCCTTCCCTTGTTTACCTGCAGACTGACAGCCAGATGTGTCAAGTGACCATCGTCTCTTAGGGGATCATCGAAAACGGCAATTGGAAGAGATCGTTGTGTGTACAAAGTACCCAATCTGACCCCAAAACGATCTCGGCTCTAGCTCTAGAAAGGACTTTCCCAGGGTCCCCACCATTGCTGGCTTCCATTTAAAGAGTATGCCAAGGAAAGGAATCTGCTTATGGATTCAGTGATGACTGATTGTTCTTATCTGTGTGGCCCAACCATTAACTTGTATTAGTTATCTAGTGCTGTGTGACAAATTATCCCAGGACAGAATGGCTTCTAATGACACACACTATCACGTTTCTGTGGGTCATGGATTTCAGGGCAGTTTAGTTGAAGCAGGGATGGGGGTGGCTCTGGCACAGGAGTTCTCATGAGGTTGCAGTCGGGGTGTCAGCCAGGCTGTAGTTCAAGCAGCTGACTTTGAATGGAGGATGCACGTCCACACTCACATGGCTATCCGCAGAAGGCCTGCTTCTCACCACACGCGCCTCTCTAAGAGCTGCTCGAGCAGGTGGCTTCCCCCAGAGTGAGTGACTGAGGACACCAAGTCTCTTTAGAGACTGAATCTATAAAGGTATTATCACCTATATTCTTTTCCTTAGAACTGTGTCATTAAGTCCAGTCCATACTCAATAAGAAGAGAATTAACTTCAGCTCCTGAAACAAGGAATATCAAGAATTTGTGGACATATTTTAAGATGACTGTAAACTTATAACCCTGATGAGAATAAATTAGAGCTTCAGGAAAACTCAAGCCTATTAACCAGAAATTGAGACCTAGAAGTTTAGAATTGGTTTCTTCGGTTGGTCTGCTAAGTAGATCTCATTAAAAGTTAGCTGCACCAAGATGTGTATGATTACAAGGAAAGAAGTTCATTCTTAATGAGGCTTTAGGCCTATACCTATTAAAATTTAAATTATTGGTGTTTTGAAAAGAAACTGTAAGAGATTGTTTTTTATGACAGACCATTGTTCCTAAAACATTATTCTCTTTTCCACAGTCATGTTTCAGAACTATTTCATAGGTGCTGGGTTTTTAAGTGTCTGAGACTGAATTCTTTACATAAGAATATTGATATCTATGCACAAATGGATATCTACCTTTTACTCACTCTATAGAAAGGACAATAAAAGCTAAGTGATTTGCAAACAAAGTCTCTTATTTTCTGCAAAATAAAGGGGGTAGGATTTACCAAAAAAAAATGAAATAAACTTACTTTTTAATTTTTAGTGTTTGATATTTATAGCATAATAAAATGTCTCAGCCTAGAGTTATTCACCAAAGATGCCATAATTCTCAGAAATATTCAGCTGCATAAATACTTACATATTCTGAACTGCCTCAGGCAGCCAGATAAATAAGACATATACAAGCACAAGAAAGAGCATATAGAAACTAGGAGAGAAATAACATATTCACCAAAGTCAAGATCTGCAACTCCTCCATCCAGAAAAAACTCCTTTAAACAAAAAAGGCCAACTTTCAAAAAATAAATACATAAATAAAATGTTAGACTTCAGAAGAGTATCAGCAATCAGTAAGGCCAGCTTTTTTAAAAGTGGGGGGGGGGGATGGGGGGGATGTTCAAACCTGCTTAATGAATCCTTTTAAGTTTCTTGTGTCCAATAATCCTCATTATTGTCAACATGCGGTCGAATGTGGGCTTTCCTGATGGCTCAGACAGTAAAGAATCTTCCTGGAATGTGGGAGACCTGGGTTCAATCCCTGGGTTGGGAAGAGCCCCTGGAGAAGAGAATGGCAACCCACTCCAGTATTCTTGCCTGGAGAATTCCATGGACAGAGGAGCCTAGCGAGCTAACTGAACTGGGTTGTAACTGAACACTAGGTAGGCATGCCTATTTTGTCCATATTCATGAAACAGAAACTGAGGCACAGGGCAAGGCCTCTGTATGTAAGGCCTCTTGCTTCAGTTGTGTCCGACTCTGTGCGACCCCACAGACGGCAGCCCACCAGGCTCCCCCGTCCCTGGGATTCTCCAGGCAAGAACACTGGAGGGGGTTGCCATTTCCTTCTCCAATGCATGAAAGTGAAAAGTGAAAGTGAAGTTGCTCAGTCGTGTCTGACTCGTAGCAAGCCCATGGACTGCAGCCTACCAGGCAAGAAATATCTATTCTCTAACTAATAGTTTCCTAAATGTGTATCGTCATAGATAAATGTTTTTGATTCTGCAAAGGCATATTTTTAACCTCATATTTTTAGCCTACCAGGCTCCTCTGTCCATGGGATTTTCCAAGCGAGAGCCTCTTAGAGAGTGATTAAGTAGGCTTTGAGTTCAGATCTAACCTCAGTCAAAAAAGGAACTGAACACAACACAATGCCTCTGCACTCTAGAAAAGGCCTTCTCAGGTGGCTCAGTGGTAAAGACTCTGCCTGACAATGCAGGAAATGTGCCTTCAATCCCTGGGTGGGAAGACCCCCTGGAGTAGGAAATGGCAACTCCCTCCAGTATTCTTGCCTGGGAAATCACAGGGACAGAGGAGTTTGGTGGGATAAGAGTCCAGGGGTCACAAAGAGTCAGACACAACTGAGAACGTAAACGTGCTTTTAGAAATCACAAACCTCTACCTGTCCTAAAACCCCAAAACAATCCTGTCAGGAAAGTTAACATTCATCTACTTAATGTTTCCACAATTTCATTCTCTCTCAGACTATGTTCATGGTTTCCACCATATCGACATGCTCCCTTATAATTCACATCTATCCTTATTTAGAAAGTCAACTCAGTTCTTCCATTTAAATGAACTTGGTTTTTGTCCTTTTTAATTTTTTAAAGAAATTTTACATGACACCCAGGTATGAAAAACTAGCATCATTTGATTCAGGTAAAAAGTCACCAGAAATAAGTCAATCATGACACTTTCCCACCAGGTTCAGATATGACTTCAGAATCCTTCTCAGCACAATGTTCCAGCTGTCTGTACCTGTTAACCACCAGGGACACGCAGAATGAAATCTATTAGCCAAACTATATAGAATCTTATCCACTCTTCAGCCAGAGGAAGAATTTGACACTTAAAAGTTTTGTGTTTTTTTTAATGTTTGTCTGCTTGAGGGTTTTTTTTTTTAGGAAGGGTGGGGAGTTAGAGAGTGCAACTGCTCAAAATCAGGACACAGGTCCTTATTTTCTAACTCTCCTCTCTTCTACGCTTCACTGCCTGGAGAAACTATCTGCGAAGTCTTTTTCACTTTAAGAAACGTACTCAGCACCATCAAACCATCTTCCTCTCCAACAGAACAGAATGCAGTCGGTCAAGAGCTGTCGAAAATTGAACTAGAAAGTACTCAACTGAGAGGCACTGTTTGGACCTGCACAATCATTGCCTTTGCTGATGAAAGAAAACACACATTTTTGATGCCTATATGAAGCCCTGAGAACATCTAATCAAACTGACAGCTGTGGAGTTAAAAAAAAAAAAAACAACAACCCCACCAGCATTCTGTCTTTGATGTTCATCAGGTCACAGCTCAGGACCCTTAAAAGTAAGGGATAAGCAGGTCTCTGAAGCTGCAGGAGTCCCAGGGTGCCCCTGCCAGGCCGTGGGGCAATGTCAGAAAAACAGAAACAAGAAATGAGGCGGTGGCAGGAGAAAAGACAGCAGAACTCATGCAGAGAAGTGTCAGCGACTACTCCCAAAGACATCCTCCAGAGCAGGCCAAGAGAATGAGTGTTACATTCTTGGTCTGAAGACAGACTCAGAAGTTAAATACCAAGGACATAGAGGGCAGAGTCCATGTCTAAAACACAGACATAGGCTGAGCTCTTACTTAAAGATGATTCTTTCTTGGAAGCAGCAAAAAAACATGGGCCAAGGAGCACAGCATAATGACCACAAGCCTCTAGCAAACATTCCTTTCCTCTACAAATATTTTATCTATTACGTGCTGGGTGCTGGGACAGAGCAGTCCCAAAAAAAGTGAATAAATTCCCTGACTCTCAGAGAATCTGTATCCAAGCTGGAGAAATTAACAACAACAACAAAAAACACCTATCTTGGCTATAAATGATAAATAAAACTTGAAATCACAAGTGTGACTGATGGGGGTGGGTTAGGGGGCAACAGAAACCAGGGTGGCTAAGTTAGACATTTAGACCCCTATTGAGGGATGGAGAAATAGAACATGAGCTCCAAGTGTCCTCCAGCTTTGCCAAGGTCACAGAAAATAGTTAATGGCAGAACTGGAAGTTGAATCCACAGCTACCCGACTGTAGGGCCAGTACAAGCTCCTGATCAGGATAGCACAATGCTTCCTATAACCCTGTACTTGTTCCTGAGACTTCATGTAGTCACTCTCCTGGGACACCTTCCTGTGGGAGACATGTGGACTCACAAGGTCCAACTGCAAGACCAGCTCTGAAGACGCAGGCATTGGTAACCTACCTGGTCCAGGCTAGAATATTCCTATCCTGGCAGCTTTCACAGCCGCTGTAAGTTAGGTCCTCTTTCCATCCCATTACAGAGCCTGGAGTTTTTGTATCTGCCGAATATCTTCTTCATAGAGACATCCACAGGGTGGGTACTCAGTGTATGTGCCCAGGACAGCACAGCAACCACTGTGGAAGTGAACACTCACATGCCCAACAGCAGAAAGGCCAAGCCAAGTAAAACCCAGCTGCTCCGCGGCCCACTTTCCAGAAAGCAAAGCACAGGCATCTCTGCTGCTGACTGCTGTCTACTGGCCTAAGGACAAGGAGACCCACATAACGCTCTGAGCAGCCATGTGAACCACAGCTCTAAGAAGAGAAAACCCAAATGCGCCATTGTGAATAACTGCTTGAAAGCCTCCTGTATTCATTTCATTTTTAATCAACTGATTTCATTTTAAACTAAAAAAGCTGGAGGAAAAGGAGCATATCCAAGGAAGAAGAGGGCATAATGAATTCTCCGAAAACAAATCCAAGATACAAACAATAATCTAGCTGTGAGCTTGTACTATTAAATAGAATATAAGCACCACGAGGGCAGGATCTGTTTGGTTCACTGTTCTACCCTGGGTGACTGGTATAAAGTAGATTGGAGAATAAGTAAAAACAGTGTTTCAAAAAGCAAAAAAATAATGAAAAAAATTAAAGTCTGTGAGGCTAGAAAGGAAAGAAACAAGAAAATATCTTCAATACACAAGAATATTGAACACAATCCAGGCAATCCATCTAAAACATAAAATTAGTGTTTCAAAATCACATAGAATTTGAATTCTAATAGATTCATCAAACAAAATCAGGGTGAACTATTAGGAGGTTGAACCTGGAGAAGAAACTCCTAGAAGTTAATTTTTAAAAATAATGTCAAGGAAGGGGAATGGCCAGCATTAATGTCAAGTAATTGGTACTAGTATCTCCTCTTTGCTCTGGACACCCATTCCCCACAGGATGTGTTCCTTAAAATGCATTCTTGCTAGTTTACAATTTTGTGGAACAATCAGCTCTTAAATTATTCATATATAAACTGGAGGTTAAACAAGCAATTCAGTTCTACATTTCCTAATCCCTAAGACTTGGACCACTTCTGTGTCACCTCACCTTCTGCATCAGGAGTGGGATGCTGATGGAAACCCTTTGATGAAATGAATGGCATCCACCAGTAAGAGGGAAACAACCAAACTGTGTGCCCAGGCATTACCACGTATCAACTTGAACACACCATCCAGAGAAACAACTGAGTTGAACGGACATTCCTCCTTGACTGAGATGTTTCAGTAATAGCATTCACTCAGTCATATCTTCAAGCTACTACTTGGCGTCAGGCACTGTTACAGGAACACGGAGTATAGAAATGAACAAAATGGATAGTGTCAATCTTGTATTAATCCACAGGATAAAGGAAGACACATGAGCAGGTCAACAAATATGTGAAAAAATGTAACTTATAAATGTGGTGAAATGCTGGTAAGAGGAGCATCAGAGATGAAATAAGGAGAAATAGTGGAGGGAAAGAGAACAGTCTTTAAGGCAGTGCTATGCCATGCGTCGATGCTTTTGAATTGATGCTTTTGAACTGTGGGGTTGGAGAAGACTCTTAAAAGTCCCTTGGACCGAAAGGAGATCATATCAGTCAATCCTAAAGGAAATCAGTCCTGAATATTCATTGGAAGGACTGATGCTGAAGTGCCAATACTTTGGCCAACTGATTTGAAGACTGATTTGATTAGAAAAGACCCTGATGCTGGGAAAGAGTCAAGTCAGGAGGAGAAGGGGACAACAGAGGATGAGATGATTGGATGGCATCACTGACTCAATAGACATGAGTTTAAGCAAGCTCTGGGACATGGTGAAAGAGAGGGAAGCCTGGCATGCTGCAGTCCATGGTGTCGCAAAGAGTCAGACACAGCTAAGTGACTGAACAACAACAGCACGCCATGTGAAACTCAGGACCAACCGGGCCTCAGAGACTTAACCATCCCACCTGCAGGATTACTAGGCAACCAGGGTCCCTTCTGCCTCACATCTAGACAAGCTGATAAGAAAGCAGAGAGGAAGCCTCTGTTTGTCAGAGGCTGGAAGTTAAAAGCCCTAGGTCACGTGGACAGAATGCTCAACAGACCAGAATTACAAATGTATATTCACTAACAACTGAGCCTCAAAATATATGAAGCAAAAACGGACAGAATTCCGTCTATGTTGATCTGCTATGAGAATGCATGTCAAGGGACTTTCCTGGTAATCCAGTGGTTAAGACTTCACCTTCCAATGCAGAGGGTGTGGGTTCAATCTCTGTTTGGTAAGGTAAGGTAAGGTCTCACATGCCCCGAGGCCAAAAAAAAAAAAAAAACCACTGTAAAAAATTCAATAAAGACTTAAAAAATGGTCCATTAAAAACAAAAAAGGAAGAAAGAATGGCAAATATCTGCTCTACAGCATGTCCACAGCAGGTACTCACAGGGTGATGCAAAATGCTGCCCAAAGGTGGAATGGGAACAACACCAGTCTCCATTTTCTGGAGTGATCACCACTTCCCAGACCCCATTTCAAACACGACTCCCACATCCGATCCACATCGAGCAACAACTCTAAGAGGCACAAGAGTAAACGGAGGCCCAAAGAGACTAAGTTATTTGCCAAGGCCAAAGACTCAGGAAAGGCAGGCAACCTCACACCCTCTTCATGCCTCTCCCGTGCTGCACGGGACTTCCCATGAGGCCAGCCAAGAAAAGCAGGTCAAGAAAGACACCATTCAGTCACTCTCTGTGTATTAATAACAGACTAAATTCCTTAATTAGCCTTACATGTTTCCTGACAGCTCCCCCAGTCAACCAAGCATACACATGCTGTTTCCCGTAGATTCTGACTCATGTGGATTTCACTAGAAATCCGGGAGCAGTCTGAGCCAAGGCTAACTCTAATCTCACAAGCAAGCAGATTCTACAGCTTCCCTTTCACTGAGGCTGAGCCCTTACACTACAAAGCTGCTGTCCAGAAGAGCAAAGGAAATCGGAGTGGGAGACGACAGACAGGTATAGGAGAAAGCACAGGGCACAGTGACCCCAACAAACAAAGGAAGATACACACAATGGCGAGCTACAAATACTAGCAGGACTGTAAGAACCTTCAGGGCAGAGGTGGTTTTGTTCACTTGTTCTCTCTTGGGTACCTAAAATAGGAATGCTTGGTACCTAGAACATTATAAATGAACACTTGGGGAATAAATCAAAGCATTATTAGGAACAAGGGGAAAAAAAACCCTAAAAAAAAAATTAAATGTCCAGCAGAAAGATAGACATTGTTCTGTTAACTGAGGATTACTATTGCAGCTGTTAAAAATGACAAGCAATAGCTGAGAAGGTGTACTATCCGTTATAAACCCTGCTGGAGAAGCAGACTTAAAAGAAATGAGAAGTGTTCACAACATAAAGTGAAAGAGTAGACAGCAAAACACCATGGACAATATATCCCTTCTATGCCTGTCTGGAGACTGTGTCTTTCTTAGACATAATACATCTGGCAGTGCCTGGAGATCCTTTTGGTTGTCCATCTGAGGGGCAGGGGAAGTGTTAGAGGCATCAACTGAGTAGAGGCCAGAGATGCTGCTGAAAATCCCACAAGGCGCAGGACAGCTCCACACAGCACAGAATTACTGGACCCCAATGGTGCTGATGCGGAGAGCCGACTCTTCAGAAAAGACCCCAATGCTGGGAAAGATTGAGGGCAGGAAGAGAAGAGAATTGCAGAGGTTGACATGGTTGGATGCCATCACTTACTCAATGGACATGAGTTTGAGCAAACTCCGGGAGATGGTGAAGGACAGGAAAGCCTGGCGGACTATAGTCCTTGGGGTTGCAAAGAGTCAGACATGACTCAGTGACTAAACAACAACAGCAACAACAATGGTGCCGAGGTTAAGGAACTCCATCTGAGACTTTGAGGATGAAAATCTTTCTATGGGGAGTCCAAAGGCCTATCCTAAAAAGAAAGAGGAAAAGAAAAATTACTATTAACTGTCCTTAAAATGCTTCATTACCAGCAGAGCAAGTTTTACAGAGGACAGAGATGGGACACATTTGTTCTTTTATGGCCCCTTAACCACTGCCCACAGCACAGAGCTGGGGCTCGGCACGTGCCCCATCCAAGAGAACACGGAGTGGCACTGGGGAGAAAATTCCAACTGCAAAGCCAGGCACACGGAGACTTGAAGATCGGCCCTGACAACAACTAACACACCCTGTATCTGCAAAATGAGGATCAGAGCACTATTCATTTAATTCTTATATGACTTCCAGGGGATAATGTTTATGAAGCTTTTAACACTGTCCAAGATACACAAGAGCCACGACATTAAGAAGTGACTCATGAAGTTCAACATACATACCCCCAAACTTCCAACAGGTGGGTGAATGGAAACTGCTTAGCTTCAAGCTCAATGCCAATGAATCCAGGGAAAGTCATTCCCATACAGACCAGGTGCCATCTCCTCAAGAAAGTTATGTCCCATGAGCTTAATCCTCCAGCCTCATTGGGCCTTTTCAGACATCCAATCACCAATCAACTAGGAAATGCATCAACGTATAAACAAGGCTTGTACTATCTACCATCAAAACTGTTCATGAAAGTTCTAAAAAAAGATTAACAATAGGACAAAACACAAACAACTTTTTTAAAGTAGAAATCCAAAGGGGGTTAAGATTACCTCTGTTAAGACTAGAAATCAGTAATCAAGGACTTAATCAACAAACTCAACACCAAGACACCAGATGGTCTGTTAAGTATTTTGGGATTTTTATCTTATAGCCAACACACACATCTGGAAGCAAATAGAAATTGTGTTTTTCCTTTAAAAATAAAAAGTGAGGAAGAGATTGTCCACATACACCTGTATAACTGAGGTTGATGAATAGGGTCCTAAAAGTATAAGGCAATTAGGAAAGAAATATAAACAGACACACAGATAAATGTATAACTCATCTAAGTCATTAGAGTGAGCTGAATCATATAAATTTTTTACTAGACAATTCCATGGCAAACAATATATGCTCTAGTTGCTGAATCATTGTTCAGATGTAAATAGGATTCCTAAAACTTTTATTGGTAGTTAAAATTAAATTTATAGCACAGAGTAAATTAAAACAGCAAGCTATAAAGCCAAACATTGGTGAAAGTCCCTTGCAAAGGGACACATCTGACAAAGAAGCGCATTTGCAAGTCAAGAGTCAACACAAAGCCGCAGAAAATGATGGCGTTAATAAATTTTAAAATAAAACTTGACTGCACATTCGATGATGAGATGTTTAGTTAATTTCATTGTATGTTCACACCAGTGCTCGGAAACATTTATTCCGCAGAAAAGAACACTGCCGGTTAGAAACACATGGGCTCAAACACAAAACTTCTTGCTGGCACAGTCGTCACCCTGAGGTCCCACAGTGTTCCTCATGAAAACCGCAGATGCACCTAACAGTTGGAGACCTAGCCCATCCTGTTAAAATAGGTGCCAAATTCCCCTTCTCCTGGCCAGGCCTCAATCATTCATGAGCTCCTTTTTTTTTTGGCTGCTTCTCAGCAGTTTTGCACAGAACTCTCCACCACACTTTTCAAACATTAGTCTCATTCGACAAAAATCTTGTGTTACACATTCCAGCTGATGTTCCCGGGGACGTGGCAGTGGCCAATACCGTAATCCTTTGCTGGCATTCAACGTTTTTAGGATTATGGTATATGCAGCCTCCACTCTTAACTGTCTTGATTCGGTTTTATGACTCAGATGTCTCAGAAGATCATTTCTCAACGGCAGCGTACAACTCTGCCTCTCATACTTTCACTCTGCATCACTGCATTTCTACTGGGAAAAACACAACTACAACCCTTGGTGCTTAAAAGTTTTAATTTTTTCTTTTGGGAAGAAAAGAAAGAATTAAAAACAAGGAGACATCATGAGAAACCAGAGATGCCACTCATTAAGTTTAGGAGTAAAATCCAGTGCCATGTTTATTAGGATTTGGCTATTTTTTTGTAAAGGGTGATCTTTATTTATAATCTGCTTTTGATGAGCCAGAACGTCAACTGCTGGCTGAAGTAACAGGCTTAAGGACATCACAAAGCAAGGTCCAAACTCCAAGCCAGGGCTCCACCAGTTATTCATACAAGCCCTGTCACCAGCCATATGATCCTGAGCAGAAAAATTAAAATGTTAAGTCAGTTTATCTATAGAACAGGACAAACTACTTGAGAGGAGTCAAGATACAACCAAAGAATCTGGTGCTACATTTTAGCACAATGAAACTCTAGTTTTCGTTCCAATGGAACCCAAAGTTGCCACTAGATTTTTTTTTTTTTAACTTTGGTAGTAAACTCACATCTGACTAGTCCTTAGCATCACTATATATACTATATTAAACCTGCACACATTTCTTAGCTTGCTGTGGAACTTCAAGGAAAGGACAGTCTATTGCTTCAGCAAAGATCAGAATTAACGTGGAGAGGCGCTATCCAAGCCCTCATTCGCCACGGCCATCACAACTACTTCCTAGTTGGAGTTTGAAAAACACAAGGAGCACATGAAGATAGTCTCTGGAGAAACAGTCAAACAACACGCCATTCTTCTTCCAATACTGTGTAATAGAACCTAAGAGAACATGTTCTACCCCCTCTCTTTGGAAGCAGTGTATTCCAGATGGCAGCCAAACGGGTGATGAGTAGGGTGTGCTGAGCAGCAGAACGCAGAGGAGATACAGGCATACCCTTGGTCCGTTAGCCTGGGATCATCCCAATCAAAACAAAATCAAAAACAAAAAACTGTGTTTAGCTGTTGGCACAAAATGAAATGCCTTTTTTCTCGGGATAAAGGAATTTAGGTATTTTAACATGTGCATTCCAGAAGAAAATGTCTCCTATCCCATAAGCAATTGAGAGCATTTCCTTCTTTCCCTGGATATTCTTTTACTGTTCAGTTTCCATGGCTCCTTCTTGGGATGAATGTGTGCACCCTGAGAGGGGCAGGCTAAGTGTCTTCTAGCTGGATCCTTGGAGACCTAGAACTGTGTCTGAAACACACGAAGGCATTCAAGGAAAAGATGGGTTCCTTGGGTAAGCCAGGGACTCTTCTGAGCTTAGGTACTGATAGCTAGATACACGGGCTTGGGATCACATGGGTAACAAACCTACAAGCTGCAGGAGTGTACTGGGATTCTTTTAATCTCGTCAAGTCTTCATTCTCAGTGTAGCTCACTACACCATCCAACAGTAGTTCTTCACTGCTTCCACTGTGAAGACCTTCTCAAATGATCATGTAGCAGGATCTGTTAGGCCAAACATTAAGCCTCCACTTGCGAACTAGTGGAATGCCTTGGGCTTCATTTATGTCAAAAGCAAATGGGCAAATACAATCCAAAGTGGCAGAGGATTCGTGGATAGGTGAGAGGGAGTGTCAGTAGGTAGGCAGGCTATAATGGACCCCCAAAAAGGCCATGGGGCTTCCTCAGTGGCTCAGTGGTAAGCCATGCGAGGCTTACCTCGGAATCCGCCAGCAACGCAGGAGACAGTGCAAGAGACAGAGGTTCAGTCCCTGGAACAGGAAGATCCCCTGGAGGAGGGCACGGCAACCCACTCCAGTATTCGTGCCTAGAGAATCCCATGGACAGAGGAGCCTGGCAGGCTACAGTCTATATGGCCACAAAGAGTCGGAAACAACTCAAGTGACTTAGCACCAAAAAGGCCATGAAGAGAATGAGGACACTTTGTAAGGGAATATCTCAATGCATTCAGCGCACTGTAGGAAGGCAGTCTAGCAAGGCGGTTAACAACACTGACTCCAAGACAGAATATGAGCTGCTGGATCTGCCTCTTGATGACCTGGATGAACTTGAACAAGTTAATTACACACTGATTCAGTTTCCCTCTCTAGAGAAGTAATGGTATCGACCCTCCTTTGGAGAGATTTTATGAGGATTAAATAAGATAGTATAGTTAACGGTGCTTAGTATGATATCTGTGATGTAGGAGAACTGCAATCACTGTTTGGGAAAATTAATTGAGATAATGGCTTGAAAGAGAGGAAAATGAAAGAACATTTGGAAAACTGCCAATTGAAGTTATCACGCACCTCTAAGAGTTTGGCAGTTTCGTATAAAACTGAACACCTGACCTAGCAATTGCACTCTCAGGCATTTATCTCAAACAAACAACTAGGTTGAACTCAAAGAAACTGTAAACTTATGCCTGTAGGAGCTTTATTTGCAATAGTCCAATTCTAGAAAAACCCAGATGTCCTTCAACAGATGAATGACTGAACAAACTGAGTTACATCCATCCGTACCACGGAATATCACTGGTGGGGGAGAAAAAGGAGCAGCAACCTGGCGGTCAGATGAATTACTGCCAAGTGAACAGCCAACCCCAACAGGTGACATACTATACGACTGTATTCGTCCAATATGCTTGAAGTGACAAGAGGTAACTGAGAGCCAGGGGTCAAGGGTGGGCTCCATGTGGTTGTAAAGGGCAACAGAAGGAGTCTTTGTGATGGTGAACAGTCTTATACCTTACTTGTAGTGGTGATTACATGAATCTATGCATACGATAAAAATGCAAAGAACTGGGCTTCCCTGGTGGGCCAACAGTTAAGAATTCGCTTGCCAACAGAGGGGATACAGGTTCAATCCCTGGTCCAGGAAGATGCCACATGCCATGGAGCAACAAAGCCCCTGCCCCATAACTGCTTAGCCTGAGTAGTACAGCTACTTAAGCCCAAGCCCCTGCTGCCCACGGTCCACACCAAGAGAAGCGACCACGATGAAAACCCCACCCACAGCAATGAAGAGTAGCCCTGACTCACCACAACTAGGGAAAGCCCGTGAGCAGCAAAAAAGACTCAGTGCAGCCATTAAAAAAAAAAAAAAAAAAGCAGAGAACTATACATACACACACACATACACACGCACCCACAGACACGACTGGGTACGTGTGAATTGGTGAAGTCTGAATAAAGTTTGTGGATGGGACTATGTCAATTTCTTGGTTTTGATATACTACAGTTATAAAGAATGTACCATTGAGGGAGACTGGGTTCTGTGTATCCAGGACCCTTGCAGGGGAAAAAGCTTGGATGGAAGTACTTCTGGATGTGTAACTCCAGAGCTTTGAGCAAAGAGAATACTTTCAATTAAGATTTAAATTATGTACTGCAGAGAATCAGGAGTGAGCCATATTTTACTCTCAAAGAGCTGCCATCTCTTTGGAGACAGGACAGTCCTATTTGTGTCTGTGTAAAGCAGGTAAGATTTTACAGCCCCTACACACAGTAAATTAGAACTAAGGAATCTGGAAGTAAAAATGCATATCCTAGGGGCAAGCAAAATAAATCTACTCCAATCTAAGAAAAAGAATTGATGGAAAGCATTAGGTAGCTCATCTTCCAGGATCACTGGGCAGGCATGATTCGGGATTGTCAAACTACAGCCAAATCCACACATGGTCTACAGCCCCTTTCATACTGTAACAGCAGAATTGATTAGCTCTAACAAAGACTGTATATCCCAAATACCCCAAATATTTCAGAGCCTGAAATATTTACAAGGAGGCCTTTTATAGAAAAACAAACACACACAAGCCAACCCCTGGGCTCAATAACCAAGCTCAGGGGACTTTCCTGGCAATCCAGTGGTTACAACGCCACACTTCTGATGCAAGGGGTGCAGGTTCGATCCCTGTAGGAGAACTAAGACCCCACATGCTGTGTCAAGAAAATTTTTTAAAAGTGAGAGAGAGAGATAACCAAGCTCAGGAACCAAACCAGTGAAGTCAATTAGGCCCCTCCACTGCCACCACCGTTGTAGTCACTGACAAAACTGGTGACTTCGTCTTTGCAAAACTAGCAACAGATCCAAAGTCCAGGACAGCTGTATGTCATTGGCTGAGTCCAGGTTACATGTCCCCACCCTAGCTGCAAGGGAGGCTGGAAACTTGAGCATCACACAGACTATGCCTGCACCAGGACTCATAGAATGGGGAATGCCCAATCAAGAAAGTGATCTCAGAGAGCAAGCAGCCAAAAATACAACAGACAACAGGGATGTGGAGGGTGGATAAAACCACCAACCACAACCCAGCTAGGTGGTTATTATTTTCTGTGGTTCAACCCAAACACTGGGTTTACTGCCAATCTGACCAATAAGGTGTTAATTGTTGTCAATATTTGCTAAGCCTGGGCTTCTATTTGTGTACTTTCATTTTCAGTTTTTCCTTATATCTTTTACGTTTTTTATCCTTAGTCTAGAAATGCTTCGATTGTTTTAAATGCTCTTAGTTGGGTAGACAGGAAAGGCAATATCCAAGCTCAGGAGTCTCTTCAATTGTGTGTGCTTATGAAGCTAATTTTAAAAGACAGAGCAAACCAGGCAGACTTAATGTTCTAACAACTTCCTAGCAGCAAACAGGTTCTGTCAACCATAAAGCAACACCTTCTTCTCTCGTTGGACTGACTTTAAGACAAATGACTGTCTTGTCTGTACAAAGCAGGAGGCAAAAAGGCCCAGCAATGTAAAGCTTGCAAGTAAAGACAGACAAAGCGGGGAGAAGGTGGTATTTTCAAAGATTATCTCATTCACAGCATCCTTTCATTTTATATGGTTCCATAAATCTAAGATAGCATGGATCATATTCCACATCTAGGATTCCTAACTGAAAGATTTCATTAACTTCCAGTTAATGAAAGTCAAACTATTACCAACTGGGATGGAGGTCTTACTGCTGACGGGATGAGGTTGGTGTGGGGCATATATGAGATGGAGATCCTCAGTGCTGAAGCCAGATCTTACAAGATCTAAGATCAAGGCCCTTCAAAAATAGTCATCTCCCCAAAATACATCAACACCCACTGGGTTTTAGAATTGTCCTTGAATTTCCTTCAGTAGCTTTTCGTTCTTCCCCGAGATGACTCATAGTTCATGGGGTCCCTCTCTTTCCTTAAGAGATGAAAAACTATGGTCACATATCAGCAACCCTCCTCTTCAGAAACGGGGCATGGAATTTCTGCTCATGGGAAGCCACGTCAATTTCAAAGGAAGACACCACAACTCCCAAAAAAAGATAAAACCAAGAGTTGTGGGAGACAACATTCAAAACTTAAAGCCCAAAGGTAACTTCAGCACATCTGCCAAAAATGATTTTCCAGAGCTGAACAGAGCCTGACACAGTAGGTGACACCTCTTTATCAGCTCCAAGAACTCCAGGGCACATAATTAGCACCCAATTAGTTATTAATAACTAAATATTCACACATCTGCTGAATCTCTGAAGGTGCGCAACATAATTTACATGTGATTGTGATTATCTGTTAGGGTAGGTGCTGTATACATAATGGATTTGATTTCACAGAGCCTGAATGGCAAGGGTGGTGGCTGGGCTGGGGGGATTGGGAACCTAATCTCTTCTTTTCTTCAGGGTGTCCCAGCTGATCTGGAAGAGGTGAACTAAAGTATCATAAAATACAATCAGACTGACCGTGTAACCTGAGTATGCTCACTACAGTGCCCAGTGCTAGATTAGATGCCTTAACTGCTTCTCAAAAAGCCACCGTATTGATAATGATTATTTATAAGCCATTCTTACACACCAGGCACCCCTCTAATCACTTTAAACACACGCAGTATTCCATTTATTATTTCATTTACGCCTCACAAGCACCCTGTGAGGTGGGCCCAATTCTTATCCACCATTGTACATATGGGGAAACTGAGGCACAGGTTCATGTGTCTTGTCAAAATCACGAAACCACATGTGGCACGCCAGTTTCCTAACTCGGTTCTACATACACGACGGCCTTTGCTTTTAACCACTAAGCTAGAGTTGACCACTGTCCTCTGAGGCTTTTGATAGAATCCACAACACGGGGTTTATAAGGCTAAGGAGAGGTCCTGAGGACCCCCTGCTTGCTGGGCTCCCTTCACAGAAGGCTTGGTTGGGGGTCATGCTTTCACAATCAATACTGTGACTTTAGATGAGTGACTTCAACTCTGGATGATACTGCCTTTTTTTTTTTTTTTTTAAGCTTTACAACAAAATTTATTTTATTTTAAAAAACACATTTAAATCACTATCCCACAAAACGTTTAGAAACATGGGTAACCATGGAAAGTAAATGTGCATAGACTGCTTTTATTATAATAATTACGGTTGTTAGCTGAATGAAAACAAATTGTAGCTAAAAAGGTTTCAAATGACAGAAAAACGTATTTAGGTAAGTTATGACAATTTTTTGAGTACTCAGATGATGAAATGTATTGTGTATTTCTGTACCAAATGCAAAGTTAACAATGAAATTAAGGTACTAAAAGGTCAAAAGGGGCCTCAAACATATTCACTATCTTTAAATTTTAGACAAAAGAGCTGAGAATAGAAAAGGGAAAAAAAAAGCCCAACATATACACCATAAAAGTCTTTTTCTTTTTTAAAAATGGGACTTCCTTGGTGGTCCAGTGGCTAAGACCCCATGATCCCAATGCAGAGGGCCTGGGTTCAATCCCTGGTCAGGGATCTAGATCACACATGCCGCACCTAAGAGATCAAATGTCTTAACTAAAAGATCCTGCAAGCCGCAACAAAGATCACTATCCCACTGCCACAAGTAAGATCAGAAGAGTCAAAATAATTTTTTTAATATTTGTTAAATATTAAATAATTAATTTAATTGTTAAAAATTAAATAATATTTGTTAAATAAAAATTAATAAAATGAGCCTCCTATAATGTTTGTTGTTTACAGGCACAAAAAAACCTCTCTCAACACCCTCCCACCTCCAAACCAAACATCTCACTCTACAGTTACTAAAGTTCCCTTCTGCAGAGATGAGAAATGGACAGGCTCTTGGGCGGATTTGGAAACACAAACCAATGTCATATCCATCCTTCCCAGGATGACCAAGGCCCACATTCAGACCAGCGTGAGAAAAGGAGAAAACAGAACAGAGATATGCAAGGGGCAGAACTCTCATCACAAACTAAAAGTTTATACCAAGTCTCTAAACAACCCTAGCAGCTGGCTGCAACCAAGCCACCCAACGTAAAGCAATTTGAAACAATGCTGCTGCTTCAGCCGTGTCCGACTCTGTGCAACCCCATAGACGGCAGCCCCCAGGCTCCTCTGTCCATGGGATTCTCCAGGCCAGAACACTGGAGTCAGTTGCCATTTCCTCCTCCAATGCATGAAAGTGAAAAGTCAAAGTGAAGTCCCTCAGTCGTGTCTGACTCTTAGCAACCCCATGGACTGCAGCCTACCAGGCTCCTCTGTCCATGGGATTTTCCAGGCAAGAGTACTGGAGTGGGGTGCCACTGCCTTCTCCAAAAGTGAGCCTTTTTCCAAAC
This sequence comes from Bos indicus, assembly GCF_029378745.1. NCBI lineage: Eukaryota > Metazoa > Chordata > Mammalia > Artiodactyla > Bovidae > Bos > Bos indicus. The sequence goes on from NC_091781.1 coordinate 39,606,727, forward strand.
CTGCATGAAATATGAGCACCAGAGAGTCATCTTGCAGTTTCATTTTCAGTGTTCCATTCTTCAGTTCAGTTCGGTTCAGTTCAGTCACTCAGTTGTGTCCGACTCTTTGCAACCCCATGAATAGCAGCACACAGGCCTCCCTGTCCATCACCAACTCCCGGAGTTCAACCAACCTCAGGTCCATCGAGTCAGTGATGCCATCCAGACATCTCATCCTCTGTCTCCCCTTCTCCTCCTGCGCCCAATCCCTCCCAGCATCAGAGTCTTTTCCAATGAGTCAACTCTTCGCGTGAGGTGGCCGAAGTATTGGAGTTTCAGCTTTAGCATCAGTCCTTCCAAAGAATATCCAGGACTGATCTCCTTTAGAATGGACTGGTTGGATCTCCCTGCAGTCCAAGGGACTCTCAAGAGTCTTCTCCAACACCACAGTTCAAAAGCATCAATTCTTCGGCACTCAGCTTTCTTCACAGTCCAACGCTCACCTCCATACATGACTACTGGAAAAACCATAGCCTTGACTAGATGGACCTTTGTTGGCAAAGTAATGTCTCTGCTTTTGAATATGCTATCTAGGTTGGTCATAACTTTCCTTCCAAGGAGTAAGCGTCTTTTAATTTCATGGCTGCAATCACCATCTGCAGTGATTTTGGAGCCCAGAAAAATAAAGTCTGACACTGTTTCCACTGTTTCCCCATCTATTTGCCATGAAGTGATGGGACCAGATGCCATGATCTTCATTTTCTGAATGTTGAGCTTTAAGCCAACTTTTTCACTCTCCCCTTTCACTTTCATCAAGAGGCTTTTTAGTTCCTCTTCACTTTCTGCCATAAGGGTGGTGTCATCTGCATATCTGAGGTTATTGATATTTCTCCCGGCAATCTTGATTCCAGCTTGTGCTTCTTCCAGCCCAGTTCCATTCTTACAGAGGGAATTTTACCTTCAGATGAACACATATGAGAGCATAGGCTGGGACTCATTGCTTTTAGCTGGATAAAAATATTGAATACTCAGCACATTTTATAGGTGCTACATGGCCACTTGTAACTAACAGAAATGGCAGCTTCCTTGCCAGGCTCCAATAAGAATACTGTTTCTTTTGAAAATCCAGGGGAAAAGTAGTTGTGTGAATATTCACAGACACCTAGACAAGTTTATAAGATACAAGGATACTGAAAATATGGGGGCTGAATTCAAGAAGCTTACTATTCTGGAAGAAAAAAGAAATTTATACAGAAGAAAATTAAGAACACTTCACATGCAAAGCATGTAAGCAGAAGCTATCAGAAACACTGGGGATGGATGGATATTGCCTTAGCACTTCCAAGGAATTTGTTTAAGGAAAGAAAGATATGTGCTCAGTTTTAGTTAGAAGAATTTTAATTACAGCACTCATTATAATACAAAAATCATAAGCACCATTTATTTAACAATAAAAAAATTGTTCCATAAAATCATCATATAAGCATTAAAGACTTCTTGACAGTCAATTTTCAAAGTTTTTAAACAGTATTTAATGGCCTAGGACAATATGGAAAATAAACAATTCACTTGAAAGAGCAGGTTATAACAGAGGATAATAGTATTCACTTTCACCCAAAAAAGAAAAACCTAGACACGTACGCAGATACAAATAAATGAAAATATTCAAAGCAACTAACTCAAAGATAGATTATTTTATCTGCATTTATTAAAATGAACACATATGGCTTTCATATAAGGGAAAGCTTTCTTGGAGAGATCTTATCATATCTGTCTTTTTATTACCAATTATGGAAAATTTCCAAAACTGAGATAAATAGAAGCCCCATATACTCAAGGCCCAGCCTCACAGACCATGAGCCCATAGCCAATCATGTTCCACAATGCCTACCTATATTCCCTCCTGAGTATTACTTGCAACCTACCTGAATTATGGGCTTCCCAGGTGGCACTAGCAGTAAAGAACCTGATACCAAAGCAGGAGACACAGGAGTTGTGGGTTTGATCCCTGGGTCAGGAAGATCCCCTGGAGGAGGAACTGGCAATCCAGTATTCTTTCCTGGAAAATTCCATGGATAGAGGAGCCTGGTGGGCTACAGTTCATGGGGCCACAAAGAGTTGGGCAGGAGTGAGCACACACAACAAAGATTCTCTAAAAAAATCTGCATTATATAATTTCATCCAAAAATATTTAAAAGACAGGGCTTTTTAAAAACATACACACCAGAACTATTATCACCCCCTAATAATTTAAAGATAGTTCCCTAATACTGTCCCATTTCTAATGCCTAGTTTTTACTAGTTAATTCATTTGAATTAGGATTCAAGGAAGGTCTATCCAGAGTCATCGGTGTGTCTTTTCAAATCTTTACAGGTTTTCCTCTTCATCTGCCCCTGCAATTTTTTCATTTAAAAACCCAGATCCTTGGCTAGCCTGGCCTTTGCCTATTGTATTCCTGCAGTGTCATTTACCATGCTTTTCAGTCCTAATTCCTGGAAATCGGTAGTTGGACACTTGAGCAGGTCAAGATGTTTTGTTTCTGGCAGGAGGACCAGGGCATTGCAAGAGTACTTCTGAAGAGGTTAATGTGTTCCACCTTTAAAGGCTCATATTCTGTTCCCTCCGTGATATTACACGCTGATGCCCCATGCCTAGATCCGTCAGTTCCTAAGTGGAATGCAAAACGGCCATCCTCAATTTTTGTTAATGAATCATTTATCATTTTTAGCTACAACAATTTCATAGAGGAAAAACATCCCCTCAAGCACAACTTGGTAACTCAATATTAGGAGCTATTCTTAAGTTTCAAAATACATACATACATGCATATCTAAGCTTTCACTACACAGAGAACGATCAGAGGCTCCAACCAAAAGCCTCATTACTGTCAAATCTGGAGTTCAAAGGGTTCCCCAAAAGGTCAGGATGGACACACCTGAGTTTAAGTCACTTGGGTCTGCTCGCCTGAGCACAGTAAAGCCAGCCTACTGACCCTGGGGAGTGGAGAAAGAAAGTGTAGCATTTATTCTAATGTACCAGGAGATCCCCTGGAGAAGGGATAGGCTACCCACTCCAGTATTCTTGGGCTTCCTTTGCGGCTCAGTTGGTAAAGAATCTGCCTGCAATGTGGGAGACCTGGGTTCGATCCCTCGGTTGGGAAGATCTCCTGGAGAACGGAAAGGCTACCCACTCCAGTATTCTGACCTGGAGAATTCCTTGGATGCATAGTCCATGGGTGTCACAAAGGGTGGGACATGACTGAGCAACTTTCACTTTCACCAGGACAAGGAATCTGACTGCTAATACTCAAAAAGCCTAAACTCTCCCATAGTTTCAGGAAAGCATATTTAAAGGCAAAGTGAGGGAAGAGGGGCCCAGGGTTGTGATCAGCCGGTGCACAATTCTCTGATTGGTTGATGGTGTCACGGGGGTTAGTAATCCTTTGTCTCCATTAGGTCTGGGGGCTCAAGGTCATCAAATAGTTTATCTCTTGCACTTGGCGGGGGTTTTAGCATCTGTAAAACAACTCAGGAAATGTGTGCCTGATACTATGGTCTAAGAACTTCAGAGAGGAGCTAAAGCAGAGGGGATGAGGGAAGGGCCTGTCCCAGGACGGCCTCAGGGGGTCCTGCAGGGTTACACACAGCACAAAGGGCAGCCTAGGGCACACACATGAAATCCACATGGAACTCACTCTCCGCGGTGCCCGGCAGCACAGCGCAGACCTGTGCTAGGGATGGAGGGGGGCCACCTCTCCCCGACATGGGCCCAGCTGAGTCCAGCTCTGGGAAACAGCCCACTCCTCCATGGCTCTGCCAGAACCCTCAGAGGACCCTGGGCTACACCCGAAATCGGAAACAAGCATCATGAACCACACTGAAAATCCCCAGAGGCCAGCAGAGAAAAGTCCTCGCAGGAGGGCAGCAGAGCAGAGAGAAGTGACAGACTGTCCATGAGAAAAATGGAATCCACAGTCGCAACGCAATTTAACGATGGCTTTACAAATCGAGAGGCTGGCGGGCCCGAGGCAAGAGCAACGCGCACCCCACCATAAGGTCAGGTTCTGCGGCTGCAGGGCAGCTGCAAGGCTGTGAAAAATGGCCAGAGGAGCAGATTCAATAACTCAGGGTCAGCACATGGGCTTCTGCCTTGCGCCTTTGATTTCTATAAACTAACAATGCAGGCGGTGGGGAGCATGACACCACCACCACAGGTAAGGCCTACCTTGGCTTCCGCGGCCAGCCCACAGGATCCCTCGCTGGGGCTTCCACGGGGAGGCTGGCCATGACCTCCTTACTGTCCACCAGGTCTCCTCAGAAAGCATTCATTAGCTAAATGTACACCAGCCCACAGGAAGGGGCCCGAGCCATTAAATATAAATGCAAAACAACATTAGACCCATCCATCCTAAATCTCAGCTCTTTGCAGCAGGCAGAATTTACTTCCTGCTTTTAATTTTTCTAAGAGGCATAAGCAACGAAATTCTAATAGCCCAGGAGTATGCCTCTAGATTTGGGCTCCACTCCTCCCACACCAAACAAAGAAATTGGATTTTTTTCTTAATCACTGTCAGATTTCAGGGGGCATCTGCCGACACTCCTAAACCGGATTAAGTTTCTATATAAATACTAAAGGACCATCTTTTTAAACAAGAACCACAAGCCTATCTACTGGAGCAGGTCAAAACAGAAACCATGGTAAGCCTTAAATGAACTGCAAACATTTACCTAAATGAGAGTCAGAACAAACTCAGCGCTTTTCCTTCAAAAATTAAGAAAAAGGGTGGCACGGAAGAAAGCAAAGAGGAATAAACATTCGCAAGACCTCTCTTCATCAGATTAATACACATAATCATTAGCTAACCAACCACTCACAATGCATCTGACTTACACAGGATAGCCATGAGCTGTGGCTTCCTGCCCTCCTGAGGTTTTCATTTGTCCCATGCATATAAAGGCAGCTCACATGTGGCACAGTGGTAAAGAATCAGCCTGCCAATGAGGGAGACACAAGAGACACAGGTTTGATCCCTGGGTCAGGAAGATCCCCTGGAGTAGGACAAGGCAACCCACTCCAGTATTCTTGCCTGGAAAATCCCATCGACAGAGAAGCCTGGTAGGCTACAGTCCAGGGGGTCACAAAGAGTTGGACAGGACTGAGCATACACACACATTCACATAAGCACTCAAAGGGGCAAAAGTTTCCATGTGCCTCTGTTCATCTCATATCTCAGTTGCAGGAATAAAGCTTTATGGTGGGTGTTCTCTACATATTTGAGAAAAGGTGGGGAAATGAAGAAGGGAGATAGGAATTGTATCCATTTCACTAGAAGCAGGGGTATTTCAGAGCTAACAGGATACTCCAAGGAGATGGCCAAAGAACTAAGCTTCAGATTCCTCTCTGCAAATAAGTCTTCATCTTCATGAAATCAGAAAACCTGCCTGGACCTTCTCCAGCTGAAATTGGCAGAGCTTTCCCCCAGTCTCCTGTCAATCTCCACACTATCTTCTTCAGAGCCCCCCGCCACAAACAGTGAAGGGCACCATGCAATCCATCAGCTTCTCTGATCTGCAAACACCTTCCCACTTAAAGCACGGGAGGAGGAGGAAAGGAACTCCAAAGACGGAAGCCCTATTTCTGGGTTAAGATTCATTTCCTAAAAACCTGAAATCCAAAATGAACAGAGGAGGAGGACTGTTTAATGATAAAACTCAGGCTGTGAAGCAAACAACGCAGACACACACGTCACAAGCAGCATCAACAGGTGACCTCTTTCCTCTAAGCCTTGACTGCCTCCTCAGGTAAATGGGATAACAGTAGCCCCTTTGCAGGGTCATATGAGGATTAAATATGATACTATACGAAAAGAACAGAGTCTGACCCCAACGCATGCTCAACAAGTTGTGTTCAGCAGGAGGAAGAGAATAATGAACATGATGAAGATGACAATGAAGATGAAGATGATGAACACATCTCTCTCACAAAACTACAGAGAAGGCCTATTTTCAGTGTTGGAAACACCCAGGTTATATACCCCATGTCCAACTCTTGATTTCTCCAGAGGGTAGCTTTCATTCTGGGGAGAGACAAGACAGTGATGGCTGTCCCTTACCCACCAACCGCTTCAGCTTCATTTCCTCCCTTAAGGCTGCTATGAATTTTTATGTTCACATGAAGCGCTCAACCGAGGAACGAGGCTGTCAAATCGTAGCCCATGGGCAGGACACTCTGAGAGGGAAGACAGGGTGCGAGAAATGTCTAGAAGGCTGGCAAGTGGTAGGAGGCAACACACTGAGCGTCTCCAGAGGAATACAGACCCAATTAAAGACAGGCATAGCATCTTGAATGCTCTGAAGGGCATCCCCCACGCCTACCCCCGAGCCTGGTACATGCTAAGTTTTTACTGAACGAAAACAGAAAATGATGCAACAGGAGACGAACACATCACCCTGATCCCTGGAAAGAAAAGTGGCAGCTCTCAAGAGTGAGCGATATTCTTCCACTGAGCATCCAGTAATGGACACTGATCCTTTTCTTTTCTTTTTTGCTGTTTTTATTTTTTAACTGCAATATAGTTTATGTACAAAATTATGTAAGCCCACAGGTGTACAGCATAGTGATTCACAATTTTTAAAGTTTATACTCTATTTATAGTTACTATAAAATACTGGCTGTATTGCCTGTGTTGTATAAAATATCCTTTCAGGTTACTCATTATATAGGGCTTCCCTGGTGGCTTAGAGGGTAAAGAGTCTGCCTGCAATGTGGGAGACCCGGATTCTATCCCTGGGTCGGGAAGATCCACTGGAGAAGGAAATGGCAACCCACTCCAGTACTCTTGCCTGGAAAATCCCATGGACAGAGGAGCCCAGTAGGCTACAGTCCATGGGGTTGCAGAGAGTCGGATACGACTGAGCGACTTCACTTTCACTTTACTCATTATATACAAAAGTGGTGGCTTTTATCAGCTAGAAACAATCTAATGCTTCAGGTTTACAGAAGTGGACTGAATAGTACTATCCCACCACCAAGAAGATAAATCCACATAGTAACGCCCAGAACCTGGGAATGTCACCTTACATGGTCAAAGAGTAAATATCACTTTACTTAGCAAATGATGTGATTAAGGATTTTGAGAAGAGGCATTTATCCTAGATTATCCAGGTGGGCCCTAAATGCCCTGACAAGTAATCTTGTAAGAGTGAAGCCAAGGGAGCTGTGAAGAGTGAAGCCAAGGCAGGAGAGGAGGCTGCAGAGGGACCACAGAGACAGAGATGGAGCCACAAGTCAAGGGATGCGACGACCACCAGCAGCTGAAAAGGGCAAACAACAGATTGTCCTTGAGACCCTTCAGAGAGAGCAGGACCTCGCCACCACTTCGACTTTTGACTTCACATTTCCAGATCTGCTAGAGAATAGATTTCTGTAGTTTGAGGTTTTGCTGTGTGCCCTAAGAAACTAAAACAGTTACCTCATTCACAGGTAAATACACAAGGTCACAGAGCTGAGTCACCATTTCTTTCCTCTCAATTAGCCTCAGAGTCACAAGTTCAACCAGGCAAGTACGAAGGAAAGAGCTGTGTCAGAAAGCAACAGGGCAACAGTGCAGCTCAAAGGGCCAGGGAAGAATGCACGGATAGTACAACAGGATCATCAGGTATGTAAAGAAAAGACCCTGATGCTGGGAAAGACTGAAGGCAGGAGGAGAAGGGGATGACAGAGGATGAGATGGTTGTATGGCATCACCGACTCGACGGACATGAGCTTGAGCAAGCTCCAGGAGTTGGTGATGGACAGGGAAGCCTGTTGTGCTGCAGTCCATGGGGTTGAAAATAGTCAGACACAACTTAGCGACTGAACTGAACTCAAAGAAAACATGGATGTTGGCTGTGGATAAGATGGATATTTGAGACTGATAAATACCTATTTATATTATACACACACATATATGCATTTAATTATGTTTTAGTTACCTGCAAACTTGAAAACCTCTGGTTTACAAAATCACAGAAAAGAATACATCTTATAACCAGAGTTTCATGGATGCACAGCATGCAACCTCCCGGAAACAATCAGATCCCTCACTCTGGGGCAGGGTTTCTCAAAATGGGGTCGAAAGACCACTGGGATATTTTCAAAACAACTTCAAGGATTTTTTCTATGATAATCAAAAAAAAAGCATCCCAATTTATGAACACCAAACCAAGCAAGAACTCTGATAAATGGCAGTCAAAAGACATTTCAATGCTGTAAAACAAGTATCTTCTGTTTGTGGGGCCTGGATAAATTCATAGAGTCCTTGCAAAGTATTTCCCCCTTTGATAAGGGGTCTGTATGTAAATCTGAGAAACACTACTCTCTGTACAGTTCTGACATTTCACTAAACAGAAAGAAATCATCAACATACAGATATTAATTTAAATATTTTTAATCTTGAATACCAAAAAAACAACAACTCAGAATCATTTCCATGACAGTATCTAAAGAGAATCAGTATAAAGATGTCTCTCTTCCCTCAGGCTTTTTGGTTTTTCTAAGCCCTCAAAGGACCAGGCTATATGAATATCTGCAAATGGTAATTTAGGACCACAAAACTACGGCTGAAGGTTTGACAAATCTCAGGACAAGAAACCGAGCTTTAAAAGGCAACCAGGAATGTCTTCTTTAAATTACATCCTTAAAATTCCACAAGACTGAGTCAGAGCTCCAAGTGATAACTGAAATCCAATTATAATGCAGAGATTATACACAGTTTTCTTAACAAGATTATTCCAGTGTCAATAAATAACAACTTCAGATTTGAATAAGGTGGCTATCCTGGTTTATCATCATCCCAAGCAGATAAGATCCTCAGTCAAACCTGGACTGTGTTCTAGTGCAGGACTTTTCTGTACAGTGACCAGCGGAGTTTCAGATGTGACTGACATCTTTGCAGCACAAGGGCAGCAATGATAAGCACACATACAAATGCTGGACAGCACTGGAAACTGGGATTGCGTGCACGCATGTCCAACTCTTTGTGACCCCATGCAGTGCAGCCCGCCAGGCGCCTCTTCCATGGGGATACTCTAGGCAAGATATTGGAGAGGGATGCCATGCCCTCCTCCAGGGGAATCTCCCCAACCCACAGACCAAACCCGTGTCTCCTGCATTGGCAGGCTGATTCTTTTCCACTGAGTCACCTGGGAAGCCTTGGAATCTGAGCAACTCCCAGGAAATCAGAAGGTCCACAGGTGTGTTCTCCACAATCACCAACAGCTTCATTTCCTTCAGAAACCGAAGCCCTAAGAGAAAGAGGCTCCCAAGCCACAGGACCTGCCTAATCTATGTGGCTCCAGCTCTGGCACTGGGACAGCCACAGAAAGTTCTCTACCCTCCATCTTCTTCCCTGAAATACAGCCCTTACCAACGTGCCCCACACACACTGAACAGCTGGTAAGGATCCTTTCATGCAGTTCGTTCAGTAACCTTGTAAAATAAGTGCTCCTACTGGCCTCACTTTCCAGATGAGAAAATAAACCAAAGTAAACTTCAGGGAACCTGCCCAAGGTCATTTTGATAATAAATGGTGCGAAAGTCAGGGTTCAGATTCTCATCTGAGCCGGAATAGGAAACAACTCAATATAAGAAATTGGCACAGATAACCCTGTGATATCAGAACAACTTGGTGCCGGGAAAAATAAAAGGACATTTTTACAGCCTTAAATACTTCGTATTAGCATAAAAGAATACCAGTTCCGTAACTTCCATGGTGGTCCAGTGGTCAGGACTCCATGCTTCCAAAGCAGGGGGTCCAGGTTCAATACAGATCGGGACAGTAAGATCCCACGTGTTGTGCAACGCCGCCAAAAAACAAATAAACACTCTTCTAGATAAGTTTTTTTGTTTCCCTATTTGCACACAGACCAGTGGCTGGAGAAGATGTTACCTCCTCCACAGTAACAAGTCATGTGACTGAGAAGCCACCCCACACTGAACAGTATTTTGATCTATGATTTGGATGAAGCTAGAGGCTGGAAATTTAAAGAACAGACAGTATACAAGGGTGAAATGAACACATCACACAATCAATAAAAGAACCAAAATGTCAAAGAACCCAGCAACGTGGAACCTGACTAAAAACCAACAATAGGAGATTTTAACCAAATAAAATACTGTATTCAGATTGATCAATAAGTAATGCCATCCAGAAACATAAAGACACCAGACCGTTCAGTCAAAAAAGCATTTGGAACAAATGTTAATACTGGCATGATTCTTAACAGCCAAATAGTGAAAACTACTCAAATGCCCATCGAGTGACGAATGGATAAACATAACAGGGTATATTCATGAGTGGACTATTATTTGTCCATAAAATGGAATACAGTTCTGATACATGCAACAAGACAGATGAACCCTGAAAAGCATTCTACTATGTGAAAAAAGTCAGGGACAAAAGGCCACATATTTATGATTTCATTGTTAGGAAGTATCTGGAATAGGCAAATTTATAAAAATACAATAGTAGCTGCCTAGAGCTAGGAGGGATTAAGGGAAAATGAGGATGGGATGTTTAAGAAAACGTAAAGCATTTCTTTTGAGGGTGATGAAAACGTTCTTAAATTGAACCTTGTAAGGGTAGCTTCCCTGGTAGGGCAGATGGTTAAGAATCTACCAGCAATGTGGGGGACCCAGGTTCGATCCCTGGGTCAGGAAGATCCCCTGGAGAATGGAACGGCTACAGTAGTATTTTATACAGTACTATACCCACTCCAGTATTCTTGCCTGGAGAATCCCATGGATGGAGGAGCCTGGTAGGCTACAGTCCACGGAGTCGCAAAGAGTCGGACACGACTGAGTGACTCCACTTCACTTCACTTCATATATAAAATAGGTAAGTAACAAGGACCTACTATATGACACGGGGAACGATATTCATTACCTTGTAACAAACTATAATATAAGCGAATGTTAAAATACATATATATTTATATATATATAACTGAATCATTTTGCTGTACATTTGCCTGGAAAATTCCACGGACAGAGGAGCCTGGCAGACTACAGTCCACGGGGTCACAAAAGAGTTGGACATGACTGAGCAACTAAAATAGAAACGGAACAGAGGTGACACAACTGTGTAAATATAAGAAAAATAGTTTAGATGGGTGATTATACGGCATATAAATTCTGTGTCAATATAGCTGAACTACACCCCTCTCCAAAAAATCTGGAGTATTCAGTTGCCTATAAATTTAAATAGAGACAGCAATCTATTATAATTGTTAAGAAAGCTAACTTGACTCTCAGATTGGCTCAGAGTAAGAAAAAACTTACACAGCAGTAAAAAAGATCACCAACATGCTATAGTGAGTTCTTCAGCACTGAAAGAATTTAAGCAGAGGCTACTGGACATTTCAGCCAGACTACAACCAAAGGTATTTATTTCAATTGTGGGCTGAAAGCCAGAAAAAACTGTCTCTACAATACTGAAATTCTAATATTTGTCATGGATGACACCTAAGTGATTGCAGAATTAGACACTGAATTAAGAATGTTTAAGTACAAAACATGTAGGAGTTTTACAGCGTCCAGTTTTATATTTGAATGTTTAATCCATTTTCAGTTTAGTTTTGCGTGCGGATGAAAGGATAAAGAAGATGTGGCGCACACACACACACACACACACACAGAGGGATATCATATACAGCTATAAAAAAGAATGAAGTAATACCATTTGCAGCAACAAGGATGAACCTCGAGATTATCATATTCAGTAGAATAAGTTAGGCAGAGAAAGACAAATAGTATGATTTTGCTTTTATGTGGAATTGAAAAAACTGATAAAATGATACAAATGAACTTATTTACAAAAGAGAAATAAGAATCACGCATACAGAAAACAAACTTATGGTTACCAAAGGGGAAGGAGAAGAAGATAAATTAGGAGTTTGAGATTAAAATACACACACTATTATATATAAAATAGGTAACTAACAAGAACCTACTGTATGACACAGGGAACCATATTCATTATCTTGCAACAAGCTATAATAAAAGAGAATGTTAAAAGTATATTTATATATGTATAACTGAATAATTTTTCTGTACATCTGTAACTAACACAACATTGTAAATCAACTGTATTTCAACAAAAACAATTGTTTTAAGTACTAAATGTGGAGGTAAGCTCTGTGTGTGTGTGTGTATGTGTGTGCATGCGCTCAGTCACGTCCAGCTCTTTGATACCCCCTGGACTGTATGTAGCCCTCCAGGCTCCTCTGTCCGTGGGATTTTTTCAGGCAAGAACACTGCAGTGGGTTGCCATTTCCTTCTCCAGGAATCTTCTTGACCCAGGAGTCAAACCCAAGTCTCTTGCATCTCCTGCAGTGGCAAGTGGATTCTTTATCACTGGGCCATGAGGGAGCTGCCTGGAATCACACCCATACTCCACCATTTAACAGTATGACCTTACTGAAGCAATCAGCTCAAAACTGGGTTTTTTGTTTTATAAAATGGATTTCCTCCAATTAAAATATAAAATTTTATTAAGTTGATTTAAAAAAGATTGGATCCAAGCTGAAAATATATCTTCCATGGGGGAAAAAGATGGAGTAAATAAAAACATAAATCAAGACTGGATAGTTGGTAAAAACCAACAACATGATGATGAGGCTTTTCCCAGAGCATCTCACTTAATTTTAACCTTATGGGCCATCACCATAACCTCTCAATATTTTAGTACCACCACATCAACTATATAACAATTTCTAACTAAAATTAAAATACCACCCAATAGCATTCACTAATTAAAAGGGATAGGACCCTCTCCTAAACAGAGATCCCAACATATACATATTTTTCCAATAAATATCCAAAAGTTCTAAAAAATATTAGTACTTTTTTAATACTGTAATGAAGAAAAAGTATCATATTGGACAGTAGAATGTTCCCAACAAAAATACTAATGTGGCTCAAACTATTGATCTTACTAAATTAACATGAGAGTTATATGGATATCCTCCTTTTTCCTTCTTTCTCAGGCTTGACAGCTTGTTTTTTCACCAACTCACTTTCCTGGATGTTATTTTACCATCAAGGATTGAAGTCTCATGCAATCCAATCACGCCTGTAATATGGCTGTTTGACAGGCTCTATCAAGTAGAAGTTAAGTCTTTATTACTCGTTCAGGAAGTCCATCTGCGTGTTTTACAAGGTCTCCACTCTCCGTCGAACCTTGTCTATTATAAATACAGGCTTTAGATATATTCTCTCTCTGAGATCACTTACACCGTTGACTATTTGCAGGGCAAACGAATGCAATCAAACACTAAAGCTTCACGGAGATTAGAGAACTGCCAAGGTCTGAACTATATCAACAGCTCAGAATCCGCTCTCTCAACAGCGCTTTGACAGTATCACACCCGCAAAACAAACGTGGCAGCGCGTGCACATCAGACATGGCATCACAGTCCAGCAGTTTGTTTCCAAGACATATAGGGAAACATCTCATCACTAGCATTGCTCCCAGAGGGCAAAAAAGGCATCACTCGCGAACAGTGCAGCCCGTGACAAATGATGTTCCAGACGGGGGCGCTCACGGGAGGAAAGGCGGAAACTCCTAAACCTCTGCTGAGTGGGGGTCACAAAAGCATCTTACAAGCGGAACTTTAAAAAGAAGAGTTCTAGTCTAAAAGTTTCATTTTCTGCAGAAAAATCATAGGACAAAATCCAACACCCTTCCATAATAAAAGCACTTGGCAAAAAGAGGAATAAAAGGGAACTTCCTCAAACTGATACAGGAAGTCTATGGAAAACCCACAGAGAACATTATATTCAAAAAACGGTATGCTTTTCCACCAACGCTAACAAGGTAATAAGAGTGTCTGCTCCCACACCACTTCTATTCCGGGGGCCACTTTGCTTCACTTCTACAATGGAAGTGCTAGGCAGGGCAATTAGGCAAGAGAAAGAAACAAAAAGGCTTCCGGACCTGAAAGGAAGAAGCAAAACTATCTATTTGCAGGTGTCATGATCCTGCGTACAGAAAATTCTAAGGAATCCACCAAAAAAAAAAACCTATCAGAGCTAACTGTTCCACAAGGTTGCAGGATACAAGATGCATATGCAAAAATCAATCACAGTTCTATACATTAGTAATGAACAATTCAAAAATTAAAAGTCTGTGTTTCACATCAAACTTATCCTGATTAAACTCCAGATTTCCAATCTATAAACAGAAAATTATAAAGTCGCTTCAGTGCTATTCATTTCTGGCTCTTGGAAAACTATTCCAATCATACCTTAAGCAATGAAAGACTCTTGTTTATTCAGTAAACACTTACCAAGTATTTCCTATATCCCAGCCACAAGGGAAACATCAGTGAACAAACAAAAAAATTTCTGCCACCCCACTTTATGAAATTCACATTCCAGTTGGGAATACAAGACATTCAACAGATGAACAGAAAACTGAAACTTTTGATAGTGCTAAGTGCCACAAAAGTAGCACAGAAAACAGAGATGGAGGCTGATGAGAAGCTGGGGGGAACTTTAAAATGCAGAGGTCAAGGAAGTCTCCCTGAGGTTATTTAACAACAAACCAAAGCAAGAAGGCAGTTGGAGTTGATTTTCAAAGCAACCAGAAAATCATGTGTAAGAATGCTGGGGTGGGGCTTCCCTAGTGGCTCAGTGGTAAAGAATCTGCCTTACTACGCAGGAGATGTCGGTTCCATCCCTGGTCCCGGAAGATTCCACACTCTACAGAGCAACTAAGCCCGTGCACCACAACTGCTTAGAGTCCTGGAGTCAAAACTACTGAGCCCACGAGACACAAAAACTGAAGCCCCCTCACCCTGGAGTCCGTGCTCCACAATGAGAAGCCACCACAATGAGAAGCCCACCCAGTGCAATTAGAAAGTTGCCCCTGGCTTGTCACAAGTAGAAAAAAGCCCTAGCAGCAAGAAAGACCCAGCACAGCCAAAAATAAATAAATAAGAAGAATGTAGTGGTGGAAACAAGCCTGGTATGTTCCTGAAACAGCCAGAACACTGGGTTGGGGCCGGGGGCGGGGCGGAGGGGGGGCGGTGTGTAGGGAGGGGTTGCGGTGGGGGGAGGCCTCGGGAACTTGCCCAAGGCTAGTCCTAGTAGAAAATAGGAGCCACTCATATGGAGCCTTACAGGCCAAGATCCAGAGTGAAAGCTTCATCCGCTGAAGCTCTGGGCAAGGAGGGGAGAGGAGAACAATGGAAGTCATGATGTGATAACTCTGGTTCTTTGTGGAATAAAGGTCAGAAATGCTAAACTCAAACACAGGCTTGTGTAATCACCTGCTGTGTGACCCCTCGGTATGTCACCCTACCTCTCTGGGCCAATATCTAATATATCTCAACTGCCTCCCAGATTTTCTGTGGAACTAGCAGATGATATATTGGATTGGCCAAACGGTTCATTTGGGGTTTTTCCATACAATGGTACAGAAAAATCTGAATGAACTTTTTGTCCAATGCAATACTTTGAAAGTTCGATGCCAACTGAAATTTGCTGCTGAATGTACAGCAAAAGTATCATTAATCATACTGAGGCATCCTTAATCTAAAACAAAAGTAATTTCTTTCTCAAGAAACACAGAGCACTTTAATTGTCTACCTCTTTTAACACATCACTTTTTTTCCAATATTGTAAGCATTATCTATGTATCTTATCACCTCTTCTAGATGTTAGACTGTTGACTCAAATCTCACTTTGGCAGAATTGATAACTCCCTATGACTGATTTCTACTGCCTCTACTCTAGACTATAAGCAGAGCATCTGTATCATTTTATTGCAATTGATTATTTACCTGTCCTTCTTTGTCACCAGACTATGAATTGTTTAAAGGACAGATTCATGTCTTGTTCAAAGCTATACCACCACTAACTACACCACTGAAAAACCAAGGGTATGCTTTCCATGTGTCTACAATATTCCTTTTCTTTATTGAATAAGAGTCACATGTAAGTACAAAAAAGACTCTGATAGTAATCTGTTTATAAAAACAAAGGGTTTCCTTGGTGGTCCAGCGGTTACGACCCTGAGCTCCCAATGCAGGAGGCCTGGGTTGTATCTCTGCTCAGGGAACTAGATCTCACATATTGAAACTAAAACCCAGCACAGCCAACCAAACAAAAATTTTTAAAAGGGGGAACTTTGAAAACTTTGGCAACATCTGTCTGTAGACAGCAAACATAATTTTTAGAAAATAATATACTCACTTAACAAATCTGAGAATCAAAAGTTGCTAGCGACTTATTCATTTACCCTTTTTTAATAACTGTTCAATTTCAAGTTAGTAAAACTAGAACCATTAGCTCTGATTCCTCAATAACAATAATAGGTCCTACCCCAGAGTTTCAAGATTTGGATTTCAATTAATCTTAAAGATATAATCTTTTTTAATTGTAACATACTTGATATATAACATTGTGTGAATTTAAGGTGTGGAACAAACATAAATTTGTTACACATATGTTGTAATATGACTATCATTGCAGTGCTAATTAACACCTCTGTCACATTATATAATTATCTCTTCTTTAGTGGTTGGAATAATGAAGTTTTAGTATCTTAGGAATAATTAAGTCCTAGTATCTTGGCAAGTTTGTTGATTACAGCAAAATACTGTCTATAGTCACTGCTGCTGTTGCTGCTGCTGCTAAGTCACTTCAGTTGTGTCCGACTCTGTGCGACCCCATAGACGGCAGCCCACCAGGCTCCACCGTCCCTGGGATTCTCCAGGCAAGAACACTGGAGTGGGTTGCCATTTCCTTCTCCAGTGCATGAAAGTGAAAAGTGAAAGTGAAGTTGCTCAGTTATGTCCAACCCTCAGCGACCCCATGGACTGCAGCCTACCAGGCTCCTCCGTCCATGGGATTTTCCAGGCAAGAGTCCTGGAGTGGGGTGCCATTACCTTCTCCAGTCTATAGCCACTAGAGTACATTAGATCTCCAGGGCTTATTTATTACTTGTTATAAGCTTGTATCCTTAAACATCTGTCTTATCCCCCCACCTTCATCTCCTGGTAACCAGAATGTTCTTCTGTTTTTATGAGTTTGGTTTTTATACTTATTTTCTTAATAATACAAAATGTAAGTTATTTTGTTGAAAAACACCAAATAATTAACTTGATTTCATGTAGGCACAGACAATTATTTTAAATCTAATGGTTTCCAAAAAATGTTTAAAATCCAATTCCTATTGAGTGATATCCACCCCACCAAAATTATGCAAACAGACAGACACATCAAAGTAACTACAGTCACAAAGCACAAGACACAGAAAGCTGAAGCTCCTCTTTTCTAAGTTAGGAGTCTATCTTTCTACTTTCTTGGGCTTTCCAGGTGGAGCTAGTGGTAAAGAATCTGCCTGCCAATGCAGAAGACGCAAGAGACACAGGTTCGACCTCTGGGTCAGGAAGATCCCCTGGAGAAGAAAATGGCAACCCATTCCAGTGTTTTTGCCTGGGAAATCCCATGGACAGGAGTCTGATGGACTACAGTCCATAGGGTTGCAAGGAGTTGGACACAGTTGAGCATGCACTCGTCTCCACTTTCTATTCAGTTGGAAATAACGGGGCAGGAAGACTGGAGATGAAGATGAAACTCAGTGAACGTCCAGTCTCTCCTGAGGCCCCTTCTCGCTGGGCAGGAATCAGTTTCATGCCTGATCAATACTATTAATAGCTCATCCTTTTCATACTGAAAACTTATTAGCAACATGAGGAATAAATATCCATCTACAGCCAGGTGTTCATCTCACATGGTTTTATGTATCTGCTGGTAGGTGAGCAGTTCTCAAATTCCAGACCAGCCTAGAAACAAGAACAGTGATACGAGAAACACCATCCCACCCTAGACCTACAGAGTTAGAATCTCGGGGGTGCAGGGGAGGAGTGGGGAGAATGGGGGAGTGAGCAATCTGTGTTTAAAGAGTCCCGGGTAATTCTGATGCATATTGAAGTTTGAGAACCACTGTGCTATGCCAATTAAAAAGGGCCTGTCACATTCCATAAAACTTACAAACTTCAGGAAAATAATTGTTAGAACAATTATGTTTCCGTGAAGTCATGTGCAATGGGGGATAAGAACCTGTTTATCTTAGGGTATCATAAAAGGATCCACAGAGGAGGCTATGCTTCAATTAAAACTTACCAATTTTCCAAAAGAAACAAGTGAAACAAGCATTCTAGATAGAGAAAACTAGAATCATTAGATTTGAATTTAGACTATAAAGAGGCAAAGAGTTGGTGGTACCTGATGTTTTAAATCTTCGATAAAATCCCTGATCTAATGTTCATAACTTATTTCACAGTTAAGTACTTAGCCAGTCTAAATGAAACACTGGGGAATGTCTAGAAAACAGACAATACAAGGAAGTCAGAATCTATCAAACAGGAGGATAACACAGCGGTTGGAGATTTCAGTCAGAGAAAGAACTGACATAAATAGTTTATGTGTCCTAATATAATTAATACTTCTGTGTCCACACGCAAGTTGCCTGATTTCTATGATTTAGGTGTCTTACATGTAAGTTGACATACAGGTACTTGTATGTATGCATGCTCAGTCGCTAAGTTGTGTCTGACTCTTTTTCACACTTAGCCCATGCCAGGCTCCTCGGTCCCTGGGATTTCCCCAGCAAGAACACTGGAGTGGCTTGCCATTTCCTTCTCCATATCACAGGACAATTGCTTTAGGGGATTACTGACTGAGATAAAGAATTTGAGTTTTTACTGATACCTTTTTTTTGACCACGTGGCTTTCAGGATACCAATTCCCTCACCAGGAATTGAACCTGGGTCACAGCAGTGAAAGCACAGAACCCTGACCACTAGACCACCAGGGAATTCCCTCTAGACAGATCTTTTTTTTTTAACTTGGGCTTTTTTAGTTTCCACATACAAGTAGATATCACACAGTCCTTGTCTTTCTGCTTGACTTATCTCACTTAGGAAAATGCACTCAAGGTCCGTCCATGTCATCACAAATGGCAGGATGTCTTCTTTTCCCATTAAAGGTACATTTCTTTAGTAGTGCACAATTACTAGAGCACTTTGGCAAAAGTACACTAGTATTTCTTTCTACCCTTGTTGTTGAAGAAACTTGACAGGATACATATTTTCAACCATGCCAAACTACAAACACATTGAAAAAAATGTCAACTGAGTTGGAAAATTTCTTCCGCTGAATCAGTCTTTTAAAAGACCCCCCAAAGAACTCTCCAAAAAAAAAAAAAAAGACAGCAACTTCTTTTTGTGACTGGGGGTGGATGACAAGACAAAGAATCTTTGACTTGGGAAAAAAGTCATTATAATAGGAAAACATGGAATACTATAGTCCTAAAGAGACATCTTGCAGATTAATACCTAAAACACTGAAGAGAGATTAGTTTTATTTCTCTGTGGCTTTTTAATTCATATAGGAATGTGGACTGCCAGTACAGTGGAATCTGTTCATATTAAGCGACTTAGCTCAAGTAAACTCTTTCAGAATAAAGAGCATGACAATCTCTTTATCTAAATGAGTACTTTCTCAAAATCTGCTCCAGCCAACAACTCCATCGAAAAGATTTGGAGTAAGGTCCAGAAAGCAAGCCTCCAGTCCTCTCTCCATCATTTTATTTCCTTAATAACACCATCCATTTAAAGCACACATCCAGCTGACCAATTCCCGCTGCCCCGTGGCCAAGAAGCACTACTTAAGTGTCTGTCTCCGTCATCAGCCTGTGCTTGGCATCTTCGGGCACAGCATCCCAGCTAGAGTAACTTCTCCAATTTGATGATTTACTGTCCATTACTTGAAATTGCTGTTCTCCATCTGTTTTCAAACGTTCTGCTCCAACACCAGGCTTCACTCCTGGTACGATGCTCCTCACCAGCCTGCCAGAAGCTTGAAGGCAAAAGGAGCCCAAAGTTGAAGATGGCACACTCACAGCACTGGTTAACAAGGAGGGCTTTTAGATCAACTAGAATTTGTTTACTACACTTCACAACACCCCAGGCCTTCAAAACAATCTCCAGGAAAACTTTACTCTTTTTTATCTCCTTCTTACCAGAGACCAAAAAATTTATCACCAGTTGCAAGCCTTAAGAAGATACTGTTGGACTTTCCTGGCAGTCCAGTGGTTAAGATTCAGTGCTTCGAATGCAGGAGACATGGATTCAATCCCTGGCTGGTGAATTAAGGCCCCACATGCTGCATGGTGCAGCCAAGAAATTTAAAAGCACATAATTTTTTTAAATTCTTTGAAAAGAAGATACTGCTTTTCTGCGATGCCTAAGGCTCGTAAGCGTCTATGTTCACAAAGATCTCATCATGGAGACCCTTTCAACTCTCTGGTTGAGACAAAGCAGTGCTGCAAACAAGGAGCTAGCCAGTCTATTTTACAGTAACCAAGTCACCAGTGTCTGTCTGTCTTTCCTGTGCCCCTGTTCTGTCCAGAAGGTATTTCAGTTAAACATCAAATTTAGGCCAACCTGAAATTCATGCAGGTGTCCAAAGTGAAAGCACAGAAGCCTGACCCCTCTCCCTGCCATTCAACTTCCCATACAGAATCAATACGAAGCAACATCGTAGAGAAAACGGATGGCTGAGGTTTCACTGAAACCTTCGCCCTGAGAAACGTACACGGTGAGTTGGTTAAAAGCACCATTTTGCACAGACAAGGCCACACTGACCAACAGAGATACTCAACAGTCATGAGGACTGATCAAGTCACTCAGGCTGCCTGAGCTTCTTCTCCTTCCTTGTAAAATGAGAGTGATTCTTAACCTTGCAGGATTTGGGGATGGCACAACGGAGGTATTTCTGTGGACAGTACCTGCTACAGGGTCAGAGCGCATACATGTTAGCTCCCCACGCAACTCTCACCCAGCTCTAAACTGCTTCAACTTAAACACGCCTTTATCCCAGATCCAAATAATTGACCATCACCTTAGGGATTACAAACTGAGATAAGGGATTACAAACTTAGTCATTACAAACTCAAAGGGCAATGTTGCCAGAAAAAGAGAAAAGTAACACGACAAGAGAATGGGGGGATGGCCATGGGGAGAGATGAGAAGGCGCAAAAGACAGTTTACAACCAACTTAGACAAAAGAGCAAAAAACTCTAATTTCAGTTTGTTTTGTTCTTCAGTGCCTAGCCCAGAGCTGATTACACAGCGGGTACTTCACACACACACAAAAGAGCAGCAACAACAAAAAACCACTTAGCATGAAAGAAAATGGGAAAATGGAAATAATGCCTCAACACTGAGAGAGGGAATAAATCTGTACCGAAATCCCGGCTTATCTCAACCATCTTAACGTAAGGTCTAAGGTATGACAAGAGGGGAAAAAAAACTTGGCAGTGTTCCATTGTAGCTGTTCTCTTCACACAGGAATGCTGGACCAAAGGGCAGAAAAACTTTCCTTTTGGCTCAGTTTACAATGAAGCTGCAAAACATTAAGCCGCACCTCATTTGACCTTAATAAACCCAGGACGCAAGAGAACATTTATTCAGCCCCTACCCCCACCAAGTTCTCCCGTTTGATTCTTCCATATTTCAAACTTCTTTTAATGACCTTCTACTGCATTCAGCAAATAAAGAATCCCCCCATTGATAATTAAACACCTGCTAATTCCTACCAAGGCATCTGAAAATTTATAAAAAGTGAAGTCTGATGAATAAAACATTCCTGTTATTCCACAGGGCTGAGTTCAAATGAAGGAAAATGGGTCATTAAGCAAAACCTGTCAATGTTTGGAGGCTGGGCTGCTGCAGTTAGTGACCATATTTATAGCTGGATTACTTTGAGGTAAAAGGTTATATATTAAAATATTCATTATCCCAAGAAAACTTAAAAAGAAGTAGGTCTTATCAAGTCAACAGCCATCATGAAGAATAGAAGACAGGTAGGTCATTCATACGATTCAACTTTTGCTACAAAAATTTCAAACATTCAAGAATATTAGAGTCCCCACATACCTATCTCCTATTCAACAATTATCATATATTGAAAATCCTATTTCTTTTTGCCTCGACCCACTCCCTGCTCCAACTGGATACACTTGAAGCAAATTTCAGGCATCATAATTTCCCCCATAACTAATTCAGTATCTATCACTAAATGATAAGGACTTTTAAAAATATAATTTCAACACTACTATCTTGTCTATCCCTAAAAAAGTAATAATAATGCCATAAGTCAGATAATATCTAATTCAAACTTCCCCATCTCAAAAAACAGAAAAAGAAAAAGTTTAACATTGATTTGATCATGTCAGGATCTAACTTCCAAAGTTCACAGATTGCATTTGGTTGCTACGTCCCTTTAAGCTCTTTTAATCTAAAGGTTCTCTGTCTCTCTAAACTGTTCAATATATTGAATTAGATAAAAGGGTTGTTCAGGTTTTTTGTAACACCTTACAGGAGAACCAGTACGAACTTTTTGGCCAACCCAGTATTTGTTGAACAAATGTGGGTGGTTTAAAGTATAAAATTTCCCTCATTCCGAGTTTTGCTGATAGCATGCCAGGTCTGTCCGTTTACATCATGCTCTATCCTCAGCATCTGATGGAGAAGCTTGATCTGATTCCATTTACTCTTTTTTTTTCCAAAAATACATCGTAAGTGGTGAGGTGGATCATATAAATTAAACTGACAATTTAATGTCTCGTCAATCTGACTTCCTCCCCTCCACCAAGTCTTTACTCCTGACATTACTGGAACGTTGGCACCCAGCAAAACACAGCACATCAGTTAAAAAGGGGCAGTCTTCCTCCCTGGGCTGAGCTCCCTAGTCTGAGAAGCTTAGTAACTGGGGGGATGCCGAGAACTAAGCCCAGGGTCATCTTCTTCCTGCTCACATGTAAACCCTTCCCAGTTCCTTGCACACGTAGATTTTGAACAGTAACACCCAATGAAGACCATATTTAAGTCACCTACCTATTCCACAATCTGCCAATACAGAAAATGTAACACTTTATGTTAAATAAAAAAAATGGAATTCAGGTTACAAAATCCCTTTTTAATGGCAAATCAGCAGGCAAAAATAGATTTTCAAGCAATAAGCAGCGTCTACGGCAAATGGTAAGGAAGAGGATAAGAGCAATCCTTTTTGGCTGCTGTCAGGATGGACAATTAGAGTACTGAAAAATGCACTTTTCGTTTTTAAAAAAGGCTTTCTTGAGAACTTTGCTGTCGCTGTTTAGTTGCTAAGATGTGTTCAACTCTTTGCAGCCCCATGGACTGCAGTCCACCAGGCTCCTTTGTTGATGGGATTTCCCAGGCAATAATACTAGACTGGGTTGCCATTTCCTTTTCCAGGGGATCTTCCAGGCCCAGGGATCAAACCTGCATCTCCTGCATTGTCAGGTGGATTTTTTACCATTGAGCCACCTGGGAAGCCCTTATGAAGAACTAGGCCACCATAAAAGTAACTCATCTGTAAAACAATCATGGATGTCATCAATTTTACCTTATATTTGAATCCCACTCTAGATTCCTATTCAACTGTGCTTCAGTTATGCCTTTTATTTGAAGACAATCCTCTCCAAACACATAAAGTCACCTAAAAGTGAGCTTCAAAGAAAAACCCTGTTGGGACAGAAGAATTATTTATGTAACGCATAAAGTACTCTGCTTCACTCCAGAGGTAAATGCTTAAAATATTTGCAAAGGAAAAGAAAGCAGCTGTAAGAACACTAGCTTAACTTACTTCCAGATTTAAAGAGAGTTGAGGAAATTCTCCAATGGTGGAAACGTCAGCATCTTTAAGTAATTATGCTCAGAATAGGATTTAAACAGGTCCTCTGTTACTGAACTCACCGTAATCTGAGTTGTTCACGGGTATTGTTATAGATGCTATAGCCTGGGGCATCGAGACTTTGAAACACAGTAGGTGACACTCTGGGACATCTCAGTCACATGAATTCACCGACAGCACCCAACAGCCCACGTGTATGACTGTAGCCACATCAATACTCTATTCTAGGACTTGCCTGGTGGTCCAGTGGTTGAGAATCCAGTGCAGGGGGACGTGGGTTCAATTCCCAGTCAGGGAGGATCCCACATGCTACGGGGCAACTAAGCCATGCACCACAGCTACTGAAGCCCAAGCTCAGCAGCAAGAGAAGCCACCACAATGAGAAGCCCACACAGAGCAAATAGAGAGTAGCCCCTACTGGCTTCAACTAGAGAAAGCCTGCACACAGCAGCAAAGACACAGTGTAGCCACATAAATAAAGAATACATTTTTTTAAATTAAATATTCTAAGGAATTCCAAAATCTCTGGACTGATGCACAGTAGATGACTGTATTTCTCAGTAATGAGCTTGAAACCTACCCAAGAGAACACCCAAATCCAAGACAGTTGTAGGAACAAACAAACGACTGCCCAAAACCGACAATGAATTCGGAAGCCCTTCTTGATTCCAGGATCTAGAAATAAGTAAGTTAAAAGTCATTAGCAAAACAATGAAACTTGGGGGGTAATTTCTCATAAATAACATCTGATTTTTTTTGCTGAAGAGTTTTTGTTATCAGAAAAAGGGTGAGAAACTGAAACCTCACTGATAACATGCTGCACATATACTGTTATAAGCTGAATCATGTCCACCCTGCAAAGGATATACTGGATATATCCTCAGTACCTAACAAAATGACCTTATTGGGAGACAGCATCTTTGTAGAGGTGATCAAATTACAATGAGTTCTTCAGACTGCCCTAATCCATTATGACCACAGGAAAAAATAATGGATCATAATGGATTAGGGCAGTCTAAAGAACTCATTGTAATTTGATCACCTCTACAAAGATGCTGTCTCCCAATAAGGTCATTTTGTTAGGTACTGAGGATATATCCAGTATATCCTTTGCAGGGTGGACATGATTCAGCTTATAACAGTATATGTGTAGTGCTGAAGAATTGATGCTTTTGAACTGTGGTGCTGGAGAAGACTCTTGAGAGTCCCTTGGACTGCAAGGAGATCCAACCAGTCCATTCTGAAGGAGATCAGCCCTGGGATTTCTTTGGAGGGAATGACGCTGAAGCTGAAACTCCAGTATTTTGGCCACCTCATGTGAAGAGTTGACTCATTTGAAAAGACCCTGATGCTGGGAGGGATTGGGGGCAGGAGGAGAAGGGGACGACAGAGGATGAGACGGCTTGAATGGCATCACCGACTCGATGGACGTGAGTCTGAGTGAACTCCGGGAGTTGGTGATGGACAGGGAGGCCTGATGTGCTGCGATTCATGGGGTCGCAAAGAGTCGGACACGACTGAGCAACTGAACTGAACTGAATCCATTATGACTGGTGTCTATATTAAAAAAAGGGGTATCTGTACACAGACATGCATACAGAGAGAAGACAGCCATCTCCTAGTCAAGGAGAAAGAACTGTGACTCTGTTTCTATTTCATAGATAAGCTCATTTGTGTCATATTTTAGATGCTACATATAAGTGATATCATATGCGATCTGTCTTTCTCTTTCTAACTTAGTATGGTAATCTCTAGGTGCATAGATATTGCTGCAAATGGCATCATTTCATTCTTTTTATGGCTGAATAGTATTCCTTTGTATACATGTACCACGTTGTTATGTCAGTGGACATTTGGGTTGTTTACATGTCTCGGCTATGTAAACAGTGCTGCAGTGAACACTGGGGTGCATGTACCTTTTCAAAATACAGCTTTCGCTGGATATATGCCCAGAAAGGATTGCAGGATCATACAGCTACTCTTATTTTTTAGTTTTGGAGGAACCTCCATACAGTTTTGCATAGCGTCTGCACCAATTTACATTCTCACAGTGTAGTAGGTAGGAACTATATTCTGATGCTACTATCAGAGACCCACTAGAGACTTAAAAGACATAAGGGTTATTTCATGTAACAAGTCTGGAGGTAGGGGCCTGCAGGGAAAGATATCTCAGTCTCTGCAATTCCCTTGGCCTTTCCCTCATGGTCTTAAAATGGATGCTGCAGCTCCAAGCTATCACATCTGTATTTCACATTAGGAATGCAAACTACGAAATATCAAAAAGCACACACTTCCCAAATGAATGAATCCCTTCAGAACAACTTTCCTGGAAACCCCAAACAATAACTTCTACTTGTAACTCATCAACCATCCTTATTGGCAGGGAAAGATAAGAAATGAAGGGTTCTTATTAGGTTTACTGTAATCCCCAATGGTACAAAGATTCCATCAGAAGGAAGGAGAGAATGAATCTTGATTAAGCAAATCTATCAGAGGCCCTAGGAGGTTAGAAATTTGCCCAAGTTCACAAGCATTAAGTGGTACCATACCTGGAACCACCGTGCTATACTGCAACTCTCCAAAAACCCAAAATCTTATGAAAGGGTAGTCCTAACTGAAAAAGAGTTAAGAGTCAGTTGAGAATCCCAGAAGTGGCTCCTGAGCTCAGCGGCCTCTCCTTTTGAGTTTCTGGGTAAAGTGAGAACTCCTGAGTATCCAAGAAAGCCATAGGGCCAAGAGTCCTTCAGATGTACCCTCAAACATCAGTGTTTTCTGCATAAACACCGGGTTGGCAAAAAAGTTTGCTTGCGCATTACGGAAAAACCCAAGTTAACTTTTTGGCCTACCCGATACTAGAGGCTTCATTCAGTGTTTGGCAGTAAAATCTAGGAATACACCTACCCTGCCGGCTACTAATCCCTTGGATGTTTGTTCAGTCAAGTAATATTTATAATCCTCAAACAGGTGAAGCTTTTCACAGGTAGTCCTTTACTTGGCTTCTTGGCTTCTACAAACAGCAACTGGAAGTTTTCTTCACATCTTCTTTAACTGCATCTTTCCAATCATATAGAAGGCTTGCATTTATAGGCATCCCATCCACTTTCCTTGTCAATCTGTGCTACCTCAAAGAGGTTTTCTTCCCCAGTGTTAGATAACATTACTCAGGAACTACATTCTTTAGCCAGACGCTAGATGCAAAGGTAACAAAAACTAAAATGAGCATCACTCACAGCTGCAGCGCCCCCTGAACAAGTCACCCACTCATTCCCCTGAGGGGCTTGGAGCCCTTCCTGTTCCAGCATTTGACAATCCACTCTATGACTGGAGCCACAGTGAGGAGAACCTTAAGAGAAAGACATCTCAGGCTGTAGTTAACCTCATGGTCCTTTCCGCTCACTTGCCCAGGTTGTTGTTCAGTCGCTCAATGTCTCTGACTCTTTGCAACCCCATGGAGTTCAGTACACCAGGCTCCCCTGTCCTTCACTATCTCCTGGAGTTTGCTCAGATTGAGTCCATTGAGTCACTGATGCTATCTAACTTTCTCATCCTCTGTTGCCCCCTTCTCCTCCTGCCCTCAAGCTTTCCCAACATCAGGGTCTTTCCCAGTGAGTCAGCTCTTTGCATCAGATGACCAAAATACTGGAGTTTCAGCTTCAGCATCAGTCCTTCCAATGAATATTCAGGACTGATTTCCTTTAGGATGGACTGGTTGGATCTCCTTACAGTCCAAGGGACTTTTCAAGAGTCTTCTCCAGCACCACAATTCAAAAGCATCAATTCTTCAACACTCAGCCTTGTTTATGATCCAACTCTCACACCCATACATAATCACTGGATAAACTATAGCCTGGACTATATGGACCTTTGCCAGCAAAGTGATGTCTCTGCTTTTTAATATATTTGTCTAGGTTTGTCATAGCTTTCCTTCCAAACAGCAACTATCTTCTATTAATTTTCCTAAAATTTCATAGCTGCAGGCACCATCCACAGTGATTTTGGAGCCCAAGAAAATAAAATCCATCATTGTTTCTACTTTCTCCCCTTCTATTTGCCATGATCCCCCAATTTGCCTCTACAATATCCATGCAGGATATTACATGGATATCCTTGGCTGTCCTGCCCACCCAAGCAAACCAGAACCTCTCCTAGAAATGGATCTTAATCTTGAGCAGAGCGTCTTCCCTAAAAACAAGACACAGGACGGGCCGATTCTCTCCAAGACCCATTGGTCAT
This sequence comes from Bos indicus, assembly GCF_029378745.1. Classification (NCBI taxonomy): domain Eukaryota; kingdom Metazoa; phylum Chordata; class Mammalia; order Artiodactyla; family Bovidae; genus Bos; species Bos indicus. Next base: position 39,634,709 of record NC_091781.1, read on the forward strand.
CAGCTCCCTGTCCTGGTTCCAGCCATTTCCAAGTCAGTGATCGCATTTTCCCTTCATCCTGAGAATAAACCTGTAAGTGCCCTTCCAAAGCCAAATTTTGACTAAGTCCTTCAGAATCCATCCCATTACTAGCAATCAGGAAAACCTCCTTTTATCAGTTTGATATGTATATGAGATATTTCCCTGATATTAAGATACACTCTGGAAAATTAGCCTCTCCTTCGGCTTCAGGGGGGTGATGCCTGAAATTCTTTAACAGGGAAACAATATTACCATTTTTCGTAAAAGTAGCAAAATACTAATTTGGTTTTATTGCACATAGGATACAAATGTGCCTTCCTAAAGACAACTGGTAAAAAAGGAAGTGACTGAGGCACTTAATCTGATTCATTAAGAGGCTGGTTGCCAACCGGAAGTAACCAAAATATACTGTCCTTTATCTTTGTTCTGTAGTCCACACGGTTTATACTTCTTGCCTATGAAGGTAAGACTGTCACAGAACGAGCAAAACCAGAAAACAGAGTCTAAAGACATGAAAAGTTTTTACTTTGCTCAGTTCTAGGGTTTGCCATAATTTGCATAATAAATCAGAGAAAAACACTTTCCCTGGCAAGAGGAAAGCAATTTACAAGATTCTCAAGTCCCTGTTATTTATGCATAGGGTCGCAAAGGGTTGGACACGACTGAGCGACTGATCTGATCTGATCTGAGGTCTTTACCTGCACTGTCTAAAATTGTAACAACATAATCTTTCATATCAAAATGGGTGGCAGGTCCTAAAATATGTACTGCAATCTGTCACTTAAAAATAATAGCAAAAAAAAAAATATCATCCAAAGTGATTGACAACAGGAAACTACAGAAGTGTACCAACTTCTGCTCAGCACTAATTGCAATTAGCAAAATCTCCTTTCTGAAATCCTTCTTTCAGCTCTCTGAAATCCTTCTTTCAGCTCCCCGCAACTCATTCACCTTCTCTAATTCCAAAGTAGGTCTTCTGATAAAAACAAAAGCTAGGTCTTCTGACTCTACACATGCCTTTTCACCTCACAATTAACAGTTCCTAGTTCCTAGATCACTCACTCAGCCCGGTGCTGGGGAGGGAGGCAAGAAAAGGTGAAGTGAAGACTTGGTTTCCACCCTCCAGAAACTGAATTCACCTGGGGAGAAGGAAAGGAGAAGAACACCTACGTAAATGATGTGATAACTGTGCCCGGCTACACTGCAGCAGTAGTCATTGTGGTATCTAACAGCTCAGACAGAGATCGGGGAAATCAGTGTTAGTCAGAGTGAGCGAAGACATTCGAGAAATACTTCCAATAATTCCAAAAAGAACAGGAACTGCTGAGGACAATTACACCATAAATAAATGGGCATTTACTTAATGCCAGGCCCTGTGCTGGCTATTTCACACACACCTCACTTAACACTACAGAAAACTGCAGGGGTTAGCCATGATCCCCACTTCACAGATAAAGAAACAGAGAATCAGAGGAATTTACCAGCTTGCCCACCAAAATCATCTAAGCAACACAGTTTTCACTAAGGGGTAAATCTATTAATTCTTACATCCACTTATTCATTGGCTGTAATTACTTTAACTCAAAACCTCCTATTTCTTTTTTTTTTTTGTCTACACCCACAGCATGCAGGATCTTAGTTCCCTGACCAGGGGTTGAACCCATGTCCTGTGCAGTGGAAGTGCACAGTCTTAAACACTGGATCATCAGTAAAGTCCCAAACCCTCTACTCTGAACCTACAAAATCTAATTGATTCTCGGAGAAGAAATATATTTGGAATTACTGTGTCCCAGTTTCCCCTGGCACCAAAAAAAAGAAAGGAAAGAAGTTAGGGAGGTTGGGACCAAAAGGGGGAAAAAAAGGAAAATAACGGAGATAAATCAGGAGGTAAACTTCTAAGGCATAGAATTCAGATGAAACATGAGGTCAGCTTTAGCTGACTTACTCTATTTCTGTTCCACACTTCGCAACTGGGGAGGAGAACCACTTCTGAATCTTTAATATTAATCCAATTCCATCTGCAGTTCACACCACACAATCACAGTAAAGTTTCAAGATTAAGTCACTTATTTTAATGAGACGCCTGCAATATGGAAGGCAGGCAGCCCAATCTTCTCCAGCACCTGACAATCCACCTAAGGCGAGACCAGTGCTTGTCGTTTCCAGCGCCAGCCACCCAGGGGTACGTAAGATGATTCCTTGGGGAGAAGAAAAATTCAACCTTTTCCCCATAAATGTTTTTACTTCATGTGTTATAGTCTTTCACATTTTATAATTTGTATAATGTTTTAGTGTAACAACACATATACATAAATGAGAAAAATAAATATCCATATAATGAGGGCAAGGGTCCAACTTTTTTCTTACCAGACAATGAACGAGATCAGTGAAGACCACTGGTCCACATGCTTATTAAAAGGGTAATTTCTTAACTTCTGTGCCCTCAAGAGCCAAACTAAGTGACATCACTTTGGAACCACTCCATTAGCTAGTTAAAAAAAAAAAGAGAGAACTCAAGTCTTATTTCAGTCTTCCTTTGAAAGGTATTTGATTCCTAGCTGATTCTGGGCACAAACAATGGCTGACCATTACAAATCTGTGGGGCCACCTCATTACGAGTTCATACTGCAACCAAATCCCATTTTCCCTCTGCAAATTCAATTCACATCAATAGCTCCATATATCACTGGCTACTGCTGTTGGCTGCCTAATTTTGAAACATAAAATTTTTTTGGAAAGATTACTGCCAACACATAATAGGCAAACTGCAATTTCAATTCCCTACACATGTGCTTGAAGGAGCAGGGGGGGCTAGGCAAGCTACAAAATGTAAATGAAGCCTGTTGTTATCAGCTGTTTATAAGTCCCATGACATCTTCCTCTCTTATTCCTCCAGTCACGTATCTCAGGGGTAGGAAACACACACACACACACACACACACACACACACATCAAAAGTGCTGCCACTCAAGAAAGTCCTGTTATTATTCTGCTCAAGACTAATTCTCGGGTCTCTTAATTTTCTGAGCTGTGTACACAAAATGCAACAAAATTAAGCAGTGGTGGCTGTACACAGCCAATCTTCATTAGGCAGAATTCATTGTGAAGGAGGAACACAGTTGTGTAAAGTCGTCTATTAATATGTTTTCATCATCAACTTTTGATGAATCTACCACGTATAAGTCAATATTTAAGGGTGACGTGTACTTTAATAAAGGGAGACTTCCAAGAGCAGACAAAGCAACCCACTGCCCCCAAGGCTGGTTACACAAACTCTGGCTGTCTCCAAGCCACACATACCTGGTTCATCACTCCCATCAACTTCCTTGCTGAATTCGTCCAGAAAATACTATTTCTTAACAATTCATGTTTATTTTAATGCACTACCCACTGGTACCGCAACGGGAGGTTAAGACAGAGCATGTGTGTTAGAGTCTCAGTCGTATCCAAATCTCTGCGACCCCGTGGACGGTAGCCCCCAGGCTCCTCTGGCCATGGGATTCTCCAGGCAAGAATACTGGAGTGGGTTGCCATTCCCTTCTCCAGGGGATCCTGCCAACCCAGAGACTGAACCCAGGTCACCGGCAATGACTGAAGCCAGCTTCTTTACCATCTGAGCCACCGGGAAAGCTGGTCCGTGGAAAATCCATACCCATTTTGACAGTGGGGAACAAAGGCAAGACCAAGTGCTGGGCTTCTCTACAGCCTCACTATTGACATTTTATACCCGATAATTCTTCCCTGTGGGAGGCTGGCCTGTACACTGCAGGACCTTTAGCAGCTCCTTAGCCTCAACCAAGCAAAGGACAGTATCACTACCTCCCAGTTCTGACACCTGAAAACGTTTCCAGGCATTACCAAATGTCCCCTTTAAAAAGGCGGAGGCAGGAGGCACAAAACTGTGAACGCCTGGTTACACTGGGAACAAGAAATGAAAATCCACTACATACTCAAGCAATGTCTATCACAACTATAAACCTTTCTGGGACACTGAACAATATCAAGTTTATCTACCAAATAGAAGGTTAGGCTAATTTTTATCAGTAAAGGTCAATGAATAGTGAAAGATACTCTTTATCTTTAAAAAAAAAAAAAAATCTGCCACTTTATTATTGCACTGGATCAATAACTATCCAGAGAAGAACACTTGGAAAATATCTGTCACAGTTTTTCATATTCAACAACAGAAAATCCCCAGAAAGTACAGTTTTATGGGCCAAAAATTTTTATTTCATCAATTGTCAAGAAAAGCCCTCAGAAAAATTTTTTCAGAGTCAAACCCACTTAACAGAAGATGGATATACTGTGAGATTCAGCTTAATGGAAAGGAAGAGTTTTGTAAAAGTGTTGCTTTTTTTCTCCCCAAACAACCACTGCTGAACTTCTACAAACCAATACTAAAAAAGACAATTTTTATTTAACTGTTAAAGAAACCAGCTTCCAAAAGCTCAATTGCCATCTACAATTATAATCAAGCCTCATTTAGAATACCCCATCATGTTTTAGTCTTAATTAAAAATGGCAAATCCTTACAAGGGAATGCAATGTGAATTCACAATACCTATGTGAGCAAGACACACACACACACACACACACGCCCCACACTAGATTCTAGGCTTAGGGGACTTAACTGTTTTACCAGTTTCTTAATGGATGTAACTTCAGTATTAACTTTAACTTTCATATTTTAAATTAGAAAGGCATAAGGATTATGTTAAGACAATTTGCCAGAAATACAAATAGTTTTTCTAAGCCTGCCATCTTTCATACAGCACATGGCTGATCCTGCATTCCAGCCACTACTATCTTTACTCTGCATAAAAGGCATGATGTTTCAGTATAGTATTTCCACTGATGGAAAACAGTTTTTCTACCGCGCTAAATAATAAGAGTTACCAAGTACCACTTGGCCTCTTTGTAAGCTTAGCAATTAGTTATAATAATGTGCCCCTGCATGTTTATAATTTGATGTAATTTTTATATTACAACTCCTTAATATGGTCTGCAGTACAATCAACCCTCTTTCTACAGAACGTTAATGCAGACACTAGCTGAAAACCACCTCACAAACTCCAGCCGTCGGTCGAAGCCACTTAAAATGAGACAAACTAAAGAAGACACAGAATGAACAACCTCAGAAGCACACGTGCCAGCTTTTAACCCACAGAATTAAAGAGAAGTGCTCTCACACCTATCCAGTATGTGATGATTCTTTCTAAAAATCCAACTTCCAAAATTTGTTAACACTGGGTTCAGGTTTCCCTGCTGGAGCAGAGCCTCTGGCAAGGAAGGCAAGAGGGGGGTAAAAAGCTGTAAAGGATAAGCACGCCTCCCATGGAAGCCTGTAAAATTAAGCCTCTCTCAGTTGGACAATTAGCTTTATATAGCTAATCAGGAAGAAAGAAACGAAGGCCATCTGGTTCTTGGAAGAAGTTCTGTATCTGACTAACGCTATCTTCTTGAAAGCAAACTTCCTGCAAACAAGAGAGCAGGAGAGAGCAAGGAGAGGAATCCCCTTTTAAACTGCCTGCACACACTGATAAACCCACATGCAAATCAAGTCCCTGACTATTACACCCAGAAGCAATACTAAAGTGATTAAATGTCGACGCCCTAATTGGACAGACCTCATTTGATTCCTAGCTCTGCCGCTTATTAATGGGTTAGCCTTTGGCGAACAATTTGACCTCTTCATGGTGGGCTGGATGGTTCATCCCTGCATCCAGGTTCTTTGCCAGTCTGTGCAGTTCCACAGAGAGCTTCTCTGTCCCTTGACTTGGGGCTTGGACATTAGACTTGCATTGAGATAATTTAACTTCAAGAGTCAATTTAGTGTAAGAACATGGGGCTGTTGCTCAATAGCAAAACAGGGATGCAGCTAGCCTCAGACACAAACTAGATCAGGCACTCAGTTCCTCTAGGAAGCCTCCAAAAGTCCTCCATCTCCATGTTCTCTCTTTGCATCAACTTTCTTTCTTGTCTGTCCAACCAATTTCTTGTCTTCCAGGGCCAAAGGCAAGAAGTCATCTACCAGTAAAATCCTTTCTCAAATCGCCAACATCCTCCAATATTCAAATCTCCTTGGTTCAACACAGCAGTGAATCTCTGAGAACAGCAGCAGTGGGTTAGGAGCTCACCATGGATCAATCCAGCGTAGCCCAGGAGGAGACTCATCAAGAGCCATATCAACTTGGATACTCGATGTACAAGACAAAGGTCAATCTAGAGCAGTGAAATGCAGCCCACATCCTCCATGTGCCAAGCTGAGTACCTCGGCATAGGGCTGCTCTCTGCCAGGAGACAGAGCTACCATTTTCTTTCCATAAAAGCACAGTCTGTTCACAAGGGGCACCCAAGTATAGTGAAGGCGGCTTCTGGGTCTGTGGGATAGAGCGGAGTGAGCAAAAGGGGTAGGGTGAAGGACTGGATGGGCTATTGGTATCTGAGAGTTAAAAAGGATGTCTGTATGGAAGAGGGCCCCAACATAGGCAGCAAGTTATTGAATAACTAACTATATTCAAGAGTTTCTCACTGCCACAGAAGGGGAGTTACAAAAAAGAGAAAACTAAATTGAGCCAAGTGGTGTCAAAATGGAATTGCAGGTAGTGAACTTGCGGTGCATGCACGCTAAATTGCTTCAGTAGTGTCTGACTCTTTGTGACCCTACGGACTGTAGCCCACAAGGCTCCTCTGTCCATGGGATTCTCCAGGCAAGAATACTGGAATGGGTTGCCATGCCCTTCTCCAGGGGATCTTCCTGACCCAAGGATCAAACCCGTATCTCTTATGCCTGATGCATTGGCAGGAAGGTTCTTTACCACCAGTGCCAAGTGGGAAGCCCCACACACATGGACATACACAATCCCTATTTGTGTCTTCTAAGAGGGTATGGGAACTGTAACAACTCAGGAGCAATGAACTTCCATATAATGCCCAGTTTTTGGTTTCTCAATTTCATTCTCCTCTAAAAGGAATCAGAGCTCCACGGCTCCTCAACACCTTGGCCAAACAAAATAAACCTAGAACTTCTTGTTCCAGAAAGTAAGGAAGCACTGACATAATGATAGCAACACACGTCAAAAGGACACAGGAACTGGCTGGAAGGAACACCCGCTACCTAAATGTGGGGGGACTGTGAGCATCAGAGTAAGGATAGTAACAGATTATAACCCATTGAGTGAAACAGAAATTCATGATTTCCAACTGATGTATAAACAAACAGTATGAAAGTTTAAACAGAATGGCCTTCAAGTGGGGGAAAGAGACTTCCCTGGTGGTCCAGTGGTTGGGGCTTTCCCTTCCAATGCAGGAGGTATGGGTTCACTCTCTGGTCAGGAAACTCAGATCCCACATGCCTCGAAGTAAAAGAACCAAAATGTAAAACAGAAGCAATACTGTAATAAATTTAATAAAGACTTTAAGGGCGGGGGGGAGTATACAATAGAGAAGCCTGGAAGATATTGTCTTTATCAACATCACCAGCAAAGGGACATAAGGAAATCACATGCCACCTGATTAAGATTCGATGAAAGGAACACAGCATTATTTCAGTGATATTTCTGCCCTGACACATAAACCAAATTTACTGGTGAAGAGTCCTCAGATAAACCCAAATTGATGGACAGTCTACAAAACCATTGGTTTGTTAATGTCAAAATACTGATCACAAAAGTCCAAGAAAGCCTGAGCAATCTTCCAGAAATAAAGGACGCTGGCACATGATCTCAAATGGCTCCTTTATTAATTGGGAGAATCTAGGCACATTTGAATGAGGCCCGATATTTAAATAACAATGTTGTATCAAAGTTAATTTCTCAGTTGTAATGGACATAGTACGGCACTACAGGAGAGCATCCTTGTATCTAGGAAATACATACAAGTATTCAGAGATGACAGAGCACGAGGTTGGCAATAAATTCAAACTGGTTTGCAGGGGGCTAAGTTTTATTTGTTGCAATTTCTTTTTTTAAAAAAAGTTGTATTTATTTTTGGCTATGCTGGGGCTTCATTGCTGGGAGGCCTTTGCTCTAGTTGTAGCGAGTGGGGCTACTCTCTAGCTGCGGAGAACAGGGGCTACTCTCTAGCTATGGTGTGCGGGCTTCTCACTGCGGTGGCTTCTCTTGTTCCAGAGCTAAGGCTCTCGGCACTCAGGCTTCAGGAGCTGCAGCTTCTGGGCTCTGTGGAGCACAGGCTCAGTAGCTGTAACTCACAGGCTTAGTTGCTGCACAGCATGTGGGATCTTCCTGGATCACAGATTGAACCCGTGTCTCTTCACCACTGAACCACCAGGGAAGCCCTGTTGTTTTTTTTAATTACAGTATAATTAATTTACAATATTGTGTTAGTTTCAAGTGTACAGCCAACTTATTTATATACTTTTTCAGATTATTTTCTAACTGAAGTTATTATAACATATTGAATATAGTTCCCAGTGCTATACAGTAAATCCTCATTGTTTATCTACTTTATACACAGTGTGTATCTGTTAATCCCATACGTCCCCCATGACCCCCTTTTCCCTTTGGTAACCTTAAGTTTGTTTTCTATGTCTATGAGGCTATTCATTCTGTAAGTAAATTCATTTGTATTATTTTACGATTCCACATTTAAGTGCTATCATACAGTATGTGTCTTTGTCTGACTTATTTCACTCAGTGTGATATTCTCTAGGTGCATCCAAGCTGCTACAAATGGCAAAATTTGATTCTTTTAATGGCTGAGTAATATCCCACTGTTTAGATGTACCACATCTTCTGTATCCATTCTTCTGTTGATGGACATTTAGGTTGCTTCCAAGTCTTAGTCATCCGTGTGGCTATGAACACTGGGGTGTATGCGTCTTTTCGGATGAGAGTTTTTGTCGTTTACAGATACATGTCCAGGAATGGGATTGCTCAATCACATGGTAGCTCTCTTTTTAGTTTTTAAAAAACCCTTTACATTGTTTTCCATAGTGCTTGCACCAATTTACTTTCCCACCAACAGTGTAGGAGAGTTCCCTTTTGTCCACACTCTCTCCAGCATTCATTGTCTGTAGACAGTAAATCTTATAGACAAATGTTTGTAGACATTCTGACCATTGCTAAGCATTTCTCTAGTAATGAGTGATGTTGAGCATCTTCTTATCTGCCTCTTGACAACCTGTAATCCTTCTTTGGAGAAATGTCTATTCAGGTCTTCTGTCCATTTTTTAACTAGAATTCTGTGTTTTGTTTATTTAATTGTTTATCTATTTATTTTTGGCTATGCTGGGTCTTCATTGCTGCTCCTGCGTCCTCTGGTTACGTGGAGCAAGGACTGGAGGGCTACTCTTTATTGTGGTATGCAAGCTTCTCATTGCAGTGGTTTGTCCTGTTACAGAGAAGACTTTAGAGCATGTGGGCTTCAGTAGTTGTGGCTCGGGAGCTCCAGAGTGTGGACTCAGAAATCATGACACATTGGCTTAGTTGCTCTGTGGCCCATGGAATCATTCAGAACCAAGGAGCGAACCCATGTCCCCTGCATTGGCAGGTGGATTCTTACTCACTGCACCACCAGGCAAGTCCCTGTTTGCTTTTCATATTGAGTTAAAGCTGTTTGTATATTTTGCAAATTAACCCCTTGTCAGTTGCATTGTTTGCAAATATTTTCTCCTATCCTATAGGTTGTCTTTTCTTCTATGGTTGAAAAAAAAAATGTTTTTTTAACTGTAATGGGTAGAGTGGAAGGTGGCTATGGAAGGCATGAGCACTTTCAGAAAGTGAATAGGGAAGGTCACTCAGAAAGGACACTTGTGCTGAGAAATACACGAGAAGGACCAAACACACAAAAACCCTAGGGGTAGAGAAGACAATTTGGACACGGACTGTACAACAAAATGGTATCATCATCTAACTCTTATGCAGTCTTACTGAGTGCAAAGCAATGGTCTAAGTGCTTTCCATATTTTAACTCATGTATTCCTCACAACAACCTTATGGATAATTTTTATTAAGTATTTCAAGTAGAATTAGCGTTACACCCAGCTTAAAGATGAGGAAGCTGAGACAAAGGTTTCAGTAACTCATCCAGTTAGTTAGTAGTACAACCAGGATCTGAACCTACCAGTGTGGCTCCAGGGTCTATACTTAAGTATTACACCATGAAGGCAACCCCAGGCAACAACTGTCAGGATGCAGACAGGATGGAGCCAGAACTTTAGGACCATCCTAGCCACAAAACTGGAAGATGGGAGGGAGGGAGTGAATGGGGATGAGTACAAGATGATGTAAGGGAAAGCAGGAACACAGGTGAGAGTCTGGGCTTATCATGTGTCACAGAAGATGCTTCTGAAGTAGGGCAACCACTTAGAAGGCTGTCTCCTAGGCAGGATGGTGGCCCAGACCAAGTCAGTATCACAGCGAGATAGAGAGCTCTGGCCAGATTTATTTTTGAGGTAAAGCCAGTAGGACTTGGATAATTGTTCTAGAAAGCCAGGTTATGAGTCCACCTTCTAAATAAAACTGTATATACCATCCTGGTTCCTTGGGTAAGAGTACATACAGGTCACAGTATACTGCTGGTGATTTTCTGATGATGATCATCTCCTGATTCTTAAAAGAAAAAACAGGACAAAGAACCCACCCATCCTTTTGTATTATGAGGCCTTCAGTGATCCAATAACGGCTCATGGTTTACTGAGACTACAACATGCTCAATCTATGTAACTGTTTTCCCCTGATCATAAACAATGTCCACTTCATTATGATTTCACAGCTTTCTTCTTTACAAAAAGACTCTCTCCCACAGATTAAGTCATCTGTTCTGCCTGAATCTCATCAAAGATTATACCTGGCACTGTAATTGGGAGGGTTTTAAATAGATAATTTAACCTTGAAAGAATGTTCATTTGACTCAACATATCCTTCCAATCTAAGAAACACACAAATTCCCTTTCACCTCAGCATGTCTTCCTTAATTGTGACAGCACTGCCGAGAAATTCATTTTCAAAGAGCTGACTGAGCCACAAGGGAATATTAATACCTAAATATTGAAGCAATCCTGATGCTCTGCTTTAAAGAGGGAGGTTGGATTTGCTAGATGAAAAGACTCCAAAATGTCTCTGGTTTAGGCCTTAAAAAATATATACCTTTAGCATTTTTTTATCTCTCTGCATTAAGTCAGAAAGTAAAAGGCACAGTCTACTTCTCTTAAAAATGGGGAAAGAAAAAAAAAAAAAAAGTCCTTTGCTTTCTATTGCTGGTTAACTGCATTTGCTAGAATGCTGCTAGATTTTTTGAGTGTCCTAGTATGAAGGGTGTGATTTTCTTCACTTTTGAATATGGAGGAATAAATGTTCTTTCAACTCTGACAGCCTAAGTCTATTCCACTCTGCAGTGCTGACCATGGCTACAGTAATAGCATTTCACATTCTAGATCTGAAATTATACCAGGGTAAGCGCAGATAGAGAGGAAAGGAGAGCATGTGCAGGTCGGCTGACCTGTTCTTTGTCATCCTCTGGTTCACAGCAAAGGCTGTTCCATCAAACAATTACAAATACAAAAGAAAAAGAAAAAAATTAATTCCAGGAACCAGAGAATTCAGAACAAGTAGTAAGATCCCATTCCCCCCAAAGCTGATATCATCAATTCTCTCACATGATTTACAGCCTGGCAATCTATCTCTTTCCACTGATTATCCTGCTGTTATGGGATATAACTGCTCACTGCCCATTCCACAAACTCTAAAGTGTTGCAATGAGAATACACTAATGCACCTTTAAAGTGGAGAAGAAAGGAGGGAGAAAAAAAAAACAAGGCACAAAACAGGTTGGAGAATGCATAAAGCTGAAGTTCCTTTCAAAAGCAGTGGAGAAGTTAACAACTTTTCAGGGAGGCAATCAGGCGATTCATCCCCAGCAGCTACCCCAACTCACAGCACTAACTTTCCTAACTAGAAACAGGCCACATGTACCCTGAACCAGATGAGTGCATTGTGCGGTAGTTTGAGCATTCTTTGGCATTGCCTTTCTTTGGGATTGGAATGAAAACTGACCTTTTCCAGTCCTGTGGCCACTGCTGAGTTTTCCAAATTTGCTGGCATATTGAGTGCAGCACTTTCACAGCATCATCTTCCAGGATTTGAAAGAGCTCAACTGGAATTCCATCACCTCCACTAGCTTTGTTCGTAGTGATGCTTTCTAAGGCCCACTTGACTTCACATTCCAGGATGTCTGGCTCTAGGTGAGTGATCACACCATCATGATTATCTTGGTCGTGCTCTCTTTTCTACAGTTCTTCTGTGTATTCTTGCCACCTCTTCTTAATATCTTCTGTTTCTGTTAGGTCCATGCCATTTCTGTCCTTTATCGAGCCCATCTTTGCATGAAATGTTCCCTTGGTATCTCTAATTTTCTTGAAGAGATCTCTAGTCTTTCCCATTCTGTTGAACCGTGAAATTCCAGATGTTCAAGCTGGTTTTAGAAAAGGCAGAAGAACCAGAGATCAAATTGCCAACATCCACTGGATCATCAAAAAAGCAAGAGAGTTACAGAAAAACATCTGTTTCTGCTTTATTGACTATGGATCACAATAAACTGTGGAAAATTCTGAAAGAGATGGGAATACCAGATCACCTGACCTGCCTCTTGAGAAACCTATGTGCAGGTCAGGAAGCAACAGTTAGAACTGGACATGGAACAACAGATTGGTTCCAAATAGGAAGAGGAGTACATCAAGGCTGTATATTGTCACCCTGCTTATTTAACTTATATGCAGAGTACATCATGAGAAACACTGGGCTGGAAGAAGCCCAGGCTGGAATCAAGATTGCCACGAGAAATATCAATAACCTCAGATATGCAGATGACACCACCCTCATGGCAGAAAGTGAAGAGGAACTAAAAGGCCTCTTGATGAAAGTGAAAGAAGAGAGTGAAAAAGTTGGCTTAAAGCTCAACATTCAGAAACTGAAGATCATGGCATTTGGTCCCATCACTTCATGGCAAATAGATGGGGAAACAGTGGAAACAGCATCAGACTTTATTTTTTTGGGCTCCAAGATCACTGCAGATGGTGACTGCAGCCATGAAATTAAAAAACGCTTACTCCTTGGAAGGAAGGTTATGACCAACCTAGATAGCATATTCAAAAGCAGAGACATTACTTTGCCAACAAAGGTCCATCTAGTCAAGGCTATGGTTTTTCCTGTGGTCATGTATGGATGTGAGAGTTGGACTGTGAAGAAGAAAGCTGAGCGCCAAAGAATTGATGCTTTTGAACTGTGGTGTTGGAGAAGACTCTTGAGAGTCCCTTGGACTGCAAGGAGATCCAACCAGTCCATTCTAATGGAGATCGGTCCTGAGTGTTCTTTGGAATGAATGATGCTAAAGCTGAAACTCCAGTACTTTGGCCACCTGATGAGAAGAGTTGACTCTTTGGAAAAGACTCATGCTGGGAGGGATTGGGGGCAGGAGGAGAAGAGGACGACAGAGGATGAGATGGCTGGATGGCATCACTGACGTGATGGACGTGAGTTTGAGTGAACTCCGGGAGTTGGTGATAGACAGGGAGGCCTGGTGTGCTGCAATTCATGGGGTCGCAAAGAGTCGGACACGACTAAGCAACTGAACTGTACTGAACCCTGAACCAGAGGCAGGCGGGCACCTCACTCTGGACCGAGGCCATCAGAGAAAATAGTGATCAAACTAAAGAATCGCCAGGAATATTTCTGAAAGATGCTTTTGATTCCAAGACGCTGGCCAGACAAGCTCTAGAGCCCTCATCACTGCATACATTATAAAATGATTTATCCAAACTTTAATGCTAGAGTCAACAAACACTGATCCACTGTCTCTTGTCTCATAGTCTTCAAGCTAAGGATGGTTTTTATATTTTTTTAATGGTTAAGAAAAAGTCAAAAGAATAATATCTTGTAACACAGGAAAAGTTTACGGAATTCAAACTTCAGTGTCTGTAAATAACATCTCATTGGAACCCTGTCATACCTGATCACTGAGATATCTTCCCTGGTTACTTCCAAGCTACAAAGGAATGAGTAGCTACAGTTGCGTTGAGCTACCTAGAAAGTCAAAAATCTCTACAGTGGCTCTTGACAGAGTTTATGGATGCTTGCTGTAATTCACCCACAGATTTGAGGAGAACAGCTTCAAACTAGAAAAGTATGAAAGAAAAACTGCTCTCTCCCTGCTATCTAGGCTCCCTTCTCAGAAAACTCAGCAAAAAATGGCATAATGCACATAAAACTCCCAGAAAAGCTTCTAAGTTTGCTGATTTGGTAGCAAGACAGTGGTGTGAAATAAAGCGGCAAAAAAGATAAAATTTTAAAATGATAAGGAGACTTTCTGGCATTCAAGATGTCAAAGCAAGTACGTGGTGAGTCCTCTGGTGCAAAATGCCAGATTTCCTTGGGGCTTTCCTGGTGGCTCAGATGGCAGGCATCTGCAAACTCGAGCCACGTAGAGATTTTTTACTTTCTAGGCTGCGCATCACAACTGTACCTACTCATTCCTTTGCAGCTTGGAAGTAACCAGGGAAGATACGTCAGTGATCAGGCATGACAGGGTTCCAACGAGATGTTATTTCCAGACACTGAAATTTTCGTAAACCTTTCCTGTGTTACAAGATATTATTCTTTTGACTTTTTCCTAACCATTAAAAAAATATAAGAACAATTCTTAGCCCGAAGACTGTGAGAAAGGAGATAGTGGACCAGTGTTTGTCATTGCAGGTAAAGAATTTTCAGCAATGTAGGAGACCCGGGTTAGATCTCTGGGTCAGGAAGATCTCCTGGAGAAGGAAATGGCTACCCACTCCAGTATTCTTACCTGGAAAATCTCACGGACAGAGGAGCCTGGAGGGCTATCATCCATGGTGTCACAAAGAGTCAGACACAGCTGAGCAACTAACACTTTTCTGTCTTCAGGCTGGGGCCATGATCAATTGTGCTGACAACACAGGAGCCAAAATCTGTATATCATCTCTGTGAAGGGGATCAAGGGACACTGAATAGACTTCCTGCTGCTGGTGTGGGTGACATGGTGATGGTCACGTTCCAGAAAGGCTAACCAGAGCTCAGAAAGAAGGTATATCCAGCAGTGGTAATGTGACAGCAGAGGTCACACTAGAGAAAAGATGGTGTGGTCCTTTACTCTGAAGATAACACAGCGGTCATAGTAAACAATAAAGGTGAGATGACAGGTTCTGCCATCACAGGACCAGTTGAAAAGGAATGGGCAGACTTGTAGCCCAGGATTGCATCAAATGCCAGCAGCATTGAATGATTCTTCAGTGTACTGGGGGGAAAAAATTAAAAATTATTTGCTCAAAAAAAAATGGACTAGGAAGGCACTGTGCTCGTCTCTTTACATACAGGATTCCAGTTGAGGAGCTCATCAAGGTTCTGAGGACAGGTTATCCCCATTTTATAGATGAAGAGACTGAGACCAGGAGAGGTTGTCTAATGTCTTCACAAGATCATGGCAGAATACGCGTCTTCAGACCTGGAACCCAGGTTTTGTCAGCTCTCAACCCCATACGTTTCAACTATTACAAGGTGACTAGGATTTTTGTTCAAAAACTCATACTGCTTTTGCCATCCAGAGAAAAAGAATGAGAAGGTAAGAGAATAAGTAACATTTAAGTGAATAAAATGAGAGAATGACCTACCTTTGAAAGGAACAGCCATTTAACGGACAAATGTTTGTTTTATTAAATGCTACATGCTTTAGTGTTGAGCTCTTAAGTAACAATCAGTTCCTGTACTTACCATCACCCTGAGTACAGCCAAATCCATCTAGGCAAACACACTACATAATCTCTTTATCCATCTGCTATGAGGACTGCTGGCTGTGGACCAGCATCCCTGCCCTATGGGGACTCCTTCTCCCATGCCTGTTTCCCAGGGCAATGTTTTATATCCAGTGATAAATCACTCGTAATCTAAGAAAGAGCGACACTACATCTACCCAGTGATTCAGGTCTTTCAAAATCTCTTAACGAAACCTGATGATACGGCCAGTAGCAGGAGTCTTGCAGATTTTATTATCATTATTGTGATGATGGCTAGTACCAAATACACGGAGCACCGACAGCGTCCCAGGCACCGGTCCAAGCACTTTAAATGGGCTCGTGTATTAAACTGTTAATCTGCACACCCCCACAAGGTCAGCACTATAATTGCTTTTATTTTACGGATCAGGAAACTGAGGCAAAAAGAAATTAAGCAATTTGCGAAGCTCCCACAGCCAGCAGGTGGCAGAACCGGGATTCAAAACCAGGGAGTACAGATGGGAGTTGACACCTCACTGCGTTTCCACATCAGGTCAAAACAAAACATTTAAATGTGAAAATCCACTGCGCATAACCAGGCTTACCTATATTATTACAAGTAGAAGGACTATCTTTAGTTTTTAACTAATTAGAAATAGACTGTGAAGAATAACCTACATAAACTGATAAAAATAAGAAAACATTTTCTCTAAAACGCAGTGTTAAGGTCTTTCCTGGTAACCCAGTGGCTAAGACTCCGAATCCCCAATGCAGGGAGCCCGGGTTTTGCATGCTGCAACAAAGACCTGATTCAGCCAAATAAATAAATAAGTATTTTTAAAAATAAATAAATATAATACAATGTATTTCTTATTTGAAAAAGGAACAAGAAACATCTGAGCTGTTTAAGAGATGGTAGGGATGCTTCCAGCCAATTTACCTTCACAGTAAAGGTCAGATAGGGACCTCTTTCTGTTTGCACTACTCCAAGAGCCTGAAACTTTCTGGATTACGTTAAACACAACTCAATCATTCCTTGGGTATAGAGGCAGCCGTGGCTCAGACAATAAACAAACAATCTGCCTGCAATTCAGGAGACCCGGGTTTGATCCCTGGGTAAGGAAGATCCCCTGGAGATCTGGCAACCCACTCCAGTATTCTTGCCTGAAGAATTCCATGGACAGAGGAGCCCGGAGGACTATAGTCCATGGGTTCGTAAAGGGTGAGGCTCTTTCCATAATGAAGGCTTATAAACCTCAACAATAATTTTCATAAATGGAAAAGGTCATAGTTTCATTGTATTAATCTATATCAAACCCTCTACAGAGGCCAAAGACCTCAGTAACGTGTTCAGGCTGAATCTGACCACATGGCAAACATACAGTGTTGCTCCCCACTTCTCATTCTGAACCTCCTTCCCCTTTGGTGGATGTAATTGACAAAGCCCCCCTTCCCCATAGAGTTCATCCTTCTCAACAAAAGGATGCAGTATTATTTCGATAACACTAGACACAGCCAGGCAACCAATAACAAGGGATCGCAGTAAAGGTATAAGACATTCTTTTAGCACCTAACCCTACATCAGTGACAGCGCAGCCCAGCATCATGGAAGATGGTGGGGGTGCTTAGAGCCCTACCTTTACCACCATCAGTTCACTGGGTCTAGAAATGGACTAAGGCCCTCTCCCTGGTCAACTGCTCAGCCTGACCAGCACTGATTTAACAATCAAGAATTTATTATGTCACATAAAATAAAGTCCACTGGAAGGGTAGGCCTCAGGTAGATTCAGCAACTCAAAGACATCAACAAGAATCCAGCTTCTTCCCTTCCTTTCCAGGTTGGCCCTCCTCAAATGTGACTTCATCAAGGGGAGTAATGTCCGCCTCTAGGCTGATATATATGGATATGAGAGCTGGACATCCTGTGGTTCACGGGGTCGCAAAGAGTCAGACATGACTAAGCGACTGAACTGACTGACTGACTGAGAGCTGGACCATAAAGAAAGCTGAGCTCCGAAGAATTGATGCTTTGAACTGTGGTGTTAGAGAAGACTCTTGAGAGTCCCTTGGACTGCAAGGAGATCCAACCAGTCCATCCTAAAGGAAATCAGTCCTAAATGTTCATTGGAAGGACTGATACTGAAACTGACACTCCAATACTTCGGCCATCTGATGCAAAGAACTGACTCACTGGAAAAGACCCTGATGCTGTCAAAGATTGAAGGTAGGAGAAGAAGGGGACGACAGAGGATGAGATGGTTGGATGGCATCACCGACTCGATGGACATGAGTTTGAGCAAGCTCCGGGAGTTGGTAATGGACAGGGAAGCCTGGTGTGCTGCAGTCCATGGGGCTGCAAAGAGTTGGACACAACTGAGCGACCGAACTGACAGGCTGACTCATGGGGAATTTAATTCTAAGGAAAAGCATGAGAGAGAGGTTCCTAATCAAAAATGTCCAGCTACATTCTCAGACCCCCTGTAAACAAAGTCATGTAAGATTTAAAGAGTTTGTGGAGCTGCCCTTTCATGGCAAAGAAAAGTCCTATACAATGAGCATGTCAGTGCGCTCCACTCTGTGCAGCCTCAGATTTGGTGCAACGTTTGATCCATCTGGCCAGGATTTGGCCCCAGGCATTTCAGCTTTAACGAATCCCAAAGAACATAGCTTGATCCGACTTCTGAATTCATGTGGCATTTTCTCAGGACAGTGTTTGTAAGTCTTTAAAGGAGGCCCATGTCAAGTAGATGGAGGATTTACACAAAAATAAAAACCTACCAGGGACTGCCTGTTACTCAAAGCTTGTATTTCACAGGCAGCTGTCCAAACCATTTCTGTTTCACTGGCAATGGTGCGAAGGAAGGAGGGATAAGGAATTCCACGTCCAGACCCCTGAAATTTTATCAGGGTCATTCACTCAGGATATGTCTGTCACCCCAGGGTCCAAAGAAGAACTTTCAATGCTCCTTCTCTCTTCCTTTGGTAAAAACCAGTCTTTTCTAAGAGAAACCCATTCCAACAGGCTAAGGTGGGGGAGTTACCTTTTACCTCAGCCACAGTGGTGAGGACATTATCTGAGCCTGTCCAGTTATTAGTCCAGCCCAATGTGACCCAAGTCTCAATAATTAAGAGTAAGACATGATATCTAGGCTCAGGAAGATTTCTCCTCTGTAAAAATATGGAGGAGAAGATTCAAAAAGACATGTGTATCCATTGTTCACTGCAGCACTATTTACAATAGCTAGAACATGGAAGCAACCTGGATGGCCATCGACAGACGAATGGATAAAGAAGTTATAGTATATATACACAATGGATTATTACTCAGCCATAAAAAGGAACGCCTCTGAGTCAGTTCTAATGAGGTGGATGAATCTAGAACCTATTATACAGAGTGAAGTAAGTCAGAAAAAGAAAGATAAATATCGTATTCTAACATATACAGAATCTAGAAAAATGGTACTGAAGAATTTCCTTACAGGGCAGCAGTGGAGAAACAGACATAGAGAATAGACTGATGGACATGGGGAGAAGGGAGGAGAGGGTGAGATGCATGGGAATAGTAACATGGAAACTTACATTACCATATGTAAAATAGATAACCCAAGGGAATTCGCTGTATGGCTCAGGAAACTCAGACAGGGGCTCTGTATCAACCTAGAGGGGTGGGATGGGGAGGGAGATGGGAGGGAGGTTCAAAAGGGAGGGGTTGTATGTCTACCTATGGCTGATTCATGTTGAGTTTGACAGAAAACAAAATTCTATAAAGCAATTATCCTTCAATAAAAAAATTAATTAATTTAAAAAACAGAGAGAGAGAGAGATCATCTCCCTGGTGGTCCAGTGGTTAAGACTCCATGCTTCCAACGCAGGGGCAGTGGCTGCGGAACTAGGATCTCATGTGACATGCAGCATGGACAAAGTTTTGTTGTTGTTGAGGAAAAAAGAAAGAAATACGCAGCACTATGTCAACAAAGTCTGTGGATGTTGGGGGATTGAAGGTAGCCATTTATCAACATCACAAGAACTGCCCAAAAAGGAACAGAGAGACCCGATAAACGGGTGGAGGCCCTGAACCCAGCCAGGCCTGAACCTGGTATACCCTTAGAGTATGGCCTCAATAGTTCTTCCATCCACTTGGGCTGCTTTGTGTCGATTTCTTTCCTTTCCAGCTGAAACTTCAATAGAGTGTTCCCCTGTAGCATGTGCTGATGACCATCGTGTGAATATTCCCACCCAGCTCATTTCACCCTGCTCACAGGACAGCTCTAAATGTGAACAGGAAAGAGATCTACAGCAGCACATCATCAGACAGCATCTCTACCGTACAGATACACCAGGCAGAAGCTCAAGAGCACAGACAATTAAATGCATTCGCTTAGGGGGCTTCGTTCGCAGTTCAGTGGTAAAGAATTCGCCTGCCAATGCAGGAGGCACAGGTTCGATTCCTGATCCGGGCAGATCCCGCGTGCCATAGGAAAACTCAGCCCGTGCACCACAACTACTGAGCCTGTGCTCTAGACCCCAGCAGCCTCAACGACTGAAGCCCTAGTGTCCTAGAGCCTGCGCTCCACAGCAAGAGAAGACACGGCAAGGAGAAGCCCACGCACCACAAGTAGAGAGGAGCCCGTGCCCTCCACAACTAGAGCAAAAACCCCTACAGCAACCCAATGTAGCCAAAAATAAAAAATAAAAATAAATAAAATTTTAAACTGAAATAATGAATTGAGTATTTTTTACTTTGTAGATACGATTTGGTTGTAAATTTTACAGAATGTTGTGCTTTATAAGACTGTGTTTAATAACGAGGCTCACAAAGTTCCCGAGACCTTCACCACCAGTTCTCCCCAGGTTGCAGAAGCAGCTTCCTGACACCAGGCCAAGGAGGCGCAGAGCAGAAGGGAAGCACACAGAGCATAAATCCTCTGCCCGCACAGGTCTCAGCCACTCCTGGCCCTCGGGAGTTCGGTCTTCTAACTCAAGCCCTTCTGCAGAAGAGTGGGCACACTTGCTGTCAGATGGTAATACACAGTGTTCGGTTAATTAAGCAGGTTTTAGTACAGCTAAAACCCAGGGCCTATCTTCTCCCTGATCCCATAAAGCATTCGTGGCAGTTTGGGTTTTAACCAATACAGGAGTAATTTGAAATCAATTTCCCCTCTCCTTGATGAACAATGGACTATTTAGTGTGACCCACAGAGAAAATCAGAAGCCCGTGTACGTGAGGCAGCCGCTGCGAGCCCCAGCCCAGCGTGCTCCAGGATTCTACCACACAGCTGCATGCCTGACCGAAGCCACCATGAGGAAGCCAGTCTTCCCCTGCTCTGAACACCGTGATCCATCACCACAGCAGCTACAAGCTGCGCACTCTGATGAGTGAGCAAGATGGCTACAGCTTCAGCCCCTCTGGCACACACAGGCTGGCGAAAGGCGACGGGGGTCTGAAACAGAGGCCTAAGAACGTCCCATTAACACAGTCACAGAGGGACACGGGTTCAGTGAGCCTGGTGCATCCTGCACCCCTGGCTGGAATCCCACCATTGTTGCCAAGGCCCTTGATCTTGGACAGCTTGCAGGCATGCTTAGGCGCTCAGTCGTATCCGACTTTCTTTGACCCCACAGACAGTAGCCTGCCAAGCTCCTCTGTCCATGGGATTCTCCATGGAGAATACTGCAGTGGGTTGCCATTTCCTTTTCCAAGGGAATCTTCCTGACCCAGGGATCGAACCTGAGTCTCCTGCATTGCAGGCAGATTCTATACCACTGAGCCACCAGGGAAACTCCTGGACAGCTTGAGCCTCATCTTAATCATTACAGTATCTGCTCTCACGGGGCTACTGCGGGATACAAACAGGATTATGCAAGTAAGTGAGCTGCCTGTCCTATTTGCAAAATGAGTTGCACTGCTAATGGCAGACTTGAAAACACTCGACCTTAAGACTATTTTTTGCCCCCTCAATCAAAAAAACACCCATCATGATCAAACTTTCACTTAATTAGCATGGATTACCAGCTAGGGTAATGAGGTTACATTCAAAAGTCAGTGTACAAGGTTTCAACAAGAGTCAGAATTATCCTTGTCAATTCCCTTGAAATCACCCAAAAAGTGCAGGGCATGTTTTCATGTTATAATATTGTACACATATTGCATAACACCAACATTTGTCCCCTCTACTGAGCATGAATAAAGTAAATCAAAGTCTTCATGCAAGCAACTACAGATTGGAACTATTATGTTTTTTGATACCCAGAAAAAAAAAAACACAGATGAGAAGATTCTAGAGTGTTCCTGCTCATCTACAGGGTTTACTGAATTCTATCCCATTATGAAGTCTGTACTAGCTTCATACGCATGAATATATTTGTTTGCTATAGTACGGAACACAGGTTATGTGAAACCTGTGGTTTTCTTTCTTTCCTAGAAAAAAAACGTGAAATACAGTGTATGCTTGCTCATTTTCAATCTGTAGATGGCTTGACTGAAACCACTCTGACTTGAAATTTTAAGGACATAAAACCAGCCATGTTACCACTTGAACTGCGTTCCCCAAATTCATACATTCCAACCCCAGGACCGAATTCCCCAGTACCTCAGAATATGGGCTCAGCTAGAAACAGAGTCATCACAGAAGTAATTAAAGATGAAGTCGTTGCGCTACCCTGGTGATCCAGTTATTAAGAAACTCACCTTGCAATGCAGGGGACACCAGGTCAATCCCTGGTCCGGGAAGACCCCACATGCCATGGAGCAACCAAGTCCATGACACAAAGTCCCAGTACAACCAAAAATAAAGATAAAGAAAGTAATTTTTTTTAAAGATGAAGTCATTAGGTGGACCCTAGTCCAATACAACTAACACCCTTATAAAAAAGGGGAAATGTGCACACAGGGAGACCACTATGAGAACACGAAGGTAGAGATCAGGGCGATGCTTCTACAAGCCAAGGAATGCCAGACTGCCAGCAAACCACCAGAAGCTAGCAGAGAGGCAGGGAACAGATTCTTCTCACAGCCTTCAAAATGAACCAATGCCGTCCACCCTTTGATCTTGAACTTCAAGCTCATTCAACGAGACAATACATTTCTACCGTGTAAGCCATCCATACTGCGGTACCCTTTTACTACAGCCCAAGCAAATGAATACGACAACCCAGCAAACGAATAGGACAACCAAATTGACATTTTCTCCTGTGGTCCCACAACAGGCCATCGCACCCAAGCTCTTGGGCACTGGTCTTATGACTCTGAGTGGAGTTACCAATTTAACTGATTCATGAGTTACCGTGTCTGACAACTCCAGTCTATCATCCACTGATAAACCTTAAAGTCAGGAAGGGGGCAGCACACGATGAGCAACCCCATGTCCTGGCTCACAGGTAAGAGAAAGGAGTCTCCGAGGGAACAAGACAGAGATGCGAGCTGCACTGCCCGCCTCAAGCAAGGAAAGCCGTTCTTCTCAATTTCTCTGCTTTGTTGGCCCGCTCCTTTTCTTCCCGTGGTGAATAAAAACACCCAAGGGGAAATGAAAACCCATTCATCAACATTCCTGGACAGACAGTGAGCCGCTTAATGGCTTTATCGATTCCTTGTTTTGCTCTACATTATGTGTTACATTGGCTCAAGCAGTCCATACAAGAAGAATCAAGATGGTGTTGGTAAAAAGGCATTATTTCATTTTAAGCTTGTTACCACTGAGACCAGTCAACCTTGAACAGAAGTAGCCTAGTTTCACAACAAGCATGTGCAAAATTTCTATTCACTGCCTGCCAGTGGTCCTTCCCATAGCCAATGTCCCTTGGTTCCAAAGGCCCATCTTAGTTGGTAAAGAAAAACAAATGATGGCAATAACTGTGCCCGTTAAGTGGATTTCCCATGCTAGAATAATGTTTTATGTTTTATATTCCAAGATAATGGTTCCAAAGGCTTTAAGGGGATAAGTTTCATATTAGGAAAATGACTCTAATTACTAACACAATGCACTCTGTCTATGCATTTTAACATAAATATCACTATAAGGCTAAAATAAAACAACTAAATGGCTCACAAATTTATCAAAGACATACAGGATCTTCAATGCCCTTGCAGATGTGTCCATTTTAATAGATTTAAATAAACATGTTATAAGCAAACAACACATAGGCTGTTAAAACAAGTTTTCTAAATTCAAGACAATGACCTAATACCAGATTTGACATGGTAAAAAGATTAAATCAAACCTTTTAACAAATGAACTTGGCTGCTTTAGACAAGGTGGGCACTTGGCAATAACCTACCACTAAAAGACCAGGGAAAAAGTGAAAACTGACATTAAATGTTCTATACCATTTACATTAATCACTTAGTTACTAAAAGTTGAGTTAAATGGCATAAAACCCTTGAGAAAACTATTCAATTCTGAAAAACAGCTGAGACTCTGAAATTGTGTGTGTCCAATTATCATTTTTGTTCATCATCCTTTCTATCTGTCAAAGAGGAAATAATCAGGAATAGCAACCAAGAGTTGTGAGGTTCAAACCCACCTCTACCACTCACTCACTAATCTGAATGAGTCTCGGACACCTCAGACCTCAGTATCCTCATCAAAAAAAAAAAAAAGGAAAGGGCTGGCCTGTATCAAAAACAAATACTGGGGCTTGCCTGGTGGTAGATGAGAATCCACCGCCAATGCAGGGGACACCGGTTCGATCCCTGGTCTGGGAAGATTTCATGTGCCATGGAGGAACTAAGCCTGCGTATCACAACCAAAGAGTAGCCCCCGCTCACCACAACCAGAGAAAGGAAAGCCCATGCAGTCAAAAAGAAAGAAATAAAAACTCTTAAAAAAAAAACAGTACCTATTGTAAACTCTAAGATGGCAAGGGTCTCATGAGCAGCCTCCCGATTATTTGCCAAATAAATAAGGCATTTTATGTGTTTCATATTCTGTGCTTCAACAAAAACAATAAGATTTGAAGGAAGCATTCTATGCTTTAAAAAAAAAGTTTGAAACCCACTGGTAAGTTTGGTCTTTTGCTTTTTTCAAAAGTAATCCCGTAACTTGTAGAAATGAATGTGTATATTGTTTCACAATCACACAAGTAATGTGAACTTCAAGATTCCACTTATTTTTAAGTTAAATGTGGTATCCAGTGTCTTCACATACAGAGATAAAACAAAGCTGAAATTAATTTTAGGGGAATTCAAGAAAGAGGAGACCAGAGATGAATTTTTGCCTTAACCCAAGCATTTCACACTAAGCAACTTTTGAAGAAAACTTTGTCTTGAGATATTTCTTGGCCAGAGTTACTGAAAATTGTTCTAAAAATCATACCTTTTGCCATACCTGCTGACACTCAATTCGGATGAAGAATGTTCAAATTTGTTTTCAAAACGAATTGTCCACCTGCCTAAATAGGTTTTGCCTTGAAGGTGTATAAATTGAAAGAAAAGATGCTTTCTTTTTAAAAATATTTTAATTTTCAGATTGTGCTAAAGAATATAATGGTACTAAATAAATTTTCTAACCTTTACCTTGAGGCGAATATTAACTAGACTTGTTATTCATTATATAAACCAGATACCCAAACCTGTAAAACTGATAAAAGACTAAAACTCAAATCTAATTTTTATGGAAATCTTTAAACACAGTTCCGCCAAGAGCTACACAGCTGGTTCAGTTCAGTTCAGTCACTCAGTCATGTCCGACGCTTTGCGACCCCATGAACCGCAGCACGCCAGGCCTCCCTGTCCATCACCAACTCCCGGAGTTCACTCAGACTCACGTCCATCGAGTCAGTATGCCATCCAGCCATCTCGTCCTCTGTCGTCCCCTTCTCCTCTTGCCCCCAATCCCTCCCAGCATCAGAGTCTTTTCCAATGAGTATGTGTATATAAATGGTACTCTGCCTTCTATTGAATAGCTTATGAATATGATATTACTTCATTTAGTAGAAGGGTCAAGGCCTAGGGCCAAACTACCAAGTTATAAATGAAATTCTTACACCGGTTCCCTCAAGTAGCAATAAGAAATACACATTTACCAAAGGTTCTATTCCCCTTCCTGGACTTGCAACATTGTTGACACAGCATGGAGAACACCCAGACTAAGGCCACACTCCCAATTGTAAGGAAAGACATGATAGTTTCCATGGTTTTACTCAGTTAATTTATTTGCGCAGTAACACTATATAATCAGACTGTTCTCCCTACAGGCAAAAAGTAAGAAAACAATGAATAAAATTCTTCACATGTTAATGACTGTGCTGATCCCAACGTCCACCATAACACAGATGGCAAAGCTACATTCAGGCTACAAAGGAAATACCCCACGCCTTGCTCAGTTCTGTCCAGGGAGGTGGGAAATTATCACTGTGCTCTGTACTCAGGCACACGGAGCATGTCCAGATGGAAACCAAAATATGCAGACTATCATCTGTGTGTTTGAACTAAATGACAAACATCTGCAAACAGACAGACTTTCTCACTTTTCATCTGGATTAAGGAAAACTTCCATTTTCCCACAACAGATTAAAAATGATTTAACAACAACAACAACAAAAAAATTAATTAACTGTAACCATCCCCTGTCCATGTCAGACCTTAGCTATGCTTGGATCAGGCCAATTTTGTTGTTACATCGTGTTTCTTCCTGTAAGCCATTTCCCCAAACACACTGTGCAGATTTCTCTGTCATGCTTTATTGATAAGAGTCGGGCTTGAAAAAGGGCTGCCAGATTATTACCATAGAATAAATTACGGACATGCAAAGCGCTGATGGATGTTGGCTGTGCTCTCATGACAAACCAAATGGTGGATCTGAGGCTTAAACTGCTACACCAAGGACCTGGCATAAAGTAGATACTTAACAAATATTTGCCAAACTGAGTAACACTCTACCTGAAACACGAAACATCATCCAGTCCTGGGTGTGCTTCAACAGAAATAATTGATTTGGATGAGGGAGGTGGTGAATGAAGAGGGGGTGCTCAGGCAGCCCTCGGAAGCAGCTCTGGCCCTTGAAACAAGCAGCATTTGCAATCGCTGCCTCTCCCCTTCTGCCTGGACTCCCCATGTCTGATCGCTACAATTAAGGCCTGAGCTGCTTTACTTGAGCCAGCAGCACATCAACTAACCCAGTCAATTCATACTTGGTCTGCTCAGAATGGAGGAGATGCTCTCGCCACTAACAGCCCGCAGCTGCACCCCACACCGGCAGAGATGCAGGGCTGGGCACTGTAATCCCCCGCCCGCCCCCTCCGCCTCCCGGATGAGCATTTTCACCCTCTCTTTGTGTTTAAATCCATTTTGGTCCACAGCATTCTGATTAGTCCGCGCTGGGCAGAGAATAGGCTCCCAAAGACTTGTTGATCCAAATATTCAGGAAAAGGTTGGAGACTCAGTCGAGAATCAGGGCTGCCTGGTACACAGTTTAGAGTCCAATTTCAAAACTGTTTTATTTTTTTAAGTAATTCTATCAATACCCATTTTATTACATGACACAGTGAACACCCTGAGATGCATTCTATTTTTTAAACCCAGCTGTCTATCTGCTGCCGACATTGCCGACAAAATTCTAAGTCATTAAGGGAAAAAGAGAGACTTCGTTTGCTGTGATAAAACACAGATCTGTGTATCTTTCCAACTGCCTTCCAGGTCGAAAGAAATGAGGTCTTGATGAGTACCAGCTAGCTATTAATTAGATTTAGTAGCAAAAAAATATTACTTTTCAAGCACTGTAAGAACTGAGAATAGCTACCAAGCTCAGCAGAATTTTTCTGTCTTTTCATTTCCCTGACCCCCTTTTTCCAATTTATCTCATTAAAAATGCTTCCATCTGAAAGGAAATGAAGAGAGCAAGAACAAGAACTGAGGAGTAAATGCAAGTGATTATTATAAAGACCTCATTCATCTATTCCCAATTCTCAAAATCCCATTTCATTTTGTTTAGCCAAGAAAAGGGCAACTGTATATATACACAGCTTACCTTTAAGGAGTAGACCTATAAGTCTGAAGCAGTCATTGCAACGTATGCCACTACAGCTCTTTTTTAACAGTCAGGACCACCTTTTGTCCTTTTTTTGTAATTTCATTATTTTTATATAGTCGACAAAGGACATGCTGATTCCTGGGCTGAAGGAAAGTATTGCTGTTTTTTGGTCGCTAAGTTGTGTCTAACTCATTTGTGACCCCACGGACTGTAGCCACAGACTGTCAGGCTTCCCTGTCCATGAAATTCCCCAGGCAAGATTACTGGTGTGGGCTGCCATTTCCTCCTCTAGGGAACATTCTCGACCCAGGGTTGAACCTACGTCTCCTGTATTGGTAGATGAGTTCTTTACCACTGGGCCACCTGGGAAAGTGAAGGAAAGAAAGTACAGGGCTTCCCAAAAGCAATTCAGCCCAGCTGGGCCTTTCCTGACACACAGAGTTTTAGGATTTCAAAGGTGTCTGTCCTGATGGGGGACAGAGGTGCCTATGGTTATGTGGGGAAACACTACAGAAAAGGAACATATAGATGGGGGCCAAGGGCCCTGTCTTCTCAAAACTTTCCACGTGCTAGGGAATCACTTGGGCAGTTTTGCTAAGAACAGATCCAGAGTGGAAGCTGAGACGGTTAAGAATCCACATTTCTAACAAGTTCCTGGGTGATGTGGTCAAACGACGACACTTTGGCTCTTAGGATTTGGAACTGTCTAGAATAACTAGCCTATATTGGTTTTGCCTGCCCAGCATCTACTGTGGGGCTACAGTGAACCAGTCAGACTTTAGGGAGGTGTAAGAGGGTGGTTTCTTTTCCTCCACCACCCCCCGCAGCTTTATTGGGGTGTACCGACAAAGAGAAGGTGATTTTCAAAGACAAACTGTGTATCAAGTTCACAAGAGGGGACAGATCCATCTCCTTTCCCCCAAGAGGGGTGTTTCTTACAATGACTAAGAAAATAATTTAAAATCATTTTGGTTAGGTATAAGTTTCACATAAAAAAAAACTGGTATGCCTCAGAATACACTGGCTTTACCACAGTTTAAGCTGCAGAGAGAAGATTCAGTCATGTTTTTTTTGGTTTTTTTTTTTTTCCTCCAGTGCCTCTAACAGAGGACTCCAAGCAGTTTCTCTGCCTCTTTTGAGCTCATCGTGGCGGCTCAGACAGTAAAGAATCCACCTGCAGTGAAGGAGACCTGGGTTCAATCCGGGTCAGGAAGATTCCCTAGAGAAGGGACTGGCTACCCACTCCAGTATTCTTGCCTGGAGAATCCCATGGACAGAGGAGTCTGGCAGGCTATAGTCCATGGGGTTGCAAACAGTCAGACAGAACTGAGGGACTAACCCTTTCACTACTTTTTTCAAAACTTCGCATATGCTCACTTAGTTACACGTCATAGTCACCCTTTCTAACCTCAGCACCAAGCTCAGTAACTGGGACTGAACATAGAATTAAGTTAGCACTTAGTAAATGTTAGGCAACTGTGCGTGGCCCTTCACATCCATTATCTTCTAGAGTCTCACCCTTGAGGAATAATTCTCAAGGAAAACAAAATCTGATACCCAGTTCCAAAGCCTATATACCACTCCCACCCAACAACTGTATAATAGTGCTTTAGTGAGCACAGCATTTCTAGAGAGGAACAGATCATGCGTTCACTGCCAAGTTCAAAACCTGTCACCTGCACCTTCTTTCTAGTTCCTCCACACCCCTCATTGCCCTCCCCCTCTTTCTACTGCCTCTTCAACTAGTTTTCACATCACTGACCTGGAGGTGGACACCTCTGGGCCCCTCTTGCTAAGACAGGTCAGCATGAAGGCAAGGATGCCCAGGCAAATGTGACACACCTCTGTAACACAACAAACTGAGGGAGGAAAACCCATCATGAGGCCAATGACGTGGTACAGGGGACAGCCCTGGACTCCTGCACACTTGCCCTGCAAATACCACAGCAAGCTATCTTCCTGCCCTCTGAACCTCCAAAAAGAAAAAGAAACAGAATCATACCCTAGGGTGTCCAAGACCAGGGGGAGGGACAAACTTATCAAGACTCACATTTCTACGAACCTATGACCCAGCACTTCCAATTCTCTGTGTTGACCATAAGCCAGTACTGACACATGTGCACAAAGAGATATCCATAAGGACTATTCTGTGTCAGGTGACTTCAGGGACCACCAGCAAGAAAGTACCTCACTACCTCTGCAGCCTATTCTTA
This sequence comes from Bos indicus, assembly GCF_029378745.1. Classification (NCBI taxonomy): domain Eukaryota; kingdom Metazoa; phylum Chordata; class Mammalia; order Artiodactyla; family Bovidae; genus Bos; species Bos indicus. The sequence continues at coordinate 39,664,657 of NC_091781.1, forward strand.
ACAATGGAATCCCACACTGCAAGTAACAGGACTGTGTTAAAATTATCAGGTATCAACCATGAAATTTTTTTTTAAATCATTGCTGAATCCCTCCAAAAAGCAGCAGCATGATATACACAATATATTATTTATGTAAAAATAATCTATATATTTGTAAGTGTGTGTGAAAGGGTTAGTTGCTCAGTCCTGTGTGACTCTTTGTGACCCCATGGACTGTAGGCCTGCCAGGCTCCTTTGTCTATGGAATTCTCCAGGTAAGAGAACTGGAGTGGGTTGCCATTCCCTTCTCCAGGGGATCTTCCCAACCCAGGGACTGAACTTGGTTCTCCTGGTTCATAGGCAGATTCTTGCATGTGTGACTGCATGCTAAGTCATTTCAGTCGTGTCCAACTCTGTGTGACCCTATGGACTGCAGCCCGCCAAACTCCTCTGTCCATAGGATTCTCCAGGCAAGAATACTGGAGTGGTTGCCATGCCCTCCCACAGAGGATCTTCCCAACCCAGGGATCTAACCCAAGTCTCTCATGTCTCCTGCATTGGTAGGCGGCCTCTTTACCACTCGCGCCACCTGGGAAGCCCATATATTTTTATAACTATATGTAAATCTATTAAAATAGCTGGGAAGGCAAGATAAGAAGTAGTCAACAGATTAAAGATTTGGCTGAAATATTCTAAGAAAGAACATGTTAACATATTATATGGAATTTTTTTTTAAGAAAAAAATAAAGGACAGGGGTGTCAAGAGCCAACAGTAGATGCTCCGTGTTCCTGGCCCATTATTTCTATCAGGAACATAAGATGTCAGCATCCTGAGAAGGTACCAGTCCTTGAAACAGAGACTACACCCAGGCATTAGCAAAGGACTGTGCTGTCCTCGGTCACCACTCACTCGAATATGCAGGAAACCTTAGGTCTGACACCCTGGGTCCTTCCAGCCTCATCTCGCACTACCTCCTCAACTTCCTGCCTCAGATGTCCTAAGGCTACGAGACGCTCATCTAGCCCACCTTGAAGTGGCTGTTCTTGGCAAATCTAATGACTGACCCTGACCATAGCCCGGTATTCCACTTCCGCTTTCCAGACTGGGTTTGGGCGTCATCTCTCCATCCATCCATCCATCCTTTCACACCGAGCAGTTGCCCCATGGCCAGCATTCAAAGACACAGCAATGGGGAAGACTATCCCGACCGCACAGACCAGTCTAGTGGCCCAGGCTACCTGCATCCACACCCAACCCATCCCAGTAATCACCAGAATCCTCCAAGCCCAGAGTGAGCCTGAGCCACCAGGAGCTAAGGTGCAGAGCAGCTGCTTTCAAAACCCCAGCCCCTTCACCTCACTATGTAACTGGGGGAAATTTTGCTCTCTTCAGAGCTCCAAGGTTCTCATTTTCAGATGGACATAATATCCTGGAAGGAGGTATCTTAGGTGACCTCTCCCTCATGGGGTTGTGGTGAGGGTTAAATTAATACCTGCATAGCTCTAAGTCCAAGACCTGAAATATATCATTCAGCAAGTGGTAGTTCATTAATAACATGGTGTTACGGGAGGAGCTGGCCAACTTTTGCTTTAATGGGTCATAGTTTATATATTATACACATGAAATAGTTTAAGCCCGCAGGTCAGACAGTACGCTCCTGCTTGTAAGCACACAAGTGTGGTTATGCTGCAATAAAACATGATTTACCGACCTTTAATGTGAATGCCGTATTTTCATGTCTCAAATTATTTTTTTAATTTTTTCAACAGTTCAAAAACGTAAAACAACATTCTTAATGCACTGGCTTGGGCAAAAACAAAGAGCAGGTCTGATTTGGGCCCAGTCTAGTTTGCTGACTCCTGTATTAGAAGAAATCCTAGGAACTAGAGAGACTCCTATATGTAACAAGTTTTTCCTGTCTGTAGAGCTATAACTTCCCTGGCAGCTCAGCAGTAAAGAACTGGCCTGATGATGCAGGAGACTCGGGTTGGATCCCTTGGTCAGCAAGATCTCCCAGAGAAGGAAATGGCAACCCACTCCAATATTCTTGCCTGGAGAATTCCGTGGACAGAGGAGCCTGACTAGCTACAGTCAGTGAGGTTAAAAAAGAGTCGGACACAACTTTGCAACTAAACAAGAACTGTTAACTGCTAGTTGTTGCAGGAGCCTCCAGCACTGGGCTACTTGAAGGAAAAAAAAACAGAACTAAGCATTCATAGACACATATGTATGTATATACATGTATGTGTATATACACATATATATAAATAAATATGTATCTGCCATTTCCTCTCAAATTGTCCAAAAGAAAATAAAGAGAAAGTAAATGTGTTAAACTTAATATTTGGATATTCTGGGCAGAGGGGATACAGAAATTCCTTGTACTATTTTTGTACCTTCTTGGGAAATTAGAAATCACTTCAAAATTTAAAAATCTAAGGACTAAGAATAAATGATTCCAACAAGTTCTCTGTCTAAAGACCTTATATAAAGAGCATGGTTACTTGCTTTCTGTTGTTTCTATTTCACAAAATGGAAGGCAAAAATTTGCCTATGGAAGGTGACATTTGCCATTAATACTGTAAATATTTTTTATTTATTAAATACTGTAAAAAATACTTTGGCCATTTGATGCAAAAAGCTGACTCATTGGAAAAGACTCTGATGCTGGGAAAGACTGAAGGCAAAAGGAGAAAAAGATGGCAAAGAATGAGATGGTTAGATAGCATCACCAACTCAATGGACATGAATTTGAGCAAACTCCGGGAGACAGTGAAGGACAGGAAAGCGTGGCATGCTGCAGTCCATGGGGTCACAGAGTTGGACATGACTTAGTGACTAAACAACTACAAAAAACGGCTATCAGTTCAGTTCAGTCACTCAGTCGTGTCTGAATCTTTGCAACCCCATGGACTGCGGTATGCCAGGCGTCCCTGTCCATCACCAACTCCTATAAATCAGCTAACAACTATAAATCACCTAAAATCAAGACGGTGTCTCATGTCTTCACAAGACTGAAGTGAAGTGAAAGTTGCTCAGTCATGTCCGACTCTTTGCAACCCCATGGACTATACAGTCCATGGAATTCTCCAGGCCATAAGACTGGAGTGGGTAGCTTTTCCCTTCTCCAGCAGATGGTCCCAACCCAGGTCTCCCACATTGCAGGTGGATTCTTTACCAGCTGAACCACCAGGGAAGCCCAAGAATACTGGAGTGGGTAGCCTACCCTTTACCAGCCCATCTTCCCAACCCAGGAATTTAATCAGGATCTCCTGCATTGCAGGCGGATTCTTTACCAACAAAGCTATCAGGGAAGCCCTTCACAAGACTAAAAACAAGTCAAAATACCCTCAAGCCCTAACAGTGAGGCCATCACAGACAACCGTTCTGCCCAGGGCACCCACCAGGTCAGTCACATTCCTTCTACACCCCTCCTGTTGGTGGAGGGGTGGAAGCAAGCAGACCTACCTGGGGGATACCTGGCCCCATAAATGATAAAGGAATAAACAAGGAGAGAAAAAGGTTACCCAGTCTTGTCTCTTGATATCCTGCCATTTGCATAATAACACTAGTCAAAGAATCCAGGTAGATTCCTTCCAGAGAAGGGAGTCTCCTTCCCTTACTACCCACCCCCCCGTACCCAAGACAAATGGGAACCCAGTCCCAAAGGACTGTCCCCCAGCAGGTCCCGTTCCTTTAATTCCAGTCTGTTGATTCTCATGACTCTACTGGCCTCCTCTCATCACATGGCCAGTTCCTTTCCAGGAAGGTGGCCTCTCTCCAGAGTAGTAACTTTTTCGCACTGGCAGCCCTGCAGACAACACAATTTTAGAATCTGTGGGTTCAGAGGGACAGAAGGAACAGCTGAGCTTCTCTTTCCTATCAGTGACCTGTGGCAATCCCAGGCGACGGGATCTGAAACCATCCCCAATTCCCCTGCACTGAGAAGTTGCTTGCTGGTTGCCATACCATCTTCACACACCAGAGTTCAATTCCAAAACCCTCACATGAGAATGACCTGCTAATTGGGTCTCCAGTGCCTCCGTCATAAATAGATACTACAACTGGCCGCGTAATTAGCAAGCTTCCGCTGCCAAGACAACCACCGTTTTCCCCCTCCCCTGTTGGAGAAGTTGTCCTTCCTGACCTTAAGTTTCAAATCCTAGATATTTTCAGATGGAAAGGTCTGCTCAATCAGAGGAATCTATCACCTAACGAAAGCAATTAAACTGGCAAATAATTCAAAATCCACAGCAGCAAAACAAGACAAAATAAATAAATAAAAAGGAGGAAAGTGAAGCAAAAAGCAAGCCTTATTAATAATTCCCTTGGTCTCAACTGTCCAGAAAATGCATGATATGGTTCAAAAGCCCAGTCAGTCAGTGTCTTAATTGTCATCTTACCCTCTGACTACCCACATATGGGTCCCACAGGCAGGTAGCAGTACTCGGCACACAGCAGGTCCCTAACAAATGATACAGGTTAGGGAGGAGAGAAGCTTTCTCACTAAGAATCTCCTGTCCTTGACCAAAGGAGAACCTGGACCTTCATCTTTCATTTCCTAAGAATTAAGCTTTATGCTGAATTTATGATGTTTTAATATCTTTCACAAAATGATACCAACAACCCACCAAAAGGCTGTAGACCAACAACTAAATAAATGTGTGAAAGTTACAGATGATTTTCTTTTTTCTCTACATGACTTTATGAATTCCGCGATTTTCTACAGTGAACATTTATTACATTTGTATTAAAGAAAAGAAATGAAAACCAAGTAGATGAAAATAACATTCTCATTCAAACAGAAAGCAGTCTTTCAACTCCAAGGTGCTCCCAAGTCACCTGCAGGTCTCGCTGAAAGACAAATTCCAGTTCCATTAGTCTAGGGTGCGGGTGAAGACTGACATTTCTAACAAGCTCCCACACAATAGCTGGACAAACCCAACAGCGCTTTGATTGCCAAGACTCTATAAAACACAAAAGTAATTCAGATGCCAACAATCCCAGTTTTAAAGAGACGATGATGGTAACAAGGCCTTAAATCAAAGCAGGGCAACACTAGCAAAGCCCACGCTGAAAAAGGAATGCCTTTTGGGCTCCAGCCAGAAAGAAGCAAAAAAAACCAAACCAAAACACAACTGAACTTTACTTGGAAGTACAGTACTCTGCTGGAAGCGCTTGTCTCCATAGTTAAAAACAAATGAAATTGCTTCCTATTGATTTTAATTTAGGCCGGAACACTTGCTGTCCAATAACGCCAGCAAAGGAAACTGAGTAAGGACAAGATATGATAAAAGAGACAAACTCTAGAGGCCATCAGATACTCAGCCGACCTCCGGTCTCATTTGTAGTTAAAACGTGATAGACAGGATTAGGTACGGGCAGAACAGACACCCAGATGCACCGTTTCCCATTCATCTCATCCTCCAGGGCCTCTTACCATTATGGACTCTTTTTATTATTTTTTTAAATTCCAGCTCTAAATGTTGTTCAATTAAGTTTTACTCATTTCCTTACAGATCCTTAGGATTCTCATTTACAAATAAAATCAAGAGACGCAGTTAAGGCTAAGTGTTATCAGCATGTCTCCTCAAGAGAGGCTGTCCTCTGCACCAAAATAAAAGTCCTCCTATTCCTGGAGATAAAAAGCTCAAAATGAATGAACTCGAAAAATCAAAGGGAGAAATGAAGCCATTATGAAAGGACTATTTTTGGCAGGCAAGGGAGATGGTTCCTGTCCTTCTCAATGCAGCTTGTTACCTTCCCTTTGATGTACTTTCTAGCTGATCCTGGTGTCCTTTGATTGAAAATGACCCAAATCAATCTTTGGTTAACATAAGCAGAAACACAATGTACTGAAAGATTCTTGGACATCTCCTTACAAGTAGCTGAAAAAAGAAAAGATGGAAAAGGCAAAGGAGAAAAGGAAAGATACACCTGTCTGAATGCAGAGTTCCAAAGAATAGCAAGGAGAGATAAGAAAGCCTTCCTCAGTGATCAATGCAAAGAAATAGAGGAAAACAATAGAATGGGCAAGACTAGAGCTCTCTTCAAGAAAATCAGAGATACCAGGGAACATTTTATGCAAAGATGGGCTCGATAAAGGACAGAAATGGTATGGACCTAACAGAAGCAGAAGATATTAAGAAGAGATGGCAAGAATACACAGAAGAACTGTACAAAAAAGATCTTCATGACCCAGATAACCATGATGGTGTGATCACTCACCTAGAGCCAGACATCCTGGAATGTCTAGTGGGCCTTAGGAAGCATCACTATGAACAAAGCTAGTGGAGGTGATGGCATTCCAGTTGAGCTATTTCAAATCCTAAAAGATGATGCTGTGAAAGTGCTGCACTCAGTATGCCAGCGAATTTGGAAAACTCAGCAGTGGCCACAGGACTAGAAAAGGGCAGTTTTCATTCCAATCCCAAAGAAAGGCAATGCCAAAGAATGCTCAAACTACTGCACAATCTCACACGCTAGTAAAATAATGCTCAAAATTCTCCAAGCCAGGCTTCAGCAATATGTGAACCGTGAACTTCCAGATGTTCAAGCTGGATTCAGAAAAGGCAGAGAAACCAGAGATCAATTGGCCTATATCCACTGGATCATCAAAAAGCAAGAGAGTTTCAGAAAAACATCTACTTCTGCTTTATTGACTATGCCAAAGCCTTTGATTGTGCGGATCACAACTGTGGAAAATTTTTCAAGACATGGGAATACCAGACCACCTGACCTGCCTCCTGAGAAATCTGTAAGCAGGTCAAGAAGCAACAGTTAGAACTGGACATGGAACAACAGACTGGTTCCAAATCGGGAAAGGAGTATGTCAAGGCTGTATATTGTCACCCTGCCTATTTAACTTATATGCAGAGTACATTATGAAAAATGCTGGGCTGGATGAAGCACAAACTGGATTCAAGATTGCTGGGAGAAATATCAATAACCTCAGATATATAGATGACACCACCCTTATGGCAGAAAGCGAAGAAGAACTAAAGAGCCTCTTGATGAAAGTGAGAGAGGAGAGTAAAAAAGTTGGCTTAAAACTTAATATTCAGAAAACTAAGATCATGGCATCCAGTCCCATGACTTCATGGCAAATAGATGGGGAAACAATGGATACAGTGACAGACTTTATTTTCCTGGGCTCCCAAATCACTGCAGATGGTGACTGAAGCCATGAAATGAAAAGATGCTTGCTCCGTGGAAGAAAAGCTATGACCAACCTAGACAGCATATTAGAAAGCAGAGACATTACTTTGCCAACAAAGGTCCATTTAGTCAAGGCTATGGTTTTTCCAGTGGTCCTGTATGGATGTGAGAGTTGGACTATAAGAAAGCTGAGCACCAAAGAATTGATGCTTTTGAACTGTGATGTTGGAAAAGACTCTTCATAGTCCCTTGGACTGCAAGGAGATCAAATCAGTCAGTCCTAAAGGAAATCAGTCCTGAATATTCATTGGAAGGACTGACATTAAGGCTGAAACTCCAATACTTTGGCCACCTGATTTGAAGAACTGACTCATTTGAAAAGACCCTGATGCTGGGAGGGATTGAAGGCAGGAGGAGAAGGGGACGACAGAGGATGAGATGGTTGGATGGCATCACCGACTCAATGGACAAGAATTTGAGTAAGCTCTGGGAGTTGGTGACAGACAGGGAAGCCTGGTGTGCTGCAGTCCATGGGGTTGCAAAGAGTAGGACACGTCTAAGCAACTAAACTGAACTGAAGTGGACATCTCAAAGAATCCAATCAACCATCAAATATTTCAGCTTCTGAAAGGCAAGGAACAGAGTAGCTCAGGGGATTCAGGCAGGAGGAACTGAGAGAGAGATCTTCATGACACTTGCCTCAAGTGTCCAGTTCCAGGGAGAGAAGGTATGACTGGCCTAGCCTGGCTTTTGTACCTCAAAAGAGCCCCTTGAAGTGCAGAAGTGAAGTTGCTCAGTCGTATCCAACTCTTTGCAACCCCATGGACTGTAGCCTACCAGGCTCCTCCGTCCATGGGATTTTCCAGCCAAGAGTACTGGAGTGGGTTGCCCTTTCTTTCTCCAGAGGATCTTCCCGACCCAGGGATCGAAGCCGGGTCTCCCACACTGTAGGCAGACACTTTACCGTCTGAGCCACCAGGCAAATCCAGGATTTCCCTGATGTGCAAAAGGTCCCCTCAAGACCATGGAGGAGCAATCAATACCCAAAGAGGAGGGAAAGAAATGGTAAAGGAATGCTGGGCAGGCAAAAACAAGGGCACAATCATAATAAGGTGACTCTCTCTCTCTCAGCCAGCCCATGTGTCTACCCACATGTATTCTTTCTTCCTAATAAATACTTGTTTCGCTACAAAAACAAATAGATAAATAACAATTAATGACAGTTATGTGCTTGCTAGGATCAGAGCCTTATATTCTCATTTAATTTTCACATCAACTCTATGAGACAGCAATTATTATTCTACCTTGTAGATGAAGAAATAGGGGCTACAGGACACAAAGACAGTCCATGACAAAGCAAGATGACATTGCCGTCTCAGTACACAGGACCACCGTGAGACGGTCATTCAGCTGTTCCACGTGCTAACTTACGGTCTCTAGACAACAATGGGTGTGTGTTCAGTCACTCAGTTGTGTCCAACTCTTCGTGGCCCCAAGGACTATAGCCCACCAGGCTCCTCTGTCCATGGAATCTTCCTAGCAAGAATACTGGAGCAGGTGGCCATTTCCTAATCCAGGAGATCTTCCCAACTCAAGGAACAAACCCACATCTCTTGGGTCTCCTGCATTAGCATGTGGATGCTTTACCACTAGCGCCACCAAATTCAAGCCCAAATGCCTAAGCCTGGCATTCAAAGTCCAGTCAGTGCATTCAACACTGAGAGCCTCTTAAATCACAACAGTGTCCACATTGAAGATGTCAGTCACTAATGGTTTTATGCCATAAGGAAGCAGCTAAGATACATGGTAGACCCAGTCCGAGTGCCAGAACTGCAGTACTTTGCCCACTCATCAACCACCTTCACCAGCTCATTACCGCCTCTGCTCACCAGTTCCCTGGGTATATATATAAAATAGTATCCAGGCTTTCAAGTCCCTACTCCCAGGAAGGTACCGTTCTCATTACTCTATTGCTCCTGAACACTAAGCAACTGAATCAGTATTCCAGAGCTCTATTATATGGATTTAGCGGCTTTCGCTTTATTTTCCCAATTTGCACACATTTTTAGAACCCCCGTTAACACCAAGCAAATCTATACATGTGAAGTTTCCATTTACATTTGACTTGAACCTTAACTTACATTTGACTTGAACCTGTAACTTTCCTTGCAATACCCTGCAAGAGGATGCCCCCTTTAGAAGTTAAAGAATATACTGCCCCACTGAACAGCTCAGGCCTTCGTTTTTTTATCTATGGACTCAAAACAGTAAAGTCCAGAAGTCACTGATTTCACCTAAGAGTAAGCCTGGTCATCCTCCATTTCCCAGCATCTCAGTGACACAGGAGTCCATGGTTTAATTCGACACTGATCTCATTCTTGTCAAACATAGGAAAAGGTTTGCTGGGTTCAAATTATGCTACTCCCTAGCTGCATTTTGCCTTCGTGGCCAGATGGACCCATCTCTTATTGTCTCTCTGCCCTCCAAGACAAGGAGTATCCATCTCAGAGTCATTCTAATGGCGATGAGAGATAATGTACTGAAAAAAAATTTATCACTCTGCCCAAATCTACTGATACCCTTCTGATTTTTAACACTGATATACTATAATATGGGCTTCCCTGGTGGCTCAATGTGAAAGTATCTGCCTACAATGCAGGAGATGCAGGAAATGCAAGTTTCATCCCTGGGTCAGGAAGATCCCTTGGAGGAGGAAATGGCAACCTGCTCCAGGATTTTTGCCTAGAGAATTCCACAGACAGTGAAGCTTGGCGGGCTGCGGTCCATGGGATTAGAAAGAGTCGGGACATGACTGAGCACGCACACATACGTACATATATGGTAATATACCTGAATATTTTATATATTCAGCATTCCCAGTTAAAAAGATAGGCACACAGCAACCGCCAAAATATAAGACACAATTCTGGGTGCTCTCATTTACCCTTTGCATTCTTTGCCACTGCTCTCTCCCACTCACATTCTTGTGGCCACATGCTCCCAAACTGCTAAGCACAAATCTTACATCACAGCGGAAAAAGCCCCACAGCTGTCTGTAGCCCTGCACTCAGAAGTGACTCAAACACCAAGGCAGGAGCAGAGGAAAAAGGAGACTGAAAAATCTTTCCATTAAAACAAGGGCTTTGGTGGTAAGGAGACAAAGCTGATCTGACCTTCCTTCTCACCCCTGAGCTTTCATGCCTGCCTGCTGATTAGCTAGTGTCTGGAACTAATTAACAGGTGTGGCAAGAAAGAAAGCAGGAAAAAAACAAACCTTGGCAACTTTCTCTCAGGGAATTGATGAGTCTAGATTTACAATAGCTCCTTTAGGACAGAACTGGCAGAGAACTCAGTGAGCTGAGTTCATTATTCACAGAGTCCACCTATTCAGACTTTCAAAGGACCCACCACCAAGAAGCAAAAGTTAAGACTTCATCCCCAACTAAATGATGGTTCCCTTGACTACAGATGGTGCCCCAAACATCATGGACAAAAACATTTGAGCAGAAGTCTGAAGCCCAGGAGCAATCAGAAGACGAGAACATGTGTTTGCCAGGCTCTAGGGTAAGACAACAATGAAGGAAGCACAAATAATTTACCTCCATCAAAGACAATACTTTTCCAACTACTCAGAAACCTCCAGAAACTAAGTACAAATCACACACTAACTTGCAAACACGCCCTCCGCAGATGAAAAGTATAATTATATCCTGTTACCCAAGGTACCTTACTAAGAACTCCTGAAAGGTTTCTGCGGCCAAAAGAAAATAATAGTCTTTAAGTCCTTTTACTTTTTTATTCTTAGCCATAGGAATAAAATACACTTACCCAGTAAGGCTTTTTTTCCTTACTTCTATTAACACACATTATCATTTATTGACTTTAAAATCCAATCTAGCATTTCATCCACCTTCCATCAGAATATACACAGAGTGGATCCCGTACAGTGGCCAAGAATGACAGAATGAAGACATCTGTCCAACTTGACCTTCAGTCCTCACTCACCTGGCCTTTCCCCTTTTCAGAACTCAGATATCAGTCTCAAACTACACAGAGTTCAATCCAGTAAGTGCAATTCGTACGTGTGGAGGTACTCATCTATGTATGAGTAAGTATCAATAACAGTGAAAATGAAAGTGTTAGTCCCTCAATCATATCCGACTCTTTGCAACTCCATGGTCTGTAGCCCACCAGGTTCCTCTGTCTATGGAATTCTCCAGGCAAGAATACTGGAGTGGGCTGCTCTTCCCTTCTCCAAGGGATCTTCCTGACCCACAGATCGAACCTGGATCTCCTACACTGCAGGCAGATTCTTTACCATCTGAGTATCAATAACAGGTTGTTAGGAAAAACATCACTGGCTTTGGAGGCAGAAGTCTGGTTCCACCACTTTCAAAGGTATCTGATGCTGAGTAAGATTCTTAATACAGCAAAACTTCCATGTGTTCATCTGGGAAGCACAAGGATGAATTTCAATTTAGATGAGTCCAGCCCCTAGCATGATGCTCACCATGCTGGTAGCAGCTGCTCAATAAATGGCCGTACCATACTCAGCGTCACTGACTCAATGGACATGAGTCTGAGCAAGCTCCGGGAGATGGCGAAGGACAGGGAAGGCTGGTGTGCTCCAGCCCACGGGGTTGCAAAGAGTCGGACATTACTTAGCGACTCAACAACAACACTGTAAACACATCTGCAGGAGTAATAGCACAATTTCAAGATACCCTCCCTCTTCCCTGGAAAACTGGCTGGACACAAGGGTGTTCATGCTAGAAATCAGGGCTTGGGGCTTCCCTGGGGGATCAGTGGTAAAGAATCCACCTGCCAATGCAAGAGACATGGGTTCAACCCCTGATCCAGGAAGATCACACATGCTGTAGAGCCAAGTAGGCCCGTGCACCACAACTATTAAGCCTGTGCTCTCGAGCCAGGGAGCCACAACTAATGAAGCCTACGTGCCCTAGAGCCATGCTCTGCAACAAGAGAAGCCACTGCAAGGAGAAGCCCAAGCACTGCAACAGAAAGTGGCCCCCACTCTCCCCAACTAGAGAAAAGCCCGCGCAGCAACAAAGACCCAGCACAGCCAAAAAATAAAGAAAGAGAGAAAAGAAATCAGGGCTTGAAGCAGGAAATACTACCCAGGAATAAAACTCCCAGACCCAGAGAAAGGACAAGGAAGTGGGCAGCTGTCAGCAGCAGCACACACCGGCGATCACACCATCCCTGAAAAGGGACGGACCTGCCTTAATTCAGCAAGGGAAACACTAAAGCTCCCTGTGGACAAAAAGGCCTGGAGGGCTACTTGCCTTTAAGAGTCACCCTGAAATGTGGCTCTGCTGAAGAGACTGAAAAGGTCCGTAGGGAGCTCCTTGTCTTCCGCTTCCCATGTGGGTACATACAGCTGCTCTCATCATCTCTCCCCTGGGTTTCCAAGGCAAGCTCAGAGCCGGGGGCAGGGGTGGGGACTGAGGAGCCATTGACACCCCTTCAACACCCTAGCTTTAAGGCTTCAACATCCTTGGATATCCCTCGTAAACAAACTTATAACTGAAGCCCAGGTTCTTATCAGCTGCACCAAAGGGTACGTGTCCACCGTGCCCATCGTCCCCTGGGAAGGAAGTGGCCCCATCCACAACCCAAAAGAACAATTAAACGGGGATGGATTTTCCCAGTCAGCTCCCTACTTACTCTGCTCCCCAGCGGCAGAATCTCCTGCCCAAATCCTTGGCCTGTAGATGTGCAGGGACATGCAGGACCCTGGCTAGAAACCCTTGTAGGCAGACCTGAGCTTTCTGATACAAGTATGTTAGTTTCCATTCACCCTATTTTCCACATCCAAATTAAGCTGTAGGTTGGCAAATCTGTTGTTCTTCAGTAGCTCAGTCGTGTCCTACTCTTTATGACCCCATGGACCGCAGCACACCAGGCTTCTGTCCTTCACTATCTCCCAAAGTTTGAAAAAATTCATGTCCATTGAGTCGATTATGCCATCCAACCATCACATCCTTTGTCATCCCCTTCTCTTCCTGCCCTCAGTCTTTCCCAGCATCAGGGTCTTTTCCAATGAGTCAGCTCTTGGCATCAGGTGGCCAAAATACTGGAACTTCAGCTTTGGCCATCAGTCCTTCCAATGAATATTAAGGGTTGTTTTCCTTTAGGATTGACTTGTTTGATGTCCTTGCAGTCCAAGGGACTCTCAGGAGTCATCTCCAGCACCACAGCTCGAAAGCATCAATTTTTTGGTGCTCAGCCTTCTTTATGGTCCATCTCTCATATCCATATATGAGCCTCTCATTTTAACAGTCTGTTGGAAGAAGGAATCAAACATCCTCTAGAGACATTTAGGAAGTTTCTACACTGTACTAATGCAAAGACACCACCCAATCCACCTCAACAATTCCACAGCTGTGTTAAAGCTTGGATCACTCCCTGGTAATATGCAGAGTTCAGTGTTTGGATCTGGTACAAGATTGGCTAAAAATGGGAACTCGGGCCACAGTAAATCCAAACACCCAGGAGAGTAAATGCAAGAGCCTGGGAGCCTGTGTGAGGAAGGATACTATGGCTTCTCCGACCAGCAAGAGAGAATGGGCACTGTGACCCATTAGCAGTCTTGTCAGGGAGTTTCTGCAGACCTCTGCGGACCCCTGCAATCTCCAGAGATGTCTAAGGTCCCCTCTGCTTTTTGAACTGCTGAGCAAGCATGCAATCAGAACGCTCAACTCTATACAGTCCTAGATCTCCTCCACAGCAGAGGCTGGCATCTTAAAAGGACTCAGGCCTGTTTGTAACCCTCCACAGGTCCCTCAAGGCATCACCAGCTAGAAACCAGAAAGGGGAGACACAGAAGTCTGGAGCTCTGCTAAATGCCCACTCAGGAGCTAAAACGATAATGGCTATTATTTTCAAGTGCCTCGTGTTTGCCAGGCCTGTGTCAAATGCATTCCGTGACTTACCTCAATTACTCCTTCAACAACCTCACGGAGCAGGGACTATTACCCCCTTTCACAGTCAGGCACACAAAGCCCCAGCCCTCTATCCTGATACCACCCAGACTCCAGGGCTGCCTAGTGACAGTGCTTCTCAGAAGGAAACGCTCTATCAATGCAAAGGTCTCTCTTGGTCCTATGGCTTCAAGGGGCAGGAACAGAAGATGTGGCTGCTGTCACACAGGGACTATGGCTATGAAATGCTCTTGAGAAAGGTCAGGAAAAGTCTGAAGGAGCTGGTCTTCCTAGATCAGCACCATCCAACGAAGACACAGTGCAAGCCACGAATGGGAGCCACATGTATTATTTTAAATTTTATGATAATCATGTGAAACAATAAAAAGGCAGTGATATTCATCTTAATGTTGTACATTTAACCCTATATATCTAAAATATATCTAAAACATTCAACAGACAATGTAAAATTTTAGTATTATCCATACTTGTTTCAGGGATTCCCTGGTGGTTCAGATGGTAAAAAATCCATCTGCAATGCTGGAGACCCAGGTTCAATTCCTAGGTTGGGAAGATCCCCTGGAGAAGGGAAACACAACCCACTCCAGTATCTTGCCTGGAGAATCCCGTGGACAGACAAGCCTGCCAGGCTACAGTCCATGGGGTCACATAAACTACAGCTTGCCAGACTCCTCCATCCACGGGGACTCTCCAGGCAAGAATATCAGAGTGGGTTGTTGTTCCCTTCTCCAGGGGATCCTCCTGACCTACAAAGACTGAGCAACTAAGCACACACCTACTTGTTTCATGTATCTTTGAAATGCAAGGAGTATTTTGTACTTAAAGCACATCTCAATTCGGACAAGTCACATTTCAAGTGCTCAATGGCCACATGTGGCCAGGGGAGGTCCCCATACCGGACGGCACAGCTTCACAAACATTTCACAGTAAATTAGCAAAGACTCAACAGTACATACTGTTAAATTAGCTAAGGATCAACAGTACAACGCACAATTGCACTCATCTTACACGCTAGCAAAGTAATGCTCAAAATCCTCCAAGTCAGGCTTCAACAGTATGTGAACCATGAACTTCCAGATGTTCAAGTTGGATTTAGAAAAGGCAGAGAAACCAGAGATCAAATTGCCAACATCCACTGGATCACCGAAAAAGCAAGAGAGTTTCAGAAAAACATCTACTTTTGCTTTATTGACTACACCAAAGCTTTTGATTGTGTGGATCACAACAAACTGGAAAATTCTTCAAGCGATGGACATACCAGACCACCTGACCTGCCTCCTGAGAAATTTGTATGCAGGTCAAGAATCAATAGTTAGAACTGGACATGGAACAACAGACTGGTTCCAAATAGGAAAAGGAGTACGTCAAGGCTGTATATTGTCACCCTGCTTATTTAACTTATATGCAGAATACATCATGAGAAATGCCGGGCTGGATGAAGTGCAAGCTGGAATCAAGATTGCCGGGAGGTATATCAATAACCTCAGATACGCAGAAGACACCACCCTTATGACAGAAAGCGAAGAAGAACTAAAGAGCCTCTTCATGAAAGCGAAAGAGGAGAGTGAAAAAGTTGGCTTAAAACTTAACATTCAGAAAACTAAGATCATGGCATCCGGTCCCATCACTTCATGGCAAATAGATGAGGAAACAATGGATACAATGACTATTTTCCTGGGCTCCCAAATCACTGCAGATGCTGACTGAAGCCATGAAATTAAAAGATGCTTGCTCCTTGGAAGAAAAGCTATGACCAACCTAGACAGCATATTAAAAAGCAGAGACTTTACTCTGCCAACAAAGGTCCATCTAGTCAAGGCTATGGTTTTTCCAATAGTCTCATATGGATGTGAGAGTTGGACTATAAAGAAAGCTGAGCGCCAAAGAACTGATGCTTCTGAACTAGGGTGTTGGAGAAGACTCTTGAGAGTCCCTTGGACTGCAAGGAGATCCAACCAGTCCATCCTAAAGGAAATCAGTCCTGAATGTTCATTTGAAGGACTAATGCTGAAGCTGAAGCTCCAGTACTTTGGCTACCTGATGCAAAGAACTGACTCACTGGAAAAGACCCTGATGCTGGGAAAGACTGAAGGCAGGAGGAAAAGGGGACGACAGAAGTTGAGATGGTTGGATGGCATCACCTACTCAATGGACATGAGTTTGAGTGAGCTCCGGGAGTTGGTGATGGACAGGGAGGCCTGGCGTGCTGCTGTGCATGGACTCACAAAGAGTCAGATAAGACTTAACTGAACTGTACAACAGTAGAAGGCTTTCCAAGTGGTTTAGTGGTAAAGAATCCATCTGCCAATGCAGGAGACGCGGGTTTGATCCCTGCGTCTGAAAAATCTCCTGGAGAAGGAAATGATAATCCCATGGACAGATGAGCCTGGAGGGCTACGGTCCAAGGGGGTGGCAAAAGACTTGGACACGACTGTGCAACTAAACAACAGCATTGGAAGGGATCTCTGGAGAGGAAATCCACATCCAGGAAACAAATATGGGCTCACCTGGTGTCACCCAAGTATTAATACCTGGTGCATTAAGAGCACCACAAATTTATCTGATGTCAGCTTCACAAAAGAATTCCTTTTGCCTTTTATCCTAACTTTCCAATTTCCTTATCAGAAACAATACTGATCAGAGGACCACTCAAATTTTGAGAAACATGCTACCCTAAAGGAAACAATGAATGTATTCACAGTTAACAAAGGACACTTTACCAGGTATAAACAACAGAGGTAAAGGATCCATTTATTCAGTCACAGTTTTAAAAACTGCTGTCACCACGCCATACTTAACACTTACTTAAATAGCTAAGAATTCAGAAAGGTGTTGCTTTGGAATATAAACAGTCCTACAAAAGCCATAATATGATGCAAAACCTCTGGGCTTTGATGAAAGGAAAAATAAGCAACTAATTTTAGATCCCCAAATCTCCATTAGTAAGGCTTGCCCATTAGAATATGATGTAACCACTGCCAAGAGATTGGACTTCCTTCCCCCTGAATAAATGAATGTGAGTCAAATACAAGCCCTAATCAATTTCATGGATCAGGAAACCTTTGCACAAGATACTTGCTATCAATACCTGCTCTTTTGGGCCAATTTCAAAATAGCTAATTGCTATTGCTGCCAAGTCACTTCAGTTGTGTCTGACTCTGTGCGACCCCATAGACCGCAGCCCACCAGGCTCGCCCGTCCCTGGGATTCTCCAGGCAAGAACACTGGAGTGGGTTGCCATTTCCTTCTCTAATGCATGACAGTGAAAAGTGAAAGGGAAGACGCTCGGTCGTGTCCAACCCTCAGCGACCCCGTGGACTGCAGCCTTTCAGGCTCCTCCATCCATGGGATTTTCTAGGCAAGAGTACTGGAGTGGGGTGCCACTGCCTTCTCCGCAAAATAGCTATATAGCTTTAAAATTGCTTATATATCAGCAAACATATTTGCAAGGATGTAAAAGCTCCCTAGATCTGCCTCTCCTTATACTACTTTCACAGGTTGGCTAACACGTCTCGGTACAGCACAGGGACGGCACTAAAGTCCTCTCCCAGTTCAATCGTTGCAAAGGCAGGAAAGAGTTCTGTGATCAATGAGCAATATCTGCCATGGCTACGGTAAAGATGAAGGGCCTCACATGTCAATTTGCAATCCCTGTGTAGAAAAAACTACAAAATAACACAAGGGCAGGAAAGAGAAAAACACACGTGGCACAGTACAGACTGTCCCTGAATGTTTCCATCTGTACGCACACAGGGATGTGAATAGCCTCATACTAACAGAGATACACAAGGCATGTACATCCTACCCACGGATGAGAACAGCCTCACGTAACAGAGATGCTAGCTAACAGAGACTGTCAACAGACAATGCGCCTGAGTGGCCACGTGTACCTTCATTCATCCACTGCCTACTCTGCTAGCAGAGAAGGAACATGATATCATCCAGAAAGCCAAGTTCAATTCTGTTGCACTACTTCATTAACTGGGGATCTCTGTTCTCCCTGAGCTCCAGCCCTCCTAGCTTTGCTCAGGGTTGCGTGGGGTTAACTGACAGCACAGTTAGGCAAGTGCTTCTTTCACAAATCTTAACCAACGGCTACTAAAGGAAGGTACCACTTACACTGTCCTATGTGATTAATGCTTTCCCGGTGCTTTGCATACAGAATTTCATTCCATCTTCACAAGGACTCTGGGAGACGGAAACTCTCATTATCCCCATTCTACAGATGAGAAAACCAATCAAGTACGTTCAGGGCCAAGTTAGTACAGGCCAAAACTAAGATTCACTAACTTGAGCCAGTTAACCTGACTGACAGATCTGTGCAATTCTAAGAACATGCATTTGCCAGTGGCTTCTTTCATCTGAATCCACCCATCTCAAGTCTCATTTTCTCAAAATCCTATTAAAGGTCCCCCAGGCATCTGAGAGTTATTTCCACAAACTGCTTTGTTTATCTGGTCAGAGTGCTTACAGTTCCCCCAGATTCTCCAAAAATCAATTTTCCCTCCACTCAGCATCTCGAGTGAAGGCAGAAACCTCAGGAACCAGCAGCTCCCTCAAGTCGGTTAATTCACTGCAGTAACTGAGGTGTTTTTCTTTTAAAGAGCACATCCTAAAAAGTGTTCAGGAAGAACTTTCATGCCAGAGTTAGCCACCCTCCATCACATAAAACAATTTCAGCAGCTTCTGCGCAAATTGACCAATTGAGAAAATGAGGGGCTGATGCCTAAAACTGTCAAGTGATTTTCCGCACCCTCCACATATGGCCCTTGCACACATGTAAGCTGAGAAAATGACTAGTTTTAGAAGAGAAAACAACTAGGTGGGAGAGGAATGAAAGAAGGCAGGCATCGACTAGCAATGTGTTCTAGAAAACTTAACTTCTGCCTAAGCATATTTGGAATGACGTGATGCACAGTCAGTATCTGATTAATTAAGCTGACAGGGTAGTCAACCAGAACCTGTCAAGCAGGCCCAAGTGGTCACTTCTGGTCCTTCTCCTAGATCCATCTGCCCAAAGCCATTACCAAGCAACAGACCTACACTCAGCTCTCAGAAGCTCTGCTATACTCCACATATCTACTGTCACTGTCACCAGGACAGCCCATGCAGAAATGAGGCTGCCTAATACTTCTGGGTCAACCCTACAGCCAAGGGCATTTCTGATGCAAACAAACACCAGATTCACAGAATTTAGCCTC
Source organism: Bos indicus (assembly GCF_029378745.1). NCBI lineage: Eukaryota > Metazoa > Chordata > Mammalia > Artiodactyla > Bovidae > Bos > Bos indicus. The sequence goes on from NC_091781.1 coordinate 39,683,961, forward strand.
AATTATTCCATAAGAGAAGAAAACAGAAGATCTGTGACCATCAAAACCTAGTCCTGCTGCCACATAAGACATGTGACCTTTAATTAGAATATGTCATTTTCAACAATAAATACCTTGGTGATGAGTAACAGAAAGCACACATTTAGCTTCTGTTTTCAAAGATGGACTTCAAACACCATGACAACATTATTATATACATTTCAAATTCTTAATAAAGATGCTGACTTTGAGTAACGTGTCTCTTAAGAGGATACAACGTGACATTTCTAGAAAGCACATACAGGGGTATCACTGTCCTAAACAATGTCCTGTAATTTTGCAATTTTTCTAATTTTTGTAATTTTGCTCAGTTTCCTTGATGGCTCAAACGGTAAAGAATCCACCCACAACATGCGAGACCCAGGTTCAGTCCCTGGGTTGGGAAGATGCCCTGGAGTGCTACCCACTCCTGGATTCTTGCCTTGAAAATTCCATGGTCAGACGACCATACAGTCCATGGGATCACAAAGAGTTGAACACGACTGAGTGACTAATACTTTCACTTTTTTTATCAGTAGTCAAATATGACTACCACCACCTAGACACTGAGGATTCAGTAGGTAGAGGAAGGATGTAAGTCCTGCCCTCAGGGGGCAAACAGCAGACTCTAATCAGGCTCTAAATCATAAGAGAACAATTCACATCGATGGCATATTGTAATGACAAAAGGAGCTGGAATTAGGGTGAAGAAATCACCTCCTCAACCTTCCAACTGCTCACATCAAAAGCCACACACACTACTCCATCCGAAGTCCAGGTTTTCCTATGTTGCTGTTGGAAAAATTAAGATTCCTGATACTTCTGTCATGTATCAGAAATCCACACATAGGTGTCACATGGGAAAAAATTACTGGGTCAGGGATTTTATGTGAAAAAATGAAGCTCCTTGGGAAGGGGATATCTCCAATATTACTTTACTCACATTCCACTGTGTGGTCCCTGGCCTTCCCCTATCATCCCCGTCTTGGGTAGTTTGGTAACAACAAAGTGACCAAGGGCCCTAGTTCTTCGAAGTGAAACTTTTGTAAAAAAAAAAAGAAAAAAGAAATGTAACCTCAAAATTGAACAAGCCAACTGCGATTTAGATCAGCAGGAAATCTGCCACATTACAATGAAGCATCCAAGCAGCAGCCTACTTGCAAAGCCAAAAAAGGACAGACCCGGGACGGCTGAACTTCAGGCAGACAGGAATGACGCCACGGCTTCAGCCAATGATGGGCTCCGTCGCGCTAACACATGCGCACACATACGTATTTACATACAGCCAATCTGGGCAATATAAAACCCCAAACAAGCAACAGCAAAAAGATTTTTTTTAAAAAAGAGTGTCCCTCAGGTAGAAATCTAGAAATCAGGCATGCTGGTGGCAAACACCTCCAGGGATCAGCTGAGTGTTGTAAATAACCACTGCGGGCCAGATGAGTGCCCCTCTCTCAAGGGGCAACCACTATTTAATTCCAGCTTACTATTGTCTAGAAGGAAGACACGTGCCCTTGGCTGCTGTACCTGCCGATTTTCCAGGAGTTACCTAGATTTTTACAAGAAGCCCCCATGAAGGCAGGACTCTCCCTCTGTTTTGGTCACTGCTATCTCCCCAGTGCCTGGTGTGCTGCAGGTATTCAGGACACACTTGTTGATGACATGAATGAGAAATGCTCCAATATTTAACTCAACCTTTATTTCAACACAATACAGCCAAAAATACCAGATGCCCCCTACAGAGCTCCAGATAACCCGAATGACTGTCCCTTCTCCGTTTCTCTTTTCCAGAGCACGCTCTGGAACTAGGTTGGGTGGTTCATTTTAGATAAAGAACCCTGCCACCACTCTCCCAATCCTCAATCACATTCAGTAAGTTTTAACAGCCAGGCATAACTTCATCGGCATGAGCAAACTTCCAATCTTTTTTTTTAAACAAGGACTCCAGGAGAAATGAGGTTTCCTGTGTTAAAAAAAAAAAAAAAAACCAGCTTACAGGCATTTCATTAACCAAGATCCACTCACTATCCCATTTGCTAATTCCCTCAGGATATTCTGCAGCAGGGTCTGAGAAATAATGAAAGGGTTCTTAGTGCCTTAAAAAGCCAACTGTCAGAATAAAACTAACCAGAAGGACCCCTGACAAATCACATCATAATATGGAGCGGGCATTGGACTCGAGCGTAGCTCAGAAGTCACAACCTCTGAAACCATCCAGTATGGAACCAACAATCCCTAAAATTCCAGAAGAATGTTTCTTTAAGAGTGAGGAAGACAACCTCCCAAACACCTAGGGTCTTGCCCAGATTCCACAGCTGGCTTGGCGGGCTTCCATGGCGAGTTCTAAACTCCAGAGGTAAAATCCAGAAGCCAAACTTTCTCCAGCCAAGTACAACTTCCCTTAGACATTTTCCTGAAGCCATAACTCGAGCCTGCAGCCCACATTTAAATGATAGATAGGATGATAATAATACCCCATTATTATGACATAACCATCTTTAACGCCCCAAACAAAAGTTCTCGAATTATAAACTAGATCAATTTAGATTCTTTTGAAGAGGAGTCAGAAAAAACACCAACAAACTCACCCTATCCACAGTTATTATCAGCTTATTCAGAAGCTAAAGTAATTTGCAGAAAGGTCATCTCTTCAATGTAACCAAATAAAATCCTATACTAATTGCATTACTTCCTTATTTAATTGTAGCAAATACAGGAAGACACCTTTATTTCACCCAGCCTTTATGGTACTTGGCTTCTATGGGAAAAGCAGTAGCATGAAATACGAAAGGCTGGGTCTTTTAATCTGCCTTCCTGTGGAATTAGGAAAAGCATCTTCCAAATAAACAGAAACCATTCTGATTCAAAATAATTCTGAGAGACAATTAGAGAGACATATTTTAGCTACTCTCACTAAGAACAAAGGTGACCTTGAACAAGAGACAACCTCCTTTTGGTTTCAGTTTCCTCATCCTTAAGTGAGGACATTCATGGTTTCTTCCAGAGGAGATTAAAGGAATATAAAAAACTCACATATCCCAGCAAGATTATGGCAAGTGCTTGGTGAGTGTGGGCTGTTATAACCAATGTCCCCACTTTAGAGATTAAAAAAATGAGGCCATTTTCTCAACATAGCAACATAACATAGAATTAACATAGAATTTCAACCTGGACCTCTGAGGTCCTAGCGTAGCTCCTGAATAAGAGGTGTGTATAACTGGGACTCACAGATCCCCACTACCACCCAACCCCACTTCAACAGGATGTTGAGGAATTTGCCCAGTGGCATAGTCACATGCTAGCTAACCAGCGACATAGCCAAGGCCATGGCCAGCTCTTAACCTCCACACTCACTGAATCAAAACACTTCAGGAAAAGTGATATTTAAAAAAAGAAAAAGAACAGAACTCATTTGTTATAAATAACTATGGCTTTGAAAATAAATCCTTTTGATGACTCGTGACTAACTTGACTCTTGGAAAGTCAATGACATTTCCTCATTAATCTGGATTATGCTTTTATTTTTGGTAAATGGCTAACAGCTATGTCTCCTATCCAAATTATTCTACACTGATGAGTTTATCTGATTTAAGTACGCTGTGAAATTCATGTGGCTGCAATGGTGTCAGAAATCAAATACCTCTCGGATTCATCTAATAACTCATATGGATTCCTCAAAAGTATACCCACTGCAGTATCAGTTGGCAACCTGTTTCCTCCTCCTCGTTAAGAAAACAGTATCACAGACCCAAAAATAAGACCAGTTGTTCTATTTTCTTACATGGAAGTGTTACATATTCCATGAACTATGCTTTTATTGCTTCTTTCTTAGTTGCTAAATTTCAGCAGCCAACTGTGTCACTTTGCTGCAACCCCGAAATAGCTAAGTTGAGGACTTTAAATTGTATTCTGTTGTTTGGTCAGAAAACCATCCTGTGGATTTGTCTGAAAAAACCTGATTGGAGGGCAGGAGTTTTGCACACACGGTGCGTGCTTCTCTCTTGTATACGCTGCAGGTCTGAATCCATGAAGATATGGAGACAAGGGCATGAATGTGTTCAAGTGTCACTCAAGTACAAAGTAAAAGCAACACCCAAATACTGCTTGCTTTCCAGCAGTGGCACACAACTAAAATCCAGAAATGACAGTCACAGGTAGATCCATTCTCCTTAAATACCACACAGCACAGAGGCCTTAAAAGGGGGGATGGGCATTCCAGGGTGCAAGACCAAGCAACACTTTCTACAATGCATAACACCCCACAAGGACCTGGAAGATTCACATGGTACATTTTTAGCCTGCAGATACCATTTCTCATCTTTAAGCAGGGAAAGAACAGACCACCTTTGAGGTGGGAGTAAGGAGGTATCTCAGACTTCACAGAGGCTGTCTCATTTCTTTAAACCTCAAAACGTAACCATTTTACTAATTATACATGAAATGTCCCTGTGCCAGCCTAGCTTGCCCTCAAGAGCAAATCCAGGCACAAAACCTATCATGCAAGTTTATATAAATTTTTTGAAAATGTTTTTGTTTTTACATACAGTTGTGTTTTTTTGGTTCAGTTTTCTCCTTTATCTATACTCCTACTCAACTGGCTTCGATACACAAAAAATAAACATGGTTACTTTATTGAGCACTTACTGTTCATGCACAGAGCTAAGTCCTTTGGCAAGCATGCTCATTCCAAGCCTCATGAACACCTTGGAATTCAGGGTCCTCACACGATGCCATTTTGCAGAGAAGAAAAAAGCAAGGTACAGAGAGGTTAAGTGACTCATGTAAAGCAGTACAGCCAGTAATGGCAGAGACCAACTGGCTTGAGATGATATTCTGATGTATTTTAAACAATTTTCCATAGCTACCTGGTTTAGAAACGAAAGAAACAGTATTAACAACATTCAAAAAGCTAAGATCATGGCATCCGGTCCCATCACTTCATGGCCAATAGATGGGGAAACCATGGAAACAGTGACAGACTTTATTTTGGGGGGATCCAAAATCACTGCAGATAGTGACTCCAGCCATGAAATTAAAAGACGCCTGCTCCTTGGAAGAAAAGTTATGACCAACCTAGACAGCATATTAAAAAGCAGAGACATTACTTTGCCGACAAAGGTCCATCTAGTCAAAGCTATGGTTTTTCCAGGAGTCATGTATGGATGTGAGAATCGAACCATAAAGAAAGGTGAGAATCGAACCATAAAGAAAGCTGAGCATCAAACAATTGATGCTTTTGACCTGTGGTGTTGGAGAAGACTCTTGAGAGTCCCTTGGACTGCAAGGAGATCCAACCAGTCCATCCTAAAGGAAATCAGTCCTGAATAGTCATTGGAAAGACTGATGCTGAAGTTGAAGCTCCAATACTCTAAGCACCTGATATGACAAGCCAACTCATTGGAAAAGATCCTGATGCTGGGAAAAATTGAAGACAGGAGGAGAAGGGGATGACAGAGAATGAGATGGTTGGATGGCATCACCGACTCGATGGACATGAGTTTGAGCAAGATCCGGGAGTTGGGTGATGGACAGGGAAGCTTGGCATGCTGCAGTCCATGGGTTCGCAAAGAGTCAGACATAACTAAGCAAATGAACTGGGATTTCTCCTTTCCATGAGCAGATAGAACAGCACAGTGATTCTCCTTCAGTGTAGAAGTTGTCTCCCATTGTCCACCCCAAGTACAGCAGGCAAATGAAAGGTAAAGTGAAAGTCCCTCAGTTGGGTCTAACTCTTTGCAATCCCTTGGACTGCATAGTCTGTGTATGGAATTCTCCAGGCCAGAATACTGGAGTGGGTAGCCTTTCCCTTCGCCAGGGGATCTTCCCAACCCAGGGATAGAACCCAGGTCTCCCACATTACAGGCGGATTCTTTACCAGCTGAGCCACAAGCGAAGCCCAAGAATACTGGAGTGGGCAGTACAACAGGAACACTACCCAATTCCGTTAAGAGGGCTTCGAAAAGAGAAATCAGGCACATCTAGAACCTGGTGAGCTGACTGGCACTCCCCTAACCAGCCCTCAAAACACTTTTCACAATGTTTTTTAAAGTAGTCGTATCAAGTCCTAAGAAATTTTGAGCCTGCATAGGCCCGACAAGCCAACTAACATAGATTTTTTTTTTTTTTTCTGTCAAAACACCAAACATTTTGCTATGAATGATACCAAGGAAATGGCCTTTCCGATTAGAGGTGTCCTTACAGGAGGAAACTTGCACACGGAGCCCTCTAGCTACCTCAAGCAATCTTGCACATCCATCATTGATAAACCTCACTGCCCTTCTCATCAAAGGAGAAAAACCACAAATTTACCTGTTACATATTTCGGTCATCACAGACTTTAGAAAATGAAATCCACCTACATTACCTTCAGACCTTTTTTCTTTTTTTTTTTAAGACATAAACAAATCCTTGGTCTTGAAAATTTTAAACAAAAAGGAATTGTAGGGAAAAAAGCAGGGAGAAATAAACAGGGTATTTAAAATATACATCATTTTTCAAGTGATTTTTAGGTTACAACTGCACATAAATTAAGAGTGGTTCAAGATGGTGGAGTACAAGGATGTGTGCTCACCTCAATGGAAACTAAAAAATACAAGAGTCAAAGCACAGTCTGTAACAGATAACTTTCTTTCACATGTGCATCTGATCTTCTGAGGGCACAGAACACTGCCATAGTTCTGGGCCTAGATCTTACACAAGCAAGAGAATCACTCCCATTTCTCAGGCAAACAAAGGTATCAGATCATTTAATCCTCTGGGATTACTTACTGAGGGCCTAATGTGTGCCCAGGCAACCTCATTCTGGTTCCAATGCCTCCTTCTGGTTCTGCAACAGCCGCAGAATTCCACAAGCAGCTCTCACTGCCTGTTGGGGGCAGGCTCTTCTCAGAAGAACAGTCTCACTTTCCCGAGGCCCTCCCTGAGTAGTTACCAGCTTTGCCTAAATCATTCTCAGAGGGCAAACTGAAAGTGGAGGCAGGGCACATTTTCTTGGCTTTCTTTATATTGGTGGATACATAGGCCTTTTATTCTCTACACAATCAAAAACGAAGTTTCAAGTCATTACCACCCATCACCTAATAATGTTCAATCTATAACCAAAGCATAGCAAGAGCTTATTGGGAGGGGAGGGGAGGGAGATCAAGCACTTCTGAGATAACTTCAGATGCTGTGAATTTCTACCATAAACTGATTTTTGAAATATGACTCTATGAAAGATATACCCTAGGATTAAAGTGTTAATCACAATTTTTTTCAGTTTTGCAACTCAGAAAGCACACCCCTATTACCACTTTATCCTGCTTAGAAATGACACTGCTTATGTATTCAGGTTTTCTTTTTTAATTTTACCATAAAAGAAAATAGGAAAAGCAACAAAGCACCAGCAACACTTAATTTCTTTCTTCACCCTAGGTCTGGCTGATGTGTCCAGATTGTCCTTTTGGTCAAGAAGTTTCTAGGAAAATGAGGAGGAAGGGTAAGGAAGTAGGAGGAGATCCCTAATAGCAATTGCTCTGGGGCATCTAAATGCTCTTTCATGAGAGGCGAGAAGCTTCATTTCAATTAGTGCACTGATATGTAACTGATTATACCACATAAACTTGGGAGTTTTTCAGAATAGAAATAGAAAGATGAAATCAGAAAGGGTTTTTGTTTTATTTTGCTGTGTTAAATCATCAGCATTCCCTGTACTGCCTCATGTAAACAACATTATCTTTTACTCTGTGAAAATGGGTCCACAATTAAGGGGAGTTGCCCAGAGCTTCACAATTGGTTAGTCCTTTTTCTCATTTCAGCCAGCCTTCCAAATAACCCTTCTGCCTCCACCAAGAGCAACTTCCCTACTTCTTTCTGTCATGTCTATTTGTACTAATATTCTAACTTCATCAACTCTGTGACACGAACTCTGTTTAGAAGGAAACAAAAGAGTTTATTCCATCACTGCATCAAAGGGATCCAGTTTCAAGACTGGACAAAGACCCTTCATTTTCAAACAAGACACTTTGGAAAAGGAGTTAGAGGTGTGTGACTTCTCACTCCATCCCTCAAGAGTAAGACTGCTGACTTATATTACATATGCAAGTTTCTAATACGGCCATGAAGGATGGCCACCAGGACCAAAGCATGTAGATGCAAATATACCAAGAGCCAGCTCAGAGGGAGACTCTAGAGACATCAATCACAGGTCCTCCGATTCTGACACCTCCAAGGTACACAGCAGAGCTTATCCATCTAAAACCTTTCCAATATCAGCCTCCTAGATGTAATTATCCTACAAAACATACCAGAATCATAGAGAAGGATTTCTCTCAGAGGGTGGAAAGAGAAATCACCTTAAAGGAAATTTTTTGTAAGTTTCTTTTGAAAGCTGAAGAATATAAAATACACAAAATGTTAACCCTTTCAAGTAACAATATATATGCTGTAAGATGAACAAATTCCCAATGATTAGAGATATATACCAAATGCCTAAATGAACTATGGATAAGATTTGAAATAATGGGGTATTGGGGAGGTGGGTAATGGAAGAGCAAAAATTGAGTTGTAATTGTTAGAGCTGGACAGGATTCTCAAGGGCCCCTTAAGTTTCTCCATTTTCATAAAATTTTCCATATGAGTATTTTTTTTAAGATGTCAGAAAACAAGATACTATGCACTACATCATGTAGATAACGCTTATGCTCTGCAAAGTGGAAAACATCACTTGAAACACTAATGGTGATGTGGATCCCACAGCTGCCACACCGTTGAGAGACTAAAAGCCACTGTTTCCCATCTTCTGGAGAAAAATTCACGCCAGGACGATGCTTCCAAAACCTTTTCAAATTACAGCTACCCTGTATCCTGAACAGGAGCTGAGAACAAAATGTTATCAGAGAAGTTGGCGCGATTCTGAGAGGGAACACAAAATAACAAGGGATTTTGGTTAAGATGTCACAAGGAGGACCCTAACTCAAACCAGAAGCATCTTTATCCCTGGTACCAACCAGACAAATACTTTCCAGGTTTGAGGGGGGCGTCCCAAAGCGAACTCAGGTCCCCACCGCTCCTGGGCGGTTTAGAGCCCCCCAGGAGCACCAGGATGGAGCTGAGACCGCGTCTCCGCTCCCGGGCGCATTTGCAGCTGCCAGCCGAGCGCCCCAGCCCCATTCCCACCGCGGCCCCAACCGCACCGAGGCAGCCGAGTCCGACGGGCGGAGGTGGCGGGAGCCTGACAAGTGGCTCGGGGGCGCCCCCTGAGGTCCAGCGGCGTCGCGGCACTTTCGGAAAACCCAAAGCCGACGTCTCCGGCTCTGACATTTTAACTTTGGTTGCAAAGCCTGCCGCTGCACCCTCTCCGGCGGCACTCTTCCAAACCACAACCCTCCTTCCCCGGGCACCGCTGCCCTTTCCCTTTTAGACCCTTTGGCTCCCGGACTACGGAATGGGCTCTTTGTTTACCTCGCAGAGAGGTTAGGCATAGGAAATGTGGAAGATGAAAACTGTCCCAGCTCGAAACAGGCGGCATCACTGGCGGTCCCATTTTGGATTTTAGGCTTCCTCAGACATCAGGAAAAAGAAAAATCCCGGCGGGCCCACTGACTGTACGCCCGAGTGTAAAGTGAACGCCAGAAGTGGAATCAGAAATTCCTTGTATTTCGCAAGGCTGCTAGACTGCTCTCTGGATGCTTCCCACTGCCCCCATTTAAGCGTGACCCTTACAAAGCTAAACCCCAATGTGTGTGTGCCTGAGCTCACTCTGCCGGCAAGTCCACGGCAAAGAAGAGTCTAGAAGGGGCAGGTGGTTAACACAAATAATGAGGAGTGGTAGAGGGAGTGTTTAGGAGTAAATGTCAAAACCGCCTCCAGCCCCCGGTGGAGGCAGGAGCCTGGTGGACAAACCCAGGCCTCGGGTCGAGTGTGGATACATGTCCTGGCTCTGCATCCGAGCTGGGATTCAGGACTGTGGCAGGAGTTCTGTGCGGTTCCAGGGACAGGAGGATGCGCAGAGGGAAAAGCGGGGTGCCGAAGAAAAGACCATGCTTTGCCTCTCTGTCCCTCGAGGCACCCACTTGCCTGCAAAGGGGACCCTCGCTGCCAATCCCCAAGAGCAAGCAAGAGCGCCAGCACCCTGCTCCAGGGCGCACGACGCAGCTGGGGGACCCGTTGCACCAAAATCTGCGCTCGGGCCACCAGGGGACAGGCGGCTGTGACCAGGGAGAGCACGTTCCTTTTTTCTGGATAACCCCCACCTCCGAATATCCAGGAGCTGGTGGATGAAAAGGCAGAAAAACGGGGGATTCCCTGTCCTTAGGAGAGCAAGATTTAAAATGAATGGTACCCTTCTTCCCACCCTTTCCCCGACTAGGAGAGGGGACGTGGCCTCCACCAGGGGAGGGGGTCGGACAGATTCAGAGCTCGGGGCTGCAGCCCGGCATAAAGGGGGCTGCAAGAGGGAAGAGGGAGGCAGCTGGCCTCTGCCCTCCCCTAGCAGAAAGAAGAAGGAGGGTCGGCCGATGGAGGGCTGGAAGTGGAGGATCGCCGAGCCGCACACCCTGCGTGTGGTGATTTATTATCTTCGTCAGTGGTCAACAGTGTTACTGTCTTAACCCGACCAGAAGGGTGCGGGTGTGGGTCCGCCAGCTGCTAACAGCCTGCAAAAAGGCAAAGACGCAGGTAGGCAGGGCGCGAGGCAGGGCTCGAGACAGAAAAAAATCCGCCCGGGAGTGAACAGCAACACAGCCGCCGACCCGTCCCCCCACCCCCTCCACTCCCCTACCCGAGCAGCCCAGCCAAGCAAAGGGGGCCGCGGGCCCGGGATGGGGGAGTCATGGATCTCCCTAAACCTCCTGCTCCCTGCTCTCCCACCGCGCCCAGGTCCCCGAGCCAGGAAGGTTCTCTCGCGCCGGCACCGAAGCGCAGCCCGCGCCCCAGCCCCAAGCTGAGGTCGTCCCTGACCCCCGAGACCCAAACGCAGGTTGCTCCCGACATCCCCAATCCTCCACGGCCAGCCTCGAGCTTTCCACTCCACGAACATCAGCCCCTCGAAAGAGTCGCGGAGCAACAAATCCAATCCCCCCTTCTGAGCTCCTTCAATCCTCGCCTGAGCGGGGAACGCACCCAGGGCCCCCACAAACGCACAGAGGCATCCCCCACAAACCCACAGAGGCATCCTCCCCATGGCCCCACTGTCCCCAACAGCCTCAGAGCTCTAGCTCTCCTGCACAGCGGCGGAGCAGCGGAACGAGTCTTCTCCCGACTCCGGCTCCCCCAGGCCCCCAAAGCCGAGCGAGAAATAGACCCCTGCGGCTCCCGTTCCTCTCCCCGGCCAGCTCTTTGCTTCCACCCTCCCCAACCAAAAGCCTCCCTAAATTACGCCGCCAGAGTCAGCGGAGCGGATCCTTCTCTCCTCCCCGGGTGCTCGACCCCCACTTAACCCTCTCCGGGGTCCCCGGGACGGGCGCCTGAGCTCCATGCCCCGGCGGAAACTCCGCTTCCCCCTCGCGCTGGCCAGGGCCGCGTCCCCTCGGCGGTCAGCACTCACCGGGGAAGCACACGACATAATGGAGCACGGAACTGGTGATTTTCAGGAACAAAATCCACCAACACGGTTCCAGTAACCTCCGCATGTCCGAAAACGCACATCGAAAAGAGGAAGGCAGGGGGGGTAAACTTGTTGAATAAGTTCTTGCCTCGGTGTGAGCCTCCGCTAAGCCCCGGCTCTTCGCCTGCTCGCCTGCTTTACGGGGCCCCCGCGCTCGGCGGCCCGAGTCCCCCTCTGGAATCTGGGAAGCCGCCGAGCGCCCCCCGGAAAATCTCAAAAAGTGGCCGAGAACGCGGAGCCACGCTGGGGACGATCCTCGGCTGAGAAGGGCTGCTTTATGTTCAAAAAGGAGCGAGTCGAGCGGGTAGGGCGAGGAGTCGGCGGGCGGCGGCGATGCCCGGAGCCCCGGGCAGCCAGAGACCGCCGGCGGCGGCGGCGAGTAGCCGAAGATCCCCAACTTGAGTCGGCAGCGGAGCCCGAGAGCCGGCGGGCGGCGGCGGGGCTGAGCGCGGCGCGGCGTCTCCGGGCTTCAGGCAGGCAGCTCCTTCCAGGGCCCCGGGAAGGAAGGAGGCATGTTTGCAAGCGGGGAAGGGGAGGGTAGAGGCGGGGGGAGAGCGAAGAGCCCCCAAAATAGAACAGCCGGAGGAAACCGAGGAAAACACAAAGGATCTCAGAGGGGCGCAGGGGCGAGGGCGCCTTCAGTCCATGCTCCTGAAAGTTGTGGCTCTGGCGCGAGCTGGGGAGGATCTGGGAGCGCGGGGCTGGAAACTAGCCATGCCTCCATACAGGAAGTAACATGTGAGCATGGATCCTGGCAGAGACTTTAAAGCCGGCGAGCGAGCGAGCAGGGGACGCGCGGCGGCGGTGGCGGCGCGCGAGCAGTGGGCGCGCGGCGACCGCGGGGACGCGCAGCCGGGCTGCCGGTCGCGGGTGCGCGCGCCTCGAGCTCTTAAAGCTGCAGCGCGGGGCTCCCGCCTCGGGCGTCCCACAACTAGGTTCTTCCCGCGCGCTGCTGAGCCGGCCAGGGCAGTTTCGGGACTGGGGACCCGCTCTGGTCGGGTCTCGGAAAGAGGGAGGAGGGCGACTGCTTTCGCGGGCCGGCTAGTCTTTGCCTGTTTCCCGTCTTTCGAGCTCCTAAAGACGCCACTCTTTGAGCGGGCTTGGCTCGGTCTCCCCCCCGCCCCCCGTCTGCGTTGCTCGCGGATGGCGAGACTCGGGGGCACCCCGGCTCGGGTTTGAGGAGAGGAAGGGGCGGCCGGCTGCGTTTATAGGGCGGCAAGGTTTCATGGTGGGTTTCTTCGCCCTGGCAGCGCCACGGCGGGGCGCGCCCTGCTCGCGCCCCCAGACCGACGAATTCCCCCGCCAGGAAACAAAGCCGAGCGGCCTTTGCACTCCGGCTCCGCTTTGCGATTTAATTTTTTTTTTTTTTTTTTTTTTTTCCTTTTCGGGCTTCCATTGGCCTTGTTCCAGGCTGGGGAGGGGTGGGGGAGGGGAGGAATACCGATCCTAGTCTTGCAAGATTCAGCCCTTTCGAGTCCCACGCCCCCTTTCCCCACAGCACGGCTGATCAGTGGCCGAGATTTCCCAACTCGCCGCTCCACGGGAGGAGGGAAGGTTCCCGCACTCCAGCCTGGTGGCGGGGAGGACGCAGGAAGTGCGCCTCTTACCCCTGGCTGGGTGAAAGCTGCGCCCCGGGGCTGGACCGATTTCCCGGCAGCTACGCGGGGAGCGGCAACCTCTTTAGCAATCGTGGAGAGGCGTCCGAGGGAAATGGGAGGACAGGGCTTATCTGTAATGAGTTTTGTCCCTTAGTTCGTGGAGAGAAAGATCTTTATCGCTTAGACGTCTAAGCGCCCTATTTTCCCCTCTTAACGCCGGTGCTAAAAGTGGGGGAGGCGGGCTTTTGATTAAACGTGTAACTGAGCCAAAGTAATTAGCCATTTGTAATTTTTGCCTAATTTTTCTGCCTCTGTTTAAACGCCATCTAGACTTGTTTTTAACTTGCCCCTGCTGCTTCATCCCACCCCGCAGGTCCCCCACCCACCCAAACAGCCCAACCGGATGCTAGGTTTTCAAATGTACAGATGTTCGAGAGCCTCCCGCAAGATGTTATTAGGGAAACACTTTCACACCCACACTTCCAGAAGAAAAACGTTTGAAAAGTTGCATTTGGGATTAAGAACTAATAAAAGCCAGGAAGTTCCCGGGGAGGGCCCGCGCTCTATCTTTAGCAAAACGGGGGTGAACACTCTCCCCCAGGATGGAGAATGAGTCGTTTGTTTGCTTTGGCATTTGGTCCTTCCTGGTTTTGTTCGAATCCGGCTCCCCCATAAATGCTCGGAGGGGGTCAGTTTTCTTGGGAGTGTTGTATTTAAGGGATGTCCATTGGTCAGTAGGAGCTTTCAGAGAGGTGCATAGGACCCCTGCGTGCCTGACTAGCTCGTTAAAAACTGAGTGATAAAATGGGGAAATCTCTGGAATTTGAATCAGGACAGAACACCTGAATAGACATACCCAAGTGACTTTCCTCTGCAAAATAACATAATAAAAACTGCCCGTTGTGGAATGCTTACCATCTACCAAGTACTGTGCTAAATTTTTTAAATTGTTCATTCTATAAATTCATCGAGCAATTATTGAGGAAGGGAAGGGGCCACTGGGGACACAGCCATGAACAACAAGAGGAGGCCTATGACCTGTGTGGACCTTCCAAAGTAAGGATTCACTCCCTCACAACCCTACAACAGTTCTTACCGCAGTAAGAATTATTCTCCCCATTGTAGACAAGGAACCTTGACAGGGGAGTAAAATAACAGATCCCCAGCTGCTGCTGCTGCTGCGGCTAAGTGTCCGATTCTGTGCGACCCCATAGAGGGCAGCCCACCAGGCTCCCCCGTCCCTGGGATTCTCCAGGCAAGAACACTGGAGTGAGTTGCCATTTCCTTCTCCAATGCATGACAGTGAAAAGTGAAAGTGAAGTCACTCAGTCGTGTCTGACTGTTAGCCACCCCAGGGACTGCAGCCTAAAAAACAGGCCCCTCTGTCCATGGGCTTTTCCAGGCAAGAGTACTGGAGTGGGTCACCATTGACTTCTTGGGATCCCCAGCTAGTGAGAAGCAAAGCTAAGATATTCAGGTCTGTCTGCCTCCATAGATGTGAAAAGGCAAAGAAATGATGGTTTGAGAAGACACTGAAATGTGGGATGAGGAGAAATGACTTCGGAGTAGGGAAAACCTCCCATGGGTTTGGAGAGTGAATTACCACTACCCTTACAATATAGAAGGCCCACAATCAAATTAACATTTAATTAGGTGAGGGCTGATGACTGTGGTGGCCCTAGGCTGAAGTATACCAGAAAGTGCTCTTGGAAGCACCAGCCCACAACCCAGGCCGCATCAGTTTCCATAATAAAATAGAATGTTACAGGCGTACCACATGAGAAGCCTTTTCATTCATTCTACAACCGACTACAGAACAGTTCATACACACCAGATACTCTATCAAGTGTTAGCGGCACAAAATGACAGGCAGTGGACCTGACAGTACTCTCCCCTGCTGATTACAACCCCCTCCCCCAGGTGATGATAGGGGCTGCATCACACAGTGCTCCAGGACGATTGGTGTGAAGGAGCCTGTGAGCGCCAACAAAGGTGTGAACAGCCCTGGGAGTGCTTATCTACCCCATGTGAAAATGAGGCTGCAGAGAGAAGGTGCTGGTTTGGGTAATAAAGTATTCCCAAATTTGGTGGCTTAAAACAATCTAGTATCCGTTTATTATCTCACAGCTCTGTAGATCAGAAGCTGGGCCACAGCGTAACTGGGTGCCTCTGTTCCAGGTCTCCCTAGGCTGAAATCAAGATGTTAGGGGTTCTCTTCTGGAGCTCAGGATCCTCTTCGAAACTCATTCACGTTATTGACAGATTTCAGTTTCTTGCTTTCATTTTATGACTTGAGTTGTTTAGAAGTATGTCTCAGCTAGAAGCTGCATTCCAGTCCCAGCCACATGGCCCCCTAACAATGTAACATCTTACCTATTTAAAACCAACAGGACAATAAAGAAAAGACAGCGTCTTTAATAAGTGGTGCTGGGAAAACTAGACAGCTGCATGTAAAAGAATGAAATTAGAACACTCCCTAACACCAAACACAAAAATAAACTCAAAATGGATCAAATACCTGAATGTAAAACACTATGTATAAACCTCCTACAGGAAAACATAGGCAGGATACCCTTTGACATAAATCGCAGCAAAATATTTTTTGACCCACCTCCTAGAGAAATTAAAAACAAAAATAATCAAATGGGGCCTAATTAAACTTTAAAGCTTTTGTACAGTAAAGGAAACCGTAAACAAAATGAGAAGACAACCCTCATAATGGGAGAAAATATTTGCAAATGAAGCAACTGATAGAGGATTAATCTCCAAAACATACAAACAGCTCATGCAGCTCAATATCAAAAAAGCAAACAACCCAATCAAAAAATGAGTCAAAGACCTAAATAGACATTTCTTCAAAGATGTCAGATGACCAACAAACACATGAAAAGATGATCAACTAAATACATCAAAAGATGCTCAACTCATCAATTTGCATTAGAAATGGAAATCAAAACTACAATGAGGTATCATCTCACACCTGTCAGAACTACTTAAAAAATCTACAAACAATAAATGCTGGAAAGGGTGTGGAGAAAAAGGAACCCTCTTGCACTGTTGGTGAAAATGTAAATTGATACAGCCACTACTGAGAACCGTATGGAGGTTCCTTAAAAAAATTAAAAATAGAATTAGTATTTGTTGCTGCTGTTGTTCAGGCATGTCAAACTCTTTGCGACCCCCTGGCCTACAGCACATCAGGCTCCTCTGTCCTTCACTGTTTCCCGGTTTGCTCAGATTCATGTCCATTGAGTAGGTGATGCCATCTAGCCATCTCATCCTCTGCTGCCCCTTTCTCCTTTTGGCTTCAATCTTTCCCAGCATGAGGGTCTTTTCCAATGAGTCATCTCTTCCCATCCGGTGGCCAAAGTATTAAAGAACTACCATATGACCCAGCAATCCACCACAGGGCATATACCCAGAGAAAACCATAATTCCAAAAGACACATGAACCCAATGTTCACTGTAGCACTATTTACAACAGCCAGGACATGGAAGCAACCTAAATGTCCACCAGGAGAGGAATAGATAAAGAAGTTATGGTACATATATACAATGGAATGTTACTGAGACATCAAAAGGAATGAAACTGGGTCATCTGTAGAGACATGAATGGACCTAGAAGCTGTTATACAAAGTGAAGTAAGTCAGAAAGAGGAAAACAAATATTGTATATTAACACATATATGTGCAATTTAGAAAAATGGTATAGACGATCTTATTATAAAGCAGAAATAGAGACACAGATGTAGAGAACAAATGTATGGACACCAAGGGTTTGCGGGGAGGCAATGAATTGGGAGACCAGATGTGATATGTATACATTATTGATTTTGTTGTTGTTTAGTCGCTAAGTCCAACTCTTGAAACCTCATGAACTCTTGCTGGCCGGACTTCTCTGTCTGTGGGATTTCCCAGCTAAGAATACGGGAGAGGGTTGTCATTTCCTTCTCCAGGGGATCTTTCCAACCCAGGGAATGAACCTGAGTCTTCTGTATTGGCAGGCAGATTCTTTACCACTGATAACCAGGGAAGCCACACTATTGATACGATGTATCAAATAGATAACTGATGAGAACCTACTGTATAGCTCAGGGAATCCTACTGTATGCTCGTGGTAACTCAAATGGAAAGGAAATCCAGAAAACAGGGGATATATGTATATGTATAGCTGATGCATTTTGCTGTATGGTAAAACTAATAGAACATTGCAAAGCAACCATAGTCCAGTAAAAATTAATTTAAAAAATAAATAAAAATAAAACCAACAAGAGAATCTCCCTCCAGTTTGCTGTGAAGGAATTTTGGGGATGACAATTCCAACACTTTGGCATATGATGTAACCTAATTAAGGGCTGACTATCCTTTCACATTCACAGGTCTCACCCATATAAGAAGAGGATTATATACCAGGGGTAAGAATCTTGAGGATCACCTTAGAATTCTTCCTATCATGGTGCTGTTGATCTCTTTGAGTATTGCATCTTCAGTCACTAAGTTATGTCCAACTCTTTGCGACCCCACAGACTATAACCTTTCAAGCTCCTCTGTCCATGGGATTTTCCAGGCAAGCATACTGGAGTGGGTTCCCATTTCCTCCTCCAAGGTATCCTCCTGACCCAGGGATCGAATGCTCATCTCTTATGTCTTCTACATTGGCAGCTGGATTCTTTACCACCGGAGCACTTGGAAAGCCCCTGTTTTGAGTACAGACTGATAGTGAAAGGCAACAGCTCCCAAGCCAGTCTCTTTGGGTTCTGATACTTACATCTGCTTGAATATGGGCAACTTAACCACTTAACTTTTCATCATTGAGTGCCTCAGTTTCCTCATGTGTCAACAGGGAATAATAACTACTGCTGCTGCTAAGTCGCTTCAGTTGTGTCCGACTCTGTGCAACCCCACAGATGGCAGCCCATCAGGCTCCCCCGTCCCTGGGATTCTCCAGGCAAGAATACTGGAGTGGGGTGCCATTGCCTTCTCCAATAATAACTACACCCACACTTAAATCGAGAAGATTAGAAGGAGTTAAACAGAACAAAGTAATTTGAGCAGTGCCAGGTTCCTAATAAGCAATTAATAAACATAAACTATTACTGTTATCTTCTTAATAAGCTTTAGAAATAAGGAGTGAACATCTGTTATTTTTTTACCTGCTCAGCTCCCATTTCTTTTCTTCTAAGAAATGCATTCCAGCTTACTGTGTGCTAATCTCCCAGATGGTCTTGGGAGGCCTAACCCCTTCTTCCCCCCATCTCTACCCTCTGCCTCTCTGCCTCACTGGCTCACCTCACCTGTCCCAGCTTGACTGTTTGGACCATCTCAACCTTCTGGCTTGACTGACTTAGATATGGCTACGTGTTTCTACCTGGTCCAGTGAAAGTCAAATTTCCTCCTGGGTGTATCCAACCTGGATGAACTTCAGCCTCAAGAAGCAAGGAGGCTTGAGAAGAACCTGCTTGGGTGAAGCTGACACACAGAGGAAAGTGGGGTGGGGTGTGGGAATGCTAGGGGCCAACAAACCTCTGATGTCATCACTTGTGTCTTTGGGTTAATCTTACTGAAACCCAGGTCAGATGCTGGACTTTTCCGTTTCTTAAGCTGCTAAATTCCTTTGTTTCTTTTTACCACTTTAATTTGGGTTTTTATTCAATTGGAACTAAAAACTTGAAACCTGAGACCTATGGGAAAAGATCAGTGAAATATCCACATTTTATATTTTTTTAATAAATAAAGAATCATGACCTCTTAGAATTAAGTAATTTACCTGAGGTGATTAAGATAATAAACAACAGAAGACTCGAGCTTCTGACACCCAACCTACAGTAGCAATCATGTCTTTCTTGTGTAAAAAAAATCAGTCCAAAATTTAGTCACTTGAAACAATAGCCATTCTGTTTGTTTCTGATTCTGTAGGCCAGTAGTTTGGGCTGAGCTCAGCTAGGCAGCCCTGCTAGTTTTGTCTGAGGTCACACATGCAGCTATGGCACCAGCATCCAGAGGCTCAACTAGGTCTGCACAGGACAAGATAACCTCAGTCACATGCCTGCCAACTGGTGTTGGCTGTTGGCTGAGGCCTCTCAGATCTCAGCCAATGACTTCTCCAGTAACCTCTCTCAGACTTATTCACACAGAACTCTCGGGCCAGTAGGACAGAAGGTGGAAGCTGCAAGGCATCTTGAGATCTAGACTTAGCAGTGGCATTACATCACTTCCACAGCATTTTTAAAAAATATTTACTTATTTGGCTGTGCTGGGTCTTACTTGCGGTGTGTGGAATCTAATTCCCTGACTAGGGATTGAACCTAAGCGCCCCGCATTGGGAGCACGGAGTCTTAGCCGCTGGACCACCAGAGAAGTCCCTTCCGGAGCATTTTGTTGGTTAAAGCAAGTCTAAAAGCCCAGATGCAGGGGAAGGTGGAAATAGGCCCTAGTCCTTGAGGGGAGTAGGCTTCCCAGGTGGCACAGTGGTCAAGAATCTGCCTGTCAATGCAGGAGACATAGGAGGTGGGGGTTCGATCCCTGAGTCGGGAAGATCCCCTGGAGAAGGGAATGACTACCCACTGCAGTATTCTTGCCTGGTAAATCCCATGGACAGAGGAGCCTGGTGGGCTACAGTCCATGGGGTCACAAAGAGTCGCACATGACTGACCAACAACAGATAGGCACAGAGGGAAAATGATGTGCAAACACATGGGAAGAAGTTGGCCGTGTGACTGGAGGGATGCATCTACAAGCTGAGGAACACCAAGGATTGATGGCAAATACCAGAAACTAGGAAGAGGTAAAAAAAGATTTCCCCTCCATGTTTCAGAGGGAGCACGGCCCTGCCGACACTTTGATTTTGGACTCCAAGCCTCCTGAACTTTGAGACAATACATTTGTGTTGTTTTAAGCAACCCAATTTGTGGTGCTTTGTTACAGCAACTCTAAACAGAGCCCTTAAATGGTTTTCATGTGTAGACAAATCACAGTTGTGACCGTATTTTCCACCTCACAAATGAATGTTTGCAAAACTGTACAGAAAACCTATTCTAGTCATTCTGACTTTGCATTTTGAGGCGATGTTTTATTTTAGGAGAA
This sequence comes from Bos indicus, assembly GCF_029378745.1. Lineage (NCBI taxonomy): Eukaryota > Metazoa > Chordata > Mammalia > Artiodactyla > Bovidae > Bos > Bos indicus. The sequence continues at coordinate 39,704,244 of NC_091781.1, forward strand.
AAGAAATTTAGACAGCATAACTGCTTATTCTGAAAAAACTGACAAAGAAAAACCTCAAAGTCCTCTAATAATAATGATATCCATTATTACATAAAACTCTATATCCAGCTGCCTAAACAGAATAAACAAGTAGTGGGGCTAGTTTAATATACTATTTCAGAAGTCAGATTCAATACTAACAGCAAACATGACTGATGAGGCTCTTTTTTTTAATGAGTAGGAAGCCTAAAACAAATCAGTTGGAGCCAAGAAAGGAAGTTATCGATTTGACACTGCTTGCAAAGTCAAGACTCTGGGTTAGACTGAGTGTATGGGCTCCATGTAGTGTAGTGTAGTGTAGTGTAGTGTAGTGTAGTGACGCCTCCATGCACCGGCTCAAGGTCTCATGGTTCTGCTTTCCCTTACTTTGATTTCCTTGACTGGCTCCTGTGACTCCTGTTCTCAAAAAAGGATCTTCCCCAGTATCCATATTGATTCCCCTGGATATATTTTGATATCCCTCTCTTGAGTCCCATAACTGCCTGGACCAAAGTACTGGACTTGACCAGCCTGGTGATGGAGGCAGGACTCCCTTTTGATTTCCATCACATTAGAAGAACAAAGAAAAGAAACTTCTTGACAACAGTCTTTTCAGATTGGAAAGATTATTATCCCTATTTTAAGGGAACAATGGGAATAATTATAGATGAAAGTAAAGGGTGGAGAGGTTAGGTACTTTGATGTGAGGCTAACAAGGAGCTGGGGATTAAAGCAGTTCGGTCACTGGAGTAACTTAGGCTCAGACATAAGTCCTGAAACCTACTTACCAGACCTAAATGCTAAAGGAGTCAGAGCCAAAAATCATAATAACATGACTCAAAAACATCATAGATCCAGAGTAATCAGAGATGGTGATAACAATTCATGAACAAGAAGCCTCATCACAGTATTTCCAGGTAAAGAGTAGAAAAAAATTAATGTTCAACTGTGGAGGGGGGTCAATTAAATAATTATTTCCCTGTTTAGTGGAATATTATGCTGTTATTCACAATAAGACTTTCCTGGTGGCTCAGAGGTTAAAGCATCTGCCTGCAATGCAGGAGACCTGGGTTTGATCCCTGGGTCGGGAAGATCCCCTGGAGAAGAAAATAGCAACCCACTCCAGTATTCTTCCCTGGAGAATCCCATGGATGGAGGAGACTGGTGGGCTACAGTCCACGGGGTCAAAAAGAGTTGGACACAACTGAGCGACTTAACGAACTAACTGGACACAACTGAGCGACTTAACGAACTAACTAACTAATTCACAATAATGCTTTGACATTGAATGTGTTAAACACTAAAATATTTTTCATACAGCTGTAAAAATCTTTTCCACAATTTCAGAAAAAAATATGAAATAATGTGAAAGCCGTGGGTTTAGTTTTTTCTGTTTGATATTTTTCCATTAGTGAAGCAGAATCCCTATTTTTTTCCTGAAATGGCTGATTTTTCAGACCTATAAAATGTCTTGGCAACCCAACCTCTTAAAAAAGCAAACAAGGAAGAAAATTTACATATAAAGTATTCCTGGGACTTGCCTAGGGGTCCAGTAATGTAAGACTCCTGGTTCCCAAGGCAAGGGACCTGGGTTCAATTCCGATCGGGAACTAGATCCCTCATACTGCAACAAGATCCCACGTGCTGCAACTAAGGCCTGGTGCAGCCAAATAAATAAGCAAACATTTGTTTAAAAAAGGTGTGCGTGTGCGTGTTCAGTCTATCTAGTCGTATACGACTCTTTGCAACCCCATGGACTGTAGCCTGCCAGGCTCTTCTCTTCATGGGATTCTCCAGGCAAGAATACTGGAGTGGGTTGCCATGCCCTCCTCCAGCAGATCTTTCTGACCCAGGGATCAAATCTGCATCTCCTGCATTGAAGGTAGATTCTTTACTGCTGAGTCACCAGGGGAGCTCTTAAATAAGGTATTGCTTAATAATACTAAATTTTGGTAACATGCAGTGAAAAAGGTACTCTTGTATATCAGTGGAAGACAAATTGTAGATGTTCTGAAAGACAAATGGTCAGTGTGTATCAAAAACCTCAAAAACATTTGTATTATTTGACCCCAAATTAAACTTAGTACACTTAAAACAGAGATAATCAGAGACAGGGTTTCCCAGGTGGCTCAGTGGTAAAGAACACGCTGGCCAATGCAAGAGACACAAGAGATTCTGGTTAGACCCTTGGGTCGGGAAGATCCCCTAGAGTCAGAAATGGCAACTGGTTCCAGTATTCTTGCCTGAAGAATACCATGTACAGAGGAACCTGGCAGGCTACAGTTCATGGGGTTGCAAGGACATGACTGAGTGACAAAGTGCACACACTCAAACACACATACACACAATCAGAGATAACCATAAATGCCTCAAAAATATTTACAAAGATATTCTTTGCAAAAATATTTAAAATCCAAGTTGTATATAACAGTATGTTGAAACACCTACCAAAGATTACTGCATAGCCATTTAAATGATGTTTACGAAGACACTTTATATATATAAAATGACTGGGAGAAAATACACTGCAACCTTTTAAATGTTTATCTTAGGTTGGTAAAATTACCACTGATTTTTATTTTCTTCTTTACATGTCTAACACATTTGCACTTATCTATGAGGAACTTATTTTTTCAAAACAGAAACATTTGTAGTGGCAACATAGATATCCCTCATTTTTGTCCCCCAAACAACAAAAATTTGGCATTCATCCACAAAAGGGTTGTGGGATACAGCACTATACACCAAGGCACCTGGAAGGTGCCATGTACTGGGTAAACCATAGTCCGACCTCAGTCCTGACTGTGACTGAAGTAGCCTGTGAACATGCTCCAGCCCCTCTCAGTGACATTTGGGAACTCCTGGAAAACACTTGGAAAATCTCCCATGAATGACAGAGCCTATATGGGAGTTCATGTTTCCAGAGGAGAAGTTACAGCATACCACTGGAGGAAAAAAAGTAATTTATATATATATATATATATATATATATATATATATATATATATATATGAGTGTAGACGCACTGGAATGGGTAATTAATAAAGACTGGAGAAGGTGTCTCCTACGAGAAATGCAAAAGTGAAGTCGCTCAGTCATGTCCAACTCTTTGCGACCCCATGGACTGTAGCCTACCAGGCTCCTCCATCCATGGGATTTCCAGGCAAGAGTACTGGAGTGGGTTGCCATTTCCACTAGAAATGCAAAGACAGCAACAAAAACATTAAGGAACTTGGAAAGATCAAGGAAACATGAAATCTTCAAAGAATCACAATAATCTTTTTATAACCAAAGCCATAGACATGGAGATCAGAAATGTACTGGATAAAGAATTCAAATAGATATTTTAAAGAAACTCAATGAGCTATAAGAAAATACAGAAAGATAATTCACTGAAGTCAGAAAAACAATAACAAAGTGAGAAATTTAAGAAAGAGATAGGAATCATAAAAGAAAAAAAAGAATTAAACAGAAATTCCAGGGCTGAAGAATACAATGAATAAAACTTCAAACTGTGACAGAGTGCGTCAATATCAGAATAGATCAAGTCAGAATAAAGAATCTGAGGCAGAAGACAGGAACTTTGACATTATCCAATCATTGGGAAGCAAAGGAGAAAAAATGAAAAAGAATGAAGAACGCCTATATGATATATGAGATACTAGCAAAAGAAGCAAACTGCAAATTATTGAAGTTCCAGATGGAAAGGGGGAAAGAAAACTTAGCTAAAGAAATAATGGCTGAGAGTTTTCCAAATCTGGGCAGAGATTTGGATATCTAACCTCACAAACTTCAAAAGTCACCAAACAAACCAAACAAAATCAATTTGAAGAGAACTTGTCCGAGACAAATTATAATAAAATATCAAAAAAAAAAGAATCTTTAAAGCAGTAAGAGAAAAAAATCTTGTAATTTAAAGTGATCCCCCATAAGGTTACCAGCAGATTTCTCAACATAAATCTTATACATCGAAAGAGAGTGAGTTGATATATTCATGATATATTCAAAGTTTTGAAAGAAAAAAACAAAAAAACTGCCAACCAAGAGTACTTCCCTGGGCAAAGCTGTCCTTCAGAGATAAAGAAGACAGAAAGATTTTCTTAGACAAACTAAAGCTAAGAGAATTCACCACCACTAGATCTGCCTTAAGAGAAATGCTGCAGGAAATTCTTTAAGCTGAAATGGAAAGATGATAATTAGTTATATGAAAATATACAACATACTGATAAAGGTAAGTATACAGTCAAACTCAGAATACTATCATATTTTAATCTGCTGAAGTGTTAACCAATTAATTCTAGTATAAAAGTTAAAGGAAAAGAGTATTAAATATAATCATAGCTACAATAATTTGTTAATGTATACACAGTACAGAAAGAAATAAATTTTGACATAAAAAAATGAAATAAACTAAACCCCCAAACCAAAAAAATAAAAACAATAAAGGGCAAGGGAATAAAAGGGTAGAGTCTTTGTATGTGTTTGAAATTAAGTACTTACCAGTGTGTAATAGACTATTACAGCTATGGGATGTTTCATGGAAGCTTCACAGTAACTATACAAAGCAAAAATCTACAATACATTCACAAACAGTAAAGAGAAGAGAATCCTAATACTAGGATTCAGATCAGATCAGATCAGATCAGTCGCTCAGTCGTGTCCGACTCTTTGCGACCCCATGAATCGCAGCACGCCAGGCCTCCCTGTCCATCACCATCTCCTGGAGTTCACTGAGACTCAAGTCCATGAAGTCGGTGATGCCATCCAGCCATCTCATCCTCTGTCGTCCCCTTCTCCTCTTGCCCCCAGTCCCTCCCAGCATCAGGGTCTTTTCCAATGAGACAACTCTTCGCATGAGGTGGCCAAAGTACTGGAGTTTCAGCTTTAGCATCATTCCTTCCAAAGAAATCCCAGGGCTGATACGCTTGGGATACTAATACCCCCAAATCATCAAATCACAAGAAAGGCGGCAACAGAGGTAGAAAGGAAAAACTACGAAACAGCCAGAAAACAATAATATGGCACCAGTAAGTCCTTGGGTGCTGTGCTCAGTTGCTTCAGTCGTTTCTCTTTGTGACCCCATGAACATAGCCCACCAGGCTTCTCTGTCCAAGGGATTTCCCAGGCAAGAATACTGGAGTGGGTTGCCATGCCCTACTCCAGAGGATCCTCCCAACCCAGGGATCAATCCTACATCTCCTGTGTCTCCTGTGTTGCAGGCCAATTCTTTACCTGCTGATCATCCCAGGAAGCAGTAACTCCTTCGTGATGGTGGTTTAGTCACTAAGTCGTGTCCGACTCTTGGGCCCCCATGGACTGTAGCCTGCCAGGCTCCTCTGTCCATGGGGTTCTCTAGGCAAGAATACTGGAGTGGGTTGCCATTTCCTTCTCCAGGGAATCTTGACCCAGGAATTGAACCTGGGTTTCCTGCATTTCAGGCAGATTCTTTACCAGCTGAGCTATGAGGGAAACCCTTACTTATCAGTAATTGCTGTAAATGTAAATGAACTGAATTCTCCAATCTAAAGACTGGATTAATGTATTAAAAACAACAAAAAAAGCAGACCTGTCTATGTACTGCCTACAAAAGACTCACTGCAGCTTTAAGGAAACACATAGGCTCAAAGTAAGTGAATGGAAAAAGATATTTTATGCAAGTGGAAATCAAAAGAAAGCAGAGGTACCTATACTGAGACAACATAGACTTTAAGCCAAAAAATGGTAATTAGAGACAAAGAGGAGCATTATATAGTTACAAAGCGGTCAACTTATTAAGAGAGATAACCATCATAAATATATACACATCCAATATCAGCATACCTAAATATGTTGAGCAAATATTAACAGATTTCAAAGGAGAAACACACAGTACAATAATAGTAGGAAACTTCAATTTGCCCCTGTCACCAATGCACAGATCATCCGCACAGAAAATCAACAATGAAATATTAGACTCGAACCATTCTTTCACTCAAATTGACTTAGCAGACATGTATAGAATGTACTGTATTGTAGAGTACAGATGTAGAACATTTCCAGCATTGCAGAAAGTTCTACTGGATTGGACCAGGATATATTTAACAAATGTGCAGAAGTGATTCAATGGAAGAAGGACAGTCTTTTCAACAAAAGGCTGGAGCAGTTGTGTATCCACAGTTTAATCATATATATACATATATATATATTATATTAAATTTAAAGTCAATAAATTTAATTTAATTATATATATATAACTAAAGTAGGATGCAAATGAACTTACCTAGTAACAAAGAAACAGACTTACAGACACAGAGAATGGACTTGTGTTTACCAAGGAGGAGGTAGGGAGGGGTGGAGTGGGAGTTTGGGGTTAGTAGATAAAACCTAACTATATAGAATGGGTAAACAGCAACATCCTACTGTACAGTGCAGGGAACTGTATTCAACATCCTGTGATAAACATAATGGAAAATTATATGGAAAAAGAATGTAGTTATTGTATAACTGAATCTCTTTGCTATACTGCAGTTGATTCACAACATTGTAAATCAACTATACCTCCATTAAAAAATTATATATATCTATAAAAAGAATAAACCTATGCTTAAACTTTACAATTTGCATAAAAAGTAATTAAAATGGATCATAGATTTAACTGTGAAATATAAAAGTATAAAATTTTAGAGGAAAAATTAGAAAACCTTCAGAGTTCAGGGCTAAGGAAAGAGTTGTTAGAAACAACACCAACAGCCAAATCCAAAAAAAAAAAAAAAAGACATTGATTAAATTTGACCTCATCAAAAATTTAAAACTTTTACTCTCTGAAAACTCATAAGACGAGATTGAGAAGATAAGGTACAGAGTGAGAGAAAATATTTACACACCATATATCCAACAGAGCTCTAGTATCTAAAATATTTAAAGACGTTTCAAAACTCCAGAGTAAAAACAAATAAACCAATTAGAAAATGAACAAAAGCAATGAAGAGACATTTCACCCAAGAGAATATATAGATAGCAAATGGAATTTTTCTGTATCTTGACTGTATCACCATCAGTATCCTGGTTCTAATATTATATTATTATAGTTTCAGTAGATGTTACCATTGGGAGAAACTGGGTAAAGGGTATCTGAGACCTCACATTATTATTTTTCTGTTTTACTTTTTAACAACAGCTTTATTGAGATATAATTCACATATCATAAATTTTTAAATTCAAAAATGAGCAAGTCACCTTCAGTGGCTTTTAGTGTACTCAGGAGCTTGTTCGACCATCACTCCTATTTAATTCCAGAATATTTTCATCAACCTCAGAAGAAACCCTGTACCTATTAAGCACTTATTCCCTATCCCCCATCACCTTATCTTCTAGCTTCTTGCAAGCCCCAACGGGCTTTCTGTCTTGTGGATTTGTCTGCTGTGGTCATTTCACAGAAATGGAACCACACACTAGGTGACTTTTGTGTGTGGCCTCTCTCACTTAGCATAAAGTTTTTAAGGGTCATCTGCCTTGTAGCATATATCAGTACTTCATTTCTCTTTATGGCCGAATATTATTTCATTCTCTTGATATACCATATTTTATCCATTCATCAGTTGATTATCCATTCATCGGTTGATGACTATTTGGGTCATTTCTACTTTTCAGCTATTATGAATAATGCTATCATGAGTATTTGTACACAGATTTTTGTGTGGACATATATTTTCATTCCCTTGGGTATATATTAATGAATGGAATTGTTGGGTCATACTGTAAAACTATGTTTTATACTTTGAGGAATTCTGTTATTTGTTATAACTATGTATCAGTATACACTTATCTGAAAATAATGCTTAATTTTTAAAAAATAAGTTGCAAACATTAAAGAATATCTGATTCAATTTTTAGACAGTAACAAGCACATGCATATGTTACTGGCTACACATAAGATCTAAGTTTTAAAGCAGTGTTTGCCAAACTTGGCTGCATATTAGAGTCACTGAAAGAGTTTTCAAAAATCTTGAGTCAGAGGTCACAACCCTGATCCGTACAGGTAGATCACAGATGTCAATATTTTCAAAACTTCCTAGGTGATTCTAATTTGCAGCAATGTTTGACAAATACCATTATAGACAGTACATATAAAATTTTATTAGTATGGTTATGTGATAATATAATGAATAATATTGCAGGTAATTTATATATACTATTTTTTACATTTTGTTGTTTAAATTTCTTATAACTTGTGTATACTACATGTACAATCTCAAAAATAAAGCTATTTCTAAACTTTAGTAACAATTTACTATTGTGATGTAAATCTAGGAATATTTACTAAAACAACTATAGAAACTTACACAGTGATTTAATTTTACTGTATAATTTCTATCTTCACTGCTTGTGAAATAGGAGAGAACTTTATTCTTTTGTGTAAGCTTTCCTATTCACAACATTCAGAAATTATTGTACTTTCTTAGGAATTGTCATAGTACTTGTTTGAACCTGTAAATACTAGTCAGGACTCAAGTTACAGAAACCCAACTCAAACTGGCTTAAACAAAAAAATGGGACTTTACTCAAAAATTGAGTCCAGCAATGTATAATAAGAATAATATACCATTTTTAAGTATAATTTATCCCAGGAATACAAGACTGATTCAATATTTGAAAAATCAGTCATTATATTTCATCTTATTAACAGACTAAAGAAGACTACATGGTGATATTAATTAAAGCAGAAATAGGATTTGACAAAATTCAACAGCCGTTCATGATTTAAAAAAAAAAAAAAACTCTTAGAAAACTAGGAAAAAAGGAAAACTCTTTAATCTGATAAAGAGCATCTACCAAAAAATCAACAACTAAAGTCATATTTTGTATGAGTAAATTGTAAGAGACTAAATTCTTTGCCCTCAAGGCACACAACAAGGCAAGGATATCCACTCTCATCACTCTTATTCACCATTATCCGAGACACCTTAGACAGTGCAAAAAAGGCATACGTATTAGAAAGCAAGACATAAAACTTCCCCTATTTTGATGATGACATGTTTGTCTATATAGGGGTCCCCTGTGCATGTTAATTTGCTTCAGTCGTATCTGGCTTTTTGAGAACCTAAGGACTGAGCCTGCCAGGCTCTTCTATCCACAGGATTCTCCAGGCAAGAGTATTGGGGTGGGTTTCCACACCCTCCTCCAGGGCATCTTCCCAACCCAGGGATCGAACCTGAGTCTTTTATGTCTCCTGCATTGGCAAGTGGGTTCTTTACCACCAGCACCACCTGGGAAGCCCAAGGAATCTACAAAAAAAGTTTCTGGTGCTAATAAATCAATTTATAAAGGACAAGGTCAACCTACAAAATTAACTTTTATGTTTTCACATAAGCAGTGAATAACTGAAAACTGATATTCAAAAACTTATTTACAATACATCTAAGAAAATGAAATACCTTGGTATAAATCTAACGAAATGTGCAAGATAGTATGCTGAAAACTAATCGACAATGGAAGACACCAAAGTAGAGCTGAATAAATGAGAGACATATCACGTTCATCGATTGGAACAGTCATTACAGTTAAGATGTAAATTTTCAACAAATCTATAAATTTAATGCATTTCTTTAATATTTTTTATTTTTAAAAACATTTTATTGAATTATAGTTGATTTATAATACTGTGATAGTTTCAAGTGTACAGCAAAGTGATTCAGTTATACATATTTGTAAAAAATACATGTATTCTTTTTTTTACATTCTCTTCCATTATAGGTTACTTCAAGACACTGAGTATAGCTCCCTGTGCTATACAATAGGTCCTTGTTGGTTAGCTGTTTTATATATAGTAGTGTGTATATTTTAATCCCAAACTACTAATTTAATGCATCTCCAATCAAAATCCAAGCAGGACTTTTTGTAAATACAGACAAGGTGGCTCTAAATGTATGGGGAAAAAATGAAATAGAATAAGCAACTAACTATGAAAAGGAAGAATAAAGTTGGAAGTTCACACATTGCTTGATTGTAAGATGCACTATAAAACTACACTAATCAAGGCAATATGATATCAGTGGAGGTATATACACATAGAAGAGTAAAATATATAGAACAGAGATCCCAGAAATAGACTTACATCAGCATGGCAAATTGATTTTCACAGAAATGCAAAGACTATTTAATATAATGTCAGTAGTAAAGACAATTTTTTCAACAAATGGAATGAAACTATTGGACAACCATATGCAAAAAAAAAAAAAAAGTCCTCAGTCTAAACCCCACACCTTAACCAAAAATTAACTCAAAATGGTTTATAAATACAGAATGGTGGTTGCCGTGGGGGCGGAAATCAGGGGAGGGCTGGAGTGGAAGACTGGGGTTAGTAGATGTATGCTTTTAATATAGGATAGATAAACAACAAGGTCCTATGCCTAGCACAGAGAACTATATTTAATATTCTATGAAAAACTGTAATGGAAAAGCATATTAAAAAAGAAAAGAAGGTGTATCCATGTGTAACTGAATCACTTTGCTGATTACAGAAGTGATTAACACAACACTGTAAATCAACTAAACTTGAATTAAAAAATAAAATAATAAATGGGGCATAAATCTATAGGTAAAACATAATAAAAAATTCAGAGGTCAGAATCTTTTCCATCTTGAGTTAGACAAAGAGTTCTTCAATAAGACACCAAAACACCAAAAGTCCATAAAAAGGAAAAAATGGTTACCAAGACTTTATCAAAATAAAAAACTTGTCATCAAGATAAGAAAGATACTGTTAAGAGAATGAAAAGTCAAGCTAAAGATTCTGAGAAAATATTTACAAATTACATATCCAACAAAACACTTGTATCTAGAATTTTTAAAGAATTCTCAAAACTCAACAAGGAAACAAGCAGAAATGTGCAAAACAAATGAACAGACATTTCACCAAAGAGGATATATAGATGACAAGTAAACATGTGAAAAGTTGTTCAACATTATAATCCATTATGAAAATGAAAATTAAGTTATAATAACTAAAGAGCCTCTTGATGAAAGTGAAAGAGGAGAGTGAAAAAGTTGGCTTAAAGCTCAACATTTGGAAAACTAAGATCATGGCATCTAGTCCCATCACTTCATGGGAAATAGATGGGGAAGCAGAGGAAACAGTGTCAGACTTTATTTTTCTGGGCTCCAAAATCACTGCAGATGGTGACTGCAGCCATGAAATTAAAAGACACTTACTCCTTGGAAGGAAAGTTATGACCAACCTAGATAGCATACTGAAAAGCAGAGACATTACTTTGCCAACAAAGGTCCGTCTAGTCAAGGCTATGGTTTTTCCAGTGGTCATGTATGGATGTGAGAGTTGGACTGTGAAGAAAGCTGAGTGCTGAAGAATTGATGCTTTTGAACTGTGGTGTTGGAGAAGACTCTTGAGAGTCCCTTGGACTGCAATGAGATCCAACCAGTCCATTCTAAAGGAGATCAGTCGTGGGTGTTCTTTGGAAGGAATGATGCTAAAGCTGAAACTCCAATACTTTGGCCACCACATGCGAAGAATTGACTCATTGGAGAAGACTGTGATGCTGGGAGGGATGGGGGGCAGGAGGAGAAGGGGAGACAGAGGATGAGATGGCTAGATGGCATCACCGACTCGATGGACGTGAGTCTGAGTGAACTCCGGGAGTTGGTGATGGACAGGGAGGCCTGGCGTGCTGCTGTTCATGGGGTCGCAAAGAGTCAGACACGACTGAACGACTGAACTGAACTGAACTGAACTGAAGGTATCACTGTACACCTATTAAAATGACTTAAAAAAAGATTGGCAATACCTAGTAGTGGGTAGGATGCCTGGCACATGAAACTCTCATCTGTTGCTGGTAGGGACTGGAATGCAAAAGTACAAAGTCAAGTGATACCTGGAGCCACAGACAAATTTGGCCTTGGAGTACAAAATGAAGCAGGGCAAAAGTTAACAGAGTTTTGTCAAGAGAACACACTGGTCATAGCAAATCGCTCTTCCAATAATACAAGAGATGACTCTACACATAGTGAAAAAGTGAAATCTCTCAGTCGTGTCCAACTCTTTCCGACCCTATGGACTGTAGCCTACCAGGCTCCTCCGTCCATGGGATTTTCCGGGCAAAGGTACTGGAGTGGGTTGCTATTCCAAATGATCAATACCGAAATCAGATTGATTATATTCTTTGCAGCCGAAGATGGAGAAGCTCTATACAGTTAGCAAAAACAGGACCTGGAGATGACTATTACTCAGATCATTAGCTCCTAATTGCAAAGTTCAGACTTGAAGAAACTTGGGAAAACCACTAGGCCGTTCAGGTATGATCTAAATCAAATTCCTTATGATTATACAGTGGAGGTGATGAACAGGTTCAAAGGATTAGATCTGGTAGAAAAGTACCTGAAGAACAATGGACAGAGGTTCGTAACCTTGTATAGGAGGTGGTGACCAAAACCATCTGCAAGAAAAAGAAATGCAGGAAGGCAAAGTGTTGTCCGAGGAGGCTTTACAAATATGTGAGAAAAGAAGAGAAGGGAAAACAAGGGAGAAAGGGAAAGATATACCCAACTGAATGAAGAGTTTCAGAGAACAGCAAGGAGAGATAAGAAGGCCTTAAATGAACGATGCAAAGAAGTAGATGAAAACAACAGAATGGGAAAGACTAGAGGACTCTTCAAGAAAATGAGAGATATCAAGGGAAAATTTCACGCAGAGATGGGCCAAATAAAGAACAGAAATGGTAAGGACCTAACAGAAGCAGAAGATATTAAGAGGAGATGTTAGAATACACAGAAGAATTATACAAAAAAGGTGGTAATGACCATGATAACCACGATGGTATGGTCACTCACCTAGAGTCTGACATCCTGGAATATGAAGTCAAGTGAGCCTTGGGAAGCATTACTATGAAAAAGCTAGTGGAGATGATGGAATTCCAGGTGAGCTATTTAAAATCCTAAAAGGCTGCACTCAATATGTCAGCAAATTTGGAAAACTCAGCAGTGGCCAGAGGACTGAAAAGAGTAGTTTTCATTCCAGTCCCAAAGAAGGGCAATGCCAAAGAATGTTCAAACTACCATACATTTGTGTTCATTTCCCATGCAAGCAAAGAAAAGAAAGTGAAAGTCGCTCACTGACTCAACAGACATGGGTTTGGGTGGACTTCGGTAGTTGGTGATGGACAGGGAGGCCTGGCGTGCTGCGGTTCATGGGGTCGCAAATTAGTCGGACACGCCTGAGTGAGTGAACTGAACTGAACTCTCCAACTTTTGTCTCTCTTATTCTAGGCTGGATTTATTCTAAGCTTGGCCTTCCCTTTGATGGAAGTGACTAGCATTTGACCAACTTGAGTCCATTGTCTTCCTGGAATTTTGGACCAAGCCACCCTTCAGCCAAAAGATGGAATATGCTGACTGGCTAAGCCAGGTCACGTGCCTACTGCTATCAGAAAGAGAGACAGCAATAATAAGGGGCAACTGGACATGGAACAACAGACTGGTTCCAAATAGGAAAAGGAGTATGTCAAGGCTGTATATTGTCACCCTGCTTATTTAACTTATATGCAGAGTACATCATGAGAAACGCTGGACTGGAAAAAACACAGGATGGAATCAAGATTGCCGGGAGAAATATCAATAATCTCAGATATGCAGATGACACCGCCCTTATGGCAGAAAGTGAAGAGGAACTCAAAAGCCTCTTGATGAAAGTGAAAGTGGAGAGTGAAAAAGTTGGCTTAAAGCTCAACATTCAGAAAACGAAGATCATGGCATCCGGTCCCACCACTTCATGGCAAATAGATGGGGAAACAGGGGAAACAGTGTCAGACTTTATTTTTTTGGGCTCCAAAATCACTGCAGATAGTGACTGCAGCCATGAAATTAAAAGACGCTTACTCCTTGGAAGGAAAGTTATGACCAACCTAGATAGCATATTCAAAAGCAGAGACATTACTTTGCCAACAAAGGTCCGTCTACTCAAGGCTTGGTTTTTCCTGTGGTCATGTATGGATGTGAGAGTTGGACTGTGAAGAAGGCTGAGCGCCAAAGAATTGATGTTTTTGAACTGTGGTGTTGGAGAAGACTCTTGAGAGTCCCTTGGACTGCAAGGAGATCCAACCAGTCCATTCTGAAGGAGATCAGCCCTGGGATTTCTTTGGAAGGAATGATGCTAAAACTGAAACTCCAGTACTTTGGCCACCTCATGCAAAGAGTTGACTCATTGGAAAAGACTCTGAGGCTGGGAGGGATTGGGGGCAAGAGGAGAAGGGGACGACAGAGGATGAGATGGCTGGATGGCATCACTGACTCAATGGACGTGAGTCTGAATGAACTCTGGGAGTTGGTGATGGACAGGGAGGCCTGGTGTGCTGCGATTCATGGGGTCGCAAAGAGTGGGACACGACTGAGTGACTGAACTGAACTGAACTGAGGGTAAGTGAGAGTCAAACTGATCCAGTCCACATGGACGGAGGATGTGGAGACTGTTGCTCCCTGAAGAAAAATCAACTTGCTATTACTAAAATAAAGAGAATATATGCTAGACAGGCAGAAATTATAGATACCTGTCTTCCATCCAGCATTTCTTTAATTTTGGATTATATTATACACTGTTGTCTATGTCAGGGGTCCCCAGCCTCCAAGATGTAATGCCTGATGATCTGAGGTGGAACTGATGTAATAATAATAAAAATGAAGTGTACAATAAATGCAATACACTTGAGCCATCCAGAAACCACTTCCCCAAAATGTGTGCCTACACACACACACACACACCCACACCTACACTGCCCACTGGTCCACGGAAAAATTGTCTTCCATGAAGCCGGACCCTGGTACCAAAAAGGTTGGGGACTGCTGGGTCTATGCCATACCTCAGTTATAAGCCATGCATTCTTTGAAACCAAGTTCTCACTGTCTTGTTTTTCTTTCTATATTCCAACATCATACACATTTTTTTTTTCAACTTAGTAGGTGCTCAGCAGTATTTGTAGCATACATGAGTGATTGACTGATAACTATTTATGAGTATGTTTATAAAACTATACATTTGTGTATGCATTAAAAGCCTCCAAAGGCACATTATTTCATGTTTCTCCGAACCACATTAATAGCCACATTCTTGTTTAATCTTGCTTCTCTCCAATGAGGTTTTAACATGTACAGCTCAGTTTTCCAGCAATGGCAAATCAATCATTACATCATCATCCATCATGTCTGAGTTCTCAGTAATGAAGGTGTCTTTCTTCCCACATTTGCAATTTGGGTGGGCAAAAGAGCCATATAAGATACATGACAGAAGACTGAAGAATTGGATTAAACAAGGTTAAACAAGATTCCATTTTCTGGATTCCTCTTCACTGCAGGAATTTTGTTGATCTGCAGGAATTTTGTTGATCCACAGAATGAACGGGCCAACTGTTTGGACATTTTTTTCTTCAAGCTCTCAGAAGAGATAATTTTTTGCTCTGTTATTGGAATAGCAGAGAGCTGGGAAAAGCAACCAAAAACAATGACTTTGAGTTTTTTTGGAGTTATTAAAAGAAATACTTCATCCACCCAAAATCATAATTTACAACAGCTGTGGGGTCCAGGTGAATCATTGCTAAAGTGTCATTCCCTGGTCACTTTCTGTCACTGCACACTCTCTCTTTCACAGTAAATTAGCGCATGATATATGTGTCTGGTTTTGTTGGTTTATCTACTCCAGTGGAGCATGAGTCCCGTGCAGGCAGGAAACTCACAAACCTGAATCGATCACCGCTGAGCCCTCAGAACATGGACTACAACATGCATATAATTAGGGCTCGATATGTACAATTAAACATGTTGGCTTAATGAATGAACGAGGGATCGCCACCAGGCTTTTTACCAGCTCAGTCACTGGCATTTCCGCTACTGAGGGTTTCTGCTTCTTAATCACCCTCTTAACATTTCTTAATGTCTCTATCTTGGGTTTAATAGGAGCAGCAAACTTAGGAATTATTCCTCAGATTGAGCCCTGACTTTCCTGCCTCCATTCTTCTCCTCATATCATTTCTTAAGCGTGAGTGTCTTTTCCCTCGTTTTTAGTCAATTTTATTCTTCCCAGACTTGAAAATCTGACTTAAATTTTACCTCCCTCTTCAGAGAAGCTTTGAATGTCTGGAGCCCAGGAACAACTTCTTACCCTTAAGGTCCCCGCTCTGCCATTAGCGCACGCTCTCTCCTCCCCCACCCTCCTCCCCCACCCCATTCTTTCACCCAGCACCTTAGAATCTGCTTAAACCAGAGAGGTAGTGAAATAAGACTTGTGACCTCAGAGTCCTTATAACCCTGCCAAGGAGACATAGGTTAGGCAAGTGCTTAAGTCACAATGGTTTCCCATTCACCTGCCGGTGGACATTTAGCTTGTTTCCAAGTGTTGGCCATTGTGATCAGTGCTCCTATTAATATAGAGAGGCATGTATCTTTTTTAATTATAGTTTTGTCCAAGTATATGCCCAGGAGTGGGATTGCTGGATCATACGGTAGTTCTACTTTTAGTTTTCTGAGGAACTTCCATACTGTCTTCCATAGTGGCTGCACCAGCTCACATTCCCACCCCCAGTGTAGGAGGGCTCCCATAAAAACAAAACAAAAAACACAACGGCTAACAGTGTACAAGGGAAATCTCAGAGGACTTCGGAAGGCTTTGAGAAACATCTTTCACTTTGTGCTCATATTATAGGTGCTCATATGTGTAGATTTCTTTCCCTTCCTACATTTTCAGGTCCTTCGAGACAGACTTTATTTTCATTATTTTCATCTCTGTAGGTGCCCTCCCTAGCAGTCAGCACAACATTCTTAACACAGCAAACATCCAATAATTGCTTATTGAATCAGTGAATAAATAGTTTGCTTTGAAAATACTGATAGAGTATTTTTTTCTCCCCCTCTAATTTGAAAAGAAAATGCATTTTCAGTCACTTTACTTAGCCTAGGACATCTCTACTGGGAAACAAATAAAAAGTCTTTTAATTTATTTGATTCCTCAAAAGACACAACAAAAACTTGAAACTGAGAGGAAGTCAGGCACCTGAGTGGGGAGCGCATGGAAAGAAACAAATATTAAAAGTCATTCAGACAGGAGAGGGCTGTTGAACTGGAAAACTATCAATGCTGTTAATCAGTTTCCACTGTGAACTGTTAACGCTCGGAACAATGTTGAAAGCCTCTGGAAGACACATTTGTAAAGTCAGAAAGCCATAGCAAACTTTTTTTTTTTGGTCTGTCAACTTTAGAAAACAGAAAAAAAATATAAACTTTTTTGTAAGTGTGAGAAAGAAGTGGTTTTACTTTAGTTTACATGGTCATGTGATTTATAGGGTTCCAAATTGTTCCATCGGAGAAGGCAATGGCACCCCACTCCAGGACTCTTGCCTGGAAAATCCCATGGATGGAGGAGCCTGGTAGGCTGCAATCCATGGGGTCGCTAAGAGTCGGACACGACTGAGCGACTTCACTTTCACTTTTCACTTTCATGCATTGGAGAAGGAAATGGCAACCCACTCCAGTGTTCTTGCCTGGAGAATCCCAGGGACGGGGGAGCCTGGTGGGCTGCCATCTGTGGGGTCACACAGAGTCGGACACGACTGAAGTGACTTAGTATAGTATAAATTGTTCCATGGGGCTAAAAATAGACGATCTGAACTCGTAGTTCATAAGATATTAACAGGAGGCTTTCTCCCTCAAACTCAGGATAGATGCCTTCCTTTTGGCATGTGTTCTGAGCCCTGAAAGTTGTGGCATGAAGAACCCACTGAGATTCAGACATGGAGGCAAGTCAGGCAGATGGTGAGAAAAGGGTTTTTATTTCCACATAGTCATAGAAATACATGGTGCCGGCTGTGATTTATAGTGACATAAAGACAATTCATCCAGAATGCTGGGGAAAGCAGAGTGGGAGGGAAACCAATCCGAGGTAAGGAGGACGAGAAGTGAAGAGACAGGCCATGGATAACCTGAAATTCTGTTTTGCCAAGCAGAAACCCTGGCAACAAGAAGAGAAATACGGATGCTGGCCTCATACATGCCCTTTGCTCAGTTGCTCTGTTGTATCAGATTCTTTTGCGGCTTCATGGACTGTAGCCTGCCAGGCTCCTCTGTCCATGGAACTTCCTTGGTGGCTCAGATGGTAAAGAATTTCTGTGTGCAATTCAGGAGACCTAGGTTCAATCTCTGGGTCAGGAAGATCCCTTGGAGAAGGGATTGGCAACCCACTCCAGTACTCTTGCCTGGAGAATCCCATGGACAGAGGAGCCTGGCAGGGTACAAGCCATGTGGTTGCTAAGAGGTGGACATGCCTGAGTACTAAATTAGATCATGTATAAGCACTTTGTACATTGTCTGGCACCTACTAAGCACTCCGTAAGAACACTGCAGAGGGTTGCCATTTCCTCCTCCAGGGGATCTTCCCCACCCATGGATTGAACCTGTGTCTCCTACATTGCAGGGGTGTCCTACATCTGAGCCACCAGGGAAAGGGTATTCCAGGCACAATGAATGAATGTTATGTGCAAAGGTCTAAAGGTAAGAGTCCTTGGTTAAATCTAGTGTGGATTTCAAACAAAGGATCAACCGAAAAGCAAACAAAGTTCCCCAGATTTCTGATCTAGCATCAGTGGATAAGAGCTTGGAAAAAGTCTCAACATCCAACTAGGTTCCTGTGCTACTGATATCAGCCAGTATAAGAGGGTCCTGTTTCCTGAACACCTGGCATGGGATGGGTAAAGGTAGGTATCATTATAGAACCCTATTTCATAGATGAGGAAAAAGGCTCATAGAGGTGAAGTACTAAAAGCCACACAAGACAGTAAGCTGCAAAAGCAGAGTTCAGAGCCAGTTCTTTCTGGTTCTATAGTAGACATTTTCCATCTACACCCTTGCTCCTCAAACCAGTCCCAGCAGCATCAACACAACCTGGGGGTTCAATAGTAATGAAGAACCTGGACATCCATCCAGACTTGCAAAATCAGAACCTGTACTTTAACACAATCCTCAGTTGATTGATATGTTCATTATAATTGGAGCACTGTCTCAGATCTCAAACCATTAAATCCTGGGAGATATTTAAATTAAATGCTTGCTATACATTAAATCACCATTAAAGTAGGGGATACCTGAAAGATACCAGAGCCCATCCTAGAACAATTATATCAGATTCTCTGGTCATGGAATCTGGACAGAGTAGTTTCACTTCCCCAGGTGACTCTAATTCTTAGCATTGAGCATTCTCTGAGGCTAACCTTGCAAGGCTGTTTAGGTGAGTGAAAAGGGAGAGAAGGCCTGTTTCCAGATCTTTACAGAGCCCTTGACTCTTTTTCAAGCCACTTAGTCTCATCTAGTGGTTCTCCACCCTTGCTCTACTAAAACCATCAGAAGCTTTTTAAGAGCCTTCTGTGCAGACCGCACCCCATACCTTACATTAGAAGCTCTAGGTGAGGGGCCCTGGCACGTGACATTTTTTAAGCTCTGTGTTGTTTCCCCTGAGGAGCCAGGAGTGAGAACCTCTGCCCCAGTTAGAATCTCTGGGACCTACATCTCCTGAATTCTTCAGCAATTGAAAGCCAGCTTGCAGGAAATGCAGGAAATAGAAGGATAAGCGAAATAACGCCATAGGGAAGCAACCCTCCAAGTCAAGGAGGAGTGGCAACCCAGTTTCTCTAACAGAAACGTCAATGGCATTACAAAGGCAGAAGACATCTGATACTCCAGTTTCTCTATTTCAGGGTACAGATGCTCATATTTAAGGGAAAAAATTTTGGCCATACCCTGTGGCATGGGAGATTTTAGTTTTCCAAGGATCCAACCCATATTCCCTGCAATGGAAGTGCAGGATAACCACTGGGCTGCCAGGGAGTCCCCTGTTAACATTTTTATAATAAAAAGATTAAAAAAAAATAATGTGGGGTGAAGCCAAAGTATCTGTATTTTAACCTTGTCCTCAGGAGATCCTGTTGAATAATCATATTTTGAGGACTTCTGTTCCATAGCAGGGAATTCATTAAGGCTCTGGGAATTCTTGGCTCCTACTTAAGTGGGTTCCGGTGGTGAAAGCACAGTTTTTCTCAGCTTTTGGACTGGCTAAGTTTTTGCTAAGGTTGGCTGGACCTGCACTGCTCCAAACAGAAGCCATCAGCCATATGTGGCTGGTCCAAATTGAGATGTTCTGTCAGTGTGAAATATGTATCAGGTTCCAAAGATTTAGTAGAGGGAAAAAAACTTATAATTTTATATTGAGTTCATGTTAAAATATATTTTTTATAAATTAGGTTAAATAAAATATATTAATTAATTTTTGTTTTATTTGTAAGATAGCTACTAGAATACCATAAATTACATATGTGGTTCACATTATATTTCCATATAACAGTGTAGCCTGGGGCTTTGCTATTCAAAATGTGATCCACTGACCCAGTAGCAACAGCATCTTCTGGAAGCTTGTTAGAAATGTGGGCTTGGGGACTTCCCTGGTGGTCCAGTGGTTAAGACTTTACACTCCCAATAAAGGGAGTCTGGCTTCGATCTCTGGTTTGGGAACTGGATCCCACATACAAAAACTAAGAGTTCACATGCTGCCACTAAGGATCCCACAAACTACAACGAAGATTGAAGACCCTGCCGTGCCACAGATAAGACCCGGCACAGCCGAATAAATAAATAACAACAAATCAAAAGAAAAAGAAATGTAAGCTTAAGCCCCATTCAGGGGTGCTAAACCAGAATCTGCATTTGACCAAGATCCTTGTGCCTCTGCTTGCCTCTCAACTTTCAACTTTTTGCACTGCCTGCAACCCTGTGGCTTAAACCAAACCCAACAGACCCACTTAGTCCGCCCCCTAGCCCCAGGCAGCACTGCATTCAATTTCTCTAAGTCCTGACGAGGGCATTATTGTCATCAAGTTATCCAGCTTTCTTCACTGAGCCAGGAAACCGAGCATTTCCTACTCTTTTAACCTCTTTCCTGCAATTTAAATCTTTTGATTTCCAGCTCTGTCCCCAGTCCCTAGAGAACATCAGTTACTATGTTTCTTTTTCCTTAATACTTCCTCTTCCAGGCTTTCTTTACATTTTATTTTCCTTTCCTCAACTAGTTTCATTCTTCTCTCATAGAACCCTTTCCCTACCCCTTCTCATCATGGTCTGTCCCTTTTTGGAGGCACACTGTCCCTCTGAAACAAACCCACCAAGTACTGGGGTGCCACCAGCCTGTGCTTTATGGTAAATCTGAAAGTGGTTAGTGCCAACCAGATCATTTGGAGAGGGGATTTTGATGAATGTTCCTGTCTTAGGAAGGTCAGACAAAAGGAGAAAGAACAGGGAGGGGCTGAACTCCTCCAAAACCCAACAGGAAACAGTAAAGTGAAGTGCTTTTGCCAGGAGTGGTGGGGGTTCAGGAGAGCCAGCCACAGCGGAGAGTGTGCAAGAACTTAGTGATTCTAATTTTGGCTCTTTCATTAGCTTCCATCACAAACTCAGGAAAAGTCACCAAGCCCAACAGCCCCGATTTCCTCCAGTCAATGGGGACAGTATTGCTCTTTTATTCCACAGGGGATTTTTAAAGGCTGGTATAATAAAATCAGCACGCTTAAAAAATACAAACAGATCAGTTTCCTTGCTCATAAGCAACAGTTATTTTACGAGGGCCATGGCAATGAGTCCCTCATTCGGGATTTCTTTGTGCACTTTATTGGTCAAATGGATAATGCCTCCATTTTGAAAGGCTAAATAGTTCTTTAAGCGAGTCATTATTCTGGAACACCTCACCAATCTAAACCAGATCGTAAAATCTATTACATTGACTTGGTGACTCAGGGACCCTCACTTCCACAAGTAAAATGAGCAATTTAATACTCAACAGAGAGCCTCTTTGTGACAAAGAAGAAATTTAAGTGCTATTATGCCCATATTAAAAGCTAGAGGTATTCAGTACTGGGAATCTTTGGAAACTGGAAAAAAAAATCACTTTTACAAAAGGGATCTCATGGAAAAAGCAATCATGTAAAATTCCTAGTGCTTTTTTTTTTCCCCTCCTATTTTTAAAAACTTGCCTCATGAGACTTCTCTGGTGGTCCAGTGGTTAAGAATCCACCTTGCAATGCAGGGGATAAAAGTTCAATCCCTGGTCAGGGAACTAAGATCCCACAGTGGAGCAACTAAGCCCATTCACCACAGCTACTAAACCTGAGGGCCACAGCTAGAAAGTCCATGTGCCACAAGGAAATATCTCAGATGATGCAATGAAGATCCCATATACGTGCAGTAACTAAGACCCAACCCAGCCAAAGAAATTAATAAATTAAAAAAAAAAAAAAACTTGCCTCATCTTCCAAAGCTCTTTTTGGCTCTGCTCAAAATGAATCCTGACTCCCAAAAGCAAAGCATTATCACTGCCATCCATGTTTTGCTGGGGAAAAAAAAAAAAAAAAGTGTTAAAACAGTTACATTCCCTCCACAGTATGATAAAATTCCTTTGCACTTAACATTTATGTTTTACCCTTTAAAAATTAACCATATTCTGCATTTCCAAAACACTTTACTTCTACTAATTAATATCACAGTTGGGGAAGTGACTTTTTATTCTTTTCTCAGGCAAACAAGCTGAGAATTTAAGTGATTTACCCTTTCTGAGAGAAGAGGTCACAGACAGAATTCCAAGGATTTGAACCTATACAAGGACCATTAAGGCAATTTTTCAGGGACTTAACAAACACCCACCTGGTGATGTTAAACTGCCTTTGAAGAAAGCAGCTGTTGGCCCAAATTGAGGCCTACAATGAATCCTGTGGATTTTGAGGGTAAGGAAGAGCTATTCAAGGCAGGTTGATTTCCTTCCCAGGAGGCGGCCATATGGAAGACAAATGGCCCAGCAATAGCCATAGCTAACACTTTTTGAGCATTGATAGTATGTGCAGAACTTTACTTGCTTGACCTCATTATCTCTCCAGTGGGATGAATTGTGCACCTTATTATCTCCATTTTACAAATTAAAAAATAAAAACCTTACAGAGATATAACAATCTGCCTAAAGGTTAAAATTGAACCAAGAAACTGCAGCTAAAAACTCAAATTCTAACTGATACCCTCATGATTTTAATCCTGTGATTATATCTGCAGATGTCATTCACCTTCTAAACCAAATATCCACACCCACTCTGCTTCATTTACAGACTGTCAGTCATAATGATTTCTTATTTAAATTTGAAATCCTGGTATATTAAATCTTACTGGCTCCATAGTTCACGTTGTTGAAGCAAGACATTCTACATCATTATTTCTATTTCTTAATTGTAAGCTGCATTCTAGAACAGAATAAATAATTTTGGAGATGAAGAGAATGACAGGGACACTGATCATGCAAGAGTATTAATGGCTCTTATTTTTATTTATTTTTATTTTCTTCAGCCATGTCTTGTGGCTTCTGGGATCTTAGGGATTGAACCACCCCCCAGCTAAGTCCTAACTACTAGACCACCAGAGAATTTCCAATAGCTCTCATATTTAAATCACCAAAATCAAGAATCTGAGTTTAGGACATATCTGTATCTCTATATCTTTATCTGCTTCTAATTCCATCTATTTTTAAAGGGTAGTTTTCACTTGTTCATCCATTATTAACTGAAATACTACATAGTATGCTCAGAACTAGTACCAGAGAAATGTATAATATGGTCCTTGCTTCTAGCTGACATACATGGGGTATATTTTATTATTGTTGTTGTTGACTTTTGGTCATGCTGCAAGTCACATGGGATCATAGTTCCCAAACGAGGGATCATAGTTCCCAAACAAGGGACTGAACCCTCAACCCCAGCACTGGAAGCAATTACCCACTAGACCACTAGGGAAGTCCCTATTTCCATCTATTTCTAAAAAAATACCATAATTGCTTTATTTCAGTAAAAGGAAAGGGCAGAAATTATCCAGAATATTGTGTACTTGATTGTAAATTCATGTTATTGAAATGCAGAAGATTTCAATTTCTTCCAGATACCATTTTTTTCTACTCTATTTCTCAAATATTTTTGTGGCAAGCCTTAAAAACATTATAACATTAAAAAATATAGGCATCTATTAGTGCACAAGCTCATTAGTAACACTAAGATGACAGCGGAGCTTTCTGTGAATACCTCTGAGATTTATATATGAACATCTCATCTTTCCCCACCTTAGCTAAAGTGTTACTTTATCATTTAGACCTTGCTTATCATGTCCTTTCTTACTTGATCTTCATGTTTGCAAGTCTAATGGTACTTGTTCTATACGTGTTCATACAATAAAAATATATCAAGCAATTACTGTATGCCAGGTTTAGGAAGATCCCCTGGAGGAGAAATGACAACACACTCCACTATTCTTGCCTGGGAAATCCCATGGACAGAGAAGCCTGGTGGGCTGCAGTTCGTGGAGTCGCAAAGCAGTTGTACATGACTTAGTGATTCAACAGCAACAGTATCATATCCCTACTTTTGTTCATGTCATCCAGAAATTTTGTTTTCTAGTAAACATTTAGACATTGTATAATGGCAAACTGTGGTTGAATTAGGTCCCTTGACTCTTTCCCTCAGAGTGTTTTGATAATGTTGGAACGACTTACTAACATTAAAATTCTGGAAATTTCATACACCGGTCTTTATTTTTCACTGTCTCTTGAAAAATCAGAAGATCTGGGTAGACTGAGCTCATATTGCCCCATATGACTTGGTAGAGAATGCCTTCTGTTAATAGGTTACATATTCTCCATTTCACCCATCTCTATTATTACATTACATGTAGGGGCACCCAAGACAGATAGGTCATGGTGGAGAGTTGAAAAAATGTTATTCACTGGAGAAGGGAATGGCAAGCTACTATTCTTGCCTTGAAACCCCATGAATAGTATGAAAAGGATATGACACTGAAAAATGAACTCCTCAGGTCAGTAGGTGCCTAATATGCTACTGGACAAGAGTGGAGAAATAGCTATGGAAGGAATGAAGAAGCTGAGTCAAAGGGAAAACAATAGAAAGTAAAGTCCAATGCTGTAAAAAACAATATTCAATAGGAACCTAGAATGTTAGGTTCATGAATCAAGGTAAATTGGAAGTGGTCAAACAGGAGATGGCAAGAGTGAACATTGATATTTTAGGAATCAGTGAACTGAAATGGATGGGATGGGCAAATTTAATTCAGATGACCATTATATCTACTACTGTGGGCAGGAATCCCTTAGAAGATATGGAGTAGCCCTCATAGTCAACAAAAGAGTCCAAAATGCAGTACTTGGGTGCAATGTCAAAAACAACAGGATGATTTTGGTTTGTTTCCAAGGCAAACCATTCAGTCTCACAGTAATCCAAGTCTATGCCCCAACCACTAATGCTGGAGAAGCTGAAGTTGAATGGTTCTACAAAGACCTACAAGACCTTCTAGAACTAACACCAAAAAAGCATGCTCTTTTCATCATAGGGGACTAGAATGCAGAAATAGAAAGTCAAGAGATACCTGGAGTTACAGGCAAGTTTGGCCATGGAGTACAAAATGAAGCATGGCAAAAGCTAACAGAGTTTTGTCAAGGGAACACACTAGTCATAGTGAATACTCTCTTCCAACAATACAAAAGATGACTCTACACATGGACATCACCAGATGGTCAACACTGAAATTAGATTGATTATATTCTTTGCAGCAGAAAATGGAGATGCTCTAAACGGTCAAAATATAAGACCGGGAGCTGACTGTGGCTCAGATCATGAACTCCTTATTGCAAAATTCAGACTTATATTTAAGAAAGGGAAAAACCACTAGGCCATTCAGGTATGACCTAAATAAAATCCCTTACAATATACAGTGGAAGTGACAAACAGATTCAAAGGATTAGATCTGATAGAGTGCCTGAAGAACTATGGATGGAGGTTTATAACACTGTACAGGAGACGGTGATCAAAACCATCCCCGAGAAAAAGAAATGCAAGAAGGCAAAATGGTTGTCTGAGGAGGCCTTACAAATAGCTGAGAAAAGAAGAGAAGTGAAAGGCAAAGGAGAAAAGGAAAGATATACCCATCTGAATGCAAAGTTCCAAAGAATAGCAAGGAGAGATAAGAAACCCTTTCTAAGTGAACAATGCAAAGAAATAGAGGAAAGGGAAAGCCTAGAGATCTCTTCAAGAAAATTAGAGATACCAAGGGAACATTTCATGCAAAGATGAACACAATAAAGGACAGAAACGGTATGGACCTAACAGAAGCAGAAGATATTAAGAAGAGGTGGCAAGAATACACAGAAGAACTATACAAAAATGATTTTCATGACTCAGATAACCTCGATGGTGTGATCACTCACCTAAAACCAGACATCTTGGAGTGTGAAGTCAAGTGGGCATTAGGAAGCATCACTATGAAAAAGCTAGTGGAGGTAATGAAATTCCAGCTGAGCTATTTCAAGTCCTTAAAGATGATGCTGTGAAAGTGCTGCACTCAATATGCCAGCAAACTTAGAAAACTCAGCAGTGGTCACAGGACTAGAAAAGGTCAGTTTTTATCCCAATCCCAAAGAAAGGCAATGCCAAAGAATGTTAAAACTACCACACAATTGCACTCATTTCACATGCTGCTGCTGCTGCTGAGTCACTTCAGTCGTGCGACCCCATAGACGGCAGCCCACCAGGCTCCCTGTCCATGGGATTCTCCAGGCAAGAACACTGGAGTGGGTTGCCATTTCCTTCTCCAATGCATGAGAGTGAAAAGTGAAAGTGAAGTTGCTCAGTCATGTCCGACTCCTAGCGACCCCATGGACTGCAGCCTACCAGGCTCCTCCGTCCATGGGATTTTCCAGGCAAGAGTGCTGTCACATGCTAGCAAAGTAATACTCAAAATCCTTCAAGCTAGGCTTCAACAGTATGTAAACTGAGAACTTCCAGATGTTCAAACTGGATTTAGAAAAGGTAGAAGAACCAGAGATCAAACTGCCAACATCCACAGGATCATAGAGAAAGCAGAATCAGATTAAAGAGAATACCAGAAAAACATCTACTTTTGCTTCACTGACTACACTAAAGCCTTTGACTGTGTGGATCACAATAAACTGTGGAAAATTCTTAAAGACATGGGAATACCAGACCACCTTACCTGCCTCCTGAGAAATCTGTATGCAGGTAAAGAAGCAATCATTAGAACTAGACATGGAACAATCACCTGATTCAAAACTGGGAAAGGAGTATATCAAGGGTATATATTGTCATCCTGATTACTTATTTAACTTAGATGCAAAGTACGTCATGTGAATTGCTGGGCTGGATGAAGCACAAGCTGGAATCAAGATTGCTGGGAGAAACATCAATAACCTCAGATACGCAGATGACACCACTTTTATGGCAGAAAATCAAGAGGAACTGAAGAGCCTCTTGATGCAGGTTAAAGAGGAGAGTGAAAAAGCTGGCTTAAAACTCAACATTTAAAAAACTAAGATCATGGCTCCGGTCTATCACTTCATGGCAAATAGATGGGGAAACAATGGAAATAGTAAGAGACATTATTCTCTTGGGCACAAAATCACTGCAGATGGTGACTGCAGCCATGAAATTAAAAGACATTTGCTCCTTGAAAGAAAAGCTATGACCAACCTAGACAGCATACTAAAGCAGAGACATTACTTTGCTGGCCAAGGTCTATATAGTCAAAGCTATGGTTTTTCCAGTAGTCAGCAATGGATGTGAGAGTTGGACTATAAGGAAGCTGAGTGCCAAAGAATTGATGCTTTTGAACTGTAGTGTTGGAAAAGACTCTTGAGAGTCCCTTGGACTGCAAGGAGATCAAGCCAGTCAATCCTAAAAGAAATCAATCCTGAATATTCATTGGAAAGATGGATGCTGAAGCTGAAACTCCAATAATTTAACCACCTGATGAGAAGAGCTGACTCATTTGTAAAGACCCTGATGCTGGGAAAGATTGAAGGCTGGAGGAGAAGAGGACAACAGAGGACCAGATGGTTGGATGGCATCACCGACTTGAGGGACATGAGTCTGAGCAAGCTCTGGGAGATGGTGAAGGTCACGGAAGCCTAGCATTCTGCATTCCATTGGGGTCACAAAAGTCAAACATGACTGAGTGACTGAACAACCACTATTACATATTCTCATACGTGTCACCTCCCTTTCCTTAAACATGGGTTTGTGGTCTCCTCCACCCTGTTCCACCTCCTACCTCATCTGTTTTGTTTAGAGATGTATTCCAAATTTCTAAGGCAAAACCTGGCACACAGTAATTGCCTGATAAATATTTATTGTATGAACATGGATAGAACAAACACTATCAGACTTGCAAAGATGAAGATCAAGTAAGTGCCTTGTGGAGGTTTTCAAATACGTCTACAATTTAATTCGCACTTCTCCCTATAAAAGGAAGAAACTAATTCTCCTCCCCTTGAGTGTGGGACAGACTTACCTCTTTTTTAAATTGGAAAATAGTTGCTTTCCACTGCAGCTATCTGTATACATACATCCCCTCTCTATTGGATTTCCTTCGCATTTAGGTGCTACAGAGCACTGAGTAGAGTTCCCTGTGCTGTACAATTAATCACTTACTTCTAATGAATAGAATGTGGTAGTGGCCATATGTGTGATTCCTACGTCTGTATTGTATAAGTTATTGTCCTTGTCACCTTGCTGTCTTTTGGCTCATTCACTCTGGGAGAGTCATCCTCAATATCCTGAGGACACTCAAGGATTCCTACGGAGAGAGATCTCCTGTCATCACCTAGTCCCATCCTTCCAGGCATGTGAGTGAGCCACCTTGGAAGCAGACCTGCCAGACTCAGCCAGGTGACTGCAGTTTTGATTGACATCTTGCCAACAACCTCAGTAAGAGACTCTGAGAGCCAAGACTGCCTAGCTAAGCCACTCTTGAATTCCTGACCCATGGAAACAGAAAGATATAAAATGGTTATTTTCTTAAACCACTAAGTTTTGAGGTAATTTATTACATAGCACTAGATAACTAATTTGTTGGAGTTCAATTGTTCAAGACATGTCCGACTCTCTGTGAGCCTATGGACTGTGGCAAGCCAGGCTCCTCTGTCCTCCACTCTCTCTCAGAGTTTGCTCAAATTTGTGTCCATTGAGTTGGTGATGCTACCTAACCATCTCATCCTCTGCCACCCTAATACATGCCTCAAATTAACCTAAGTCAATTTGGTTGTTCACAATTCACGTTTTCTTTTTGATGGATATTGGTAACCTCCAATAATTAGAGTAGGTGAGAGCTCTAGTTCTTCCTGACAATATGACTGAACAAAAAAAAAAAAAAAACGATGGCAAACCTCAGATCTAATTCTGTGGTGGAGACAAGTAGAAACAAAATAATCACACATTGAGCCTTCTGAACTCAGTAAAGTCCCCGTCCTTTGTCATTTTAGGCTCATTGGTATTAATAGCATTTCACATGAAAGATTTATTCCGAGATAAATGTGACTTTGTTGCAATGGCAGGATTGACTAACCTTCCAGCTGAATTGGATGAAAGAAGCCTCCAGAAAGTCAGTCTGGGTGACACAAAACTGAACTGAGTTATAAACTTCAGGTGTCACTCAGGGGGTGGTAGGCTTCTGGGCTCACCAGATAATTATACCTCATCCACGCCAGAATGAATTGCCTGTACAAAATTTCCTGCCAACTTCACATCATTTCACACACAAGAACTTATTTTTAACATCTCCTATGTTAATTAATGAAACTTCTGGTGTGGATTCAGTTAGGGATATTTGAAGCTCTGGGTGAAGGGGTTTTTCCAGTGTGTTGCTTCCTGATTAAGATCCTTCATTGCCAACTGAGTGTGGATTCTGGCTTACTGTACTTTGTATGGTAATTCACCACACCTTGGGCAGTGCACATAGATAATACACATACCTTTTTGTCTTTTTTAAGTCTTTATTCAGAGAAGGCAATGGCTGCCACTCCAGTACTCTTGCCTGGAAAATCCCATGGACTGAGGAGCCTGGTGGGCTGCAGTCCATGGGGTTGCTAAGAGTCGGACATGACTGAGAGACTTCACTTTCACTTTTCACTTTCATGCATTGGAGAAGGAAATGGCAACCCACTCCAGTGTTCTTGCCTGGAGAATACCAGGGACGGGGGAGCCTGGTGGGCTGCCGTCTATGGGGTCGCACAGAGCCAGGCACGACTGAAGCAACTTAGCAGCAGCAGCAGCAAGTCTTTTTTGAACTTGTTACAGTATTGTGTCTGCTTTACATTTTGGTTTTTTGGCCCTGAGTCATGTGGGATCTTAGTTCCTCGACCAGGGATTGAACCCACACCTCCTGCATTGGAAGGTGAAGTCTTAACCAATGGACTGACAGGGAAGTCCCCTTTGTCTTTATGTCTCTTAACGTCTCTACTGACATGTTTGGAAACAAGTTACAGACAATATAAAAATAACAGATGTTTGTAGAAAATTACCTGGATGCAATGATAATCTCCAAAGAAACTGCCAGGCAAGCTAACTCAGAGAGTACTTAACTAAAAGCCTCATATACCAAGTAAGATGTTCACATCATGTGGCTTATTGAAAACATTGCTCGGTCTCCCCCAGTAGTCAGTCCAGTGGCTAAGATTCCAAGGTCCCAATGCAGGGGGCCTGGGTTTGATCCCTTGTCAGGGAACTAGATCCCACATGCCCCAACCGAGAGTTTGCATACCACACCCAACTAATGAGTTGGCATGCTACGGCTGAAAGATCCCACCTGCTGCAGTGAAGATCTAAGATCCTGTGTGCCTCAAGTAAGACCCAGTGCAGCCAAATAAATAAACAAGTAAAAATAAATACATTAAAAAAAACACATTGCACAGCAAAGGGGACAAGATGGGACAGACTAACATAATAATATAGGGTACCCAAGAGCTGAAAGGCTGAAACCATGTTTGCATGTTCCTTCTCTCTTACTCTCGCTCTCCTTCTCCCTCTGTCTCTGCCACAGCAGTCTTCCTGGCAATGGTGCGTTTATGAGCACCGGAAGTGAGGTTTGAGTAAAATACCCTAAAATGAAAGGTACCAGGGACAAGACACACACCTGCTCTGAGATGCCTGCAAGTACCTCTGGTCAACATCTGTACTCCAGAAAGTCAGATGAGCAGAAATCCTATTTTGGGGCAGAAACCCTGGAACCAGGATGAGTGTCATTCATAGGAAGCAATTAAGACCTCACAGATTGAATAGTGCATGATTCATGTACCTGGAGGCAACTGCATCCGTGTAATTTCCTACACAATACCCTTAAAAAATCTTGTCCTTATGTGTATGGCAGGAATATCTGGTGCCTCTCAATTTTTCCTCTCGCTTCCTCTCTCTGTTTAGCATGTATATTCCTCTACTGCGGTTATCTATGTCTAATGTAGCTCCTAAGATACTTGCTTCCATGTTTAGTTTCATCTCTTCTCCCTATTTGCTTCTCTTACTTTCCATTGCAGAATTGAACAATCTTAAATAATACAGCAAACACACATTACAAGAGATTATCATAGAATTAAGAGATTTTACAAAAAAAATACTGGTTTGAGAAATGATGATGGACCCTATTATATGAAATTCTTTTAGCTTATCTATCTTTGGAATTAGCCAACTGGAAAACCTTTTTGTTGGTGGTTTGTTTATCTAGGGATTTTACCTCTAAAAAGAGAGGGCTCTGAGGAAAGCAGACCTTGCAGAATTAAATTCAAAGTGAATTTGTGCAAATGAAAACTGGAAACTGGCTAATTCAGTTAATTTCTATTCATGGCATCAATGAAACAGGAACTCTAAGCATCAAATCAGATGCAAGAAGTTCAGTGTTCTGTTCCAGCAGGACATTGGAAACCAAATGGCTTTCCCAGAATTCCAGGTCCGACAACCATAAGAATATTAGTGGTTGAGTTGTGTGAATCAACTCAGAACCAGGACCTATGGTTCCTTTGTGAGGCCTGAACCGGCTCTAGAACACATTCCACAAGGGGGAGCTGATTTGCCTAAATGAGGGAGTTATTTCACTTCATAAATCACTCTGCTGGTAATTCACCTGTTCTTCAAACTCATGCCACCTCTGACATGTTGTGAGTTGAATGTAAAAAGAGGCTTCCTTGGAGTAAAAGAAAACAGTAAGTGTAGAAAGCAGTTACAAACAAGTTTTACCAACACAGACTCTCACAAATGGGTCCTCATTATGGGCTTCCCTGGTGGCTCAGATGGTAAAGAATCTGCCCGCAATGGAGACCCAGGTTTGATCTCTGGGTCAGGTAGATCCCCTGGAGAAGGGAATGGCAACCCACTCCCAGTTTGGAGAATTCCATGGACAGAGGAGCCTGTTGAGCTATAGTTATGGGACTGCAAAGAGTTGCCACTGAGTGACACTTTCACTTTTCACTTCACTGTGAGATTCAACTGGGCAGTTGATTATTACATTTCTGGGCTTCACTGGAAACCTAACCTATTGAATTAAAATTGCAGGATCTGGGATCCAGGAATGGCATTTTAGACAAACTGCACAAGGATTCTTCTGCACACTGAATTTCAATCAACAGAACTAAAGAATTATTTTAACAACACTCAGAAGGATGGAGTAGTCTTATCTGGATAGAAGTTAAAGTTCTTTGTGTAGAAGTTGAAGTTTTTTCTTGTAAGTTTGCAATTAGAACCACAAATGGGTATAGATGAAGTGCAATGAGTATCTTCTCCATCCTTATTAATAAGGATAGGGCAGTGGGCCAATTTAAAAAAAATTCATCAGGTGACACCTGGAGAAAATTTAGAATATTTGGTCATGTTGGGGCTTTGGTCACTTTTTTTCAAGTGAATTAAAATGGCAGAACATGTTGGAAGCTAATTTACTTTAGAGTAGGGTTTATGCCTCTTAACTCAAAGCCCAGTGACTTTTAAAAAGCCTGAGATAAGATTTCAAACGGAAACTGGATTTACTTGAATGACAGTTTCAAGCTTAGACTCCTTCCTATCTCTTCAGCTACCATTTGCTTCGTTCATACTTGACTCCTCACCAGGAGGCTCTTTGGGCTTTGGAATTCTCATTTGTAAAATTGGAAGAATAACAGAACATACCAACTACCAACCGTTTTCATGAAAAGTAACAGTAGCCAGTAAAACAGTCCCTGATTCACAGTCTTGAATATTCTTTTTGTGCTGTAGCCACTAAGGGTACAACTCATCCTCACCCATATCCAGGTAATTGGCTGGAAGACTTTTTTTAAAGAGAAAATAATGGTAAAAAACCAACAACCTGGATTTTCCCCTGGTGGTCTAGTGGTAGAGAATCCACCTGCCAATGCAGGGGACACAGGTTCAATCCCTGGTCCAGGAAGATCCCACACGGTGTGGGGCAACTAAGCCTGTGTGCCACAACGACTGAGCCCACGCTCCAGAGCCCGTGAGCTGCAACTACTGAACCCGTGTGCCTAGAACCTGTGCTCCCCAACCAGAGAAGCCCCAACACTGAGAAGCCCATGCACTGCAGCTAGAGAGTAGACCTCGCTCGCTGCAATAGAGAAAGCCACCTACAGCAACAAAGACCCAGCACAGCCGAAAACACAACAATAAATCAAACTGAAAAAAGAAAAAAAGAATCAACAACTTTCCATTTTCCATTTGTCTAGAGGACTAGTATGCAGTCCATCAATTTGCCCACCCAGGGTAACCCTACTCCAATGACCCTCCGACTATTCAAACAAGAACTGCCCTCAGGGGAAGGTTTTCCAAACAATCCAGCTCAGAAGAATCACCAAGGGCACTTTCTGAAAAAAAATCCAAATTTTAGATCTATTCTTAGATAATTTGGTTTAGTGCACAGGGGAGGAGAGGGTGCAAGCACCAGCAATTTAAATGAGATTGCCCAGGGGACCCCTAAGATTAGGTCTGTTGGGAGAGTTGCCTGAGGGCCTTCCTGCCCCTTATTAATCACGAACTGATTTCCCTTGTAAAAATATCCAGCCTTTTTTTTTTTCTTCTCTAGAGACCAACAGGCTTGAATGGGACTGGGCAGCCGGGGGACTGATTTTTAGTTCCCATTGACCCCTATTTGGATGAGTTTGCTCTTGTCCATTTCCTCAGCTATAGCAGTGAGGATGAGGTGCTCCTTGCAAGGATGTGGAGAGGTTGAGCTCAGTGTTGTTGTTGTTTAGTCGGTAAGTCATGACTGACTGCAACCCCAAGGACTTCAGCACACCAGGCTTCCCTGTCCTCCGCTATCTCCCAGAGTTTGCTCAAACTCATGTCCATTGAGTCAGTGAGGCTATCCAACCATCTCATCCTCTGTTGCCCCCTTCTCCTCCTGCCCACAATCTCTCCCAGCATCAGGGTCTTTTTCGATGAGTCAGTTCTTCGCATCAGGTGGCCAAACTATTGGAGCTTCAGCTTCAGTATCAGTCCTTCCAATGAATATTCAGGGTTGATTTTTTAAGATTGACTGGTTTGATCCCTTTGCAGTCCAAGGGACTCTCAAGAGTCTTCTCCAGCACCACGATTCAAAAGTATCAGTTTGTAGGAGATTTAATAATAGAGACAAACACGATTATAGCCAACTATTTTTAGGGTACTCATTTGAAGTGTCTCAGAAAACATGTTCAGAAGGAGCGTGCTTCCTTCTTTTTTTATCTGACCAGCCAGACTTGTCTGTGAATGCTTCCAGAATTCAGCTACATTAAATGAAGTTAGGAGGGGCTGAGTCCCTTCTACCCACCGTGCTCGCTGTCACCCTCACTATGTCACTGCTTGTCACCCTCCCAAGCTCACTGCTGGAGATTGATCATGACCTGTTAGTAAACTACATTCCAGAACTCATCTTGAACTTTTCTCGTGTTAGATGACCTTGGGGAAACCATTTCGGAAGCCACATGTGTCGTTGGCCACACGTCCCAGGCTCATTTGGCAGGTGGCAGCTCTGGGCACTGTTCCCACCACCATTCATTTTCCAACTTGGTCTCAGAGATGCTACGTTGCCTGCTGGGCATTGCAAAGGATGCACCGACCTTTTCCAAACCGACAGAGGGTGGTGACAGAAAGAGCACTTGGGTGTGGACAGATCTGGGTTCCGCCATGTCTGTTTGAAGTGGGTGTTTCCAAGCCTCACAGGGTGCCTCACCTGTGAAAGGGGGAATGTAAGGCTTCCCTCACAAGCTTCTGAAGATTCAATAACGTAAGTTATCCAAAGCACCTGCCAGACTCCCCAGCCAGAATGCCCACTAACATTTTAGCTGTTCTTACTATCACCAATTTTGTCATTTCTTAGATGTACATTGTTTTTTCCCCACTTTTAACCTTTTCAGAAATGTGGCTGTGTCTTACAGTCGGTGGCACACAACAAGTTAAGTAATAGTGCTTTTTCTTGGTTGTTGAGTTGTGGCATGCATGCTCAGTTGTAGCCAACTCTTTGGGACCCCAAGGACTGCAGCCCACCAGACTCCTCTGTCCATGGGATCCTCCAGGTAAGAATACTGGACTAGGTTGCCATTTCCTTTCCCAGGGGATCTTCCTGACCCAAGGACAGAACTCACAACTCCTGTGTCTCCTGCAATGGTAGGTGGATTCTTTACCACTAAGGCTCCTGGGAAGCCCTTTTTCTCGGTAGCGCGTTAAAAAGTAGCATGTTGTACAATTCATGCTTTTTAGGGTTGAATGAGAAATGGCTACAGCCATCAGTGTCATAATTGCATTCAGATTATTGTGCCACAGGGCTCGTGTATCCTTGGTAGAACCGTATAGCAATGTCTAGGTAGTTTTTTCATTGTTTGGAGTGGAGGCTGGCCAGTGAATTTTGTCTCTCTTTGACCTAGCAGATGAATCTGCAGAATGACCCAGAGTCCCTAGTTCTGAGTGCCTGCTTCAAGAGAATACTATCCACACAAAATGTGCTGAAGTTTCTCCCCCGAAAAAGCAGGCTACTCTCTCTGCCTGCAGGTACCTAATTCAAAAGCCTTTCTTGGGACTTGGGACTGTGGTGTGACATCTGATCCCTTTGTTGTTCCCTCCAGTGAGTGGATGAGACAGAATCATCATGGACTCCTGTGGCAGAGAAGGAAACAGATAATGGCTGTGGCCCCAGCTGATCACCATGCAGTGCCGCTGTTATGCTCATCTGGAATGTCAAAGTTCCCCTCCAACCACCCCAGGCCTGTACACCACCTCTGCCAATCTTGTCTGGAATCTGCTCTTCCTTGAATTAACCATGTTGACATTCTTGCTAGTAAGAGTCTACCTTCATTAGCACCTACTGGAAAAGGTCAGTTTTCATTTCAATCCCTAAGAAGGCCCGTGCCAAAGAATGTTCAAACTACCATACAATTGTGCTCATTTTGTACGCTAGTAAGGTTATGCTCAAAATCCTTCAAGCTAGGCTTCAGCAGTACGTGAATTGAGAACTTCCAGATGTACAAGCTGGGTTTAGAAAAGGCAGAGGAACCAGAGATCAAACTGCCAACATTCGTTGGACTATAGGGAAAGCAAGAGAATACCAAAAAAACATCTGCTTCACTGACTATGCTAAAGCAGACAGAGAAGCCTGGTGTGCTGCAGTCCATGGGGCCGCAAAGAGTCGGACAAGACTGAGCAACTGAATAACAACAAAGCCTTTGACTGTGTGGATCACAACAAACTGTGGAAAATTCTTCAAGAGATGGGAATATCAGACCACCTTACCTGCCTCCTGAGAAATCTGTATGCAGGTCAAGAAGAAACAGTTAGAACCAGACATGAAACAATGGACTGTTTCAAAATTGGGAAAAGAATACGACAAGGCTGTATATTGTCACCCTGATATTTAACTTGTATGCAGAGTGCATCATGTGTAATGACAGGCTGGATGAATCACAAGCTGGAATCAAGATTACCAGGAGAAATATCAACAACCTCAGATGGGCAGATGATACCACTCTAATGGCAGAAAGTGAAGAGGAACCAAAGAGCTTCTTGATGAGGGTGAAAGAGAAGAGTGAAAAAGTGGGCTTAAAACTCAACATTCAACAAACTAAGATAATGGCATACAGTCCCATCATTTCATGCCAAATATTAATAGATGGGGAAAAAGTGGAAGTAGTGACAGCATTTTATTTTCTTGGGCTCCAAAACCACTGCTGATGGTGACTGCAGCCATGAAATTAAAAGACGCTTGCTCCTTGGAAGGAAAGCTATGACCAACCTGCTGCTGCTGCTGCTAAGTCACTTCTGTCGTGTCCAACTCTGTGCGACCCCATAGACGGCAGCCCACCAGGCTCCCCCGTCCCTGGGATTCTCCAGGCAAGAACACTGGAGTGGGTTTCCATTTCCTTCTCCAATGCAGGAAAGTGGAAAGTGAAAGTGAAGGAGCTCAGTCGTGACCAACCTAAACAGCATATTAAAAAGCAGAGACATCACATTGTCAACAAAGGTCCGTATAATTAAGTTATGGTTTTTCCAGTCGTCAGGTACAGATGTAAGAGCTGGACCATCAAGAAGGCTGAGTGTCAAAAAACTGATATTTTCAAATTGTGGTATTGAAGAAGACTCTTGAGAGTCCCTTGAACTGCAAGGAGATCAAACAATACTAAAAGAAATCAACATTGAATATTCATTGGAAGGACTGATGCTGAAGCTGAAGTTCTAATATTTTGGCCACCTGATGGGAAGAACTGACTTATTTGAAAAGACCCTTATGCTGGGAAAGATTGAAGGCAAAAGGAGAAGACGGCAGCAGAAGATGAGCTGGTTTGATAGCGTCACCAACTCAATGGACATGAGTTTGAGCAAACTCCAGGAGATAGTGAAAGACGGGGGAGCCTGGTGTGCTGCAGTCCATGGGGTCACAGAGTTGGACACGATTTAATGACTCAATGACAACAACATCTCATTCCCATCTACGTCATCTCATTAAACACCTACATGATCTCAGCCACCTATAACCACATAAGAAAGGATGCAGGGTAATGGCCGTTATATGGAGCAGCCACAGATATTTGCGTTTAAATTCTTACTTCCCTACTTACTAGCTGTGTAGCTTCAGATAAGTTGCTTAACCTCTCTGGGTCCCAGACTCCTAACTTTAAAACAGAGGTAAGGAGCCTTCTTTGGTGGTGCAGTAAATCTGCCTGCCAGTGCAGGGGACATGTGTTTGATCCCTGATCTGGGAAGGTCCCACATAGCAACGTGCAGTTAACTCCGTGCACCACAGCTGCTGAAGCACGAACTTTAGAGTCCACACAGCTGCGACTATTGAGCGCATACTCCCTAGAGCCCGAGCTACAATGAGAAGCCCATGCTCTGCAACTAGAGTAGCCAATACTCCCCACGACGAGAGAAAGGCCTCGCAGCAAGAAAGATCCTGCACAGCCAAAAATAAATAAATAAATAAAAATCTTTAAAAATTTAAAAAAAAGGTAAAATAATACTTGACTCTGAGTCTTCATATGAGGACTAAGCATTGTTATCCCCATGGGCTTCTAAGAACCGCACTGGCACATCGTCAATACTTAACCGAACATTTCCCAGAAGTGGTTAGTACTGTTTCCACAGCACCCTGGATGCTGCCTGGCACACAGTAGGTGCTTAATAAAAGTCCGTTTCTCAGAGGGAGGAGGAGAACAGGAGAGGGATCTAGGGGAGTGCCTCAGTAGACCGACTTCTCTTAACATCTAAGCCTGTGAAGGAAAACACAGGGGCTCAGGCAAACAATAATGGCAATTTTTATTTATGTAGTTTTTGTATAGCTTATGAAGCACATTCATATGTTTTCATTAAAACCTCTGAATAAACCCAAGGCAGAAAGGGTATTATCAGTACTTCTTGAGGAATTTGAGGTCCAGAGAGGTGAAGGAGCAGAGGAGTGCCCACGTACCACTACAAATGAAGGAGGACGATTACAGAGCAGTTTGTGGGTTTAGCAATAAGGAAGCCCTTGGTGACCTTCCAGAGAGCGCGTTCAATAGAGTGGTGGGAGGGACACCAGATCTTGGGGACTGAGGAAGGTACTGATGGAGAGGAAAGAAGAACCAGCCTCTTGGTAGCAAAGCAAAGGAGAGAAATGGGATGTGAATAGGATCAAATAATGGCTTTTTCAAAATAAGAGTGACCTGTGTGCAGTTATCCATTGGAAATGACTTACTCAGGCTGATTTGTGATGACTGAAACTTAAAAAGAAATAAATCGTGGTACTTGAAGGATCACTTTGAAAAATGAGTCTTTGCAAAAGAATTCTCAATAGACTGGGGCCGGGGTAGGGGAGAGATCTAAGTGGCCAGTAAAAATAGGAAGGAACACTCATCTTCCCTCATACTAAAATAAATACTAGTAAAGTAAGAATGAGATACTATTTTTCACCAACGAAATGACCTAGATGAAACTATTTGATAAAATGGAGAGGAGGAAGTGGGAGCATAGGGACCCATACACTGCTGATGGCAGGGGAAGTGGGTGTATTCTTTTGAAGAATATATTTTGAAAACATTTACCAAATGTAAAATGTACATGCTCTTTCACTCAGCAATTTCACTTGGTAATTATCCTAGAGACATACTTCCATATATGGGCAAGGATATTTATTGGAGCATTGCTCTGTGTGTGTGTGTGTGTGTGTGTGAGAGACAGAGAGAGAGAGAGAGAAAGAGAAAGAGGAGAAAGAAGGAAAATTACCCAAATTTCCCTAGGTAGAGCAATACTAACATAATTGTACATGGTACATCCATTCAGCAGTTGATAGAATGAGGGGGTTCTCTATGTCATAA
Source organism: Bos indicus (assembly GCF_029378745.1). Taxonomy (NCBI): domain Eukaryota; kingdom Metazoa; phylum Chordata; class Mammalia; order Artiodactyla; family Bovidae; genus Bos; species Bos indicus. The sequence goes on from NC_091781.1 coordinate 39,743,950, forward strand.
CATGGAGTGGAGTTTATCACATATAAGTGAATTTTAAAAAGGCAAATATTCTATAAAATCATACTGAAATATGCAGCAAAAGTGGCTAGAAAACAAGAAAGTATTAAAATTGACTATTTGGAAAGAGTAAGAAGAGAAAAGGGTGATATTATTTTTCATATTATTTTCCTCTCGCCTATAAGTGGGTTTTTTTTTTAAAAAAAAACCATGAGCATGTATTACATTTAAAATAAAATACTGACTTGAAAAATGCCCCACATGATCCCCTTAAATCTTTAGGTCTTATAGTAGTACACTTGAAAAAAATTCCACTTATAAAAATTTGATTCATACACTCTTTTTTCTGGAACACATCTACTGTATTAAGGTACACCAATACAGCTCAATGACCCATCACCAATGAGTTTTTCTCCACCGGCCATTTCCTCTGCTGTGGAGATTACCAAATTGCCAAGAAGTTAGTCTCACAACCTAAGCGATTAAATACCTTTCAACACCCTAGTGCAATCAGGCTCATTTGGAGTGAGTCCAGGATAACAAAAGAATGTTTGAGGACTGTCCCATTTTGAATTAATAGATGGAGTCTCCCAAACTGACTGATCATTATAATCTCTGGGGTGCTCTTTTAAAAATATACACTTACTACTACTCATCCTCCATTCTGACCTAATACGTCAAAGTTGGTGCCCTGAATTATGGGATTTTGCGTGTTGTGTATTTTTAATTTTCTGAATTATGGGTTTGTGTGTTGTGTGCTTTTAATTTTCAAGAGCCAGGTTAAGGAATTTCTGCATTGCATTGTGGCAACTCTTTCTTTTTTCTTAGAAATTACTATGCAATGGTGCCAGCCATTCTCTCTAGAACAGGAGTCCCTATTTGTTGGCTCAGTAACTGGGAACATGTTTACAGTTGCCAGAAGTCTGTTGACACGCAGAGGGGATGCGCAAGTGAGGACAGTGTCCCCTAAGCTTCTCAAATGGAGATTTCAGTCACAGAGAACACCTTCTAGAAGATCACAGCTAAGACATCTGTTGAGCTAAGATTGTGGGAGGAGGGCTCATGGGAGCTGCATAAAGCAGCACTTTCCAACACTCTTAAGGATACAGAGTGTTTATCAAGGCACTCTGCATGTAAGTAGGGGCCCTTGCTGAAATGATTCCCTCTGATGTCTACGATTCCCAAAGCTTTGCTGGTGGTTCGCTTAACAGAGCTGGACATTAGCCTCGGAAGAAACTCAGTTTGGTCTTGAATGTAGATATCCTTCCCCTCCAAACTATCTAAAATATTATCCAGAGGTTTGTACAAAATGGACTTGGAGAACTGCCTATCAAGACCCTCACCCCCACCGCCTTGAAGACTTAAGCTGCTTTTCTTTGGTTCTTATTCATTTAAAATGAAAATTATACTTTCACCATGAAAAAATTGTGTTAGCTTTGCAGGCTCTCCAGATTAACTTCTCAGTGCTGCCCCTGTTTTCGTACCTTCGCGCTGACCTGACGGCTTGCAGTTCCCCAAGTGCTCCAAGATACTTCATACTCTGTCCCTTCATGCATGCTCTTCTTTTGCTCTTCCTTGCCTGTTTCGGTTTGGCTAACTTCTATCCTTCAACTCCAAACTCAGCATCTCTGCTCTGCTCTGGTCTCATCTTCAGTAATTATTTTACCCTCTAAAAATTATATTTCTTTGTTTATATTTGCACAAAATATCTCTGGACAATTATTAGAAATTAATAGCAATTGTTTAGGCAGTGGAATGGCTGGGAAACAAGGGTGGGAGGAAAGATGCTTCACTGCTCATTTTCTGTTTGTTGCTTTGAACTTTTGTACTACGTAAATTTACACCTACTCCAATCAATACAATTCAAATTTTAAAACAATAACACATCTCAGCTTCAGAAGAAATTCTATTCTATACTCCTCACAGATTAACAACTTTTAGGCATATTTCCTAATCTGTCTCTTAAAACAATCTTTATTTTTAATTTCACAAGTAATATGTGTATTTTCTCCATTATAAATGCCAATGCAAATTAGTCTTTCTGCTACCAGGCTTCTCTGACATGATACTCATGTGATTTCCATTCTTGTCTTAAATGTCTTTGATCTTAAAAAAGAAATCTCTGGGGTGTAAGAGGGTCAATTGTTTATACAAAATGTTGACTTGAGATGCTTTAAAACTAATAATGTTGGGTTTTGCTGAAATGGTTCATTAGGGTGACAGTTGTCGCAGTTTCCCCAGACCTAAGAGGGTTTCCAGGATGTTGGATTTTCAGCGTTGAAACTGGAGACACCTGATCAATTAGAATGGACACCTGCCCAAAGAGAAGGGATGTGTGCCTGCTCAGTTGCTTCAGTCATGTCCAACTCTTTGCAAACCTACGGACTGTAGCCCCCCAGGTTCCTCTGTCCATGGAATTTCCCAGGCAAGAATACTGGAGTGAGTTGCCATTTCCTTTTCCAGGGGATCTTCCTGACCCAGGGATCAAACCTTTGTCTCCTGTGTTGGCAGGCGGATTTGTTACCACTCAGCCACCTGGGAAGCCCGAAGAGAACGGATACCTTATGTGAAACCCCACACTGGGTACTGGCGCCTGGCAGCTGATTACTAGCCCTGGTTTTGTAGCTTTCCTTATCTTTCCAGAAGCTATGTTCATCAACTCCATGACCTTTTTAAAAAGATCTTAACTTCTACTTTAAATTTCAAAATAAAATAAGTGGCATAAAGAAAGAATTTCTACGACATTTGATGCTGCTATGTTCTTAACTGAAGCTGGAAGATTTATCACCTTTAATGGTGCATGCAAAGTAAATCTTATTTTTAATTTTAGACTCAAAAAGAAAATATACCATTCTGACATTTTTTTTCCTGAAATAGTCCAACGTTTACTAAGTCAAGAACCATTCAATCTAATTGTATAGTATGGTAGAAATAAGAAATTAAAAAGTAAATTAGCAGATGAAAATAATGAGTTGGTAAGTGGGAGGGGAAGGGAGGGCTATAAATGTACTCAACCTAAGAAAAAAGTGAAGATTAATTTCAGTTAGAAGTTGATCTAGAGAGCTCATTGAGTTTTCAGCTTAAAACTGAAATGCGTGCTGAATAAAGCTGTTCCAGACTTCATTAACCAGTAATCTATGTACATAAGAGTGACACTGAGTGAATAAATGTTGTGGAGCAAAATAAATAAGTTTTTCAAAATAAATGTCTTTTAACAGTAGTTGGCTATTAGTTAAAATAATGAAACAGCTCCAAAAAGCAAGTCTATGAAGTTTTCCTCTTTCATGCTTCCTCCTGCCCATTCACAATTTTATTTTCTTATTTCAGGAACCTACAAATAAAGAGAGCAATATTATATATTCTGTAGATCTTTGCAAAAAGATGAAAGATACATATTGAAGGTTTTGTCCACATTTGAGTTTGGCAGATCACACAGAACATTTTAAAATGGTTATTTGGCCACTCCTGATGAGAAATTTGTATGCAGGTCAGGAAGCAACAGTTAGAACTGGACATGGAACAACAGACTGGTTCCAAATAGGAAAAGGAGTATGTCAAGGTTGTATATTGTCACCCTGTTTATTTAACTTATATGCAGAGTATATCATGAGAAACGCTGGACTGGAAGAAACACAAGCTGGAATCAAGATTGCAGGGAGAAATATCAATAACCTCAGATATGCAGATGACACCACCCTTATGGCAGAAAGTGAAGAGGAACTCAAAAGCCTCTTGATGAAAGTGAAAGAGGAGAGTGAAAAAGTTGGCTTAAAGCTCAACATTCAGAAAACGAAGATCATGATATCTGGTCCCACCACTTCATGGCAAATAGATGGGGAAACAGTGGAAACAGTGTCAGACTTTATTTTGGGGGGCTCCAAAATCACTGCAGATGGTGACTGCAGCCATAAAATTAAAAGACGCTTACTCCTTGGAAGGAAAGTTATGACCAACCAAGATAGCATATTGAAAAGCAGAGACATTACTTTGCCAACAAAGGTTCGTCTAGTCAAGGCTATGGTTTTTCCAGTGGTCATGTATGGATATAAGAGTTGGACTGTGAAGAAGGCTGAGCCCCGAAGAATGGATGCTTTTGAACTGTGGTGTTGGAGAAGACTCTTAAGAGTCCCTTGGACCACAAGGAGATCCAACGAGTCCATTCTGAAGGAGATCAGCCCTGGGATTTCTTTGGAAGGAATGATGCTAAAGCTGAAACTCCAGTACTTTGGCCACCTCATGCGAAGAGTTGACTCACTGGAAAAGACTGTGATGCTGGGAGGGATTGGGGGCAGGAGGAGAAGGGGACGCCAGAGGATGAGATGGCTGGATGGCATCACTGACACGATGGACGTGAGTCTCAGTGAACTCCGGGAGTTGGTGATGGACAGGGAGGCCTGGCGTGCTGCGATTCATGGGGTCGCAAAGAGTCGGAGACAACTGAGCTACTGATCTGATCTGATCTGATGGCTTGGGGCAGCCAGAAGAGGAATTCTTTATCTGGATGCCTTTCTGGAAGTATAAAGCATCTGAAATTTAGAAAAAGTCTGCAAAGTTTGGTGTTTACGTGTACATGGAGCAAAAGCAAAAACAAAACCCAGTTGTGGAAGGGACTGGTGATAGAAGAAAGGTTCGATGCTGTAAAGAGCAGTATTGCATAGGAACCTGGAATGTTAGGTCCATGAGTCAAGGCAAATTGGAAGTGGTCAAATAGGAGATGACAAGAGTGAACATTTACATTCTAGGAATCAGCGAACTAAGACGGACTGGAATGGGTGAATTTAACTCAGATGACCCTTATATCTACTACTGTGGGCAAAAATCCCTTAGAAGAAATGGAGTAGCCCTCATAGTCAAGAAAAGAGTCTGAAATGCAGTACTAGGATGCAGTCTCAAAAATGATAGAATGATCTCTGTTTGTTTCCAAGGCAAACCATTCAGTATTACAGTAATCAAGTCTGTGCCTCCATCAGTAAAGCTGAAGAAGCTGAAGTTGAACAGGTCTAGGAAGACCTGCAAGACCTTCTAGAACTAACACCCCAAAAAGATGTCCTTTTCATTATAGGAGACTGGAATGCAAAAGTAGAAAGTCAAGAGATACCTGGAGTAACAGGCAAATTTGGCCTTGGAGTACAAAACAAAGCAGGTCAAAGGCTAACAGAGTTTCGCCAAGAGAATGCACTGGTCATAGCAAACACCCTCTTCCAATAACACAAGAGAAGACTCTACACATGGACATCACCACATGGTCAATACTGAAATCAGATTGATAATATTCTTTGCAGCCAAAGATGATGATGAAATCCTTCGGTTCAGTTCAGTTCAGTTCAGTCGCCCAGTCGTGTTGGACTCTTTGCGACCCCATGAGCCATAGCACGCCAGGCCTCCCTGTCCATTACCAACGCCCAGAGTTCACTCAAACTCACGTCCATCGAGTCAGTGATGCCATCCAGACATCTCATCCTCTGGTGTCCCCTTCTCCTCCTGCCCCCAATCCCTCCCAGCATCAGAGTCTTCTCCAATGAGTCAACTCTTCACATCAGGTGGCCAAAGTACTGGAGTTTCAGCTTTAGCATTAGTCCTTCCAAAGAACACCCAGGACTGATCTCCTTTAGAATGGACTGGTTGGATCTCCTTGCAGTCCAAGGGACTCTCAAGAGTTTTCTCCAACACGACAGTTCAAAACCATCAATTCTTTGGCTCTCAGCTTTCTTCCAAGTCCAAGTCTCACATCCATACATGACTACTGGAAAAACCATAGACTTGACAAGATGGACCTTTGTTGGCAAAGTAATGTCTCTGCTTTTAATATGCTATCTAGGTTGGCCATAACTTTCCTTCCAAGGAGTAAACATCTTTTAATTTCATGGCTGCAATCACCATCTGCAGTGATTTTGGAGCCCAAAAAAATAGTCTGACACTGTTTCCCCTGTTTCCCCATCTATTTGCCATGAAGTGATGGGACCAGATGCCATGATCTTCGTTTTCTGAATGTTGAGCTTTAAGCCAACTTTTTCACTCTCCTCTTTCACTTTCATCAAGAGGCCTTTTAGTTTCTCTTCACTTTCTGCCATAAGGGTGGTGTCATCTGCATATCTGAGGTTATTGATATTTCTCCCGGCAATCTTGATTCCAGCTTATGCTTCTTCTAGCCCAGCGTTTCTCATGATGTACTCTGCATATAAATTAAATAAGCAGGGTGACAATATACAGCCTTAACGTACTCCTTTTCCTATTTGGAACCAGTCTGTTGTTCCATGTCCAGGTCTAACTGTTGCTTCCTGACCTGCATATAGGTTTCTCAAGAGGCAGGTCAGGTGGTTTGGTATTCCCATCTCTTTCAGAATTTTCCAGTTTATTATGATCCACAAAGTCAAAGGCTTTGGCATAGTCAATAAAGCAGAAATAGATGTTTTTCTGGAACTCTCTTGCTTTTTCAATGATCCAGCGGATGTTGGCAATTTGATCTCTGGTTCCTCTGCCTTTTCTAAAACCAGCTTGAACATCTGGAAGTTCACGGTTCATGTACTGCTGAAGCCTGGCTTGGAGAATTTTGAGCATTACTTTACTGGCGTGTGAGATGAGTGCAATTAGGGAGGAAAAATATCTGGATACTAATACTTTGCCTTCCCAGTTTCAGTATGTTCATCATTTCTAATTGATTGGGGAGGCCCTGAAGGAGGCCAGTTGAGTAAAAAAAAAAAAAAAAAGAAAAAGGCACCCCTCTCCAAAGGTGAAAGTAACTCTCATTAAGGTGAAGTCTGAACTGATAATGTGGACTCTATATGTAAGTCAGCAAAAAAATATCTACAGTTTAGAAATAGGAAAGATGTTCCTGAATGTTATTTAGTTCAGTGTTAGATTGACTTTACACTGTCAGGGACATTTCATCACTCATAGGAGGCAGAGATTTTGTATATTTTTATCTGATGGGATTTCAGTTCAGTTCAGTTCAGTCGCTCAGTCGTGTCCAACTCTTTGCAACCCCATGGATCAAAGCACGCCAGGCCTCCCTGTCCATCATCAACTCCCGGAGTTCACTCAGACTCATGTCCATCGAGTCAGTGATGCCATCCAGTCACCTCATCCTCTGTCGCCCCCTTCTCCTCCTGCCCCCAATCCCTCCCAGCATCACAGTCTTTTCCAATGAGTCAACTCTTCACATGAGGTGGCCAAAGTACTACTGGAGTTTCAGCTTTAGCATCATTCCTTCCAAAGAAATCCCAGGGCTGATCTCCTTCAGAATGGACCAGTTGGATCTCCTTGCAGTCCAAGGGACTCTCAAGAGTTCAAAAGCATCCGTTCTTTGGCGCTCGGCCGAAGTCCAACTCTCACATCCATACATGACCACTGGAAAAACCATAGCCTTGACTAGACAGACCTTTGTTGCCAAAGTAATGTCTCTGCTTTTGAATATGCTATCTAGGTTGGACATAACTTTCCTTCCAAGGAGCCAGATGAAATTAAATTCTATTTGGTAGAATAGAAGACCATAAAGGGTATACTTTATGATTTTGTTGGACATTAATCAATTCTGCAAAAAAAAATTGAGGTAAAATTCATACAACAGAAAATTAACCATTAACCACTTTAAAGTGTGCAATTTAGTCAAATTTAGTATGTTCAGAATCTTGTGCAACAGTCTCCTCTATCTAATTCTAGAACATTTTCATCACCCCCAAAGGAAACTCTGTACCTGTTAAACAGTTAATCCCCATTCCACCACATTCCCAGCTCCTGTCAACCACTGATCTGCTCTCTGTCTCTATGGAGTTGCTTACTCTGGATATTTCTTTTGTGTCTAGCTCCTCTCACTTATTATGTTTTTGAGATTATCTATGTTGTAGCATGTATCAATACTTCATGCCTTTTTGTAACTGGGTAATATTCCACTGAACATTTAGCTCACATTTTGTTTATCCATTCATCTGTTGGTGGACATTTGGTTCTTTCCACCTTTTGGCTACCGTGAACAGTGGTACTGTGATCATTCTCGTATAAGTATTAGTTTGAATATCTGTGTTTAATTCCTTTGGGTATATATCTTGGACTAGAAATGCTAGATCATGTAGCAATTTTATGTTTAAGTTTCTGAGGAAGCATCAAACTGGTTTTCATAGTGGCTACAGCATTTTACATTCCCAATGACAATGTATAGGTATTCCAATTTCCTCATATTCCTGTCAACATTTATTTTCCTTTTCTAAGGGTTGTGACGAACATAGGGGATGTGATCTCATTGTGGTGTTAATTTGTATTACTCTAATGACTAATGACATTGAGCATTTTTTTATGTGCTTGTTGGCCATTTGTATGTCTTCTTTGGAGACATCTTTTCAAGTCCTTTGCTATTTTTAAATTGGGTTGTTTGTCCTTCTGTTGTCGAGTTTATATGTATTCTTTATATATTCTGGACATTAAATAAACTCCTGTCACATATATGATCTTCAAATATTTTCTCCCATTTTTGGGGTTGTCTTCTCACTCTTTTGATAAAGTTCAGTTTATTTTTGGTCATTTTTGTTGCTTGTGTTTTTGGTGTCATATCTAAGAAAGCATTGTCAAATCCAAAGTCATGAAGATTTACTCCTATGTTTTCTTCTAGGTTTTATAGTTTTAGCTCTTTAGGTATTTGATTCATTTTGAGTTCATTTTTGCATATGGTATGAGTCAAAAGTCCAGCTTAATTATTTTGCTTGTGGGTAATCAGTTTTACCAGGATCAATTTTTGAAGAGACTATTCTTTCTTCATTGAATGGTCTTAGCACCTTTGTCAAAAATCAATTGACTAGAGATGTATAGGCTTGTTCAATTCTATCCTTATTTATCTCTGGACTCTCTTTTTATTTGATTCCTCCTCCAAAGATTCTGATGTGATTGACCTGGGACTGGCAACCACTCTGTTTGTTCTTCTTTTTTAAGCTCCCCAGGTGATCCTACCAGTACTTGGTGTTGACAATCACTGTCTTAAGAGAAGTTCTACTGAAACCACTTCTGATCTAGTAGTCTCTTTGGTGCTTCAGGATTCTCACTGGGAAAAGTGGATGTGAGTGGGTGTTGCTGAAGAGAGATAATATTTGGGGACTAGTCTTATGTTGACTGTGAGCTTAGGTGAGACAAACACTAGGAAAAAGGGACATTTCTTATACATCTTCTCACTGTTGTGGCTCCTTTGTGTTTAAGAAAACTAAAACCAAGTCCTTGTCATATGCCACAAAAGGGTAACACAGTCTAGTGTCTCCAAAACAGTAAAACAGAAACCTACACCTGAAGTCTATCAGATGATAAATACATTATTAAACAAAAAGTAATGAAGGAATGGACAGCATAAAAGTAGGAGTTTCGGGAGAAGAGGCTGGTGACCTTGGCAAGCTGGTGAGGGAGATATTTTGACTACGATGGTGCATTCTCTGCTTTTTCAGAAAAAAGTGGAAATACGAAGGATTGCGCTTAGAATGATTTGGTGACACGGGGAAAGTCTCTCGCATTGTTAGTCATTTTTTCCAGTGTTACTTCTTACACTTGCAGCCTGTCTAACTTCCTACACTGTCACTTCCACACATCTGTTCTTTGGACTAATTCCTCATTTCCGCCTCTTCCTTCTAAAGCAGGCTTATTTCTACGAGGCAGCTTTGTTTGGGGGCTGGATATGCAGGCCTTGGAGCCAAACTGCCAGGGATTGTAGCTCAGCTCTGCTACCCTCTAAATATGAGCTGGGCAGGTTACTCAGCACCTTTATTTCTTCACATGTATAGAATCCTCTTTATTGAATTATTTTGAGCTGGTAAATAATCTGCCTGCCAATGCAGGAGACGCAAGAGATGCAGGTTCAATTCCTGCATTGGGAAGATCCCCTGGAGAAGGAAATGGCAACCTACTTCAGTAATCTCACCTGGAAAATCCAGGGACGGAGAAGTCTGGTGGGCTATGGTCCATAGGGTCGCAAAGAATCAGACATGACTGAGAGACTGAACATACACACACAGACACACACATTAAAGCACTTAGAATATCACCTGGAATGGAATGAGTGCTCCATGAACCCTAGCTATTTCATTATTATATTATTGCCCAGGAGTTAGAGCCATCAGCTGGAGTAACAGTGAGGTACAGAGGTACCTCTTTGGGACCATAGAAGAAGGCTGTGAGGATTCTTAGTGAAACCATGGAGGTCTTGAAGACAACAGTGAGAAATTCTGAACAAAGAATGACTTGAACAGAAGTAGATTGGATGGATTTGGCATCTGCTTTAAACAACCAGGTAAGTAGGTTTTATCTCATTCCTGATTGGCCTGACAGATGCAATTCCCCCTTGTAAATGCAACTCTGTCTTGGGATGGGAAGCAGGCTGCCCCGTGGGAATTTCATTTGCCATTTCTAGCTGCCTTGTCTCCAGTACCTTCCTAGACTACAATGGGTGACTCAGGAGCTTTCCCCATTCACATATCTGATACCTCTGCTGCAACAATGTAGCCATTTTCTAAGCTGTGTCAAAGAGGTGGATAACACCTGACTTTTCCTATTTGCCCCCAATTTCTTCTCCACACCTGATCCGACCACAGACTACTCTATCTCCCAAAGCAAAATAGAAGCACAGAAGTACGTGATTTCTAGGTGGAATTCTCTAGCTGATTTATGGACCTAGGTTCTTTCCATCTTTCCACTCTGCCATTTCCAGTGTATCAGTGACAGCGTTTGTTCAAAGGTATAAGAAAGCTGCTACAGTAGCAAAAAGCAACAGTGTCAAAAAACAGGAAGAAAGATTTATTTCAATCATTTCTTTCCTCATCCCAGAAAATATGGCTCTTTCAGTCCTACTGGACAGGCCTGAGTCACAATATACCTTAACTTCAAGGAGGCTCCGATATTAAACATCTGGATTTTCAGCTTCCCTTGGAATACAGGAAGGCTCTGCCAGCAAGAAAGAAGGGTAGGAAAATGGCTGTTAGGTTGGCAACCAAAACTGTCTGCTTTTTGACATAGTGGTAATTGCACTTTTTGTTACCTAATCACTTTACATTTTAGTAGACCACACTTGAGCGGGCTGGCATAGCTTATTGGGATAAAATGAATTTGCTTAAAGATGCTACAGTCTGCAAGCAAATCCTGTGTCTCTCACTGACCACTCCATCCAACTAAGTCCTGATTCAATGTTGCTCTGACTAGGGAGCGCTGTGTGTCTTCCTCCTTTATGCTTCTGTAGAATTTGTGATCTCCTGAGCCAATTTAATTTAATTCATCTAATAAATGACAGCACAGAAGGTTGCTTTTCTGCTGCAATGCTCAGGAGATAGCTCTGTATTTGCTAATTTTTTTTTTAAAGTTTGATTAAAAATTCAATAAAACAAACAAGTTACAATGTATAATTATCATTAATTTCAGAACAGATTATTTTCATGTACTTATGAAAAAAATACTCCAGTAATCTTATCTAGCCTTGGAATTTAGAGGTAAATTCACTGAAGAATCCCTCTTTGTTTTTATTCAAGATTCTGCTCTGTCTTAATATTAGAAAATTTAACTTATGTTTGCATATTTTCCACCTTTTTGATCAATTGTTATTTGTGCAAATAAAAAATATTGTTTAAATTAAATTATATTTTCTGGAATGAAGAAAGAAATGATTGAAAGAAATCTTTCTTCCTGCTTTTTGACACTGTTGCCTTTTGCTACTGTAGCAGCTTTCTTATACCTTTGAATGAACACTGTCACTGATACACTGGAAATGGCAGAGCAGAAAGATGGAAAGAACCTGGGTCCATTTAAATTAAATTGTTAAAGGAACCTTCTCCTGTGCTGTCATTTATTAGATTAATTAAATTAAATTGGCTCAGGGGGTCACAAGTTCTACAGAAGCATAGTGGGGGAAGACACACAGGGCTCCCTAGTCAGAGCAACATTGAATCAGGACTTAGTTGGATGGAGTGGTCAGTGAGAGACACAGGATAAAGATGTATTTAAATCTTTAAATAAAAAATATTGTTTAACAATGCATGTTCACTGTAAGAAAGAATACAAATAATATAAACTACACAAAGTTAAAAGGAACTGCCCACAGTTAACAGCACTGCCCACAGTGAATAACTTAATTTTTGATCTGTGCAAGTCGGTCAGTCATGTCCACCTTTTTGCGACCCCATGTATAGTCCATGGAATTCTCCAGGCCAGAATGCTGGAGTGGGAAGACTTTCCCTTCTCCAGGGGATCTTCCCAACCCAGGGATAGAACCCAGGTCTCCCACATTGCAGGTGGATTCTTTACCAGCTGACCTACCAGGAAAGCCTAATTCTTGATCTAGGCCTATACAAATATAAATATGCATTTACAGACATGAATTTTTTAAAAACAACATTATGTATTGTTCTACAACTGTTTTTTAAAAATATACCAGTATATCCTACTCAGCTTTCCATATGCTTATGTATAAACTTATTTAATTTATTATCAAATATTATATTCATATGATGTACCTTTTGCAATTTTCAGAATATTTTTATCTTCCACTCCCCCTTTTTTTCATAGAAAAGAACTCCTCTTGACTAACACTATAATGACTCTTTAAAGAGTTTTAAAAATGGCTCTAATAAACTTTAAGAATACTAAAGTCTTGATAGAACATAACCTTTTTTAGGATGGAATTGAATAGAAGAGGACTATGATTTTATAATGATGATGATGATGATTATAACTCCTACTTGTGTTTATACATTTTAAGATAATCTTCTATAAAGAATCTCATTTAAACTCCATCTAATGTTATTTTGTTCTAGAAGTACCTGCAGATTCTCCTGATAACACTATTTTTATTATAATAAAGTTTTACAGGCTGAGCTGGGAACAGCATGATAATGTTGTTATTGCTACACATGCAATCATTATTTAATAAAGATGGAAATTAATAGCTCTAACATTGCTCCATGCCCAGCCTTACCCAGCTTTGAATGAAGGTTTCCTAACTATATCCTGCTGTTTATTTCTATGCTTCAAAATACATGAGGGAACAAGGACAGAATTAAAGGGAGAAAGATAATTTTACAGCTATAGGTCTAATTTTTAAGACTCCATCACAACAATTGAAACAAAAACTGGACCAAAATATTTAGTAAAGTTGTAGAATAACAACACTACCAACCATCTTGGTCTGATTAATAATAGGATACTATACAAGGAAATGCAGAATATGCATTCTTTTCAATGTCTATACATTCTTAAAAATAGACCATAAGCTAGGTCATAAAACAAGTCTCAATAAATGTATAGGAAAATAAATCATGCAAAGATGTTTTCTGACTGCAGAGGAATTAATTTAAAATTAATAACAATAGCATAGGAAAATATTGAATATTCAAAAATTAAACAGCATACTTCTAAATAATTCATGAGTCAAGGAAGAAATTACAGAGAAAGGTAGAAAATATTTTGAATTATGATAAAGAACATGTAATAGGTATTTGTTACTGTCTGGATGAAGCACAAGCTGGAATCAAGATTGCCGGGAGAAATATCATTAACCTCAGATATGCAGATGACACCACACTTATGGCAGAAAGCAAAGAACTAAAAAGCCTGTTGATGAAAGTGAAAGAGGAGAATGAAAAAGTTGGCTTAAAACTCAACATTCAGAAAACTAAGATCATGGCATCCAATCCCATCACTTTATGGCAAATAGATGGGGAAACAATGGAAACAGTGAGAGACATTATTTTCTTGGGCACAAAATCACTGCAGATGGTGACTTCAGCCCTGAAATTAAAAGATGCTTGCTCCTTGAAAGAAAAGTTATAACCAACCTAGACAGCATATTAAAAAGCAGAGACATTACTTTGCCGACCAAGGTCTGTATAGTCAAAGCTATGGTTTTTCCAGTAGTCATGTATGCATGTGAGAGTTGGACTATAAAGAAAGCTGAGTGCGGAAGAATTGATGTTTTTGAACTGTGGTGTTGGAGAAGACTTTTGAAAGTCCCTTGGATTGCAAGGAGATCCAACCAGTCCATCCTAAAGGAAATCAGTCCTGAATATTCAATGAAGGACTGATGAAGCTGAAATTCCAATACTTTGGCCTTCTATGCAAAGAACTGACTCATTTGAAAAGACCCTGATGCTGGGAAAGATTGAAGGTGGGAGAAGGGGACGACAGAGGATGAGATGGTTGGATGGCATCACTGACTCAATGGACATGAATTTGAGTAAGCTCCAGGAGTTGGTGATGGACAGGGAAGACTGGCATGCTGCAGTCCATGGGGTCACAAAGATTTGGACACGACTGAGCGACTGAACTGAACTGAACAGGTATTTTTAGGATGAAGCCAAAACAGCATTTAGGTGAAAAGATAAAACTTTAAATGTTTATATCAGTGATCAAAGGGCTTCCGTCATAGCTCAGTTGGTAAAGAATCTGCCTGCAATTTAGGAGACCATGGTTTGATTCCTGGGTTGGGAAGATCCCCTGGAGAAGGGAAAAGCTACCACTCCAGTATTCTGGTGTGGAGAGTTCTATGGACTGTGTAGTTCATGGGGTTGCAGAGTCGGATATGACTTTCACTTTTCATCAGTGACCAAAAATTATATATTTACAAGTAGCCAGACTAAAGAAAAAAGGGGGATCTTCCTTGGTATCTCAGTCAGTAAAGAATCTTCTTGCAATGCAGAAGACCTGGGTTCAATCCCTGGGTCAGGAAGATCCGCTGGAGAAGGGAATGGCAACCCACTCCATTATTCTTGCCTGGAGAATTCCATGGACAGACAATGGGGTCACAAAGAGTTGGACATGACTGACTAACACACACACATGCAAACACACACACTACAAAAGGGGGAAAATAAAAGATAAGGGATCAGTAAAATAAAAACAAATAAAGAACAAGGAAAATTAACCAATCAAGAAGTTGAGTCTTTAAATTGATCAACAGAATTGATGACGCCGTAGCTAGAATGATCAATGGAAAAACAAAACACAAATCACCAACATCAGGATTTAAATAGATATTTTTGTTACAGATCCCACAGGCAATAAAAGGATAATATAATATTATAAATAACTTTATGGCAACAGATTCAACAGGCTGGATGAAACTGACAATTTTATGAAAAATGCAATTTACCTAAACTAATACAAGACAAAACAGAAAATCTCAATAGTTTTATTTCTCTTAGAGAAATGAAATACATTATCAAAGTTCTTCCCACAAATAAAACACTCCCTAAGCCCAGACGATTTCACTGGTGAATGGTATCAAACACTTAGGGAAGATATAAAACCACTATTACACAATCTCTCTCAGGAAAGAGAGGAGAGAATACGTCCTTACTCATTTTATGAGGTCAGCATAACCTCAATACCCAAACCCGAGAAAGACACTACTTAAAAAAAGTTACAGATCAATATCCCTCAGAAGCGTTGATGCAAAAATTCTTATAAAAAAATCAGCAAATTGAATGCAACAATATAAAAAGGATCAGATATCATGACCAAATGGGGCATTTATACGCTGAAGTGAAAAAGTGAAAGTGTTAGTCACCCAGTTGTATCCAACTCTTTGCGACCCAGTAGACTGTACCAGGCTTCTCTGTCCATGGGGATTCTCCAGGCAAGAATGCTTGAGTGGGTAGCCAATCCCTTCTTCAGGGAATCTTCCCAACTCAAGGATCAAACCTGGGTCTGCTGCATTGCAGGCAGATTCTTTACCATCTGAGCCACCAGGGTTACAAATAAAAAATAAAATTTAAATTCCATGTACAGTAGTGCTCCCAAACACAAACTTCTTGAAAGTCTACTAATGCTATCCAAGACTTTTACAATGAAAATATTGCTGATATTTTAAAGACCTAAATAAATGGATATACAAATACTATGTTCATGGGTTGTAACATTTAATATTGTTAGGATGTCAGTTCATACCAATCCATCTATAAATTCAACACGATCCCAGTTTAAATTTGTCTTCTTTTTAATAGGAATTGACAAATAGATTTTTAAATTAAATGTAGATGCATTGGAGAAATCTCTTTCAGTCTCTGCCCACTTTTAATTGTCTTTATGTATTTATTTTTGACTGTGCTGGGTCTTCGGTGCTGTGTTCAGGCTTTCTCTAATGGCCGCAAGTGGGGCTACTCTCTAGTGGTGGTGGGCAGGTTTCTCACTGCAGCGGCTTCTCTTGGTGTGAAGCACAGGCTGTAGAGAGCACAGGCTTCAGTAGCTGCAGCAAGCAGGCTTAGTAGCTGGGGCTCGCAGGCTCAGTAGCTGCACGGGCTTAGTTGCCCCGCAGCATGTGGAATAATCCTGGACTAGGGATCAAACACGTGCCCTCTGCATTGGCAGGTGGGTTCTTAACCACTAGACCACCAGGGAAACCCAGTTATCTGTTTTTTGTTGAGGCTGAGTTGTATGAGCTGTTCAAGTACAAATGTCTTTAATAGAATATGCTGAACTGGTTAAAGTACAAAGATCGTTTCATACTTATACGATTTTAACTTGAGAAAAACAGAAATATTGGGCATCTAACCCACTGAGATTGTGGGCAGGACTCTATGGCGATAACATCAGAAATGTAGCCAGCTTGTTGTCTTTCCAAGAGCCATGTCCAGAACCCTGGGACTCTGATTTCCATCTAACACATGGGGAAGTTCCCTGGAGGTTATTCAGTGAATTTGATTTTACATTAAGGAATTACTTGGAATCTGCCTTCAGCTAATTCTAGATTTAATTATTCATCGCAAATACTGCTTGCCAATTGACATCTTTGTTTATATTGAAGCTGATGATTCCCATCTTTGATTGTGTGTGACTTTCTTCCTTTAGTATTATGTATTACTCAGTCCTTCAAGGTAAAGTAGAGAGACATCTTTCAACACTTATGGTGAGCTCCTCAGTTCTGGGTAGCATCAGCCAATGGGTTTTTATATCTTGCCAATTCTCTAATTCTTTATGGTTAATTCATAGCCTCATGGACTTTTAAAAATAGCTTTGATAAATCCAAAAGGCCATCCACTTTCTCTTCACAGAAGTTGCAAATTGGTATTGGTCCATGTTTGAGTATCTCCAACTAGTCTTCCTATCCAAACTTGTTTATTTGCAATGACATCTGGCCCAGTTCAGTGTCCATTGAGATTATTCATAATGACTTGAAATCATCTGTTTTATTATTATTTATCTTCAGGGAACTTCACAGCATACTATTGAAGTCATCCAGTTGAT
Organism: Bos indicus; assembly: GCF_029378745.1. NCBI lineage: Eukaryota > Metazoa > Chordata > Mammalia > Artiodactyla > Bovidae > Bos > Bos indicus. Next base: position 39,761,140 of record NC_091781.1, read on the forward strand.
GTCTGTTTTTCCATTCTTTAAGTCATAAAGAATAGCACTGAATCAAGTGTGAGAAGATTTTCCCATCCAGGGAAACAAAGATGCTCCTGATTTTCCGTGTTTCTCATTTTCACATTTTTCTGACCAAGGAGATTTAAACAGTGTGAAAGTAATCCAAAATAAATAATCTGTTCAAAATAAATCAATCTAACAGTGACTTGCAGGATGATTGTGGGGTATATGAATGGGATAAATGCATTAAATTACCAGATTCAGTTTCACAGGTAGCACCTAGCTGCAGATGGTCTATAGATAGGATCCACCAGTCAGTGTTTGTTGAGCATCTGTAACATGCCGAGTTAAGCACTATGAGGACTCTGGAGATGAAAAAGGCAAGTTTCCTAGACAGACGTATGCAAATCAAGCAAGGAAGTATATGATAAAGATCAATAGAGATGCATGAATTAATACTATTGGAGCTGAACAGAGAAAGAACCCTACAAGTTGCTAGGCTTTAGAAGATTTCATGAAGGAACATAGTGTTGGAACTGGGCCTTGAAAGATGGATAGTAGTTCCACAGCAAGGAAGGATATGCCTGGTGGATGAAATGGCACATGAAAAGGCCTAGACTTCAGGGAGTCAGAGGGTGTTAAATCCGTCTGTCACAGGCTTTGTGCATGCTCTTCTGGTGAGCAAAACTTCAATATGCCAGCTCTTTCATTCATAATGGTGAAGAGATAGGAAGCAATTGATACACTTGACCAAGAGTCATCTCTGTACAGAGGCCATCTAGGGATTTCTTTAAAAAAAAAAAGTTAAATAATTTATTTGGCTGTGCCAGGTCTTAGTCGTGGCAAGTTGGATCTAGTTACCTGACCAGAGATCAAACCTAGTACCCCTGCTTTGGGAGCATGGAGTCTTAGACACTGGACCACCAGGGAAGTGTCTACGGATTTCTTACTGGAGGGAGTGGAAATTATTTTTTATAGAGTAGTTTACTAACTCAGCAGAATCCAATCCTTATGAAAAGGTTTTACCTTGCACATGTATCCAAACAGTTGATTCAGACAGTAAGGAATCTGCTTCAATGTGGGAGACCTGGGTTTGATCCCTGGGTCCGATCCCTGGGTCAGGAAGATCTTCTGGAGAAGGGAATGGCTACTCACTCCAGTATTCTTGCCTAGAGAATTACATGCACAGAGGAGCCTGGCAGGCTACAGTCCATGGGGTTGCAAAGAGTTGGACATGACTTAGTGACTAACACTGCACACATACACTGATCATATTTCCTTTCTGTTGAATAGGGTTGAGGGAATTAGGGCATGATATTGTTTGATGAAACCTAACCTTGTTAGGTTTGGAGAAGGCAATGGCAACCCACTCCAGTACTCTTGCCTGGAGAATCCCATGGACGCAGGAGCCTGGTGGGCTGCCGTCTACGGGGTCGCACAGAGTCGGACATGACTGAAGCGACTTAGCAGCAGCAACCTTGTTAGGTTAGATCCAAAGGTATTCAGTTCAGTTCAGTCGCTAAGTGGTGTCCAACTCTTTGCGACCCCATGAATCGAAGCACACCAGGCCTCCCTGTCCATCACCAACTCCTGGAGTTCACTCAGACTCGTGTCCATCGAGTCAGTGATGCCATCCAGCCATCTCATCCTCTGGCGTCCCCTTCTCCTCCTGCCCCCAATCCCTCCCAGCATCAGAGTCTTTTCCAATGAGTCAACTCTTCACATGAGGTGGCCAAAGTACTGGAGTTTCAGCTTTAGCATCATTCCTTCCAAAGAACACCCAGGACTTTTCTTCTAAGGAGCAAGCATCTTTTAATTTCAGGGCTGAAGTCACCATCTGCAGTGATTTTGTGCCCAAGAAAATAATGTCTCTCACTGTTTCCATTGTTTCCCCATCTATTTGCCATGAAGTGATGGGACCAGATGTCATGATCTTAGTTTTCTGAATGTTGAGTTTTAAGCCAACTATGTATGGAGGTTCATGACATTGTACAGGAGGCAGGGATCAAGATCATCCCTAAGAAAAAGAAGTGCAAAAAGGCAAAATTGTTGTCTGAGGAGGCCTTACAAATAGCTGTAAATAGAAGATAAATGAAAGGCAAAGGAGAAAAGGAAAGATATACCCATTTGAATGCCGAGTTCCAAAGAATAGCAAGGAGAGATAAGAAAGCTTTCCTCAGCAACCAGTGCAAAGAAATAAAGGAAAACAATAGAATGGGAAAGTCTAGAGATCTCTTCAAGAAAATTAGAGATACCAAGGGAACATGTCATGCAAAGATGGGCACAATAGAGGACAGAAATGGTATGGACATAACAGAAACAGAAGATATTAAGAAGAGGTGGAAAGAATACACAGAACTATACAGAAAAGATCTTCACAACCCAGATAATCACCACAGTGTGATCACCAACCTAGAGCCAGACATTCTGGAATGCAAAGTCAAGTGGGCCTTAGGAAGCATCACTGCAAACAAAGGCAGTGGATGTGATGGAATTCCAGTTGAGTTATTTCAAATCCTAAAAGTTGATGCTGTGAAAGTGCTGCACTCAATATGCCAGCAAATTTGGAAAACTCAGCAATGGCCACAGGACTGGAAAACGTCAGTTTTCATTCCAATCCTAAAGAAAGGCAATGCCAAAGAATGCTCAAAACTACCATACAATTGTACTCATTTCACATGCTAGTAAAGTAATGTTCAGAATTCTCCAAGTCAGGTTTCAACAGTACATGAACCATGAACTTCCAGATGTTCAAGCTGGATTTAGAAAAGGCAGAGGAACCAGAGTTCAAATTGTCAACATCTGTTGGATCATCGAAAAAGCAAGGGAGTTCTAGAAAAATATCAACTTTTACTTTATTGACTATACCAAAGCCTTTGATTTTGTGGACCACAACAAACTCTGGAAAAAATCTGCTGTTTAGTAACTACTCAATAAAAAATAAAAACTATTATTGGAGGATCAAGTTACTCACCCAGAGTTACTCACACTCACTAAAGAGCACCATCCTTTTAACCCTTAAAATACTGTACAGATATTCTTGACTTTACTGTAATTATGTTATCTCTAGTTGATGCTGTTTTATTTAATTTTGTTTCAGAAAACTTAACTTGTTGCAATATTTGATCAGCCAGTAAAAGTAGAACTTGAATTTCATGTTTTCAGTTTCAGTTTCAGTTCAGTCACTCAGTCGTGTCCAACTCTTTGCAACCCCATGAACTGCAGTACTCCAGGCCTCCTTGTCCATCACCAACTCCCAGAGTTTACCCAAACTCATGTCCATTGAGTCAGTGATGCCATCCGACCATCTCATCCTCTGTCGTCCCCTTCTCCTCCTACCTTCATTCTTTCCAAGTATCAAGGTCTTTTCAAATGAGTCAGCTCTTTGCATCAGGAAGCAAAAGTATTGGAGTTTCAGCTTCAGCATCAATCCTTCCAATGAATATTCAGTACTGATTTCCTTTAGGATGGACTGGTTGGATCTCCTTGCAGTCCAAGGGACTCTCAAGAGTCTTCTCCAACACCACAGTTCAAAAGCACCAATGCTTTGGTGCTCAGCTTTCTTTATAGTCCAACTCTCACATACATGACTACTGGAAAAACCATAGCCTTGACTAGATGGACCTTTGTTGACAAAGTAATGTCTCTGCTTTTTAATATGCTGTCTAGGTTGGTCATAACTTTCCTTAAACATGTACAAATATAAACACAATTATTGTGACATGCATTAAAAAAATATGCCATATTCCTAGCAGTATAATTCATAATAGACAAAGGTGGAAGCAACCCAAGTCTCCACTGATGAATGAATAGATAAACAAAATGTAGTATATACATACAATCCTGTCACGTGCTAGACATTAAGTGAAATTAAACTAGTCATAAAAGGACAAATACTGTATGATTCAATTTATAGTAGGTACCTGCTGCTACTGCTGCTAAGTCGCTTCAGTTGTGCCCGACTCTGTGCGACCCCATAGACAGCAGCCCACCAGGCTCCCCTGTCCCTGGGATTCTCCAGGCAAGAACACTGGAGTGGGTTGCCATTTCCTTCTCCAATGCATGAAAGTGAAAAGTGAAAGTGAAGTCACTCAGTCGTGTCCAACTCTTAGTGATCCCATGGACTGCAGCCCACCAGGCTGGTCTGTCCATGGGATTTTCCAGGCAAGAGTACTGGAGTGGGTGCCATCGCCTTCTCTGTAGGAAGTAGAATAATGAAATTCATAGAGACAGAAAATGGGATGGTAACTGCCATGACTGGGGGAGGGGAAGTGGGGATGTACTGTTTTAGTTTTATAAAATGAAAAAAGTTCTGAGGATAGATGGTGTTGATATTTACCCAATGATGTGATTGCACACAATGCCACTACACTGTACACTGGAAAATAGTTACAATGGTAAAGTTTATGATATGTATATATGATTTCAATGTAAAAAAATCTATACAAATTGAAATTCCATATATTCAGACAAATTTTAAGAGCTTCATGGTCATCACAATAAAAATGAGACATTTTTGAAAACACGTATAAATCATTTCCCTTCTTATGCATTGTGACTGCAACTTGATAAAATTTTTGTTCATTTTAAATATTGAAACATATTAACTGAAGTCTTTGGTATTCAGCAGCCGAACACCGGATTTCAGTAATCCTCTTCTCTGCTGTTTTTCTGATGTTCTTCTTTCTAAAACATAATTCTCCTGGGGAATGTATTAGTCCTTTTTAGCAGATGAACAGTGTCTATAATTTAAATATTCAAAAATCTGAGGTGACTTTGGGGTTGGAGGATACAGTAGGGAGATGCTATTATGTCGGGGACATCATATTAAGAATAAATTGGATTCTTCATTCCCTTCTGGAAAAGGATTGGGAACTAATAATTTTTGAGCACCCATTACCATCCATGGTTTGAGCAACCATGCTGGGAACTTTATACATGTTATTGAATTTATTCTTACAGGATAGGGATAAAGAAAATACATTAAATTATAAGAGATTGTGGGTGATTTCCTTCCCCTGTTTCTAAAAGAGGAAGGCTGCTGCATTGGTTAGGGAGCTACCTCTGTAGTGCAGGGTCCAGGTGTTCCAAAATGAAAAGAAAATCAAGAGATGGAGAGACTCATCTACATCCTTGACATCTTGATGTCTTATGCCAAATAGCTGTTTGTTTTGGAGGCTGTCCTATGCACTGTAGGGTGTTTAGTGGCACCCCTGGTCCCTACTTGAGAAACATAGATATACGTGTTTAAGGACTGAGACCTGGAGGGGATAGGGAGCGTCACCGCATGATGGAGTGGTGATGAGGACAATTTTAGGGGGTAGAAGAGAAAAAGGAGAATTTTTGGAGCCACTGCTACAGATTTTTGAGAAGTTATTAATAAATTTTCTCCTTTATAATCTTGAAAGTTTGCATCATGATTTTAGTTGCTCTGAATTGTGATTTTTATCTGTGTCTCTTTGAATATGAGTCTGTGTTGAAACTGGACCACATAGTAGGGGTTTGTGTAGATTTTGTATGAGTTACACTCATAGAAGTCTTTTAAATTCATGGTATCCCCCTTTGAAAGGTAAGACTTCACCTCGTGCCCTTTGCCTTCACAAAAGGAACATTTCATTTTCTCAAGATTATAAAAAGACTAGTATGTATATTTCTGAGATTAGTTGTTTATCTGTTGCTTCATTTGCTATTATTTTCTCCCATTCTGAAGGCTGTCTTTTCACCTTGCTTATAGTTTCTTTTGTTGTGTAGAAGCTTTTAATTTTAATTAGATCCCATTTGTTTATTTGTGCTTTTATTTCCAATATTCTGGGAGGTGGGTCATAGAGGATCCTGCTGTGATGTATGTCAGAGAGTGTTCTGCCTATGTTCTCCTCTAGGAGTTTTATAGTTTCTGGTCTTATGTTTAGATCTTTAATCCATTTTCAGTTTATTTTTGTGTATGGTGTTAAAAAGTGTTCTAGTTTCATTCTTTTACAAGTGGTTGAGCAGTTGTCCCAGTACCACTTGTTAAAGAGATTGTCTTTTCTTCATTGTATATTCTTGCCTCCTTTGTCAAAGATAAGGTGTCCATAGGTGCATGGGTTTATCTCTGGGCTTTCTATTTTGTTCCATTGATCTATATTTCTGTCTTTGTGCCAGTACCATACTGTCTTGATGACTGTGGCTTTGTAGTAGAGCCTGAAGTCAGGCAGGTTGATTCCTCCGGTTCCATTCTTCTTTCTCAAGATTGCTTTGGCTATTCGAGGTTTTTTTGTATTTCCATACAAATTGTGAAATTATTTGTTCTAGCTCTGTGAAAAATACCGTTGGTAGCTTGATAGGGATTGCATTGAATCTATAGATTGCTTTGGGTAGTATACTCATTTTCACTATATTGATTCTTCTGATCCATGAACATGGTATATTTCTCCATCTATTAGTATCCTCTTTGATTTCTTTCACCAGTGTTTTATAGTTTTCTATATATAGGTCTTTAGTTTCTTTGGGTCAATATATTCCTAAGTGTTTTATTCTTTTCGTTGCAATGGTGAATGGAATTGCTTCCTTAATTTCTCTTTCTATTTTCTCATTATAACTAATCTCAAAAATATACAAGCAACTCCTACAGCTCAATTCCAGAAAAATAAACAACCCAATCAAAAAATGGGCCAAAGAACTAAACAGACATTTCTCCAAAGAAGACATATAGGTGGCTAACAAACACATGAAAAGATGCTCAACATCACTCATTATCAGAGAAATGCAAATCAAAACCACAATGAGGTACCATTTCATGCCAGTCAGAATGGCTGTGATCCAAAAGTCTACAAGCAATAAATGCTGGAGAGGATGTGGAGAAAAGGGAACCCTCTTACACTGTTGGTGGGAATGCAAACTAGTACAGCCACTATGGAGAACTGTAGAGATTCCTTAAAAAACTGGAAATAGAACTGCCATATGACCCAGCAATCCCACTGCTGGGCATACACACCGAGGAAACCAGAATTGAAAGAGACACGTGTACCCCAATGTTCACTGAAGCACTGTTTATAATAGCTAGGACATGGAAGCAACCTAGCTGCCCATCAGCAGATGAATGGATAAGAAAGCTGTGGTACATATACACAATGGAGTATTACTCAGCCATTAAAAAAATACATTTGAATCAGTTCTAATGAGGTGGATGAAACTGGAGCCTATTATACAGAGTGAAGTAAGCCAGAAAGAAAAACACCAATACAGTATACTAATGCATATATGGAATTTAGAAAGATGGTAACGACAACCCTGTATGTGAGACAGTAAAAGAGACACAGATGTATGGAACAGTCTTTTGGACTCTGTGGGAGGGGTGGGGGATGATTTGGGAGAATGGCATTGAAACATGTATAATATCATATGCGAAATGAATCGCCAGTCCAGGTTCCATGCAGTATACAGGAAGCTTGGGGCTGGTACACTGGAATGACCCAGAGGGATGGTATGGGGAAGGAGGCGGGAGAGGGGCTCAGGATGGGGAACACCCATGGCAGATGCATGTTGATGTATGGCAAAACCAATACAATATTGTAAAGTAAAAAAATAATAATAATAATAAAAAATAACAATAAAAAGTTATAAAAGTAAAAGTAAGTGGAACATGATACTGAAAAATGTCTCCATATTAAGAGTTAATTAACACTTAAAATCCCCATAGGGGAGAAAAAAAAAGACTAGTGTGAAAAGACACATTTTTTTTTCTTTTTTTAAATGATGATCTTACATTCAGAGGTAATTTAACATCTAACCACCCCTACATACATACAGTGGAATATATAAAAAAGAATGAAACTGTGCCATTTGCAGAGACAAGGATGGACCATGGCATCTGGTCCCATCACTTCATCGGAAATAGATGGGGAAACAGTGGAAACAGTGGCAGATTTTATCTTTTTGGGCTCCAAGATCACTGCATATGGTGACTGCAGCCGTGAAATTAAAAAACGCTTACTCCTTGGAAGAAAAGCTATGACCAACCTAGATAGCATATTCAAAAGCAGAGACATTACTTAGCCAACAAAGGTCCATTTAGTCAAGGCTATGGTTTTTCCAGTGGTCATGTATGAATGTGAGAGTTGGACTGTGAAGAAAGCTGAGCACCGAAGAATTGATGCTTTTGAACTGTGGTGTTGGAGAAGACTCCTGAGAGTCCCTTGGACTGCAAGGAGATCCAACCAGTCCATTCTGAAGGAGATCAGCCCTGGGATTTCTTTGGAAGGACTGATGCTAAAGCTGAAACTCCAGTACTTTGGCCACCTGATGCGAAGAGTTGACTCATCGGAAAAGACCCTGATGCTGAGAGGGATTGTGTGCAGGAGGAGAAGGGGACGACAGAGGATGAGATGGCTGGATGGCATCACCAACTCGATGGACCTGAGTCTGGGGGAACTCTGGGAGTTGGTAATGGACAGGGAGGCCTGGCGTGCTGCGATTCATGGGGTCGCAAAGAGTCAGACACGACTGAGCAACTGAACTGAACTGAACTGAATGAGAACCTACTGTATAGCACAGGAAACTCTAATCAGTGCTCTGTAGTGACCTAGATGGGAAGGAAATCCAAAAAAGAGGGGACACATGTATTTGTATAGCTGATTTACTTTACTGTACAATAGAAATGAACACAACATGGTAAAGGAACTATACTGCAGTCAGAAAAAAAGCTAACCATCATATGATTCAGAAAGGTATGTCTGCAAGTTTTTTAGTGGTGCTGTAACAAACTACTACAAATTAAGTGAGTTAAAACAGTATAGATATTTTCTTACAGCTCTGGAGATCCACAATCAGTCTCAGTGTACTAAAACCAGGGTGTTGGCAGGGCAGAATCCCTTTCCTCGTATTTTCCAGTTTCTAGAGGCTGTGTGCTTCCTTGAATTATGACACTTTATCACTTCGAACTCTCTTTTTCTCATCTTATGTACTTTTCTCTTTGCCTGTCTCCTTCTTAATGAAGACACCTGTGATTACTATGGGCCCACCTGAATAATTCAGGAGAATCTTTCCATTTCAAGACCCTTAATCGCATCTGCAAAGTCCTTTCTGCCATGCAAATAGCATATTTGCAGGTTTCACAGACTAGCATGTGGACATCTTTGGGAGCTGTTATTCTGCCTTCCACAACAAGGGTATAAGAACTTGTATGTGTAGTCTCATTCTGGTAACATGCTTGAATTGTTCCATATTGACTTGATTTTTTAAAATGTGAAATTCTTAGGCTTAGCTGACATTTAATTTTCGCATTAGAAAAGGGATAAGGATTAATCAAATTACAATAATATTGATGGAGATAGTGAGAAGTTTTAAATACTTACTCAAATTCCTCTTTAATTTCATTCCTAGTATCTAATTACCAAGCCCCTCAAAAGAAAGCTGTGATTACAGCACATTCAGTGTTCCTCCTTACAACTGGTCTTCCTGAGACTTACAGCATATCCAGTAGTTAAATATGTGGGATAAATCATCTTTCAACAGATTTAAAAGTGCCACCTGCCCAGCACAGTAGCGGTCTATGAATGTGGCTTAAATGATTAAAAGATAGCATGAGTACATCTGTTTTTATTTATGTTGAAACATGTTGGAAAGAGATGAGATTGAAAACTGTTATGTCATGTATTATGTATTTGGAGATAATGCAATTTGACCTGCACCATCTAACTTCTGGTGAAGCTCATGGGTTGGGTGTATCAGGGTTAACGACATTTCATTTCACTTTTTCCTTGTCAATATACTCAAATTAGTTTCTCGGAGGCGTCTTCTCCTGAACTCACTTTTGTATTGTGCTTGAAAACTTGCTTTTTTGGAAGTTCAGCTATGGGCTGATAGTGTATGAGTTAAGAGCATGGGTTTGGCATCAGGCTGAGGATGTATTTAAATGCTACTTATGCCACCTGCTGAGAAGCAGCAAGCCCATTCTGAGCCTCAGTTTTCTAACCTGAAAGGGATGATAATAGTGCCTATTGAACTGTAGGGTTATGGTGAGGATTCAAGGAGAACTGTGTGAGATGCAGAGGCAGTGCCTGGCTCACAATGACCGATTAGTAAATGAGTTAGTATTTTTCAGATTGAATTATTAAATTACCTATTAACCAGTAACATTGAGGAAAGGGGCTTCTGTACTTTCCTTTGTCCATGACTATTTTGAGGAGATATTTTGGGGAAAGCCTATCGCAGTGAGGAGATACCCCTCGTCCAAGGTAAGGAGCATTGGCTGCACTTTGCTGGAGCAGCTGTGAAGAGATACCCAACGCCCAAGGTAAGAGAAACCCAAGTAAGACAGTAGGTATTGCAAGAGGGCATCAGAGGGCAGACACACTGAAACCATACTCACAGAAAACTAGTCAATCTAATCATGCTAGGACCACAGCCTTGTCTAACTCAATGAAACTAAGCCGTGCCTGTGGGGAAACCCAAGATGGGCGGGTCATGGTGGAGAGATCTGACAGAATGTGGTCCACTGGAGAAGGGAATGGCAAACCACTTCAGTATTCTTGCCTTGAGAACCCCATGAACAGTATGAAAAGGCAAAATGATAGGATACTGAAAGAGGAACTCCCCAGGTCAGTAGGTGCCCAATATGCTACTGGAGATCAGTGGAAAAATAACTCCAGAAAGAATGAAGGGATGGAGCCAAAGCAAAAACAATACCCAGCTGTGGATGTGACTGGTGATAGAAGCAAGTCTGATGCTGTAAAGAGCAATATTGCATAGGAACCTGGAATGTCAGGTCCATGAATCAAGGCAAATTGGAAGTGGTCAAACAAGAGATGGCAAGAGTGAATGTCGACATTCTAGGAATCAGCGAACTGAATGGACTGGAATGGGTGAATTTAACTCAGATGACCATTATATCTACTACTGCAGGCAGGAATCCCTCAGAAGAAATGGAGTGGCCATCATGGTCAACAAAAGAGTCTGAAATGCAGTACTTGGATGCAATCTCAAAAATGACAGAATGATCTCTGTTCGTTTCCAAGGCAAACCATTCAATATCACAGAAATCCAAGTCTATGCCCCAACCAGTAACGCTGAAGAAGCTGAAGTTGAACGGTTCTATGAAGACCTACAAGACCTTTAGAACTAACACCCAAAAAAGATGTCTTTTTCATTATAGGGGACTGGAATGCAAAAGTAGGAAGTCAAGAAACACCTGGAGTAACAGGCAAATTTGGCCTTGGAATATGGAATGAAGGAGGGCAAAGACTAATAGAGTTTTGCCAAGAAAATGCACTGGTCATAACAAATACCCTCTTCCAACAACACAAGAGAAGACTCTACACATGGACATCACCAGATGGTCAACACCGAAATCAGATTGATTATATTCTTCGCAGCCAAAGATGGAGAAGTTCTATACAGTCAGCAAAAACAAGACCAGGAGCTGACTATGGCTCAGACCATGAACTCCTTATTGCCAAATTCAGACTTAAATTGAAGAAAGTAGGGAAAACCACTAGACTATTCACGTATGACCTAAATCAAATCCCTTATGATTATACAGTGGAAGTGAGAAATAGATTTAAGGGCCTAGATCTCATAGATAGAGTGCCTGATGAGCTATGGAATGAGGTTCGTGACATTGTACAGGAGACAGGATCAAGATCATCCCCATGGAAAAGAAATGCAAAAAAGCAAAATGGCTGTCTGGGGAGGCCTTACAAATAGCTGTGAAAAGAAGAAAAGCGAAAAGTAAAGGAGAAAAGGAAAGATATAAACATCTGAATGCAGAGTTCCAAAGAATAGCAAGAAGAGATAAGAAAGCCTTCTTTAGCGATCAATGCAAAGAAATAGAGGAAAACAACAGAATGGGAAAGACTAGAGATCTCTTCAAGAAAATCAGAGATACCAAGGGAACATTTCATGCAAACATGGGCTCGATAAAGGACAGAAATGGTATGGACCTAACAGAAGCAGAAGATATTAAGAAGAGATGGCAAGAATATACAGAAGAACTGTACAAAAAAGATCTTCACGACCTAGATAATCATGATGGTGTGATCACTGACCTAGAGCCAGACATCCTGGAATGTGAAGTCAAGTGGGCCTTAGAAAGCATCACTACGAACAAAGCTAGTGGAGGTAATAGAATTCCAGTTGAGCTATTCCAAATCCTGAAAGATGATGCTGTGAAAGTGCTGCACTCAATATGCCAGCAAATTTGGAAAACTCAGCAGTGGCCACAGGACTGGAAAAGGTCAGTTTTCATTCCAATCCCAAAGAAAGGCAATGCCAAAGAATGCTCAAACTACCGCACAATTGCACTCATCTCACACGCTAGTAAAGTAATGCTCAAAATTCTCCAAGCCAGGCTTCAGCAATATGTGAACCATGAACTTCCTGATGTTCAAGCTGGTTTTAGAAAAGGCAGAGGAACGAGAGATCAAATTGCCAACATCTGCTGGATCATGGAAAAAGCAAGAGAGTTGCAGAAAAACATCCATTTCTGCTTTATTGACTATGCCAAAGCCTTTGACTATGTGGATCACAATAAACTGTGGAAAATTCTGAAAGAGATGGGAATACCAGACCACCTGACCTGCCTCTTGAGAAATTTGTATGCAGGTCAGGAAGCAACAGTTAGAACTGGACATGAAACACCAGACTGGTTCCAAATAGGAAAAGGAGTACGTCAAGGCTGTATCTTGTCACCCTGTTTATATAACTTATATGCAGAGTACATCATGAGAAATGCTGGACTGGAAGAAACACAAGATGGAATCAAGGTTGCCGGGAGAAATATCAATAACCTCAAATATGCAGATGACACCATCCTTATGGCAGAAACTGAAGAGGAACTAAAAAGCCTCTTGATGAAAGTGAAAGAGGAGAGTGAAAAAGTTGGCTTAAAGCTCAACATTCAGAAAACGAAGATCATGGCATCTGGTCCCATCACTTCATGGGAAATAGATGGGGAAACAGTGGAAACAGTGTCAGACTTTATTTTTTGGGGCTCCAAAATCACTGCAGATGGTGACTGCAGCCATGAAATTAAAAGACGCTTACTCCTTGGAAGGAAAGTTATGACCAACCTAGATTGCATATTCAAAAGCAGAGACATTACTTTGCCAACAAAGGTTCGTCTAGTCAAGGCTATGGTTTTTCCTGTGGTCATGTATGGATGCGAGAGCTGGACTGTGAAGAAAGCTGAGCGCCAAAGAATTGATGCTTTTGAACTGTGGTGTTGGAGAAGACTCTTGAGAGTCCCTTGGACTGCAAGGAGATCCAACCAGTCCATTCTGAAGGAGATCAGCCCTGGGATTTCTTTGGAAGGAATGATGCTAAAGCTGAAACTCCAGTAGTTTGGCCACCTCATGCAGAGTCGACTCATTGGAAAAGACTCTGATGCTGGGAGGGATTAGGGGCAAGAGGAAAGGGGACGCCAGAGGATGAGATGGCTGGATGGCATCACTCTCTCGATGGACATGAGTCTGAGTGAACTCTGGAAGTTGGTGATGGATAGGGAGGCCTGGCGTGCTGCGATTCATGGGGTCGCAAAGAGTCGGACACGACTGAGCGACTGATCTGATCTTATCTGATCTATCCTTCCTCCTAGAGGGAGGTGGGTGGGGAGTGGATGTTTAATGGTTGTAGGATTTTCTTTTTGAGGTGATAAAAATATTTTATAACTAGAAATACGTGGTGGTTGTACAGTATTGTGGATATATTAAATGCCACTGAATTGTATACTTTAAAGTGGTTTAAATGGTAAGTTTAATGGTAGGTACAGTTGCCATAATTAAAAAAAAATACCATGGGACAATCTGAAGGTCTTATTTCTTCTGAAATTTAGGAAATGTAAATGTGAGGGAGTGTAGAGATATTTACATAACCATCAGCTGGAATTTGAGGCTTTTAAGCTAAGGAAATTAGAAGTTAAAAATTATAAGAATAATTTCTCTAATATCCCCTTAGTTTATTTTTTATATTGAAGTCAAATAAAATCAAATATTTTATTTAAAAACTGTTGAAACTATCTGATTTTAATAAAGTATTTCTCAAATGATTTATTTATCTATATAGCCAACCTTTCAGTGTACAGACATAGAAAAATTTCCGTAATTTTGTTCACCTGATGTAAACAATAATGATTTCTAGATGGTGAAATTTAGTGTAATTAAAATAAAGTTTCTTCTTTTTTCCTGCATTGTTTGGATTCTTTATATTGAACACATATCATTCTTTGTGAACATTAATTTATAATTTTTCTTGAGTCAACCAACTAACCTAGAAAGCAAACATGGAAATGGGGGCAAATAAGCCAAGATGTGTGTGTGTGTTTGTGTACATGCTGAGTATGTCCGACTCTCTGCTACGCTATGGACTAGCCCAGCAGGCTCCTCTGGCCATGGAATTTTCCAGGTCAGAATACTGGACTTGGTTGCCGTTTCCTACTCCAGGGGATCTTTTCGACTCAGGGATCAAACCCCCATCTCCTGCATCTCCTGTATTAGAAGGCAGGTTCTTTGCTATGAGCACCATCTGGGAAGCCCCAAGCCAAGATGTAGTGGCAATTAGTTCCCAGGTAAGTATTGCTCATTATTCTTTCTTTCTTTGTTCTTTTTTTGGGTACTTTTAAATTCCCAAAGCAATACTTTAAAAATGCATAAAAGTTAGAGAAACATTAGGAAAGTTGTCTAATGTCAGAAAGCTCTTAGGGGTGGAGATGGTGGGAGTTCCGAATCAGAATTGCTTGCCTCCAAAGCTCAATTCTCAGCTTTGAGTTAACCTTGCCATAAGTAATATGGTTTTATTTTTCAAAAATTTAACCTAACTGTCTTTTCCTCCTGGATTCTAACTACTGACTGAGTCCTGCATCTGTCCTTCAAAATGCCAAGACTGCAGAGAAGGGTATCATCTCTGCCACCTCTTAAGAACATGAAGAACTTGATTAATTTCCAGGAAATTATCCACCTACTCCCAAAATGCCCAGGGATGGACATCTGTTCTGTACAGGGCACAAATCAGAAGCACTGATCAGAGAATCTGAGTCTGAAGTTGTTACAAATTACAATGTCCAGTAGCCTGTAGCAAAGGGGGATTTCTGGTAATAAGATATTAATTTGTTCATTTATCTGTTTACTCACTGTTTATCAACTTCTTAGGAACTATAAATGTTTGCTGTCTGATTATCACTAATGTGCTCCTTAGGACATTTTTGGCTGCATAACACAGAAGCCATGTTAAACTAAAGAAAATGGGAGAGTTTATGACAGAAATACTGAGTGACTTTTATAGCATGCAAAGAGAGAGACACATCTGAAACAGGCACAAAATGGAACGAGAGAAGGGATGTGGTGGTTTAAAGCAAATGCTCTGAAGACAGACTGAGTTTGAATCTTTGCTCTGACACAACTCTGATCTTAAACAGTTTACTTTACTCAGTGAGCTCACCTGCAAAATGGACATAATAGCAGCTTCCTCAAAGGTGATTCTTAGCAGTAAGCAGTGATGCACATGAAGGGCTTATCAAAGAGCCTGCTACTTACTAAGAGCTCAGCAACTGTTTGTTCTTTGAATTCTTCTCATTACAGTGTGTGACTGCAGACTTGATTTCTTAACTTTCCAGTTTGTATAGTTAAGAATGACCACTCAGTCCTACTGATTTTATAGATTTCTGCATTAGTCACAGGGAAGAAATTAACTTGACATTCTCTTAGCTCCAAAGTCAAATTTCTAAAGGTGAGCCCTTGACTTGTTGGAATGGACATGCATTTCAGGCCTAATAAACTAAACCCAGAGGTTTGTGTAGTGAAAGCTACGGTTTCTCCAGTAGCCACATACAGATGTGAGAGCTGGACCATAAAGAAGGCTGAGCGCTGAAGAATTGATGCTTTTGAACTGTAGTGTTGGAGAAGACTCTTGAGAGTCCCTTGGACTGCAAGGAGATCAAACCAGTCAATCCTAAAGGAAATCAACCCTGACTATTCATTGAAAGGACTGATGCTGAAGCTGAAGCTCCAATACTTTTGCCACCTGATGCGAAGAGCTGACTCGCTGGAAAGACCCTGATGCTGGGAGAGATTGAAGGCAGGAGAAGAAGGGGATGACAGAGGACGAAGATGGTTGGATGGCGTCACCAATTCACTGGATATGAGTTTGAGCAAACTCCGGGAGATGGGGAAGGACAGGGAAGCCTGGTGTGCTGCAGTCCAAGGAGTTGCAAAGAGCTGGATGACAGAGTGACTGAACAAGAGTGGGCAGGGCTAACCACAGTTGCCAGGAATCCAGTGGGGTAACCATGTGGATAGAGAAAAGGGGTCAGGTGGTAGACATTGGCCAGACAATCTGGTATGTGATATGTCAAAGAAACCTTTAAATGTGCTACTTTTTGGTGGTATTCAATAGGAAAAGGGAAAAATGAAGCAGACAAAAAAAGCAAAAAAACAAAACAGTCTTTGTTTTATCTTGGTTGTTCAAAGAATATCTCTGTGAATTCTTATCTTTCTTCTTAAAAACAAAACAAAATAGTGTTCTTGGATTAAACATTTCATGAAGGAGACTGCAAATTGCCATGGAGATGATAGAGGAAATTATACAATTGTTCTTTTTCTTCTTCACAGCCCGTGCATAGTGAATGGACTGAGGTATTGGCCTCAGCTCTTTTTTTCACAGTGAACTAAAATGTTTTAACAAAATGTGCCATTTTATAAGCAATAATAGACTTTTCTACATGCTAGTGTTAAAATCTTTTCATTGTAATAAAATAAACTTTTCTAAAACTCAGGCTACATTTGCTTGTCAAGTAAAATGCCCTACACTGTCTAAGCTTTGAATCTGGATAATTTTATTCAACTCTGGGTTTTTAAGGTTCTTCTAATCTGGTTTCAGCCTCTGTTAATAACTAACTAGATTACAAGTATCTGTTACTTGCAATTATTTGGTTGCAAATAACAGAAAGCCCAATTTGCATTAGCTTAAACAATAAAGGGAATTTACCAGCTTATTTAACTGAAAAATTAAGTAGTGGTGCAAACTTCAGGTATGGATTGATCTAGTAGTTCACTCATATCACTAGGGGCCTAGTTTCTTTTTGTTTCTCCATATTGTCCTTCCCATCTTCACTTTATTCCCCCCCCCTCCTTTTTCTTTCATATTTCCTTGGCCATGACACACGGCATGTGGGGTCTTAGTTCCCAGACCAGGGACTGAACCCATGACTCTTTACATTGAAGCACAGAGTCTTAACCACTGACCCTCCAGGGAAGTCTTTTTATTTAAATATGTCCACAAAAGGCTGGAAGCAGGGATACCGCCCACACTTTTCTGTTTTAGCAGAGAGGAGAAAGAATTATTTTAGTAGATTCTCCAGAAAAGAGAGGACACTTCTTTCTCAGAATTCCTCCAAAAAACCAGTCACTCCAGCTGGGAGAAGGAAGCACAGGTTGAACAGCCTGTCTTTAGATTCTTAGGAGAGTTCAATTCCAGCCAAACCTCATGACTGAGAAGTTTGTGGGTTTGTTTTTGTTTTTAAAGAGAGAAGGCTAGAAGGTATGTGGATAAGGCAACCAAAATATGTTCTCTCCAAACTGCCTCTATTTCAAGGCATATTCATTTCATGGTCTTCCCTAGACTGCAGTGCAAAACACCTTTTGGCAAGTTTTGGTGAGTGTGGTCAGATGTCTGGCTTTAGTTAGAAAGCAGTCATCCACCAACCTATTTTAAACTGCCTTAGAGATAATGGGCTTCCCAGGTGGTGCTCGTAGTAAGGAATCCACCTGCTAATGCAGGAGATGCAGGAGACGTGGGCTCAATCCCTGGGTCGGCAAGATCCCCTGGAGGAGGAAATACCAACCCACTCCAGTATTCTTGCCTGGAGAATCTCATGAACAGAGGAGCCTGGTGGTCTACAGCTCATGGGGTTGCAAACAGTTCTACACGAATGAGCACACACACAAAGAACCCAATTAAGAGGGTGGGCTCTAGCTTTTCCTATTGAAGACATCCATCAGAAAGGTAAGGTTAATATTAATTCATTGAAGAACTATCTTTATGTTTAATGAAATACTACGCAGACCTGTTTTTATAGTTTGAATGGAATCATGCTGAGACTCTTGATTTTGGATTTAAAACAGTTCCATCCAGACTTCCAAGCTATGTCTTCAGAATAGAGCTACTAATTATTTAGGAAATGGTGAACATTAGCCTCATTTGATTGTCCATCAATAGATAAATTTATGGTGATGCCTGAATTACTTGAAATTATATATATTGGGAATGTCTGTAAAAAAATGTTGAAGGGTGGGCAAAACATGTAATAGAGGCAAAAAAAAAAAATCCATTTGGATGAAATTCAGAGCCTGATTATTTAAACGGTGTGCTTTATGGCCTTCACTGGTTCTCTTTGAACAAATAAAGCAAATTTGAACATCTGAAAGTGTGTAATTATCAGAGGAAAACACAGATATGTCAAGGTAATTATTCCCTTTATACTAATTATCCCTGGTGACCTGAATACATGTAGGGATCTAACTTCTTTTCCTCTTCTTCATTTGTCTTATACAAGCTTTTGAGAGATTCTTGGTGTTAAATGCTTCCCCAATGCCCAGATAAGTCTATTATTATTTCTGGTGAGCCTGAATATTGATATAATTAAAGAAAAGTATGAACTCTTATTAATTTAGCAGATTAACAAGAAGCATCATTTCACTCTGCTCCAAAATATCCCCAAAAGTTTTATCTCATTTTTCTCACATGAGAGGGCAAAAAAAAGGTAAAAAAGAGAGTTAGGAAAATAGTTCAGTCATTTTTTATATTAATCTACTTTTCAACATTTTTCTGTCATAGCTGCCTTTGGCTGCCATCCTTAAAACTCTCTATGATTTCTTATTCATTCAGATGAATGCATAGCTTTTCTTGAAAACTGTTCATATGTTTTTTTTTTTGTATTTTCTGTTTTTAAAAAATATGATTAAGTATACCTGTGTAATAAAAAATGAATGTTTTTTAAAAAATTATTGTAGTTTTAAGGATGAAAAGACACAGCTGTTAAATTATTGTGTCCTATTTTGTGTTAAATTTTATTCTGAATGTGTTGTTGGATCACACAGGTAGAATTCAGACTACAAATCCGGTGAAGGCTGGCTTGTAGTTACAGACTCTCAGGGGAACTTTTTTCCCTGTTCACCCAGAGCTGTTTTCTTCTGATTCCTTTCAGTACACAGGTTTATTTCTCCTTGCTCCTTGCACCGAAAGTACAGCCTGTTTGGGTCTCTACTTTATACACCTTCACCTGGTACACCAAATTAGCAGCCTCTACACCCCCAGCCCCAGCTTCTCAGGAACTCACCCTGAACTGCTTTCATTGCCAAAAAATCAGTGTCTATAGTCTCGGAAGAATGTCTCCCAGGCACCCTGCTTTTCTGTTCTTGGCCTCTGGAGAATCTGTCTTTCCATTCCAGTCCAGCAAAGCACTTAAACAGATGGTTTTTATATTTTTAATCCAGCTTTTTACTCGTTTCATTCAGCAGTGTTGTTTATTTAGTGTCTGCCCTGCTGAAATCAAAGTCCTGAATTGCTTTCTAAAATGGTCTCTCAAAGACTTGTTTATAAATAATATAACTCTTGGATTTGTGAAGTTATACACTTAGGAATACTTTCTAAATCTGTCTTAAATTTCTCTTTTAATTTGTTTAAAAAAAAATATTATCAGGTGACCTCCATAATCAACCCAAACCAACATTGTTGAAGTTAGTTCTGTTTTAATAATTTGTCCTTCAAATTAAAATATTTGAGCACATGTCCTATATTGAGAGACTTGATAAGGACTCAAATACATGTCAGCTCTCTTCATTTTGGTGGATAAACATTTGAGAAAATTAAAAGTTACCTTATATTCACGCATATGTGATACTCTTACACAAACACCCATTAGAAATGCTCTACTCTCTATAGTGTAAGTTTGCATAGGTCTCGGTATCTACTTAAGAGCCTTGAGTTTCTTAAGGCTAAGAGCTGTCTTACTTATTTCTGTGTCTCTTACACCCAGCATCATAGCTGGCCTTTGCATCTAGCATGCTTATGAAATGATCGAATGAAATAATTGGTTGTCTTTGAAGTTTTTTTTTTCTTCCCACTGTGTTTCTATATTCTTGCCTATTTCCATGTTATTCTTCATCAGTCTGGCCATAGTTGAAACCAGAATTTCCATCTGCTTGGGGAATTATGTGCTTCCTCTATGAATAAACTTGAGAGAAAACCAAGGGAGGTAGTAAAAGATGCATCTATCTTGGCTGACTATAACTTTTCTCTTTGTGTCAACAGAGGTAGAATAATTTACTGTTATCACATTCTGTGGAGCCCCTGCTTCCTTTCCATTCTTCATTGGGGTCCATGTTTCAGGGATAAACAACATTTACAAGATCACTTACTGAGGGCAGTAAGTCCCACACTCACCTTAGAGTCTAGTTGAGGCCAATTAAAATGCTTTGCAAGGCTGGTTGTATTATTCTCATTTCTGGCATAGCTCAGAGGGTGGCCCATAGTAGTCAGTCACGGTTTAGAATAAATAAATGAATCCACATGCACTCTGAGAAAGAGAGAGAGCGAAGATGAATTAGGTTCAAAATTCCTGGCAATGCCACTGAAAAAATTTAATCTCAGTACATACAGTTGTAGAAAATCATATTGAGTACAAGCAAGCAGTTTTATTCTTGCCTTCATTAGGGCCAATAACAATGATAATAACAATAATAATAATAATAATGTTTTTGAATGTTTATGATCCATGTGCTAGGAAATGGCCCAAGCATCTGGAATATGTCACCAGTTGGGTTCTCCAGAAGCAGATGCTAAGATAGAGCTTTGTGTACAGATGTTTGCTAGGGATCAAAACTGTGAAAAAAGGAGGAGGAAGCAGGACAGGTAAGAGGAAGAAGATTCCCACACAGTTTTCATCCAGCCTGGTGGGGAATTCTAAGGTGAGTATTGAGTATCATGCATACTGCATTAGGCTCAAACAGCCCAGTCTTTATACGTAGGGTTGAATATTTACTAGATTCTTAAAACCTCATGTTGGAGCTGCTGCTGCTGCTGCTAAGTCACGTCAGTCGTGTCCGACTCTGTGCGACCCCATAGACGGCAACCAACCAGGCTCCCCCATCCCTGGGATTCTCCAGGCAAGAACACTGGAGTGGGTTGCCATTTCCTTCTCCAATGCATGAAAGTGAAAAGTGAAAGTGAAGTCGCTCAGTTGTGTCTCAGATCCCATGGACTGCAGCTTTCCAGGCTCCTCCGTCCATGTGGTTTTCCAGGCAAGAGTACTGGAGTGGGGTGCCATTGCCTTCTCCCATGTCAGAGCAGACCATACATCTTCTTACTTAAGTCAAATGCTGAGGCTTAGACTTTTCAGTGAGAACACTTACCCTACTACCATCTATCTTGTATCATTTTTGCACATGGAGATGCAGATGATGATTCAAGTTGGCATTTGAGGGGAAGCAAAAAATGCTAAAAATAAATAAGTCAAAAGAAACATTTCAATTGTCTACAATTTCAATCAGAATGACACAGTTTCTAATTACTTCTGCTTATTCTTCCTTATTCCCCAAATAAGCATTGAGTACCAGTTCTATCCATTTCTTACTCTGAGTGTTGAGAATGTCATGGAGAACAACAAGAACAAAGCCCCGTCCTCAGGGATCTTATTTTCTGGTTTGGAGGGTAGATGTTGAATAGTTATAAGATGGATAAATTTGACTAAAATCTTAAGTCCTCACTGTGGCCTGTGAGGCCTCATGTGGTCTGGTCCTTGTCTATCTTTTTACCTTATCTTCAGCCTTCCTCCCTGCTCTTACCAAGGGCTTCCTTGGTGGCTCTGATGGTAAAGAATTCGCCTGCAATGCAGGAGACCTGGGTTCAATCCCAGGGTTGGGAAGATTCGCTGGAGAAGGGAATGGCAACCCACTCCAGTATTCTTGCCTGGAGAATCCCATGGACAGAGGAGCCTGGTGGGCTACAGTCCATGGTGTCGCAAAGATTTGCACCTGACCAAGCGACTCACATCCTCCTACTAGCACAGCCATGGTCATTCTTACTTAGTCTGTGTATCTGCTGCTTCCTCTGCTCTTATTCCACATCATCACTGAATGGATCTTTCTTATTATTTGGGCCTCAGCTCAATCATCAATGCCTGGAGAAGACTTCCTTGACCACACTGTCTCTTTGTCTTGTTTTAGGTATTTATTGCTTTTTTTTTTCCCGTATGGCTGCAGTGGGTCTTAGTTGTGGCATGCAAGATCTTTCAGTGTGGTGCGGAGGCTTCTCCCTGGTTATGGCACACAGGCTCTAGAGTGTGCACGTCCAGTGCTTGCAGTGCAAGGGCTCTGTAGTTGTGAAGCTTGGGCTTAGGGGCCCGTGGCACGTGGGATCATAGTTCCCAGACCAGGGATTGAACCCACGTCCCATGCATTGGAAGGTGGATTCTAAACCACTGGACCATCAGGGTAGTCCCTGGGTATTTATTGTTATACAAAGCTAGTTTCTCTGTTTATAAAACTTCTTGAGAACAGAGGCTCTGCCCATTTGATTCATGCTTGTATCCCCAATACCTAAAAAAATGGCTGGCACATGTAGGCACACATGTACCTGATCTCTAATTAGGTAGTTGACACTTGGGCAGTCATTCATTCTTTCCTTCATTCATTAAGAATGTATTGTGTGCCTACATGTGCCAGCCTGGGATTGAACCCAGGTCTCCTGCATTGCAGGCGGATTCTTTACCATCAGAGCCACCAAGGAAGCCCTTGGTAAGAGCAGGGAGGAAGGCTGAAGATAAGGTAAAAAGATAGACAAGGACCAGACCACATGAGGAGCCTGGAAGGCTGCAGTCCATGGGGTCGCTAAGAGTCGGACACAACTGAGCGACTTCACTTTCACTTTTCACTTTCATGCATTGGAGAAGGAAATGGCAACCCACTCCAGTGTTCTTGCCTAGAGAATCCCAGGGACGGCGGAGCCTGGTGGGCTGCCTTCTATGGGGTCACACAGAGTTGGACACGACTGAAGTGACTTAGCATAGCATAGCATACATACAGGACATGTGTACATATGATCTTTTTCTTCAGGTCAACTATAAATTCCTCAAAGGCAGAGAATCTTACATTCTCTTAATCTTTTTAGCACAGTGTTTTAAATTCTGAAGGTACATAGTAAAACTATTCAACTTCAGATTCTGGACAGAATCTGAACTTTTGAACCCTTCCATGGTTGTGCTTATCATTTTGTTGTTGTTGAGTTGCTAAGTTATGTCCGAATCTGCGACCCCAGGATTGGAGTACGTGAGGCTTCCCTGTCCTTCACTATCTCCCGAACTTTGCCCAAAGTCATGTCCATTGAGTTGGTGATGCCATCATACTTTTTTTTTCTTTTTTCTTTTTCTTTTTTTTTCTTTTTTTTTTTTCAAATCATCATGTCCAGACAAGGTCCTATGTCATCATAAACTGCCATCATACTTTATGCCAAATTTTCAGTTGTATATCTGTGTCCTTTGCCAATGAACCTTTTAAATTTTACTCCACTGTGTATCACACAGTACAGTGAATGAATAAATGAATGCCTTCCAAGACTTCCTTTTCCTAGCTTCTTTGCCGAGGAAGTCAGCCATCATTATACCATGTAAATAGTGTACAGCAACTAGGAGATGCTTAGTAAACAGTTACTGAGAGAATAAATTCTACAGCCTGGTGTAGCCTAGAGAATAAGTACAATGCATCCACAATGAATGGCTCATGATGCTATATTTCAGTGACAGGTGAGGAAGTCTGGGCTCTAGTTTGGCTCTACGGCAGAGCTGTCAAGTGACTCCAAGCATTCTTATGCCTCTCTGCTTCTCAGTTTTCCCATCTGTGAAATTATGTGGCTGAGAGCTGATATGTCTAGATCATGTGGATTCCAATCTTGGTTCCACCATTACTGGCACCTGTAAGCCTTGGGCAAGTGTAACTAGTCTGATTTCCAGGGTTCTCATTTCTAAAGGGAGAAATAATAGTCCTTACCTTCTAAGGTTGTTGCCAAGAATAGACTGCAAAATGTAAGGGGATGCCAAACACTCAGCAGTCAAGATAAATAATGGTTTAATACCATATTTTAAAAACCAAAAGTAATGCAAAAATTTATCATGAACATTTTCAATAAGGATATTATCAGTAATAGTGCTGTTTTGGAGTCTGAGGCAAAAAGGAAAATGATTAAATCAGACCCTGCTTGTAAGGTATTTAGCACAAAGCCTTCTACTATAGTCAGTACACAATAGATGTAAACCAGTATTACTAAATAATCTCCAAGGTTTCTTCTAGTTATAAAATTACTTAGCTACCAATTCTCCTCACAGTTTGAAGTCTTTTTAAAAAATGGCAACTACACTGAATTAATTTTATGCAAAAATAATGTAGGGTTGGCATAATGCCTATCATACTTCTATAAAAATGTAGAATTAGTATTGGAGAAAAATAAAATAAACCACACCTCTAAACTTCTATGTGCACTTAGGATACAGGTAAACATGCTGAACCATGAAAATAATTTCAGAGCAAAGTGTGTACGCAGAATCACAGTCCAACTAAACACAAACAGCCCCAACTGCTCATGATCACAGAAGTATCCATCCACCTACTCAAGAAATTCATATTTTTTGTCATTTTATCAATTTTATTAATTTATTTGGGCTGTACTGGGTCTCCACTGCTGCGTGGGCTTTTCTCTGCTTGTGGAGAGCGGGGACTGGGGCTTCTCGTGGCAGTGGCTTCTCTTGTTGCAGAGCATGGGCTTAGGCACACAGGCTTCTTTAGTCGCAGCTCCTGGGCTCTAGAGCACGAGGCTGCGGTGCACGGGCTTAGTTGCCCTGCAGCGCGTGGGGTCTTCCCGGACCAGGGTTCGAATCTGAGTCTCTTGCATTGGCAGGCGGGTTCTTTACCACTGAGCCACCAGGGAAGCCCAGAAATTCATATTGAAGGCCTACTGTGTTACACTACACTGATCTAGAAGCAGGACACACAAAGCTGAAAAGAGGTGTGGACCCGGCTCTTGCTATGCTCTGATGGGGAGAGAAGACTTGCCTGAGAAGACAGGGAGTTTGTATCACATGTCAAGGCTATATCTTGGGAAGAATGCAATGTACAGTGCAAAGATTTATAATGGGAAATTATTTCCATAAGAAGTATTGTAAAAAATCTAGATGCATGCTCAGAGCCTTACCACTCAACATTTTTTTATCCATTAACACTGACCTAAAACACATTTTAAAAACACTTCAAAGGCATTATGTAGGTACTGAAGGAATAATAAAAGGCCATGTGCAATCATTTGCACCTTAAAATGTTGAGCTTTGACTTGGTGGAGGAATTTTAGGGGTACAGTAAGATGTTGTACAAAATACCATGGACATAAAGAGTATATCCTTCATTGTCAGGAGTGATGGGGGGAGAGGAGGATGAGAGTAGGGCTGTCCAGAGCCACTTCCTCCACCTCTACTTCTACATCAACTTCACATCTGTACTGGAGAGGGGAGATGCACACGGGTGAGAAGGAGCAGTTTGGTGAAAGGCCAAGAGAAGGTCTTTTCTCCTTTATATCCTTCTTACAGAAAACGAAGAAGGAATAAAGCATCTAGTGCCCTGTATCCCCAGTTTTAGAGCTGTGTGTTAGAAATCTTCCAGAGTTTCTGATGAGATGGGGTGGTGGGGGTGGGAAGAAACATATGGAATAAAGTCTGAGAAATCTGGAGAGCTGAGGCTCACTCTTAGCTGTTTCCATTATATACA
The DNA here is from genome assembly GCF_029378745.1 of Bos indicus. NCBI lineage: Eukaryota > Metazoa > Chordata > Mammalia > Artiodactyla > Bovidae > Bos > Bos indicus. The sequence continues at coordinate 39,786,903 of NC_091781.1, forward strand.
GTCAATTTATCAGGAGAACTGTCTTCCTGGTGCATCAAATTCTCCTTTTTATTTCTCAGTCACAAAAGCTAATATGACCAGAGACAAACAGAGAGGTGCCTACTGAGCCTATTGTTCATCTCCTCCTGGTTTCAGAAGCTGAGTTTAAACACTCTAATTTCTGTGCTTGAGAATCTGACATGAGTGACCTCTTGTGTTTTGGTGCCTGTAATTGATTTTACATTATGCCAGCTGAAATAGTATGATCTAAGCATGTGGTTGATTAGTTTAAGCTACACGCCAGGGGCAGTCAGTCTCTGATTGGGAATGTGTTCCAGAGATGGCCAGTTTGCATTTCTTCATAAGACCGCACTCCAGATGGATTTAACCACAAGTGCTTTAACTATATTTATCCTTGACCAATACCAAAGGTCTCATTAATTAGTATAACAATGTTAGAAGTGGGTCTTCACTAGTAAAATGACTGGTGCTCAAGATCTGTAGTTTGGCTAAAATGTTTTAGAGACATTTTTCAATCTTAAATGAAGAAGACATAAAACTCTAGTGAGTCTTTTATCCTCCAACGTTCAAAATGGTGCCTGTGGTTTGACTCTAATATGGTCCTATCTCCATCCACTAAGTGAGATGATTCTGCTTGCCTGATGATTCTAAGAAGCTTAGAAAGATTCTAAGAATCTTTCCTCAAGAACGTTGTGTTTATCTCAAGAGAATTTGTCATGCAAAGAATGATTGAAACACATTAAAGAACAGAGAGCAGGGATGTTATCAAGCATAGAGATTATGTGACTGTTTTGTCCCTCTTTGCTGACAAATACTTATCTAATAAATGTCTGTGGGATTGAACATGGTACTGGATATACTTTTATTGCAGCAAGGTCTGGGGGAGGCAGTTTATACTTACCTACCTCTAACTATTAAAAGACATACTGAAGCAACCTAAATGTCCACTGACAGATAAGCAGATAAAGAAGATGTGGTACATATACAATGGAATATTACTCTGCCATAAAAAGGAAGGAAATTGGGTCACTTGTAGTGATGTGGAATGACCTAGAGTCTGTCATACAGAGAGAAGTCAGAAAGAGAAAAACAGATATTGCATATTAATGCATATGTAAGGAATCTAGAAAGATGGTACAGATGAGCCTGTTTGCGGGGCAGGAATAGAGATAGAGAGGTGGAGAATGGACACAGTGCGGGAAGGAGAGGGTAAATTGGGAGAGTAGGATTGTCATATATACCCTACCATGTGTAAGACAGGTATCTAGTGGGAACCTGCTCTATAGCAAAGGGAGCTCAGCTCAAAGCTCTGCAAAGACCTAGAGGAGCGTGATAGCAGGGTAGGGAGGTACAAGAAAGAGGAAATATGTATATACACATAGCTGATTCACTTTGCTGTACAGCAGAAATGAACACACTATTATAAAGCCATTATACTCCAATTAAAAAATTACTTACTGAACAACTATTATGTCCCTTCTTGGAACTTATATTCTATTAAATAAACCTAGTAGTCAGTGTTCTTGCCTGGAGAATCCCAGGGACAGGGGAGCCTGGTGGGCTGCCGTCTCTGGGGTCGCACAGAGTTGGACACGACTGAAGTGACTTAGCAGCAGCAGTAGCAGTTTGTACTTAAACAAATTGGCCTGAGTAAGTTCACACTGTTACTATATACTTCCAAGCCAGAGATAGACACATCCCAGTGGAGACTTTTTGTTTGGACACCAATGGTTATAAAATACACCCTCTGTTTCTTCTCTTCCTGGATTTTATCAGTAGAACAAGAATGTCCTGAGAGTTTGAGAGAGCATTCATATTTTAAAGCTTTTAGGCTTTTCCCAAATACCTCTCTGGAAGACCTTGCCTTCACACTTGTGTTCTGATTACTTGCTTTCCCTCTCTCCCAGTGAGAGCTGCTACTCAATGATGCAACTTTGTGATGCAGTGATAGCAAAACATGTTACATGTAAGTGAATAATGTGCTTCAAAAGGGACACAGGAAGGGTCAGTTCACAGAGCTGCTGCTGCTGCTGCTGCTGCTGCCAAGTCACTTCAGTCGTGTCCGACTCTGTGCGACCCCATAGATGGCAGCCCACCAGGCTCCCCTGTCCCTGGGATTCTCCAGGCAAGAACACTGGAGTGGGCTGCCATTTCCTTCTCCAATGCATGAAAGTGAAAAGTGAAAGTGAAGTCGATGAGTCTTGTCCGACTCTTAGCGACCTCATAGACTGCGGCCCACCAGGCTCCTCCGTCCATGGGATTTTTCAGGCAAGAGTGCTGGAGTGGGGTTCACAGAGCAGACTTTTCTAATTGCAGTTCAACAAAGTAAGTGACCTGAAAGAGATATAGAAAAATCACAGGTATTTAGAAGAGGGAGTCCTTGCCTTGAGCTGCAGTTGATAGAGGAGAGGCTTAAAGGAGTAGGTGGCATTTGAGCTGGTTCTTAAAGAGTGGCCAGAGTCTGGATACACACTTAACATTTGTTCCACCTTATGAAGAATAGTTGACTCATTGGAAAAGACTCTGATGATGGGAGGGATTGAGGGCAGGAGGAGAAGGGAATGACAGAGGATGAGATGGCTGGATGGCATCACCAACTTGATGGACAGGAGTTTGGGTGAACTCTGGGAGTTGGTGATGGACAGGGAGGCCTGGCGTGCTGCGATTCATGGGGTCGCAAAGAGTCGGACACGACTGAGCAACTGAACTGAACTGAACTGATGAAGAATAAAGGTAAGAGGTATGGAGTTAGAGTGAATTTTTCAAAAGAACCATTCAAGACAGTCACATATAAAATAGAGTGACTCCTCAGTTCTCTATGGGGGAAAAATATCATGTGAAAATCAAGGTAGTGGGGAGAGATATGGATGGGATATGTACTTGTTAAGGCTAGCAAATGGAAGATGAGGCTGACAGAAAGGAAATTAGGCAATGTGGAGGGAAAAGTTAGGGTAATTTTAGGGTATTTTTGAAAAAATGGGATTTTCTAACAAATAAGGAGGGGGTGAAATTAATAAAGCTTTGGTAAGTGCCTAAGGCATTAAACCCCCCTTTTTTGTTCATATCTAATAAGACTAATCAAAAAGAAAAACTGGTAAAATTAAGAAAAATTGCACAAAGGGGTACACAGTAATGAGACTATTTTACTTACTTTATGTACAAGTGTAAATTGGAGAAAAAAAACCAACTTTTCCAGAGAGAAATTTGGCAGTGTGTCAATCAAAATATGACACAGTAAGCAACAGTCGAAATGACGGTGGTTTGAAACAACACATGTTTACCTCTCAGTGATTCTGTGTGTTCTTGGTGAGTCAGCCGAGGCTCTGTTCCACACAGTCCTCACTACAGGACTCAGGCTGGTGAAGCAGCCACTATCTGGAACATTGCTGGTCACTGCGGCAGAAGATAAAGGACGCCTGCAAGGCTTCAAACTGGCAATAACACGGTGATGACACGTGTCCCTTGTCCTCGCAGTTTACTGATCAAGTCCCCTAGCCTTTCTGCTGGCTAAGGGACCAGGAGGTGCAGCCCCCACGAGGCCTTGGAAGGCAGAAAGCTGGAAATATTCTGGGAGCAAAACAGATGACTGCCTTGGGTCATAACTATTAAAATTAAAAATGGACACAACAATTCCGTTTTTGAGACTCCACTGAGAAAACACTCCTATAGAAACTCAAACCTTTGTGTTCAAGAATGTTCCTTTCAGCACTGAGAACCTAATTTGAAAGCCTAAATAACTGTCAATAATGGAATGATTAAGCAAGTAATGGAATATCAATGCATTGGTATTCTATAATGTATTAAAAAGATTAAGACAGGTGTCCCAGGGAACTTCCCTAGTGGTGCCAGTGGTTAAGAATCTAACTTGCAGTACAAGGGACGCTGGGGTGATCCCTGGTTGGGAAACTAAGATCCCACGTGCTGCAGAGCAACTAAGCCCAAGCACTGGAAATACTGAGGCTGCGGGCCACAACTAGAGAGCTCAGGCATTGCAAAGAATGATCCCGCGAGCCCCAACTAAGACCTGATGAGCCAAAATAAAGATAGATGCCCCAGATAAATTAACTGACAATTTTTTAAACACACACACAGAATGATACCATCTGCATTAAAAATCAGATGCAATGTTGAAAAATTATGACCACATATGCAGAGGAATGATAATGTAAGGCTGTAACTATCAAGAATATTAACATAGCTCCTGTTTCCTGAGCATTCCCTACAGTCAGGCACTGTACTATGGGTTAAACTTCACAAGTATGATTCACATCTGTGGTAATAGGAATTATCACTCCTATTTTACAGATGAAGACCTTGAGATTCAGAGAAGGTAAGTGACTTGTCTGAGTTCACAAAGATAAGGAGTTATGCAGCTAAAGCCCCAGTTTGTCTGAGAATAATGGCTGCCTCTGGGGTTGGGAGTTATTGGTGGGACAGAGAAGGGGAAAATTTTACATTCTATTTTATGAAGGTGAGCGCTTCCTTGGTGGCTCTGACGGTAAAGAATCTGCCTGCAATGCAGGAGACCCAGGTACAATCCCTGTGTCTGCAAGATCCCCTGGAGGAGGGAATAGCAACCCACTCCAGTAGTCTTGCCTAGAGAATTCCATGGACCTGGTGAGCTACAGGCCATGGGGTCACAAAGAGTTGGACACGACTGAGTGACTAACACTTTTATGAAGTTTAATGAGCTTGCATTTGTTTTTCTTACAACAAGCTGGTATCCCTTTTGCAAAAATAATTTTAAAATATAGCTTTATGGAAAAAAAACCACAAAGTGATTTAAACAAAGGGAAAAAAGTTGAAAACTGTGTAGACATGATAGAGATTGCAGTGTATACATAAGTAGAAGTTGAGGATCGTTGAGGGGAAAAATCTACAAATGTACCAAACACCTATCCAAGTATTTGAGTCACAGTGCAAGTGGGAGGGTAATTGCATGTCAAACTGATCGAATGTTTAAAACGAAGGCAGGGTGAGGAGCCTGGTGAGAGACGCTGGGGGGAACGGTCTCTCGGTGAGGCAGGGAGGACTGGAGAGTGGACATGAAGTTTCTGACAGCCTCCTGAAGAAAACTGTGAAGGCCATCTCGACAATTCTGCAAACACTGAGGACAACGGATTTCTGAAAACAAGCAGCAGGTTTCACAGGAAATAACTCATGTTGGGCAGTTTGACAGCCCTTTAAAAATGGAATTATTAGGTTAGTGAATAAAAGAGCCATTATGATCCTTAGCATTTGGAGCTCAGCAGGACTGTCTTAAGAACCCCTCCCATATAATTTTTTCAAATGGGCTCCTGCTGGGGACATAGGCATGGATTCAGAGACAGAAGATAGTTATTTACACACTCAAGAATGCAAAAGGTACGTGTATAAGGATGCTCATCACAGCACTACACGTAATAGGGAAAAATGGAAATGATCTAGATGTCATCAGCTGGGGATCTGGTCAAAGTATTTTGAAGTACCCATGGAATGGGCGGCTAATGTTTAAATCAGCAGATGACAATCTATGGCCCATAGACCAAATCTTCCTCAGGAATTAAAAAAGATTTTTTGTAGTTTTAAATGGTTAAAAAATTCAAAGAAGTAATATATCTCAGGACACGTGAAAATCATATGAAATTCAAATCACTATGTTCATTCATAAAGATTCTTTGGAACATAGCCAAGCCAATCCATCAGTGTATTGTTGCTGACTGGCTTCAACCCTTCCCTGACAGAGTTGAGTACAGTATTAATAGTTCAGTAGGAACTGGGTAGCCTGAAAAGCTTAAAATATTTACTATCAAGCCCTTTAAAGAAAAAGTTTACTGACTGCTGGTCTAGAATAGATCACTAAACAAGATTCTTTCGAACAGCAGATTCATTTTAATCCCCTGTTCTTCCTAAACTGCCTGCTTTCCTTTCAATTGTGGGTTTTTTCCTAGTATTCTTTGACCTGGTTTATTTATTTATTTAAATTTAGTTATTTTTATTTACTTTCAGTTGGAGGATAATTGTTTTACAGTATTGTGTTGGTTTCTGCCATATGTCAACACGAATCAGCCATAGGTATACAAAGGTCCCCTCCCTCTTGAACCTCTCTCTCACCCCCAGGATCTGATTTATTTCTTGCTTTGTTTTGTGTTTTCATCTGTTTCTTCTATCTCTGTCTTAATAGCTGCTGCAGACCATTCATATTCCAAAAGCAAAAAAAAAAAAAATTGTTTGTATTAGCCCTGCTGCTGCTGCTGCTAAGTCGCTTCAGTCGCGTCCGACTCTGTGCGACCCCATAGACGGCAGCCCACCAGGCACCCCCGTCCCTGGGATTCTCCAGGCAAGAACACTGGAGTGGGTTGCCATTTCCTTCTCCAATGCATGAAAGTGAAAAGTGAAAGTGAAGTCGCTCAGTCGTGTCTGACTCTAGCGACCCCATGGACTGCAGCCCACCAGGCTCCTCCATCCATGGGATTTTCCAGGCAAGAGTACTGGAGTGGGGTGCCATTGCCTTCTCTGTGTATTAGCCCAGTAATACCTAATTGTTACTTAAAAAAAAAATCAAGTGGTCTCAAGTACATAATATATGGATGTCAGTTTCAGCCAATGGAATGGAAACTCCCCTACAACAATGAGCATATTCTGCCTGGCACATAACAAGGCCTCAGTAAAGACTTTTAAATGAATTACTGTGTGAATGAATGAATAATAGTTTCATATGTATATACATGGGATCACATGCAGCATATTGTCTTCAGTGTGCTTTCTTTCTATGTGATGGTGTGTGGGAGATTACACTGGACGTGCAATGAGAGTGCATATTTTCCTTTCTTCTTGTCAGCAGAATCTACACTCCTCTTCGTGGGAGCCAAAGCCCTTGTAGTAACTTGCCTCTGCACGGCTCAGAGGAAGCCTCAGGCAGGCAGAGTGGATCACAGTCATGAAGCATTTAGTTAATGTGCTTCGGGGGTGACACGCAGGCAGGGACCCAGGAGAACTGTCACGGGGCATTTCCTGGGCCCCCTTACTTAGGAGAGTAAGTGAATTTTTGTGCCACAAGCAGAAATCTTGTTGCTCTCCTTCCTGCCCATCTTCCCTTCCTTGTTTTTATTTTCTGACTTGCTACTCTGCCCTTCCTTTCAATCCCTTACTTTTTCCTAAGATGCTGTGCATGTAGGCGAGTTGTGTATGTGTGTGTACTCAGTCACTCTGTTGTGTCCAATTCTTAGGGACTCCATGGACTGTAGCCCACCAGGCTCCTCTGTCCATAGATTTTTCCAGGCAAGAATACTGGAGTGGGTTGCTATTTCCTAATCCAGGGGTTCTTCCTGACCCAGGGAAGAACCCATGTCTCCTACATTGACAGGCAGATTCTTTACCACTGCACCATCTGGGAAGCCCCTGTACGTGAATTAGTAACACTGCATTTCAATCAAGTGGTACTGTGCATTGTGTCTTTCTAGACTTAGATTGGGGCTTCTCTCATAGCTCAGTTGGTAAGGAATCCACCTGCAATGCAGGAGACTCCGGTTTGATTCCTGGATTGGGAAGATCGGCTGGAGAAGGGATCGGCTACCCACTCCAGTATTCTTGGACTTCCCTTGTGGCTCAGTTGGTAAAGAAGCCACCTGCAATGTGGGAGACCTGGGTTCGATCCCTGGGTTGGGAAGAACCCCTGGAGAAGGGAAAGGCTACTCACTCCAGTATTCTGGCCTGGAGAATTCCATGGACTGTATAGTCCCTGGGGTCGTAAAGAGTCAGACACGACAAAGCGACTCTCGCTTTCACTTTAGACTTAGATTTATGGGTTATACTGGACAAGTTTGATTTGTTGCCCCTGTATTTCATAGATAAGTAAACTGAGGCACAGAGAAGGTGAATAACTTGCCCAAGTGGGAAGCCTGGCTGCCAAAGTAGTGTTCTAATCACTTTGCTAGGCTGCCTTTCCAGAATCCACATCTTCTGCCTCACACTCCAGAGCTGTTCCCTGCTAAACTGATAGATCTTTATTGACTTCTATATCTCCAGTGCTGGGTATAGAACCTGTGCCCAGAAACAGACACTTTGTATGCCAGGTAAAAATACGGTATAGAAACAAAATTTATGATGCTTACCCAATTTTCCATGTGCAGCTGTCTCATAAGCTCTTTCACACAATGCTCAGGTGAGATGAGGTGTACTTAGTCTGAACTTTTTTTGGTGGCAACTTAACAATATGGTGGAGAAGGCAATGGCAACCCACTCCAGTACTCTTGCCTGGAAAATCCCATGGACGGAGGAGCCTGGTAGGCTGCAGTTCATGGGATCGTTGAGTCAGACATGACTGAGCGACTTCACTTTCCCTTTTCACTTTGATGCATTGGAGAAGGAAATGGCAACCCACTCCAGTGTTCTTGCCTGGAGAATCCCAGGGACGGGGGAGCCTGGTGGGCTGCCGTCTATGGGGTCACACAGAGTCGGACACGACTGAAGCGACTTAGCAGCAGTAGTAACAATATGGAGCAAAATGTTCTTACTATTGGTCAAAAGCAATTTTACTTCTAGGAATTTGTCTCAAGCAAATAATCACACGTGTGTGCGTGCTAAGTCGCTTCAGTCGTGTTCGAGTCTGTGACCCCATGGACTGTAGCCCACCAGGCTCCTCTGTCCATGGGATTCTCCAGGCAAGAATATTGGAGTGGGTCACCAGGCCCTCTTCCAGGGGATCCTCCCAACCCAGGGATTGAACTCGCATCTCTTATGTCTCCTCATGGGCAGACGGGTTGTTTACCACTAGTGCCACCTGAGAACCCTCAAATAATGACACATGTGTATGTAAAAAATGTATATTTAATGATGTTCATTGCACTAACATACATAATTGTGAAAAACAGCAATAAAAAACTGGTTAATTCCAAACTCCTTGTCCCTTACCCCTCATTCTTTCCCTAGTAATGGCCACCATAAATTCATTCTCTTAGACTGTGAGTTTGTTTTTGTTTTGTAAGTTCATTTGTATCATTTCTTTCTGGAGTCTGCATATAAGGGATGTCATACAATATTTCTCCTTTTCTGTATGACTTACTTCACTCAATATGACAATCTCTAGGCTCATCCATGGAATGGACATTACACATTGTTATATTTAAAATGGATAATCAACAAGGACCTACTGTACAGCACATTACACTCTGCTCAAGGTTATGTAGCTGCCTGGATAGGAAGGGAGTTTGGGGGAGGATGGCTCTATATGTACACATGGCTGAGTCCCTTCACTGATCATCTACATCTATCACAGCAGTGTTTATCGGCTATACCCAAATACAAAATAAAAGTTAAAAAATTTTAAAGAAAAGTAATGGTTAATTATGATACATTGATTATGTATAGATTATGATACATTTCTATGAGGGAGCATTATGTACCCAGAAAAACTTCATACTTAGTGGAGAGAAGATAGGAATGTTACTCCAGAGGTTTATACAGAGAGCTTCAACTGAGTTTGTAATAATTAACTCCTTAAGCTGGGGAGTGGGTATAAGGTGCTCAAGGTATTGTTCCTTATACCTCTTCAAATATCTGAAATGTTGAATAATTAACTGAAAAAATAAAATTTAAAAGTAGCATTTAGAATTTTTAACGATGTGGAATAATTATCATAAAATATTATGCTTAAACAAACAGGTTGTAATAAATAATGCTAACATAATCATAGCTTTCTAAATCGGTGTGTATGTCTGGTTATAAAAGAAATGTATTACCCAATGTGTAAAACAGTTAGCTAGTGGGAAGCTGCTCTATACACAGGGAGCTCATCTGGGTGCTCCGTGATGACCTGGAGGGGAGGATGGAGGGAGGCGAAGGAGGGGGGTGCAGGAGGGAGGGGATATATGTATACATATGGATGATTCACACAGTTGTACAGCAGAAACTAATACAACATCGTAAAGTAATTATACCCCAATTAAAAAAAAAAGAAATGCACTAAAGTTTTAATTGTGTTTGTCTTTGGGCATTGTGATTATAGGGAATTTCTATTTCTACAATTAAACAGCATTCTTTTTGTAAAAGAAATGAAAGCAATACTTTTAAATTTGTGAGCTCTAATTTATGGCTATTTTCTACTTTATGTCTAGCTTTCTAAGCAGCAAACTCCAGCACAATTTCTAATCTGTCTTTTTCTTTGTATTCCCAGTCCAGTTTTTGCCAGATTTTACTATGTTTTTCTTTCACATTTCCCCAATCTTTTCTTCGTCTGTAGTCATTCTCCATAAGGTTTTAGATTTTATTTTTGTTATGTATGTAAAGCAGAGGCTCTTTGGGCCAAGTAAACTATGGTTCAGAGGTATGGAAATCCCCTGTGTTTTCTTTTTATTTTCTTTTTTATTTTTAATATGTATCTGTTTATTTGACTGATCTGGGTCTTAGTTGAAGGTGTGCAATCTTTGATCTTTGTTTTGCGGCAGGTGGGATCTAGTTCCCTGACCAGGGATTGAACCCAGGTCCCCCTACATTGGGACCGAGGAGTCTTAGCCGCTGGACCACCAGGAAAGTCCCCTTGTGTTTTCATTTAAGCATTCTGAGCTTCACTTTTAAGTTTCTCAACAGAAATCACAGGGTCTGGCAATAAATTACTTGTGAGGGGTCAAGAATGGTGATAGGCTGCAAACTGACTTTATAACTTCATACTAGTGAGGCATGTTGGACTACTCACTAGTTCATCTCATCACATCAGAAAAGCCATTAAATATCAAAGACCTAGTGTCCCTCACTGGGGTGTGAACGCATTAAGAAGTGGCGTGTGCACATTAGGATGGATACAAGGAGGTGACCCTGACCTGTGTTCTCTGAGTCTTCTCTCTGTGACTCACTCTGATGGAGACTTTGCCTGAAGTATTGGGTGGCCATGATGGGTTGAATGACCTTGGCCTCATAGGAAGCTGTTGTTGCTTCTTACAGAAAAACACAAGCGGAAGAAAGGCATCAGGTGATGAGGAGGCCAGTCATTCACACAAAATGAAATGCTTTCATTAAGAGAGAGAAACAGCAGAAGTCAAGTTCATTTGGAATGTTTCAGCATATGTTCTGAATTTGAAAACATTGTGCAGAAGGAAGGCAAGGAAACAAGATTTTGCTGAAGAGCTTAGGAAATGTGTGGGAAAGTGTTTGTAGCAGGAGAATTCAATTATAAGAGCTTCCTGTCCTTCCCTTATGCCTATACCACTTCTCCTCCCAGACCAGAAAGAGTAGTTCAGAAAGTTGCAGGGGGGTGGGGGGGGGTGTCAATATATTGCTTCTCATGTGAATTACTCAAGATTTTTGTAGTTGCGAGCGACAGAAACCCAATTCAAAAATAACTTAAGCAAAATTAAAAAGGAATTTGGTGGCTGGTGTAGTTGAAAACTCCAGGTGGTAGAGCTACCTCAGTCATGGATGAATTCAATGATTCATACAATGATATCAGGAATACGTCTTTCTCAGTCTCCTGGTTCTGCTTTTCTCTGAGTTGATTTGATTCTGATATTGCCTCTCCCTTCCTGATGGCAAAAATGGCCTGGGTCTAACTAGCTTAATGAACTCAGCTGAAAGCACCATGTTCCCAAAGGCTCTAGCCCAGGAGGGTCACTGGTTTGTCTTGTGCCATACTGTCTATCTTGGATCAGTCACTCTGGCCAGGGAAATTGAATGCCCTGACTAGCCAGGCCTAGGTTCTATTCCCATTCTTGGAAATAATGAGGTGGTGTTACCCTCACTGAATGTATACAGACTATGATGGGCAAATGGTGGTCTCCCAGAAGCATACTTGGATGTCATTCTCAGAGAAGGGGAAAAATAAAGATGTTGGCCAGTCAAAAACCCCAGAGGGGACTTTCTTGGTGGTCCAGTGGCTAAGATTCTGAGCTCCCAATGCAGGGGGCTGGGGTTTGATCCCTGAACGGAAAACTAGACCCCACACACCAGAACTATGGGGTTTTCAAGCCACAACTAAAGATCCCATATGCCACAGTGAAGATTGAAGATCTCCAGTGCTGCAACTAAGGCCTGGCACTACCAAATAAAGAAATATTACATCCTGCCTGCCCCTCGTTCAAACCCCAGAGGTCCACAACCCACCAGAAGCGCATTCTTCTGAAGAGCAAGATAACTGCGGCATCCGAAACTAGTTTGTTAACAACAGTACATAACACAAAAGCCTTAGCTGGGGGAAATGAGGGTCACAGTCCTTATTCTTTTCGGCTACAATTTGTTCTGCAACGACTAACTCTTTAGCCAAAAATCTGTGACCATGTGCTCATTACCATAGAAACTTCCTTTGAGGGAACAATTAGCATCTATTGTTATCATTGGAATGTCATCATTTCATGAAGAGCTGCTAACAACATGACTCTTTTGGTTTTCCATGCTTTCCTATGGATCTTCACATTGCAGTCAGTTCCTAGAGGTCATGGCCTACATCAACACACCACCAGCCAGCTAATTAGTGGCTTGTCAGATGTCCACTTGGTTTCTCTACTCTTAGGATAATAGCAGCTCCTGATGTGCACAGAGAAAAGCTAGTAAGAGTAATTGTGAGTTTGTCAGCCTAAGAACAGCATGTTGGAGTTCTTATTTAATAGTGAACAGGACAAAAGGGAAAAAAAGGATCCTCACTATATACAGAGACAACAAAAGAAAAAGATTAAAATATTGTGAACACTGGGTATCCTTTTGTTTTTGAAAAGATTTGACAAGTTTACTCATGTGGGAATGATGGCTACAGATAGCTAGAACTGATTACAGGCCCTTTTCCAAAATGACCAAGTAGAGAAGTACTAAAAATTAAAGGGCCTGTTTCTCAAAGGCTGGCCTTTGGATCCCTTTTCAGAGTTATCATGGAATATGCAGACCCCTGGGCTTCCCTGGTGGCTCAAATGGGAAAGAATCTGCATTCAATGCAGGAGACCTGGGTTCAATCCCTGCGTCAGAAAAGTCCTCTGGAGAAAGAAACAGCAATCTACTCCAGTATGCTTGCCTGGAAAATCTCATGGACAGAGGGGCCTGGAGGGCTGCAGTCCATGGGGTTGCAAAGAGTTGGACAAGACTGAGTGACTAACACCCACATGTCAACACATCTAACAGTTCAAAATAGAACAGCACAGGAGTCAGTATGACGCCTCTTTCAGACATTCATGGACTAGAAAATTATGAAAGACTGCAAGTCTATTCTCCAAAAAATGACATGCCATAAGGACACAGCAAAGCTGAGTACTACTGTGGACCAAAATAGAGATGAACCCACCCCCTTTTCCTGCATTTTGCCCTTTGAAGCTCAATACAACACCCAAACCCCCCTTTCAGTGCAAATGCCACTCTATGAGTCTTGTCCCTTTCTTCTCTTGGAAAGTGAATAAAAACTCTCTTTTCTCCTCTTGCTAATATTCCTATGAATTCTTTCACAACCTGCATCGTGAAAGTTGTGATACTAACAGAGTATCACTTTAGTTGCAAGCATCAGAAACTGACTGGGTAACTTGAACAGGAAATATTTGTTGAAAAGATATTTGGGCAAGTAGGATGGAGGACAAGTTAGGTCCAAGGAAACTCTTGGATGGAGCAGGACATCTTTGTTGAGCTGCAACATTTCCATTTGTTTTCTTCCCTGAACATTCAAAGTCTTGCGAGAGTCCACACGATTGGCTAACCTTAGTTTACCTGAAAATTCCTTAGCAAAACCAACCGATGGGAAAAGGGGTTTGGCTTCTATGAGAATGAGTGCCTGGATTTACCCTCCCACTGGGATCAAGCCCAGAATAGAAGTAATTCTCTCAAATAAAATTGGGTTGATTTTAGGTTAGGAAATGGATAATGGCAGCTACAAAGTAGCAATTGCCTCTCTATATAGGTAGGATGCTTGTGGAAAATACTGATGCTGGGTTCAAAACCTGTCTTATGGAATGAGAATCTCAGAATGTGAAGCCCTGACATTTTTGTTTTTAACAAGCTCCCCAGGTGAGACACGTATATCAAAACTGGAGAATCACTGAACATTGTGGGCAGGGGTACTCAGAGAGGAAAAAACTACAGCATCTCTGAAATATGAGCTTGAATGAGTAGGCAGAAAAGATCGATGCAGCTAGTAACCGAAGTTCTAAATATGGATTTTCCCTTCCCTCCAAAATTTTTTAGAAAGCATGAAGGACCTATTCTTGGCAAACATTTAAGGATTGCAGAAATTCTTTGAATATTTGGCATGCAACGCCTGCAATCAATCCATGACACTACAGAATAAACTCATTGAGAGTTAGACTTGGAAGTGGGGGGTCATACTCATTTACTATTCACTTGTGTTCACAACATGTATATTCAGTCATTGAAAAAGGTGGTTGAGTGGTTAGGCACTCGGGTTCTGAAATCAGTCAGAACTAGGTTCAAATTCTATTCAGTTACTAGGTTGATGATCATGGACAAGTCACTTAACATCTCTGTTTCACTTTCCTCGTATGTCAAATAAGATTTGGAGTACCAACCTCACATGGTTGTTCTAAGAAAATGAGATACTGAACGTGAAATTCTTAGTACAGTTCCTGACATGAGGTCTCTGCTAATTTAGTAGTAGTTATTATGATTCAATAACTAATGCTAGGTATTTATGGATTTCTTACAGGGATAACCAAGAGAAAACGTCCAGAAGGAAAGAGGTGGTTACCTTTTGGTCTGTAAAGATCCTACCAGAATGGGATATGGAGAGCTTTCTCATTGGTCTCCCTGCCTTTTTTCCCCCTTCATTGGACCCTTTAGGCTCCTAGCCTCAGGTCAGTGAGTTTTTCCTAGCTCCAGTCTGGTGGTAATGGAAAGCTCTTCCTGTGTGCTGTGTGAGCAAACTTTCATATTCACCAAAGGGGAGCACCTCTAAGAAAGTTAGAGCTTTCTCTTTTTCACATTGACCTTTCCTCTAAAAAAAGCTACTCTTTTTTCTCAACTTGAGCAAAGGCTATCCTACTAAAACCAATGAGGAGAGAAAAGAAAAGAGCGAGGGGATAAGAAAATCATGTCAGAAATCAGACACTGAAAGGTATTCCTCTACTTGTGCAGCATTAAAGACTTTACTAGTCAGTTGTGATGGGAATCATTATCAGCTAATAAAAATAATGCTGAAGAGAAAATTGGTACTACATGTTGGAGAGGATGGGGAGCAAGTAGAACTCACATGCAGTGTTGGTGGGGACATAAAATGGTACAACTTTGGAAAGCGGTTTGGTAGTTTCTGAAAAAGGTGAACATGCAGCTATCATACGATTCAACCACCATTCTCCTGGGTATTTGTCCAAGAGAAATGAACGCATATGTCCGTACAAACACTTGCAGGAACCTAAGTACAGGAACGTTTACGATGGATTTATTTACAACAGCT
Source organism: Bos indicus (assembly GCF_029378745.1). Taxonomy (NCBI): domain Eukaryota; kingdom Metazoa; phylum Chordata; class Mammalia; order Artiodactyla; family Bovidae; genus Bos; species Bos indicus. The sequence continues at coordinate 39,802,252 of NC_091781.1, forward strand.
CATAATCAAAAACAACCCAAGTGTACATTAACAGATGAATGGCTGAACAATTGCATCATAGTCACATAATGGAATAGTGTGCAGCACTGAAAAGGAATGAGCTATGGACACACACACAGCGTGGAAGGATTTCACAGTAACCATGTGTGTAAAAGAAGCCTGCCCAAAAAAAGTACATAGTGTATGGTTCCATTTATATAAAATTCCCCAAAAAGAAAACTTGCAGTGATAGAGAGTAGCTCAGTGGTTGCCTGGGAATGGAGGTATAGGGAGGGATAAAGAGGCATAAGGAAAATTTTGAAGACAATGAAAATATTTATGTCTGTTCTAGTGATGGTTTCAGAGGTTATACACATGTCAAAATGGATCAAATTGTACACTTTAAAACATATGATTTTGTGTCTTTCAATTATACTTCAGTAAATTAAGCTACTGTTTTTAATAAAAAAGAATGTTGGATTAAAAATCAGAAGGCAAGGGTGCCAGTCCTGGCTCTTACACAAAGTCTGAGTGTACCCTTGGACAAGTCTCTTTCACTTCGATGTGTTTTCATTCTTTCATTTTTATATTGGAAGTGATGGATTGGTTTATGTTCAGAGTCTCACATGGTGGGAAGATTCTCATTGTTGAATGGCCTTTTGGCCAATAGATAAATCCATCAAGGCATCAGTTTTTCAATTGATCCTCTAACTCTGTGTTAATTTTTTAATCAATTTACTGAATTCTCAGATCTCAAACACAGCAGAACAATAGAATGAACTTTTTCAAGCTTTGAAAAAGAGATCAATATAAGTCTAAAGCCTTCATGTTAAGTCTGTTGTCAGTACCAGCAGATTCAAAAGAAATTCTTGGATGAAGAATGTAGGTTAACAATGGTTCTTAACAAGGGTAGGAATCACAATAGAAATATGATCATGTTTCCTTAACACCAGCTTAATAGATGATAGAGTTTCAGGACCAGTTCACACACTGTCTTCACTACAAAATCTTCCTGTTACTCTTCTATGTGACTAACATCTTTGCCCTGGAATCCAGAAGTACGTTGCCCCCGTTCTCTTTATACTAGTGTGATCTTGGGGAAATTACACATTTTCTCCATACTTCTCATCTATAAAATGGTATAAGAGCATAACTACTGTGAAGGCTAAAAGAAATATTGCATGCAAAATATTTTAGAGTAGTTCTTGGCACAATTAAATGTTAATTGCAGTTTTTGTAGTTAATAATATCTCTGTGTAATATAGTTATTTAAGTACGTGTGTCATCTCCTTGAGGGAGCAGGAACTGCTTCAGATCCATCTTTGTTTTCCCTAGGCTGAGCACACAGTAGGTGTTCAATGAATGTGTTTTGGATGGAGGTACAAATGATGACTAACAGCCAATATGGGACTCAGGATGTTGATTTCTTCGTTGGACACACAGCCTCTGTACGAATCTTGCTGACTGACTGCAAAGGAAATGTCACCAACTGTCAGAGACACAGCAACACATTGCTCAAGCATATGTGCCAGGGAAGCCAGAAACTTGTTATTGTATGCATGAGAAATCACAACCAACACAGCCAAAGAAATTCTCTTGGATTCTTCACTGGACTCCAACAATGTATTTATATATGTTTCCTCCTCTCATGAGTTGACAAGGTCCTTAAGGTCATGGGGCAGGATTATAACCCTGGCTTGGTGGTATTCCTCCCCCTGTGCCTCCTTGCTGGTTCTCCAAGGCTTTTTTCTTCCCACAGGCTTGACTCACTCACTTTGGAAGCTGCAGCAAACACTTTAATACTCAGAGAAAGAGATTTCTGGCTCAAAGATTTTAGGTGCATGTTTTTGGATGAGTTTCTCTACTCCCTAGAACTTGATGAACCTCTGGCTAGGGGACAGAGGAAAGGAGAGGGAGGCTCCATTTAGACCTGTAGCTGATTCTGTTCCAAAGGTCACTTTGGGTGCTATGCAGAGGAAGCTACCGACAGCCAGCAGCCAGCTCATCTGCCGCTGGGTCCAGTTTGAAGTGACAGGAGTTGGTGTCTTGGAGACTCTGGCTAGTTCTGTTCACAAGTGTCCACCAGTCTATTGCATAGAGGAAACCTCCATGTTCTGCTCTAGAATTCCCTTCAAACACTCAAACAAGGATGTGAGGCAGGGACTTCACTATGAGCTGATAGTGCTACATTCATAAAACATCGATCAAGACAGGACAGCCTAGAAACTGTTGGAACTTACCTTACGAGCCATGGCATCTATGGACAGCATCTTCATTTCCAGTAAGGATGAGTTCTAGAATCAGACTGCATGAGTTCTAGTTCTATTTCTGTCCTAACCCCACCATTTTCCAGCTGTATGACCTTGGATATATTTCTCAACCCATCTTGTCATCTTTTCAGTGATAACTAATGTTCTTGAGTTATATGCAACAGAAACTTGCTCTAACTTATGCAAAAATAGTTAATTATGATGACATCATGGATTTGAAGGCAGCACGCATAGGACATTAAGAAGAAGGAAGCCCAGATTATGTCTTGATCAGAGAAGTCTGGTTTGAATGCAGCCCGTTTTGATCTCATTCTCTCCCTGCCCAATATTCAGATTCCAGGGAGGGAGCATTGCTTGGTTTAGAAGCCTGGGTTACATTTTGACACTTGGCTGGGAAGGGTGGTGCCTTTGTCTAATGGTCCCAACTACAGAATGTCTCTGGGAAGGATAATTTCTCAAGAGAAACAGTGGCTGTTAAGAACTGTGGATTCTAGGCAGTCTTCAAACAAACAAACAAACAAAATGCCTATTATATTAACTTACATGATTTGCAGAAACATTAAGATGAGGTAATGCATGTAAAGCTCTTAGCACAGTGCTTGGAATGAGAGCGTTCACTCAATAAATGTTAGCTGTTATCATCCACTGGACTGTAGGCACCATGAGACCAGACATAGTGTCCCTATGTGTCCACCACGGCTGAGTAATATTAATGAGTCATTGAATAGTTGATGAATGAGTGAACGAGTGACTGTCAGTATGTAAGCAATGTGTTTTACTGTATGTTTACAAAATTCATAGTATATCCAAATCCAGATGCAAAATGTGAACAGTGGGATTTGCCATTTCTCTTGTTTTGTTTTAACGATCAGGAAACATTTAAGTTAAAAGGTCCATATCATTGACGCCTGAAGTAAATTCCACAATGGAAATTTGTGGATATTTTAACATCAGTGCTTCTAGTTATCCCTGGAAGCGTCTGTCTGGTCACCATAGATGGTGACGTGGTGTGTTGCTTTAGTGACCTCTAGGCGAGGGCTTCCCAGGTGTCACTAGTGGTAAAGAACCTGTCTGCCAGTGAAGGAGACACAAGAGAAGTGGGTTCAATCCCTGGGTGGGGAAGCTCCCCTGGAATAGGAAATGGCAACCTACTCCAGTATTCTTACCTGGAAAATTCCATGGACAGAGGAGCTTGGTGGGCTACAGTTCATGGGGTCACAAAAAGTCAGACACTAATGAAGTGACTTAGCATGCACACACAGGTGAGTCACTTCCTAGAATAAGATAGAATCTGTTAAGTGATTTTGGAACCTTATCCTTTGCCTGAGAGTCAGTACTGTCTTTTACTAGAAAAAAGTCAGGCCATGATTGGTATTTTTTTTTTTCTTTATCAGGAACCTAACCTTTGTGATCTTTAGGCACTTGAGTCGTGATCTTTAATGATCTTTAGTTGTTGGGTTTATGCTCTTAAGGGAGATTTTTTTTTGTATCAATCATTCATTAATTTATCAAACAGACATTTACTGAGTGTCCACTTAGTGCTAGGCAGTGTTGGGAGAGAGACAGTCACATGGTCGCAAAAGTAAACGTACTCATGTCTCCGTGGATCTAAGCATTTGGGGGCAGAGACTGACTTGTATCAAATACTCACAAATAAATGTAAAACCATCAGTGATGAGTGTTTTTAATATGGAGAGGTAAGTGTGATTTATGATAAGCCTTGTCCAGGCATCAAGAAATGTGATGTCTGAGCTGACAATAACTAGGCAAAAAAGAGAGTGAAGAGAATTCTAGGGAGCGTGAACTGAAATATCATATGCTCTGAGGCCAGAAGAACTCGGCAAAGACAGCTAAAAAAGGCTAGAGTGGTAGAGAGCTGAGTTGGGTATCAGATCACACAGGGTTTTGCAACTCATGTGAAGGAGTTTGGGCAGCAGTGGATTTTAATCACGGACATGACACAATACCACTTGCATTTAAAAAGACCACCAAAGCGGTGTTGAAAAAAGGATTAGAGGGGGCTGGAGTGATGGCAACACTCCAGTATATTAACTGTGACTCAGAAGTCTGCAGAGAAACGTCTTGGGTTGGTGTGTGTAGCAGATGACAACTGTGGTGAGAACTGTTCCACCAGGCATGTTGTCTCCCATCTATTACCAACATTTGCTAAGTGACAACTCAAATAGTGTTTAATGCTGGCCTCCACAGAGCTCTCATTGGCAATTAGAATTCTACATCATCTCTCAAATAGATCACAGTGACACCCATAAAAAGAAATGTGGAAGAAAAAAAGACATAAAACAGATGATACTTTAATTATGTCTGCCCCAGCTGGATTTTATCCTTCCTGTGTTCATTCAAAAAAAATAGTTGTAACCTTTCTACCCATCTTGCCTTTAGTTATTTTTCATTCATTTACTCATCAGACAGTTTTACGTTTCTTATGTCCACTCTTGCTCTAGGTATTGGTGAATCCAAGAGGAATAAAAGAGCCTCTCCCCTCTTTCTGAGAGAACACATTCTAACAGGAGTTGTTTGGTTGCTAAGCCTTGTCTGACTCTTTTGCGACCCCATGGACTGTAGCCTGCCAGGCTCCTCTTTTGAGGCTCCTCTGTCCATTTCCCAGGCAAGAATGAATACTGGAGAGGGTTGGTATTTCCTTCTCTAGGGGATCTTCCCGACCCAGGGATTGAATCCATTGTCTCCTGCATTAGCAATCGGATTCTTTACCACTGAACCACCAGGGAAGCCCTATAACAGGAGGGGTGGGACAGCATATTAGATCATTGCTTACATTCTGTTAGAGATGGGGAGAATCAAAATGTAAACACTGATCTAATACACTGGGGTGGGTTCTGTGATAGATACATACACATAAAATGATGTGTGAGCCTTAGAGTCATGACTGCTTCCATAGTGGTGACAGGGAAGCTTTGCTTAAGGGATAATTTTTGCTTACTTATAATAGCCATAAAATTAAAAGACACTTACTCCTTGGAAGGAAAGTTATGACCAACCTAGACAGCATATTAAAAAGCAGAGACATTACTTTGCCAACAAAGGTCCGTCTAGTCAAGGCTATGGTTTTTCCAGTAGTTACGTATGGATGTGAGAGTTGGATTACAAAGAAAGCTGAGTGCCAAAGAATTGATGCTTTTGAACTGTGGTGTTGGAGAAGACTTTTGAGAGTCCCTTGGACTGCAAGGAGATCCAACCAGTCCATCCTAAAAGAGATCAGTCCTGAGTGTTCATTTGAAGGACTGATGTTGAAGCTGAAACTCCAATACTTTGGCCACCTGATGTGAAGAGCTGACTCATTTGAAAAGACTCTGATGCTGGGAAAGATTGAAGGTGGGAGGAGAAGGGGACAACAGAGGATGAGGTGGTTGGATGGCATCACCGACTCGATGGACATGAGTTTGGGTAAACTCCGGGAGTTGGTGATGGACAGGGAGGCCTGGCGTGCTGCAGTCCATGGGTCACAAAGAGTTGGACACGACTGAGTAACTGAACTGAACTGAATAGCTGATAGCTATCATTGAAGAAAAGGAAAATCTACTGTATTGGAGGAAAGAAAATATTTTAGGTTAAGTATTAAGTATGTAAGATATATTTGGTTAGTGCCTATAAAAATATATCATGAGTGCTTTGAATATATGCTGGGAAATATTTTTTATGTTACATTGGTCAAAGAGGAATATTCCAATCTTGTGTTTGTCCAGTCTTGTAGCCACCAGCTGCAGATGGCTATTTACATTTCTAGTTAATTAAAATGTAAAAAAAGAATCAGTTTTCTGATAACAGTAGCCACATTTCAAAGGCTCAGTGGCTACATATGGCTAGTGGGTCCCATACTGGACAGTTCAGAATTTTTCATCACCATAGCAAGTTCTATTGGAAAGTGTTCTACTAACATAATTGGCTTTAGGAGAACAAGAGTTGATCAAAGTAGCTGTAGGAAGACCTCATGAAGGTCAGTAGGAGAAGAGGTTGTGGGGTGTTTAGATTCTTGTGACCATGAGAGTGAGATGAGCCAGATGGAGATAAACCAAGTGAAGCAGAGGATTTGACTGACACACTCTGATTGCCTGATTGGAGGGGTTTTCATGTCATATTAATGACACTGAAGGAGAAAGGCCATGTGCAAACAGATAAACAGGAATTGTTGGTGGGCTGGCTAGTTTCATGGTGAAGGAAAGCTGGGGAGAAATTGAGGAGGCATGTGATCCAGAAGAAGGATGAATGTCAAGGGAATGGTGGGGCTTTAAGCAGGATGACTGATCCACCTCTGTGAGCTTGAGAACTCACCAGATCTGCAGACTCTGCTGATATGGCAGAAGCTACTGAAAACAAGGTGGGTGGTCTTGTCTGCTGACATGGCAGCCTCTGCCCAGAGGAAACAGGACTGGGTTAGACAGCAGTCCTCTCTGGGAACTGACTTGGGTAACTAAGTTTTGTCAGCTTGTTTCTCAGTCAGTTCAGTTCAGTCGCTCAGTCGTGTCTAACACTTTGCGAGCCCATGGACTGCAGCACGCCAGGCTTCCCTGTCCATCACCAACTCCTGGAGCTTGCTCACACTTGTGTCCATTGAGTCAGTGATGCCATCCAACCATCTCATCCTCTGTTGTCCCCTTCTCCTCCTGCCTTCAATATTTCCCAGCATCAGGATCTTTTCCAGTGAGTCAGTTCTTCGCATCAGGTGGCCAAAGTTTTGGAGCTGCCAGTGAATATTCAGGACTGATTTCCTTTATGATTTATTGACTGGTTTGATCTCCTTGGTGTCCAAGGGACTCTCAAGAGTCTTCTCCAACATCACAGTTCAAAAGCATCAGTTCTTGCGTGCTCATCTTTCTTTATGGTTCAACTCTCACATCCACACATGACTACTGAAAAAACCATAGCTTTGACTAGATGGACCTTTGTTGGCAATGTGATGTCTCTGCTGTTTAATATGCTGTCTAGGTTGCTCAATACTTTTCACCTTTAGCCAACAAAGAGGGTTCAAGCCTACCAAAAGGTGTCAAGTTGTATGGAAGAGAAAATCAACAGGGGGAAGAAAGAAAAGGTAGCTTGGAAGTCCATTAAAGCAGCAGGGAAAACTTGTTTAAAAGCATGAAGCAGGAAAAATGCATGTCATGTTTTGGAAATAATCCCATGACTGAAACAAAGGGGCTATGAAGATTGTAGAGGTAAATAAGGCCAGACTGCCAAGGGTCTGCTGAGATGCTATGTTAAAGGAGGGCACAGTGGAAATATCCTTTGTCTTTGGAGTTAGAGCTCCTCCACATACTGGTTCTGTGAACTTGGGCAAGTTAGGTTATTTTTTGTGCTCCAGTTTCCTCATAATTCTATCTGTAGGGCTTTATACTAAAATGTTGAGTATCAACATTTTAACTATTATAATTTAGATATACTTTATTTCCCATAATTTATTTAAAATTCTTGAGTGCCCACTTGCTTAACTTTACTTAGACATTTGGATAGATTTTCAGTTCTGGTTCTTTCAAAATGTTACCTTTCTTCCTCTTTCTCCTAAGCTGGTGCCTGTGTATATGTATTACATGCATTGTCATGGACTGACTCCTGGATTGCAAATCCACAAGGCTGGTCCTTCCAGGACTTTGTTGGGTTTGTGAAGATTTTCTTGGTGCTACTTGGTAACTGTCATTGAAGTTGAGAGATGGTAAAACTTGTGTCTTATTTTCTTGGTTAGTTTTCTTTGGTGTGTTTTCCTCCCTTCCTATGCTGATGTGGGCTTTCTTGATGCAGATCCCCTGAACCTCAGCAACATCCTGCATCTGAGTGCCTGGTCTGGCTGTCTGCTCCTAGCCTCTTCTATAAAGTCAACTCTTGGTGAACTGCTGAGTCTCAACCTGGAAGGATAATCTAGTTATCCTTTTGTATTCCTCACCGGGTGCATGTGACACATCTGGATTCCTCCCATGCCATCTCTGCCACCACCTTGCCATGCTTTTCTTCTTCTCTTCCACTGATGTACATTTGTCAGAAGAATGCTGAAAATGATCTCCTTCCAGAATGACAAGAGGGAAGTGAGTTGCAAATCCCTGAAACTTTCCGCTCCTACCTAATGCTATCTGGCATTTTTATTGCCTTTCACTCAAAGCATCCAAGCTATTGATCCTGAAGGGAAGTCACCCTTGTGCCTGACCACCGGCCTCCTTTCCTTTTTCTCCACATTAGTTTCAGATTCCCCTATTACGAAAATACCCTTATTGACTCTCTGGGCTGCCGGGAAATTTCCTTATGTCATATCATAATTTCCAGGTTCCTATAGCTTGTGTTAAAAATGTGTAGTCCAATGTTAAAGCTTAATCTTTGATACATTAAAAGGAGATTTTAGAACTGCCTTTTCTTTGTCAACTCAGCCTAGCTTCCAAAAATCATTGTTTCACTGGTGCGTCATGTCCTAAAGAGATGGTGATTAATGGAAACACCAACAGATGAAGTTGGATGATGTAAGAATCTTAAATGGCAAAGAATGTAGAAGCAGACCATTAGCTAGAGCAGAATTTGTCACTGCATGCTCTCAGAGGGATGGCTTCTCAGTTCCCCCAAGTTCTTCATAAGAGCCTACAGCAATGAATGCTGCTAACTGTGCTAAGTGAGGAGTCCCCCCCGATTCGAGATGCTCCTTTGCCATTCTAATTTTTTTCTAACTCTTCTGACCTCTCTCCCTGGAGAAGGAAAGGGCAACCCACTCCAGTATTCTTGCCTGAAAAATTCCATGGACAGAGGAACCTGGTGGGCTACAATCTATGGGGTCACAAAAAGTCAGATGCATCTGAGGGACTGAACATGCAGGCACACTGTCCTCTTTTCCTGCCTGATTTATCTGGAGATTCTCACCCGCCAGGTGTGCCATATATATTGGTGCAATATAGTCCCAGCTCCTTCCTTAGTGTTCATTGTAACCCTGAATGAAGCAAAGGGAAATTCCCAGAGGGACCCACCCATAAGCCTCTAAGGTCCAGCCTTGTAGCCTGAAACTCCAAACCCAAATTTCACGGTCATAGCTGAGCAATATATTTTATTGTTTTAGCCCAGGGTTTCTCAGCCTCAACACTAACCACATTTTGCACTGGGTAATACTTTGCTGGGGTCGGGGTGGGGGGCTGTCCTATGCATTGTAGCATGTCGAGGAGCATCCTTAGTCTCCACTCACTAGAGACGAGCCACCCCTTCCCAGTTGAGGCGATCAAAAATGTCTGAACATTACATGTTCTCTGGGGGATGAATTATCCCTGGTTGAAAACCACTGCTCTACTCTGTATCTGCTCCACTCGTGAAAAACCGAAGCCATTTACTCATTAGATGAAAAGCCACAGGGCACATCATTTAAGAGAAATTTTAAAAATCATTGCTTAGTAGTTTAGAAAAAGACTGTAATTGTTATGCTATTAAATGAAATGTTTATAAAATGCCCAGAATATAGGTTTTTACAAATGGTTATTATAAGGATTTTGGACTTAATCCAGTAAGAAAGTGGTTTGCCGCTAAAGATTTTTAAAACAGAGTCCTGACAATATCAGATTTATATTTTAGAAAGGTATCTCTGAAGGCACTGTGTAGGATTGATCCAAGGAGGTAAGGTTGGTGACAGCAAGATTAGTCAGAGTTTAAAAAGACAATTCTTATTTTCTCCCCAACACTGATAGAAGAGTCTGGGCTGGAAACGTGTATATGTACTGGCTGAAGCTGAGCTAATTAGCTGCAATCAAGCAGTCATTCAGACATTCTGGAAAGACTGGGAAGTCAATGGATGAATCTCCAGTCAAACAGGTTTGGTCGTAGGACATTTTAGTATACAAGATTGTAACATAAAAAGCCTATTTTTAACACCCTAGGTGGACTAGACTCCAATCATAACATTTCAAATGTGCTAATATTATAAAAGTCTGTTTCTTGAAGATGACTGTCTACAGGTATAACAATATCCTTTACAAGGCTCAGGACTCTCCTCTTTGTTAGAATAGAGTAACTCATTGCCAAAACCCATTTTGAAAATTTCCGGGGAGAAATAATGGATTGTTTGTGTTCAGTTTTAGTACTGATAACCTCCTCTATGTCATAATTTACCTGACTAAACAAAACACTTGGCTTCTAAGAATCCCAAGACATAACTCCATTTCGCCGCCCTACTGTATATTTGGTATATGTTTCATTCTTGTGGATAAGAAATGGCCATGGTTGCTGCAAATATGAATTTAGAACTTGAATGGCAAGTGGATCAGTAGATTGTCTTGAGGAGAGGGAGCAGCAAGTTAAATTCTGGAAGCTGCCCAAATATGGGCTAAAACTTGTGCATGCTTTTATTTCCATTTTGAACTAGGTGTTATCAAATATCAGTAGTTCACAGACATAACAATGCCATGTTCTCATTAATTTTCACAGGTGTGGCTTTCAATGAAGGACAATTCTGCACTTCCTTTCTCCTTTTGTGTTAGGAAACTGCAGAGATTTTTTTTTTTTTTAAACTGGGCTCTGCCATGTCTCTTTCCAGCCTGCAATCTTTTTTACTCTCCCCTCAATAATTAGAAAAATGAGCTTTTATGATAAATTCCCTCCTAAATTAACTTGATGAACATTCCCCTACAGATTGTAATGTTAAATGTCTCCCTAAAAATCAATTAAGTCCTTGAAAAGTTTCAATGTGCTGAAAGAAATAGCTTAAATAAAAATCTCCAGCATTTTCCTCCAGAGTTGGATGTTTATAGAACTCTCTCTTACTTTACACTGTACATAACAAATCTCTTAGGTTTTGCTTACGCTGTACTGACTTGCCACTTTCGATTTTTTTAAAGTTTAAGCCTAAACTAGCTACTGATATCCTGCTGCTCAAACCATATAGTTCTTCCGATTCAATGCCAGACAATCCCTCTCAATATAAAAGTCATGTCTATAATCCTTTGGCAGTCCACCCAAAGTGATGTTTTGATATTTCAGAGTTGTTTTATTGTACACTTCTAGCCTGTAGCTCTATAAAACAGAAAGTTTCATAACAGTGGTAATTACTAAGTTCATTTTCCCCAAACACTAGGCCAAGGTTTTCTGGAACTTGTTGCTTTTCCCAAGATAATGGGCTCCCTTTCTCCTTCAGCTCTCACATTCTGACTCCTTCCACATCATGCCCTTAGGTGGGGAAGGTATTGGAAACTCCACTGTAGTCGAATAACCTTCTCAGAGAGAAAATAAGACTCAAGCCTGCTTGAAAAGAGAGCAGGACAGATGGCATTTGCATTCCAGAACGATGATGATGATGATGCTGTTAATGATAATGATGATGACTGTCCTACTGTTAATGTAACACAGCTAATATTTGTTGAGGGCTTATCAAGTACCTGGCTTGCTGCAGGTGCTTCCACACGTACTACATTACTGGATGCCCACAACAATTATGCAAAGCACTATTACTATTCCCATTTTACAGATGAGAGAACCAATGATGATGATAAATAAAGAGAAGGAATAAGAGCTTTCCTGGATGTTAGTGGTCAAGGGCATTACCTGGTGACATAGACTCACTCATCTATTCATTAATAAAAATTTAACTGTTACCTACATACCAGGCCCTAAGCTGAGCACTACTGGGCTTCCCAGGTGGCTCTAGTGGTAAAAACCTGCCTGCCAATGCAGGAGACGTTGGGACGTGGGTCAGGAAGCTCCCCTGGAGGAGGGCATGGCAACCCACTCTAGTATTCTTGCCTCAAGAATCCCATGGACAGAGGAGCCTGGTGAGCTATATAGGGTTGCAAAGAGTTGAACACAACTGAAGCAACTTAACCTGCACACACACAGGCTGAGCACTAAGCTGTAGTACTCTCCAAACTGGTCCTTAACGTGCCTAAAGTGATGATTATTTTAGACATTCATCAAAAACCTGTGATTATAGAAAATCTTTGCTGACATCTAAATGAAGATCTGCCAGGTTGAAAGCTTGGTTACTGGAAAGTCTAAAAGACACAAGTCCTTTGTAGGGTATTGAATCACATAGGGAAGACATTTAGCCCTCTTACTAACAGTACGTAATCCAATTAAAAAATTAAAATTATCTGTCAGTTATAATAAAATATTTTAGATATATTTAACATTAAAGGTGAAAACCCTAAGTCTCATTTATTAATTTCTATTGATGTGACTGGATTTTTCTTTCTAAAAGTATCACAATCCATTAAAAAAAAAAGCAATACTGCACTCTGTTTTGCATATAATATGTCCCCATAAGTTTGTAAGTTTTATATGTACTTTGAGTTAAGAATAGATTCATCTTAATCTTGAAATACCAGGAGGAGGGGGATACTGAAATATAGGTGGGGCAAAGGAAATCTTTTTTTCATATAACTACTAAATTAATGGAACCTGTTTCCTGAAGAATGGTTTAACACAACCATTTAAATTGCTTTAAAAAAATGCTATGTCAAAGTTTATATGACAGCTGAGGAAAGTGGCTCTTTGAGTTTGATGTCAGAAACGTTACTCATTTTTGGAGCTCTTTTTTTTTTTTTGACACACCATACTGCATACAGGATCTCAGTTCCCAGACCAGGGAACAAACCCTTGGCCCAAGCAGTGGAAGGGTAGAGTCCTAAACCACTGGATCACCAGGAAATTCCACCTTGGCATTCTTAACATTCTTAACCATTTGTTGAGCAAATACTATAGGTAGGCACTATGTTATGCAACTGTTTAGTATTATATTAATATATACTTTCATGCAAGCTACTTGGTCAATAGTGTTGCCAAAATAAAACTTGTTTGATTATATAGATTAAGGATCATTTTTTTCAGCCTTTAGTATGAAACAAAGGGGCTTCCCAGGTAGCGCTAGTGGTAAAGAATCCACCTGCCAATACAGGAGACATAAGAGATGCAGATTCGCTCTCTAGGTTGGGAGGATCTGGAGGAGGGCCTGGCAACACACCGCAGTATTCTTTCCTGGAGAATCCCATGGACGGAGAAGCCCGGCGAGCTACAGCGCATAGGGTCACAAAGAATCAGAGACGACAGAAGTGACAGCACAGCACAGCGCATGAAATGAAAAAAAGAAACACGGGTGTAGTTATCGATATGGCTATTAGTACTATACTAAACACTGCAGTACTGTTTCGAATGGCTGAAAGTTGGAAACAACCCTAGTGTCCATCAATTGGGAATGTATTAGGATTCTCCAGGGAAACAGAACCGATAGGGTATATATGGATATGTAAGAGGCAGTTTATTGTCGGATTTGCCTCACAGGATTATGGAGCCTGAGAAGCCCCATGATATTTCATCTCAAGCTGCATAATCAGGAAGGCTGGTGGTATAATTTAGTCTGAAAGAGAATGTTTGAGAACCAGGGGAGCAGACGGTGTAACTCCCAATCCAAGGCTGAAAGCCCTAGATACAGGAGCTCTGATGTCTGAGGGCAGGGGAAGATGGATGAGTCAGCTTAAGGAGAGAAAGAAAAAATCTGCCCTTCCTCCATCTTTTTGTTCTGTTTGGGCCCTTGACAGATTGTATGGTTGCCCACCCACACTGGAGAGCACAGATCTTCTTTACTCAGCCTATTGACTCAAATGCTAATCTCTTCCAGAAGCATTCCCTCAGACCGGCCCAGAAATAATGTTTTGCCAGCTCTCTGGGCATCCCCTTAGCCCAGACAGGCTAACACACAAAATTAACCATCACAGTGATATACAGTGTAGTCATTAAAACGGCAATGAAGAAGAAGAATGAAGACATTGGGAAATGCTCACAAGCCCATTCCTAATAGTATATACAGTGAGATTTCATTTTCTAAAGTTTTATGTGTGTATAGAAAGTTGATTAGAAAGGACATCTTCTAAACATTGGCAATGGAAAAGTTGATGTTAGCCATGGCTATTTTGGGTAGTAAGACAATGGGTGGTTTTATGTTCTTATTTTTCCTTACCTTTACTTAAAAAATATCCTACATTACTTTGGTAATTTACAATAATGGTAAAAGTTGCAAAAGTGATTAGGAAAGAAAGAAAGGAGAGAGAGAGAGAGAGTGAAAGAGAAACATAAAAACCTAACATAGCCTGAATAGGCCAATGTTTGAAAAAATGGAGGACAATATTGTACTGTGTAATTTAACTTGTTCTTTCTCTTATATTTCTTAGGTTCACTTTTTGTGTGTGTGTGTGGCCCCAATTGTTTTGGACAAGAGATTTAGGTTTGATGGAGAAGGCAATGGCACCCCACTCCAGTTCTCCTGCCTGGAAAATCCCATGGATGGAGGAGCCTGGTAGGCTGCAGTCCATAGGGTCGCTGAGGGTCGGACACGACCTGAGCGACTTCCCTTTCACTTTTCACTTTCATGCGTTGGAGAAGGAAATGGCAACCCACTCCAGTGTTCTTGCCTGGAGAATCCTAGGCACGGGGGAGCCTGGTGGGCTGCCATCTATGGGGTCACACAGAGTTGGACACGACTGAAGTGACTTAGCAGCAGCAGGCAAATAAACCTTGTAATTTGCCCTGTGCTATAAATTTCTTGACCCACACATTGCTCTGCTACAGAGATATCTAAGCACTTTATAAATGTTTTTTTTTTTTTTTTTTTATTCTTCCAATTTTATTTTATTTTTAAACTTTACATAATTGTATTAGTTTTGCCAAATATCAAAATGAATCTGCCACAGGTATACATGTGTTCCCCATCCCGAACCCTCCTCCCTCCTCCCTCCCCATACCATCCCTCTGGGCCGTCCCAGTGCACCAGCCCCAAGCATCCAGCATCATGCCTCGAACCTGGACTGGCAACTCGTTTCCTACATGATATTTTACATGTTTCACTGCCATTCTCCCACATCTTCCCACCCTCTCCCTCTCCCACAGAGTCCATAAGACTGTTCTATACATCAGTGTCTCTTTTGCTGTCTCGTACACCGGGTTATTGTTACCATCTTTCTAAATTCCATATATATGCGTTAGTATACTGTATTTATGTTTTTCCTTCTGGCTTACTTCACTCTGTATAATAGGCTCCAGTTTCATCCACCTCATTAGAACTGATTCAAATGTATTCTTTTTAATGGCTGAGTAATACTCCATTGTGTATATGTACCACAGCTTTCTTATCCATTCATCTGCTGATGGACATCTAGGTTGCTTCCACGTCTTGGCTATTATAAACAGTGCTGCGATGAACATTGGGGTACACGTGTCTCTTTCCCTTCTGGTTTCCTCAGTGTGTATGCCCAGCAGTGGGATTGCTGGATCATAAGGCAGTTCTATTTCCAGTTTTTTAAGGAATCTCCACACTGTTCTCCATAGTGGCTGTACTAGTTTGCATTCCCACCAACAGTGTAAGAGGGTTCCCTTTTCTCCACACCCTCTCCAGCATTTATTATTTGTAGACTTTTGGATCGCAGCCATTCTGACTGGTGTGAAATGGTACCTCATAGTGGTTTTGATTTGCATTTCTCTGATAATGAGTGATGTTGAGCATCTTTTCATGTGTTTGTTAGCCATCTGTATGTCTTTTTTGGAGAAATGTCTATTTAGTTCTTTGGCCCATTTTTTGATTGGGTCGTTTATTTTTCTGGAGTTGAGCTGTAGGAGTTGCTTGTATATTTTTGAGATTAGTTGTTTGTCGGTTGCTTCATTTGCTATTATTTTCTCCCATTCTGAAGGCTGTCTTTTCACCTTGCTAATAGTTTCCTTTGATGTGCAGAAGCTTTTAAGGTTAATTAGGTCCCATTTGTTTATTTTTGCTTTTATTTCCAATATTCTGGGATGTGGGTCATAGAGGATCCTGCTGTGATGTATGTCGGAGAGTGTTTTGCCTATGTTCTCCTCTAGGAGTTTTATAGTTTCTGGTCTTACGTTTAGATCTTTAATCCATTTTGAGTTTATTTTTGTGTATGGTGTTAGAAAGTGGTCCAGTTTCATTCTTTTACAAGTGGTTGACCAGATTTCCCAGCACCACTTGTTAAAGAGATTGTCTTTAATCCATTGTATATTCTTGCCTCCTTTGTCGAAGATAAGGTGTCCATATGTGCGTGGATTTATCTCTGGGCTTTCTATTTTATTCCATTGATCAATATTTCTGTCTTTGTGCCAGTACCATACTGTCTTGATAACTGTGGCTTTGTAGTAGAGCCTGAAGTCAGGTAAGTTGATTCCTCCAGTTCCATTCTTCTTTCTCAAGATCGCTTTGGCTATTCGAGGTTTTTTGTATTTCCATACAAATTGTGAAATTATTTGTTCTAGCTCTGTGAAGAATACTGTTGAATATCACTGCAGACAGATGCTTCTGTAACAGGCATGGTTTTTGAAATCGTATTTACAATTTATGAACTTATAGAATCACTGAATCCATTTCTTGGGCCATACCACTCTCAGAGTATAAATGAAATACAAAAATAAATACAAAACAATGATGGTGATGAGAATGACTAAATCACATGAAAAATCAAAGTATAGCTATTTTACTTGAATCCTGGAGAAATATAATTTGGTTTATAAAGGTAGGAAAATGTGCTTTTTCAACTATATATAAGTTATGTTGGCATTAAAACATAGAGGCATTACACTGTGACTTCCTCTAATTTGAATGTGCTCAGGTGATTAAAAATTGTACTGTGGATGTAGAATAGGATTAGGAAACAGTAAGTTTTGTAGGGTTTGGAAGGCTGTGTGGGTGGCATTATGACATGATCTATGGGCCCAGTATAAAATGAAATACAAGACTCCTCATTTGAAATGTATTAAGAACCTCAAGATTAAGACAGCAGCACAGGACATCTTACAGTCTAGTGGTTAAGAATCCGCCTTCCAGTGCAGGGAACATGGGTTTGATTCCCAGTGGGGGAAATAAGATCCCACATGCTGCATGGCAATTAAGCCCATGCTTTGCAACTAAGATCACACATGCAACAACTAAGACCTGACCCAGCCAAACTAATTAATTAATTAAAAGGATAACAGCACATTAATCCAAGTGCAGAACTGTCTCAGTGAGAGGAGTGAGGACCTGGGCAACTGTACAGGTGTACACCCATGAAGCCAGCCCTACGGCAGTGGGCTAAGAGGATACAGGTTCAGTTCTGTCACCAACTCCATGACCACGCCAGTCACTTTGTCCTTCTAACTTTCACGTTTCTCATCCTTCACATCAAGAGGATATTTTTGGGGAAACACTTTGTTCAAAGCAATAGAGATTGAACTCCCATTAGCTTAAATTTGAGGGGCTCACATAACAGTTCAAGGCTGGCGGTGATCTTACTTTACAGCAGGAATCAGTGAACTTTTCTGTAAATACTAGACAGTAATATTTTCTGCTTTGCGTGTGTGGTGGTCTCTGTCACAACTATTTAGTTCTGCAGGTGAAGCATGAAAGAAGCCACAGATGAGATGTAAATGAGTGAGTGTGGCTGCTTCCTAGCAAAATTTTATTTATGGACACTATATAAAAATTTCATATAATTTTCATGTGTCATGAAATATTCTTCCCTTGATTTTTCTACAACCATATAAAAATGCAAATGCCATACTTATCTCATAGGCCATACAAAAACAGGTAGAGGGATGGATTTGGCCTTCAAATGTTAAGTTTGATGATTCATGTTCTAGACACATAAGGCATCGGTTATGTATATTTTACCCACAACAACAAAAAAAAAGTAAAAGGAATGCAATTAAACCGAATTACGTTCTAGAGGATATCTTTAATGTTCTGTGCAGTCTCTCATAGGAGCTGTATAATTCGACGAATAAGTATCCTCATTTTAGAGACAGCCAGCCATAAGACTGAACCTCAACCCCATCACTTATGAATTCTGTGACCTTGGATAAGTTACTGACTTCACTGAGCCTCACCCTCCCTAGCTCTGGAATCTGCACGATTAACAGCAGCAACAAACCCTTGGGAAGTCATGAAGGTGGGATAAGGAATGCAGGATGCTTAGCAAAGTGCTTGACTACAGCAAGCTTCAGTGAGTTGAAACTACTAGTATGATTTCATATATTTCACATATGCTAAATAATAAGGACAATTTATGGAGTTTTTCAATGAGTTCTTTGCCTTCCAGGCTATCATTTGGGATGGAATCTCCATGCAATCATCCATTTTCATGGATGTAGGGACCCTTAATATCTTCAGTTTGCTTTAGTCTCACTCCCCCATCATCTGCCTAATGGACTCAGACCTGCAAAGGATGAGTGAACCAGACAGCTGAGGCTTGTCAGCCATCCTTGGCAGATATCCATGACATGGATATAATTTAGCAGCCATTCTCACACTGCACATTCTTCCCTCATGTCACAATGCTGGTCCTCATATATCTGTCTTTATGTTGGGGCAAGTGATATTTGTGGTGCGTTTGGTGATATGATTAAGCCAGAGGCTACATGGGGTATTATTTAATTAGGACAGACCTGTCTACATGTCCATTTAAGAGGTTGTTTCTTATCTTGCTACCCAATTCCACAGAGCATATCTGAGGGATGAGTTCCCTTTCAACTCTGTGAGATCTGCTCTCAGATAAGCATCACAGCCTTTGGAACATGAGCAAAAAGTAGGTTCTTTCAGGATCATTAACTAGTGTGAGTTAAAAAAAAAAAAGCTATGTCAATACAGTAACAAAGTGGAAAGCTTATCTTAAATATGGAGAAGAATATGTTGATTTTACTTGTTAGGGATTTGGGCAAATTTAAACATTCTGGTTTTTTTTGTACTATCTATGAAGTATGGGGTTATAAAGTAAATGAATCAGATAAATAAGCTAGTTTGGGTAAACGTTTAACCCACTTTTGAGAATCAATTGTTTTTTAAGGATTTAACTGGGCCAGTTTCCAGGAATTCTCCAAAACTTTTTACTGTAGTCTAATCTGTCTTTTTACATTCCCCAGTCCTTTAAATCTTCCACTCTCCAATTTACCTTCTTTCATGCTATTTTATTATATGCCTTTGTCCATTAGGCAGGAAAAGTTTGTTCCTCTCTCCTCTAATGCCAACTAGTTCATAAAACACTGACAAAACATTGAGTATATGTCAGAACTTGTGTTAAATGCTGGAGAGACAGAGAAATGAAGCATGAAGGCAGATGGCTGCAGGGGTTAAGAGCATGGGCACTGGTGTTAGATAGACATGGATTTGATGGATGGGAGAGTTGGACTGTGAAGAAGGCTGAGCACCGAAGAATTGATGCTTTTGAACTGTGGTGTTGGAGAAGACTTGAGAATCCCTTGGACTGCAAGGAGATCCAACCAGTCCATTCTGAAGGAGATCAGCCCTGGGATTTCTTTGGAAGGAATGATGCTAAAGCTGAAACTCCACTACTTTGGCCACCTCATGCGAAGAGCTGACTCATTGGAAAAGACTCTGATGCTGGGAGGGATTGGGGGCAGGAGGAGAAGGGGATGACAGAGGATGAGATGGCTGGATGGCATCACTGGCTCGATGGACATGAATCTGAGTGAACTCTGGGAGTTGGTGATGGACAGGGAGGCCTGGTGTGCTGCGATTCATGGGGTCGAAAAGAGTTGGATATGACTGAGAGACTGAACTAAAACTAAAACTAACTAATGACTCATGGATTTGAGTCTGTCTACTGTCTATGGGGTTGTACAGAGTCGGACATGACTGAAGCTACTTAGCAGCAGCAGCAGCAGCAACGACTATATCCGGAGAAGGCAATGGCAACCCACTCCAGTACTCTTGCCTGGAAAATCCCATGGGCGGAGGAGCCTGGTAGGCTACAGTCCCTGAGATAGCGAAAAGTTGGACATGACTGAGTGAATTCACTTTCACTTTTCACTTTCATGCATTGGAGAAGGAAATGGCAACCCACTCCAGTGTTCTTGCCTGGAGAATCCCAGGGACGGGGGAACCTGGTGGGCTGCCATCTATGGGGTCGCACAGAGTCGGACACGACTGAAGCGACTTAGCAGCAGCAGCAACTATATCACTGAATGGCTAGGTCACTGGGCAAAATTCCTAATCTCTGTGAGGCTCAGATTTCTGATACCTAAAATATAGAGAATTATTGATACAACATCTTCTCCTGACAATGAGAGAACAAATGAAATAGAGAATGTCTATTAAGCAGGTTGGGAAGATCCCCTGGAGAAGGAAATGGCAATCCACTCCAGGACTATTGCCTGGAAAATCCCATGGACAGAGGAGAATGGTAGGCTACAGTCCACAGGGTCGCAAAGACTCGGACATGCCTGAGTGACTTCACTCACTCACTTACTCATTAAGCAGGTATTTATAATTGCAAGGGTCAGAAACAGAACCCAAAATGGCATAAGCCCAAAGGAGGTTATAATGGCTCATATAACTGAAAAGTCTAGGAGTGGATTTCAGGAATAGCTGAATCCAGGGGACTTAATGTTGTCATGATTCAGCCTCTTTTTCCATATCTAGCTTTTGCTTTCTTCTGTGTTGGCTTCACTTTCAAGAGAACTTTCCAAGTTTTCATTATTATTCTTATACCTAGTCATCATAGTAGAAGGAGATCATCTCCCTCCAGAAAGTCCCATCAAAACAGGGAGCAATTCTCTTGGATCAATCTGGTTCAGCCCTGACTAATGACCATATTCGGGGAAATGGAATATCTTGAGAAGGCCAACCTGTACCACAAGTCCACTCACCTAAATCAAGCAAAGTGAAATCTAGATGTTATTTTCAAAAGAAAAGGAAATGGATGCCTATAGACAAAAATCAGATGTTCATCAGAGAAGGTTAACACAGAGCCTGGCATCATATAGGAATATCTGTTGTTATCATTACAATTATTACTTTGAAAATAAATAAAATAAAAATAAACTTATCAGTAAATAATGAAATCATGATTTGATTAAAGTAATGAAAATGATTCAGATGAAAATAAAATGGGAAACTATGCAGTTTTCCATTACAATGGAGAGTGTAAGCAGTAAATTAGAATGGAGCAGGGTTGTTCCTAAAGGCATACAAGCAGTAGTTGAAGAAGACACCAAGACATCCAGTGACTGAAAATATTTCAAGGACTGTTTGCTCCTTAACCTCTTATAAGTCCCACTGAATGGTAGTACACGTGCAACAAATGCCAATGATTATCAATGCTTACCAAATAGCTTCTTTTTAATATTGGGGGGAGGGTCTGTGACTATTTTATAAATACTTGACCCTCTGATTGGGTGGGCTACTCAATAAATCATCCCTAAGAAAGCCAGATTTACGAAGTTCTCTTACATTTTGCTGATGTCTTGCCCAGCATTTTGTGGGCATGGAATAAGGGCCTTAGGAAAAACTTGTTGATTAATACAGGTGAAAAGAAGCAATTAATGCACATTTACAAACTTGTCTCATATACCAATTAAACTAGCCCTAATATCAGGCCCAGTACTTCGTTAGCCATTTTTTTATTTCAAGGGCGTGTACTAGAAAAGCATTTATTTTCTTTTCAAATATTTTCCTGTTCACATTTTACTAATTTAGACCAGGTTTATACTCATTAATCCAAATTAGTGCCATTTTATAGTATACAAGCTCTCAAATACTTATTCCTCCATTCCCATACTATTTAAAAGCAGTTTCCATTTTCCAAAAATGTGATTATTTCCAACTCTTTAATTTTAAACTCAGGTATCTGTTAAACACAATAAGATAAAGATAAATATCTTACATACTAACCCTTAAAGACAGACACCTCAATTTCAGACTTATTTCTAATTCCATTATGTCCCTAAGACATTAAGTCATGTAATGTTTTGGCTTGATTGATATATTTTCTTTTTTCATTTTCCATTAATGTAGGAAGATCAGTATCTCAGCTTTTGAAAAATGTGTTTCAAGATCTATTTCATTTGGGAAGATCATATGATAAAGAGGAAGTATAATCAGTTTACCATTGAAATACTTTTGTTTTTGTAATGAGCTTTTTAATAAGTTCATTCCATTGTTTTCCATCCATCTTGCCTTAAGGAATATGTTCTGTTTGATTTATGACGTATAAGTTCATTATTTTCCTAAGTTATAATCAATATATTCAAGGTGCTCTGGTTAATTAAGAAACATTTTATTATTTGTCTTTGCATTTAAGAATTCTCAACTCTTGTTTTTTTCTTTTGTTTTTTTGGGGGAATTTTTGTTGTGCATTTCTAGAGACTGAGACCAGTACTTTTGGGTTTTCACTCTCTTTTGATGCTAATCCTTTTCTGTTCTATTTGACTTCAGGCTCTACTCTAAGCCTTAAAAAAATCTCCTTAACTAGCAGTTCCCTCCTTAACTATCCTTTCTATCTGTGACTGGCCTTTATGGGGCTCACCATAGGAATTAATCAAACATTTATTGGCTCAATTTGATCATCACAGAAAAAAATCTTAGAGGGACCCATATCATATCATCTGGAGCAGTTGAATAAAGAACATACAAACATACACATTGAATGTATATTTATACATGCAGATTTACATATACATTAAATTTTTAAAAACCCAACTAATCAACTTGTTTAGGGCATTCACAACATATTTTATTTTTAAAGTCAGTTTTAGGGAATTTTCTGATGGTTCAGTGGTTAGGAATTGGTGTTTTCACTGCCATGGTCCAAGTTCAATTTCTGATCAGGGAACTAAGATTTAGCAAGCTGTGTGTTGTGACCAAAAAAAAAAGGTCAATATTCTTTATATCATACCTGGCATAATTTATGATTCATCCATGAATTTGGGAAAAACTTTTAAAAAAATTTAGAGCACAATACTCCATGGCAAAGGGTAGAAAGAACAGAACAGTTAAGTAATTCCTTACTTTCAAATCATGTATTCAAGCATTGTTTGAGTTGCAAGATTGGAGTTATGGTCAATTGAATGCATAAGAGTAATTATAAAAATTGAATTATAAAAGTATCTATAAAATATCTAGATGTCATTTTGCTGTCTTTAAAATCAGTATTTACTCAACATCATCCTCCTTTACCACTCAGGAAATGAATGGTGACTGATTAATATTTTGATTATTTCTACATCTTTATGTCCCTGGTGGCTCAGCTGGTAAATAATCCACCTGCAATGGGGGAGGCCTCGGTTAAGTCCCTGGTTTGGGAAGATGCCCTGGAGAAGGAAATGGCTACCTACTTCAGTGTTCTGGCCTGGAGAATTACATGGATTGTATATTCCACGGGGTTGCAAAGAGTTGGACACAACTGAGCACTTTCACTTTCATATCTTTATGTCATCTTCAGGCTTAACCCCTTCTACATGGAAAGATTATTTATGTTAAAGATATTATAGAAGCATCATGACATATATTGATGAAGAATGTAATGTACATTCTATATACAGTAACGTGGCATTCTGTATTAGGCAATTACATTATAGTTTCTATGGATGCTTGAAATGACCAGCTGGTTCTGCTTTCTGGAGCAAGGAAATGGTCCGTATAATAACAGTGTGTGTAAAATACCTCCCAAGATGAATAAATTATTTATATTGTGGGGATAGATTTCACTGGTCATCTGGGCCATGAAGATGAAGAAGAAGCTACCACAGTCAGTGGGGGTCGGGTGGAAGAAGGTTCAGAGGGAGGGCATATATGTATGCACATTGCTGATTCACTTTGTTGTAACACCAGAAACCAACACAACATTGTAAAGCAATTATATTCCAATCAAAAATATTATCTTATCTTTAGTTGGTGATGTTATCTCAACACAATTTCATTATTCTTTACAGCCCCAAAATGAATGGTTTGTCCACTCAAAGCAGTCTGTCCACTCTGATTCTGCTAGGATTATTTCTGTACAAGCTAGACTGTAAGAAGATGTGAAACCAGCAAAGGACTGGGTGGAAGACAATTCAGAAAACAGAAAAAAATAAAATTAAGAATCAGCCAAAGGGCTTTATCTTACAGAACCTATATGGCCTATTTTTGTTCCATGGATTTAAAAAAAAGCTTCAGTTCAATTCAGTCGTTCAGTCGTGTCTGACTCTTTGCGACCCCATGAATCGCAGCACACCAGGCCTCACTGTCCATCACCACCAACTCCTGGAATTCACCCAAACTCACGTCCATCAAGTCAGTGATGCCATCCGGCCATCTCATCCTCTGTTGTCCCCTTCTCCTCCTGCCCCCAATCCCTCCCAGCATCAGAGTCTTTTCCAATGAGTCAACTCTTTGCATGAGGTGGCCAAAGTATTGGAGTTTCAGCTTTAGCATCAGTCCTTCCAAAAAACACCCAGGGCTGATCTCCTTCAGAATGGACTGGTTGGATCTCCTTGCAGTCCCATGGATTCTCAAGAGTCTTCTCCAACACCACAGTTCAAAAGCATCAATTCTTCGGTGCTCAGCTTTCTTCAAAGTCCAATTCTCACATCCATACATGACCACTGGAAAAACCATAGCCTTGACTAGATGAACCTTTGTTGGCAAAGTAATGTCTCTGCTTTTGAATATGCTATCTAGGTTGGTCATAACTTTCCTTCCAAGGAGTAAGCGTCTTTTAATTTCACGGCTGCAGTCACCATCTGCAGTGATTTTGGAGCCCCCAAAAATAAAGTCTGACACTGTTTCCACTGTTTCCCCATCTATTTCCCATGAAGTGATGGGACCAGATGCCATGATCTTCCGTTTTCTGAATGTTGAGCTTTAAGCCAACTTTTTCACTCTCCTCTTTCACCTTC
This sequence comes from Bos indicus, assembly GCF_029378745.1. Classification (NCBI taxonomy): domain Eukaryota; kingdom Metazoa; phylum Chordata; class Mammalia; order Artiodactyla; family Bovidae; genus Bos; species Bos indicus. The sequence goes on from NC_091781.1 coordinate 39,827,133, forward strand.
ATCAAGAGGCTCTTTAGTTCCTCTTCACTTTCTGCCATAAGGGTGGTGTCATCTGCATATCTGAGGTTATTGATATTTCTCCCAGCAATCTTGATTCCAGCTTGTGCTTCTTCCAGCCCAGCGTTTCTCATAATGTACTCTGCATATAAATTAAATAAACAGGGTGACAATATACAGCCTTGATGTACTCCTTTTCCTATTTGGAACCAGTCTGTTGTTCCATGTCCAGGTCTAACTGTTGCTTCCTGACCTGCATATAGGTTTCTCAAGGGGCAGGTCAGGTGGTCTGGTATTCCCATCTCTTTCAGAATTTTCCAGATTATTGTGATCCACATAGTCAAAAGCTTTGGCATAGTCAATAAAGCAGAAATAGATATTTTTCTGGAACTCTCTTGCTTTTTCCATGATCCAGCAGATGTTGGCAATTTGATCTCTGGTTCCTCTGCCTTTTTGAAAACCAGCTTGAACATCTGGAAGTTCATGGTTCATGTATTGCTGAAGCCTGGCTTGGAGAATTTTGAGCATTACTTTACTAGCGTGTGAGATGAGTGCAATTGTGCAGTAGTTTGAACATTCTTTGGCATTGCCTTTCTTTGGGATTGGAATGAAAACTGACCTTTTCCAGTCCTGTGGCCACTGCTGAGTTTTCCAAATGTGCTGGCATATTGAGTGCAGCACTTTCACAGCATCATCTTTCAGGATTTGAAATAGCTCAACTGGAATTCCATCACCTCCGCTAGCTTTGTTTGTAGTGATGCTTTCTAAGGCCCACTTGACTTCACATTCCAGGATGTCTGGCTCTAGGTGAGTGATCACACCATCGTGATTATCTGGGTCATGAAGATCTTTTTTGTACAGTTCTTCTGTGTATTCTTGCCACCTCTTCTTAATATCTTCTGCTTCTGTCTAGGTCCATACCATTTCTGTCCTTTATCGAGCCTATCTTTGAATGAAATATTTCCTTGGTATCTCTAATTTTCTTGAAGAGATCTCTAGTCCTTCCCATTCTGTTGTTTTCCTCTATTTCTTTGCATTGATCGCTGAGGAAGGCTTTCTTATCACTCCTTGCTATTCTTTGGAACTCTGCATTCAGATGTTTTTATCTTTCCTTTTCTCCTTTGCTTTTTGCTTCTCGTCTTTTCACAGCTAATTGTAAGGCCTCCCCAAACAGCCATTTTTCTTTTTTGCATTTCTTTTCCATGGGGATGATCTTGATCCCTGTCTCCTGTACAATGTCATGAACCTCCATAGTTCATCAGGCACTCTATCTATCAGATCTAGTCCCTTAAATCTATTTCTCACTTCCACTATATAATCATAAGGGATTTGATTTAGGTCATACCTGAATGGTCTAGTGGTTTTCCCTACTTTCTTCAATTTAAGTCTGAATTTGGCAATAAGGAGTTCATGATCTGAGCCAGAGTCAGCTCCCAGTCTTGTTTTTGCTGACTGTACAGAGCTTCTCCATCTTTGGCTGCAAAGAATATAATCAATCTGATTTCAGTGTTGACCATCTGGTGATGTCCACGTGTAGAGTCTTCTCTTGTGTTGTTGGAAGAGGGTGTTTGCTATGACCAGTGCATTCTCTTGGCAAAACTCTATTAGCCTTTGCCCTGCTTCATTCTGTACTCCAAGGCCAAATTTGCCTGTTACCCCAGGTGTTTCTTGACTTCCTACTTTTGCATTCCAGTCCCCTATAGTCAGGAGGGGCAGCTGTGAGGAGATACCCCTCCTCCAAGGTAAGGAGCAGTGGCTGCACTTTGCTGGAGCAGTCCTGAAGAGATACCCCAGGTCCAAGGTAAGAGAAACCCAAGGAAGACAGTAGCTGTTGTGAGAGGAATTACACAAACCATAATCACAGAAAACTAGTCAGTCTAATCACATGGACCACAGCCTTGTCTAACTCAATGAAATTAAGCCAGGCCGTGTGGGACCACCCAAGATGAGCGGGTCATGGTGGAGAGGTATGACAGAATGTGGTCCACTGGAGAAGGGCATGGCAAACCACTTCAGTATTCTTGCCTTGAGAACCCCATGAACAGCATGGAAAGGCAAAATGATAGGATATTGAAAGAGGAACTCCCCAGGTCAGTAGGTGCCCAATGTGCTACTGGAAATCAGTGGAGAAATAACTCCAGAAAGAATGAAGGGATGGAGCCAAAGCAAAAACAATACCCAGTTGTGGATGTAACTGGTGATAGAAGCAAGGTCCAAAGCTGTAAAGAGCAATATTGCATAGGAACCTGAAATGTCAGGTCCATGAATCAAGGCAAATTGGAAGTGGTCAAACAGGAGATAGCAAGAGTGAATGTCAATATTCTAGGAATCAGCGAACTAAAATGGACTGGAATGGGTGAATTTAACTCAGATGACCATTATATCTACTACTGTGGGCAGGAATCCCTTAGAAGAAATTGAGTAGCCATCATGGTCAACAAAAGAGTCCGAAATGCAGTGCTTGGATGCAATCTCAAAAATGACAGAATGATCTCTGTTCGTTTCCAAGGCAAACCATTCAATATCACAGTAATCCAAGTCTATGCCCCAACCAGTAACGCTGAAGAAGCTGAAGTTGAATGGTTCTATGAAGACCTACAAGACCTTTTAGAACTAACACCACCCCCCCAAAAAAAAGCTTATTGAGGTATAATTTACAAACCCTAACATTTCCTCATTTTAAGTGTATGATTCAATCATTTTCAGAAAATTTACAGCTGTGTGATGATCACAAGGATCTAATTTTTGAACACTTTTATCACTCTCCAAAAAATGCCTATTTGCGGTCACTCCTTATTTCCGTCCCCACCTTTTGGCAACTGTTAATCTATTTTGTGTCTACAGATTTGCCTTTTCTGAATATTTCACATAAATTGAGTCATATAATATGTGGTTTTATATAATTGTCTTTTTTTACTCAGCATGATATTTTTTTGGTTCACCTCCATTGTAACACTTAATAATATGCACTTCATTTTTATAGTATTCCACTGTATGAATATGTCATATTTCATTTATTCACTCACTGTTTTTTTTATTTCTTGGCTATTATGAATATTTGTGTGCAAGCCATTATGTGGATGTATTTTTTCAATTTTCTTGGTTTAGTTCAGTTCAGTTCAGTTGCTCAGTCGTGTCCGACTCTTTGCGACCCCATGAATCGCAGCACACCAGGCCTCCCTGTCCATCACCAACTCCGGAGTTCACTCAGACTCATGTCCATCAAGTCAGTGATGCCATCCAGCCATCTCATCCTCTGGCGTCCCCTTCTCCTCCTGCCCCCAATCCCTCCCAGCATCAGAGTCTTTTCCAATGAGTCAACTCTTCGCATGAGGTGGCCAAAGTACTGGAGTTTCAGCTTTAGCATCATTCCTTCCAAAGAAATCCCAGGGCTGATCTCCTTTAGAATGGACTGGTTGGATCTCCTTGCAGTCCAAGGGACTCTCAGGAGTCTTCTCCAACACCACAGTTCAAAAGCATCAATTCTTCGGTGCTCAGCTTTCTTCACAGTCCAACTCTCACATCCATACATGACCACTGGAAAAAACCATAGCCTTGACTAGACGAATCTTTGTTGGCAAAGTAATGTCTCTGCTTTTGAATATGCTATCTTGGTTGGTCATAACTTTCCTTCCAAGGAGTAAGCGTCTTTTAATTTCATGGCTGCAGTCACCATCTGCAGTGATTTTGGAGCCCCCAAAAATAAAGTCTGACACTGTTTCCACTGTTTCCCCATCTATTTCCCATGAAGTGATGGGACCAGATACCATAATCTTCGTCTTATGAATGTTGAGTTTAAGCCAACTTTTTCATTCTCCACTTTCACTTTCATCAAGAGGCTTTTGAGTTCCTCTTCAGTTTCTGCCATAAGGGTGGTGTCATCTGCATATCTGAGGTTATTGATATTTTCTGGAAATGACTATGCTGTGTCATATGTTAAATTATATTTAATATTTTAAGAAAGTTCTAAATTGTTTTGTCAAGAAGTTGCATCATTTTATCTTCTAACCAGTAACGTATGAAGGTTTGCTTCTTTATATCCTTGTCAACCCTTGTTATGGTTTTTTTTTCTTTGTGTTTTTTTTTGATTATCAATATTCTTGTGTGTGACATGGTATCTCAAAGAACTTAATGGACAGTCAGTCTCATCCATGTATCATTCAGTCACTCATCAGATAGTTGCTGAATATTTACTATGTACCAGCCAAGAATACAAAGAAGAATAGAACACCACCTCTAAAACTGAGGAATTAATAGACTACTAGAAATATAAAACTGGATATGTTTCATAATCTAATCTATTCATAAAGCTTTCTAGGTAATACATATTCCTCCTTCCTTGCCCTCCTTGCCTGCAGGTTGGACTAGAGGTGAACATCTGACTCAAAGATGGCCACTCCATTGGCTGGCCACCTATCTATGACTTCTACGGCATCACTAAAAATGTCAGATGATTTGGGCTGCTCAGATACCCTCTCAGAGAGGTTGTCATAGAAGATGGGCACTAGAGTAGCCAAATAATCTGGAATTTGAGGATATCACTGCTGGATATTGTCTAAGATGACTAGACAGAGGAAGCTAAGTGAGAGAAAGGTGAAGGCGCTGACTCTGAGATGAAGAAATGAGAAAACGCCTATAGAGAAATCTTGGTTTTTCTGTTCTCCATGTTCTGATCTGCATATAACTTAGCTTTGTTTCTTCTTGGATTCTATAAGACTTCTGCAGCATTACAGTGAACCTCCACCTCCCATTTTCACTTGAGCTATTTACTCAAAATTTTCTGCTGCTTATAAATGAAGAACTAGAAGGCAACAGCTAAATTGCTAACTCATGATCCCTCTGTGAATACTCTCACATTTCAGCTCAGTTCAGTTCAGTCTCTCAGTCATGTCCAACTCTTTGTGACCCATGGACTGCAGCACGCCAGGCCTCCCTGCCCATCACCAACTCCCGGAGTTTACCCAAACTCATGTCCATTGAGTTGGTGATGCCATCCAGCCATCTCATCCTCTGTCGTCCCCTTCTCCCCCTGCCCCCAGATCCCTCCCAGCATCAGGGTCTTTTCCAATGAGTCAACTCTTCACATGAGGTGGCCAAAGTACTGGAGTTTCAGCTTCAGCATCAGTCCCTCCATTGAACACCCGGGACTGATCTCCTTTAGGATGGACTGGTTGGATCTTTTTGCAGTCCAAGAGGCTCTCAAGAGTCTTCTCCAACACCACACTTTCTCACTCTTACAGACTTGTAATCAGGCCTTTCCAATTGACCATGACTTATCACTTTTTTTCTTTCCATGGACACACAGTGTTTAATTATGCACATTAGTAAACATAAACATTGAAATGTACAAAGCAAATCACTAGACCACCTCCTCCCCTTCCTCCTCTCAAATTTCATACTTCATTTTGTGAAGACTAAAAAAATATTCATATCCTTTGAATACTTCATAATCACTCATTTTTACAAATAGCTGTAGAGTGCTTACCTATTCCAGACACTGTCCATGGCATTTGCAAAGATGAAATGAACAGGAGGGTCCTGCCCTTGGTGAACTTTCCCAGGTAGTATAGCCTAGAGTCAAAGGCTTTGGCATAGTCAATAAAGCAGAAATAGATGTTTTTATGGAACTCTTTTGCTTTTTCCATGATCCAGCGGATGTTGGCAATTTGATCTCTGGTTCCTCTGCCTTTTCTAAAACCAGCTTGAACATCTGGAAGTTCATGGTTCACGTATTGTGAAGCCTGGCTTGGAGAATTTTGAGCATTACTTTACTAGCGTGTGAGATGAGTGCAATTGTGCGGTAGTTTGAGCATTCTTTGGCAGTGCCTTTCTTTGGGATTGGAATGAAAACTGACTTTTTCCAGTCCTGTGGCCACTGCTGAGTTTTCCAAATGTGCTGGCATATTGAGTGCAGCACTTTCACAGCATCATCTTTCAGGATTTGAAATAGCTCAACTGGAATTCCATCACATCCACTGCCTTTGTTTGTAGTGATGCTTTCTAAGGCCCACTTGACTTCACATTCCAGGATGTCTGGCTCTAGATGAGTGATCACAACATTGTGATTATCTTGGTAGTGAAGATCTTTTTTGTACCGTTCTTCTGTGTATTCTTGCCAGCTCTTCTTAATATCTTCTGCTTCTGTTAGGAAAAGGAATATGTCAAGGCTGTATCTTGTCACCCTGCTTATTTAACTTATATGCAGAGTACATCATGAGAAATGCTGGGCTGGAAGAAGCACAAGCTGGAATCAAGATTGCCGGGAGAAATATCAATAACATCAGATATGCAGATGACACCACCCTTACGGCAGAAACTGAAGAGGAACTAAAAAGCCTCTCGATGAAAGTGAAAGAGCAGAGTGAAAAAGTTGGCTTAAAGCTCAACATTCAGAAAACGAAGATCATGGCATCCGGTCCCATCACTTCATGGGAAATAGATGGGGAAACAGTGGAAACAGTGTCAGACTTTATTTTTTGGGCTCCAAAATCACTGCAGATGGTGACTGCAGTCATGAAATTAAAAGACGCTTACTCCTTGGAAGGAAAGTTATGACCAACCTAGGTAGCATATTGAAAAGCAGAGACATTACTTTGCCAACAAAGGTCCATCTAGTCAAGGCTATGGTTTTTCCAGTGGTTATGTCTGGGTGTGAGAGTTGGACTGTGAAGAAAGCTGAGAGCCGAAGAATTGATGCTTTTGAACTGTGGTGTTGGAGAAGACTCTTGGGAGCCCCTTGGACTGCAAAGAGATCCAATCAGTCCATCCTAAAGGAGACCAGTCCTGGGTGTTCATTGGAAGGACTGATGCTAAAGCTGAAACTCCAACTCTTCATGCGAAGAGTTGACTCATTGGAAAAGACTCTGATGCTGGGAGGGATTGGGGGCAGGAGGAGAAGGGGACAGAGGATGAGATGGCTGGATGCATCACCGACTTGATGGAGATAAGTTTGGGTGAACTCTGGGAGTTGGTGAACGACAGGGAGGCCTGGCGTGCTGTGGTTCATGAGGTCTCAAAGAGTCAGACACGGCTGAGCCACTGAACTGAACTGAACTGAAAGCCTTGAGTGACACGGTAAAAATAAGCAAAAATAATTCACCTAAAGCAACAGAACAAAGGAGGTTAAATGAAAGGAATAAAATCCACAGAGTGGAGGCTCTGGAGAAAACTCCCAAAACAGAAAAAAATAGCTCCTCCAAGATTTTAGAGTGATTGGAAAGATGGTGGGGGGCAGGGGTGTAGTCCTATTTCCTAAATCTATCTCACTCTCCAGAAATTGACAGGAGTCCACAAAAGCTGAGGCTTCTCATAGACTCAGTAACCTAGACATGCAGGTACACCAGCGTGTTTCCTTGCCTTTGCTTCACTCCTGACCAAAGCACTTTGAAAAGGACGCTGGGAAAGCAGCTGAACGTGACGTGATTAGCTACGTATCTCCTGCGGAAGTGAATGTCCCATGACCGGAAGTGAGGGAACAGCCGCTGTTTCCCATGCGGTGCTTCTCCAATGAACACCTTCATGTGAGCTCCGCAAGTTAGACACTTCCAAGAGGAAACGAAAACTCAGGGATTCTAAGGTAGCTCTATGCTACCTCCAAGAGCGTCCAGCAGGAGAATGGGGGAGCCCTGGACAGTCCCCACCTGGCACCCTCCAGACAGAGCTTTGAAGAAAAGGCTTGAAAGCTACAAGGTATGTGTGGAGGAGGGTGGAGAAGGGCTAAAACCATTTCTGAGGTTCTGAAATTGGCACAGTTTTCATCAAGAGAAACATTAATACCGAGTGAGAACTGTGTCAATTTAAGCAGAAGCCTACCTGCCAAGTCAGACTATGCCCATCCCTCGGCCCACCACGACATTGTTCCAGGTCTGCTACGCCTCTGTTGGGGAGAAGATAGGAAGAGGAATAAGTTAACAGCAGAACTAACATCTGCTTCCAGCTGGGTGACCTACTTTGTGAAATAGGGCACGTGAATGCAATCATGATCTTTAAGATTTCTTAAGCTCTGAAGAAATTATACAGTGCCTTGATTCTGCCTGCAGCCCCGTTGAAGATCACATGTGCTTGCTAGTAAATTTCTGCTGCCGGAAAGAAGGTTCTGAAGTCACTCTAGCACTAACTTCAGAACCTGTTCCCTCGCAACTTAAGGACGGAAACCTTGAACTTCTGAATTTGCTGACCTGTTTGAAACGAGGTGGGAGGAAAAGTATTTTAGTAAAAGATACTGCTTAATCTTTGGTGTGTTCCTCAATCTCAAATGAGTGGAATTGCAGTCGTTGGGCAGTTTAGCGAGATTCTTTATAGCAAGCTTGGCTCCTACCGGCGGACTATCACTCTAAAAACACTCTGGGAGCAATTACACACTCAGTAACACCTTATTAAGTAGCAATTTTATCTAACCTTACCCGTTTCTTTCTAAGTGTGAGAATGAAGGGAGACATGAAATAAAATATATTGTGAGGCTCCATATGCTCTCCCCTTGGACAGTATGGAGAGCCTTAGGGTGGCCTAATACATGCGTGAGTGCCATGCAGAAGTTGAGGGAGGGGAATTTTGGTTAACACTTCCCACTCTCCACCACACACACTTCAAGTCAGTCCCAATTCCCAATGCTGACAGAGAAATGGGGAGGTGTGAGAGGGAAATAGCGACTTGCTGGCGCCATCCCCATTTCAAGCAGCAAATGTGCATGTAGCACTAATCCTGTTTTCCAGTTGGGGGTCTTAACCTGAGTCAAGAAACAACTGAGAAACAGCATGAGATAGTCTCTTGAGGGGACAGTGATCAGCTGTTTCTTTATTCTCATTTCATCTTAATTCTTGGTGGTAAGATTTTTTAAATTTCCTGAACAGACCTAAATTAATTTATGACAAACTACGCCAGTGTAATCGGTGCTGAAACAAATGCATACAGATAAGTAGGGAGATAAAATGAATGTGCAACTAGAAGACCCCAAGATAATGCATTTAAAATGTTTTTACTGACATCTTTCCCGTATAATGATTCCAAAGTACTTAGTAACAGATTTGCTTTCCTTTTTATCCTCCCTCCTTCTGCTTTCTCTATTTCCCGAGGCCAGTGAAGAAAATGAAAAAAATGTAAATAATGAATATACTTGGATCCCTCCACCTTCTCCTTCTTAATGCTGGAGTCTTGGTTACCATTCCCTCTGCCCTTAGTTCTGAAAGATTTGTTGCCATTAATCATGAGACCTAGTGAATATCATTATTACTTTTTTTCCTTGATGATTGAGGGTAAAGTCTTGACGAGGACAAAACTAAATTTTAGTTTTTCAAAGGTCACTTATTTTAGGCATTGTCTAGCTTAAGAGACAATACTGTATTTTGGACCCAGACTGTGCGTCCCTAGCTGCCCCAGTGTTACCATTTACTGGGCACATTTCTTAATCTTCTGCCACTATTTTCACCCATTCAAAACAGGGATGGTAATAGTATCTACTTCCTAGGATTATGTGGAGGTGAAAGAGATTTACATGTGGGGGGAACATAAAACCATGTCTGGCATGTAATAGGTCCGCACTGATAATTATAGAATTCATTTAGGGAACCAACATTTCTTGAGTACCAAGTGGTATGAGGAATTTTTACGGGCATCTTTAAAGGAACAGGCCCAGAACCTGCTATTCAGGAAAAATTTTACACTAAACAATATTTTGGTAGTGTTTTTTTCATGTTGTATAACATAATTTTCAAAACAGGCTGCATACTATTCTGCAATTTAGCTAATCTGTTGGACAATTAGATTGTTGGATGTTCCCCTTTTAGGTGTGAATGTAGCTGTTGTAAACATTTGATCAAATTGATCATTCTTCAGTTACTTAAATGTTTGCATTCTATTCTGTCTTTTAAAAATGTTTTCAGGCATGTTGCCTGATATGTTTTGATGCATGTTGCTAAATTAGTGTAGGTTCCCTAATTTGATTTTTTGGTGGATTTGTACTATACCAGAATGCCATCCATAATATCTTCCTCTTTTGCATATTACCTTCTTTTTTTCCTTAGACTTACTTTCTTACTTGGTCTTCTGGCCTCTTTTTTTCCTTTTGCTGGAGGATGGGTAGAGTGATGCTTAGTCACTCAGTCATGTCCAACTCTTTGTGACCCCATGGACTGTAACCTTCTAGACACCTTTGTCCATGGAGATCCTCCAGGCAAGAATACTGGAGTGGGTGAGTTGCCATTTCCTTCTCCAAGTAGAGAAGTAGGGTAAAGTGGGATAGGCAGTTAATCTGGGCTGACTGGAAACAAAATAAGCTGATTGGCACCTCCCCTGATCTGACTCCCATCTAATCCACACAGGTGGTATCAAAGGTGTCATCTCCCTCCAGGCTCTGAGATCATTCTGTATCCCTTGCTGGGAGAAACACTGTAACTAGATCTTCATAACTCAGTGTCAGGTCACACTTCTTCAAGCCTCACTTGCTTATCTTTGTGTAATCTTGTCATGGGTTTGGGTAGTGGATTCTCTGCCTTTGCGTCCTGTGTGAGACCCTCCTATGGTTCTCAGTTTAGCATCCTGCTTCAGTGGTGGTTCTGTCTTATCCCAAAGCTTTGTAGAGCCTGTTTCTCTACCATCTTGTTGACCAATTATGTAGATACTACTTCTAGTCCTGGGTGTATTCTACCTACCTCTTTTGCACTATGGAATCAGACTTGTCATCAAGTCCCAGTCAGCCCAAATCTGACATGAAAGGAGAAAAAAATAAAAGCAGCCACGTCATTTCTTACTTCCTTGTTCTGATCATCTATTACTGAGTGTAACCAATCACCCTGAAAGTTAGTGGCTTAAAACAACAGTAGCTGTTTCTTTATTTGTCATGGTTTCTCTGGGTCAGTGCTTTGGGAAAGGCCCAGCTAGGCAGTTTGGCTTAGAGTGTTTCATGCAGTTGCAGTCAGAGGTGGCTGGGACTGGAGTATCTGAGGGCCAGCTAGACATTTCTTTCTCAGGGTTTCTCCATGCAGTCTGTGGATCAAGTAGACAGGGCCTCCTCGTAGCATGACACCTTCAGGGCTGTGGGAGTTCTCCCACTGTAGCTCAGGGCTCTAGGAAGAGTGTTCTGGTGAAAAGGGCAGACATGAAATTTTATGACTGACTCTTCCAAGTGGTATTGTGTCTGCCATTTGCTACTGGTTGAACTGTCACAAAAGCCCAGTCACATTCAAGGAGAGAATTAGATTGTCTCATGATGAGGAGTGTGGCCGTCTTTGGAAAATGTGATTGACCACATTCTTCTACCACATCCTCTTCTCAGCGTTCCTCCAGCACAATACACTGAGGTCTTTGGAGAAATGGGTAGACATTTTCCTCTCACCTAGGTAAGGGATTTCTCTGCATCTGTTAAACCAGATCATGTCTCCTTCCATTCCCTAGAAGGCCTTTCTCAACTCTCTACAGTGCTGTCTTTGCTTCTGAGCTATGAAATAACAGACATTGGAATACTGCCTTATATTTTACAAATCACAGTGCCAGATATTCCACTTTGTATCTTTATTCATGTTGTACTGGTCTGTGTGTTTCCCTACCTAGGAACAGGAATCCTCATTATGAATCTTGGTGTTACCTCCCACCCCTACCATCTCCGTAGCATGGAGATCCACATTAGTTTTACATGGACAACTGCTGAATGAAGAAATGAATGAATGCATGAGAATTAAAAAAAAAAAAAGGCATAAGCATGTGCTGAAAAAACATAATTCACTAAGAAAACTGGGCTTAAAAATGCCTTCCTTTAAAACTGTATTTGGCTCAAGATATCCTTTTTTAGTGGGCAGTCATATGGTCACAAAGTTCTAAGTCCTGCTGTTTACCCTGGGCATCCCTTGGACTTTGCTGCCTTCTAAGCTTAGCAGACCAGTTAAAGCCGAGTTTATGGTAAAAGAGAGTGTAAATTAAGGGGCTGGGATACATCATTAGACATATGGTCTCCTAGGAATTTAGATCTTCCTGTAGTAGGTGGAATTTGTAACATTCTGGCCTCTAGGACCATATGGTTGTATTTAGAGATGCCAATAGAAATAAATACTTGACTTCCAATGCAAGATTCTTTTTTTTTGCTGGCCCTCCCAAACAGCCATATAAGTTTCCTGTGCAAAATTTAAAAGGATCAAAAGGACAGAATTAACATTTAGTTCTCATCATTTTACTGATTTGTTCGTGATCATTTAACATAGGGTATAGAATGGGTTCATCAAGGGCCAATCCCGCTGAGGGTCAGTGACCCTGAGCCATCCCTGAGGTGAGCAAAGATATGTACCTGATCTGTACCATATGACTCTGCACTCTTAGCTGTAGCTGACTAGACTGGGTTCATTCCACATCTCAGACAACAACTTGGGCCAGTGGCTTAAGAAATGGCTTGGTTTTATAAGATCTGCTTTAAATAGAAATGAAGCAAAAAGAAACTCTTCTAGCAACAAACAACTGGAAATTAAAATTACAAAAACAATGCTATTTACACAGCATTGGAAAAATGAAATACTTAGGGGGTAAATTTGACAAAAGATGTTCCAGATCTGTATACTGAAAACTATAGAACATTGCTGAGAGAAACTACAGGTGATACACAAAATGAAGAGAGAATCCATTACATGAATTGGAAGATTCATTATTAAAGTGCTGATTCTCCCCAAATTAAACTATAGTCTTTGTAATCCCATTTGAAATTCCAGCAGATTGTTTTAAGAGCCAAAAGAAATTTAAAAAAACAGAATTAAACTAACATACCTGATTGTAAGATTTACTGTAAAGCTATAATAATCAAGACAGTATGGTATTGAAGCCAAGGTAGATAAGTAGATCAATGAAGTAGAATACAGACTCCAGAAATTGACCCAAGAATATCTGATTAATAGACTTTCTGACAAAGGCCCCTCAAAAGGCAGTTCAATGGAGAAAGAACAGTTTTTCCAACAAAGTGTTGCAGAGCAATTGTATATCCATGTGCCACAAAATAAACCTCAGTCCATACCTCATACTATATACAAAAATGGACTGAAAATGATCCACAGACTTAAATGTAAAACCAAAAACTGTAAAATTTCTATGAGAAAGCAGGAGGACCTTGTGACCTTGAGTTCAGTGTATGTTTTAGATATAACATCAAAAGCATGAACCATAATAAAATTAATAAATTAGACTTCATCAAATTATGATTTTCTTCTATTTTAAAGGAATGAGAAAGTAAACCACAGAGTGGGAGAGAATATTAACAAATCACATACATGGGAAAGAATTTATATCTAGAATACCTAAAGAATTCTCAAAGCACAACAAGAAAACAAATAACCTAATAAAGTGGGCAAAAGATTTGAATGTGTACTTCAGCAATGAAGATGTACAGATGGCAATTAAGCACATGAAAAGATGCTCAACATTATTATTCACTAGAGAATGCAAATTAAAACCACAAGTAAGTAGCATCGCACTGATTAGAATGGCTAAAGTTAAAAAAGATTGATATAACAAGTGTTAGTGGGGGTGTGGAACAACTAGAACTCCCATACATTGTGTGGGAATGTAAAATGGTACAACCATTTTGGAAAAGAGTTCAGCAGCAGTTTCTTAACAGTTTAAATATGCTCTTCCTATGAGACCCAGCTGTTCCAATCCCAGGTATTTACTGAATCACAACGAAAATGTGTATTTATACAGAGATTGTACACAAATATTCATAGAAATCTTATTCATTGCTAGTCAAATAACTAAAAACAATACAAATAGCAATCAATAGGTAAATGGATGAACAAACTGTGGTATGTCCCTGTAGTGGAATACTGTCAGTCCACAGGGAAAAAGAAATGGAATATTGCTATAGGGCAATGTCATGGATGAATCTCAAAATAAGTATGCTGAGTAAAAGAAACCAGACAAATGAGTACATACTGCATAATTCTTTTTATAAGAAAGTTTAGAAACTACAACCTAAACTGCATGTGAGAATTGCATGGGGGTGGCGAGAGGAAGTAGAGGCAAAGAGGATTAAGAAAAGATTTAGGAAATTTGGGGAATGACAGATATGTTCACTCTTTTAATTGTGATGATAAATTCACAGATGTGTGTATATGTAAAAATTCAGCAAACTGAATTTTAAATATGTCAATTATAACTCAATAAGTGAAGGAGGGAAGGAAGAAAAAGAGAGAGGGAGGAGGAAGGGAAGAAAGGAAGGAAATGAGGAAAGAAAAGGGGGGAAAAAGAGGGGAAAGAGGGCGTGAATGTGAGACCAAGCAAACCAGGAGAAACAGACTGATCAAGAAAGGCTGAGTTATGCCAACAGCAGGACTCTAGGGGACGCTGAGGAAACCACAAGATAACCAGACGGCTAAGGTGTCTTAGATCCCAGAGGGGTCCAGTTCAGTCCTCATGAGGAGCGACAGTCAGTTCCCTGTTCTTGATGAGATTCTATTATTTCTCCTCTTCTCTCCTTAATTAAGCTGTATCTTTGCCTTTTGTGCTTGTCTCACAGTTCCCAGACTGGGATACATGTAAGTCTTCACTTTGAGTTTGTAGATCACCCTATGAACATGGGACAGGGAGAAGGAGAGGGCCAGAGACTACCTTGCCTTCCTCTGGAAGGATGTTCATACTTGAAAGCTGGTGCTTCTCCAACTGGCTGTTGTGCCAGACAGTAGTGTCACTCTGAAAGCTACTGGAGGGCAGGGACTGTATTTAGTTTTGTGTTCAGCACAGTGATGAGCTAGATAGGTGCTCAATACATGCTTATTAAACATATATTTGAAATTAGAAGAGAAATTGCCTCATGTTCGGTCACAGGGGAAGCTTCCATCCTGACTTTATAATGCTCAAAGGGAATTTCCATATAAACCATTTAGAACTATCTGATTTCCAAGTTCTCTCACTCATTCATTTCACAAACATTGATATTTATTGAGTACCTGCTATATTCTGGGGTCATTCCATTCAAAGTAAGCTATGAACAAGTAGGCCTAAGCTCTGCCTTTATGGAGTTTAGTTGGGGAGACAGAAAATAAATGAGGCAAATAAGTAAAGCTTGTAGTGCATTACATAAGTACTTAGGAATAAAAGATAAGTGTAGGAAGGGGTTTAGGGAGCACCACGGTATGGTGAAGGTTATAATTTTATAAAGGATGAGCAGGAGAGGCTTATAGAGAATTCAAAGGTCATACTTCCAACTGGAATGGGTTATGCTACAAAGGGAATTTATTAGTTCACCTACGTATAATGAGTCCATCCCTAAGCACAGCTGGATGTGGTGTCCTGTTTCATATCTTGACTTTGCTTTCTTCTCTTTGGTTTCAACATTGAGCTGGTAGTCTCCCAGTAACAAGATGGCTGCTGGATTTGCAATCTCCTAACTCAGAGGTCCTAGGGAAAAGACGTGTCTTTTTCAATGGTTCCAACATGTCTTGATATTCAGTCTTATTGGTCTAGCTAGGATCACATGGAACTGTTAGTATGCTAATTATCTGGGCTCAGCCAACTATGTGCTCTGGGGTGGAACTTGGAAAGTGAGGTCTGATGATGCAAACGCCAAATACTGAAGTGTTAAGGTAGGGGGTTTCCACCGAAAGGAATCACAGGAAGGCATTTACAACAAATGAACACCATCCCAGCCCTTACTTGGGGAGGAAAGGCTGCATACTGAGGCTCACCAAGTATCTGCTCTGTGTAAAAGCATAAAACAGCCATAGGTCAGAACTACACAGGGTGCTTGGGTTCCTTGCAAACCATTTCTCTGCTGGGCATTAACCTAAGAGTATCTATAGATGACCCTTCCTTACGTATGGACCGACCATTCCAAAATGCTTAATCCTTAGGATCTCAGATTCCAAGGTGATATTGTTAAATTGAGAACTGAAATATGTCCGAAGCAAGGGAGATGGATTATATTGTAGAGGCTTGATGTCAGGAGTAGAGTGTTTACAATGGATTTCCTAGTGAATCCACTCCAAGATGATTCCAGGTTGTAAAGTGACTACTGTATAGGTGAGGATGCTAGATGAGTAGGCTAGAGTCCCATAATCCTTTTAGATTTCTGTTCCCGTGAAGCAGGAGAATATAGCAGTTAAGTGCATAGTTCAGAGTCAGAGAGATATGGGTTATAAATCCACTTCTACCACTTCTCCTGAATAAGTTGGTTTACCTATGTCATGCCTTTGTTTTCTCATTTATAACATGGGATATGCCTAAGAGCTGTATCATAGGATTCTTCAGTTAATACATATAAAGTCGTAGTTCTTACTGTCATGATCATTACGACTTATGGCCCAACAGGTAAGTCAGGGATTGTCCACGTGGTATAATTTGGAGACAATAGAAAGCATGTACTCAAAACATCTTCCCTACACACCTGCCTTGATTTCTGAGGTGCCCATGCTCTTTCATGCCTTTGATTTGAGGAAGTGTTTATGTATTCTGGAAGTTTTAAACGTTCTAACAGTTGGGCTTCAAGGACCACTAGGGAAGGGAAGGGGTGAGGGGATCAGATAACCCTTGGTCTTCTCACCTACTACCTCCAGCAGAGAAGTTTTATCTGTTTTACATACTGACTTCTACATGAGGGGCTTGCTTAGAGAATTCCATGGGCAAAGGAGCCTGGCAGGCTATAGTCCATGGGGTTGCAAGGAGTTGGACATGACTGAGCAACTTTCACGTCTACCTGAGAATTTCTTTAATGAGGATTTCTGTGGCTGAGAAAAAGTTTAGAAATGACTGCATCAAAGCATCATTGACCCCTGTTTAAAGCATCATTATATCATCTGGAGAGGGATTGAGGGTGTTTTACTTGAAGAAGAAAAACCACAGGTGAGATGATGCTCACTGTTTTCATGAAACTGGTCATCACCATGTGGGGTCAAGAGAATCAACATGAGGCTAATTTCACCTTGGTGGGTAAAAGAGGATGATCTTTCTAACAATTCAAGCTGTTCTTCCAGTAATTCATTTTTAGGATAGAGATACACTGCTGTCTGTGGAGACATCTTAGCAAAGGCTTTAGGCTATCAGAGATAGTACTGAGGGGGTTCCCTCAAGAGTAGAATAATGGACTGGGACTGCCAAGATTTATTTTAAACTGTAAAATTCTGTCATTCTGAGTAACACAGGAAGCTATTAAGGTGTTATACCCCCTTGTACTTCTTGGTGAAATTTTATCACCTATGTTAGATTCTTAGAGTATGACTTTAAAAGAATGTACCATAGACAGTTGAATTTTGAACTTATTTTAGACTTAGAGAAAAGTTTTATGAAAAGTTCAAAAAAAGTTTCGGACTTGCCTGGTGGTCTAGTGGTGGTTAAAAATCTGCCTGCCAATGCAAGGGACATAGTTCAGTCCCTGGTCTGGGAAGATTCCACCTGCCCCAGGGCAGTGAAGCCCGTGTGCCGCAACTACTGAGCCCGTACTCTAGGGCCGCTGAGCTCCAACTGCTGAAATCCATGCCTTAGAGCTTGTGCAGCAAGAGAAGCCGCCACAGTGAGAAGCTTGAGCACCCCAACTAGAGAGTGGCCCCTGCTTTCCAGAACTAGAGAAAGGCTATGTGCAGCAACAAAGACCTAGTGCAGTCAAAAATAAATTTAAAAAATTTTTTTAGAAAATTTGAAAAAAGTTTTCATTATCTCTCACCCAGCTTCTCTTAATGTTAATATCTTGTATAACTATAATGTAGTGATCAGAACCAGGAAATTAACATTGGTGTTATATTGTTAACTACATTAGAGATCTAATTAAAATTCCATCAGATTTTTCATTATAGTCTTTTTCTTCAACAGTGAAAAACTAGGTTTTATTATTTACAGTTATCTTTTGTTATTTGATCAATGTTAGCAAAAATGACATGAGGTGGTTTTAAAATTATTAACTGTTACCTCTTGAAAGAAACATGTTTCCTGTAATTTGTGGAGCTCTATTATCCAGAATCATGTAATTTTAGAGTTTAGATGTCATCTCAGCAGTCACAGTTTCTCTTCTTCCTCTTGAGGGAATCCCTTCAGTATGGTCCCTGACAGCCCATCTTGGGGAACTCCTTCTCATGGGTTTTGTTCAGAAGTATATTGTCACTCGGTTAACAGATACCTATTTAGCACCTAGCTAAAGGTATATATCAGACATTAGGGATACAGAAATAGTAGATATGACTCTTGCCTTCTAGAAATTTGTACTCTAGAAGGAGAGAAACATATGGGCAATTATAATGGAGCAGAATGTGGGATAAGAGAAGGAAAGCAAATAATAATTAGATGAGATCACAGCAGTTGCTCAGTCGTGTCCGACTCTTTGCGACCGCATGAATCGCAGCACGCCAGGCCTCCCTGTCCATCACCAACTCCCGGAGTTCACTCAGACTCATGTCCATCGAGTCAGTGATGCCATCCAGCCATCTCATCCTCTGGCGTCCCCTTCTCCTCCTGCCCCCAATCCCTCCCAGCATCACAGTCTTTTCCAGTGAGTCAACTCTTGGCATGAGGTGGCCAAAGTACTGGAGTTTCAGCTTTAGCATCATTCCTTCCAAAGAAATCCCAGGGCTGATCTCCTTCAGAATGGACTGGTTGGATTTCCTTGCAGTCCAAGGGACTCTCAAGAGTCTTCTCCAACACCACAGTTCAAAAGCATCAATTCTTTGGTGCTCAGCCTTCTTTACAGTCCAACTCTCACATCCATACATGACCACAGGAAAAACCATAGCCTTGACTAGACGAACCTTTGTTGGCAAAGTAATGTCTCTGCTTTTGAATATGCTATCTGGGTTGGTCATAACTTTCCTTCCAAGGAGTAAGCGTCTTTAATTTCGTGGCTGCAGTCACCATCTGTAGTGATTTTGGAGCCCAGAAAAATAAAGTCTGACACTGTTTCCACAGTTTCCCCATCTATTTCCCATGAAGTGGTGAGACCGGATGCCATGATCTTCGTTTTCTGAATGTTGAGCTTTAAGCCAACTTTTTCACTGTCCTCTTTCACTTTCATCAAGAGGCTCTTTAGTTCTTCACTTTCTGCCATGAGGGTGGTGTCATCTGCATATCTGAGGTTATTGATATTTCTCCCGGCAATCTTGATTCCAGCTTGTGTTTCTTCCAGTCCAGCGTTTCTCATGATGTACTCTGCATATAAGTTAAATAAGCAGGGTGACAAGATACAGCCTTGACGAACTCCTTTTCCATGGGATAAATGCTGGGGAAGGATAAATACTATGGGAGCATAGAGTGGGTGCCTCACCCTTCCTGGGGTATCAGAAAGACTTCCAAGAGAAGGTGATGGGTGAGCTGAGTGAAGAAGGATTGGATCCCTAGAATCAGTTCCTCCAAAGTCTCCTCCACATCCTCCATCTTCAAGGAGTCTGATTCTGAAAGTGGTCGGAGGATCGATCTCTCATTCACACACACACACACACACACACACACACACACACATATACCCCCACACACATACATATATATTCAGTGAGCTAATTTATTAAATCTGTAAGGCACTTTACTGCTATTGCTTGTTATTTCATTGACATTTGGTAACAACCTTGGCAGATCTAATGGGTGGTGTTTGGCTACTGTGAGGAGAAAGACTATAAGAAGGCAAGAGTGGAAGTCATGATCCAGGCCAGAGATGATGTATCTTGGACATAGAGAATGAGAAATTAGACTAGTGTCTGTTGGGTCCCTTGGTAGCTTTGGGATCTTGGTCAAGGTACTTAACCCCTCTGAGCCTCTGTTCCATTATAGATCCAATAGGATTAAGAATGCCTATTTCACTGAACAAATATGAGAATTCAGAATAATATGTAAATTGAGGTCATGCATTAAGGAATATGGCTGCAATGTTTATTAGTTATCTGTCAGGGTCCCAGCAGGAAACAGATGGTGCACTCAAATGTGATAATTCAAAGAGGGTTTAATTATGGGACAATTTTCAAAGCTTTGGGCACGGTTTAGGAAAACTCGTAAAGAATAATGTTGTATTCTAGAAGTCCTGATCATGTCTAGGCCTAAAAGGACAACCTGGGGAGTGGTTACCAGAGCTAGGAAGAAAAGTTTGAGTACAGAGGGCAGTCATAAAAGGGGATGAAATGTACAGCCTGGTGGCAGTGGTTAATAATACCATATTGTATACTTGAAAGTAGATCTTAAATGTTCTCACTACCACTACCAGAACAACAAAGGTAATTATGTGAGGTGAGGGATATGTTAACTATCCTTATTGTAATTATTTTGAAATATAGATGTGTGTGTCATATCATCATGTCTGTCTAAAACTTACACAGTGTCGCGTTTCAGTTATATCTCCATGAAAATAGGGGTGGGGAGGAGCTATGATGGTTGGTTGAAAATAGAACAAGACTGAAAGGACCCCTTCCTTCTTCCCTTAGATCTTTTGCGGGTGTTCCCCGCTTACCAACCCCAACCAAAAGTCAGGGAGAGGGTCCAGAAACTCTTTCTGTCATCCTTTCAGTTCAGGCTTCTGGAATAGAAAGCAGGGCTTGAAGGATGCGGAGTGGCTCTGGAGGGGCAAATAGAAGGAATCTGGTTCAAACCATGAGGCAAATGGAAAAATTCTCAGAGAGGGAAACCAATGAGAAGATACCCTCAGAAGGGTCCACTGTACTTCCCAACTCATTGTCAGGTTGGCCCATCTTTAACTGGAAATGTCCCCATCTTTTAAGGGGACATTTGTTATTTTCCTTTCCAGTCTCCATTGTCCTTTTTTCTAGCAGCAATACTTGCTGTCCGCCCACCCCGCCACCCCACCCCAGAGGATTCATTCTTCCCCTATTGTCAGTCTGTATGGTTGGAATGGGATTCTGTCCTGCAGGGCTGTGTGTGTCCCAGGCCTGAATCAGTCAACATGCTCCATCCTGCTGTGTGTGGTGGTTGGTCCAAGACCAAGCACAGGGTTCAGTTAGAACCTGGCAGCCACAGTGAGTCTTTTCTTAAGAATGTGGGAAAGCGTCGGGAGGAGCTGCTGCTCCCATCCTGCCATCAGGAGGGACAAACTTTGGGTCTGAAAATGAAACCAGTCTGTCAGAAAACCAGCGTGGGAGCCCTGAATCCAGCTGTGCCAGTGCTGATGGAAGCATCACCACTGAACTTGGCAGTTAAGAAAGTCAGTGAATTGTATTTGCACTGTGTTGTTTTGAGTTGGATTTTTACGTATACCAAAAAGAGTCCTGATGTAGCAAATGCCCCACACGTTACTTTTTCCTAGTAATAATTTTAATGTAAATGTGAATTTAAAACTAAGTGTTAGCCAGGGTCATCGTTGTTAGAAGCTGTTGCATACATCCTTTACTTCAATACTGTACTCCTTGAAAGAACAGTATCAGTGATATTCTAGCATAGCATAAAAGCAATTCACATGGTAATCAGCTGTAAATGTAATAACAGGGTAGTTGAGATTTGTGTTTTAAAACACATTCTTGCACAATTATTTCCCCCATTAAATTCATACAGAAAACTGAAGTTGGAAATCAGGATTGATAGCACATATCTGCTAAGTGGCTGTCTGGGTAGAAAATTTAAATCGTGCTGAAAGTTAAAATCCACTATTTAATTGAATTGACAAAATAGTAAAATTCCAATTGATCTAATTCCCAGTGGCTGGTCTTTTAGATTAAAAAAACAAAAACAAAAACTATTATTTGGGAATTACAGGGCTCTCTCTCTAAATCGTTGATCAGCTGTTCTTGTTTAAATGCCTTTTTCAATATAATTGTTAAATTTTGGCTCATTGAATTTTAGAGTGCAAGAAGCATTTTTAAAAACATGACTTTAAAATTAAAGACTTTTAAAAGTCAGTTCTTTACCTTATTTTTGCTTAGAGATTTAGATAGAAGTTGTTTTCTCCCATGACATAATAAGAAGGGCTTTTTTTTTTGGTAACAGCTTGAGATATAATTCACATGCCATAAAATTCACCCTTATGAAATGTTCAGTTCATTGGTTTGCACTATATTAGCAAAGTTGTGCAGCCATTGTTACTATCTATTTCTAAAACATTTTTTATCTTCCCATAAAGAAGCTCAGTACCCACTAGCATTCTTCTCTAGTTCCTTCCCACCCCAGCCCCTGACAACCACTGATCTTTCTGTCTCTATGGATTTACCTATTCCAGACACTTCATGTAGATGGAGTTATTCAACTTGCAGCCTTTTGTGACTGGCTTTTTCACTTAGCATTGTGTTTATTTTTTCTGGCACTGGGTCTTTGTTGCTGTGTGCAGGCTTTCTCTCGTGGCCAGCAGGGGCTTCTCTCTGCTGCAGTGCCTCAGCTTCTCTTTGCGCTGGCTTTTCCTGCCGCAGAGCACAGACTCTTGGTGCATGGGCTTAGTTGCTCTGCGGCGTGTGGAATCCTCCCAGACCAGGAACTGAACCTGTGTGCCCTGCATTGGCAGGCGGATTCCTATCCACTGTACCACCAAGAAAGTCCAGCATCATGTTTTCAAGGCTCATCCATGCGGTAAAACTGGAACTCTTTTGCCTGAGCTTTCAAGAGATAGTGATTTGGTAAGATGCTGGTGCTAGTCTCCGTGCATCCTCTCCGCTCTGCTTCACCAATACATTCTCTACACCACAGCAGAATGATTTGTTTCATCTGCATCAGTTGACGGCCTTTGCATCTTACCTACCCTCGGCATGGCCCAGTAGGCCCTACCTGGCTGCCCTGGCCCAGCTCGCCAGCTCCCTCAGGCTCCTCTGTTCTCTTTGCATTCTGACGTGCTCCCTGCTGCCCAGGGCATCTACTCATGCTCTCCCTTCCACCTGCAGCTGGTTGTCTTCTGTCGCTTTTAGTTAATTCCTTCGATTCCTTCTTTAGATCTTGTGTCACTTCCCTAAGTTCAGGTCATGTTCCTCAATTATTTTCCTTCATAGCACTTTTTCAGTTTCTAATTATACCCCCATCATTGTGACTGTTTCATTAACTTTTATATCCACCTACTAGACCATAAACTTTCAGAGAAGAGAGCTCATATCTGTGGCTCATTAAAAAAAAAAATCTATAGTTCCTGGCCATAGGAGGTGCTCCCCTTGCCTCAAAGAATTTCTAAACTATTTTCGTATAGTTTTCATGTTTAGGGTGTTTATGAATAGTAGAATACTCTGAATATTGGAAACTCTGTCAATTGGAATATTGGATTGACCTTTGCCTGACTAGGCTGTGTAATCGAGTTCACTGTTCTTTGTTTAATGTTGACCACACTGGTCAATAACAGTGGGTTAGAATCATGCAGAGAGCAAAGGAAATTGGGAGTTAACATTAAAAAAACAACAACCTGAATTTTGAATTAAAACAAGCCTCTCCCCCACCTTCTCCCTTATACCTTTTTTCTCTCTCTCCTTCCTTCTCTCACAGCCAGAGGATAGCATCTTTCTTTTCCAAATGAGAATTAGCACATATATGTTTTTTTTTTTAAAGCAAACCTATATTTTTATAGAACAATAAATGATATGATCTCATCTTTTTACATGGTAATTATATTGGAAAAGTGCTTTAAAGTTTTACGTACAGTTGATTTAAATGCCTTTAAAAACATATAATAAACAATGGCAGATTTCCTCTTACAAAGAATAATTGATATCCCTTGGGATCAAATAAAATGTTATGGGAAATCCTACCTTCACAGATGTTATAAAACTTAAGATCTATACTAAATATCAATCTATACTAGTTCCTCTTAGCTGGGATAATTCTGTTCCTCCTTTCCCACCAGGGTATATTAGGGAATAGTTTTTGATAGTTACAACTAGGAATTGGGAAACTATGGGTATCTAGTGTGTAGAGCCCAGTGATTCTGTTAAACATTCTGTGATGCTTAAGACAGTTCTTAAAGTATTATCCAGACCAAATGTCACTAGTACCAAGGTCAAGAGACACTGTTGTGTATAAAATAAGTGTTTTGAGATGTTATTAACATAAAACTAAATGGTAATTTATTCCTTTGTTAATTAGGTTTATGGAAATTCCCGAATAGTAAAATGCCTTCCTTTGTTCACTAAATCAGCATTTCTTTAGCCTCTCCTTCATTCCAGCACTGGACTAGGCACTGTAGACACTTGGTGAAAATGATTGGCATTTACTCTTCTGCTTACAGTCAGAGAGACAGTCATAAAATTTGGCATTTAATACATATGGGAAAGGTTAAAGGGTCACAGGGTGCTCTGGTCACAGAGTGCTCTGGTCATATATACTAAGAACACTCCTTTACCTGGGTTTCAAACAGGCTTCTGAGAAGACATGATACACCTGGAATGCATCCTAAAGAGAAAGAATGGACTTCATTGGCAGAGGGACTAGCACAGCAGAGAAGTGTGAAGCAGAATTAGCAAGCTATCTGATGTTAGCAGTGAGTGTTCAAAGCAAGGAGAGGCAAGAGACAAGGCTGAAGGGATAGGTAGAACAGTGATGGAGAGTCTTGTGTGCAGACTCAGGACACAGGTTTTAAGCAGCAAAGCAATATAGTCTAATTTGCATCTCATATATCTAACTCTGGCGCTTCCCAGGTAGCTCAAATGGTACAGAATCTGCCTGTGTGCAGAAAACCCAGGTTCAGTCCCTGGATCAGGAAGATTCCCTGGAGAAGGGCATGGCTACCCACTCCAGTATTCTTGCCTGGAGAGTCCCATGGACAGAGGAGCCTGACGGGCTACAGTCCAAGGAGTTGTAAACAGTCAGACAGACTGAGCAACTGACACACACATGTACAACTAACTGCCTACCCTGAAAGTGATGGATTTAAAGGGTTAAAATTGGATTCAGGGGAAGCAATTAGTAAGCTATTTCATAGTCCAGGTAAGAGATCATGAGTGCCTAGACTTAGGCAATGGCAGTTGGATGGAGAGGATCACTTGGATTGAGAGATGTCAGTGAGAAAGAACCAGCAGAGTGGTGCTCTATTGGATGTGAGAGCTGAGGGAGAAGGAGGCCTCAGGAAGGACTCACTGGTGTCTGGTTCGGGCAGAATGAGGACAGGAAAGGAAAAGCCAGTGATAATTTTGTTGTGGACATATTAAATGATACATATTTGAAACTCTTAGAAGGGGATGACGGAGGATGAGATGGCTGGATGGCATCACTGACTTGATGGACATGAGTCTGAGTGAACTCCAGGAGTTGGTGATGGACAGGGAGGCCTGGTGTGCTGTGATTCATGGGGTTGCAAAGAGTTGGACATGACTGAAGGATGGAATTGAATTTAAAAGGGCTAGAGACATTGATTTCGGAAGTCTTTAAGTTAGAGATAGCAAGGGAACATTTCATGCAAAGATGGGCTCGAAAAGGACAGAAATGGTATGGACCTAACAGAAGCAGAAGATACCAAGAACAGGTGGCAAGAATACACAGAAGAACTGTTCAAAAAAGATCTTCATGACCCAGATAATCACGATGGTGTGATCACTGACCTAGAGCCATACATCCTGGAATGTGAAGTCAAGTGGGCCTTAGAAAGCATCACTACGAACAAAGCTAGTATGGAGGTGATGGAATTCCAGTTGAGCTCTTTCAAATCCTGACAGACGATGCTGTGAAAGTGCTGCACTAAATATGCCACCAAATTTGGAAAGCTCAACAGTGGCCACAGGACTGGAAAAGGTCAGTTTTCATTCAAATCCCAAAGAAAGGCAATGCCAAAGAATGCTCAAACTACTGCACAATTGCACTCATCTCACATGCTAGTAAAGTAATGCTCAAAATTCTCCAAGCCAGGCTTCAGCAATATGTGAACTGTGAACTTCCTGATGTTCAAGCTGGTTTTAGAAAAGGCAGAGGAACCAGAGATCAAATTGCCAACATCCACTGGATCATGGAAAAAGCAAGAGAGTTCCAGAAAAACATGTATTTCTGCTTTATTGACTATGCCAAAGCCTTTGACTGTGTGGATCACAATAAACTGTGGGAAATTCTGAAGGAGATGGGAATACCAGACCACCTGACCTGCCTCTTAAGAAATCTGTATGCGGGTCAGGAAGCAGCAGTTAGAACTGGACATGGAACAACAGACTGGTTCCAAATAGGAAAAGGAGTTTGTCAAGGCTGTATGTTGTCACCCTGCTTATTTAACTTATATGCAGAGTACATCATGAGAAACACTGGACTGGAAGAAACACAAGCTGGAATCAAGATTGCTGGGAGAAATATCAATAACCTCAGATATGCAGATGACACCACCCTTATGGCAGAAAGTGAAAAGGAACTCAAAAGCCTCTTGATGAAAGTGAAAGTGGAGAGTGAAAAAGTTGGCTTAAAGCTCAACATTCAGAAAATGAAGATCATGGCATCCGGTCCCACCACTTCATGGGAAATGGATGGGGAAACAGTGTCAGATTTTATTTTTCTGGGCTCCAAAATCACTGCAGATGGTGACTGCAGCCATGAAATTAAAAGACGCTTACTCCTTGGAAGGAAAGTTATGTCCAACCTAGATAGCATGTTCAAAAACAAAGACATTACTTTGCCAATAAAGGTCTGTCTAGTCAAGGCTATAGTTTTTCCTGTGGTCATGTATGGATGTGAGAGTTGGACTGTGAAGAAGGCTGAGTGCTGAAGAATTGATGCTTTTGAACTGTGGTGTTGGAGAAGACTCTTGAGAGTCCCTTGGACTGCAAGGAGATCCAACCAGTCTATTCTGAAGGAGATCAGCCCTGGGATTTCTTTGGAAGGAATGATGCTGAAGCTGAAACTCCAGTACTTTGGCCACCTCATGCGAAGAGTTGACTCATTGGAAAAGACTGTGATGCTGGGAGGGATTGGGGGCAGGAGGAGAAGGGGATGACAGAGGATGAGATGGCTGGATGGCATCACTGACTTGATGGACGTGAGTCTGAGTGAACTCCAGGTGTTGGTGATGGACAGGGAGGCCTGGCGTGCTGCGATTCATGGGGTCGCAAAGAGTCGGACATGATTGAGTGACTGAACTGAGCTGAACTGAACTGAGTGCATCAGTCCAGTTCAGTTGCTCAGTTGTGTCCGACTCTTTGCGAACCCATGAACTGTAGCACGCCAGGCTTTCCTGTCCATCACCAGCTCCCGGAGTCCGCGCAACCCGTGTCCATTGAGTCAGTGATGCCATCCAACCATCTAATCCTCTGTTGTCTCCTTCTCCTCCTGCCCTCAATCTTTTCCAGAATCAGGGTCTTTTCCAATGAATCACCTCTTCGCATCAGTTGGCCAAAGTATTGGAGTTTCAGCTTCAGCATCAGTCCTTCCAATGAACACCCAGGACTGATCTCCTTTGAGATGGACTGGTTGGATCTCCTTGCTGTCCAAGGGACTCTCAAGAGTCTTCTCCAACACCACAGTTCAAAAGCGTCAGTTCTTTGGTGCTCAGCTTTCTTTATAGTCCAACTCTCACATCCATACATGACCACTGGAAAAACCATAGCCTTGACTAGACGGACCTTTGTTGACAAAGTAATGCCTTTGCTTTTTAATATGCTGTCTAGGTTGGTTATAATTTTCCTTCCAAGGAGTAAGCATCTTTTAGGCCAGAACTAAATTCATGAGAATGGATGAAACTGCTGAGTGAATAGAAAGAAAGGAAGTTGATCCAAGAATGGAGACCCAGGTGACCCAAGGATAGAAAGTTATAAGGTGCTAATTATTTTATGTCAATATATATGCATGCATATGTAAGTATCAATATTTGTGTGTATATATGTAATATTTGTTAGATTAAGAAAAATACAAAAGACACAGAAGAAAAGGAAATGAGTTGTAGAAACCCACTGTTCGGATTACCTCTGTTAACATTTTAAACCAGTTAAAAGTTAAGCATGAACAGTGCTGTGATGAACATTGGGGTACATGTGTCTCTTTCAATTCTGGTTTCCTTGGTTCATCACAGCACTGTTTATAATAGCCAGGACATGGAAGCAACCTAGATGTCCATCAGCAGATGAATGGATAAGAAAGCTGTGGTACATATACACAATGGAGTATCACTTAGCCATTAAAAAGAATACATTTGAATCAGTTCTAATGAGGTGGATGAAACTGGAGCCTATTATACAGAGTGAAGTAAGCCAGAAAGAAAAACACCAATACAGTATACTAACGCATATATATGGAATTTAGAAAGATGGTAACGATAACCCTGTATGCGAGACAGCAAAAAAGACACAGATGTATAGAACAGTCTTTTGGACTCTGTGGGAGAGGGAGAGGGTGGGATGATTTGGGAGAATGGCATTGAAACATGTATAATACCATACATGAAACGAATCGCCAGTTCAAGTTCAGTGCATGATACTGATTGCTTAGGGCTGGTGCACTGGGATGACCCAGAGGGATGGTACGGGGAGGGAGGAGGGAAGCAGGTTTGGGATGGGGAACACGTGTATACCTGTGGTGGATTCATGTTGATGTGTGGCAAAACCAATACAATATTGTAAAGTAATTAACCTCCAATAAAAATAAATAAATTTATATTTTAAAAAAATGTAATGAGAGAAAAGAAAAAAAACAAGTTAAGCATAGCATTGTGGGTTGAACTGTTTTCTTCAGAAAGATACATTGAAGTCCTAACCCCCAGGACCTGTGAATGTGACTTTAATCGGAAATAGGTTCTCTGCAGGTGTAATCAAGTTAAGATGTAGTCATATGGGATCAGAGAGGGGTAGATCCTAATGCAGTCACAGGTGTCTTTGTAAGATAAGAAAAAATTTGGACACAGACACACACAGAGGTGAATGCCATATGACAACAGAGGCAGAAATTGGGGTGTTGAATCTACAAGCCAAAGAATGCTAAGAATTGACAGCAGGCTGGAAGCTAGGAAAATGGCAAGCGAGAGATTCTCCCCCAGAGCCTCCCAAAGGGAACCAACCCTGCTGACACCTTGCTCTCAGACTTCCAGCCTCTAGAACTATGAGAAAATAAATTCGTATATTGATAATCCACCCAATTTATGGTACTTTGTCATAACAGCCCCACAAAACTAATATACATGGTTGGCTTATATAAAAATAAACATAGAAAGCTAATGATAAGTGAAAGTATCTCTTTTTAAAAGTTCATGATATACTTTAGAAATTTATCTACATCAGCACAAACAGAACTACTTCTTCCTTTTAAGCTGCTACCCAGTGGGAATACTAATATTTGGTGGTTGGGAAGAGAAGGAGAAGAAAAAATAGGGAGGGAGGTAGGAGGAGTATTAGTTAAAAGTAGCTTCTTGAAGGTTTCAAGAAACCCTAAGTAGTCAGTCAGTACAATGGAGAAATAGATCCAGGAAAATCAGGACTAAAAATATTTTGGTTATGGGCACCATGGAAATCTTAGGCAATCAGTGTAAGAACTTCTGCGGAGGTAGAGTAGCAGAAACTAACATTAAGTAAAAGATCTCCATTCTTCACATTCCTATTCTCTGAGGTAGGACAAAATAATGAACAGGACAGTTGTGTAGAATGATATATAGGGCAACGTGAGGTACAACGGAAGATTGAGATAGGAAAGAATTGATTACATAAGGTATAAGAAAGCAGTGTTTTATTTTAGCATGGTTTCAGAAGTCAACACTATAGATACATACCCACCTTGGGCCCTGTCTGAAAAGGTATCAGAAAATAAGTCCCTGATGCTGGGAAATATTGAGGGCAGAAGGAGAAGAGGGTGGCAGAGGATGAGATGGCTGGATGGCATCACCAATGCAGTGAACACGAACTTGGGCAAACTGTGGGAGATGATGAGGGACAGAGCGGCTTGGCATGCTACAGTTCATGGGGTCGTAAAGAGTTGGACACGACTAGGCGACTGAACAACAACAACAAATTTCACCTCTCCTAAGGTTGCCTGCTGTCAGGATTGAGAAAAACCATGTTTTTAACTATATAAATGTACCCTTCTAACATTGAGCACTTACACCATTCTGGGCACTCTGCCTTAAGGATGACCTCATTTTATGCTCACAACCCGCTGTGAGGCAGGGCCCTTCAGAGTCCTCATTTACAAATCAGGAAACACATGCCCACATAAATTATTTTCTAAAGTCAGAAAGGAGAGGTGCTGGAACACAAATCCCAGGCCTTAATCACTAGATTCTGAAGCATAGCAGGGATGAGGAAGGGAGAGAAGATAGCATTCCCCTCTCATTGTTTAGGGGTGAAATGCTGCCAACAAGAACAGAGTTCTAGCTGCACTGTGTCCAAACAGCACTGTCTAACCATCCTAAGCTGATGGAGATAATGGGGGAGCAGGAAAACCTCTTAGCTAGATATTTTCAACTATAGGTAAAAACAACAGTTCATGAAGGCTTCCTGGAACATTGTGAAATTTAACTTTGTGTCTTACTATATAATATGATTGCATAACATTCTCATTGCCTTCAAAAAATACAAGCCATCAGCAGAAAAACTGAGTTTGGTTCTAAGACCCAGTATAGAGGACAGTCTCTTAGCCACGTTCATCTCAGATATGAACTTGCTGAGAGGGAGTTGTGGGGGTCAGAGTCTAGGGGTCTAGAGCAGAGACCTCTGGATGCAGTGGCCCCCTCTACTTTACACACATAGATGAAATGCTTTCAAGCGAACGGGCTATATTAATAAGCACAGCTGACCAAAACCTCTTTCCATCCCAACTCCTAAAGAAATGCTTTTCTTCACTTCGATAGAAGAACAAACTTTGAGGTAGTGTTTTTATAAGTAAATTTCTTTACTCTGCCTATAAGTGCTGTTCAATTGTATTTCTAATAAGGCATGGACTAAATAATACGTATAGTAGTTTTACATTAAATAGAATCATGGGCTCTGTCTACACAATGGCAGTTTTTATTCACTGCATTGTCTTACCTAAAATGCTCCTTCTCTTAGATTTTGATCTTTTAAAGGCCAGAAAGAAGGTTAAGTAAGAAAAAAGAGAAAGGGGATAAGAAATAAAGCCAGTGCTTTTGTTGCACATAGTCATGGGGCGGGGGGGGGGTCACTTTTTATATAGTTATCACCCTGTGCTGTGCTGGCAAGTCAACTGTGGTTTGTCTGGAAATCCCCACTGCAATACACCAGAACAAATGTATTTATTGCTATTTTTTCCTGGTAGAATATTTATAAGGGAAAGTCAACTCCCAGGTTAGGAAAGAGCATCCGTGTCCCTTATAATGCGTACTTGTTAATTCATTTCTCTGATTCTTCTGAGTCACTTAATATGCCTGTAATGCAAGGAATACTCTCTGAATGCATGAACCCTATCATAAAGTAGTAGTGGCAAGAGTGTTAGATAAATCTAGGAGATAATGAAACTTGACTTACCTACCTCACAGGTTTCTTGGGAGGATAAAATGAAATAATGGGTGTGAGCATGTTTTTAAAAAGCAAAAAGTGCTGTAAAATTCAAGGTAGTGTTTTTTTGTGCCTTGGCTGCAAAATTGTTTTCTATCACACTCATAGTTTATTAGCTCTTCTACACACATATGCTTATGGAAAAAGCATTCTTGCTGCTCTTTCTCTATCCTCAAGAAATGAGAAAATTTTCTGTTCCTTTATGAAGGTAGCATCATTTAGATTGTCATGAAATTCTCAATTCCTCATTTAGTGTTTCTACACCATACAAGGTGAGTTTTAGATAAGTGCATTGCTCATTCTCTGAGGCCCAGTCATCTTTGCACAAATCTAAACAGCACAAATGAAAGCATCTTTCTGGGAGTAACATCTTTGGGTCAGTGTCATTAAATTAATACCATAATATATCAACATGTCACCTATGTGAATAATAATATACCCACACGTAATTTATAGATTTCTCCCCCCCTTTTTTTTCCTGAAATGGAGGCCACAACGATTTCAGACTCCCCATTCAAATGTATCTTCTTAGTCTTTCTAAGTCATAATTATTTTTTTTGTCTTAGCCAGTAATTTCTTTAACTCAAATAGCTGTCCATCTGCAAAAAGAGATTGAAGAAATAATGTAATAATACAGGGGAATGATTTTCATTTTTTAGCAACGTGTAGCTTTTTATAAATAAAACCAAAGACATGAAACTAGAAATAAAATGAAAATGTAGGCTGTATATATTTTTCTCCGAATGCTACTTGGGTAAGGAATGAGTCCCCAGATGAAAGCAGTATGAGTCATTTCAAATCTAACAACCTCATATTATCATAAAATTGTGTTGATGTATTTGTAAAAATCTATGAAGAATTCTATAAGGGGCTTTTGATCTTGACAGGATCCAGGGGTAGGGATGCAGACTGAAGAAGGAATATTTGTGTTTCTTATCTAGTGGATTTTGCAACATTGTCACATTTAATTTACTAATAAAAGAGGTATCAGATTTTTAGACTAAATTAATAAGGATGAGATTTGAAGGCAAAAATAATTGCTTTTCCTGCATGGAATGTTAGAACTGAGAGGGGATTTAGCATCTAGTGTAAGTATGAATTTTTCCACATCTCAGTAACATTGCTAATTAGTCTCTGTATTCCTTCCTGCTAAGCCTGTAGATGACCCCAGGATCCTTTTCAACACAGACCTGCAGGCAACCATTACTAGGCAATTAGAGATGACATATGAGTGAAATCTTTATCAATCCTCTTCTATAGAACATTTCAAATAATCATCTTTAATTTCCTTAAAAAATATGTCACAAATACTTTGTGTGCATTATTACGTTCCAGACATTGGGTATACACACAAATAGAAAAGACCTGAATCTCAGCCTTAAAGAGTATATAGTTTAGAGAGAGGAGAGTGGAGCTAACAGGTGATTAAAATATAGCATACCAAGAGCCATAAGCTACACATAGGAGGGCCTCATAACACAGCAGATGATACCTGTCTTTATGTTGAATATACAAACAAATTATTCAGGCAAAGCTGGAATGTTCTAGGATAGCAGTTCTCAACTTTTTAAAAAATCTCAAATCCCTTTATACTCTCAAAAGTTATTGCAGACTTCTCAAAAAGTTAAAAAATTAGTGTGTAATCTAGCAATTCTACTTCCAGGTATACACCCCAAAGAGTTAAGAATATAGTCTCAAACAGATACCTGTATACCAATGTTCATAGCAACATTATTCATGAATTAGTCTACTGTATGAATGAATGTATTACAATTTGCTTATCCATTTACCTGTTAAGGGACATTTGGATTATTTCTGTATTTTTTTAGTTATTAAGAAAAAACATGATATGGATTTTTATGCCCAAGTCTCTTTTTGGAAATATGTTTTCTTTTCAGTAAGTAACTAGTTGTTCAGTGGCTTGGCCGTAGAATAGCTACGTGGTTTTCAGCCGGGGACAGTTTTGCACTCTGGAGGACATTTGACTGTGTTGGGGACATTTTTGTCATGAATGTGGAGGTGCTAGTGGCATCAGACAAGGAGAGGCCAGGTATACTTCAAAACATTTTGGAATGCACAGAACAGCTCCCATAGCAAAGAACCATCTGACCCCAAATCTCAGTAGTGTTGAGGCTGAGAAAACTTGGTTTAGGTACATATTTAAAATTTAAGGAAACATCTAAACTCTTTTATAATGAAATTGTACAATTTTGCATTCCCAGCAACAAGGTTTGAAAGTACCAGTTGTTCTGCATCCTTGCCAGCTCTTGGTATTGTCAATCTTTTTAATTTTAACCATCCTGTGAGGAGTAGAATAGCATTTTTTTGTGATTTTAATGTACGTCTTCTTGGTCACTAATAAAGTTGAGCATCTTTTTATTATGGTGATTTAAGAGTGCTGTATATATTCTTATTTTGCCTTTTTTATTGTTAAAGTATTCATAACATACAATTTATCATTTTAGTAAAGTACGCAGTTCATTGATAACTTTATTCTTCATTCGAGATCTTTATTAAATATTTTCACTCAATCTGAGGTTGGCCTTTTCAGTTTCTCTCCACGATCTTTTGAAGAGCTGTGTTTTAAATTTTGTTACAGCCTAGTTCACCAATTTTTTTCTTTATGATTAATGCTTTTCCATTGTCTTATCTAAGAAATATTTGCCTACCTCAAAAGGTGAGCTATTTGTGAAGGTATTCTACATTTTTTTTCCAGAAGTATCATCATTTAGTTTTATGTTTAGGTCTATCTTTCATTTCAAGTAAATTCTGTATATAGTGTGAGGCAGATGTTGAGTTTCATTTTTTTCCTCTACAGTATATTTTGATCCAGCAGAGTTGATTGAAACAACTCTTTTTTCTCCCCATTGAATTATCTTGCTATTTTTGTCTTAATTACAGTAGGTTTATAGTAAGTCTTGAAATCAGATGAGAGTCTTTCAATTTAGTCTTTTTACAGATGTATTCTAAACTCTGAAATTCCAAATAAATATTAGAATTACTTTGTCTGTTTCTACAAGCGGAATCCTGACAAGATTTTGATCAGGATTGTTGAATCTAGATTCATTTAAAGAGAACTGACATTTTAGTAATACTGAATCTTCTAATCCATGAAAATGGTATGCCTCTTCTTTTATTTATGCCTTCTTTAATTTCTCTCAGCAATGTTGTATTGTTTTCAGTGTATAGGTTGTACTTTTTTTCCCCTTAAACTCATAAGTGTTTATGTTTGTTATGCTATTACAAATGGTATTTTAAATTTTAATTGTCACTAATATAGAGAAATACAATTAATTTTTATATATTGACCTTATGCTGTATAATCTTGCTAAATTCATGTTTTTAAAAAAACTATGGGGAAATCTGGTAGTTTATGGCTCAGTTTATCCATCTGTCTATTATAAACTATATGAGATAAGGAGGCAGACTTTAAGATCTTACTAGCTTTTGGAAGTGGGTACAAGCCCAACAATACGTGTTTTAAATGTAGTTAATTTATTAAATTTTTGCCACTGATTTAAAAAGGTAAAATACAGTGAAATCTTTCTTTCCACACATAGATCCAGTTTTCTCGCACCTTGCTTACTAGAAGCCACAATTTTGGGGATGTCTTTTTAGAATTTGTGCACATGCAAACAAATACTAATTTGTATTTATTTTCTCTTTTTATACAGTAGTAGTATATTATGCATAATGTTCTTTACCTTGCTTTCTTACTTAAAAATATATCCTGTAATTTTTTTCCAGTTGCATATTGTACCCTTGTATTGATGTACCATGTATCATAATTTGTGTAAGCAATCTTCTGTTGATAGACATTCAGATTTTAACAAATATTTTGCTGTTTAAATTAATGCTTCAGTGAATAGCCTTGCACATAAACCATTTATGTGTAGGATAGATTCCTACAGGTAGAATTGCTAGATCAAATAGTATTTGCATTTATAAGTTGTTGCTGCTGCTGCTGCTGCTAAGTCGCTTCAGTTGTGTTCGACTCTGTGCAACCCCATAGATGGCAGCCCACCAGGCTCCCCCGTCCCCGGGATTCTCCAGGCAAGAACACTGGAGTGGGTTGCCATTTCCTTCTCCAAAGCATGAAAGTGAAAAGTGAAAATGAAGTCACTCAGTCATGTCCGACTCTTCATGACCCCATGGACTGCAGCCTACCAGGCTCCTCCATCCATGGGATTTTCCAGGCAAGAGTACTGGAGTGGGGTGCCATCGCCTTTGTTAGATATTGCTAAATTTTCCTCCACTGGCAAATCCAGGTATTTCAGAAGTATTTATTTATTAGGTCCCTACACTATTCAGATTGCTGGAAGAACTTTACTTCTTTGAACCAGAGGAAGGAAGAAGAGAGAAAACATTTTTTTTGAGACTATTTTCATAAGCAACTTAAACGTATTTATGAAATGAAGAAAGGATGAAAAGAAAAACAATTTAAGTTTTACCACGTGTCATATGTTATTCTTGGTTGAATGCTTACCATCGCCATCACTCTATGAAGCTAGTTCCATTTTTCTTCTTCAAAGATGAAAAACTAAGGCCCCAAAAGGTTAAATATCTTACCCAAGGTTGTACTAATGATCGTTCAGTAGAATCCAAAAGCATATTTCTTCTTTCTTCAGTGAGACATGACTATATAACTAAGAAGATTCTATTTTCAGTCATGATCAAGGTCCATATGCCCTTTGATGATAAGTCCATCTTATCCCTGATTCTTGTGTTAGGATGAATTACTGGGACCATAAATCCTAACCATTGAGTTCTAATTTACCCAAAACTTGGTTGAACTATGAAACTCACTGTCAGAAGATGGCACACAATTAAATTCTCCAGGACAGATTTTTTCCCCATAGTTCTGTAGAGTATCATCTAATAATAGCATTTTGAGTTAGACAATCTAAGATAAGGCAATCAGATCTTTTGCTTAGGGATATAAATTAATTGCTGACAGAAGTCAGTCAAGAGAAAGAATATATGTTTTGACTAGAGTCTAATGACCAAAGAATCTTAATTCAGGCAAGTCACTGATTTCCAGGTGGCCTAAGGCAACGTATTTAACCATGACTGTTTTCATCACTCTATCTGTAAAATGGGGCTTGTTATTGATAACCATCACTCACAATATACTTGGCATAAAATTGGTCATCATTTCTGATGCAGCGTGAAATGTGAACTGGATAAAAGAACACATCTTGTAGCCAGGCAGAACTAGGTTTGAATCTCCTTCTGCTCTTTACTGGGTGTGTGACCTTGAGAACTTCACCAATTTTGCTGAGCCTACTTTTCTTTATCTAAAAAATGAAGGTATCAGTAGTACCTACCTTATAGGGCTGTTGTAAAAATTAAATGAGCCCACATGGATTAAATGTTTAGCATAGGGCGTGGAACATAGTAAGTGCTCCTTAAATGGTAGCTGTTGTTGTTATTGTTGTAATTATTATTTAGCGTTACTTCTCATTTCTGTCCTGAGATCTCTTAAGCACTACTTGTTGGGGCAGATTTCTATGCTGTATGAACCAACTTTGTATGTTTAATATGGCTTTGTGCTCAGCTAAATAAAAACACAGAGGTAAACCTCTACCTGACCTTGTTGGCGATTAGCTTTTGCCTTTTCATGCATGAGATTTTATTATCTTTCTCAGTGTGTTAGCTTGTGTTACATACATACCATAAAATTATCCCAACCTTTTAATACCCTATCACAAACATTTATCTTTTTGACCTTCAATGGAACTGTAAGATTGCCTGCTCTTTAATACATTTATGTTTCTTATATAATGTGAAATTACCAGTTTAATTTACAGGATGGTCACTTAGATGCCATGAGTTTTGATTCATCCTTGCCACTAGATGGCACTGTAATAGAACACATTCATTATGGTTATCCTTTACTGTCTAGGAGGACATGGCATAGCATAGGAGCTAAGGACTAGTCTTCACATGTGAGTCTGAAGTTGAGAGGGGTTTGAAATCGGGACATTTTATAAGTGGAAGAATTTATAGAGTTTGAACATTATGTAATTTGGGTTCCTCCAAAAGCATGCTTTGACACAAAGACGTGTGTGTGAATGTTTTTGAGAGGTGATGTTGAGGAAGGGGGACAAGAATGAGGGAGCAGGAAGAATGAGATTGGAGAGAAGAAAAACCGAGAAACGTAAGGGTGATATTTGGGCAACAGGGCTTAATTCCACGGAAACATCCTAGGAAGCACATGACGATCCTAAGAAGAATGAGCCTCAGAATTGTCTACAATAGTTTGCAGGCAGGAGTGTTTATTGACTAAGTCTTCACTAACTCCTGTTCATTGGTCAAGATTGCCCCTGCTGTTTCCACGCATGTACAAAAACTCCCACCAACATCCAAGAGGGTCATAGGACAGAAAGTAAGGATACTCAGTCTTGGCTGTAGGTGAGATGCTATCAGGGAAACAGATCTAAGCTTGCATTGAATTATCTACTCCAACCTGGCTAAAATCAGGCATAAGTCTAAGTGGATGTGACTCAGGGCACCAGATGTGTCTGCTGCAGCTACCTAATAAATCATGTACTCTGTGAATTCTTCTATTTGAAATAAACGAAGAATCCTAATGAACCATCTGCAACTCCAAATCCTTGGGGACTACTCAGTAGATAATCTGGCAAACATTAAGTGAATAAAATGTAAATGGTTACTTTATGAAATTCACAGGAAGAGCTTTTGCCCTTTATATCCTAGTATGAAAGGTCCAAATCTTGCCCTTTATATCCCAACATGGAAGGATTCCCAAGTCCTTTTATCCTTGTATACTAGTATATAGGAACGGGAGGTATTGGTTGTTATGGGAGCAGGAAGATTCTGCTGATACACAAACACTGGGTTAAGTAGTGTATATAGAGAGAACTACTTTGAACTAGGAGACAAGACAGTTCAGAATGTACCTGTGATGCTGGATAAATCATTTAGGTCATCCTATACTAACTTTTGGGACCTCAGGGTCTTTTTCTATAAAAGGAATGTATGGCAGAGTTCAGTCATCTTGAGGTTTCTTCTAGTCCTGAAAGACAATGAAAATTATACATACAAAAAAAGTTGATTTTTGCAAATGAACACATTGTATTTATATGTATGTTTATGTTTACATGCATGGTGTTATGGTTTTATACATTGGGATTGATTATTTGGTCTATGGAAATCTCCTTGATCTTTAAAAATAAAAAATTTTTTTTTTGTTTGTTTGGCTTCAGAATGATGTGTCAGACATAAGTAAATTGAAGAAATGCTAATTCTAAGATACATACAAACAATACATATGAAATACCCATTTTTTAATTGTTTAGTCATATGGCATTCTTTATAAGTAATTAATAGTTATTTTAATGGAGGCAGGAAAAAGGATAAAAATCACCTTTGAAGGTAAAGTGATCATATAATTTACTGCACATACTGGACACTTTTGAACATGAAAGGGGGCACTAGTAATCTTTGTTCCAGAATAAAAGCCATGAAGCAGAACCGTCCCATACAAACTGGGATATGATATCACCCTATTCAACAGTTGGCTTCAGTTTTGTTAGTGGCTGAGCTAGTTGTAAGGTAAACGGAAACCAAATCCTCTAGCATTAGTTTGACCTTCCCACTGAGAACAGTGATAAAATCTCACTAAAATTCAAAATAACAGCTGTTGGAAGCCATCAGACAATAAAGGTGCCTAAAACTGGAAGGGTGATCATCTCATAGGGAAGGAAAAAGCATAAAGTGAGTTCTGCATTTACTGAGGTTTTTACCTCTAGAACCTTTGTTTATTTGCCTTGCAGGACTTGGAAACTGAAATAGGGAAAGCAGAGACAGCAATATTACTAGAATGGGGAACCTCAAACTTAACTTCAGGGCTAATTAAATAGTCAAGACTTAAGGAGCCAAAATCTGAAGAAATGGGAACTTCAGAGAAGTGATCCAGAATTCTCTATGCAATTTCCCTTCAAGGAATTAGCTAATTCCTAAGCTGGGCATGAGTGGAGTGAGAGGCTAAGAAACACCAAAAAGTAGTTGCTAAGGGACTAAAAAAATAATCACACCTTTTGGCCATCTTAGCTTTTGATTCTAAGGAGAGACAAACATTATAATTTAGAAACTGCCAAGGAGAATATATCCCAGTAAAGTCCTCAGGCTTTTAAAACAGCCCTCTGAAGTATTACAGCTGATGACAGAGGTAAATTAGTGATAGATGAGGCCTCACAAAGTCTTAAACACCACCTCCAATTATTTCAGTTTCTGATTGGATTAAGGTTTCCTGCCTGTCAGGCAGAAGAGAATAAAATATTCTCTGGAGAAATATAACATCATCCACAGTCTCTGAAATCACTCATGCTTAATGTCAGCATTCAATCCAAAATTACCAGCTATGCCAGGAAATAAGACCAAATGACAAAAACTAAGAGAAAAAAATTGACAGTAGAAATAGGTGTTTATGGAATTCCCTGGTGGTCTAATGGTTAGGACTCTGTGCTTTCATTGCCAAGGGCACAGCCAAGAAAAACAATAAAGAAATAACAAGAAAAATAGGCCTATATGTAATACAGATATTGTGGTTAATATAAAAATAAAAATTTGAAATAAGATTATTAAGTTAAAGAAAGTAGATAAAGAATAGAGACTGTCACCATAAAATTAGCATCTGTGGAAGTATTACCAAATGGAAGTTCTAAAGCAGAAATAATTAAAAGTCAAAAGATGTGTTTAACTGCAGATTAGACACAGCAGAATAGAGAATTAGTGAGCTGAAAATAAATAAATAGAAAATACTAAATTAGAAGTGCAGAGAATAAAAACGAATGGAAAATAAAAGAGAGGGGCAATGGAGCCGAAGAAATATTTGAAGATAAACTGGCCAAAATCTTTCAAAACTAAAGAAAGATAACAAACTGCAAATTCACCAAGCCCTATAAACCTCAAACAAAATAAATACAAAGTATCATAGCAAAATGTAATGACACCTATAAAGAGAAAATCTAAGATAAATTCCCTTTAAAAGAGCAACAGTAAAGTGACAATTGACCTTTCAAAAGAAATGATGAAAGCTAGTGGATAAAGAATGAT
This sequence comes from Bos indicus, assembly GCF_029378745.1. Taxonomy (NCBI): domain Eukaryota; kingdom Metazoa; phylum Chordata; class Mammalia; order Artiodactyla; family Bovidae; genus Bos; species Bos indicus. The sequence goes on from NC_091781.1 coordinate 39,867,458, forward strand.
GTATGTATACACAACTGAAAGAAAATAACTGCCAAAGAAAAATTCTATGCCCAGTGAAAATATCCTTCAAAAATGCAGGTAAAATAAAGACATTTTCATTCAAATAAAAATGGAGAGAAATTGTTACTAGAAAACCCACACTAAAATAATCACTACAAGATGTTTTTCAGCGGAAAGTTAATGATCTTAGATGGAAATGCAAGAAGGAATGAAGAGCAACAGCAAAGATAAATACATCTAAATAAGTAAATACATATTTAAAAGTCTAAATAAATGTTGACTGTATAAAACAGTAAGGTCCAGTGGGTTTAAACTATGTGCAGAATTAAAATGCATGACAACCATAGCACAAAAGGTAGGAGAAGAGTATTGGTCATTGAAGTGCTGTAAGATTCTTGCATTATCTAGGAAGTGGTATAGTTATTAATTTAAGGTAGATTAAGAAGTCCTGGATATATGTTGCAATATCTAGGGTAAATACTAAATTTTAAAAAATGTATAACAATCTGATTAAAAACATAAAATGGAATGATAAAAATTACTCGCGTAATCAGAATGTATGCAAGAAAGCAGAAAAAAAGGAACACAAAAGAGATGGGACAAATGGAAAACAAATAGTAAGGCGGTAGGTTCAGGATGGGGAACACGTGTATACCTGTGGTGGATTCATGTTGATACATGGCAAAACCAATACAATATTGTAAAATTAAAAAATAAAATATTAAAAAAAATAAATGCAAATATTGAGTTGGCCAAAATGTTCATTTGGGTTTTCTGTACCACCTTACAGAAGAACCCAAATGAACGTTTTGGCCAACCGCGAGACATTTTTAAAAGCAAAGATTGTCAGATTGGATTTAAAAAATAACACCATATACTGCTTACAAGAGACATGCCTTAAATGTAAGAACTATACTACTGTTTTTCTCTTCCATCATCCAAACCAGGCTAACATACTGTGATTAGTCATTATGTCTCATTAGTCTCCCCTGGTCCATGCAGTTTTTCAGTCCTCTGTTTGTTTTTATAACTTTCACAGTTTTGAGAAGTATCTGTTGGTATTTTGTAGAAGGTCCCTGAATTTCAGTTTGATAGTTTCCTTATGATTGGATAGAGATTACGGGTCTTAGAAGGAATAATCTGACCTTTGTTAATACTTGCTTTATGACTCAGTGGATGGTTTAATAAATGTCCCATGTACACCTGAAAAAGAATGTGTATATTTTGCATTTATTTGGTGCATGGTATACAACACACACATACACACACAGGGAAATTTGTTAATTGTATTGCTCAAATATTTTATATCTCTGGTAAATTCTTTGAGAAAAATGTATTAAAATCTCTGATGATTACAGATTTGTCTATTTTTCCTTTTATTTATATCTTTTCATTTTTGTGTATTTGAGTCTATGACATTAGCTGTAACAAATTTGACATGGTTATATCCTCCTTTTGAATTGTCTCTTAATCATTATGAAATGATCCTTTTTATCTCTAGTAGTAGTTCTTGGATCAAACTTTGTCTACCACTGCTACAGGTAAACACCTTTCTTTTAGTTAGTGTTTGCATATCCTGTCACTCTCCATCTTTCTCATATCAGCTTTTCTGTAAATCTGAAGCTATCCTTACAGTCCCAAAACTTACTAAAAATAAAAAGAGGTAGACAACTTAGTACAAACATAAGCAAAAACTTGGAACTTAAAAAAAGCTAATATTGAAATATCCAATACAGACAAGAAAAGATGGTCAATGTAATCACTTATGAGAAAAATGCAAATTAAAACCTCAATGCAGTACCACTACACATCCTCCAACATAACTAAAATGGAAGGGACAGACAATAGCAAAATTGGCTGAGTGAATGGAACTCTCATATTCTGTCAGTGGGAGTATAAATTGTTAAGATCATCACTGTAAACTTTTTTTTGACAGTGTAAGCTAGGACTGCACATAAGCCAACTTACCACCCAGCAGTTTAAGTACACATGTGTGCTAAATAAACACGGACAGGAATGTTCAGTCATTTACTCATAGTAGCCCCAAACAGAAATGTCCGTAGATAACTTGTGACACGGATATACAATGAAACACTAGATATTGATGATAAAAATATTAACTACTGTTAGAAATAAAAATATGAATGAATTTCACAGACTTAATGTTGTAGAGGAAATGTACACTCTCTGGTTCCATTTATTTGAAGTTCCAAAGCAAATGAAATTGATCATTGGTGATGGAGGTCAGAATAGTGGTTACCTGTGGGGAAGGTACACGACGGACATGAGTTTGAGCAAGCTCTGGGAGTTGGTGATGGACAGGGAAGCCTGGCATGCTACAGTCCATGGGATCGCAAAGAGTTGGACACCACTGAGCAACTGAACTGAAGGAAGGTAGTGATTTAGAAGAGTAAGAGGGAGCTTTCTGAAGTGTTGGTTTTCTAAATCTCAGCCTCACTAGTGGTTACAGGAATGTGTTAACTTGGTTAGAATCCATTGAGCAGTGCCCTTAAGATTGGTGCATTTAATTGCATGAATATTGTCAATAAAAAGGTCAAAAACAAATTCCCCCAGAAACCTGAATTTCAATAAAAATTAAAACATATTTTTACCCTCTCTGCTGAATAATAAAAACTATAACAAAATGTTTTAGGCAAAAATTCTAAAAGATTTAGAAATGGAAAGTGCATCTGTTGTATTATTCAAAGATAATGGAAAGAAACAGTTGAGTGTCTATTCTTGTGTGCATATGTGTATCCTTTACAAATCAAACAATATATAGAATAATCTTGGTAGAAAATATCTGCACACTACTTTGATAACTAGTTAATCAATTTTCTGTGCTCTGGGATTTATTTTATTCATAGCATAATTGGATCCAGGGAGACCAGTTGCAATTATTGTACCAACTAAGGCCAAATTGGGCCATAGATTGTCCTGATGGTCTAATATTTTGAAATATGGAAAGAACTGTTTGAATGCCTAATAGTGATTTTACAAAATGCCAGCACCTCACAATCAAAGCAAGTTAGGATTGATACTCAAGGAAGATTTAACTAAGAGAAAATATGAAGGTGACTCAGATCCCTGAGAAGAGATTGAGAAATGTAGAGAGCATGACAACAGAGGTTTTAGAGCTTTGGGGCTTTGTCTTTTAAAACAGTAATTTAATATCAGCAAGATACAGTTCTTGAACATTTACTTTTTGTTGTGCAGTATGGGAAATTTCTTCCCTTCACTGTCTCTCTTTGTGTGTGTGTGTGTGTGTATCTCAAGACAGATACATATTGTACAATCTTTTAAAAAATTCTCACAACTATGGAAGATATTCTTGCTGTTCTCACATTTCACAGATGAAGAAACTGAGGTTTAGAGAGGTTAAGCTGCCTAACTAAGGACACTCTGTGCCTGACTGGGGAGCCATGGTTCATACTGATACAGTTGCCTCTGGAGCCCATGCTCTTATTTGCTCTTATTCATAGCAGTATTTCTGGAAGTGTGAATCATGTGCCACCTGCATCCCCATCCCGGGGGACACCTGTCAAGTATAGATTGTCAGATGCCAGCGCAGGCAGACTCCCTGAAATGTGAGGTGATGAGTTTCAGTTTTTCTTCAGGGCCCCGAGGTTGTGAACTACTGCTCTTTGCTCTAACATTTTATCCAAAACTGACCTACCACATTTGTACAAATATCAGGTAATAGAAAAGACTCATGCTCCTGCAGTGTATATATGCTGCTCTTGTCATACAGTTCTTCTCCCATTCACTAGTATTTCATCTGAGATTTTTAAGAATATAGTTCCTTTTCTAGTCAATTTCAAGCTGTTTATGTGTTGAATATACACAAAAGGAACATTGAGTTTGTTTAAATAAATGTTTATGGCTCCCAAGAAGAGTATATGCCTATTGATTCTTTCCACTACATTCTAAATGTTAAGTTGAAACAGTAAATTCATCAGAAGGAGTATTTTTCTGCCTACACAGTTTTCTATATCGGATGCCTTGAGAAAGGTGGAAATACCAAGGCATGTATTTTTTTCATTATAAAATACAAGACAAAAAATGATGTGGAAATGACCACGTATCATTTTACAGCTTACTTTTTCAGATTAAAAAAAATAATTTTAGCATGTTTCCTTCCCTCAAAGCATCACTTTCTTGGGGAAAAAAATGAAGAAAACATGGATAAATGGATAAACAGAGGTTGCTAAATGCTTAAACCTTGTGTTTCTTCTCAGTTTTTGGAAAGAAATGTCTAATATCATGTTCTGAAGAATTTTTTGTGGTACAAGAAGAGAAAAATAATAGTAAATAACTAAGACTCTTAATCATTAGGAATATGAGATGCAATTAGACCCGGGTTTGAAGACTCCTCTTCCATGCAGCATTGTGATCTGGGGTGAGTTCCTTATTGTGTGTTTCCTTATCTCCAGATGTGGTAGATAGTAGTACCTATTTCATGGCACCGAGGATTAAATGAAATAATGCATGCATGGTGTGCACAGTAGATGGCACGGTGCCTGGAACATAGCAGGCCTGCAGAAACATTAGCTGTTCTTGTAATTGTTAGCGTCTGTTTATTCCATGATACCTACCATTTATGTTTTAAAGAAAGTTTCTTTTTATAGAAACTGAATATTAAATATACTGTTACGAGTTTCATGAGTTAGGGAACAGATGAAATAAAAATAACGAGATCATTTGACAATGTTTCCAACCCTGTGTGAGTGTGAAGAGCTCCCTTGTGTCAGGTGTATGTTGCCTTAAACAAGTTCCTCATTGTTTTCTGGATTCTGTGCTATGGAGCTTTTTTCTTCTCTGGTTTCTTCTCGGAGGTAGAGTTGCAAGTTCCTTTTCTGTGAATTAGGAACTTCCTCACCACACAGAGAAAAAATTTGAGGAAAAAAAAAAGTTGTGGTGTTGAGCACATTGTTGATAGGCAGAGTTGTCAATCCAGTATGTTTCTGAAGGTCTTAGTTCCATTGCTAAGTGAAGAGTTACGATAGAAATATTTTTCTTTTTAAAATAGTTTACCCTTCTTATTCAAAGAATGTATGCTTAGTATAAAAAAATTAAAAGATGGAAAAGTAAAAATATAAAAACAAATACTGTCTAATCCTAAAGGAAATTACAGTTAATATTTTGGATTGCTGCATTAGAGATTTTTCCTTCTTATGGAGTGAGATATGTGTGTGTGTGTGTGTATTTAAATAAAATTGTATATGGAGTTTGTATCTCTCTAAGATAGTGTTATGATACTTCTCAGAAATGAATATTTTCCCAGCTTTAAAAATAAATTTTATTTTTATTTTTTTTTAATTTTATTTTATTTAACTTTACAATATTGTATGGGTTTTGCCATATATAAAAATGAATCTGCCACAGGTATACATGTGTTCCCCATCCTGAACCCCTCCCTCCTCCCTCCCCATACCATCCCTCTGGGTCGTCCCAATGCACCAGCCCCAAGCATCCAGTATCGTGCATCGAACCTGGACTGGCGACTCGTTTCATATATGATCTACATATTTCAATGTCATTCTCCCAAATCATCCCACCCTCTCCCTCTCCCACAGAGTCCAAAAGACTGTTCTATACACCAGTGTCTCTTTTGCTGTCTCGTATACAGGGTTATCGGAGAAGGCAATGGCACCCCACTCCAGTACTCTTGCCTGGAAAATCCCAGGGGCGGAGGAGCCTGATAGGCTGCTGTCCATGGGGTCGTGAAGAGTTGGACATGACTGAGCAACTTCACTCTCACGCTTCACTTTCATGCATTGGAGAAGGAAATGGCAACCCACTCCAGTGTTCTTGCCTGGAGAATCCTAGGGACGGGAAGCCTGGTGGGCTGCCATCTATGGGGTCGCACAGAGTCAGACATGACTGAAGTGATTTAGCAGCAGCATACAGGGTTATTGTTACCATCTTTCTAAATTCCATATATATGTGTTAGTATACTGTATTGGTGTTTTTCTTTCTGGCTTACTTCACTCTGTATAATAGGCTCCAGTTTCATCCACCTCATTAGAACTGATTCAAATGTGTTCTTTTTAATGGCTGAGTAATACTCCATTGTGTATATGTACCACAGCTTTCTTATCCATTCATCTGCTGATGGACATCCAGGTTGCTTCCATGTCCTGACTGTTATAAACAGTGCTGCGATGAACATTGGGGTACACGTGTCTCTTTCAATTCTGGTTTCCTCAGTGTGTATGCCCAGCAGTGGGATTGCTGGATCATAAGGCAGTTCTATTTCCAGTTTTTTAAGGAATCTCCACACTGTTCTCCATAGTGGCTGTACTAGTTTGCATTCTCACCAACAGTGTAAGAAGGTTCCCTTTTCTCCACACCCTCTCCAGCATTTATTGCTTGTAGACTTTTGGATCGCAGCCATTCTGACTGGTGTGAAATGGTACCTCATAGTGGTTTTGATTTGCATTTCTCTGATAATGAGTGATGTTGAGCATCGTTTCATGTGTTTGTTAGCCATCTGTATGTCTTCTTTGGAGAAATGTCTATTTAGTTCTTTGGCCCATTTTTTGATTGGGTCACTTATTTTTCTGGAATTGAGCTGTAGGAGTTGCTTGTATATTTTTGAGATTAGTTGTTTGTCTGTTGCTTCATTTGCTATTATTTTCTCCCATTCTGAAGGCTGTCTTTTCACCTTGCTTATAGTTTCCTTTGTTGTGCAGAAGCTTTTAAGTTTAATTAGGTCCCATTTATTTGTGCTTTTATTTCCAATATTCTGGGAGGTGGGTCATAGAGGATCCTGCTGTGATGTATGTCGGAGAGTGTTTTGCCTATGTTCTCCTCTAGGAGTTTTATAGTTTCTGGTCTTACATTTAGATCTTTAATCCATTTTGAGTTTATTTTTGAGTATGGTGTTAGAAAGTGCTCTAGTTTCATTCTTTTACAAGTGGTTGACCAGTTTTCCCAGCACCACTTGTTAAAGAGATTGTCTTTAATCCATTGTATATTCCTGCCTCCTTTGTCAAAGATAAGGTGTCCATATGTGCGTGGATTTATCTCCGGGCTTTTTATTTTGTTCCATTGATCTATATTTCTGTCTTTGTGCCAGTACCATACTGTCTTGATGACTGTGGCTTTGTAGTAGAGCCTGAAGCCAGGCAGGTTGATTCCTCCAGTAAAAATAAATTTTAAAAGGATTAGAAAACTCTAATGCTTAAGTGTGATTTTATTATATTTTGACTTAAATTTTGAAAACATTTTGTTCATTCATTTAATCATCAAATATTTATGATGTGCCAACTACGGTGAAGTACTAGATTGGAACTTTTTGTACCAGGGACTTTGGAAGTTTTTCACACACATAATTATTCTTTGAACGGTAATGTATTTGCATTTGGTCTGCTGAGATCCCTTAAATGACTTCCATAACTCCCTCTCAGTTCTCCCATCAGCATTTCCAATACCATCTCATAGCAGAGTATGTACTTCATATGTAGACTCAAAGTAGAGCTAGGCAGAAACAGCTATTGCAGTTTCCAATCTAAAAAGGTAATTTCCTCTTTCAGGTTTAAGATTAAAAAAATAATTGGGGCTCAGGAAAATGGTCTGTCCTACAAGAAAAAGGACTTTTTCCTTTGTGATATTTTCTTGTTGGGAGCAGACAGGCAAAGGGGGACCCAGTCCCAAACTTGTTTAGGTCAATCCATAAGACAGAATACCTAGGAAGTCCCACTACAAGAGATGAAGGGTAATATGGACTCTTTCAGTGATCTTTTTCGATTTTCTTGGCCTCATCTCTGCCTGTAAAACATGCCTATCATACTGTGACTTTTATGTTTGTGTAACAGGGATGGACATAACTTGTAATGTTTATTTGTTATCTCAGTATTATGTTTTCAGGGCTAAATTCAGAACAAAGAATGCCAACTCTCCTGATATTATACAAAAGTTAGGGAAATTGCCTCTTAGCCACTGATTTACTGTTTACTAATATTTTAAAATGGTTTTATATATTTTTATATATAATTACCCCTACCGTAGTTTATGCTAGGGCCAAACTACAGGGAGGGAACACAGCCCCACCAATCAGCAGAAAATTCGATTAAAGATTTACTTTAATGAGCATGGCCTTGCCCACCAGAGCAAGACCTGGTTTTCCCCACAACCAGTCCTTCCCATCGGGAAGTTTCTACAAGCTTCTGATGCTCATCCATCAGAGGGCAGGCAGAATAAAAACCTCAATCACAGAAAACTAACCAAACTGATCACATGGATCACAGTCTTGTCTAACTCAGTGAAACTGTGAGCCATGCCCTGTAGGGCCAGCCAAGACAGATGGGTCATAGTGGAGAGTTCTGACAAAATGTGGTCCACTGGAGAAGGGAATGGCAAACCACTTCAGCATTCTTGCCTTGAGAACCCCATGAACAGTATGAGAGGGTAAAGAGATATGACACTGAAAGATGAACTCTCCAGGTCGGTAGGTGCCCAATTTGCCGTTGGAGAAGAGCAAAGATATAGCTCCAGAAGGAATGAAGAGGCTGAGCCAAAGTGGAAACAACACCCAGTTGTGGATGTGTCTGGTGGTGAAAGTAAAGTCCAATGCTGTAAAGAACAAAATTGCATAGGAACCTGGAATGTTAGCTCCATGAATCAAGGTACATTGGAAGTGGTCAAACAGGAGATGGCAAGAGTGAACATTGACATTTTAGGAATCAGCTAACTAAGATAGATTGGAATGGGTGAATTTAATTCAGATGACCATTATATCTACTACTGTGGGCAAGAATCCCTTAGAAGAAATGGAGTAGCCCTCATAGTCAACAAGAGTCCCAAATGCAGTACTTGAATGCAACATCAAAAATGACAGAATGATCTCGGTTCATTTCCAAGGCAAACCATTCAATATCAAAGTAATCCAAGTCTATGCCCCAACCCCTAATGCTGAAGTGTGGAAATTGAACGGTTCTTTGAAGACCTACAAGACCTTCTAGAACTAACACCAAAAAAAGATGTTCTTTTCATCATCAGTTCAGTTCAGCTGCTCAGTCATGTCCAACTCTTTGCGACCCTATGAACCTCAGCATGCCAGGCCTCCCTGTCCATCACCAACTCCTGGAGTCCACCTAAACCCATGTCCATTGAGTCAGCCATCCAACCATCTCATCCTCTGTCATCCCCTTCTCCTCTCACCCTCAATCCTTCCCAGCATCAGGGTCTTTTCAAATGAGTCAGCTCTTTACATCAGGTGGCCAGAGTATTGGAGTTTCAGCTTCAACATCAGTCTTTCCAATGAACACCCAGGGCTGATCTCCTTCAGGATGGACTGGTTGGATCTCCTTGCAGTCCAAGAGACTGTCAAGAGTTTTCTCCAACACCACAGTTCAAAACCATCAGTTCTTCAGTGCTCAGCTTTCCTCACAGTCCAACTCTCACATCCATACATGACTACTGGAAAAACCACAGCCTTGACTAGATGGACCTTTGTTGACAAAGTGATGTCCTCTCATAGGGGACTGAAATGCAAAAGTAGGAAGTCAAGAGATACCTGGAGTAACAGGCAAGTTTTGTCTTGGAGTACAAAATGAAGCAGGACAAAGACTAAAAGAATTTTTCCAAGAGAACACACAGGTCATAGGAAACACCTTCTTTCAACAACACGAGAGACAACTCTACACATGGACATCACTAGATGGTCAATACTGAAATCACATTGATTATATTCTTTGCAGCTGGAGATGGAGAAGCTCTATAGTCAGGAAAAACAAGACCAGGAGTTGACTGTGGCTCAGATCATGAACTCCTTATTGCCAAATTCAGACTTCAATTGAAGAAAGTAGGGAAAACCAGTAGACCATTCTTATATGATCTAAATCAAATCCCTTAGGATTATACAGTGGAAGTGACAAATAGATTCAAAGGATTAGATCTGAAACACAGAGTGCCTGAAGAACTATGGGTTGAGGTTTGTAACATTTTATAGGAGGCAGTGATCAAAACCATCCCCAAGAAAAAAAATGCAAAGAGGCAAAATGGTTGTGTGAGGAGGCTTTACAAATAGCTGAGAAAAGAAGTGAAAGGCAAAGGAGAAAGGGAAAGGTATACCCGTCTGAATTCAGAGTTTCAAAGAATAGCAAGGAGAGATAAGAAAGCCTTCCTAAGTGAACAATGCAAAGAATAGAGGAAAACAAGAGAATGGGAAAGACTACAGATCTTTTAAATAAAATTAGAGATACCAAGGGAATTTTCATGGAAAGATGGACACAATAAAGGACAGAAACAGTATGGACCTAACAGAAGCAGATGATATTAAGAAAAGGTGAGAAGAATGCACAGAGAAACTATTCAGTAAAGTATAGTATTAATGATGCAGATAACCGTGATGGTGTGATCACTCACCTAGAGCCAGACATCCTGGGGTGTGAAGTCAAGTGAGCCTTAAGGAAGCATCACTACAAATAAAGCTAGTGAAGGTGATGGAATTCCAGCTGAGGTATTTCAGATCCTAAAAGATGATGCTGTGAAAATATTTCACTCAACATGCCAGCAAATTTGGAAAACTCAGCAGTGGCCACAGGACTAGAAAAGGTCAGTTTTCATTCCAGTCTCAAAGAAGGGCGATGCCAAAGAATGTTCAAACTGCCACACAATTGCACTCATTCACATGCTAACGCTAGCAAGGTAATGCTCAGAATCCTTCAAGCTGGGCTTCAGCAGTATGTGAACCGAGAAATTACAGGTGTATAAGCTGGATTTAGAAAAGGCAGAGGAATGAGAGATCAAATTGCCAAGATCCATTGGATCATAGAAAAAGCAAGAGAATTCCAGAAAAACATCTACTTCTGCTTCACTGACTACGCTAAAGCCTTTGACTCTGGATCACAACAAACTGGAAAATTCTTCAAGAGATGGGAATACTAGACCACGTTACCTGCCTCCTTTGAAACCTGTATGGAGCAACAGTAACTGAAGCAACGGTTAGAGCTGGACATGGAAACAACGGGCTGGTTCCAAATCAGAAAAGGAGTGTGTCAAGGCTGTATATTGTCACCCTGCTTATTTAACTTATATGCAGAGTACATCATGCAAAATGCTAGGCTGTATGAAGCTCAAGGTGTAATCAAGATTGCTGGGAGAAATACCAATAACCTCAGACATGCAGATGACACCACCCTTATGACAGCAAGTGAAGAGGAACTAAAGAGCCTCTTGTTGAAGGTGAAAGAGGAGAGTGAAAAAGCTGGCTTAAAACTTAACATTCAAAGAGTGAAGATCATGGCATCTGGTCCAGAATAGAATGGGGAAACAATGGAAACAGTGACAGACTTTATTTTCTTGTGCTCCAAAATCACTGTGGACAGTGACAGCAGCCATGAAATTAAAAGACACTTGCTCCTTGGAAGAAAAGCTGTGACCAACCTAGACAGCATATTATAAAAAAGAGATATCACTTTGCCTCCTGAGGTCCATATAATCAAAGCTGTGGTTTTTCTAGTAGTCATGTATGGATGTGAGAGTTGGACCGTAAAGAAGGCTGAGCACTGAGGAATTGATGTTTTCGAACTGTAGTGTTGGAGAAGACTCTTGAGAGTCCCTTGGACTGCAGAGAGATCAAACCAGTCAATCCTAAAGGAAATCAGTCCTGAATATTCATTGGAAGGACTGATACTGAAGCTGACGCTCCAAAACTTTGGCTATCTGATGTGAAGAGCCAACTCACCGGAAAAGGCCCTGTTGCTGGGAAAGATTGAAGGCAGGAGGAGAAGGGGATGACAGAGGATGAGATGTTCAGAAGACATCATCTACTCAAGAGACATGAGTTTGAGCAAGCTCCAGAGATGGTGAAGGATAGGGAAGCCCGGTGTGCTGCAGTCCATGGGGTTGTAAAGAGTTGGACACGACTAAGTGACTGAACAACAACAATCAGAGTAATATGCACACATTTTGAAACAAATTCAAATATCAAAGACTGAACATGAAATGCAATTGTCCCCTCCTCTATTCTTCCTCACTACTCTTTTAGCCATTTCTGTTTTTAGGTGGTTACTTCAATATATCTAAATATGAAAGTGAAGTGAAAGTCTCTCAGTTGTATCTGATTCTTTGGGACCCTATGTCCTATATAGTCCACGGAATTCTCCAAGCCAGAATACTGGAGTGGGTAGCCTTTCCCTTCTCCAGGGGATCCTCCCAGCCCAGGGATTGAACCTAGGTCTCCCGCATTGCAAGCAGATTCTTTACCCCTGAGCCACAAGTGTTCTCCAAGCCAGAACACTGGAGTGGGTGGCCTATCCCTTTTGCAGTGGATCTTCCTGACCTGGGAATGGAGCTGGTGTCTCTTTCATTGCAGGCAGAGTCTTTACCAATTGAGCTATCAGGGAAGCCATATCTAAATATAACAACATTCATTTCCTACAACTGTTTAATTTATCCATTTTGGATTGTTGACTGAAGATTCAGCAGACCACCAGAAATATCTGTTGGTCAAGCAAAATAACTTATTAGAATTACTGTAGTAGGGAGAACACTGTCATAGAATCTTACCAGTTTCTTAGAAAGGTAAGGTCAGAGAAGACTATTTTATAGAGCTCTGGATGATTTTAAGGCAAGACTTGCAAGGTGGAAACTGATTGGAATTGGGCTGAGTTTTGTGGGATACTTATTTTGGGTTGGTGGGCACAAGATGAGGTTTTAAAGCAAATGTTGATGAGCACGATGTTTGACTTAGTAAGTTACTCAAGTCTTATTTTTCAGGAGCAGGTATTTGGAGCAAATGACTTAAGTTATTTATAGTTTGGTTCTAATATTGTCTAGCACAGAAGCAGAAATCAGGTTTGGTCTGAGTGCTAAGGACAGTGTTGAGTAACTTCTTGGTGTGATTCATGAAGATTGAAATAGGTTATTCATAGTGGTTTTGATTTGCATTTCTCTGATAATGAGTGATGTTGAGCATCTTTTCATGTGTTTGTTAGCCATCTGTATGTCGTCTTTGGAGAAATGTCTGTTTAGTTCTTTGGCCCATTTTTTGATTGGGTCATTTATTTTTCTGGAATTGAGCTGTAGGAGTTGCTTGTATATTTTTGAGATTAGTTGTTTGTTGCTTCATTTGCTATTATTTTCTCCCATTCTGAAGGCTGTCTTTTCACCTTGCTTATAGTTTCCTTTGTTGTGCAGAAGCTTTTAAGTTTAATTAGGTCCCATTTGTTTATTTGTGCTTTTATTTCCAATATTCTGGGAGGTGGGTCATAGAGGATCCTGCTGTGATGTATGTCGGAGAGTGTTTTGCCTGTGTTCTCCTCTAGGAGTTTTATAGTTTCTGGTCTTACGTTTAGATCTTTAATCCATTTTGAGTTTATTTTTGAGTATGGTGTTAGAAAGTGCTCTAGTTTCATTCTTTTACAAGTGATTGACGAGTTTTCCCAGCACCACTTGTTAAAGAGATTGTCTTTAATTCATTGTATATTCTTGCCTCCTTTGTCAAAGATAAGGTGTCCATAACCCTAACCCTAACCACTATGAGGTACCATCTCACGCCAGTCAGAATGGCTGCGATCCAAAAGTCTACAAGCAATAAATGCTGGAGAGGGTGTGGAGAAAAGGGAACCCTCTTACACTGTTGGTGGGAATGCAAACTAGTACAGCCACTATGGAGAACAGTGTGGAGATTCCTTAAAAAACTGGAAATAGAACTGCCTTATGATCCAGCAATCCCACTGCTGGGCATACACACTGAGGAAACCAGAATTGAAAGAGACATGTGTACCCCAATATTCATCGCAGCACTGTTTATAATAGCCAGGACATGGAAGCAACCTGGATGTCCATCAGCAGATGAATGGATAAGAAAGCTGTGGTACATATACACAATGGAGTATTACTCAGCCATTAAAAAGAACACATTTGAATCAGTTCTAATGAGGTGGATGAAACTGGAGCCTATTATACAGAGTGAAGTAAGCCAGAAAGAAAAACACCAATACAGTATACTAACACATATATATGGAATTTAGAAAGATGGTAACAATAACCCTGTATACGAGACAGCAAAAGAGACACTGATGTATAGAACAGTCTTTTGGACTCTGTGGGAGAGGGAGAGGGTGGGATGATTTGGGAGAATGGCATTGAAATATGTATAATATCATATATGAAACGAGTCACCAGTCCAGGTTCGATGCATGATACTGGATGCTTGGGGCTGGTGCACTAGGACGACCCAGAGGGATGGTATGGGGAGGGAGGAGGGAGGAGGGTTCAAGATGGGAAACACATGTATACCTGTGGCAGATTCATTTTGATATATGGCAAAACCAATACAATATTGTAAGGTTAAATAAAATAAAAAAGAAATAGGTTATTCACATCACCTCCTTACCTCATCTCTCAAAGCTAATTCCTCCAGTGACCTACTTGACTCCCTCATGTAAGAAACTTAACCCTAACCTTTTGTTCAGTCACAAGGTAACACTTCTTTATTATTCCTCTTCATGACCCCCAAACTTTGTAGTGTGCATTTGTTCTGTGATCCTTCATTATAAGGAAACATATTTCTGTAGTTTGCCCAACTAAACTGGGTCTAACTCAGACCTCAGCAATCTTGTTGGCATGATGTCTAATCAGCATTGTTTTCAGCCCTCTTCTTGAAAATGGTCCCAGGCACTTGAGTGTCCAGAAAAACCAGTTAGTAGTGACTGTTCTACTTCTCCCTAACCTGGGTTCATTTGAGAGAGGGTAGCTCTGAAGATACACCTCATTCCCTTTTGCCATGCCAGACTTAGCTACTGGAGCTTCATGCCATCTTTCAATACCATTAAGTTTGATGCTCAGTCTTGTATACTCACCCCATCAAAGCTTTTGCTTACCCATGGGTTTGTGTGGATATGGGGCATCTTTATCTTTAATGAGCCCTTCCATTTCCTTGATTTTAGGAGGATCCAGCTATCTAAGGGATCAGGCTACTTTCCTTCCCTTCAGTTTTTGAAAACCTATGTCTGGGCCACAGTGAGGTTCTCACATTCCAGTATGTGTACTAGTTATAATCATAGGCTCTGCCCAGGCTGAAATAACTGTTTCCAGAGATATTTTGCCTTGGACCTTCCTAAGCCTCAGTTTCCTAGCTAGTGGAAATGATAATAAATCCTACTGCATAAGGTTGTGGTGAGGATGACTTAATTTGTCTTAAAGATTACTTTCCATTGTGCCTGGCACTTAGTAAATATCAGCTATTATTATAAGCATCATTATATTGCTGTGTGATATGAAGGTTTTTAAAAACAGATTTCAGCTCTGAGTTCTCCAAAATACAAAGTCTTGCCTCCACTCCAGGGAGGATAGGAGAAAAATACCAAGGTGGTTTACAGGTGATTTCTGAACCTGTGTACCTTGTCACATTAGAAGTATTGGTTTTAAGATAGTGCAGAGGTCCCCAAGACCAAGAATTTGCAAACTAGGCTTCTAGGGCCCTTGCTTGATTTTATAAATAAAATTTTATTGGAGCACAGCCATGCCCATTTGTTTAAGTTGTGTTGTAGTAAAAAGCAGCCACAGACTAGATGTGTGTCCCTCAAGATTAAAATGTGGTGGGGGGGGGGAGCTAAGATGGTGGAGGAATAGGATGGGGAGAACACTTTCTCCCCCACAAATTCATCAAAAGAACATTTAAACACCAAGTAAATTCCACAAAACAACTTCTGAATGCCGGCAGAGGACATCAGGCACCCAGAAAAGCAACCCATTGTCTTCGAAAGGAGATGTTTTATCAGTGGTGCTGTATAGAAGGAGAAGTTTTGAGACTACTGTAAAAATAAGACCGATAACTGGAAGCATGAGTCCAAACCCTGACTCCAGGGAACATTAATTGACAGGAGCTCATCAAATGCCTCCATACCTACACTGAAACCAAGCACCACACAAGGGCCAACAAGTTCCAGGGCAAGACATACCAAGCAAATTGTCCAGCAACACAGGAACACAGCCCTGAGCTCCAATATACAGGCTTCCCAAAGTCACCCCAAAACCATAGACATCTCATAACTCATTACTGGACACTTCATTGCACTCCAGAGAGAAGAAATCCAGCTCCACCCACCAGAACACTGACACAAGCTTCCGTAACCAAGAAACCTTGACAAGCTACCTGTACAAACCCACACACAGCGAGGAAACGCCACAATAAAGAGAACTCCACAAACTGTCAGAATACAGAAAAGACACCCCAAACTCAGCAATTTAAACAAGATGAAGAGACAGAGGAATACCCAGCAGATAAAGGAACAGGATAAATGCCCACCAAATCAAACAAAAGAGGAAGAGATAGGGAATCTACCTGATAAAGAATTCCAAATAATGATAGTGAAATTGATCCAAAATCTTGAAATCGAAATGGAATCACAGATAAATAGCCTGGAGACAAGGATTGAGAAGATGCAAGAAAGGTTTAACAGGGACCTAGAAGAAATAAAAAAGAGTCAATATATAATGAATAATGCAATAAATGAAATAAAAAACACTTTGGAGGCAACAAATAGTAGAATAACAGAGGCAGAAGATAGGATTAGTGAAATAGAAGATAGAATGGTAGAGATAAATGAATCAGAGAGGAAAAAAAAAAACGAATTAAAAGAAATGACAATCTCAGAGACCTCCAGGACAATATTAAACGCTACAACATTCGAATCATAGGGGTCCCAGAAAAAGAAGACAAAAAGAAAGACCATGAGAAAATACTTGAGGAGATAATGGTTGAAAACTTCCCTAAAATGGGGAAGGAAATAATCACTCAAGTCCAAGAAACCCAGAGAGTCCCAAACAGGATAAACCCAAGGCGAAACACTCCAAGACACATATTAATCAAATTAACAAAGATCAAACACAAAGAACAAATATTAAAAGCAGCAAGGGAAAAACAACAAATAACACACAAGGGAATTCCCATAAGGATAACAGCTGATCTTTGAATAGAAACTCTCCAAGCCAGGAGGGAATGGCAAGACATACTTAAAGTGATGAAAGAAAATAACCTCCAGCCCAGATTATTGTACCCAGCAAGGATCTCATTCAAATATGAAGGAGAAATCAAAAGCTTTACAGACAAGCAAAAGCTGAGAGAATTCAGCACCACCAAACCAGCTCTCCAACAAATACTAAAGGATATTCTCTAGACAGGAAACACAAAAAGGGTGTATAAATTCAAACCCAAAACAATAAAGTAAATGGCAACGGGATCATACTTATCAATAATTACCTTAAATGTAAATGGGTTGAATGCCCCAACCAAAAGACAAAGACTGGCTGAATGGATACAAAAACAAGACCCCTACATATGTTGTCTACAAGAGACCCACCTCAAAACAGGGGACACATACAGACTGAAAGTGAAGGGCTGGAAAAAGATTTTCCATGCAAATAGGGACCAAAAGAAAGCAGGAGTAGCAATACTCATATCAGATAAAATAGACTTTAAAACAAAGGCTGTGAAAAGAGACAAAGACGGTCACTACATAATGATCAAAGGATCAATCCAAGAAGAAGATATAATTATAAATATATATGCACCCAACATAGGAACACCGCAATATGTAAGACAAATACTAATAAGTATGAAAGGAGAAATTAACAATAACACAATAATAGTGAGAGACTTTAATATCCCGCTCACACCTATGGATAGATCTACTAAACAGAAAATTAACAAGGAAACACAAACTTCAAATGATACAATAGACCAGTTAGACCTAATTGATATCTATAGAACATTTCATCCCAAAACAATGAATTTCACCTTTTTCTCAAGCGCACACGGAACCTTCTCCAGGATAGATCACATCCTGGGCCATAAAGCTAGCCTTGGTAAATTCAGAAAAATTGAAATCATTCCAAGCATCTTTTCTGACCACAATGCAGTAAGATTAGATCTCAATTACAGGAGAAAAACTATTAAAAATTCCAACATATGGAGGCTGAACAACACGCAGCTGAATAACCAACAAATCACAGAAGAAATCAAAAAAGAAATCAAAATTTGCATAGAAATGAATGAAAATAAAAACACAACAACCCAAAACCTGTGGGACACTGTAAAAGCAGTCCTAAGGGGAAAGTTCATAGCAATACAGGCATACCTCAAGAAACAAGAAAAAAGTCAAATAAATAATCTAACTCTACACCTAAAGCAACTAGAAAAGGAAGAAATGAAGAACCCCAGGGTTAGTAGAAGGAAAGAAATCTTAAAAATTAGGGCAGAAATAAATGCAAAAGAAAAGAGACCATAGCAAAAATCAACAAAGCCAAAAGCTGGTTCTTTGAAAGGATAAATAAAATTGACAAACCATTAGCCAGACTCATCAAGAAACAAAGGGAGAAAAATCAAATCAATAAAATTAGAAATGAAAATGGAGAGATCACAACAGACAGCACAGAAATACAAAGGATCATAAGAGACTACTATCAGCAATTATATGGCAATAAAATGGACAACGTGGAAGAAATGGACAAATTCTTAGAAAAGTACAACTTTCCAAAACTGGACCAGGAAGAAATAGAAAATCTTAACAGACCCATCACAAGCACGGAGATTGAAACTGTAATCAGAAATCTTCCAGCAAACAAAAGCCCAGGTCCAGATGGCTTCACACCTGAATTCTACCAAAAATTTAGAGAAGAGCTAACACCTATCCTGCTCAAACTCTTCCAGAAAATTGCAGAGGAATGTAAACTTCCAAACTCATTCTATGAGGCCATCATCACCCTAATACCAAAACCTGACAAAGATCCCACAAAAAAAGAAAACTACAGGCCTATATCACTGATGAACATAGATGCAAAAATCCTTAACAAAATTCTAGCAATCAGAATCCAACAACACATTAAAAAGGTCATACACCATGACCAAGTGGGCTTTATCCCAGGGATGCAAGGATTCTTCAATATCCGCAAATCAATCAATATAGTACACCACATTAACAAATTGAAAAATAAAAACCATATGATTATCTCAATAGATGCAGAGAAAGCCTTTGACAAAATTCAACATCCATTTATGATAAAAACTCTCCAGAAAGCAGGAATAGAAGGAACATACCTCAACATAAAAAAAGCTATATATGACAGACCCACAGCAAACATTATCCTCAATGGTGAAAAATTGAAAGCATTTCCTCTAAAGTCAGGAATAAGACAAGGGTGCCCACTTTCACCATTACTATTCAACATAGTTTTGGAAGTTTTGGCCACAGCAATCAGAGCAGAAAAAGAAATAAAAGGAATCCAAAATGGAAAAGAAGAAGTAAAACTCTCACTGTTTGCAGATGACATGATCCTCTACATAGAAAACCCTAAAGACTCCACCAGAAAATTACTAGAACTAATCAATGAATATAGTAAAGTTGCAGGATATAAAATCAACACACAGAAATCCCTTGCATTCCTATACACTAATAATGAGAAAATAGAGAAATTAAGGAAACAATTGCATTCACCATTGCAACGAAAAGAATAAAATACTTAGGAATATATCTACCTAAAGAAACTAAAGACCTATATATAGAAAACTATAAAACACTGGTGAAAGAAATCAAAGAGGACACTAATAGATGGAGAAATATACCATGTTCATGGGTTGGAAGAATCAATATAGTGAAAATGAGTATACTACCCAAAGCAATTTATAGATTGAATGCAATCCCTATCAAGCTACCAATGGTATTCTTCACAGAGCTAGAACAAATAATTTCACAATTGGTATGGAAATACAAAAAAACCTCGAATAGCCAAAGCGATCTTGAGAAAGAAGAATGGAACTGGAGGAATCAACCTGCCTGACTTCAGGCTCTACTACAAAGCCACAGTCATCAAGACAGTATGGTACTGGCACAAAGACAGAAATATAGATCAGTGGAACAAAATAGAAAGCCCAGAGATAAATCCACACACACATGGACACCTTATCTTTGACAAAGGAGGCAAGAATATACAATGGATTAAAGACAGTCTCTTTAACGGCGCTGGGAAAACTGCTCAACCACTTGTAAAAGAATGAAACTAGAGCACTTTCTAACACCATACTCAAAAATAAACTCAAAATGGATTAAAGATCTAAACGTAAGACCAGAAACTATAAAACTCCTAGAGGAGAACATAGGCAAAACACTCTCTGACATACATCACAGCAGGATCCTCTATGACCCACCTCCCAGAATATTGGAAATAAAAGCACAAATAAACAAATGGGACCTAATTAAAAGCTTCTGCACAACAAAGGAAACTATAAGCAAGGTGAAAAGACAGCCTTCAGAATGGGAGAAAATAATAGCAAATGAAGCAACAGACAAACAACTAATCTCAAAAATATACAAGCAACTCCTACAGCTCAACTCCAGAAAAACAAATGACCCAATCAAAAAATGGGCCAAAGAACTAAATAGACATTTCTCCAAAGAAGACATACAGATGGCTAACAAACACATGAAATGATGGTCAACATCACTCATTATCAGAGAAATGCAAATCAAAACCACTATGAGGTACCATCTCACGCCAGTCAGAATGGCTGCGATCCAAAAGTCTACAAGCAATAAATGCTGGAGAGGGTGTGGAGAAAAGGGAACCCTCTTACACTGTTGGTGGGAATGCAAACTAGTACAGCCACTATGGAGAACAGTGTGGAGATTCCTTAAAAAACTGGAAATAGAACTGCCTTATGATCCAGCAATCCCACTGCTGGGCATACACACTGAGGAAACCAGAATTGAAAGAGACATGTGTACCCCAATATTCATTGCAGCACTGTTTATAATAGCCAGGACATGGAAGCAACCTAGATGTCCATCAGCAGATGAATGGATAAGAAAGCTGTGGTACATATACACAATGGAGTATTACTCAGCCATTAAAAAGAACACATTTGAATCAGTTCTAATGAGGTGGATGAAACTGGAGCCTATTATACAGAGTGAAGTAAGCCAGAAAGAAAAACACCAATACAGTATACTAACACATATATATGGAATTTAGAAAGATGGTAACAATAACCCTGTATACGAGACAGCAAAAGAGACACTGATGTATAGAACAGTCTTTTGGACTCTGTGGGAGAGGGAGAGGGTGGGATGATTTGGGAGAATGGCATTGAAATATGTATAATAT
The DNA here is from genome assembly GCF_029378745.1 of Bos indicus. Lineage (NCBI taxonomy): Eukaryota > Metazoa > Chordata > Mammalia > Artiodactyla > Bovidae > Bos > Bos indicus. Next base: position 39,888,572 of record NC_091781.1, read on the forward strand.
CATATATGAAACGAGTCGCCAGTCCAGGTTCGATGCACAATACTGGATGCTTGGGGCTGGTGCACTAGGACGACCCAGAGGGATGGTATGGGGAGGGAGGAGGGAGGAGAGTTCAGGATGGGGAACACATATATACCTGTGGCAGATTCATTTTGATATATGGCAAAACCAATACAATATTGTAAAGTTAAATAAAATAAAATAAAATAAAAAAAACACAAACCTCTTGGGAGCAAGGAAGAGATCTAATTCATCTTAATTTCCACTTCTTAAAAGTACTTATCACATAGGAAGGTTGGATAAAGGCTTTTGGAGGGGATGCATACATCAATAAATAAAAGCATGTCCTTGGTGAAAAAAAGATTAAAATGTGTGATGTCTGTCCTTTTAAGAAAAAAGGTTTCCGGTTTCTACCCTAGATCAGTTAGATTTTCTTTGGATTTAAGGTAAAGAACATTGAGATCTTGACTCATGGGCCTGGGTGAGTAGTGTGAGGTTCAAGTGAACTAATCTACTTGGTGATGCTCAGCCTTCCAATGAGAGGAGGACATTACCAGTCCTTCACATTCTCTGAGAAACAAAGAGAAGTTTATTGAGTGTCCAGTAACTCTTTGACTGCCTTGCCCATGTGCTGTAGTGGACATCCCCAAAGTTTCTGATGGTTATCCACTGTTAGACACAAGCAAGAGAAGAACCAAATTTTAAATGGATCCCACATAATGACAAATATCCAGGCACCAAGATTGTTTTTTCTTTTCTCTCGTAAGAAAGTTGAGTAAACAGTTGAATGTATGGCATCTAAGGAAGAGAATGACCTTTGAGGATGCAAGACTGAAATCTTGCAAGTGTGGGAGGTGAGGGCTGGGAGAAAGTCACAGTCTCTGTGCTAGGCACAGTTCTAGACACTAGGGACAGGGGTGAGCAAGACCAGAGTTTCCTGCCCACAAAGTCCCAGTCTCATACTTTGTACATAGTGGGCAACCATAAACAAATGATGATCAAATGAATACATAAATAAGCAGGTATTTAAATGGACCATGTTCCTCAGATAACTTGGTGGTATAATTTTGGGCTTTTTTAAAACAACTTTTTGAGATATATTCACATATCATACAACTCATCCATTTAAAATGTACAATTCAGTGGTTTTTAGTGTATTCACAGTTGTGTAACCATCACAACAACCAATTTTAGAAAATTTTCATCACACCAAAACAAAACCTGTTTCTATTAGCAGCCACTCCCCATTTCCTCCCAACCACCTCAGCAATAGACAGTCTCTAATGTAATATCTGTCCTTAGAGCTTTGCCTATTTCAGGAATCATACAATATATGGTATCTTCTGACGGCATTCACTTAACGTAATGTTTTCAAGGCTCATCATGTCACAGCACATACAGCTATGTCACTCCTTTTTATTGGCATATATTTCATTGTCCATTCTTCAGTTAATGGACATATGGATTGTTTCCACCTTTCGACTGTTAAGAATAATGTTCCTGTGAACGTTCATGTACAAATTTTTGTGTGTCCATGTATTTTTACTTCTCTTGGCTTCCTTGGAGTAGAATTTCTGCATCACATGATAACTCCATGTTTAACTTGTTGAGGAAGTGCCAAATATTTTCCATGGTGGTTGCATTATTTTATATTCACACCGGAAATGTCTGAGGGTTCCAACATTATCTTTCTTCTGTCCTTTGTTTATAGCCATTCTAGTGGGTATGAGATGGTAGCTCATTGTGGCTTTGATTTGTATTTCCCTAATAAATAATAATAGTCAAGGCTATGGTTTTTCTAGTGGTCATGTATGGATGTGAGAGTTGGACTGTGAAGAAAGCTGAGCACCGAAGAATTGATGCTTTTGAACTGTGGTGTTGGAGAAGACTCTTGAGAGCCCCTTGGACTGCAAGGAGATCCAACCAGTCCATTCTGAAGGAGATCAGCCCTGGGATTTCTTTGGAAGGAATGATGCTAAAGCTGAAACTCCAGTACTTTGGCCACCTTATGCAAAGAGTTGACTCATTGGAGAAGACTGATGCTGGGAGGGATTGGGGGCAGGAGGAGAAGGGGATGACAGAGGATGAGATGGCTGGATGGCATCACTGACTCGATGGACATGAGTCTGAGTGAACTCCGGGAGTTGGTGATGGACAGGGAGGCCCGGTGTGCTGCGATTCATGGGGTCACAAAGAGTCGGACACGACTGAGCGACTGAACTGAACTGAACTGAAATGAATGAATATGATATTGGGAATTTTTCCAAATGCTTATTGGCCATTCGTATACTTTCTTGGGAGAAATGTCTCTTCAAAATATTTGCCCATTTCTAAATTGGGTTACTTTTCAATTATTGATTTGTAAGTGCTCTTTATATATTCTGAACACAAGTCCTTTATCAGATATATGATTTGCAAGTATTTTTTTCTCAGTCCATGTTTTTTCATTTTCTTGATGGTGTCCTTTGAAGTACAAATGGTCTTAATTTTTGATGAAGTCTAATTTATCTGTTTTTTTCTTCTGTTGTTTGTGCTTTTGATGTAATATCTCAGAGGGCTTTGCCTAACACAGTCATAAAGATTTACTTCTATATTTTCTTCTAAAGTTTCATAGTATACCTCTTACATTTAGTTCTGTGATCCGTTTTGAGTCAGATTTTCTAGACTGTGGGGATTAAACCTCTTTACCTTGTGACTATCCCCAAACCATTTGTTGAGAAGACAAGTATATCCCCCATTGAATTGTCTTGGTAGTCTTGTGAAAAATCAACTGACATAAATCAATTGAGGTTACACTTGTGGATTTTTAAGTCTATTTTATTGATTTATATATCTCCAACTGTTACCAGTATCTTGATTACTACAGCTATATAGTTAGTTTGGAAATTGAGAATTGAGTCTTCCAAGTTTGCTCTTCTTTTTTCAAAGGTGGTTTAGCTATTCTGAGTTCCTTTCATTTCCATGTGAAATGTAGGACCAAGTTGTCAATATTTGCAATAAAAGCCAGCTGAGATTTTGATATGGATAGCATTGAATCTGTTCAAGTTAGACAGTATTATTATCTTAACAGTATTTACTTTACTAATTCTTGAATATAGAATGTCTTTTCCATTTATTTAGGTCTTCTTTAATTTCTTTGAAAAATGTTTCCTAAAGAGTATACACTTGATATTTATTAATTTTATGTCTAAGTATTTTATCTTTCATGCTACTATGAATATAATTGCTTTCTTAATTTTGGCTTTGTATTTTTCATTGCTAATGTCTCAAAATATCATTGATTTTTACACATTGATCTTGTATCCTGCGACCTTGCTGAACTTGATCATGAGTTCTAATGGTGTTTAAATCCAATTACCACTCAGAAGTCCAAGGTGGGAACCAAGGTCTAGGTTCCATCCTGTCTTGCCCAGCATATCTGTGCTATTACACAGTCCAGCAGGCTTTTAACATCCAGGCTGGAGGGCAAGTCCCGGATATTGGGCCTAGTACTTTGGGTGAGATGCTGCTTGATTTATAATTTCTAAATATTTCAACATGCCATGTATTCTCCATTTATGCTCCTTCCCTGGGTCCTGCAGATAACAGAGGTGGGCTTATTTTCTGCCTGTAACCGTACTGTCTCACTACCCTCACCACTGCATACTTGCTTGTAGTCCTAATGCATAATGTTCTGTTATTTAGATACTCCTTTAAGACTCGTCTTTATCAGGGAAAGATTGTGAAAAGATGCTGGATGACTGACTACTTGTCAGGCCTGGTGTAAAGTAAATGTGATTATACTAAGAACATGTCTTTTGGGAGGGGAGGGGTTTGCAGGGAATCGTGATCACAGTAGCTATAATGCTTCTCCCTCTATAAATGGAAGAAATAAAAGATAAACTTTGTTTCTTAACATCTTAATTCAGTAGGAAACTAGGCTTTCCTCCAAAATGATTTTTTTTCCTATCCATTTTATTTTCCTCTTTTTATTATTTTTATGATGTATTAAATTGAACCATTTACTTGCAGTATGCTAGTTAAGACAATTTCCTTAGCATTTGCTGAATGATTTGGCAAGCTAGACATCCTAGAGCTAAATTGTAAAATCCCATTAAAACCTAGTCATATAAAAATAAAAGATGCTGCCTGGTGCACTCCATGACATGCTATGGTGAGGTCTCATCACATTACAATAACAAATGCCAAAAAGAAGTGACTACTGTGTAATAGAATATGATGAAGAGAGAAGAGTTTATTAGTGATGCAGCCAACTGCATTTAATTAAATTCCATGTCCAAATTAGTTCTCTGATTGGCATGTTAAAAGAAAACATGTTTACTATGATAATTCAAGTAGCACAGTTGTTGTTTTAGCAGACAGGCCTGTTAGCCTCTTTTCTTTTTTTTTTTTTGGTCTTCAAGTTTCTTGTCATCCTATGGATGAAGTAGATATTACTGAAGTCTCTCATCTCTCAGGTGAAGAGACAAGTGCATATGGGAAAATAGCTTGCCCAAGTCCCCTGCTAGAAAGGCGCAGAGCTGGAATATTAACTTAGGTCACAAAGATTCCAGAGTTTGTGCTCCTTCATCTGTGCCAAGGGTTTGCCACTATGGCCTACAGGCCAAATATGGCCAGCTGTCTGTTTTTGTATAGTCCAGGAGCAATGAATGGTTATTATAGTTTTTAATGGTTAAAAAAATTGAAGAACAATATGATGTGAAAAATTTCTGAAATTCAGATTTCAGTGTCTACATATAATGTTTTATTGGAACCTGGGCATGTTTGTTCACTTACCTGTTGTCTACAGATATCTTCACACTAGAGTAGTAGTGTTGATTAGCTGCAACAGAAATATACGGCTGGCAAAGCCTCAAATACTTACTCTATGGCTGTTTTATAGAAAAAGTTTGCTAGCACTTCCCTGGTGGTCCAGTGGCTAAGACTCCACCCTCCCAATGCAGGGGGCCCAGGTTTGATCCCTGGTCAGAGAACTTGAGCCCACATGCCACAACAAAGATTGAAGATCCCACAGTGAAACCAAACAAATAAGTAAACATTAGGAAAAAAAAAAAGAAAAGAAAAATTTGCTTGCAACTCCCTCACATATGAAATTAGAAATTCACTTGGAGGCTGGGGTCCAGGGATTTGTGTGATTTTAATAAATTCCTAATATAATTTTGAATACTTCCCAAAGCAGTTCTTATTACTGCTTTATTCAGTACATCATTGTTGTTTGTCTATTTCCTCCCCTTTCTTGTCAATTCTTGAGAGCTAGGACAATGCTGAAAATAATGAAGATATGATGGTGGAGTTCTTGTATTAAATCATTAGGCATATATTTCTGAGTTTCTACTGTATATCAGGTAGTCCCTGGGGATAAAACAGAATATCTATAGTCTGGGCAGATAAGCAAAAGGCCTGTGATAAAGCTACATTATAAGAGACCCACATTAATGAAGTAAAATAATTTATATTTTATTTCTATTCATAATGGCAACTATTTCTATTCATTTCATTTCTATTCATAATGACAACTCAAAGACCCTTCCAGTTTCAAAGGTTATATTACTATGGTTTCATTTTAGTCTTAGATGTATCTTATAGAATTTTAGGGGTTATACATTGGCAATGCATAAGTAAGCTGTAATGTGTACATATTATTGGAATTTGGGGGCCAGACAAGAGGGTGTCAACTATATTTAGAATGGAATGGTGAATTGGTGTGAATCCTTAGGACTCTTTTGTGCAGCTGTTGTCTGGCTATTAGAAAGAAAACAGATGGATGTCATTATGCCATAGATGGAACTAGATAGGGAGAACCCATTTTAACTTCAATAGGAAGGAGGCTGAAGAGCAATGTTAACACTTAGTATCATTGTGATATGTACAGTGTTTTAATGAATAAACTTAATGGATTTTAAAGTAGCTTTTAAACTTTGATTTAATTATAATTTTCCAGGAACTGTTTAAAACTCCCTTTGTAAATATGCTAGGGACCATATTAAAATAAGAAAACATTCAGTTGTAATACAGCCTCCATGGTCATGGAAGGAGCAGCTGTTACCACATTGCCAGGTCAATTTTTAAGAGACAGAAGTAATTCCATGAAGAGCAGAAAGTAGATAATGACAATGCCTTGGCGGGGGGGGGGGGGGGGGGGGGATGAAAAATGTGACAGAAGATGTTTTTCTGTAGATTTATGTTCTATAGATTTAGCTGTCTATGGCTATGTAATAAATTATGCATTCTTATCAGCTCAAAACAAGTGCTTTTATCTCATAGTTTCTGTGTGTCAGGTATTCAGGGATGGATTGGGTGGGTAACTGTGGCTCAGGGTCTCACAAGATTTCATGGCCAGCATTGCAGTCATCTCTAGACTCAACTTAGGCTGGAGAGTCTACTTCCAAGTTCTCCCATGTCATTGGTGACAGAATGCAGTTCCTCAGGAGCCCCTGGACTAATGTAATGGCCTCTTTTCCTCACTGGCTGTTGGCCGGGGCCTCCCTCAGTTCCTTGTCACATGGACCCTTTGGTAGGGTGACTCACAGCAAGGCAGCAGGCTTCCATCAGAATAAGCAAGCCAAAGAGCAGTAGAGAACAAGACAGAAATCAGAGTCATTTTCTAAGCTAATCCAGAAGTGACATTTCATTACTTTCATTGTATTCCTGTTAAAAGTCAGCCAGTCGATCCAGCCCACACTCAAGGAGAGGGACTTACACAAAGGCATGACTATCAAGAGGTCAGTTCAGTTCAGTCGCTCAGTTGTGTCTGATTCTTTGCTATCCCATGAATCGCAGCACGCCAGGCCTCCTTGTCCATCACCAGCTCTCGGAGTTCACCCAAACTCATGTGCATCGAGTTGGTGATGCCATCCAGCCATCTCATCCTCTGTCGTCCCCTTCTCCTCCTGCCCCCAATCCCTCCCAGTGTCAGGGTCTTTTCCAATAAGTCAGCTCTTCGCATGAGGTGGCCAAAGTATTGGAGTTTCAACCTCAGCATCAGTCCTTCCAATGAACACCCAAGACTGATCTCATTTAGAAAGGACTGGTTGGATCTCCTTGCAGTCCAAGGGACTCTCAAGAGTCTTCTCCAACACCACAGTTCAAAAGCATCAATTCTTCGGTGCTCAGCTTTCTTCACAGTCCAACTCTCACATCCATACATGACCACTGGAAAAACCATAGCCTTGACTAGATGGACCTTTGTTGGCAAGGTAATGTCTCTGCTTTTGAATGTGTTATCTAGGTTGGTCATAACTTTCCTTCCAAGGAGTAAATGTCTTTTGATTTCATGGCTGCTATCAAGAGGTAGTAAACCACAATTTATTTTTTCCTGATTGCAGAAGTGATAAACAAAAATTTAACTACTGAAAAAAACGCCATTCATTGATAAAATATTTATTGAGTTCCTACTGTGTGCTGGGTGTAAGAGTGAAATAATGTTTAAAACAAGCAAGTTTCCCTGCCTTCCTGTAGTTTACATTTTGGAAGGACTGACACATTTAGAAGCTTACTGTAATTCCTGGTATACAGAAGGCTCTTGAAAGATGTTAGTTATTTTTATTTTTGCAGGGTAGACATCCTGTCACAGAAATAGAGCCAAACTACCCAGTCTGTGGCATCTCTAATCCTATTGTGGACAAATATGATTTGCTTAACCAGAGCAGAAATGGCCTTTCTTTCACTTATGCTTGAAAGAGGCAATTCATGATGGTTTACAACACTATAGGCTTGTAACAGACTTTCTCACATGTGTGTTTTTAAAGTGGCTTTTGCCAGAAAAAAATAAACACTACAGGGTCCCACAGAAATAGCTGTCCTAGTAGTTTTCCTGTCATGCCCTGCTGACCACCATATCCTTTTGTATTACATGTGCCAGGCTGACGTAGAGTCTTCCAGTTCTGAATTATTTTAATTGCTTTCTTTTCTAGATGCATCTTTTCAGTCTCTCAAGTGCTCTTTAAAAAATGGCTTCTTGAACTACAAACAAGATTTCAAAATATGTGCCTGTTTATGCCGGTATTCTGTTGTTGCTTTTGCTAATTAATATTCCAAATCTCAAAAACTGTCTCAAGATTTTAATTGACTTTTGTCACCTCCATCTTATTCAAGTACTGTGCTGGCTATCCTTGTATGTTATTATTAAACCATGCATACCATGCTTTTTTTCCCCCTGCCTGATATTTAATTCTGTCTTGATATTTGTTTTGAATGACAGTTGAAGGATAATTTATGTACTGGTCTTCTAACACTAGTACAGTCAGCTCTAGGTTGCTATACTAATTGGGAAAAAACAGTCAAGGCAATTACTCATTTGTGAGAACAGAGATAGCTTATTTGTCCTGTACATAAATTCTTTTACGTAACCCTTCCACACACACACACACTGTTGAGAGGAGTATAACAAGTCTGAGCTATAAAATAATTGTATAGGAATGTTGACGTAGTCTCCCAGGTTTAGAAATATATTCTCAAAATAATAGTGAAAGGATAAGAATTTAGATGGATAGAGTAGTTGTTCATTAAAATGGGTTCTTTGACTGCATTCTTTACAACATTTGGCTTAAGTTCTTCCACTCATCATTCTTCATTGTTAACTTTATAGGTTGTGCTGAATTAAACTTTCTACCGGAAACTTTCCAAGACATTTCACATGGATTGTCACCAAATTGACGCCGCTGATGCAGTGGTAGTTGTGCATCTAAAATCTGTTGGTCTTCTCTGTGGATTGATCTACTCATAGGCGTGGAACATCTATTTGTTAAACTTTTCCCTGTTCAAACAGAACATTTTCTAGTGCCCTTTTTAAGTTCATGTACCCATCTGAAAGGGGAACATAGCCAGCTTCTACTCAGACCATCTCGGTGCACGGAACTACCACACAGGTAGTTTCACTAATGAATGGAAAAAACAAAACACACCACGAGACTTCTAGCCCAATAAAGAATAATTACTGAGGTGGGCACAGCCATACCTTTGGGCTTATTTTTCCCCAGTTATCAGAACACCAGAGTCTAAAGATAGCATAGTCACAAGAATAAATATTTGTGGTTATCTTTCAAGCTACGACATTATAGCCAGAGTATAGTGGATGGATTTTAAGGAAATAATCTGGACGTTTTAGGGTATGTTAGGCTGGTTTTCCTCCTCCTCCAGACACACACAGGCCACCCAATAATACATTCTTGTAGCTTCTGAGATATTTACTATGTTCTTGCCATTAGCACATGCTTCTCTTAAGGATTGTTGACTTCAGATCCAAGGCAGCTCTGAAATAACTATGCATCTTTGTGCCAGGCATCTGTTTGCCTCCATATTTGCTTCCTGCCTCACCCTTCTCTACTCAGTGTCCAAGATGTCTAACTCCTGTAAATGACATTTCCTCTGACATGGGGCTTCCAGCTGTTTTGTCTGTTGGGAGGCACTGGAAGGGGACTGAGGAAGAGATGTCAGGGGAGAAGCCAATGTAGTTTTTCACTGTCTGTCTCTTCCTCGGGTTGGGGCTAGTCCATAACTGGTCTTCAGCTCCTTCAGACTCTCTGTTGGACAGTCCTTCCCCTCTATGGTCCAGTCTCCCATTGGGCAGCTCCAACTTTTAGGCTCTGATTACAACCCGTACTCTGTGTACCGCTAGTCCTAGGGTAGAAGCCACTTTCTGCTGTTGCAGATCTTTGGGTGGTCTCCTTATTCACTGTTTAGTTTTTCAGCTCATCCAACCTTTTCTAACTAGTTTCATGTATTAAATTTTCTGTTTCAAGCTACCTGACCTGAAGACTTCTGCTTCAGGGAAGATGGAATAGACATGTTTTGTCCTATTCCTTCTGCTTAGTATAACTGAAAACCCTAGAAATAATGTAATTTAACATTTATATAAATACTAACTATATATATTATAAATTACATATATGTATAATCATTATTATAATGCATTATGTTACAAATATAAAGAATATATAAGAATACTGTGAAAGGCAGACTGACTAGAGACCTCAGGACCCGAATAATAACAAGGCAGCGAGTCCCCTGGGTTTTGTGTGTTTGTGTGTTCTGTCTCCCACATCCCAGACAGGCTGCCAAAGAAACTGGCAACTTGAAATGACCAATGGGTCCAGGCAAAATGAGCCCCAACAAAAGCCTGCTTTCTTTACCCAAAAGACTGGAAAAGGGCAGCCTAGCAAGACAAAAAACTTTTAGAAAACAGCTGCTGTACAGAAAAAAAACACTGTCCTACCCTTATTCCCACCTACGAAGATGGACTAAGGGACTGAGCCCCATCGTCACCAGGTGATAACTGAGGTGCCAAAGCAACAGAGCTGCACAATAAGCAAAACAAAAATGATAGTGCTAAGGCACGAAATGGACAAATCCATGATTATAATTGAAAACTGATAGAGCAACTTGACAGAAAATCAGCAAGGATGAAGAACTTATCATTACCACTGACCAGTAATCTAACTGACATAGATAGAACACTCTACCCAACGAAGCAAAATACACATTGTTTTTGAGCATGGTACATATACTAATATAAACTATATGTGGGCCATGAAACAAACCTCAATAAATTTAAAAGCACTGAAACCATGTGGAATGTATTTGACCAGAAATGGAACAGAAAACTAGTATCAGAAAGAACAGAAAAATCTCCCAACAATTTTAAACTAAACCACCACACTTTTAAATAATCTGTGGTTGAAAAAGAATGCCTCAGGGGAAATAAAACATTGAACTGAATAAAAGAATTCATATCAAATTTGTAGACACAGCAAAAGCCGTGCTGAGAGGAAAATTTATGGCATGAATGGTTATTTTAGAAAAGAGGAAAGATCTTAAATGAGTAATCGAAGGTCTCACCTGAAGAGCCTCGATTGAATAGCACTCAGTGACGGGACTATTGATAAAAGGCTGGGTTAAAGGAAACTCACAAGGGATGGTGTGGTGAAGCACCCCAGGATAGCAGTGGTAAGAAAGTACTGTCACCCTCTAGGCCTGGAGGCACAGAAGTAGACAGTTTCTGCTGAAATCTGGTGAGAACTGCAGCTCTAGGATAAAGTGGCCTGGGAGGTGCTTAACATTTATCAAAGGAATGAAGCCACTGCCAACTTGTAGGAAGGTAGGGGAATAAATACCCTGACTTGCTTTCTGTCCTTTGATCTTCTGTGGTGCTGTGCATTGACTGAACCCACAAGAAAGCTAGAGGGCAAGAAAGGCCTCCCATAGCATGGAATAGGGTGGAAATTGAAGGAGGGTGTGTCTGAAGGGATGACTGGAGAATATTCAGCACAGTTTGTTTCAAGGTTTAATAAGTAAGAGAACTATTTATATTCATCAAATATGTAAGGATTTGAATAGTGGTGTTAGATGTTAAAGAGCTTGAGCTTCTTGAAAATAATTGCCTCACTTATTTTAATATTGCCCTTTCCTCTGTCCTATATATAATCAACATTCTATTAAGAAAACATTGCTAAGGAATGATAGACATTAGCTTGGGCCTGAAAGTATCATAAACAGAGTAGTATTTGACTCTTGGCTGTGTCCTTCTCTCACTGGGTGACCTTCGGCAAGTTACTTAGCCTCTCTGAGCTTCTATTTACTCATCTACAAAATAGGAATGATAATGTCTACTTCCAAGAATGGTTGTGTAGCTGAGAGAATTCAATAAAAGATGCTTGTGAAGGCACCTGGTAGGAACTCAATACATTCTGATTGAATTTGAATCACAAATTCTAGATGAGTGGCTTCAAAATTCATGAGGTAAGGCCACATGTTAGAATTAGGAATGCATTTTTAAAGAGAGAAGAAAATCTGTGTTTAGACTGTTAATGTCATCTATCAATCAACAATTATGATAATATGATCAGCAAACTATTCTCTATCGATGGATTTTTCACCACGTTTTGATTACAACTGTGAAATTTTGCCAGGATTCAGCTCGTATTAGGAATTCAATGAATTTCTTAATTATTTGATAATCTGCCAAAAAAAAAAAAAGCAAGTTCTTTGGCATAGGATGCTGGTTACATCAAGAATTTGTACCTCACCCTTTCAATCAAAGACGAGCACTATTGGTGAGTATCAGCTATAGAGAAGCCTAAGTGCATCTTTTTGCATCCCTTCTCAAACAGGTTGCCATGGTAATGTTGACAATCACAAAATCTTAATAGCATCTACCAAGGGTGTAAGGAAAAAATAAATATTGCAGGTAGAGTTTTGATTGAGAAATATTTTAATTCCTGCAGTACTAGCCAGGTTTCCTTTTCAGTTGCAAGCTCAGATTTGGTTATTATAAACATTTATCAATTTTAGCAATCTTTGTTTTATTAATTAGCCTTTTATTGGCATACTTGTCAAGAACAAGGCAGCTGTACAGTTCTAATAGGCAGGTGTATTTTATACATGAGAATTACTCTGCTGTGTCAGAGCCATGCTCTTTGTAACTTGCCTGTGACAGAAGGCCCTAGAACGATATCAATTGTTTTCTCTTTCAAAGCAATTCTAAGACACCCAAGGCTCTGCTACTATTAGATTTTTTTTTTTAAACAAAGGCATAAAATGTAAGGGATCATCTGTACTTGGATGGTCAAAATTTATAGCAGCAGACTGTTGCTCCCCTGCATGTGTCCATATACAAACAAGCGTGTGCACACATGTACACACACACACACACACACCCATTCAATCTTACAAAATCCATTATAGAATTATAAGCACCATGAGAACAGGAGTCTCGTTTGTTCCATGTGCGTGTCATCCCTGGTGCTAGAACAGTGCCTGACAAGTATACATGCAGTATAGTTTGGGGCAGGGTTCAGTAAACTTTTCCTGTAAAGGACCAGGTAGTAAATATTTTAGGGTTTTTGGACCATACGATCTTTGCTATGACAGCCCAACTCTGCTGGTGTAGCGAAATCAGGTTTGCTACAACAGGCTTGAACAACCTGTAAACCAGTGAGTGTGGCTGTTCCAATAAGACTTCATTTGCAAAAACAGACGGCCAGATTTGGCCCATGGGCTGTAGTTTACCACCCATATCTTCCAACATATACTTGACAGCATGAACTCTACACCCGGACTACCTGGGTGTTTCTTCTGAAACGACTGCTTACAAGCAGTGCAGCCTTGTTATTTGGGGCTTCGCAGGTGGCTCAGTGGTAAAGAATCCACCTGCCAGTGTAGTAGCCACAGGAGATGTAGGTTTAATCCCTGTGTCAGGAAGATCCCCTGGAGGAGGAAAAGGCAGCCCGTTCCAGTATTCTTGCTTGAACATACCATGGACAGAGGAGCCTGTCAGGCTACAGTCCATGGGGTCAAAAAGAGTTGGACACAATTGAGTGACGGAGCACACTCATGCAGCATTGCTATTCAGTTATTAATATGAAGAGTTAAGTTCTCTATAGTTCAGTTTCTTCATCTGTGAAAAGGGGGCTAATAATAGAATGTTTTCACTATTTTCAGGTTATATGAGTGAATATATGTGCAACTTTAGGAATGGACCTGCCTTATGTGTCAGTATTCATTATCATTTGCTATGTCAACATTAAATAGAGAAATCATTCTTTAAGAATACAAAACAAATATATGCCTTTAAATACATAGCATCTTCCTTTCTTTAAAAATAGCCAGTGGTAAGCTCGGGATCACCAAATGTGAAATTGCGAACTTTGGATAAGAGATGCAATTTTCTGTTGGTCCCAGCAGCATCCTATTTATTTTGTTCTGGTTGTACGGTATTAGGAAGCACTTAATAATGTTTTTAAATAGTAATGGTGTTAATTATCTCATCGTGTCATCTTAGGAGACTCTTCTAATAAGCAGAGATAGCAAAGGAATTTTAAATCTCAGGTTTATATATATACAAATTTGAGTTAATCCAGCTTCACAAATTAATGAATGTAAATTTGGAATATGATATATTTGTGTATATATATATTTTTTAATATTTTATTTAAAATGTGGGCTTCCCTGGTGGCTCAGAGGTTAAAGTGTCTGCCTCCAATGCAGGAGACCTGGGTTCGATCCCTGGGTTGGGAAGATACCCTGGAGAAGGAAATCGTAACCCACTCCAGTATTCTTTTTTTTTCTTTTTTTTAAATATAAATTTATTTATTTTAATTGGAGGTTAATTACTTTACAATATTGTATTGGTTTTGCCATACATCAACATGAATCCGCCACAGGTATACATGTGTTCCCCATCCTGCACTCCAGTATTCTTGCCTGGAGAATCCCATGGACGGAGAAGCCTGGTAGGCTACAGTCCATGGGGTCGCAAAGAGTCGGACATGACTGAGCTTCAAATCCTAGTTCCTAATCTTGCTAAATTCAAGTGCAGGAGCTTCAAATCCTAGTTCCTAATCTTGTCCTAAAATTTATCTTTATACTTATGAAATGTGAATCAATTATACGTGGACTCTCCAGATGCCTTATAAGTGTGCATGTGTGTGTGCAAGTACACACAGATGCACATGAAATGTGACTCAGTTTCATGTAGATTCTCTGAAGCCCTTCCTGAAATCCTCCTGTGCTGTCTAACTGGTTCTGTTGGAAGCCATGATGTGTGGTGGTGGGTTATAGTTGTGATTTACTCCTGTGTTTCCTGCCCTCCTCCAATCTGTTCTCCACGCAACAGCCTGCGTGATCTTAAAATTGCATCACCTTGTCTCATGCCCTTGATTAATATACGCTTTACTAACCTCACAGTGCAGGAGCTTCAAATCCTAGTTCCTAACCTTGTCCTAAAAAGCCCCCTGTATATGATTTCTGCCTAATCCTTAATTTCAACTTGCGCCTGTCCTCTCACTGTCCGCACTTCAGCTCCCATCACACAAGTGAAGTCCCTGAGGACTCTTCCTGGACCCTCCACACAGGTCCCACTCCTTCCTCCTTTGGTCCTTTACCCTTGTTTGCACTCCCTTGTTCGGAGCCTGTCTCTGGGTCCTGACAGGCTAGATCCTTCTTAGTCTCAGGTCTCATTAAGTGTTACCTGTTCAAAGGTGATCACCCTATATAAAGTAGCACCTACCCATCCACATTTACTGTATCTCACCCCCCTGTTTACTTTCTTTATAGCAGTCATCACCATCTGTCATTATCTTGCTGTTCCTTTGTCATCTTTCTCCCTCTGTGGAATGGCAGCTTTGTGAGACCAGGGACCTGAGCATCTTGTCATTCCCCTCTTCCTGGGACAACTTGTAGGTATTTATAGGATAGATGCCTCCAAGCAGAGCCTGCTACAGTATTTGCACAGCCTGGTAAATAAAGTGCAGGTCAAAATAAAAACGCAGGTCCCCTTGTTTAGAAGTTATAAGGAATTTCATGATGTCTACAGTAGAGCCCTGAACCAAGTGCTGGTCCCTTCTAAAGGTGCATCTCCAAGAATCCAACCCTGTCTCCAGGCAAGTTACTTAATCTCTCTGGACTCATGTTCCTGTTCTGTAAAATGATACAGACAGTAGTACCCCTTCTTGCGGTGCTTTTGAGCCTTAAGTGAGGTCATACGCACACTTACTTGAGGTACCCTGCCTGCAGCCATCTCCTGCACGTATCAGCATTAGAATTATCAGTCTCTCATCCATGTGATGCATAGCCCCCAAAGTACAAATTTTCCAGCATTCCTCTTTTCTGAATAACCTCCCTATCAACTCTTTCAAGTGACTAACCTAACTCTATCACATGGGATGGGGATGTGGGTGTCACTTGCAAATAATATTGACACATTCAAGGTATGGACCGACAGCATATCTCGCTTGCTGAAAAGAATGTGTCAAATGGAGTTAGGCTGTTTTGAAAACTCCTTTGACGATAGGTAAATCATGTCACTCTCTGAGCCCACTGGTGACACTGGAATGATAAATAACGTCTGCCACCCACCTTCCTGACAAGAGTGAAGCAAGAGCATGAATTGGATTAAGAAGACTCCAGTCAAGCGCTTTGATTTTCTTAGAGAGGGCCTGTGCAGGCGCTGCTGCCGGAGTCTGCACACATTGTCAGACACCCTGTTCTCTTGGTCTGTGTGCCTCTGGTTACTGTGTGCCTTGTGTAACAAATCAGTTGCACCTCGAATGGCAACTATTCACAGACTCTCACATTTTGATTTATTTTTGTGGTACAGCCAGTGACTCAAGTTAGTTTAGAAATGCAGAGAGGAAAAGCAGCATGTCTTTTACATTTATATTGTGGTCTCCCTGGTGCTTTGGGACTGTGTGGACTGCGAGATGTGGGCTGACTCCCTGGGAGGGAGCTTTAGTTCGTTTGCTGGGGGGAGCACCCTGCGTACGGAAGATCTGGACACTGATTTTATCAGTGGTTTCTCTTTGCCAGTGGAGGCTAAAATGAAGTGGAAAAATAACATCTGTGAAGCATGTTTTATGTATATGGCACTCTGCCTGGATTTTTACTTGCTCAGAGAGATTACATAGTATAGTGATTAAAAGAATATGCTCTTCTTTGTTAGGTATTCCTCAGTAAAGCTAGAAAAAAGAAAAAAAAAGTATATGCTCTGGACCACAAAAAGTAACTTAAACTTTCCAGTCTCAATTTCCTCATCTGTAAAATGGAGTGGGTTAGATGTTTTTTTCTCTGTCCCTCCAAATCTACTCTCCACCCTTTCTACTCTGATTTCCACTCCAGGAAACTGTCTGCTGTCATCAGCAGGCTGTGGCACCCTATGCTTCCTGTTTGGATTGAGCAGCACAGAGCCCCCACCATAGCTGGGAGGAAGAGGAATGAGGTGAGATTATTCATTTCCTAGGTTCTCTTGCTGTGAACCTGCCTTGGGTTAACTGTGTTCTTAGCCAAATGCCACGGCTACTGTCAAGTTTCTGAGACCATCTCTTTATATCTTACTCTCTTTTTCAGCTTCCGGTAACTCCTCCCTCCCTTTGTCCCTGTAGGCCTAAGGGTGGTGACAACTGAGTTGCTCCTATTCTTAGGTCCTTGCTCCTATTCTTAGGTCCCTGCTTGCTCCTTCATAGTTTTCTACACTCAACTTGCTGTTTTTGTTGTTTAGTTGCTAAATCATGTCTGACTCTTGTGACTCCATGCATTGTACCCCACCAGGCTCCTCTGTCCTAGGGATTTCCCAGGCAAGAATACTGGAGTGGGTTTACATTTTCTTGTCTAACACACAGCCTCAATTCAGTTCAGTTCAGTCGCTCAGCTGTGTCCAACTCTTTGCGACCCCATGGACTGCAGCACGCTGGGCTTCCCTGTCCATCACCAACTCCCGGAGTTTACTCAAACTCATGTCCATTGAGTTGGTGATGCCATCCAACCATCCCATCCTCTGTCGTCCCCTTCTCCTCCTGCCTTCAATCTTTCCCAGTATCAGGGTCTTTTTCAAGGAGTCAGTTCTTCACATCAGGTGGCCAAAGTATTGGAGTTTCAGCTTCAATATCAGTCCTTCCAATGAATATTCAGGACTAATTTCCTTTAGGATGGACTGGTTGGATCTCCTTGCAGTCCAAGGGACTCTCAAGAGTCTTCTCCAACACCTCAGTTCAAAAGCATCAATTCTTCAGCGCTCAGCTTTCTTTATAGTTCAGCTCTCACATCCATACATGACTACTGGAAAAACCAGAGCTTTGACTAGGCAGACCTTCGTCAGCAAAGTAATGTCTGCTTTTTAATATGCTGTCTAGGTTGGTCATAATTTTTCTTCCAAGGAGCAAGCAGCTTTTTAATTTCATGGCTGCAGTCACCATCTGCAGTGATTTTTGGAGCCCCCCAAAATAAACTCTGTCACTGTTTCCATTGTTTCCCCATCTATTTGCCATGAAGTGATGGGACCGGATGCCATGATCTTAGTTTTCTGAATGTTGAGTTTTAAGCCAACTTTTTCACTGTCTTCTTTCACTTTCATCAAGAGGCTCTTTAGTTCTTTGCTTTCTGCCATAAGGGTCGTGTCATCTGCATATCTGAGGTTGTTGATATTTCTCCCAGCAATCTTGATTCCAGCTTGTGCTTCATCCAGTCCAGCATTTCTCATGATGTACTCTGCATATAATTTAAATAAGCAGGGTGACAATATACAGCCTTGATGCACTCCTTTCCCGATTTGGAACCAGTCTATTGTTCCATGTCCAGTTCTAACTGTTGCTTCTTGACATGCATACATATTTCTCAGGAGGCAGGTCAGGTGATCTGGTATTCCCATCTCTTTCAGAATTTTCCACAGTTTGTTGTGATCCACACGGTCAAAGGCTTTGGCATAGTCAATAAAGCAGAAATAGATGTTTTTCTGGAACTCTCTTGCTTTTTCTATGATCCAGCGGATGTGGCTATTCGACCTCTGATTCCTCTCCCTTCTCTAAATCCAGCTTGAACATCTGGATGTTCATGGTTCACGCACTGTTGAAGCCTGGCTTGGAGAATTTTGAGAATTACTCTGCTAGCATGTGAGATGAGTGCAATTGTGCAGTAGTTTGAGCATTCTTTGGCATTGCCTTTCTTTGGGATTGGAATGAAAACTGACCTTTTCCAGTCCTGTGGCCACTGCTGAGTCTTCTAAATGTGCTGGCATATTGAGTGCAGCACTTTCACAGCATCATCTTTCAGAATTTGAAATAGCTCAACTGGAATTCCATCACCTCCACTAGCTTTGTTCGTAGTGATGCTTCCTTAGGCCCACTTGACTTCACATTTCAGAATGTCTGGCTCTAGGTGAGTGATCACACCATCGTGATCACACACAGCCTACACCTTTGTAAATAGTCTCTTTGCAAATAAGCCCTTGTCAAAGTGCTTTAACTTAAGTGTATTGTTTGCTTTCTGTTAGGCTTCTGATTGATACATGGAGATAATCAGAGTAGCTATCTCCTGGGTTAGAATGTATTGATACCTACACGTGCGGCTCTTAAGATAGTATCTAGCACATATTTGAGACTCGTGACCTTTCTTAAGGTCACAAGGTATAGTGAACATCTGATGGCTTCTTCACCAGCCTTTGTTCATCTTTCCCCATCTCACCCATTCCAGGTTTCAACTGGGAACTTTTAGGAGTTTGAGAAAGCTGATTCCATCTCGGGAATCAGCCTATAACTTATACTAGGCCAGTTAGCACATCCCATACTTTCATTGGCCATGCTTGGGTTTAGGAGTAGGCGGGTGGTTTAATCTAGACAAGTGAGTATGGCTTTCTTGACTTGTGTTGGAAATTCTGGGGCACAGATACACTGGGGTGCCATGCATTGGGTGTGGTTGCAGGTGGCTTAGGTGGGAGGAACATTTCATCACTGACCTTGTCTCAAAATGCCTCTGTACTGTAATGATAATAATAGATCCAATTTCATTGGTTTTACTGCTGTTTTAAAATCGTCTACAGCTAATGTGTGGACCGCCCCTGCTCTCTGTCCTCAGTGTACCACTGCACAGTTGCTGTGTGCTCTGGGTGGTGAGATGCAGTCAGGTACAGCTGCAGTGGGAAACTAGTCTGAGAGTGAAACTGCAAAGGGCAGAGAAAAACTTAGCCGCAGAAACAAAGTTGGAGCCCTGCTTAAACCACACTCAAAGTCTTCCCTGCCACTGGACTTACTCAATTGTGCCAGCCAATAATCATCTTATCTCTGTAATTTAAAAAAAAAAACCCAAAAGCATTCTTACAGATAGGCCCTGATTACATTTGGGTTTGAAACCAGGTCTTTTTGGCTCTGGAGCCTGACAATATTTTCATCTGCTCATTTTCCTCCTCATTCGACTTTTATACATCAAACCATGCATCATTTTCCTTCAGATAAAGTTTTTCACGATTTGTTTTCTAAAGTGAGTTTCAGGGTGGAGGTCAGGCCTGTGCTGGGATCTCATTTGCTCCTCTTTACTGACTTTGGCAAGTGCTTCTCCTTCAGAGTCTCTGCGTTTCCATCTGTGAGGGGAGGAGGTTGAACGGGATGTGTCCTCTCGGGTTCTAACATTCTACGAGTATCCACACGTGTGATGAAAACCAACCTCTTGAGTCGGTACAGCCTGTTTGGTCAGAGGCTAATGTGTGTTTGTGCCAATTAATAATAAAAATGAAACAACCTTGCTCATTAGTATAGAATCATGGGCCATTTTTTCCACCTTACATTAATTTTCCCTAATTCAGGCCTCCTGAAATAGTTATGCTCCACATTTGGGCATTTTAGTGCACACTGTCTCGGGTGTTCCTGAATCACCTCACATGTGAAAGTCTCTTCCCTCTGGACAAGTATTAGGCAGCTTGCAGGCAAGGTCCGCTCTAATGGCTTCAGGTGCTGCTGCATCTAATCTCCATCCCAGACCTGTCGCCCCCATGTCCCTTAGGCATCTCCAGGGCAACTTGTCTCTGGCTGAACCTTTTTTTGTGCTTCCGATTCTGTCCTTCCTCTTGTGTTTCTCACCTCAGCAAAAGCACCACCATTTGCCCAGCTGGCCAAACCAGAAAGCAGGGAATCTTTTTTCATGCCCACTCAGTCTTGTTGATTTAGTCTCCTTAACATCTCTTTAAGTCTTGTATTAGTTGCTGTCACCCCACTCCAGTACTCTTGCCTGGAAAATCCCATGGATGGAGGAGCCTGGAAGGCTGCAGTCCATGGGGTCGCTGAGGGTCGAACACGACTGAGTAACTTCACTTTCACTTTTCACTTTCATGCATTGGAGAAGGAAATGGCAACCCACTCCAGTGTTCTTGCCTGGAGAATCCCAGGGATGGGGAAGCCTGGTGAGCTGCCATCTATGGGATCACACAGAGTCGAACACGACTGAAGTGACTTAGCAATAGCAGCAATAGCAATTAGCTGCTGTAACAGATTACCGCAGACTCAGTGGTCCAGCCAACAGAACTTTATTCTCTCACATTTCAGGAATTTAGAAGTCCAAAGTCAAGGTGTCAGCAAGCTTGGTTCCTTGTGGGAGCTCTGAGGTAGTATTGCTTCATGCTTCTCACCTAGTTTCTGGTGGTTGAGGAGATGCTGAAGGTGGAATGGCCATCTTGTGACCACAAGGGTCAATTATGTCCTAAGGATGCTGTGCTGAGTGACAGAAGGGCCCTGAGTCCCTTGTGGCACCATTATGCTTCTCTGTCAGTCCTAAACTGCCTAACCTGGGAGTCATTGTACTAGGGGGAAAAAAATCGAAACTTTTAAAGTTGGCCAAAGGATATGAAACTTCAGATATGCAGGATAGTAAGTTCTGGGGATCTTATGTACAACAGAGTGATTATAGTCGATAATAATATATTTATTGTTTGTTTGAAATTTACCAGCAGTGTATATCTTAATTGCTCTCACCAAAAAGAAAAAACAAAAACCAGGGTGACTGTGTAAGGTGTTGAATATGTTATTTAACTTGATTTTAGTAAACATTTCATATAATATATGTATGTCAAAACATCACATTGTATACCTTAAATATGAATTATTTGTCAGTTATACCTCAATAAAGCTAGAGAAAGTAAACAAATAGAAAAATATAGTTTTTTGTTTAAGACACACTTTGGGTGACTGTTATTCACATCAAATACAGTTCATTACTGATTTTATACAGCTGTCTACCCAGCACACCTCCAGCTTCATCTCCTATTGTTCCCAACCTGGAATCCTGATTTGGGGCCATGCTACTGTACCATAAATGCTCCATGTTCTGCTGTTCACCACCGGGCCTTTGGAGGAGATGCTCCCTCAACCCTGCAGTGAGGGTTCAATCTCAACACTTCTCTTCTGAGTTAGGCCACTTTCTAGTTATCTTTCAGATTTAAATGCCACTTTCTTATTGGGGCTTTCTGCCCCTTGTAGACTAGGTTTCATATTGTTATCACTCCATAGGTGTCTCCACCCTAGTTCTTTATTGCAACAGGTTGTAACAATCTGTTTATTTGTCTATTCCCTGAGTTTCTAAGGGAAAAGGATCAGGCATTTCTTCTTATGCCGAGCACCTTGCACAATGTCAGCCACATTATTGTTAAACATGTGAGTGTAGGATGGATGAGTCATGTGTAAAACACAGTACCAAACACATAGGAGGTATTAAAGAAATCCTATTCAATTAGATGTACATGGGCCACATTTCATCCCTCATAATGCATATGACTATGAAAACCATACATCAGTTCTTAGTATGAGGCTTCAAAGCAGATTAGTCATTTGTTATTTAGCAAACATTTATCAACTGACTGTTAAACATTCTTTCAATGGCTGGGTCCTTACCTAATTCATATTTGTATCTAGTAGTTGAAAAGCACACGGTAAGACTTGTTTCCTCTAGTAAGTGGGTGAAAGTACAAATCAGTGCTGTGAGTTTTCAGAAGAGGGAGAGGATTGAGAAAGGAATCACAGGAGAAGTGACAGTGGAGCTGGATGAATATGGATGGTCGGGGCTGGGACTCCAGCAGCAGCACCAGCAGAGGCAGAGGCATGAAGAGGGAAGGGCAAAGAGAGTGGTGTCTAGTCTTGTTTAATAGAGTTAAAGGTGAGAGACAGAGCTGAAAATGTGAGATGGGTCAAACCCTAGAAATCTTAGAGTAACAAGCCGTCTGCTGCTCTGACAGTCCTGTCACCTGTAGCAAAGGTTACTGCTTGCCTCCCCTTGCTTTTAGTAACAGAATCTTGATGTTTATCTGGACACATTTCACTGCCTCCTTTACAGCTATCCGTGTCCACATGAGTAAGTTCTGGCCAATAAGAAGTAAACAGAAAAGTCATGTGGGACTCTAGGAGGTCTGTTGAAATGGATGAGTATACTCTTCCTTGCCCTTTCCTCCATCCTGTTGTAAGATGTACACGCAAAAACCAAACAGCCATGTTGGACTGGGAGAGTGGGGCTGCTGTCTAGGCATCTCCTCAGGGATGAATGTGAGGAGACTGGACCTGCCTGACGTCACTGAGCTGCTAGACCAGTCCTCAGATGACCTCGTCCCATGTGAGAATCCTAGGTAACTGAGAAGCAAGCTCATTTTCCTGTGCTACTTGAGAGCTTTCTGTTTTACATAGCTGAACCTAATCCAGTTGATACATCACCCAACTTCAGTGTTAAAGAGTATTTGGAAACCAGGATGAATTTTTCCATAGAGTTAATTGTTACTCTTGGACATACTCCCTATGCCTGGCTGTCTTCCCTTTCCAAAGCTATGATGACATGCTCATTTTCTTGAGGGTCCTTTCTTCCTAGGACTGGCTGTGGAATGGGACTGAGGGTCCTGAGGCCTCCTCTCCCTTTTGTTGCCTCTGAAAATAAGTACATTGTCCCTTTCTGTTGTAAGGATGTTTATAGATAATTACTCTGGGTAAATCAACCAGGAAATAACAAACAGGTCAGTTATAAATGGTCTTATACCATTTTCATAGCTTCAATTCCTTTTTATAGTCCTTGTTACATTGGAAAGTGAAAGTGAAGTTGCTCAGTCGTGTCCAACTCTTTACGACTCCATGACTGTACACCAGGCTCCTCCATCCATGGAATTTTCCAGGCAAGGATACTGGAGTGGGTTGCCATTTCCTTCTCCCAGGCATCTTCCCAACCCAGGGACCAAACCCTGATCTCCCACACTGCAGGCAGGCTCTTTATCATCTGAGCCACCAGGGAAGCCCATGCTTGGGGAAGCCCACCAGGCTCCTCTATCCATGGGATTCTGTAGGCAAGAATACTGGAGTGGATTGCCATTCCCTTCTCCAGCAGATCTTCCTGACTCAGGGATTGAACCTGGGCCTTGTCTCCTACACTGTAGGCAGATTCTTTCCTGTCGAAGTTATCAGGAAAAGTGTTAGTTATTTTTTGCTGCATGACAAATTATACTGAAACCTATCTGTTTGAAACAATGTTTCATATTTCACAATCTCTGTGGGTCTGGAATACATGCATTAGTTGGATGCTTCTGACCCACAGAAACTGAAATATGAAACATTTATTCTTAGAAGTTGTCTACTAGAGGGAAATTCACTTGTCTTCCTGCTCCATTCTTTAATTCCTGAAGGTAGTGTCTCTAGACATTCACCTCCTGAGAAGGTTTCTTTTATGAGTTGGTGAACCCAGTGGTATATTCATTCATTTAACAAATACCCATTGAACACAAATGTTCCAGGGGATAGACTGGTCAGTATAATAGATGTGCTCACTATTCGAAATCTCAGAGAGATGCCGTGGGGAAAACTGTGGGTGGGAACTTGTTACATCCCCCCACTTGATATGAGCAAGTTGAGGTAACCACACAGTTAGTCTCTCTGCCTCCAGCTTTAGTTGTCCTCCTCCTCTAGCCTGTCAGTAAGGGTCCCCTGGATTCAAGTGAATGATTATGAACTTCTCCTCCAGCCAGGACATCTTCCACCAGGACTGTACTGAATAGGGCTGGTAGGGAGGAAACCTCCTGGAACAGGCTTGAATTCATTCCCATCTTCATCACTTGCATTATAATAAATGCTGTTGTTCATTCTATTTCTCCAAACCTCATTTTATTATCAATGGAATGGAGTCAAAAGTAGTGTCTACTCCTGGTTCATTGTGAGGACTGCATGAGAAAATATATGGAAAGTACTTGGCAAAGAGCCTGGCACATGGTAGGCTCTCAGTGGATATTAGTGATTCTGAATCATTATTTTGTTATTAATTTTACTACTACTATCCATTTGGAAGTAGGAATCAGCATAGGAAAAGAATGCTTCCCCAGATAATCCAGTCCATCGCACCATGTTTGAGCTACCTCAAATCCTCTTGCCGTAAGCAGGGCTGGGTATAAATAAATTAACTAATGAAGAAAAGAGGTTATGTATTTTGACTTGGTATAACTGTAATCCTTTTTGCAATTGGAAAATAATCCTTTAGTAAATAGAGAAGATAGAACACATTCAGACTAACAGCGTTTAGTTAAAATGGTCAAATATTTAGCATGCCTGATACCAACGAAAGTCATCCAACCTTTAGAGCTCTCAGTGTATGCTGTCCCCTACTAGCATGCATTCCAGCTTCTAAACGCACACCCAGCCGTTTCAGCGCTTCCTGCTTTAAATTATTCTGAGTTTTTTTACACACGCGCACACGCCAGGAATAATAAATGGCAGTTTTAGGAACACATCGTATAAATGCCAATTTCCAGATGGATTTGTTTTGCTGCAAACTTAGTTAACACTTGATTCATGAAATAGCGGGTGGAGAGAAGGTGTAGAGTGAGTACTTAGACCCAAATAAGGTGCGACCTGCCAAGGGAAGGGTGGCCAAAAAGAGCTGAGAAAACTGAAGCAAGTACTCAAACTATTTTCAAAAGATAACTCATCAAAACACTACAGAGAGAAAGTGAAAGGCAAAAAGCAAACAAGCTGGTGGGTAAATGTTAACCCTTTTTAACATTAAAGCTGTAACATAAAGCTGTGAATTGGTTCTGTCTGAGACTGCCTGTTTTGTTTCTGAACGGCTGAACATGTGCAGTAAAATTAAAACCTTAAGTCTATTATATAGCTTCCTCTCTTTCCCTTTCCTTGTATCTATTTTTCTTCTTTTTAAAAAAGGAGCAACTCTTGGAAAAGGCACCACTCAAGAACTCAGGAAGGCATTGGAGGGAATCCTTACCTAGTAGACTTTTTCTATATTGAGATAGGCTCAAATTTAAACCCTGAAATTGTGATTGTGCAGTTGCTCTCTCCAGTTACTTGTAGGCTGATTTTCCCTGAGATACGCAGTAAGAAATGTTGAAATAATGAATAGATGATGCCTGGGAGTCAGCCTTTTGGACCTTGTGCTAATGCCAACTCTGCCTCCAACTGGACATATGATGTTGGAATCATGACGGTAGCTCTGAGCTTCATTTTCTTCATTTGTAAAGCACATGCTTCATTGGGTTTCTGTAATGACTACAGCATTCATTCATTCATTTTGCAAGTACTTATTGAGCATCTACTGTGTGCCAGCCCTGATCTCTACATTGGACTTGACAATGTGTGTGCACACTCAATCACACAGTCATGTCCAACTCTTTGTGACACCATGGTCTGTAGCCTGCCAGGCTCTGCTATCCATGGGATTTCCCAGGCAAGAATACTGGAGTGGGTTGCCATTTCCTCCTCCAGGGGATCTTCCTGACCCAGGGATTGAATCCTAGTCTCCTGTGTCTCCTGTATTGCAGGCAGATTCTTTACCACTTGAGCTGGATAACCTAAATAAAGTCCCTGCTCTCAATGGAGCTTATAGTCAAGTGGAGAAGACAATCAACACAAAAAGAAATGTCTGTTTTTTTAGGCTAAATAGCTATCAGCAGAATTAATTGCTCTCATGTATTTAATTTGACTAAGTCACTGTTCATAATGTATGCACTTGTCCATCCTCCCCTACCCCCAGCTAATGACAACACCTTATACCTATATCCCCACCAACCCTTAGCATTGTCCAACTTTGTGATTTTTCTGGGCTCATGGATTTAATTTGATTTTTCTGAATTTAGTAATAATTTTGAACATCTTTTTGTATCTTAGTAGTACTTTCTCTGGAGAAGGCAATGGTACCCCACTCCAGTACTCTTGCCTGGAAAATCCCATGGACGGAGGAGCCTGGTAGGCTGCCATCTATGGGGTCTCACAGAGTCAGACACGACTGAAGTGACGCAGCAGCAGCAGCAGCAGTACTTTCTCTTATGTAAATTGCCTATTCATATCCTTTACCCATTTTCCTATGGGAATTGACATTGTGTGCATGCTCAGTCATTCATTCGTGTCCAACTCTTTGCAACCCCATGAACTGTAGCCTGTCAGGCGCCTCTGTCCATGGGATTATCCCTTCAGGAACATTGGAGTGGGTGGCCATTTCCTCCTCCAGGGGATCTTCACAATGCAGGTATTGAGCCTAATAGGAGTTATTGAATTGAGAGAATTCCTTACGTATTGGAGACCTGAACTATCTAACACGGTAACTATAATAATTTTACATTTGAATTTATGTTTTGTAGGTGAAGTCCACGGGGACAGCGGGGTGCACACACAAGCAGAGGAGATAGGTGCAGTATACAGTCCTCAGTTTCTTGCGATGCATTTGCATATAATGTCAGACGATGCCACATGAACACAGAATTCTGATGGACCAGAGACGTGTGGGAGTTCAGTGAGACTCAAAGCCATTACAAGGTGAGTGGTTTACATCTATGACTAAGTAGAGGCTAAGGCCACATTTTTCATTCAAACAGAATTAACTTCTGACAGAGAAAGAAGGCTGTGGCATTCTAAGAGACCTAAGTGACCAAGGAACCCTAACATATCCTTTCTTATTCTTGTTACTTCTCTGTATCAGCCAACCACTTATACTGAAAATTACAGAAAAAGAAAGGGAAAGATGAGCAATCCATAGTTGTTTTTCTTAGCAGTCCTTCCTTAGTCATCCGTAAGTCATGGTAGAGAGTATTGGTATTAATAGAATATGTGAACATCAAGAAGTAAAATATAAAACAGTTGAGTTAGTTTTGTGCAGCTCTTCCATTGTTCATATAAGAATAAAATACATATGCATGAATGAGCTACAAAATATAAATTGTATAATTTCAATGATTTTTGCACAAATGCGCTTATATTTGCACTTAAAACTACACTGTACAATATAAAGGTAAATGGTACAATTCATGTTAATAATTTAAATTTTAAATTTCTTTATATAAAGTAGCACTAAAAAGCAACTAAAGACACTATGACAAAGCAAAAGAGAAGCCAAAGAAGGAAGAAAGAGTTTTATATTTTAATATTGTTGGGAGGGAGGAAAACTTTTCCTCTTCCCTGTTAGCTTCAGTGCTTGGAGGCCTGCAAATTAAACTGACAAAAGACAGGTTAACCTAGCAAGAGGAAAGACAGATCTTTATTCACATACATATACAACAGTGCACAGAAAACTATGATGAAGAAATGGCTAGAATTTGGGATGTATATACCATCTTTACAAGGAAAAGGGTTAGGATTTCAAGGGACAGTAAATGGTAGGCCGGAGAAATATGTGGAGGGGGGAAATTAATAGAAGGTAAGCTTTGTTTTTGTAAAGCCTACTTATACAGTTTTTTACCCCAGTGCCATCTTTCTCACCTGGTGACAGGAGGTGAGAAGACCAAAGAAGAACAAAGAGTTCTGGTTGCTCGTACCCAGTTCTACAGGATTACGTTATCATATACTGCTGTTGCTGACCAACAATGCCCCTTGAGAGGAATTTAGGATGAAAAACAGGATGAGGTGCTCTGTGTTTTGGAAGACCAGCCCCTTACAAAGTTAGATGTGTATCTCAGGAAGTATTTTAATGAACCCAGATTTGTGCATCTTGCCGTATGTACAAAAGCACTAAAATTACTAACTTGAGAAGTCTGTTTTTTGTAACTGGCCATAATCTTTTATAGAGAAAAATGCTTGACTGCATGTTTTCACTAGCCCAGAATCATAGGTAAGCTGGTTGCTCCCCTGCCTCTTTGGAGCAGAGCGACTGGGGGACTGTTTCCCAGGTGATAGCTGTCAGTAGGGCCCGTGCAGAAAAGTTAAACTCACAGCTCTGACGATGTGCATTTTTCCTTAAAGTCGACAGGAGTCACTGTTTGCCCCGATATAGGACATGTCCCTTGGAGGGGGGTTTTTGGCAGTTGAGTTCTTTTGCAAGCCTCTGTTTTAGACAGAAAATGAGAGCACAAATAAAACCTCTTCCTGAATCTGTTGATTCTCAGATGTTTTCAGCTCAAAGTTATATTTATGCTACAGTGGTATATTCTGAGTCTTTTCAAATAACTTGCATTTTCCCCCTGCTTTTTGGAAAGGGAAGGGATTTCACATTTCATTTTGCCCAGAACCCTGCAGCCTATGTAGCTGGCTATGGAAGTGGGGCTGGGGGAGACTAGTCCAGAATTCTACCCAGTAAGCCTGTCTCTGCCTGATGCCCAAGAGGCATCTTAATGGAATCCTAGTCTCTACAGATCTAAACCGGTAAAGTGACTGGAATTTCCCTGGCTGGCTGGCTGGATTTCTTTTGCTTTTTGCCTGTGTGTAAGAGCAAGGACCGTAACTTCTAAAAGGAGCCAATTTTTCCACTGGGCTATATAGATTGTACAACTCTAGGAGTATATACATGGACTCAACATAGATGGTGCCCTCTAACGGTTGTGGCGTGGGGTCCCTGCCTACTTACGGCTATAGTAAGGCTACAAAACAGGAGTGGTTGGAAATTTGGTGAGAGAAATCAACTTTGGACATTTTGCCTTCAGTTCTGTCTCTCCTTCATTGACCAGCTCCAACATGACATCCTTCAGTTCCACCAGATTCCCAGTTCCATTTCAGCTTGTCACTGGCAAAGGTCTTGAACGATTTCCAGGAAATTAAAATAGAATCTGGGAAATCAAATTAAGTCTAACCTTTTTTTCTTTCTTTTCCTTTGTGCTTAATCTAGTTTCACTTAACTCACAGGGTGCCTGCACCCAGCACTTCAGACCAGAGTTCCTAATGCAAAATGGCTGCGCCTGACACTTAAACTCGGTATGCTAGGTGCAGAAACGCTGTGCACAACACTTTAAGATGGCAGTGGCCGACCAGGCGCAGACGTGCCACACCTGGCATTTGGATCTGGAGCCATGAGCAGCAGCACAAGAACTCCGTTCTCCAAGAACCCTATAAAGCAGCCCTGCCAACGGCCGTTTGGAAAAAAACATGTACTCTTGAGCTCAAGCTTGCACTTCTCCATTTGATCATCAAAGAATAAAACTTTGCTTTGCTTCTGAATGGAACTTGGACTCGTTTTATTGGCTCGAATGACACCAGGCAGGAGGACCCTGGGACCTGACTCAAAAGGATCAACTTTTGGCAACCCAGATGGCTTTTTCATCTGTACCAATCCACATAGCTCTGGACTCATTGGAGCTCAGGGCTCCAGTCCGTGGATGGTATAGGCTTTGAAGGTTCGCCTGGGAATGACTGCCTCTGGTCTTTGAGTACACTCTGACAGGTTAGAACAGCAACAGTCTTTAGCCAAATTCAGAACAACTCTGCCCAGCAACCTGATACCCGGGTGTGGTTCTCATACAGCATAGCCCCCAGAGTCATCTGGACTGCACTCCCTTGAGTGCAGATCATACTGTGGCATCGTTGGGGATCAGAGATTGAAACTCAGGCATGTCTCCCTGCTGCCTCTGGCTGGCCTTCCAGTGATAGAAGATACCTAGGGATGATGGGACGTGTGGATGTGAGGGAGCCATGGCAGTCTTGCTTCTGCCTCACCAGTAGTGCTGTCCTCTGTTCAAGACACTAGTTGCCATGTCAGGGCTGTTGCCCACCTTGCAGACCTCCAGGAGCCAACAATAGCATTCTCCATGGTCACTTTCAGTTTGGTAAAGGAAAGTGGCCAGACCTGTGAGCTAGGAGACAAGACTGGGAAAATCCCAGCTAATTAGGACCCCCTGACAAAACAAAACAAGGACACTGACTTTGAGTTGGAAGAAAAGGCACCAGGGACGCTTGAATGCAGAATGTTCCCAAGGTAGGTTTGCCTATGACTTGACCTCAGGTTGGTTTCTCTGAAGTGAGCTGGGGAGCCCTGTGAGCTGGTTGCAAGACCAGGAACCCCATCATCCAGGAACACTGTGAGCTGCTGGCAAGAACAGGAAACACCCACCGTCTGACCTCTTCTCCCTGTCTGGGATGATCCTTTCTTTATCAACTAAAGTTCCCCAGGTACATCTCCCATTATCAACACAGAATACCAGCTGCCCCAGTGATCTGGTGAGTGTTGCATGGGAACTCCTTGTACTTTTAGCTCTCATCGCAGGGAAGTCCATGAACTCCTCCTTTTTGGCTAAAAGGAGGAAAGAGAAGACCACCACTTCTGACATGTGTGCCACCCACTAACAGACCAAGGTGATGGCTAAGCTGCTCTGGCCAAGAGGCAGTCCTGTCTCACCTCCTGTGGGACATTCTGCCTATCTCAAGCACATGCCATTATACATTCAAGAAAGACCCCAGTTACATCAGAGTTCATGACATTTGGATGCTTCCTATATTGGTCTTTCAAGGAATCCATTAACAGTTTGGTGCTGGTTCCAAATTTCCCAAACCTGAATTCTTATTTGGGCCAAATCTTAAGACATTTGCTTCCCCCGCCCTCAATCAGTAGTTGGAAACATTCAAAAATAGAAGATCTAAGGTATGGGAAACCAAATGTCTACAATACAAAAGGATAGCCCCTTGGGGTGTATCCTGCAGAATTACAGTATTGGTAAGTGAGCTCCCCAGCTCACTTCAGAGAAACCAATAGAGAAACCAGTATTACATCAACCCCAAAACATTTTATCTTCCTATGTTTTAACTGCTTGGCCCCAGTATGGGGCTTGGAGATGGGGAAAGTTGGTCCATCAATGGGTCTCTAATAAACACCGGTTTTCAGTTGGACCTGCCATGCCAAAGACAAAAAATGGGATGAAATTCCCTATGTTTGTCTTTTTTTAAGGCCTTAGAACAGTGGCCTTCTCAGACATCCCTGGTAACCCAGTGATTAGGACTCCACACTTCCAATGCAAGGAAGGGCTGTGAGTTCAATCCTTGCCTAGAGAACTAAAATCCCACATGCTGTGCAGCACACACACACACACACACACACACACACACACACACACACAAATTCCAAAGGGATGTGGGCTCTCCTCCACTGCAATAATACCAGTGCTTGACCCTCCCCCTGAGAACCTTGATATCTTCATTAATCCTTCTTCTACTCTTCCCTCCCTACCCTCTTCCTTCCTGTGTCCCAACCTGGGCCCTAGGCCCCAGGGATTCCCTCCATACAAGTCTCCTCTGCCATAGCCAGTTAATCAACTACACAAAGCGGGACTGATTACTAACCAGGGTCCAACAACCCACCAGGGAAAGTACAAAGGACCTACCTCCTTTTGAGGCAGGTTCCCAGTGGAGAAGGAGGGCTTATCTAGGTACATATCCCACTTACCACTTCTGATCTGTATAACTGGAGAAGTACATACATGAATCAATAAAAAACAGTACCTTCTCCATCAAGAGGCTTTGCTGGGCACTGCCCCTATTAGGGCCTTATCAGACCATGGTAATCAGCCTGTAATACCGTTATTCTCCCTGTAAGGAAACCCAGTGGGGAATACTGGATGGTACTGAAAGCCACCGAGGGCACACATCCCATCTACACCCTCCAGGCTGCTCTGCTGTCCACAGGGGCCTGGTAGTCTGTGTTACATTTTAAAATGCCTTTGTGGGCTTCCTTGGTGGTCCAGTGATTAAGAATCTACCTGCCAATTCAGGGGACACGGATTCAATCGCTCGTCCGGTAAAATCTCACATGCTGTGGATCAACTAAGCCCATGTGCCACAACTACAGAACCTGTGCTCCAGAGCCTACGTACCACAGCTACTGAAGCCCAAATGCCTACAGCCTGTGCCACACAAGAGAAGCCATCGCAATGAGAAGCCCACAATTTGAGAAAGCCCTCTTGCAGTCATGAAGACCCAGCATAGCCTAAAATAAGTAAAAAAAAAAAAAAAAAAAAAAACCTTAAAAAAAAAAAAAGACATCGTCTTCTGTATTCCATTAGCCCAGAGTGACAAGACATTCTGGCTTTTGAATGGCAGGAGTCAGACACACAGGAAAACAACAGTACTGCTGGAGAGTCCCTTCTGAAGTGCTCAAAAATTCCTGCACCATCTTTGGGGAAGCTTAAGCAAAAGACCTAAGAGATCAGTAGGTGGATGACATTCTGAACTCCTGTGTGGCAGGCCCATTACCCAAGCCCAAGAGAAGGAACAGCCGTTGCAATGGAACAACTCAGGCGTATCCTCCAGGTAGAAGAAACCATGAAAGCTCTCATGGAATACGGTCCTCAGGTGCTCTGGCACCCACCAGCCTGGCCCCACATGACTCCCAGCCTGAGACCTAAAAGCCTGACAAACCATCAGCCGGCAAGGCCCGTTCACTCCTGAATGGAATGGGCTCCACTTGTGATCCCATCACCCATTCTGTCCTGAAGCTGCTGGGGTTCACTCCATGGAGACATAGCACTTGAGTGAAGAGACAACCCCCGCCCTTGCCCCCCGAACCCCCACAACCAAGCACCAAACTCCAGAGAGAGAACCTTGGGCAACAACGGACACTCTTGACTAACTGCTTCTGGGAACCTCTCTCTAATCTGAAGCTTCTCTTCTGGAAAACAAGAGAGATGTGACCAGGAGATAAAGGGCCTGGCAATGAATATAGCATCAGAGTGCTCTGCAGACATGCTATAGATCTAGATACCAGAGTCTTTAGGAAAAATTTGACTGCAGGAAGCAGCTACAGGAGACCACTCCCCTTGAGAGCCCCTCAAGAATGAGGAGCAGGACGAAAGCCAGATGAGGGATTTGTCACTGGCAAAGCCCATTAACAATTTCCAGAGAATAAAAGTAGAATCTGGGTAATAAAATCTGACATTTTTTTCTCTTTCTTTTCCTTTGTGCTTAGTCTAGTTTCACTAGCTCATAGGGGGCCACATGCAGAGGCCTTGGCCAGCACTTAAGACCAGAGCTCCTGGCGCTTAATGGCTGTGCCGACCCCTCAGCTGAGGGCTGTGTGCAGAAGCCGCGGGACGCTCAATTCAAGATGGTGGCAGTGGGCTGTGTGCAGAGACGCTGCGGCCGGCACTGTGACTGGGACCCACAAGCAGCACAGTAGTGCCTGCCTGTGTCCTCCTCTACGCCCGAGCCACAAGAAGTTTGCCTGTCCCTGGGAACAAGAACTCTATAAAGCAGCCCTACCCAGGCCTTTCTGGACTGCGTGTGCTCTAGAGCCAGAGCTCACCCCTCTTCATTCTTTGATCTAAGACTGGAACTTACCTTTTCTTCTGAACTGAACCTGGGTCTCGTTCTATTGGCTCAAGCAACTCCACTAGGGAAGACCCTTGTTGAAACACACTGACGTTTTCTCCCTCTTGTAAATTCCTCTGTGTTGTATTTCTGTCCCTATAACTCTGATTTTTTTTTTCTCTTTTAGTTATCACCAGGCCAAGGTGTGAAGCCTTGTACCAAGACCACAGAAGTGGAGCCCAGAACCTGTCACCTCTGAAGCTAACTGAGTCCCTTTGTAACTGTTGCCAAAAGCCCCTGATCATCCCTAATAAGCTTCCTGACTCCAAATTAGGCAAAGGTGCCCACTCCAGTGAACATGCTGTAGCCCCCTAACCAATCACCTAATGCCACGCTTCCGGGAGGAATTTTCTTTGTCTTGAGGCTATAAAAATTGGCTATTGACTCACGAAAACAGTCGACTCTCCCTGGTCTGTGAGGAGGTTGGCCCACTGTGCTCGCAGTGCCCACCTTATCTCTACTCTTAATAAACGCACTCCCTTCTGAAATGCTATGTGTCTGGAAA
Organism: Bos indicus; assembly: GCF_029378745.1. Taxonomy (NCBI): domain Eukaryota; kingdom Metazoa; phylum Chordata; class Mammalia; order Artiodactyla; family Bovidae; genus Bos; species Bos indicus. The sequence continues at coordinate 39,922,850 of NC_091781.1, forward strand.
TTCTTTTCGAACCTGTGTTTGGACTGCATCAACAAAAATATTTTTTTCTTTAAAAAATGGAGCACAGTGTACATAATATTTGGTTAGCTACTTTTATATTTTTATGTTATTTATTTTTTTTGGTTAGCTATTTTTAAACTTAATATTTCATCAACAGTTTTCCAGTCCTTAAATATTTTTTCCTACACTAATATAATCGCTGCAAACTAGTCCATCGTTAATAATAGGTACTTTTTTTAAAAAAAGTATCAATCCTGGGACTTCCTTGCCAGTCCAGTTATTAATAAGATTCTGTGCTTCCACTACAGGAGGCAAGGGTTCAATCCCTGGCTGGGGAACTAAGATCCCGCATGCCAAGCAGTGCAGCCTAAAGTAAAGGTAATAGGGAATGATTTAAAAAGTATGACTCTTAACTACTCTCTGCTGAGTAGTTTTTCACTACAATAATGGCTTCCGTGAAATCCCCGTAGGCAACTTTATTCACACATCTGTGACTATTTTCTGAATGTCTCCCTGTTTAATCTTGTACACATACAGATCATTTCTCTTATTAGCCAAGTTTTGAACTTCTTGAGATCAGCATTCAGGTCAGTCCATCTCTGTTTTCCTCAGAGTGCTTTAAAATGAAGAGGCTTAAAAACGAAATAGTTTATTGGTATGCATTCTTCCTTAAACAGAATAAAAAGATAGCAAGATAGGAAAAGAGGTCAAGTTCACCAATTTACGGCTGACTTTAAAACTGGGTATACCTCAGTCTTCTGCCACGTGGGCTCTGTGGAGTCCCACCCCCATCCCACCCTTGTCTTTTCATTTTTGGAGCAAAAACAGCTGGCCGCATTTTAAATTGATTCACACAATTTATTTCACCAGCCTCTAGGTCTCAAACTGTTTCTGGATCTGCATCAGTGTCTCCGCTGGTAGTCAGTGGGGGCTGTACCTATGCATGGGGGAATGTAATCTACCCTTGAGTCATTATGTTCAAATGATTCCCCATGTTGAATTGTTTAGTGTGAAATAGGATTGTTTGCATTCCATTTACTCTTTACTGTGTTAATTAGGGTGACCTCCAGCTTGAATTCACCAACTGTTGGATTTTATTATATTTTTCCAGGAATTCCTCCTGTGATAAGGTTAACTTAAAATATTGCATTTCCTGGAAGATGACATAAAATTCATTCTCCTTTAGAAAAAGTAAGCCCAGGTCTTCACTGAAGAACTATGAACCAAATTCTAGGAACAATGGAGTTGTGTTCTTGCGGACTCTTTCCTCCAGTGCTGCATGTAAATATATGGCATAAAGCAGCCCTGCCTACAGTCTAGGGTTCTAGGGCCTGTCTCCAGGGGAAATCAGGACTTTATTTAATGAAACTTTACTTTTTAGTATTATTTCTCTTGAGTCCTGAAGTTAATGTGTGAATCTGCCTTTCTATATTCTTCCTATAAAGTGAAACCAAAACACAACAGTGGGTGAAATATTTGTGAACCGTATTGCATGGCTTGATAAATGCACCTGATCTTTATATTTCTGCCTGTGGATTCAGCTTCATCTGGCCCCTCCTTAGGATTCAAGACAACTATAGGATGAAATTATAAGGCCTTGGGATGAAGTAATTATAAGGACTCTTCCCTGCCCCCTAGCGTCTCAACCCTCCCTAGTTTCTATGGGGTGAGATAGCTTCTACTTCTATTATTTGTGTATGCTGCAAGTCATGTGGGATCATGTGGGATCGTAGTCCCCCCTTAGTGGGTGTAAGGGGATCGAATTTACAACCCCTGCATTGGAAGCGTGGAGTCTTAATCACTGGACCATCAGGGAAGTCCCCTACTTTCTAATTGACGTCTGTAGCTACCATCGGGTCTTTGTTGTTGAATTTACTGTTTAATGCTTAACTTGATCTCCTAATCTTGGATATCCTCTGTCAACTTTACTCTCAATTTAACTTTAAATCTCTCTTTACTTGTCTGTAAGTGTGAGTTTCTCCCATCCTCTATCCCTCACCCATCACAGAGAATCATGATTTCGGTGGTAACCCTCACAAATTCTGAAGTCCTCTACACACACAAACACTGCCATGTCTTGTGTGATGTTTCCCTTCCTCCCTTTGTTTGGAATGCTCCTCCCCACGTCTCCTAATACTGTTTTTTCTTCATGTTTTTGGACTCAGCCTAAGTATCATTCCTTGGAGAGGCTTTTCTAGACCACCTAGTGTGATGATGTACATATATCCAACTGATCAGAAGAGACTCCAGTATTAACATATTGTTTTCTTGTACTGAGGCTAACCAGGGGAATCTAACTCTTTTTTTTTTTTTTCTGATTTCATTTTTTATTTTATTTTTACAATATTGTATTGGTTTTGCCTTACATTGACATGAATCTGCCATGGGTGTACATGTGTTCCCCATCCTGAACCCACCCCCCCCCCCCACCTCCCTTCCCATCCCATCCCTCTGTATCATCCCAGTGCACCAGCCCCGAGCATCCTGTATCATGCATCAAAACTGGACTGGTGATTCGTTTCATATATGATAATATACATGTTTCAATGCCATTCTCCCAAATCATCCCACCCTCGTCCTCCCCCACAGAGTCCAAAAGACTGTTCTATACATCTGTGTCTCTTTTGCTGTCACACATACAGAGTTATCGTTACCACCTTCTTAAATTCCGTATATATGTGTTAGTATACTGTACTGGTGTTTTTTTCTTTCTGGCTTACTTCATTCTGTATCCAACTCTTAACTGACCCATTATTTGATCAGGCAATAATGATAAAATGTAAATAAATATTTGTGCATTTGCTCCTTCTGTGTATATTCCCTGATGGAATGCAGTTTCCATGAGAGCCAGAATTTTTCTGTCTTTGTCACTGTCAGGGAGGAAAAACTTTTACTCTACCCTCTTAAATTCAGTGGTTGAGGGCCTGTGAATTAAACTGACAGAGATTAGCACTAGAAAAGACAGATTTTTATTCATTTATAGATGTGGGAATTAACAGAAAAAATGTGACTCAACAAACAGCCAAAGATAGGGGCTTATATATTTACTGAATAATGGGAAAGGGAGGGGAGACAAAAGATTTAATGGGAAGAACAAATGAGTTTTCTTCAGGAAAGACGGATGGGCTTTTAGGAGAACAAAACGGGAGATAGAAAATTTGTGATTATGTTTGTTAATGCAGGTGCAAGTACTCACCTCCCACTTCTTTCTAGTTAGTAAAAGCCACCCCAAGAGAAGATTTGTGGTAATTCTGCTCTAAGTTCCCTTCTTCAGAGTGAAGCTGCCCCAAAGGGTATTTATGACAGCCTCATTTCCAGGAGTGTCTGCCTTTAATCAGGTAAGTGAAGCTCCAAAACAGGTTGCTTTCTGGGGACTTGCCTGGTGGACTGTCTAGTGGCTAAGACACCACCCTCAAGATCTGGGTCTTATCCCTGGTCAGGGAACTGGATCCTACATGCTGCAACCAAGAGTGCATCCCACAACTAAAGATCCCGCATGCCACAACTAAGACCGGGCACAGCTAAGTAAATAAAGGCTTCTTTCTGGATCTGTTCAATCTCAAACGTCTTTAGTTCAGTTGATCTTCACATCAGCTCTGAGGGTTTGAGTGGGTCTGCACATCACCTAGCACCCAATATTGATATTATGCCTTAGTTACCAATGGTACTCAGCAAATACTTGTTAAAACATGAATAAATGAAGCGATGAGTAGAGTGTTCACTCTTTGCTTATGTGACCAGTTCCCAACTCATTGTGATTGCTTGGTCAAGGCAAATGGCGTGCGTGTGTGTGTGAGAGAAAGGTCAGGAAAAATACATTCACAGCAACCTGGATTCCTTAATTTTATAGTTTAAAATATGTTTTTTTTGTTGTTGTTGTGGTTGTTGAGTTGATGAGTCCCATGACATGAAGCAGATGTACCTTTTAGGTAAGATTCTTGATATGGACCTTCTCTGCCATTTTCCTTTTTGTATTACAGGATGAAACAGTTTTCTGTACATGGTAGTTCACTAGAAGGAAATACTTTTTATTTCTCCCAACCCTAGAAATCACCTTGGGTGGGCAGCTGCTGATAGTAAAGGTTCTGAGAGTTCTCTAAGGGACTCTGAGGGTGAAATCCTTACTGGTGAGCAGTTGGGTATGTTCTCAGGAGCATTGTGGAATGGGCTGAGAGGAAAGCTTCCTTCCATGGCCCTGTCTCTTTTTGAAAGTTTAATAAATACGATGACAGCTACTGTCCTGTTATCTACTGGGATGAGATTTTTCAAGGGAATTCCCTGGTTGTCCAGTGGTTAGAACTCTGTGCTTTAACTACCAAAGGCATGAATTCAGCCTGTGGTCAGGAAACTTACGATACTGCAAACCGTACAGTGTGTCAAATGAGATGAACTGTTTTTTTCCTTTCATGGAAACTTCAAGCATACACAAAGTAGTATCCACATATCATGCACCCATATATACCATCACAGTTAACAGTGATTTTGTATTTGGAGAGTCTTGTGTCAGCTTCGCACCCCTCACCCTCTATTTCCCTTACATTCCTCAACCTCTCCCCTCATCACATGATTTTAAAGCAATATATATTATTTCATCTTTAATACCTCATATATTTAACAGACGAGCTTACATTTCAATAATTGTATTATTTTGGGTGGGTTTGTTGTTAGGTTTCTTATTGGTACATTACATATAAAATTTACCATTCTTACCATTTTTATGTATATGATTCAGTAGTGTTAAATACGGAGAAGGCAATGGCACCCCACTCCAGTACTCGTGCCTGGAAAATCCCATGGACGGAGGAGCCTGGTAGGCTGCAGTCCATGGGGTCGCTGAGGGTCGGACACGACTGAGCAACTCCCTTTCACTTTTCACTTTCATGCATTGGAGAAGGAAATGGCAACCCACTCCAGTGTTCTTGCCTGGAGAATCCCAGGGACGGGGGAGCCTGGTAGGCCCCCGTCTACGGGGTCTCACAGAGTCGGTCACAACTGAAGCAACTTAGCAGCAGCAGCAGCAGTGTTAAATACACTCACAGTGCTGTGCAAGCATTACCACCATCCATCTCCAGAACTTCATCTTCTCCATATGAAACTCTGTACCCATTAAACAGTGACTCCTTATTCCCCCAACCTCTCAGCCTCTGGCAAACACCATTCTACTTTTTGTTTATATGAATTTGACTACTTTAGTACCTTACGTAAGTAGAGTCATACAATATTTGTCCTTTTGTGACTGGCTATTAGTGTAATGTTTTTAAGGTTCATCCTGGTGTAGCATATGCCAGAATGTCCTTCCTTTTTCAGGCTGAGTAATATTCCACCGTATGCGTATACCATATTCTATTTTTCCATTCTTCAGGCAGTGAGTACTTGGATTGTTTCTGTTCTTTAGCCATTGTGAGTAATGCTGCTGTGAACATGGCTGTGCCAGTATCTGCCCGAGCCCCTCTGCCGGGGTCCAGCCCCAGCTGATCCAGGGTATTCGAAGGAGAGACGGCATAGGCGACCTATTTATTTAAATATTTATCAAAGATATAAAGAGTAATAGAATAAGGATAGCTCAGTGAGGAAATTCAGTGGAGAAAAGAGGCTGAATAATTCAGCCAGAAGGTAAGAGAAAGAACTACATGGTGAGACCAAGTTTCGGTGAACAAGGCCCGCACTTTATTTTCCAAAGTAGTTTTTATACCTTAAGTTATGCATAGAGGATAATGGGGGAAGGGGTAGAGTCATGCAGCAAGCCAGGCTTTCTTCCTGCAAACTTATCATATGCAAAAGCTTAGGTGATTTGCATCATCTTTTGGCCCGGAGGCCTGTTAACATTTTAAGACCCTTTCTTCAGAAAACTTATTTTTCTCTAAAGGTGATTGGTCAGGAGCCACCCTCCAAAAGCATTAGATAAAGTTGCATTCCTACAGAGCAAAGGTGTGGTGGGCTATAACAAGAAAAAGAATTAACTCAAGGGTCCAAGGTTACAAACATTAAAGCTACTATTTACACCAATTATATTAATCAATACACTGCCAGGGACACAGCAGGTAAGGGATATGGAGACTTAGCAGCAAACATTGGCCCAACAAGTGAAAATCCTTCACCAATACAATTTCTAATCAATCTTTTAACTGCTCAAAGGAATCTGTGTTTAGACAGTTTAGAACATCTCCTGACTCTCACAGTTGGGAGGCTCTGAACAATCACATGTGGCCGGAAAAACCTATTCAGGCAGGCTAGAGGATTTCCAAAGGAGTTTGTAGGTTAAACACTGTCACACCCAGGAATTATTAACTGGAGCTGTAAGCTAACTCTTTTTTCAGAGAGAGGTAGTGGGGGACAGCCCCCCATAAAGTCAGAGGTGTAGGTGAAAGCACAAAGCAGAAAGTAGGCAGACTCTGGTTTTGGGGGTAGATACTCGAGAATTTCCAAGGGGACTCCTGAGGCTGGATCCCGCCTTTGCGTATGCCGAGCCTCCTTCCTCATGACCTTTGTCATGGGTGGAGCTCCTCACACTGGCTCCCGGCAGTGATAGAATTCCAGTTAAGCTATTCCAGATCCTGAAAGATGATGCTGTGGAAAATGCTGCACTCAATATGCAATATGCACTCAATATGCAATATGCCGGCTCCCGGCACCCCTCCTTTCAGTTCCTTTGGGTATATGCTGAGAAGTGCAATTGCTGGATCATTTGATAATTCTGTGTTTAATTTTTTAAAGGGAGCACACGTTCTTAAAAAAAACACTGCCACAGTTCTATTGGGCTTCTCCAGTGGCTCAGCGGTAAAGAATCCGCCTGCAATGCAGGAGACCTGGATTTGATCCCTGGGTCAGGAAATTCCTCTGAAGGAGGGCATGGCAACCCACTGCAGTAATCTTGCCTGGAGAGTCCTATGCACAGGAACCTGGTGGGCTCCTATAGTCCATAGGGTTGCGAAGAGTCGGACACGACTGAGTGACTAACACTTTGATCTTAGAGTGATGTCAGTGTTCAATAGTGTTTGATGGTGGTGATGACACTGATGACAACCTCAGGGATGACTACTGGCTGTGGCCTGGGTAGGTCTCTGTACTGTTAGCCTTTGAATGGGCAGGCTTCCTGGAAGCTCTGAGGATAAGGGCAAGGATTCCTGCTGGGCTGATTTCACTTCAGGGAGAGAATGAATTCAGCAGTGTGGGCGTGGATTCTCAGCAAGGTTCCCAAATGCCAAAGGGTAATTTTGTACTGTAGGACCTGTGTCTGCCCAAGCATCTCTTCCTCTCTAGGCAGTTAGTCAGCTTCTTTAGATAAGAATCTCTAGTTTTTCAGCCTGGGGGCAAAATTCTGCAGTTGGAAAGGGCAGCAGGAGGGCAACACTGAGCTTTACTTGCTTGGGGACGGGAGGACTTGCAAGGCAGTGTGGGAGCTACAATTGCTCCATCAACCTAGTGCTGGTCTGTTTGCAGCAGGATTGGGAAGGGAAAAAGTGAGAGAGGGAGCCGATGGGAATAGTCCTTCCAAAAATACTTTCAGTCAAACTCTTTCTCATTCCCAGCCTCTGCTGACTCAGCCCATCCTGACTGGTTTCTTTAGGGCTCCCCTAAGTCATGTCTCCCTTCTGTGGAGTCTCCTCTGGGCAAACTCTGTAGCGACTCCCTTGCTCTTTCTTTGTCCATCAACAGCCTCCTACCCTCAACCCATCCATCAGAAATTTGTCCAGGTGCCTTATTCATTGATGGCCTCCTTTCTGTGCTTGTCTTGGTTATGGGTTCATTCTTTCACTATCATTTATTGGATTTTGACAGGGAGAGATGATAAATGCTGATGGTCAACCCTCTGTTCCTAGTGGATGCACTTCTACAGATGTCTAAAAATACCTTTCACTTGAATATTCCATTTCTAAGAAAACAATCTATTCTCTGGTGTCAGAAGTGAAGGGCAAGGCTGTACCGCTGGTAAAGAATTATCTAAATCAAGTATGAGCAGTGACAGTTGTCCAGGACATGTTTCTGTTATTAAACTCGCTTTGCTGCCTTTGTTTATGGCTTCAGCAAACCTGGACTCTAGTCCTGGCCCAGCTCGAGCCACTGAGAATATTTCAGTTTGCTCTCTGCCCACTGATCTCTGGCATCTTAAGACCAAGTTTTCTATCTGGGAACTGAACACAGCCAATAACCATTTTTAACCTTTTAAGTAAGTTGATTACAAATGCGCATGTTATTGGAACACAGTAACCAGTTTTGCTTCCTACCTTTATCACTCAGTTTTAGAACAGCTGGGAATCTGAAATAGACTCAAATCTTTCATAGTCAACTTAGAAACACTATTGAAGTCATACAACAGTTCCCCAGACTGTGGAACAGACTACAGAAAGCTAGAAACCCTGGCATCCAAAGTCACCTATTCCTCTATTTGGGAGGCAATATGAAATGTGAACAGAAACTCTGCCAGGACATAACATAGGCTGAAGGTCAGGGTTAACTGAAAATTATTGCTTTTGTAGAATCATTTTCTTAGCCTTCTCTTAGCTCTAGTTAAACATACTTTGGGTGTATCTCTTCCTGGCTTTGCGTGTTAATTTTGCATTTGTATTTAAGAGCAGAAAAAAGGGAGGGGGAAGCCTAATGAGGAATAAATAATGGAGAAGGGTTAAAAACTGTAAGTGTATTGGACCTTACAGGCTTATATAATCCACGGATCATTTCTGTAGTATACTGTTACGACTCCAAAGAACCATTGTGCTAACGTGGCAGCTGATGGTCTTACTCAGAGACTCTGCATACTAAATGTCCTTATGAAATTGGGAATGAAATATGAGAGCCAAGCATGGCCAATAACCATTTTTAAAAATAATGAAGTACTCTACCACCTCATTCTTCCACCAGCCCCCACCAAAGCCATGAAGAGCTGAGTCAATAGAATAAACTAATTGCTTGAAAATGTAACTTTAAAAAGAAGAACTCTGTGTGTGTAGTGGGAAAAAAAACCCAAAACCTGAATAGGGCTCATATTTTGAAGCAAAAAAACATATTTTAGCACTTGGGGAAAATGAATGAGCCAGTGCCACATTTCGTTTCAGCAGCTGCTGTTTAAGCCTTGGAAATTAAATCATAGACACCCTGGGCTTTAGAGAAGGGATGGAGGTGGGGTCCTGGCTTTGCCAAGGCACTTTGGGCCTAAAGTAGCAACACACTGCTTGGCCTTGCTGGAGAATAGACTGCCAATTGTGCCAAATTATATGATGCTTTTGAGATGTTCACAAATAGCCCATTACACTTTTCACAGCGTTCCTTCATTAAGCCCGCAGAATTGTTTCTTTATGTTTTCCTCATAATAGCTTCTGAAAGGTCAAGAATAGTTTACTTGACTTTCTGGTGCCCTTTGGGGAATAATGCCATTAACCATTTGTGGCCTCTGCTCTTCCAAGCTGACATTTGCTCCAGGGTCACTCATTGGTTGTCAAGACTGGGTCTTCTCCTTTTCCCAACATGGACAGACACACACACACACACACACACACACACACACACTCCCCCTCAGGTGGGGACAGGAACTGGAACTGGAAGAAGGATTCTGGAATCCCTGCCAGTTGAGATTATGTTGCCTTTCTGTTAGAGGTGATGTTGAGATCTGGTAGCATTTGGAAAGCAGTAGAGGGTGCTGGTGGACTCCCCAGGTGGCGCTAGGGGTAAAGAACCTGCCTGCCAATGCAGGAGAAGAAGTAAGAGACTTTGGTTCAATCCCTGGGTTGGGAAGATCCCCTGGAGAAGGAAATGGCAATTCCCTCCATTATTCTTGCCTGGAGAATCCCTTGGACACCTGGCGGGCTACAGACCATAGGGTCACACAGAGTCAGACACGGTTGAAGTGACTTAGTACACAGAGGGTGCTGGTATTGAGGATTAGATTGTGTGAGTTCAAATCCATACCTGCTTCTGAGCTGGATGACCTGAGGCAAGTCATCTTACCTCTCAAAGCTCAGTACAATGGAAACAATAGTATAAAATACCATGTCAGAAGGTGCTTTCCAGACATGGAGTAGGCATACTCTTTGTTTCTTCAAGACAAAAACAGCCAGCCTTGGAAGCCTGCTAAGGGTAGGCCTTGCTGGGCAACATCACATATACACACTCTTCCATTACCAAGCTGATAGCTCCCGAACTTCACCCAGATCCATAAGGAGGCAGTAACATTTGTCAAATGCTATCTGTGTGCCAAGGACTTACATCTGTTTCTCATTTAATTCTTTATATGTTACTGTAAAATAGGTATTATTATTGCTGTATTTAACATGATGAAACTGATACTCAGGGCTAATGGTAACGGCTACCATTTATTGATTGTTTACCATGTGCCAGATGGCTATGTTAGAAACTTACTTTTATCTGTTCTCTTCTCAGTGCTCAATTTAGTCATTTCCTTTCCTTTTTTTTTTTTTTTTTTTTGCTGTTATGAATAGTTCTCTTGTGGACCTTCTCAAACACATCTTCATGGGCACATAAAGAGGATTTTCTCTCAGGAATTCACACTCAGCAGTAGAAATGCTGGATTGGAGATAAATGAATGTTCAGCTTTACCAAATAATATGAAATTATTCTCCAAAGTGACTGTAATAACGTATACTCCCACCAGAATGTGTAAGCTTTCCTGTTGACTTGCATCCTCCCTTACTCTTGGTATTCTTGTGTTTTTTTTTTGTTTGTTTTTTTTAAAAGCAATTTCCTTCTCCAGGAGATCTTCCCCATCCAGGGATTGAAACTGGGTCTCCTGCATTGTAAGCAGGTTCTCTACCATTGGAGCCACCAGGGAAGCCCCTTTCTTAAGCTGTTAGGTATAAAATGGCATTTTGATCTTGATCTGTATTTTCTGATTGCTAATAAGGTTGATGGCCTCTTTTTGTATTCATTGGCCATAAATGTCTCCTTTTCTGTGAGATGTCTGTTCATGTCTCTTGCTTTTCTATTGATTTGTTTGCTTTCTCCTATTGGTTTGTGGGGAAGTATTTGATATATATATATGTATTTTACTCTAATCTGTTGGTGGTGATGATAGTTAATTTTATGTGTCAACTTGACTGGGCCAAAGGATTCACAGATAGCTGATAATATATTTCTGGGTGTGTCTGTGAGGATGTTTTTGTAAGAGATTGGCGTGTGAATGCATACACTGAGTATAAGATCACCCTCTTTGGGTGGGTGAACATCACATAATCCTTTGAGGGACTAGATAGAATGAAAATGTAAAGAGAAAATTTGCTCTCTGTTTGTGTTGGGTCATCCATCATTTCCTGTTCTAAGACATCTAGGTTCCTGGTACTCAGGCCCTCAGGAATAGACTGAATTACATCACCAGCCTTTCTGAGTCTCCAGCTTGCAGAAGGCAGATTGTGAGACTTCTGAGCTGCCATAATCATGTGAGCCAATTCCTGTCATAAATCTCCTCATATGTACACACATCTCCTTTTTGTTGGAGGACCCTGACTAATATGGTGTTGGTATCCTTTCAGATATTTTCTCCCTGCTTTTGACTTGTCTTTTCACTTTCTTTAGGGTATTCTTAGCATAAGTTCTTAGTTTTAATGGAATTGAGCTTATCAGTCTTTTCTTTAATGATTAGCACTCTTTATATCTAATTAAGAATTTCTCTCAATCTTTTCTGTTTCCCTCTGGAGTTTCAGTCTTTACTCTATCTGTAATTGACTTTTGAGTATGATTTGAGTTAGGGATCCAAAATCATATTTTTCTATTATGGATAACTGTTTTTTTTTTTCAGTTCAATGTATTGAATGATCTCGCCTCCTCCCCTGATCCCACATGGCTACCATATTACCTCTCATATATCAAATTTCTACGTGTATTTCTACACTTTGTATTGTGTTTCTTTGATCAGTTTGTCTATTCCTGAGCCAGTATACATGGTTACTATGACTTTATAAATCTCATTATCTTGCATAACAATCCCCACTCTTTTTTCTTCTTATTACAAATTAGTAAATTGTCCATTTTTAGACAAATTAACAGATACAGGAAATTCCAGAGAAATTAAAGTATTTATAATTTCATTAGCCAAGTATAACAACAGTTAACATCTGGTATATATATTTTCTACACTATACAAATACTTGTATGAAAACATCCACATACATGTACATAAAACACGCACATTTATACTTTAACAAATTTAAAGTCAATATTGATTGCTTCCTCTATTTAAGGCTTTATGTCTAAGGCTTTGTTGTTGGTAAAGATAAGAAAGAATATTTAGGAAATATGATAGGTTTAAGATACTAATAAGAATGTTAGGAGGAAATTTGTTTTCAATTTGGCAGCTAATGTGATTCCTCTTTGGTACCTTGGTCAAGGAAAGCATTTATTTTGAATCCCTAAGCATTACTACTGCCTTAAACTAAGAAAATAAATCTCTCTCCATCCCTAAAGTAATACACTTATCCTCTAGCAAACTACTATTTACTTGTTTAATAAAACAAGAAAACACAATATATTACATTTTTAAAGAATTATATCTTGGCATTAAAATTAGATTTGGGGTTGAGTCCTCAGTTTGCCCCTTATTACCACTTTGACCTTAAACAAGTCACAGAATTTCTTGTAGTCTCAGTTTCTTCATCTTTAAAATGATGATTATATCTACCTTGCAAAGTTGCCAAGAATATTAATGTATTTTTTAAAAGCTTCATAAAATGCTTTCACTTTTAAATTTTTAATTAGTTTTTATTTTATTATAAAGGTAATAGGAGCTTCTTAGAAAGTTTTTGAATAATAGAGAATGATAATAATAATGAATAATAGTACAGAATAATAATACAGTGAAAAAGGTTCCTTCCCTCTAGATGTATATTCTTCCCCCTAAGTCAATTGCACTCTCTTGAAGAAACAAGATTAAATTCTCATTACACACAATTATTCAGAACATCCTAAAATTTTCCATGACAAGCAGAAATTGTGATGATTTTATATAAACATACAGGTAAGCTAAAATTGTTAAGAACATTTCATTTTTTTAGGATAGCTTTCATTTTAAAGTTTTTCTGTTTTTGTTTTTTTTTTTAGAGAAAAGCTTAACAAATGGAACTATTCAAATTAAGAAGAGGAGGCTATCATCAAAAAGTCTACAAACATAAATGCTGGAGAGGGTATGGAGAAAAGGGAGCCCTCCTACACTGGTGGTGGGAATGTAAATCAGTACAGCCACTGTGGAGAACAGTATAGAGGTTCTCTAAAAAACTACAAACTACTGTACGATCCAGCAATCCCACTCCTGGGCATATATCTAGAGAAAACCATAATCTGAAAAGATATGTGCGCCCCAATGTTCATTGCAGCACTGTTTTTACAATAGCCAAGACATGGAAGCCTAAATGTCCATCGATGAAGGAATTGATAAGGAATTGATAAAGAAGATGTGTCATATATACACAGTGGAATATTACTCATCCATAAACATGAAAGTCATTTGCAGCAACACAGGTGAACCTAGAGATGATCATACTAAGTGGAGTAAGTTAGAGAAAGGAAAATGCCCTTTTCCTTCCATATATATCACTTATATGTGGAATCTAATTTTAAAAAATGACACAAATGAATGTTTATTTAAAAAACAGAAGCAGACTTACAAATGAACACACACTACTATATATAAAATAACCAACAAGGACCTACTGTAAAGCACAGGGAATTCTACTCAATATTCTGTGATAACCCATACGAGAAAAAAAAAAATCTGGAAAAGAACGAATACATGTATATGTATAACTGAATCACTTGGCTGTACACCTGAAATTAACACAACATTGTAAATCAACTTTAATAAAATTAAAAAAACAAGATTTTGTTGTTGTTGTTTAGTCTCTAAGTCATGTCCGACAAGAAGATCAGAGGCTATTTAATAACTAACAGTAAATACTTGGTTATGGGCATTTATTTAAAAAAAAATTGTTACACTGGTAATGCATTCTTATAGCAATATCAACTGTTAGGTATATAAAGTAAAAAAGCGAAATTCCCTTTTTGCACTGTCCCAGTCACACTCCCCAGAAATGACCTCTGGGAAGAGTTTTGATGTCTTAACTTTCATATTCTTTACCTACCAGACTTGGAAATGTCTCAGTTTAATTGCAAGGCTTTACTGCTTTCATGACACTGTTAATTTTGTTTTGCTTTGCTTGGTGCTACACTTATTCATTCATTCCTTTAATTAAGCATATACTAAGGACTAAAGTGGGCTTCTCTGGTGGCTCAGATGGTAAAGAATCTGCCTGCAATGTGGAAGACCCAAGTCTGATTCCTGGGTCGGAAAGATCCCCAGGAGAAGAGAATGGCAACCCATTCCAGTATTCTTGCCTGGAGAATTCCATGGACATGGGAGCCTGGTGAGCTACAGTGCATGGGGTCACAAAGAGTTGCTCAGTTGTATCTGAGCAACTAAGACACACACACACAAGGACTAAGGTGTGTACTCTGGGCCAGATGCTGAGCTGTAGATTCTTGAAGTATCAGTTCCAGCGCCCTCATCTATTACTGATAATAATATTGTTTCATAAGAGCTTCGGTACAGTTAGTGCAGGATGCTGTGGGACTGACCACAAGGGAGACACAGCAGACCCAAGTGATCTGGGAAGGCTTCCTGGAGGAATTGATCTCTAAGGTGAGAACCAAAAGCTGAGTAGGCATTAGGCTTGTGCAATGGCCAGATCTGTGGCACGATAGTACATTAGAGATGATGAGAAGCTGAAACGAAGAGCAGAGCAGCACAGGAACAAGGGCTGAGGATGTTGGAAAGAGATGGATGAAGGCGTTGCAAGATATGCTGAGACACATGCACACAGTGGGTAGATGGGCTGCCTAAAAGGACTGCAAGCAGAGGAGTGACATCCTCATGTTTGTATTTTAGAACCTGCCATCTGGGTACAACTAGGAGGAAGAACTGGAGAAGGGCAAGCCGGGAGGCAGGAGCGATAGGAGGTGATTGTATTAGTAATAATCCAAGTGAGAAACAATGGTGGACTTGATTAAGGAAGTCAGATTACAGGAGGAAGGGGTTTCTGGAATCTAGTTTCCAGACCAGGGAACTAGATC
This sequence comes from Bos indicus, assembly GCF_029378745.1. NCBI lineage: Eukaryota > Metazoa > Chordata > Mammalia > Artiodactyla > Bovidae > Bos > Bos indicus. Next base: position 39,937,919 of record NC_091781.1, read on the forward strand.
CCACATGCTGCAACTAAGACCTGGCAGAGCCCAATAAATAAATAAGTATTTTCTAAAAACCCACTTTAATACGTTAAGTAATTTTGAAGTTTATAATCACAAGTATGAACTAATGTTTAAGGTGGATAAAACAGGAGTTTAGAGGGCATGATTTTCAACACAAATTTTATAACAGTTCAATCTTTCACTTCATGTTTAAGTTTTGCAAAAAGTTCATCATGGAGATCATCTGGGGTACATATTTGTGTTTGTCATTTTCCCCAAGGATATCGTTTTCTGCTATTCAATTATTTTCTTTTTGAAGTGCTATTGTGTTATCCCCTTTATTTTTCTCCCCCCGCCCTCCTGCCCTGCCAGATGGTAACTAGTTTAAGTAGGCTGATTTGTCGTTTGCCAAAAGCTTTGCCTGTACTTGGAGTGCTTCTCCCAGATCACTTGATTGACTTTATGAAACTGTATCCCTTAAAAGAATTTGAGATTGTCTTCATAGTTGATTTGCTTTGAATTTATAGTGTAACATGGATATTTGTAATTGACAGGGCATATTTTAGCCAGAGTAGTAATATTTGTAATAAATTACTAATTTATTAAATATTACTAATATTTATTAGTAAATATTTTTGTGTTACAATGACTTTTGCTTTTCTGTGCAACCTGTTGCCTGTGGGGACTTGTGTAACGGTTCCTTAGATAATGAGAAAATCCTAAAATTATCTGTCACCTGCTCACCAGGATCATACCCAACAGGGAAACGTGGAACAAAGCTCTCCTTAGCAAGAAGAAAATGGATAAAGTCTTCATCTTCCAGGACTAAATCCTTTGTGTACATCAAAGACACAAGGAGAACATAAAACACCTTCTTCAAATTTCTCTCCCATCCTTGCTCAGCGGAAGGTATTTTCTCGGCAGAGCTCACATCAAAGACAACAAGATTTGCTGGAAGGATCTCTGTCACTCTCTGGAAAGAAGCCCATGTCTCGTTACCAATAAGAGAGCATCATCTTATCCACTGATGTTTTCTGAATGAAAAAAAAAAATCACCTTTTCTACCTTCTTCACGGGAACAGTGTTTCCTCCACCGACTCCTCAGTCCCCACAGCCATCTCCAACTGCAGGGTTCAAGGAGATCCTTAATTATGTTATTGCCTTTGTCCTCAGAAGATTTGATTTCCTGGGTTCTGTGCATTGATCCTGAGTTTCCACCAGTGTTAAAATCTTTTGATTGATGATGTATTAATTGTTTAACTACTGATTCTTTCCCTTCCTCCTTTCTTCCAGTTGTGTTTCATAAACATATATATTGAGTACCACTGTGTGCCAGGTACCATGCTGGGTGCTGGGTCTCCGATGCAGATAGCATCTCAATATGACAGAAAGCATCGTAGGGGAATGACCAGATCCAGTTTCAGTTGATTGGGAGTACTTCCCTGAGGCTAAATCTTTATTCCAGTCCTGTAAGGCATGACTTGCAAATAAGCACTAGTTTTCACAGAAAAGCCTAAGGAATGCTAGCCCTCACCAGACATTTTATTCCACCTTTGTCCTCTGATTTCTCATTCAGTGCCCTTTGTTTGGTATGGATTCTTGTAAGCAACAGTAATTCCCACAAGCTCAGAGTGGAGTCACAGAAGTGACTCTGCAACCATGTCCTGTGTGCATGGTCCCAGCAGCTTGGGAGGCACACAGTATCTAGTCTAATCCAGTGTCAGTGTCCACAGACATCCAGTGTCTATGCCTGGGGAAAGATCAGGGGATTTTATACCACACCACAACACTCCTACCAAAAGCAATCCTCAGTACCCAGATCTTTTACACCCTCTCCTCTGCTCACTGTTTCCATCTCCATCCATTTCCTATCTAGGCCACTGGTGCACCAGCCCAGCCTTCTCTGCTCCTGAATCTTCTTCCTCCCACACATATGTATCTATTTCTTTAGGAGAGCAATTCACCTCTGACCTGGATGCACACCCAACACTTAACAACATGATCTTCAAGGAGGTTTACACACACACACACACACAAACCAATGCACTGTAGACAGTGACCTTGTGGACAGCCAACAAAAGACGCTGCAGTTTGCAACCTTGGCCCTAGTGTCTCCTCTGCATTCACTAATTTGTTCACATGCTCATTCACTGTTACTATGTGGTGGTATCCACTCCTCTAAAAGCAGAGCCTGAAACAAAGGCTTGGGTGCAGGGAGCTTGTTTGGAAGGTGATCTTGGGAAGCAGGAGTGGAGGAGTGGAGAGAGTGAGCCACAGATGGACAAAAAGCCAGAAAAGGCACATTATTGAGCTGGTTATTGCTGTGGACTCTGAGGCTCAGTCTCCAGGGGACTCTGAAGCACTGCGTAGAATGCCCCTCAGATTTTTCCTTCTGAAGGATGGGACATATACCACCAACTTGCAGCATCCTCTGTTTGAGGGCTGCCCCTCAGGGCGGTCACAGCCCTCCCTGCTAAGCGAGCTCCTGCTCAGGAAGCCACCAGCAGGCTTGGAGCTGTCCACCACAGTCACAGCTGAAGTCAGAGAAGCACTGAGAGCATTCAGCCTGGGGCTCCAGCCGATGTAGTTACAAGCAGCATTGATCACAGCTGTACTGAAATCATTCCTTCTTGCCTGCTTTCTCCCATAGAGTACTGAATTCTACAAGGAAAGGTCCTTCATCTCTGTTTCCACAGTGCTTAGCACAGCACCAGACTCATGGGAGCCCTTCAGGTCTCATCTGCTGAATGAAGGAAGGAACTAGTGAAAGAACAATAGACTGAATCTAGAAGGCTGAATTCTAGTCTCCTCTGGATCACTAATTTCTGTGTGACCTTGACTATATCGAAACCTCACATAAAGCCATTTGGTTACTTATGAACTTACAAATTCATATTTTTTAAAAATCTCAAATCCAAGCGTTATTTTAAAAAAGAGAACATTCCCCATCGGTGATTGATTTTAGAACAAAGTGTTGTCTCCAACTTGATGGTTCTCTCTAATTCTAGGTTTCCATCCCTCCAAGGTGTAAAGATGAACACTGTTGAAGCAGTAAGGATGTGTTACAAAGTTAGTTACCCGAAAAGCATTTCGTTTCCTGCACGATACGGGGCTTGGAAACCTTCACTAACACTCTTATGTGAAGAGCGATAGAATGCTAATTTCCCACAGATTCATTATCACCATGAAATGAAATTTTGGAACACATCAGAGGTAAATGTAATGTGCAAATGTAGAATTCAACAATTTGAGTTTTCGCTGCCTCGTGTTTTTACACCTCTGTCAACAAGACCCTCATTAAAGACTTTTCCCCATTATTCTACTTGAAAAGAAGACTGGAGAATATTATAATATTCAGGATGGAGAGATGTTCTTTCCAGTTAACTCTTTATGAAGGGAACTCCTCTGTGTATATATTTCTAGTTTTTTTTTTCTTTTATCAGATCACAGATACTGTGCTTTTTTCAAGTTTGAAAAAAACTCCTAGTCAGTCCCTCCTCTTGTGGGGCTTATAGTCTAGTGGGGAAGGACTATATTAATTATTTAAAATGAGTATTAAATTAACATTCCAAAAACACCACTTCTGGGAAGGATATATAATTTTATCAGAGCAAAATACAATGGGAACCATATGGTCTGAGAGGTTAAAAAGGTTTCCCACTCCACCAAGCGAGATTTGGGTAGAAAGCTGAAGAATTAATAAGTAAATGAAAGAAGGGATAGCCTGTGCAAAGGCCCAGAGGCAAGAATAACATGTTGCCTTGGAAGAACTGAAAGACGGCCAGGGAAACTGGCTAGCCCAGAAGGAGGAGGAGGAGGATGGGGAGTAGTGGGGAATGAGGAAGGCTGAGAGGTAAGTACAGGCCAGCTAGGCAGACCTTTTGGGCAGGCTAAGCATTTTGGTCTAAGAGAAATGGGAAGTCAATGTTTGGTTTCAGCAGGACCTGCTGAGATGATCAGATCTGCACATTTTTTAACAGAGCCTTTTCTCCACATTCTTTTATATTTTTTATAATGATATGAGAATTCAAAGAAAAACATTTGGTTTTGCCTCAATTATCACTTATGCTGATAATTGCAGACACACACCACACACCGCAGCCACCGCCCCCCCCCCCCCAACCACACACAATTCTTCCAAAAGATGTCAGTCCAGTTTGTCCCAGTATTATCTCTACCTCTCATTCTCATTTAGGTAGCATTTACTTTGTACTTCTAGGTGCAGACTGCATTTACCCAATAACTAAATTCCATGCTGGGGTGTCACAGGGAATAAATGACGGTCCTATCCCCACATATTAAATGTGCAAGTAAAACTGCCTTTCACTGCTGAGAAGTGTGAGAACAACAGCAATGGCATCAACAAGATGGGTCCAAAATGAATGGTCTGGTGGTACCTGCAGGGCCTCCCTAAACGTAACATCCATTACCTTCCTCAAATTTCTTAGCATATCCAAAACTGGATTAAGTTGCTTTGACAGGCTTTATTTTTTATGAACCTCTCTGGCTATTACTTACTATGTTATTTTCCTCAAGGTGCTCATGGACTGATTTATGGTTTCATTTAAGGTTTTGACTGGTAGTTTGGATACGTTAACTAGCCCACCTTTTCCCGGATCTGCTGTTGGCTGCTTTATCTTCAACACTAAATCAGCCTGCTTAAATTTCCCCGGTACATAAGTCTCCACGACAAACACTAGTCCTGGAGGTATGTCCTGCCTTAGCCAGTTTGTTGAATGTGTTCAAATGAATCTCATCCAGCTCTGCTGATTTATAAATATTTAAATTGTATAAGTATTCTTTTACCTGCCTCTTATTAATTCTGTTTCTTGATACTCCCAGAGACTCATTAATATTTATCTTGCTGAGCTCCTACTTCCTTCATTCTTTGTGTTAACGGCAGAGACAAGAGAGTAGTTCCATATTCACTATTCTTTGCATCTTTCATAATATGTTCTCAACCCTGGTTTCGCAAAAGTAGCCGTTTATGTTTTTCTTGGGCATAACATCCTATTTTATATTTAGAAGGCTTTGCCATAATTTCTTGCTTCTTTTGCATCTGTAAGTCATCTCCTTTCAGCCGTCTCCTGGAGTTATATCTTCTTCATATTGTGTATTCTTTTCCCCAAACTCTACACAACTGGATTTTTGCTTTTCTTTCCCCTAAAGGAAACATTTATTCTTTAAACCTTGTATAGCGGAATATGCCTGTTGGTTATATAATAGCACCCACCAGCCACTTGTGTGTTCTTTTTCTAGAGGATGTACTTGAATGCCCACACCCATGTTGTTCCTTTCAATAGAATGACACAAGTAGTTATCATTTAGTTCCTGAAAGATGGTTGGATGCATTCCATTAATTTCAAAGCATGTCCAGAAAATTGATCTGAAAGCAAACAGCAAGTGAATATGAAACCAAGACAAAGGCTTTCCAATTACAAGTAAAAAATAATAATACAAAGGGGAAGAGCCCAGGAATATACCTCATTAGAAACATGCTGGGAATTTGAATGTGTTTTCAAAAGGGTACATACTGTTTACTACCAAAAAAAGTACACACATTGTACCATTACATTTATGTGTTTCAAGAATAGGCTAAACTGAACTGTGGAGACAGAAGTCAGAGTAGTGGTCACGCCTGGGGACGAGTAATGACTGGAAAGGTCCTGAAGATCCTGAATGTGTTCTATAGGATGAAGATCCTGGGTGTTGGGTATATGGATGTGTATGTATATATTCTGTAAAAGTTGATCAAGCTATACCCTTGTGATGAGCGCACTCAAAAAATTGGCCCAAGCAAAACAAAACAATTACAGTGTTTACAAAGTCAGTTACTAAAATCTTTAATAAACACTTGCAGTCACTATGGACTATATCTGAGACTATCTGATATATTATTATTATTAAAATCTGGTATGCTTGTTATTGGATAAGCTTTTCTGCTCAGTAGGCTGGTATAATGAGAATGATCATGGTTTCTATTTCCTGACTGCCTGCAGTGGGACAGGCACTGTATATACAGTTTGTTATCTCAGTATAGGGAAGGTGATATTATTCCTATTTTCCAGATAAGGAGATGGAACCAGAAAGATCTTAAGTAGTTGCTAGAGAACACATAGCTAAAGAGAAGCAATTAGAGATTTAAACTCAGGTTTCTAAAACTCCAAAGCCTATGTAGTTTCTCCCACTCTATATGGCAGCCAGGTAGATAATTATGAATTCAGTTCAGTTCAGTTCAGTTTAGTCGCTCAGTCGTGTCCAACTCTTTGCAACCCCATGAATTGCAGCACGCCAGCCCTCCCTGTCCATCACCAACTCCCGGAGTTCACTCAGACTCACGTCCATCAAGTTGGTGATACCATCCAGCCATCTCATCCTCTGTTGTCCCCTTTTTCTCCTTCCCCCAATCCCTTCCAGCATCAGAGTCTTTTCCAATGAGTCAGCCCATCACATCAGGTGGCCAAACTATTGGAGTTTCAGCTTCAACATCAGTCCTTCAAGTGAACACCCAGGGCTGATCTCCTTTAGAGTGGACTGGTTGGATTTCCTTGCAGTCCAAGGGACTCTCAAGAGTCTTCTCCAACACCACAGTTCAAAAGCATCAATTCTTTGGCGCTCAGCTTTCTTCACAGTCCAGCTCTCGCATCCATACATGACCACAGGAAAAACCATAGCCTTGGCTATTAGTATTCTTATTAGTCTTTTTTACTACAGGCAAGGTATTCTGCTATGTGTAGCATTATTATTATTATTATTTTTCCTGTTAGGTCTTCATTGCAATGTGCAGGCTCTTTGTTGCATCTTGTAAGCTTCCCTAGCTGTGGTGCGCAGGCTTAGTTGCCCCAAGGAATGTGGGATTTTACTTCCCTGACCAGGAATCAAACTCAAGTTCCCTGCACTGGAAGGCAGATTCTTTACCACTGGACCACCAGGGTCCCTATGTAGCCCTTAAATATTCCTGTCTTTTGCTTTAGAAAATATGTGAATGTAGATACATTGAAATGTTATAGATGCTAGCTGACGCTAGCACACTTCCTAAAGCCTATAGTCCTCACCACGTGGGCTTTGGTAGTTGTGGCTTGCAGGCTCTAGAGTGAAGGCTCAGTAGTTGTGGCACCACGGCATGCAGAACCTTCCTGGACCAGGGTTGAACCCATGTCTCCTGTATTAGCAGGTAGATTCTTAACCAGTGGGCCACCAGAGAAGTCCCCAAAGCATCACTTTAAATTAGCACAGGAAGTCTGTGAGATTCCAAGTATTTCTCTTTCCCATTTTACAGATGAGGATGTAAAGATTCAGGTTAAAAGATCTGATAGCTAGTAAATTTCAACCTCTGGTAGCCTGGCTTCAGAGCCCATACCTTTTACCAGTCTATTATATTGCATATTAATGATTTTTGAAAAATGTAACTGAAAGAAGAAACAGACTGACCATTTTTTTTTAATCTGAAAACAATTTACAAGAACAGACATGAAGAGAAGAAGCATTTGTCAGATTTACATCCATTATTAAGATGAATTTGAGAAATGATATTGGTTTATTGGATCTTCTGTTTAGAAAGTTTATGAGCTCATAAGTTTAGTGATTGCGTGGGACTAGGCATTTTTGCAAGAGGTTATGCAATTGATATCAGTCACTTGACATGAGTGGTTGAAGGCTTTGCCAGTCCTCTGTCTATGCACTCCTTATCTAAGAAAACAAGTCCAAGATATCTATTCCTCTCTCTTGACTTTAATGACTATATGACTATTTCTGGTGCTTCCATAAGAAGTCTTAGATTATGTCACTTTAGTTCTGTTATTTTTAAGGTGTTTTTATCTGTGGATTAAAATCTATTTATATATTTAGGATCTAATGTAGTCTCTATGGAGACCCATCTTATGTGGATGCTTTTGGTCTCCACAAATCTTTTGTATGATTTCTTATACTTTCAGATCATCATATTCTACTGTTAGGTCTTTTTTTTTTTTTTTCCCCTGTCATTTCTTTCCCTACAGATTTGAAGCTTTTCACCATCAAGGACTTCCCACCCTTACCTTTTGTTTCTAAGAGAAAATCTGTAAGTGTAGTACAAGAAGCAACTTTATACTATTCACCTAGATTCATCAGTTGTTAACAACTTGCCACGTTTCCTTTCTTTGTTTTTCTGTAATACATCTTTGTGTAAATGTGTGCAGTGTAAGTGTAAGGTATATATGTATATATACATAATTTTTCTCAACCATTTGAGAATTGGCTGCAGACATTGTAACAAATCCTTTAACAGTCATATTCTGAGAACAAGAAAATTTGCCTCCATAATGGACAATGTGCCATGACTATATATTTGGGACATTTAACTTTAATTTAAGACCATCTAGTATTTTGCACATATGCAGATTTGTCCAGTTGTCTCAGTCATATCCTTTCTGGGTCATAACCCCGACCCCCACCTTTTTTTTTCTAATCCAGGATTTAACTGAAGATCCCACATTATATTTAGTTATCTTGTCTCTTTGGTTTCCTTTTAATCCAGAACAAACCCTTAGACTTTTTAGTGTTTGATGAGTAAAGATGTTTGTTTTAAACATCTTCACCTTTACAGTCAGAATTTCCAATTTGTTTAGTGAATTATTCCCCTGGAACCCTGCAAAAGTAAAATATTAAAATAATTCTTATGCACTCTGAAAAAGATGGAAATAATGTCAAAATACACCTAGAATTTCCTGCATTGGCAGGCAGATTCTTTGCCACTGCACCACTTGGAAAGCCCATGCACCTAGATTTTCACTGATTCTCCACTGTTTATCCAGCAAACATGGTGGTTAGACTGAAGGATACAAAGAAAAGAAAGCTTCTATGTCAGCTTTGAAGATGCGCAGCTTCTAATCACAGACTGGTCTAAAATCTTTTTTTAGTTAGAGATATTTTCACGTTTTTTAAATTTTTTTTTTCATGTTTTTTAAAATCACCCTGAGTTTTAGAAAAGGAAGCAAAGTTCCAACCAAGCCCTTTACTGCTGAAGTCAGCTGAGTTTTTGGAAGCCAACGCCAACACAAATGGCATGCTGAAGAAAACAAATTTAAATGCAAAGTGTGACTAATAGTGAAATACTATTCTTACAAAAGTTACTATTGTGACCATTTCTATCACCATCATACACAATTTCCTTTGTTACCAGGATGAGCCTTCTGAGAAAGCAAGACAGGCTTCCTCACAAAGCAAGGAAATTAGCAATTGTTCAATGACTACAAGGACAAGTTATGTGAGAAGTTGCCATAACGACATGATGAGGCTGTCTGTGTGGCTTAATTTCAGTCACACTGAATCTGACTTGACGTCATGTTTTAAAATGAGTCAATATTGTAGGGATTTTGAGGCAAAGATATAAATACGAATTGTATGGACTGAGTTCTCATGTGAATGTGAGCTTGCCAGTAAGAGAGCTTCCAATTTACTCTCCTCATTTCTCCATCAAACAAGAGCATTCTATGAAGCAGAGCTTAAATGTTGTTTCTGGAAATCTACTTTCACTACACAAAGAATTTGATAAGCTATTAGGTTTCACGTTGCCATTAAGCAAATCAATATTGAGCCTATCATCCATTAACAAATTAGTAGGAAATCTGAGCATTTCTTCTTTGAACACTGAAGGCAATGTCAGCCATAAGCATTGTTGGAGATGCGTCTTTTATTGGCTGAAATAGAAAGTCACTTTTCTGATAAAGTGTTTTTCTATTCTTTCTTACTGTTTTGATGAAAATACAATAGCTAGTATTTATTGAGAGCATTGGGTTATACTGTATGAGTGACACTTTCGTGTTCATTCTCTCATTTAGTCCCCATAGCAAACCTATGAAATAGGATTTTACATTATTATCTTCAGTTACAGCCTCAGGCCAAAAAAGGTTAAATAAAATTTTTTTAAGTGCTGGAGCTGGGATCTAACCCCTGCACTCTCTGGGTTGGAACCCAGTACAGATTCTGATTCATGGATGCAGGAGGGAGCCTTGAGTTCTACATATCTAATCATCCCCTAGATATGCCAATGCTGATGATCCAGGGACTGCAGTTTGAGAAGCAATTGTTTAAGCCACTACACAGTGGTTCCCATGCTTGAGTGTTGTATGGACTCTGTTTAGAAAATAGAAGTGGACATCTTGGGATGCTGCCTACAGAAACACCATGAATAAACTGGAATCTAATTTTATTAAACTGTCTTTCATTTAGGAAACGTCACAGCAATTTAGATCATAATTTAGGTGAAAATATAAAATACTTGTGTAACACGTGAACTGCAACGTAAAGTCTATGAACTCTTGGGATGCCTATGAAACCCAAATTGAGAAAAATTGCACTACATGTCACATGGCGGTTTGTTAATCAATAATCCACATTTATGAAGTAACTCTTCTCCCAGTTTCCTCGGTTGTTGCTACATTAGCACTACAAAAGTTATTATTTAGAACATCTTCCATAGATCATGATTCTTTCCAAGCAGTTGATTGGATTATTTGCAAAACCAATTTATATAATCTTTATTTTACACGTTTCCCCTCATCAGTATATAAATAGGTCCCACTACAGGTAGGACTAGAAGGCAAGCCTTTCTATTTCTGGTATTGTATTTAGAATGTCTTTTCCACACTCCCAAACTAAGAAAAAAGTCCTTCTGCCTTCACCGATTTGTTAGGGGAGAGACCATGGCAGACTCTAAATAAGGAATGTAGCTTTATCGCTGATAGGCAGGTAGATACACTTACTTACTTACTTTTTTGATAGTTTAAACCTAAGTGATGGATTCATTCGTAGAGAGTGTTTACTTGAGGAAAAGAGCTAGGGGTGGGGGTGGGGGCGGGGGAGAGAAGAGGAGGGGCCCCTGAGCTGATGCAGTGGTATCTGCCCATCAATTTTTTCATTCATGCCCTCTGAAAGCAGTGTGGTGTTTTGATTAAAAGACTGGTTCTCATGTCAGATGTAGACGTGAATCTTGACTTTGGCACTGATCAACTGTGTGGCCTTGGGCAAGTCACACTGCCTCACTGACCAATTTGAAAAGAAGGGACCTCCCCCACCCCGAGTCTCTCTGAAATCTCTTGCCACCCCCTGCTTGTGGGTTTTCTCTCCCACTAAATATTCCCTCCACTCTGGCCACCCAGCACAGAACTAATTATGGACACTATGGGGTCTAAACACTCTTGGCTTCCTTGCCTGATCAGGACAACTCTGAGGTGTCCTACATCAAAATCCCAGGAGGGCTTGGTAAAGTCCAACATGCTGGTCCTACCTCAGGGTTTCTCATTTAGCAGGCCTGGGGTGCAGACCTGAGAATTTGCACCTCTAACAAATTTCTGGGCAATGCTGATGGTCTGGGGACCACACTTTGAGAATCACTGACATACATGATCTCCAGAGCTCCTCTGAGGGATGAACCACCTCCTTGAGTGGAGACTTTGCTTATACGGCAATCTTCTTCCCTCTTCTTCCCTTCCCTACTCTGCTTTCTCATTTCTCTCTCCACACCTACTAATCATGGAACACTTTTAACACTTTCACAGAAATTCTCAGTTTGGGAACCCAAATTAAAATAAGAGTTCCTCTTCCCTTGTTGTTTAGTTGCTCAGTTGCATCCAACTGAGTTGACTCAGTTTGTGACGTTTGTGACATATCCTGGCAGGCTCCTCTGTGCATGGGATTTCCCAGGAAAGAATACTGGATTGGTTGCCATTTCCTTTACTTTCACACAAATTCTTAGTTTGGAAACCCAAACTAAGATAAGGGCTCCTCTCATAGAGGTGTTAGCTCTTGTTTTTGTTGTCTAGTTGTTAACTTTGTGACCCCATGGACTGCAGCACGCCAGGCTCCTCTGTCCTCCACTATCTCCCAGAGTCTGCTCAAATTCATGTCCATTAAGTCAGTCATATTATCTAACCATCTTATTCTCTGCCACCACTTTCTCCTCTTGCCTTCAATCTTTCCCAGCTTTAGAGTCTTTTCCATAGGGTCTTTCACATAGGATATGTTATAAAACAGTATGTGATTGGTACTTTTCAAAAAATATTTTATTTTTATAAAGAAATAATATTGCAGTTTTTATATTTTAATATAAAATGTTATATTTTGCACTTTAAACTACCTCCTTCCTGCAGATGTGATATGTCTTCCCAGGGGAGCTACCCCAAGCCCACACTCGTCTAAAGCAGAGAGGTATGGGTCATAGGAGGAAGAACGCCCCCTTGGTTGTTGCAGTGTGTGTCTGGATAGAGAACAGTATTCCTTTAGACCAAAGGGAGTTTACCTGGAGGCAGGGAGATAAGGTGGATAGTGGTTGCCTTCTCACCAGCATTTCATGGGAAACTGGGGAATCAGGGAACATGGTGTATTTGGCCTGTGTCAATCTTTGTAGTTTGCAAAGTACGGTACACTGAACCTGGGGTCATCTCTGAACATTAGCATTTATTTATTTGTTAATTACTGCATTTTAAAGCAAAGGCATCTTCTGTAGTAACTAAAACCAGGAGCTCTGGGATCAGACTGCCTGGATCATAACCCTGCCTTTACTATCTGCTTATTTGGGACCTTGGGTGAGTTTAAAGCAGTTCTAAGTCTCCATTTCCTGGTCTTCAAGGTGAAGATAAAACTAATCCTCTCCTTTGTAAAATGGTAACATAAGAGGGTTTTTTTGTTGTTTGTTTTTCACCTGACTGATCATGTAAAGAGATGAGTACATTCCCTGGCAAGAGTATGAATTCAGCAATATTATCACTATTATTGTCTTTGTTACTTTCATCATTGTTGTTGTTAGTTGTGTTGCTATTACTAGCACTAATTGTTTTTGTTGTTTAGTTGCTAAGTCGTGTCCAACTCTTTGAGACTCCATGGACTATAGCCTGCCAGGCTCCTCTGTCCATGGGATTTTCCAGGCAAGAATATTGGAGTGGGTTCAATTTCCTTCTCCAGGGGATCTTCCCAACCCAAGAATCAAATCTGTGTCTCCTGCATTGGCAGGTGGATTCTTTACCACCAAGAGGCCTGGGAAGCCTCATTATTAGCATTAATTAGGTGCCAATCATTAGGCAGTGGAATGGCTGCAATGCTGAAGCATAAATTCCAGTGCCAAAATGAACGTCTAAATCCTTGGGAGTTGATGTACAACTTGAGTAGTCAGGCGAGAAGGGGCTGAAGAAACTGCTGGACTTGGCCTCCTGTGGAGTATCCTGCCCTGAGGCTCCAAACTGGAGCCCTGTGTGACTGAAGCCAGGCCCCTCTGTCAGTCTTGTCCCACAGCAGAGTTGACGTTGGCATCCCCACGCCCCAGCACAGTTCTGCATGGCTGCGCTTCCTGCTAAGTGATATTTATCAACTCGTCAGGCTTCACCAAGTGATAAGTGCATCAGCAGTTGGGGACTTTACACATGCTTGCAATTTGTATACCAAGTGACTATGGCAGTCATGACTTGCCACCTACAATCTCACATATGGAAGAATGATTACATTTCATGATTTTCTTAAATCTTTGCTTAAGCTTTCTCATCCTGCCATAGTTGGTCCAATTTCAGCCTCAGTCATTACCAGAACACTTTTTCCCCCATGTTTCCTCCCACCACCCTGTACCAAGGATGCTGTGCAAAGGTCTCCCATGGTCTTAAAGAGAGCATGGGGTACCATTCTATTATGCTGCAGGGCCTTCTCAGGCTAAGGCACCAGAGCTGGGGCAGAGGTAGAACCTGGGCACCTGGCTTCCAGCCTGCTTAAGCACCCCAGAGTAGGACTCTCTGAGATCTTAGTGCTCCCAGAATGCTGTCATGGTTAGGCTTAAACCCCAACTAAACAAAGGATCTCCAACATTTGTCCTCTTCCCCATCTTCTCTGAGAAATGCTTCCCTCTCCCCTCCACCAACTCCAGAAAACCCACAATAATCATTTCAGTGACTTTGGGTTTCCACACAAGACAGGAATTGCTGCTGCCGTCAGATCTCCCCTGAGACAAGGAAGCCCAAAGTCTGGCTCTTTGCTTGAAATGACAATCATAAAGACATAGGAAGAATCTACAGAAGTGAATACTGTCCCCAAACTAGTCTTTAGTTTTCCATTGGATTGGGTAGCTTCATTCATTTGGTTGATTTATTGAGAGCCCCCTGCATGCCAGGCAATGCCTCGGGCACTGGGGGCAGAGGAGCACGCCAGACACAGACCCTGCCTTCATGGGCCATCTAGAAGCTGCGGCAGGATGCCCTGGTCTATGTCCAAATCCCACAGGTGCTGGAGACCAGAGCCAGCGCCACCACCAACCTGGCCATATTATTATTTGACATTGATGACACTCATGGTTGCTTTTATTTCCTTGGGTGCCACTTGTGGAGGCAAATCTTGAGAAGACAACCATTTGGAGAGTCACAACAGGATGTTCTCAGTGCTTTATTGACCTGAAGTTTCTGGCAGAAATATTCCACTTTTGAAAGCAAACTGATTTCCATCACCTCTTGGTGGGAGTCCAGCTTTACTTAGGGTTTTCTTGGAGAAACTAGAAGACTGAGGCCAATTATTAACCACAGTTTCTTTCTTACCCAGGGACCTCTGAAACACTTATTATTGGCACTGAACTATGACTGATTTTTTTTTCCCTTAACAGTATCATCCAGGAGCGTTTTGTTTCTCCAACAAAAGTTTAAGCTTCTTGAGAGCATAAATGCATTATTTCCTTGATGCACTCTTCCATGAACACTTAAGGAGTAGAATGGTTTGCATTTGTGTGCAAGTTAGACTTTGGGTGATTGCTTTTCATCTTTTTGACCCTCCCATGTACAGTGTTTCATGTTATACGTGTTACATTTAGCTCCCTTGATCAATATTGCCTATTTGGGCTGTTTATACTTAAATTGCCTTTCTGCGCCTGAATGATGATTTCATTTTACTTTCCAGCAACCATTCAAGGAAATATACGAGGGAGTGACAACACAATCGGCATGCAGTAGATGGCCTGGCTGGGTTTCTTAAGTGGGAAAGCAGAAGAGAGACTGGAAGGGAACAGAGCAGCAATACTTCTCAGCTTGTCATTTCCTATTTATTTGTAGTCCAAATAGCACACAGTTTATTTATAGTTCACATTCGATACCTACTTGAGAATTAATGAAGGAAAACAGAGATGCAATTGAGTACAGTATATAAGAACATGGGCTTTGCTATTCTGTGGACCTGACTATGACTCACTGTTCTGCCCCTTCCTTGTTGGGTGAGCATGGGCTGGTATCTTTCCCTCCCTAGTTCTTAATTTTCTCATCTGTGAAACGAAAATATAGTACTATCTACTTCAGAGAGTTGTTAGATAAAATGAGGTAATGCACAGAAGGTGCCTAGTGTACTGAATTCACTTGAGTTCAGTCAGTCGTGTCTGACTCTTTGCGACACCATGGACTGCAGCACGCCAGGCTTCCCTGCTTATTATCAACTCCCGAAGCTTGCTCAAACTCATGTCCATCGAGACAGTGATGCCATCCAACCATCTCATCCTCTGTCATCCTCTTCTCCTCCCGCCTTCAATCTTTCCCAGCATCAGGGGCTTTTCCAAGGAGTTGGTTCTTTGCATCAGGTGGCCAAAGTATTGGAGTTTCAGCTTCAGCATCAGTCCTTCCAATGAATATTCAGGACTGATTACCTTTAGGATTGATTGGTTGGATCTCCTTGCAGTCCAAGGGACTCTCAAGTCTTCTCCAACACCACAGTTCAAAAGCATCAATTCTTCGGCACTCAGCCTTCTTTATAGTCCAACTCTCACATCCATACATGACTACTGGAAAAACCATAGCTTTGAGTAGACGGATCTTTGTCAGCAAAGTAGTGTCACTATCTGCAGTGATTTTGGAGCCCCCCAAAATAAAGTCTGTCATTGTTTCCATTGTTTCCCAATCTATTTGCCATGAAGTGATGGGACCAGATGCCATGATCCTAGTTTTATAAATGTTGAGCTTTAAGCCAACTTTTTCAAAACTCTCCTCTTTCACTTTCATCAAGAGGCTCTTTAGTTCTTCTTTGCTTTCTGCCATAAGGGTGGTGTCATCTGCATATCTGAGGTTATTGATATTTCTCCTGGCAATCTTGATTCCAGCTTGTGCTTCATCCAGCCCAGCATTTTTCATGATGTACTCTGCATATAAGTTAAATAAGCAGAGTGACAGTATACAGCCTTGATGTACTCCTTTTCTTATTTGGAACCAATCTGTTGTTCCGTGTCCAGTTCTAACTGTTGCTTCTTGATCTGCATACAGATTTCTCAAGAGGCAGGTCAAGTGGTCTGGTATTGCCATCTCTTTAAGAATTTTCCACAGTTTATTGTGATCCACACAGTCAAAGGCTTTGGTGTAGTCAATAAAGCAGAAGTAGATATTTCTCTGGAACTCCTGCTTTTTCTATGATCCAATGATCCAACGGATGTTGGCAATTCGATCTCTGGTTTCTCTGCCTTTTGTAAATCCAGCTTGAACTGGAATTTCATGGTTCACATACAGTTGAAGCCTGGCTTGGAGAATTTTGAGCATTACTTTACTAGCATGTGAGATGAGTGCAATTGTGCGGTAGTTTGAGCATTCTTTGACATTGCCTTTTTTAGGGATTGGAATGAAAGCTGACCTTTTCCAGTCCTGTGGCCACTGCTAAGTTTTCCAAATTTGCTGGCATATGGAGTGCAGCACTTTCACAGCATCATCTTAGTACTCAATTATTACTAAATATTACTATGCACCAGGATATCTTTCTACCACTTCCCAGGTGTCACACAAAATTCCCAGAGCAAAACTATGGAACATTAGAACACTCACCATGCACATAATGCTTTGCGGCTTAAAAAGAGATAGTTAAACCAGCTAATTAAAAGAAAACAAAAACAAAACCCTTGGCTAATCTGCATAATATTCACAGATTCAACAAATCTTTGATTGTGTAGAACTCTGCATATTTACTGAAAAAATTTCTGCAGGTAACTGGACCAATGCAGTCCAAACCTCTGTTGTTCAAGGGTCAACTGTATTTGGTCCAACCCTAATCTAGAGATTGCCCTGAAGGTATTTTTAGATGAGATTAACAATTACACCAGTAGACATTGAGTAAAGCAGATTACTCTGCACTGTGGGAGGGCCCTACCTAAAATCGACTGACTTCCCTTGACAGAAATCTGCCTCCAGACTCAAGCTGCAACTTCAGCTCTTTCCTGGGCCTCCAGCCTGCTTAAGTACCATGTAGATTTTGGACTTGCCAGCCTTCAAAACCATGGGAGCCAATTTCTTAGACTACATCTGTTCATTCTCTATTGGTTCTGTTTCTCTAGAGAACCCTGACTAATACAGTACTCCCTCCACTCCCGCTTTTAAAAAATCTGACTGCAAATAGGTCAGGCAGGCTTTTTAAATCTCAATAAGGTGAGGGAGAGTATGGGGCATGAGTGGCTTATACCATCACCCCCCAACCCCAAATAGACCCTGATATCTGTACCTGTGCAACCAAATCTTGGCTTCACTTTCTGAGCTGTGTGTGGTGCTCAGTCATCCAATATGACAGATTCTCAAGGGAAGGTGAAACTTAGTACACTTTCCTGAAAAAGGAATTTTAGTAAGAATTTCAACAGTAAGGGTTTGAGCAAAAAGATTTTCTGGTTAAATTAACCAGAATATGGCATTCCTGAAGCCATATGATTGATCCACACTGAATATATTTTTAAAAATATTCACAAGAGACTTCAAGAGTGTTTAAAGGAAATTCTAATTTTGACAGGACAAAAACTAAGCAACCAATACAAGTTTTTCCAATATGATCACGTTTGTTCAATCTTCTAAAAAAATCTAGCCAATTTCTTCAGTTTCAGATTTTACTTTTATAACACTAATTTATCACTTGCTTTTAAGACTAATTTTCCAACTGGTTTTCTCCACAAATGACTCAAACTACACTAGAATGGCTTAGATTGCAAGGTGTATAATTGTTTAATATTTTCTTCAGAGGCAACATTTGTGTTTAGGTAAGCGTGTTGAACTCTTACGCATTTTGACAATACGACACCCATCTACTTGAGTGTTTCACACAGTGTGGTTAGCACTTTAGTTAACATATTTCCTAGTTCCTTAAAAAAAGGATTTGTTTTTGATATCTAACTTGTATTAAAATAAGATTCATTTTATACCAAGTTAATGTAGCTTAATAGGATATGATATTTGCTGAAGAAGAAAAACCAAATCTTGCTCATCTTTTAATATCTTACTGAGTGTTTGACTAAAATACTTTGAAATTTATTTGGGAAAAATACCACCCCTTTACAACCTGCATTCATTTTCAGAAAGGTTACCAGAGGACTGCTGAATTTACTGGGCCATCACAGCTAGTCTTATTTATTATTGACTTTCATCAGTGCTTTCTGCATGGATTCTCCCGGGAATGCGTCTTCAGATTTTAGATGCAAATAGGATGAAGCTAATATCCTGAGTTGAAAGAAATGCTGGCTGGTTGTGTCATAATCATGGAGGCGGCAGCAGTGGAAAACAAGTGGAGGAGCAAGGAAGATTATGTCCCAGGTTGAATAGAAAGAGCTCAGTGAGGTGCTACACGAATGAATGTAGGTTCTCCCAGGAAACTGTGCTAAGATCAAGAAGCAATCGAAGATGCTGCACTTCTGACAGAGCAAAGACATATGTTTTACATTCCAAGCCCTCTAGGATTATTTAAGATAACATGTTTTTTTGGAAATCTTAGAGGTAAATATAAAACAAACTACATTTCCCATGCATCTCTGTTCCAGACAGCCCTTCCAATCCCCCTTGGCAGCAAAAGCACTGATTTTCCCAAGCACTTGGCTCCATGTCAGAGTGAGGTAAAACTGGCGAGAACAAGAAAAATATTAAAATCTTGTGCCACTGTGAAGGATTGTGGAGAGGAAAATCTTATGTTTAGGTTTTCTTAAGTTGTCAGGCATTGAGTATAAACAAGAAAAGAGTTAGCTTTCAACATCCACTGAACTAGGCAAATCATACGTGCTCTTGACAGGCTCTATTTGGCTTCTCTTTAAAAAACTAGGTTGAATTGGAGAAACTAAGTAATTAAAACACACATGGAGACCTTTCATTTGCTTCACGTATATGAATTTGCTTTCTTCTCTTATCAAGGAAGTAAAAAAAGGATTTTGGCTGAAGGGAAAAATTGTTTTGGGGGCCAAATGTGTTTGATTACACCTCATTGTCTGCTTTGCAAAAACACTGCAGTCATAATTTTCATATGTAATGAGTAGTTTGTTGTTAGGGAAATGTGTTATGATGTTGGGAATGGAAAATGAAGAGAATCCCTGGCATGTTGGAGCTTAGTTTTTCCCTCATTATTTCTCCTCACTTCTTTCTTATATTAATTCTAAAACTCTAAATTTCTAGCTCTGCTTTCAGGATTGAGGTGAAAAGATGTGGAGTGTAAGACTTGTACCAACCTCAAATCAATCTTAGTTTCTGTCCTTATATTATGGTTCATTATTTTTTAAATATTGCATTAAAACTCTATTCAAGGGGACTTCCCTGGTGGTCCAGTGTCTAAGACTCTGAGTTCCCAATGCAGGGGGCCTGGGTTCGATCCCTGGCCAGGGAACTAGATCAAACATGCCCCAAGTAAGAGTTTGTGTGCTGCATCTAAAGATCCTGCATGTTGCAAATAAGACCTGGCACAGCCAAATAAATAAATATCTTTTAAACTTCTATTCAAAGAAGACACATAGGTGATGAAAATATTTTCAACATTACTAATAATCAGGGAAATGCAAGTCAAAACCACAATGAAATATCACTTTATACCTGTTAGAATGGCTGTAATCAAAAAGAAAATACCAAGTGTTGGCAAGGATGTGGAGAAAAGGGAGCCTTTGTGTACTATTGGTAGGATTGTGAATTGGCACAGTCACTATGGAAAATATGGAGGTTCCTCAAAAAGTTAAAAATAGAACTACCATGGGATGTGGCAAGTTGCTTCAGTCATGTCCAACTTTTTGTGACTCCATGGAGTATAGCCCTCCAGGCTTTTCTGTCCATGGGATTCTCCAGGCAGGAATAAGGGAGTGGGTTGCCCCACCCTCCTCCAAGGGAGCTTCTTGACCCAGGGATTGAACCAGTGTCTCTTAAGTCTCCTGAATTGGTAGCTGGGTTCTTTACCTCTAGTGCCACCTGGGAAGCAGCAGTTCCATTTCTGGGACAATTTCCATTTGTCCAAAGAAAACAAAAACATTAACTTGTAAAGATATATATATATTTCCATGTTCATTGCTGCATAATTGATATGAACACAATCTAAGGGTCCATCAATGGGTGAATGGATAAAGAAGTTATGGTATATTCATACAATGGAATATTATTCAGTCATAAAAACAAAATCTCACTATTTGTGTTAATGGACGAAACTTGAAGACATCACTGCTAAGTCACTTCAGTCGTGTCCGACTCTGTGCGACCCCATAGACGGCAGCCCACCAGGCTCCCCCGTCCCTGGGACTCTCCAAGCAAGAACACTGGATTGGGTTGCCGTTTCCTTCTCCAATGCATGAAAGTGAAAAGTGAAAGCTAAGTCGCTCAGTAGTGTCCGACCCTCAGCGACCCCATGGCCTGCAGCCTACCAGGCTCCTCCGCCCATGGGATTTTCCAGGCAAGAGTACTGGAGTAGGATGCCATTGCCTTCTCCCCTTATAGGCTAAGTGAAATAAGTCAGACAGAGAAAAACAAATATGATATGATCTCACTTTTATATAGAATCTAAACAACAACCACCACCACAACTAAACAAAATCAAGGTCATAGACACAGAGAACAGATTGTTGGTTGTCAGACATGGTGAGGGATGGGAAAAAAGAGGGAAGGGCTGTCAAAAGGTACAAACTTCCAATTATAAAATAAGACAGAGAATGTAATGTGCTGCATAGTATAGTTAATAACACTGCAAGGCATATTGAAAGTTGCTAGGAGAGTAGGTCTTAAAAACTTTTCATCACAAGAAAAAAAATTTTTTGTAACTATGCATGGTGAGGGATATTAATTAGACTTACAGCGATCACTTTGTGATGTGTACAAATACTGAATGATTATTTATATACTGGAAACTAATATGTCAATTATACCTCAATAAAAAAAAAAAAAGAAAATCCCTATCCTGACACTGAGTTTTTGGGTATTCCCTTAATGTTTGCTCCTCAGAGAGTGCCTCACTTGTTTCATCCTAGTCCTGCTTGTCAACAGCCTGTAGGAAGAAACCTCCATATAATGAAGGACCTATTTTTTGTTTTTGGCTATGTTTTACAGCATGTGGAATCTTAGCTCCCTGGCCAGGGATCAAGGGAGCACCCCCTGCGTTGGAAATGAGGATGGAGTCTTAACCACTGAACTGTTGGGGAAGACCCCATGGCCTATTTGTCCACCAACCAACTGTTCTCATTGGTTGAGGGTTCCCTTTGGAGGCATTAAATTTCTGGCATCTCTGAATGTCTCACTCAGGGCTACGTAAGCACCCCTGTTGTGGGAGAGAAGCCTCAGATAGAGAAGGAGAGAGGCCGGGCACCTGAGGTGGGGAGTTGTCAGCACGTCTGAACCCTGTGCACTGTAGTTGGGGTGGACCAAGAGGATTGGGAGTGAGGAGGGACAGAACGATGGGTCACAAGAGCAGCCAACAGCCAATATCTAGAAGCACTGTCTCATTCAGTCTTTCCAATAACACCAGGAGGTGGGTACTAGTGACAACTGGGGCTACAGTCAAGTGAGTGAGTGTCGAAAAACAGTAACTGAGATAAATCATATTTTAAGATAGTATTTTAAAAACCCATAATCAATGTCTACAAATCACGCTAAACAAAATGCCAACATTTTAAATAAAGACAGAACTGAGCCTGGACTTGCATGACCCTGACTCACTTGCTTCACTCTAATGCTGGCCTTTGTTTCAATAAAACTTTACGTACAAAAACAGGTGGCTGTACACAATATTGTAAAGAGATTATCCTTCGATTAAAATAAAGTAAAAAAAAAACAACAGGTGGCTGTAGATTTTCAATTTGATTTATTAAAATATTGGATTAAAATGTGATTTTCCTTGATGTCTGAGTTTTGGGCATCCTCTTAACTTTTGTTCTTGAGGCTAATGTGCCTGGCTTTCTCACTAATATTATTTCCATTTTACATATAAAGAGGCTGAGGCTCAGACGCATGAAGCAGATGCCTCTAAGTCACTTGGGTGACCCCAAGTGTCTCCAAGGTGAGCACTGTAAACCACTAATGCAGACCTGTCTCTCAATCACTGCCCTTTTGGTGGCCATGACAAGAAGCATAGAAATGGTATACAGTTCCGCACTTCAGGCAACCCCTCAAACCTTCTCCTACTTTGGGTAAATTTGGGGTTAGTAATTGCATAGCTTTGCTTGAAAAAGTACAAGAAAGTTAAACCAACAAAAGCAATTCTAGCTGACTGCCTGTCACATGGTATGTAAATGCAGCAAACTGAAAACCTACCAGTTCTACAATGGGCTATAGACATGTCTCAGCTGCATGTGTTTATTTCACAACCATAGAGGGAAACCTGGAAATATGTGTGTGCTATAAAAAGAGAAGTTGGACATTTTCTAATTTTTCAATATCTAATAATTGCATATAAATGTACCTGATTTTCCATTAGCTTAATGGGATTGCCAAAAAGAGCTAATGAATATTGCATAGTTGAGTTCTGTCACTTTTTCAAGGAGGGACTGGACATGAAATCATTTCTTTTAATACAGAGACAAAGACAAGTGACTCTGGAATTTAATGAAAGGCGCCAGATTGGAAAACTTGCTTCCACAGCCTCACCTCCTCTCCACATGGACTTGCAGAAGGCTCTCGGTATTGGTGTGCAGATTGATTGGCAGCCTACTGATGGCCTACTGGGCACAGAGCTTTAGGATACAAAGCAGATAAATGTACAGGTTGGTACAAAGCATTCATGAAATTAAAAGACACTGGCTTCCTGGAAGAAAAGCTATGACAAACTTAGTGTATTAAACAGCAGAGACACTACTTTGCCACCAAAGGTTGGTGTAGTCAAAGCTTTGGTTTTTCCAGTAGTCATGTATAGATGTGAGAGTTGAACTATAAAGAAAGCTGAGTGCCAAAGAATTGATGCTTTTGAAGTGTAGTGCTGGAGAAGACTCTTGAGAGTTCCTTGGACAGCAAGGAGATCAAACCAGTCAATATTCAGGAAGTCAACCCTGAATACTCATTGGAAGGGCTGATGCTGAAGCTGAAGCTCCAGTATTTTGGCCACATAATGCGAAGAGCCGACTCATTGGAAAAGACCCTGATGCTGGGAAAGATTGAAGGTGAAAGGAGAAGGGGCGGCAGAGGATGAGATGGCTGGGTGGCATCACAGACTCAATGGACATGAATTTGAGCAAACTCTGGGAGACAATAAAGGACAGAGGAGCCTGGCATGCTGCAGCCTGGCGCAAAAGTGAGACATGGCTTAGGGATCGAACAACAACAAAGCATCTATAACACACCCTGCGCTTTTGTGTTTGTGTCCTTACAAACGATGAAAATGTGGGGCAGGTTTTTTTTTTTTTTTTTTTTCCTACTGAAAACTGTCAGAGATATTGCTATGGAATTTCGACAGACTTGGCAAGAACTCTTTTGGAGTTTCTGGCTTGGCTATTTTCATGGCAAGACCTGCTAGTGGTGGTCACTAACTCTTCTTCACTGCCGATCTTACCATGTCTCCTCTGTTTTCCTGATGATTGGAGTGAAAATATTTCCTTCTTAATATTCAGACAGTGACATTTTTGTTTTTATGTTGCCCATTCGAATAGGGATTTTCCTGTTGCTTTACTTAAAATGATTCTAAGGTTCCTGAGACAACTGCTTTTGTTATGTCTCCACTGGAGATGCCAAAGTGGACAGATGTTGAATGAATGACCACAGCTTGTGTTTAAGACCCAGCTTCTTAAAAGTGGGATGGCCTTCAGTCATTATGCATCGAGTTTCTAAAATTAATTTGAAAAGTTGGCCATTGAAGGGACAGAGAAGAAATGAGTTCTAATGCATTTTCGGAGCATAAAATTAGAATAGTGTAGCTTGACTGATAGCAGTCTAATGTTATTAGCAATTCTTATCTAGTTAAAAAAGGGAGGGGTCATGTTTCTTGGAAGTCACAATCTTCATTTTTGTACTTTGTAAATTATTAACCATTCTATTAGAAAAATAATGAGAAGCTGCAGATTAAATGGCAAAGGCATAGTTAGTAAAAAAGAAAATGCCTTTTGATAATTTTGATATTGGGAATGCGATGGGTATGGATTAGAAATAGACTGGTTGGTTCCTTATCTTAGTTCTTTATACTGTACCATCAGGTAGGCCTGGTACTAAACTCAGAACAAGAAGAATAAGTCTTTTCCATAGCCTAGAATGAAGGACATTATAAATGCATGAGGGACTTCTCTGGTGGTCCAGTGGTTAAGACCCCACGCTTCCACTGCATGGGGCACAGTTTTCATCTCTGGTTGGAGAACTAAGATTCTGCCTGCTGTGCAGCATGGCCAAAAAAATAAAATAAAAATAAACGTATGGGATGTGTTAGAATTAATTTAATTATCTGCTGAATATCTTCTGTGGGAAGAAAATTGTGTTATGATCTTGAGAGCAAAGGAAATAAAATATAAGAGCTGGTCACTGCCAATGGAGAGTTTACTGTCTGGCTGGGAAATAAACAGAAGCATACAGTAGCTGTGCAGTTCTATACAACTGTAATGCATATGGATAAAATGAGTGCTAAATTGTATATTGGAGATAATTTGAGAATAACTGCTTTTCAAAGGTGCTTATTGTGATGATCATTATGGAAAGAGTAACCATAGTCAATCAAGAAATATGATATACGTGTACCGTGTAGGGCATGTGCTATTACCTTCTGGCAGTTCCTTCTCTATCCCCCTTTCAGCTGTTTTTATTTCCGGCCATTAAATGTTGAGGCTCCTCAACACTCAGTCCTGAGTCACCTTCTTTACTCTCTTCATTTGTCTGGAAAATCTCACTCATGCCCACAGCTTTAATGACCTCTAACAAACAGATGTTTCACAAATTTACCTCTTCAGCCCGATCACTCCCCTAACTCCAAACCCATACACTGGACTGCTTCGTGGACATTATTTCCTGGATGTCTCAAAGGATAATAAAGCACACACATACAACAAAATAATTAAGTTATTTTCCAAACTTGGTCTCCTTCCAGTGTTTTCTAGCTTGGGAAATGGCCCCAGTTCTATCTGACTTATTTAAGGTAGATGCAAGCCAGAAGACTGGAGGTCATCTTCTCTGAAGCTGCTATCCTTACCATGGTGTCCGATTCATTGAGGCCTGTCAACTTTACTTCCTGTATCTCTTGTGAATCTGACCACTTCACTCCACAGTCCTGCAGTCTATGTCCTGTTCCTGTGCTATTCTCATGACATCATGTTTCCTCCTGTCATGGCCCCGAGTCGCGGTTGGTAGATAGTCGCATCAGGCACAGATAGGTGCCTAATCACCATTCATTTAAAACATTTTCCTTAGTAAAAAGCCTAAATTTTGTTCAGGTATCTGCCCTTCCCTATGTGACTCTAGTGAGTATGACCTTATTTCCATCTCATAGTGAATCTCCTTGACAAGGATTGGTTAAGGAATGGGTGCATAACCAGGTTTTGGACCATGAAATGGAAAAGGATGTGTGCCAGGTGGCTGCAGGGAGTGTTTCTTGCCGTTAAGGAGAGGACTCAGGAGGAAACAGTATCTTTCTGCTTCTGCTGACCAGAATGAGCTGCCTCCAACAGCTTCTGCTATCGTGCTGTCCTGCCAGCTTGTGGATGGAGACCACAGAAGGAGGCAGGCGGCACTGAGACATCTGCAAGCAGGTGGAGTCATCCTACTGTCAAATGTCCCCTGAGACGTGGCAAATGTCCAAACTGTTTTTGCCAATTCGAGGTGAAGATTTTGTCACTTGAAGCTAGAGTTATCTTCATGGGTACAATAAAATTCTTTCTCAACTGTTTGAATTTTTTATTTAATAAAAAAGTAAATTAAAAAAATTTATTTAATAAAAAAGATCAATTCCCATCTCTCTCCCCAACCAAATTATATGTATCTATATCTTATTTTCTCAGTGTTGGATTCTCTGTATGAAGGACCACGTCTGCACAGAGTAGGAATCCAGGCAATATTTGATGAATGAATAAATGCTCTAGTCATGGAAATGATAGGTGAATGTGTAACAAGAAAGATAGCAGACTTCCCTGGTAGTCCAGTGTTTAAGATGCTGTGCTCAAATGCAGGGAGCATCAGTTCGATCCCTGGTTGGGGGAAGTAAGTTCCTGCATGTCACATGATATGATCAAAGAAAAAAAGAAAACATAGTGACACAAAATGATGTTTGATCCATGCCAGTGATTGGTAAGAAGAGCGTAAAGAAAAATAAATCAGAGTGGTTTGATGGCTGCAATGATCTTAGTAGAGGAGATAAACTCTAAGGTGATCTTTAAAGGATTGACTGGCTTTATACAGACAGACAGATGAAAACAGTGGCAGTGGGGGAAGAGCACACAAGAAAGGGATCCAGGGGCAAGAGAGCACATTTTGGTCAATGCCTCAGCTCAGAATTTGAAAGATCTTGTTAATTGACAGACATCCTTGAAAGTTACGTATAAAGAGTGTGAACTAGTTCTGAGGGAAATGGAGAATCCTTAAAGATTTTTAAACAAGAGCATAGCCAGATGTTACATATCTTGCTGGTACTTAACTCCTGGGTAGGGGTGACTCTCACTTTACAATATCCAATTATTAGAGAAAGAGAGGGGCCCTGTGTCCATGATTGTACAATTATACTTACAATGGCTAATGTAATTTTAAAAACTTTTCATCTTAAGCTTTTAAAAGCACGTCTCTCTAGTTGAAATTGAACGAATAATTGCATACATGGTGTCTTACCTGTAGGCAGATTTCATAGTCATTCATTTTAAAATATCTGATGTCAGTAATTTAAGACTTCCAGAACATTATTCCTCTGTGCTGCAGTGTTGGGTACTCAATAATTTCAAATTCATTCATTTTTATACCTAATGGAAAAAATAATTTTAAGTACTCTACCCATTTTCCCTAAGGGAAAATGCTTGGGGAGCCCACTGTTCAATTGTTCTAATATGACTTGATTTTATGTCCCTTCAATATGCTTTTAAGGCATTTGGAGTAGAGCTTTAAACATTTTCCAATGCTACCTGGGAAAACCCATATCTTTGAACGTTAAATTACTTTGTGCCTTAAAAACAGGAATTTCACAAATAATTTTTTGGAATGATGCATTTGAAATAGCTTATGAATGCTTGCTTTTTTTTTTTTTGCCAGTTGTAGAACTTTGTAATGTTTGCAATTTGGTCTATACTCTTTCAGAAAAAAAAAAAAAAAATATATATATATATATATATATACTCTTTTAGAAACTATATATATATAGCTATATATATGTGTGTGTGTGTGTGTGTGTGTGTGTGTGTATATATATATATATATATATATATATATATATATATAAAACATTCTAAAGGAGATCAGCCCTGGGTGTTCTTTGGAAGGAATGATGCTAAAGCTGAAACTCCAGTACTTTGGCCACCTCATGCGAAGATTGACTCATTGGAAAAGACTCTGATGCTGGGAGGGATTGGGGGCAGGAGGAGAAGGGGACGACAGAGGATGAGATGACTAGATGGCATCACCAACTCAATGGACGTGAATTTGAGTGAACTCTGGGAGTTGGTGATGGACAGGGAGGCCTGGCATGCTGTGATTCATGGGGTCACAAAGAGTCGGACACGACTGAGTGACTGAACTGAACTGAACTGAATGTATGTATAATATATATATTCCTAGCCATACTTCTTAATAAAGAATAGTTTGAAATATAGAAACTATGCCCTGCTTATTTTTCCTTTTTAAATAATTGTATTTGTTTACTTATGTTTGCCTATGCTGGCTCTTCATTGCTTTCTGGGCTTTTTTTCAGTTGCAGCAAGCAGGGGCTAGTCTCTGTTGCCATGTGCAGACTTCTCATTGCGGTGGTTTCTCTTGTTGTAGAGCACAGGCTCTAGGCACACAGGCTTCAGCACTTGTGGCATGTGGGCCCAGTAGCTGCAGCTCCCAGGCTCCAGAGCGCAGGGTCAGTAGTTGTGGCACACAGGCTTACTTGCTCCGTGGCATGTGGAATCTTCCCCCAGATCAGGGATTGGCAGGCAAGTTCTTCACCACCGAGCCCCCAGGGGAGCCCTTGTGCCCTGGTTATTTTAACTATTTCTCAGACCTTTATTAGTTTGTCTCCTTTAGTTGCAGGTAACAGAATGGGAATTTGGCTAACTGAAACCAAAAACTTAAAGAAGCGGGTCTCAGAATCCAGGGGGAAAAGCTGAGGCCTATGGAGAGGCCAGAAGGGGCACAGAAAGGCAGTAAGGGGGTGCAGGGGAAATAAGAGAAAGAAAACAGTTTCGTGAGGACACTGCTATAGGGGTAAAGAAATTCCCTTTGTTTTCAGTTCATTTGTCCCTTGCCTCGTGATTCAAATTCCAGGAAGAGAGAAAGGATGAGTGTGGTCAGCCTAGCATGAGTCTTCGGCCCACTTCTTCTCATCAAGCCTGAAGCCACTGAGGGAGGATCTTCCCCAAGGGAAATCCAGCAGCTCTTACCAAAGGAAGGTGTCCACTCATGGACACAGCACAGGTAAAAACACCAGATGTTACTTGTAACACTCGATACATGGGCTCTTAGATGTCATTTATCTCCAAACCTGTTCCTGTCAAATTCAGCCTCCATGCTGGCTGCAGAGTGACCCCCATAAAACCCCAAACTGGCTCTTACCCTTCCTGGATTAACACTTTTCAGTGACTCCATAAGGACCTGGTGGTTCTTCAGTGTTACTTCTCACATCTCTCAGCCTAGACCTGCTGCTGCTCAGAGCATTTCCCACCTTAGCTTTGTGCTGCTGTCCCCACCATGCAGTTTTAAAGCTCTGTTCCTGTCTGTATGTCTGTCAGTAGATTCACCATATGGGATTACGATGAACAGCTTTAAGGGCATGGTTCTTGCAGAAGAACTATATCTCATTCATTTTTGATCTCTGTGCACTGTACAACATCTGGCTTCATTATAATTTATATTATTTCTCAATAAAATTTGCTGACCGCATAAATAAATGAAGGCAATGTATTTTTCCTTTACAGATAATGATGGCAAAACACAATGTCTGTAATAATTACATCTTTGTAGACACTAACTAGCTTCTAATAGTGCTACATTATTTTTCATCCAAATTCCTTAAACTAAAGGACAAGTTTTATTAATATCTGGGAGCCCTATTTCCGCTATGAAAAGTCTTGTTTATTTCCATTTGCTCAGGCTTATTTTTTATGTTCGCTTGCTATTTCAGGAATACAGAGATGAAGACATACATTTTCATAGTGAGGGATATATTGCTAGGTACTTTTCTAAACCAGAAATTGGAAAATCCTGGGGAGATTTGGAATAACTTAGATTATTGCATAGTATTATTCTGTTCTCTCAGTTTCAGTAATCTCACACTGCTCCTCTGCTATTTACCTCCCCTGCCTTTTTCTTCTGCTACTAGCAGCACATTGTAAGCTCTTGTGAATTTGTTATCAACTCTCATCCCAAATCCTCTTAAGCCTTTTTGCTCTTTAGGAGAATTCTCAGTTTATGTCTGTGCTACATTGTATTTTCCCCAAAGTGTATTGTTTTATGTTTTTGTAAATTGAACTCATCACACTTAAATGTGTGTGCCTCTCCAAGGTCTCTAGATTATTCTGTACTGTTGATCTATTTTTCACTGTTTATGATTTTCTGCAAATAAGAATAATGTACAATGTACTTTGTGCTTCAGATCATTAATAAAGATATTAAATAGCTTGTGCTTCAGCTTTTGCCTTCTGGCTTCTTGCTTTTCCCAATTTGACTCTGGCCTGTTAGCAGCTATTTTTTCATTCTGTCACTTTTTTCTTGTTAAAATAATAATAATAGATATATACATATATATGCAGAAAGTAACTTGTAACTTTCAGCACCAAGAAACAGATAACCAAGATAAACATCATGTCAAAAGACATCTTTTTATTTTCCCCTGGAATATATGTGTTTGGGGGGAATGTGAATTGGTTATTATAATATTTATTGAAAATATGCTGCTGCTGTTTAGTCACTAAGTCGTGTCTGACTCTGTGACCCCATGGACTATATTCCACCAGGCTCCTCTGTCCATGGAATTTTCCAGGCAAGAATACAGGAGTAGCTTGCCATTTACTTCTCCAGGGGATCTTCCCATCCCAGGGATCAAATATATGTCTCCTGCTTGGCAGGTGGATTCTTTACCACTGAGTCACATATTGCAAGTACACGATATTAATAATAACACTCGTAGAGTACTTGCTATGTTCCAGAACTGTCCTAAGTATTACACATGGAATAGCTCTTTCAGTATGCCCAATTACTCTGTGAAGTAGCTACAGGTATCTCCTCCATTTTGCAGATGAGGAAACTGAGGCACCAGAGGCATAAGTCACACAGTCAGTAATTGGCAGAGCTGGGATTGAAGCACAGGCTGTTTGGCTTTAGAATCTGGGCTCCTAAGCACCCCCTTATATTGGATTCAAACAAGCCCTTCCTAAATGAGAGATACTGAAAAGAACCACACATGAGTCCCACCCCAAGAGATTGACAACAGATTCAAGGTTTGCAAATAAGCAGCCTGTGTGTACTTCTTCCTCCCCTCACTCCTCTCCTCAGTCAATCAGAGCCGGCTCTTACCGCCTTAACATTTCTTCTCTTCCTCCCCATTATCAGAATCTGGTTCAGCACATAATGATCACATCTGAGACAACTACAGCTATCTCCCCAACTGTCTCCCTGATTCTATCTTGGGCCCCTAAAAATCATTCTCCACAATGCAGACTGAGTTACTTTACAAAAACACATCTACGATCTATCTTCCCTGTCGAAAGCTGTCACATGGCTCCCAGAACATATTCCAAACTCCTCAGCAGACATCCAAGGCTGCCATCCCTTACCTTTCTCCACACCCTCCCCTGAATTCCACACTCCATGGAGTTCACCCTGTGTTCACCTGCGTCTACCCCTCTGAAGGAACTGTTTATTTATCACTCACCACTTGTGATACCCTCACTACTCCCAATATTCTGATTGGCAAGCCCTGGCTCATATACATGTCTACATGTGGAAATGGAGGGGATGGAGCAGGGTCTACGCCATGCAAAATGTATGGCATATGAATGAAGAAAGGGTAATTTCCCCCAATGAAAATAAGCGTTCTGTTGCCAGTATAAGGAGTGGTGAACCCAGGTCAGGAAAACACAGTATATGTTCATCAGTTATCAAGGACATCCAATAGGCACTCAATAAATGTTATTAAGGGCAGTAAGCTGATAATAAATATCACATCACCTGGTTTCTCAGATGGCGCTGGTGCTAAAGAACCTGCCTGCCAATGCAGGAGATGAAAGAAACACAGTTTTGATCCTTGGGTCACGAAGATCCTCTGGAGGAGGGCATGGCAACCCACTCCAGTATTCTTGCCTGGAAGAACCCATGGACAGAGGAGCCTGGCGGGCTACAGTCTATAGGGTCACGAAGAGTCAGACACAACTGAAGTGACTTAGCATGTATCACACAGGGCTCTTTATCTGAAAGTTTCCCAAACTGAAACTACCCAAACTGATTTATAATTTTAACCTCTTTTTTTGAATAATTTTGAATAAGCTCTTTAACCAATAACTTGAATTTCACATTATATGTAGAGAAAGTGATCTAAAAAGAGGTTATGTGATTGAAAATCATTAAAATGTAAAGAAGAAATCTGAATTTTCTTTGCAACAGAACATCTTTGAAGCAGTACATCATTCATACAGAATATTACAACTCAGGGAAGATTCTTAAAATCGCTTTGTAGCCGAGACACAGGTTTGGCTCCTCTGCTTATCTGCTTGAAAATTTATCATTATGATGAGACAAATGTCATAAGTGAACTGGACCCAGAACTGTAAAATTCAGTCTATTTTGCCCAAGTTCATTCTAGTGCTGTATAGAGGTTATCTAAATGGATGTGGCCAAGGTGCTTTGTCATTTATCATTTAAAAATGCTCACCCATCTCTGGAAGTTCTTAGCTTCATTGGCAAATCAAGTGAGAAGTGAAGCTCATTGAATCTATCTAACCATCCCACTTTTATGCAGGATAAATCTAGGTTTGGGGCTTTAAATGTCCTTCAACAATCAGTTATATGGATGAACCATGGGCCATTATCTAAATTTTATCATAAACTCTGCCATCTCTAGATGTGCCCTGTATACTTAGAAATGGCTGTGCTTTGGGGCCAATTAAAAAAAACCCCAACTTTATTCTGACCTTGAATAATCTAGATAGAGAATGGAAAATGTTAAGGGATAATCAAAGACATGAGAGTAATGTCTCTGCTCAAGTGAGGTATTTCTAGCTAGTCAATATTCTTAGACCCTTGAGCATATCCTGAATGATGGCTTCCTCTGTGCTGATTTCTTGCAAAAGTAGCATTTGTTCAGCTTTCATGAATAATCGTTTTTATTGGCTGGTAAATGAGACCAACAATTGTTCTCGAAGTTATTGGCATCTCAGCCCAATCTTTTCTAGTCCAGTCTAAACTCTAGATTTGAGTACCAATGGAATATTGAGGATCCTAGATTTTATATACACTAAAAGGCTGAACCATTATCTATTTTTTTCATAGTTTGTGTAAAGCAGTACTGACTGTTACGGCCTTGTAATAAATTTCCCCCAAACTGAGCAGCATAAAACAATCATTTTATTTTGCTCATTTACTGGGTGAGTCAGGAAATAGGGAAGGGTTGAGTTGGGCAGCTATTATTTGGGGATCTCTCATGTGATTACAGTCAGGTGTTGGCTGGGACACAGATATCTGGGCAGGACATCCAAGATGGCTCATTCCCCAGCTGCGGTTGATGTTGACTACTGCCTGGGAGCTCAGCAAGTTTGTCTACCTTGTGTTTGCCTACACATGGCATCTGCATGGTGATCTCAGAGGTAGTCAGATTTCTTACATGGTACTTGGCTTTCCCAGAATGAGCATCCTAAGAAAAAGCAGAAGTTGTGTGGCCTTTTGACCTAGCCTCAGAATTGTGCAGCACTATTTCCCCAGCATTCTTGTGGGCACAACATCACTAAGAGCAGTGCAGATTCGGAGGAGGGGACCCAGACCCTCCTCTCTTAAGGGAAGAGTGTCAAAAGAGTTGTACACATGTTTTAAAACCATGACAAAGGGCACTGAAAGTGTCTTCTCGTTTGAAACATAGCCAAGAATTTTATTCCAGTTGCTATAGGGGGACAAGAAGAAGAACTGAGAAGAATTTGGATCTGACTCAAGACACTGGGATGTTAAATCTACCTGTAATGCAAAACCAATCTACCTAGTGCTCTGTAAATTCTCTACTTAGTTTGACAAGATTTTATTTCTAACCCATTTGGACTACCTCGTTTTTGAATAGCTGCATATTAAAGATAAATACGAGGCCATGAATGATATGTTGTCTGCTTTGTAAAATCAAAAGAATACACATTGTGCCGTCTTGTTTTTTTTTTTTTTTTTTTTTAAATAAGCAGTTTCCTTCTATAGACCTTTAATACTAGCAAAACTGTAAAGGTCTATTGTGACCTAGATTATCCTATAGAAAAATGAAATCTTTTCAAAGTCAACATTAAAATTCACATTATTCAGAGTTTTCTTTTTCACAGTTTATCTTAGAGCGTGCCTGTGGGAGCTGTTTTACTCCACATACAATAGTATCATTGCTGGCTTTCGCTCTGTGGGCCCTGTGGTGTTATCTATTATACAGAACAGTTTGCTAGTTCATTAATGAACTGATAAGGGCTCAACTACCTGCCCTCAATTTTATTTCTTTCTTCTGAGAGACATCTTTCAGATATGATAGTTTGTTAATATATTTTACATATGGTAAGACTTCTATTTCTTCACACTTGTAGTCAGTTCAGTTGCTCAGTCGTGTCTGACTCTTTGTGACCCCATGGACTCCAGCACGCCAGTCCGTCACCAACTTCTGGAGCTTGCTCAAACTCATGTCCATCCAGTCAGTGACACCATCCAACCAACTCATCCTCTGTCATCCCCTTCTCCTCCTGCCTTCAATCTTTCCCAGTATCAGGATCTTTTCCAATTAATCAGTTCTTTGCATCAGGTGGGCAAAGTATTGGAGTTTCAGCTTCAGCATCAGTCCTTCCAATGAATATTCAGGACTGATTTCCTTTAGGATTGATTGGTGGGATCTCCTTGCAGTCCAAGGGACTCTCAAGAGTCTTCTCCAACACCACAGTTCAAAAGCATCAATTCTTCGGCACTCAGCTTTCTTTATAGTCCAACTCTCACTACTACTACACTTGTAGTATTAGGTTAAAAGTAGTGCTAAGTAGATTAAATTTCAGAGTATATGCATGTCAGCTTTATTTTAGTGGCATCCTAATGAACAATGGTTTATCTGCTTGCAATGCAGGAGACCCCAGTTTGATTCCTGGCTTGGGAAGATCTGCTGGAGAAGAGATAGGCTACCCACTTCAGTATTCTTGGCTTCTCTGGTGGCTCAGCTGATAAAGAATCTGCCCACAATGCAGGAGACCTGGGTTCTATCCCTGGGTTGGGAAGATCCCCTAAGAAGGGAAAGGCTACCCACTTTAGTATTCTGGCCTGGAGAATTCCATGGACTGTATAGTCCATGGGGTTGTAAAGAGTTGGACACAACTGAGCAACTTTCACTTTATGTATTTTGAGCAAATGAATTAAGCTATGTTGTTGTACTTGTATCTATTGAAAGAAAAAGATTCTCCTTGATTTAGTACAAGTGGAATTTACAATAACCATGACAATTATTTAATATTGTTTTTGTTTTCTGTTTCTCAGGTCAAAATATGGCTGGGAGGTTTTTTCCTAAAGTATGTATATTAGTGTACTTCCAGCTACCATATTGATTAAAAAGCAAAGCAAAACAAAACTGTTCTATGTTCCTATTTTTAAGTGACAAAACATTTTAAAAATATACTCATTTATCTAATTGCCAGGGTAGTACTTTAAGTAAAAAGAAGACAAGAATTTTAAAAACCTTTGTATCTCACTGTCTTATTATATGCTTGTATTTTTCAATTAATTTCTCTAATATAGTATACACATGCACACATATACATGGATTATATCTGAATCAGTTTTGTGGATCGAAATTCAAAAGATAAAAATGTTAGAAAATTAAAAATCTTCCTCCTTCAGAACCTCAGTTCTCTAGCTCCTTTCCATGGAGGCTACAATGTTCTCTGTTCTTTCTTCTTGCAGAGATACTTTAAGCAGATTTAAATAACTTTATGTATATTTTTTCCTTCTTCCCAACCCAAATAGTAGCTTAATATTCAAATTGTCCTGTGCCTTGTTTTTTTCATTTTATAATCTATCTTAGAGATATTTCCATATTAATACATCTTCTGTTAAAAATGTATAGCACTCAATATATAATGCAGATAAATAATTTATTTAATCAGTTCCCTATTAATGGTTATTTGTTTCCAATCTTCTGTTTTTGTAATTCTACAATGAGTGATCTTGTGTTTTAGCTTACTAGGGCTGCTGGGTCAAAGCACTGTGAACTAGGTGGCTTATCAATAGAAATCTATTATCTCAGAGTTTTGAGGCTCGAAATCTAAAATTGAAGTTCTGGCAGCACTGGTTCCTTCTGAAGGCTCTGAGAGAAGGATCTAGCTTCACGCCTCTCTCCTTGGCTTGTAGATACCCATCTTTGCCTATGTCTCTGCACATCATCTTCCTTCTATGTGTGCCTCTGTGTTCAAATTTCCTCTTTTTGCACCAGTCATAATGGATTAGTGTTAGTCGCTCAGTCATGTCTGACTCTTTGCAACCCCATGAACTGTAGTCCGCCAGGCTCCTCTATTCCATGTAGTTCTCCAGGCAAGAATACTGGAGTGGGTAGCCATTTCCTTTTCCAGAAGATCTTTTTGACCCAGGGATTGAACCCTGATTTCCCGTACTGCAGGCAGATTCTTTACCATCTGAGCCACCAGGGGTGTACCATAATGAATTAGGACCCACTTTAATTATCTCATTTTAACTTCATTATCTTCTAAGGACCCTATCTCCAAATAAGGTCATGTTCTGAGGTAGTGGGTTTAGGACTTTAATATGAAAAATTTGAGAGGGACACAATTCAACCTATAATACCTGTTATATATATCACTTTGCATATAATAAAAATGTATTTGGGGACAAATTTCTAGAATTCAGATAGTTGAATCAAAGGTTAGATATGCTTGTAATTTTTACAGATATTGTCAAGTTATCCTCTATAAAACCTGTAGCAATTTATAGCTCTCATGAGAAATGGATGAACATACCGTCTCCCTTAACTGCTTACATAATGTGTTATTGACTGCTGGATCTTTGGAAATTCAATAAGTGAAAATTGTTCTTTATCTAGTTGTAACTTGCATTTTTAATAATGGCATGCACTTGAGCATTTTTTTCACATTTTGAGTATATGCTTTTTAAAAAATTTGGACTCAAACCATAAATAACATTTTATAGTTTTTTTTCACTTAAGCAATATTAATGGGTATGTTCCTATATTATGCAACATTTTTCTACAATAGGCTTTGTACTATACCATTATATATCTATATCAAAATTTATTTAATTAATTCCCTATTGTACATTTATGTTGTTTCCAACATTTTCACTTTTAAAATAATGCCAAGATAACTATAGAGATAAATCTTTGGGCACAGCAGGAATAGAAATTAACTCTTCTCTTTATTGTAGATAGATTGTTGAAGCTGACTTGATATTTAGATGAAGTCATATCAATGTCCACCTTTTAAGTCTATTTCCCTTACAAAATGTTTTTGCTTGTGATTTTAAGAAAGTCACTTCTCAGTAGTTGAGGTTGTACTTAGATTTTTGTTTTCTGTACTACATCTAAATTTTCCTGTAATAAAACTCATTTGTCTCTGATATTAGCTGTGCCATGCACTACATCATATTATGAGTATGACTGGATAGTACTACTTGGGCAGTGCAGCAGGCAACATACTTTTGCACATTTGGGGTTTGGTGTCTCTCAATTTACTGCTTATACTCGTATCTATGGCTAGACAGAATAACAGCAAACAATATTTACTGAGGGCTTGAAATGTGTTAACTTATTAATCTTTTCAAATGAAGACAGTATAACTAATGGGATGACACTGTAACAGACAGTTATTGCTATAATAGTGCTGTGAAACAAGCTATCCCAAATCTCAGCACTTATAATAGCAAGCATTTAATTTTGTTTTGCTCACAGACTGACATTTGGCTAAGGTTCTGCTGTGCTTGGTCAGCATTAGCTGACCTTGGTTTCAATCTACATATTGGGTGCAAATTTATTCCACATTTCTCTTATCCTCATTTGAAACAGAATCTACCCCTAGAATGTTCCTCACATGATGGATAGCAAGAATGTAAGAAGCAAGCCAATTTTATGGGACCACATTTATGACCCCCACTAATATTTCGCTGGCAAAAGTAAGTATGCCAATGACCCAAATGTGATATCAATAAGGTAGAGAATCATGCTTCACTCACTGTGGGAGAGAAATGTGCAAAAGAGAAATGTACACTTACGTGGTTAATTCTATCATAGGAGAGGGAAGAACTGGAACCAATAATTTAATCTACCATAGAGACTTTTGAAGAATGGGTGAGTAAGTAACAAATTTCAAAAGTTTCACATAGAGACCAATTCCATTTCCTTTTTGGTTAACATTGCATCTGAAATCCTACAGGGCTAAATGTCTAAAAAAGATCTTTTTAATTTGAGAGATATTTAATTTTACATATCAGTTAGGATCTAAAGAAAATCCAAACTTCTGAAAGAAGAGCCCTGCTTATACACTGATTATAATGTTCTGGGGAAGAAAATAGACATTTATATAAATAATCCAGAGCAAGATGTAAGATGGTACATGTCCTTAAATGATCAGTTGCAAGTAAAACGGTAAAGGGATTTACTATACAATAACTCTGTTTTCCTAGTTTGATCTTCCAGTTACTAATTTTTTTTTTTTTTTTTCTGTACTGAGAAATGCAGAAGAAACCGTCTAACAGCTAAACTTGGAAATTTTTTTCATTTCCCAGAAATACTAATGTACTTTTTATTATGCATATTTTAGAAGGAGACTATAGGAGCTTCACAGTTTCAGAAAAACAGATTAATGTGTTTCTTAAGTCTTCTGTCTTTCAACAAATTGAACAGTCTGGAGTGTCAAATTGAAAGGAAAAAAATCTGTTAGTATGAAGAATTGCGTGAATAAAAATGTAAGACAATGAGATCCATTGTTGAAAAA
This sequence comes from Bos indicus, assembly GCF_029378745.1. NCBI lineage: Eukaryota > Metazoa > Chordata > Mammalia > Artiodactyla > Bovidae > Bos > Bos indicus. The sequence goes on from NC_091781.1 coordinate 39,976,386, forward strand.
TTAAAAAAATCCCTTTAGTCTTTGATTCAATTTAAAAAAATGTGAAGTTAGAAAAACAAACACAATAATATAGCTCTCTAGAAATCCTTCATTTTGGGCTACTTCTTTTAGAAATTATAGAAAACAATTCACCAGTGAACATAGTGAACGTAGGAAACCATTGCTAACTGTCAGTCTTGATGTGAAAAAAATAGAGTAGTTTGAGAAAAAAATATTCTAACCAGCATCTCAACTTTTATTCTTGTTTTGAGCAGAATTAACTGAAGGATCATTTTGATGGTGAAAAAACATCCATATATTCTAGTGCATTTCCATGTAGCTTTTTTCAGAAATTGAGATAGATTTCTAAAGAAACATTATTTTACCATTCATGATATAGATGTTTAAATTAATTTTTCCCAACAACTTGCTAATATTTTTATAGTCTATGTGAGAGTAATAGAGAATGAAATTGGTTAACAGTGGTACCAGTAAGCTCATTAAAGTATAAAAGAATTTTCCTTCCTGCAAGAGGTAAATTTGGGCGCAGCTAAGAGGAACAGTTCCCACATTCGATATGTTCAAACTCATTAACAAGGATGCAAAAATAATCTAACTGAAGACAATAATATAATAATTTAGGCTCTTGATTACTGTGTTGTTGTAAGACTGTGAGTTACCTTGTCTGATAAGGTATGTGTTTAAATTCAAAGTCACATATATGTATTGGGTTACTTTTTCGTCAGGTGGAGATTTGAAAGTAGGAATCTTCAGGTGGTCATAAAAAAGAGCACAAAATGTGGTCTTCCAAGATATGATTTTGAGTTCCAACTTTGTCATTTATTAAGCAGTTGAGTTTCTAAACTTCACTGAGACTCAATTTTCTCCTCTATAAAATGTGGATAAAGATGCCAATTGCAAAGGCTGTGATGAGTGTGAAATGAAATAATTTTATAATATAAAAATTTAATAACATATAACATAAAATTATAATGTAGTTTCTAATGTATAATTATGTAGTATTTATAAATATAACATAATTGCCTCAGACACATTGATAGCCAATAGCCTGGCTTGTTGCAGTCCATAGGGTTGCAAAGAGTTGGACACGACTGAGCTACCGAACAACAATAATTATTATTAGGATTTTCTATCAGAGAGATGATAATTAAAAAATATTTTAGGGGACTTCCCTATGGTTCATTGGCTAAGACTATGCACTCCCAATGCAGGGGGCCTGGGTTCAATCTCTGGTGGGGGAACTAGATCCCATAAACTGCAACTCAGAGTTTGCATGCCACTACTAAAGATCCTGCATGCCACGAGGAAGATCAAAGATCCTGGGTGCCACAACTAAAACCTGGAGCAGCCAAATAAATATTGAAAAAGATATTTTTCTAATTTAACAAATACACAATTTGCATATATTTTTGAATCAATTAAATGTTGCACAGATATTCTGTGCCATAGTCAACTGTTATGACTTTCTATAAGCCCCATAAGAGGGGCTTATAGAAATGTAAGTGTAAGATGTATGGATATAAGAGTTGGACTATAAGTAAAGCTGAGCACTGAAGAATAGATGCTTTTTGCCGGGAGCCAGCGTGAGGATCTCCACCTGTAGCAAAGCTCATGAGGAAGGAGGCTCGGCATACGCAAAGGCGGGATCCAGCCTCAGGAGTCCCCCTGGAAATTCTCGAGCATCTACCCCCAAAACCAGAGTCTGCCTACTTTCTGCTTTGTGCTCTCACCTACACCTCTGACTTTATGGGGCGCTGTCCCCCACTACCTCTCTCTGAAAAAAGAGTTAACTTACAGCTCCAGTTAATAATTCCTGGGTGTGACAGTGTTTCAACCTACAAACTCCCTTGGAAGTCCTCTAGCCTGCCTGAATAGGTTTTTCCGGCCACATGTGATTGGTCAGAGCCTCCCAACTGTGAGAGGCATGAGATGTTCTAAACTGTCTAAATACAGATTCCTTTGAGCAGTTAAAAGATTGATTAGAAATTGTATTGGTGAAGGGTTTTTCACTTGTTGGGCCAATGTTTGCTGCTAAGTCTCCATATCCCTTATCTGCTGTGTCCCTGGCAGTGTATTGATTAATATAATTGGTGTAAATAGTAGCTTTAATGTTTGTAACCTTGGACCCTTGAGTTAATTCTTTTTCTTGTTGTAGCCCACCACACCTTTGCCCTGTAGGAATGCAACTTTAATGCTTTTGGAGGGTGGCGCCTGACTAGTCACCTTCAGAGAAAAATATGTTTTCTGAAGAAAGGGTCTTAAAATGTTAACAGGCCTCCGGGCCAGAAGATGATGCAAATCACCTAAACTTTTGCATATGATAAGTCTGCAGGAAGAAAGCCTGGCTTACTGCATGACTTTACCCCTTCCCCCATTATCCTCTATGCATAACTTAAGGTATAAAAACTACTTTGAAAAATAAAGTGCAGACCTTGTTCACCAAAACTTGGTCTCCCCATGTCGTTCTTTCTCTCACCTTCTGGCTGAATTATTCAGCCTCTTTTCTCCACTGAATTTCCTCACTGAGCTATCCTTATTTCAGCCTCTTTTCTCCACTGAATTTTCCTACTGAGCTATCCTCATTCTATTACTCTTTATATCTTTGATAAATATTTAAATAAATAGGTCACCTACGCCGTCTCTCCTTCGAATACCCTGGATCAGCCGGGGCTGGACCCCGGCAGCTTTTGAACTGTGGTGTTGGAGAAGACTCTTGAGAGTCCCTTGGACAGCAAGGAGATCCAGCAAGTCCATCCTAAAGGAAACCAGTCCTGAATATTCATTGGAAGGATTGATGCTGAATCTGAAACTCCAATACTTTGGCCACCCGATGCAGAAAACTAACTCATTGGAAAAGACCCTGATGCTGGGAAAGACTGAAGACAGGAGAAGAAGGGGACGACAGAGGATGAAATGGTTGGATGGTGTCACCAACTCGATGGACATGAGTTTGAGCAAGCTCCGGGAGTTGGTGATGGACAGGGAGGCCTGGTGTACTGCAGTCCATGGGGTTGCAAAGAGTTGGACATGACTGAGTGACTGAACTGAACTGAACTGAATGTATGATCAAATAGGGAAGAGGTAATGCATCAGTGAAATAATCAGTATATTAGTTATCTATTGCTGCATAACGAATTATCCAAAAACATCAGCTTAAAACAATAAATATTTATCATCTCATAGTTTCTATGGGATAGAAATTAGGGAGCAGCTTTGCTGGGTGGTTCTGGCTCATGGTCTCTTATTATGGTGCAATGAAGGCACTGGCCCGAGCTGCAGCCATTAGAAAGCTTGACTGTGGCTGGAAGATTCATTTCCAAGATGGTTCATTTACATGGCTGTTCATCAGAAGCTTTGGTTCTTGTCTTTGGAATACTCTCATGGCTGCTTGAGTGACTTTATGCCATGGCAACTGGGTTCTTCCCAAGGAAGTAATCCAAGGTGGAAGTGGCAATGACTTTCATGACCTGATCTAGAAAGTCACATACAGACATCTGTGCATATTCTCTTTGTTGAAAGTGAGTCACAAGTCCATCCCAATCGAAACATTATGAACATATTTAAAAACTACAACAGACTATGGAAATCATACTTTGATTCTATGTTTTCTTTCTTGCTGCTGCTGCTGCTAAGTCGCTTCAGTCGTGTCCAACTCTATGTGACCCCATAGATGGCAGCCCACCAGGCTCCCCTGTCCCTGGGATTCTCCAGGCAAGAACAATGGAGTGGGTTGCCACTTCCTTCTCCAATGCATGCAAGTGAAAAGGGAAAGTTTACTATTATTTTGGCATGTGACTAATGTATAAATTGAAACATAGTTTAAAAGGCAATGAGACTCTAGTAGAGCAGAGAAGTTACTTCTAGGGTAGGAGGGAAATAAGGCAAGGGTAAGGATTAGAACTAGTGGAGGTGATGCACTCTTGCCTGGAAAATCCCATGGATGGAGGAGCCTGGTAGGCTGCAGTCCATGGGGTCACTAGGAGTTGGACACGACTGAGCGACTTCACTTTCATTTTTCACTCTCGTGCATTGGAGAAGGAAATGGCAACCCACTCCAGTGTTCTTGCCTGGAGAATCCCAGGGACGGGGAGCCTGGTGGGTTGCCGTCTATGGGGTCACACAGAGTCAGACACGACTGAAGCGACTCGACAGCAGCAGCAGCAAGGATTAGAATTAGTGGAGGTGATGGAATTCCAGGTGAGCTATTTCAAATCCTGAAAGATGATGCTGTGAAAGTGCTGCACTCAATATGCCAGCACATTTGGAAAACTCAGCAGTGGCCACAGGACTGGAAAAGGTCAGTTTTCATTCCAGTCCCAAAGAAAGGCAATGCCAAAGAATGCTCAAACTACCACACAATTGCACTCATCTCACATGCTAGTAAAGTAATGCTCAAAATTCTCCAAGCCAGGCTTCAGCAATACATGAACCATGAACTTCCAGATGTTCAAGCTGGTTTTAGAAAAGGCAGAGGAACCAGAGATCAAATTGCTAACATCCGCTGGATCATGGAAAAAGCAAGAGAATTCCAGAAAAACATCTCTTTCTGCTTTATTGACTATGCCAAAGCCTTTGACTATGTGGATCACAATAAACTGTGGAAAATTCTGAAAGAGATGGGAATACCAGACCACCTGACCTGCCTCTTGAGAAACCTATATGCAAGTCAGGAAGCAACAGTTAGAACTGGACATGGAACAACAGATTGGTTCCAAATAGGAAAAGGAGTACGTCAAGGCTGTATATTGTCACCCTGTTTATTTAACTTATATGCAGAGTACACCATGAGAAACGCTGGGCTGGAAGAAGCACAAGCTGGAATCAAGATGGCCGGGAGAAATATCAATAATCTCAGATATGCAGATGACACCACCCTTATGGCAGAAAGTGAAGAGGAACCAAAAAGCCTCTTGATGAAAGTGAAAGTGGAGAGTGAAAAAGTTGGCTTAAAGCTCAACATTCAGAAAACAAAGATCATGGCATCTGACTCCTCATTTCATGGGAAATAGATGGGGAAACAGTGGAAACAGTGTCAGACTTTATTTTTCTGGGCTCCAAAATCACTGCAGATGGTGACTGCAGCCATGAAATTAAAAGACGCTTACTCCTTGGAAGGAAAGTTATGACCAACCGAGATAGGATATTCAAAAGCAGAGACATTACTTTGCCAACAAAGGTTCGTCTAGTCAAGGCTATGGTTTTTCCAGTGGTCATGTATGGATGTGAGAGTTGGACTGTGAAGAAAGCTGAGCGCCGAAGAATTGATGCTTTTGAACTGTGTGGTGTTGGAGAAAACTCTTGAGAGTCTCTTGGACTGCAAGGAGATCCAACCAGTCCATTTTAAAGGAGATCAGCCTTGGGTGTTCTTTGGAATGAATGATGCTAAAGCTGAAATTCTAGTACTTTGGCCACCTCATGTGAAGAGTTGACTCATTGGAAAAGACCCTGATGCTGGGAGAGATTGGGGGCAGGAGGAGAAGGGGACGACAGGATGAGATTGCTGGATCGCATCACCGACTTGATGGACATGAGTTTGGGTAAACTCTGGGAGTTGGTGATGGACAGGGAGGCCTGGTGTGCTGCGATTCATGGGGTCCCAAAGAGTCGGACACGACTGAGCAACTGAACTGAACTGAACTGAACTGACTGAAGGATTAGAGTCTCAATTTGTTAAAACCACTAAGCTTTCAGTCTCTAAGTTTAGAGAATCAATCAGCTATTTATTCACTCACAAATATTAATAAGCCAATTTTGATGAGATAGGTATTCCTTAATTATTGATCTAAAAAAATAAACTGAAAACAGTTAAATGAGAACTAGTGAAGCTGAGACCATCCATCCAGGAGAAATAGTTGAGATTATTTGTCACACATAGGGTAGTTTTGGAGAGTTTGTTGAGAAATCTCAAAGGAAGGGAAGAAAATCTATGGTTTAAATGTCTCAGAGAAATATAAATCAAATATTGATTAGCTGTGCCAATTGAGAGTATTTGGATTATCCCCATTTTTTTTTTCCCATTTGGCCCTAGATATTAAGATTTAGAGAATTCACAGTTCTTGTTTGAAATGTGTTCTGGAATTATTATTAGGAGGTTGATTTCCCTGGTTATGTGTGAATTAAGGGGCCTGGGGTAGAAATGGCACTGTAGCCCAAAGGGAAGCCAGCCTTTTGGATCTGCACTTGTCTTATTCTATTTTCTGTCAGTTATGGCTGGTCAAGAAAGGTACTGATATATGTAGGATCTAAGCTGCAAAATGGTTTGACATCAAGGAACAACATTCCAGGAACTTCCCTGGCGGTCCAGAGTTTGAGAGTCCGCCGGCCAATGCAGGGGACACAGGTTTGATCTCTGGTCTGGGAAGATTCTCACATGCCTCGGAGCAACTGGGCCAGGGTCCAAAACTACTGAGTCCAAGCTCTAGAGCCTGTCCTCTGCAACAAGGGGAGCCACTGCCATGAGAAGCCTGAGCACCACAACTAGAGAGAGCAGCCCCTGATGGCCACGACTAGAGAAAGCCTACGCACAGCAATGAAGAGCCAGTGCAGCCAAACAGAAAGAAAGAAACAACATTTCATAAGCATACCGAGGAAATAAACACTAGGAGGAAATCTGGAAAGGGAGAAAAAGACATTCTAAGGAAAAAAGATTCAATTTTATGACTAAAGAATTATATAATTTCAAACTTTTTCCCCTCAATTTGACTTGAGTGTGAAACATAAAAGACATACAGAGAGCATAAAAATAGTAAGAAGTCTGCCATTCTGGACCAGTTGAGATTTGGTATTTGAAATGAAAGAAAAGAATGTATATATATATTAGGTTATAATAAAACGGTGGGAAAAAAGTAGATGGACTAAGATTGCTGAAAAAGAAAATGTAGATTTCATCCTACACTAGTATGGCTGACCTCAGTCTATTGACTTTTCCTACAACCATCTTCATCTGCAGGCAGGAGAACACTGCCTGGGACTTTGATAGTGGGTCTGTTAGCCACAAGTTTAGTGCATAAAGGTATCCAGTGGGAGGTAAGATCTATTTTTGTGGTGGTAAAGCATTTGTGTTGGCGTGCCCTAATTGTGTTTGCAGTAAAATTGAAGACTATTACCAGAGTGGGAAATCAGCTGAATGATCATAAATAATTGGTCAAATGAGTGGCAGTGCTGCCCAGTCAACAACATCACTTTTGTGGTCAATGGTGTTTAGGGAGTGTCCCCTGAGTGCTTGGCATAAATGAAGCAAAGGCCATGATTCTGAGAGAATTCCCAGGCCTGATTTCTGCAGGGCTCCAATGTGCTTTGCTCTGGGAGTGGCCCAATTCCTTTGTGCTACTGCTACTGCAAAAATAGTCTTCCATACTCCTGGCCCACTCCTTTGCTTCCTTCTTCTCTCCTCATCTAAGAGGCTCAGTTCCTCCCTCTGCTGGCTAAACTTCAGTGTGTGGGGCTGGTTCTGACCTTGCTTGGTGGGAATGGAAGGAACTGAAGGTCACTGCTGGGCTGTCTCACTCTTTATGCTTTGACCTTGAGCCTCTTGTATCAAGGCATAGGATACTGCCACTGTATGATACTGCCTCTAGCTTTGATGTGCTATGGAGACTTCCATTGCAAACCAGAGCCTCAAACGTAATAGTCATCCTCTATGTTCCTCTATCTTTCATACTGCACACCTGATCCATCAATAAGTCCTGTTGCCCCTACCTTTCAAACAGATTCCAAATCTGCTACTTCTTCTCATCTCCAGGGTGACCCTCCCACCTTTTGCTTGGACTACTAGAATAACCTCTACTTTTATGCTTAGTCTCTCACATAGTGACCACAATGAGCTTTTTTTTTTTTAAAAAAAAAAACCTTCTTGTTGGTAGGCTCTGATTCTCATCTACAGAATCTTTATATTCCACTCCTATGTGTACGGCCTGGCGTGCTGCGATTCATGGGGTCGCAAAGAGTCAGACATGACTGAGCGACTGGTCTGGTCTGATGTCTACTATGAGAAGTACATGTGTCTATGTACTATGAGAAGTACATGTGTATATGTGTACATTGCTGGGCTACGAGAAGCCAAATGTATTCCACCTCAAATCTTTACTTGGGAAATTACCTCTGCCTAGAATTTTCTTCTCCCAGCTCTTGCATAGCTGGTCCATCTAACCACTGATGTTGCTGTTGACCTGTCACTTCCTTAGAAAGTCTTTTCTTACCATACTATCTACATAACATTAGATGCTGTCATTTTCCATACCTTCACTCTGTTTTAATTTCTTTGTAGCATTCATTGCTACTCAACAGTTTAATATATGTATTTTTCATTGTCTGTCTCTCCCACTAGAATATATTTACGCATGAGGGCAGGGACTCGGTTTTGTTCATTCTGTATCCCTAGAACCTGGAACAGTGCCTCACAATTGCGAGCACTCAAAAAATATCAGTTAAGGGACTTAACCACTGGAGGTCCAGTAGTTAAGGCTCCACTTTGCAATGCAGGGGATGTAGGTTTGATCCCTGGGTGGGGAACTAAAATCCCACATGCTGGCAGAGCAACTAAGCCTATGCACTGCAACTACTAAGCCTGTGTACCTCAACTAGAATCCATGTGTTGCAGTAAAAGATCTGGCACAATGCAAGGAAGGTCTCATAAGCCACGACTAAGACCCAACACAGCTAAACAATACAAAAAAATGTCAGTTAAAAGTATGAATGAACAAATAATAACTACCATAAACTTGCTGTGTCATTCACAGACTGATTGTCTCAAAATGATTTCCAAAATGTATTTCCAAAAATGATCACTACAATTTCCTATCTCTATGATCTTATTTCACTGTGACTTTGACACCTGCCCTTTGAGAGATGGGGTTTATGTTCCCCCTCTTGAGTTTGGGCAGGTTTGTGACTGCAGTGGAAGTGTGGTTATTTATTTATGCCTGAGGCTACATCATAAAAAAGGTGAAGCTCCCATCTGGTTCTCTTTGAATTGCTCTCTCTTAGAACCCAGCAACTATACACTTAGGAAGCCCAAAAGACACAAAGAGAAGCCACATGGAGGTGTCCTGGCTAATAACCTCAGCTGAGGTCCCAGCTGGTAGCCAGCATCCACTGTCAGAGATAGGAATTAGGAAGCCCTAGAGATGACTAACCGGAGAAGGCAATGGAACCCCACTCCAGTACTCTTGGCTGGAAAATCCCATGGGTGGAGGAGCCTGGTAGGCTGCAGTCCATGGGGTCGCAAAGAGTCGGACACGACTGAGAGACTTCACTTTCACTTTTCACTTTCACGCACTGGAGGAGGCAGTGGCAACCCACTCCAGTATTCTTGGCTGGAGAATCCCAGGGACGGGGGAGCCTGGTGGGCTGCCATTTATGGGGTCGCACAGAGTTGAACACGACTGAACGGACTTAGCAGCAGCAGAGATGACTAAAGCCCTTAGCCACTGACTCACCCCCAGACATTTGATTCTTCCCAGACAAGGTTCTGGACATCGTGGAACAAAGAGACAAGCCATCCTGGCTGTGCCCTTCAGGATGGCTTGTCATGAAGGTACAGAATCCATGACAGATGATTAATTGTGTTCTATGTCACTTTTTTGTTTGTTTATTACATAAAAATATATAGCTAGAAAAATAGATGAACACATGACTACCCAACCTCTTTTCACCTTCCCTTTGTGAAATGTGGACAAGATGGCAGAAACTGGAGTGGCCATTTTGAACTCAGAGAAGGAAGCTACCACTTCATTATGCAAAAAGACAAGACAAAAGGAGCCACAGATCACCACAATATTGTAGCGTAATTAGCCTCCAATTAAAATAAATAAATAAATTTTAAAGAGAGACAAAGGAGGGGTATAAAGGCTGAAATTTATAAAATCCAATTAAGATTTTATAAATTTACAAAATAGCAATTAAGAATCTATGTTGAATAAAAGTATATTTCCACCTTAAAAAAAAAAAAAAAAGGAGCCACAGAGTTTCCATGTCAGTTCTGTGTGAGGAGAAATAACAATTCTGTCTTGTTTAATTAAACCTTTGTTCTATTTCAGTCTTTGCTATTCATTGTAACAGCTGGAGCCCATATCCTGTCTCAGGCAACCACCAGCACCACCTTTCCTTAAGGGCTTACTGTGTGCTAGGCACTGTGTTTCACATGTTATAGCACTGAATACTCAATATAATTGTATGGAGGTGAGTTGTCTCTTTGTTTCCATTTTGCAAAAGGGTAAACTAAGCTCAGATAAAGTCAGCAACTTAGCCATAGTTTTATAGCTAGAAGTAGCAGTATTCGTTTTTGAGGGCAAATCAAAGGGGCTTCAGATCCTGAGCTCTTCTAGTTCACTCTTCTGTCCCTCATGAATTTAGCTTTCTTTCAGGGGAATGAGAAATAAGACTGTAAAGAGAAGAGGCAAAGGAATAACCCGTTTGCAATAGATGCTTTGGCAACAGAAAGGGCAGCTCACAGAGGAACCATTTTTTTTTTCCCTTAGTTATGACTGTATACGGGACTTCCCCAGTGGCTCAGTGATAAAGAATCCATCTGCAATGCAGGAGACGCAGCAGGAGCCTCGGGTTCAATCCCTGGGTCAGGAAGATCCCCTGGAAAAGGAAATGGCAACCGACTCCAGTATTCTTGCCTAGCAAATCCCATGGACAGAGGAGCCTGGTGAGCTACAGCCCATGGGGTCACAAAGAGTCAGACACAAGCTAGCAACTAAACAACAACAATGGCTGTGTACAGGAACAACCATGTCTTCCTCAAACCAGAACAACCAAATAGATAGATATACAAGTAATCTGACTATGCCAAAGCCTTTGACTGTGTAGATCACAATAAACTGTGGAAAATTCTGAAAGAGATGGGAATCCCAGACCACCTGACCTGCCTCTTGAGAAATCTGTATGCAGGCCAGGAAGCAGCAGTTAGAACTGGACATGGAACAACAGACTGGTTCCAAATAGGAAAAGGAGTATGTCAAGGCCATATATTGTCACCCTGCTTATTTAACTTATATGCAGAGTACATCATGAGAAACGCTGGACTGGAGAAAGCACAAGCTGGAATCCAGATTGCTGGGAGAAATATGAATAACCTCAGATATGCAGATGACACCAGCCTTATGGCAGAAAGCGAAGAACTAAAGAACCTGTTGATGGAACTGAAAGTGGAGACTGAAAAAGTTGGCTTAAAACTCAACATTCAGGAAACTAAGACCATGGCATCCGGTCTCATCACTTCATGACAAATAGATGGGGAAACAGTGGCAGACTTTATTTTTTGGGCTCCAAAATCACTGAAGATGGTGACTGCAGCCATGATATTAAAAGATACTTACTCTTTGGAAGGAAAGTTATGACCAACCTAGACAGCATACTAAAAAGCAGAGACATTACTTTGCCAACAAAGATGCATCTAGTCAAGGCTATGGTTTTTCCAGTAGTCATGTATGGATCTGAGAGTTGGACTATAAAGAAACCTGAGTGCCAAAGAATTGATGCTTTTGAACTGTGGTGTTGGAGAAGACTCTTGAGAGTCCCTTGGACTCTAAGGAGATCCAACCAGTCCATCCTAAAGGAGATCAGTCCTGAGTGTTCATTGGAAGGACTGATGCTGAATCTGAAACTCCAATACTCTGGCCACCTGATGCGAAGAACTGACTCATTTGAAAAGACCCTGATGCTGGGAAAGATTGAAGGCAGGAGGAGAAGGGGACAACAGAGGATGAGATGGTTGGATGGCATCACCGACTCAATGGACATGAGTTTGGGTAAACTCTGGGAGTTGGTGATGGACAAGGAGGCCTGGAGTACTGCAGTTCATGGGGTTGCAAAGAGTCGGACATGACTGAATGACTGAACTGAACTGAATCTGCCTCAGTATAAATCTGTCTTTCTTCACCACACTCCATTGTTGGTGTTTTTGCATATATGCAAGTGTATGTATATGTATATATAGTCATGCACGTGTGCATACATGTATATTTCTGCACACCTCTTATCATGGTGCTGCCCACTGCATCTTGGGAAGCTGCAATTTGGTAGCTGCTCATCATTCAAAATCTAAAAAGAATTCAACAGACAAAAACTTTTTATAAGGGTTTTAGGTGATGAGGCACTAATGAAATATTAACTCTTTTTGAAAAAGGAAATCCAAATAATTTTATTCATACCTGAGAGATATTACAGATAATACTACTTGTGTTGTAGAAAGAGAGTCATATAATCTCACTGGTCCTCAAAACAATCTTAAAAATAGGAACTATTGCCCTACTACAGATTAGAAAGCCAAATCATAGAAAGGTTAAATGTTTTTCTAAAGGTCACACAGCCAGGAGTCCTTCTGTTTGACTGCAAAAGAATGATGAAAAATACTGTTATTTACTTTTCAGTATGAATGAATTTGTTGTATAAATTCATATTTTATTGATTTGCTAGAGAAAAACACTGGAGATGATATCTTAATTACAGTTAAGATATAAGGTCAAAGATAATCTTTCTATTTCTTTTTAAAAGAGGTTAAATAGAACAGTCTTTTGGACTCTGTGGGAGAGGGAGAGGGTGGGATGATTTGGTAGAATGGCATTGAAACATGTACAATATCATATAAGAAATGAACCGCCAGTCCAGGTTCGATGCAAGATACAGGATGCTTGGGGCTGGTGCACTGGGATGACCCAGAGGGATGGTACAGGGAGGGAGGAGGGAGGGGGGTTCAGGATGGGGAGCACGTGTACACCCATGGTAGATTCATGTTGATGTATGGCAAAACCAATAGAATATTGTAAAGTAATTAGCTTCCAATTAAAATAAATAAATTTAAATTAAAAAAATCTTATATATATATTTAAAAAAAATAAAAGAGGTTAAAGCTGCCCAATTATGATTTAGTTAAATGGAATGTACATGATAATGCTAACTACCTTCCATTCTTTGAAAGCTGCAAATTTTATGGAAGTAGTACAAGGAATATCAAAGTGAATTATGAAATGATATAAAATAAAGAAAAAGCAGTCACGCTCTGGAAGGGAAATTCTTATTTGTTGTACCTAATTAGGTAGTCTTTGAACCAAGCGCCATGAGAGCTGGGTGGCTGAAGAGGTTGACTGAAACCGCGGCTGCTGCTAAGTCGCTTTAGTCGTGTCCAACTTTGTGCGACCCCATAGATGGCAGTCCGCCAGGCTCCCCCGTCCCTGGGATTCTCCAGCCAAGAACACTGGAGTGGGTTGCCATTTCCTTCTCCGATGCATGAAAGTGAAAAGTGAAAGTGAAGTCGCTCAGTTGTGTCTCAGACCCCATGGACTGCAGCCTCCCAGGCTCCTCCGCCCATGGGATTTTCTAGGCAAGAGTACTGGAGTGGGGTGCCATTGCCTTCTCTGCAAATGAAACTAGACTTTAGTAAATGAGAGAGTTGCAAGATCCAATCCCTCCTTATATGGGTAGTGGTTTAACTTGGTGGCCTTCCTGCCTCTTCTTTCTTAGCTTTTGTGGTCTTACTCAAAGACAGAAATGTTTCTTGTGAACCTTTGCTGACATTTGGCTAGAATGTGAGAGTTCCATTTTTAAATTTTTAATAAAGTGATCTCTGAAGAACACCCCAGACTTTTCTGATTTCATTCTCATCAGGTGTACTGTGTATTCCAGAAATTCACAAATTCCTTCTATCTTTCATTGAGCGCTGGGATGAAAAGAATATGAGTTAGTTTTGTAAAATCTGGGATGTGTGTGTTTGTGTGTGTATGTATTTATAGGATTATTTTAGTTCTATACTAGAGACGAGACAACATGGTCTGTATACTCAGGCTTAAATGGACTGATTCTCCTTATTACATCTTCTGTGTCTTAGTTCAGGCTGCTGTAACAAATTGTCATAAACTGGGTCGCTTATAAATAACAGAAATTTGTTTCACACAGTTCTAGAGGCTGTAAGTCCAAAATTACATGCCTGTATGGTCGGGTCCTGTAAGCTTTTCTTCCAGTCTTCAGACTACCAACTTTTTGTAGCCTTACATGATGGAAAGAGAGGGCTAGAGAGGTCTCTGGAATTCCTTTTATAAGGGCACTAATCCCAATCAGGAGGGTTCTACCATTATGTCCTAATTTCCTCCCAAAGGACTCACTTCCTGAGAGTTAGGATTTCAATATATGAATTTCGGAGAGATAGAAACATTCAGTCCATTGCATTCTTTTTCTCCTTTTTTCTGTCATGCATCCAAGCATTAATGTGATTAACCAGTTGTTACATGTTTAGAACTCTACTGTTTAGAGTTATTTTGGATTTATGGACTTACTGTGGGGCATTTTAGAGGCTAGTTCCCAAACAGGTTTTCCTGAATATTTCTTGTCTTGAATACCATTGCCGTCACCCAGTTTCTTAGTGTAAAAGCTTTGGATTCATTTTCTAGATGTTCTTTCTTATTCACTAACACTACTCCATCATGATTATCTTAATATCCTTTGCATTTTCATCTTGATTGTTATTGCTTTAGTTCTGACCCTTAGCATCCATTTCAAGGGCATTTTCAATGACTATCTTGTTTGATTTTTCTTTTAAGTAGGTTGAGTCATATATGGCATTGCCATTTTCTGGAGTCAGTTTTAGCAGTGCATTCGTCAACTTAGTGGCCATAACCAAAATACCATAGACTAAGTGGCTTAAACAATAGTGGCTCATTTTCTCATAGTTCTGGATGCTAGAAGTCCAATATTAAGGTATTAGAGTGATTGGGTTCTGGTGAAGATCTCTTCCTGACTTGTAGGTGGCCATAATCTCACTGTGCTCATGTGACTTCTTCTCTGAGTGCATGCAGAGAGAAAGTATTGTGGTGTCTCTTCCTTTTCTCCTTTTTCCCCCCCAAAATCTTAATTGGGTTTGTTATAAATATTGTTTCATTTTTTTTTAATGTCTTGGTTTTTTGGCTGAGAGGTATGTGGGATCTCCAGCCAGGAATCAAACCCATACCCCCTGCATTGAAAGATGAAGTCTTAACCACAGGAACACCAGGGAAGTCCCCTCCTCTGCTTATTTAGCTTATATGCAGAGTACATCATGCAAAATGCCAGGCTGGATGAACCACAAGCTGGAAGCAAGATTGCTGGGAGAAACATCAATAACCTCAGATATGCAGATGACACCACCCTTATGGTAGAAAGCAAAGAAGAATAAAGAGCCTCTTGATGAAAGTGAAAGAGGAAAGTGAAAAAGTTGGCTTAAAACTCAACATTGAGAAAACTAAGATCATGGCATCTGGTCCCATCACTTCATGGCAAATAGGGAAACAATGGAAACAGTGACAGACTTTATTTGGGGGGGCTCCAAAGTCACTGCAGATGGTGAGTGTAACCATGAAATTAAAAGAAATTTGTTCCTTGGAAAAAAGCTATGACCAACCTAGACAGCATATTAAAAAGCAGAGACACTACTTTGCCAACAAAAGTCCATCTAGTCAAAGCTATAGTTTTTCCAGTAGTCATGTATGGATGTGAGAGTTGGACTATAAAGAAAGATGAGCACCAAAGAATTGATGCTTTTGAACTGTGGTGTTGGAGAAGACTCTTGACAGTCCTTTGGACTGCAAGGAGATCAAACCAGTCCATCCTAACGGAAATCACTCCTGAATATTGTTTGGAAGGACTGATGCTGAATCTGAAACTCCAATACTCTGGCCACCTGATGTGAAGAACTGACTCATTTAAAAGACCCGGATGCTGGGAAAGATTGAAAGTAGGAGGAGAAGGGGAAGACAGAAGATGAGATGGTTGCATGGCATCACTGCCTTGATGGACATGAGTTTGAGCAAACTTAGGGAGTTGGTGAAGGACAGGGAAGCCTGGTGTGCTGCAGTCCATGGGGTCGCAGAGTTGGACATGACTGAGAGACTGAACTGAATTGAACTGAATCCCATCATGCAGACCTCACCTTTATGATCTTTTTTAAACCTAATTATTTCTCGAAAACCTGACTTCCAATATCATCTATTGAGGGGTAGGATCTCATCATATGAATGGCTTAGGGGGCACACTTCAGTTCACAGAAGGTGATTTCAAACGATTCAACCTTATACTTGTTTGCAAGAGTAATACATGTTCATGAGAGTATATCAAAGATACAAAATGATAGAAAGTTGAAAATGAAAATCATCAATAATTTCGCCACCTGAGGATAAGCAGCAATTACAGTCTTATGTGTTTTCCAGTTTTCAAATGTATATAATTTTTTGAAGACTGAGCTTATACCATATATTTAATCTTGTTCTCTGAACTTTCATTTAATAGTATTCCTTGGGCAATTACCCATGTCATTGAACATTTTTAGAAACATTTTAAATGACAGTAGCTTATTTCATTTATTTAACCATTGCTGTTTTGTTGAACATTAAAATAATTTCTAATTTTTCAGAAACAAAACCGTGGGAAGAAACAGCACTGAGCATATAATTTTGTCTGTACCTCTATTCTCTTAACTGTCAATTCCTGGAAATAGCATGATTGGGTCAGAAGGTATGATCTTTTGGTTAATCCAAAGAAAAATGTTTTTAGTTGACTTGCATATTTCAAATAGCTTTTGGGAAGTTTACCCATTTATTATGCTACTGGGGTGAGTATTATTATTATCATTATTTAGTCATTTGTCAGGTCAAAAAATTGTCTAACTGTTAACAATGACTTCTTCACTGATCTTCCTGGAGCCATATCCCAATTCCAATTAAGACCCCACAGTGCCGCTAGAAAGATTTATCTCTAAAATTCAAACTTCATCGAATCACTTGCATACTAAGGCCAATCACTGGTCCCCCATCCTTTAGCAGGTCAAGTCCTTGGTCTAGGGAATTTTATCAGCCCTTCCATAATAATCTTTTGCTTACATTTCCAGTTTCATTTTCACCCTCTTTCCCATATCCTCCTCTTGAGTAAAATTAAGTCATTTACAGTTCTCTAAAATGCCTGCTTCACATTTCTTTTCTTTTCCACACGCTATTCTTTCTTGAGTGCCTTTCCCCTCTTGGTTTACAGCACTCACAAAGCCTGTTTAGAGAGAAGGCAGGAGATGGAAGGAGTGTTCCATTTCTGAAAATGGAAGTGTGCTACTGTGATCAGCACTGTACTAGACCTTATCATTGTCCCCATGGAGACCTGTTCCAGCCCCTCACATGGCAGCTACACTTCTGCTCTCTGTAAAACCCCTCAATCTCAATATGCCTTCCGATAACAATTTCTTCTAAATAACTTTCATAAAATTTTTGTTGAAACTCCTTGGCTACAGCTGTGTTTACACTTCCCTTCATAGTGCCAAAAAGATATCTGTAAGTCCCAATTTGCCCGATTTTGTCGTCTCAAACACTTCTTGAAGGCACCCTGAACTTCAGTACTTGCGTTTTAGTATGGTGCTGTCACCTAGTTATGTGGTTAAGCACTGCATGTCAAAGATGCTTTTGAGGATACAAAATAAATTTCTAGTACTCAAAACACTGGTACTGTACTCAAAGTTGAATGGTAAAGTGCAATAGTGGGGGGTGGGGCTCACATTCATCAGCTGAGAGGGTCTAGAAATAATGCTTTGTTAATGCTTATTTATAGGCAGCTATATGCCTCAAAACATACTCAAGACACAGGAGGGTTTCCTTGGTGGCTCAGTGGTGGATTCTGCCAATCCACCTGCCAATGCGTGAAACATGGTTTCGATTGCTGGTTTGGGAAGATCCTCACATGCTGCGTAGAAACTAAGCCCACGCACCACAACTACGGAGTTTGTGCTCTAGACCCTGGGAGTCACAACTGTTGAGAAGCCTGAGCACCACAACTAGAGAATAGCCCCACTAGCCACAACTAGAGAAAAAAGCCCAGGCAGCAACGAATACCTAGCACAGACAAAAATAAAAATAAGCAAGTAAAATTTAAGAAAAAGATATGGAAAATTATTTATTTACAATAGTACTCTTTCATATATTGTCATTATATATATATATATTTACTATTTTAAAGTAACCTATTACAGGGGCAAATGGTTTCATGGTTTGTGCGACATAAACCAAGTCCCATTTGTATTTAAAACTGCAAGTATCATCCCCTCAAGGAAATCTTCTCTGACACTTTCCTTCTCTATGCCTCCTTTTGTACAACTGACTCATATTGATTTTTGATTTGCTGAAAGGTTGAGGTGATTTATGACCAATTACGAATATAATCATCATGACCAAACTTTGACTGAATCAGGGAGTCACAGTTAGACAAGATTTTAGATGTCACTTTGTCTGACCACTCATTTAGCAAAAGAAGTGGTGTTGCTGGTAGAGGGTCACATTATGTTTTCTATGATAACTTTCATTGTTAGAAATTTATCCCTCATGTTGAATAGAAAATTTCTCTCAGTGACAAGCACTTGTGGGTCTGAGTTTTAATTCTACTGAATGAATTCAACTCCCTTTTCACAAAATAGATCTTCCCATGGTTGAGCCCAGCAAGAACATCTTGAGTCTTCTCTTTTTAATTTTTATTTATTTTAAAAATTTTTATTTTTTAAATTTATTTTTGAATCTTCTCTTTTTTTAGGCTAAATACCTCCAGTTCTTCAAATGACTACATTGTGTTTCTTGCACAGTTTTGGTGCGGGTAGAGCAGAGGTTGAAGTGTTTGGATTTCTTGACTTTCTAAAGCAACCTGCTTATTTTTCACTTTACTTTCCTTTTCTGGTTAGTTTAAGAATTTATTTATAAGATGAACTTTATGAATTAGTTATGGCTGCAAGCAACAAAAACCTAACGCAAGCCAACTTAAGTAAGACAAGTCTCATTTAACTGGCAAATCAAAGGGGTAGCTTCAGGTAAAGATGGAGTCTGGGATGCAATACCACCTGGGCTCTTTTCATCTCTCTTCATCTCTGTGTGTTCCCATTTGACTTAATTCCTAGGTGGGCAAGATAGCCAGCAGCCCCACATAGTAAATATGGTATAACTTGTGAGCAAAGAAAAGGAGGGACCATCTTTCATGGTCTCTGATGAAATGTCTGAAGGAATTGGCTCCGCTTGGGCCATAAGCAGATCTCTGAACCAATCATGCGGCCAAGTAGCTTGTTTGGCCAGGCTTGTTTCCTCTGAACACCCCCTTCACCTGCTCCTTTGGGAAAGAACACATGTGGTTAGTCCCATCAAAGACACTTTGGATTGAGAAGGATTACTGTGTTACAGGCCAGGGTTGATTACTCAAAGGAGGTAATCTTGGGAAGATAAGCATGCATCTACCAAGTTACTTAACATGTAGAAAGGCCATTGCTCAAACATTTGAGGTCCAGAAATGATATGGCTGGGGAAAAACAGATGCAATGATCAGATGGAACGCCTTTTTAAAATATGCAGGCAATTTTCAACTCAAAATCCCCCAAAGGTACTTTACACATCATCAGGACTCAAACCACATTTTATCATAATATGGAGAACTGCCTACAGTGTTCTTAGGTTAATATTTTTTAAAAGTCACTTTTCCTCAAGAGCATAGTATATTGGTTTACAGTCATAATGCTTACTTGCTTACATGTCTGAATTGTACTTCATTGTTTGAAGCAAGGTCATACATCCTATTCCATTTTTTAATCTATTCTGATTTGAAAGATTCCCTTTTGTGAGACTCGTCTTTATGATATTTTAAAAACTACATGGAGAGATGGAGGCTGAGCTAGATTAAAGTTGTACAAATCTGATTAACATCATCTGCTCTGTTTCAAAGGTCAGGTGCACTCAACGAATTTACTTTGAAATTATTTTGTTTATTTTGTGGGCATATACATCATGAGCTTTCTAAAGGTCAAAAGTAGAGTTTGTTCTTGGATTCTAAAGCAATCTGATTTCCATTTACAGTATGCTTTGGTGACCCTAAATGCAGAAGCAGGCCCAGTTAAGACATACTTCCAGTTTGTGTTTGGTTTAATTTTCTCAATAAGAAAATCCCTCCTAGATTAAGGCAGTGCTGAAATATCATTTTCCCTAAATTACTTTTATTTTCAACTAGGTTCATGAGAGAATGCTACTCATAAATGACATCTGAACTCTGAATGTTGGTTTCATGGACATTTTGTTGACAAAGATGTAGAGGCATCTTAGTTGGCTAGAGTCTCATCTGGAAACTGAAGTGAAGGTCAGAAAAGTTAGGACTCCTGGGTTTTATTAACGTTTACATGGTAGGGGTCCTGAAGTTTTTTTAATTAATGTATGTAAAGTCATTGTACATAGAGAAGAGGCTTAAATAAATTATGCAGTCTTATTTACTATTCAAAAAAATAAAGGATCTAGTTATATACATCAAATATTTTTTCACTAATTATTTTAAATAATTTTCCCCCCTTACCATATGTACTTTACAAAGATAAAAAGAAAATCTCTCAGAGTATTTTGTATTCATGTTCATTAACATTCCGGTGGAATAATAAACCTCAAAACGATTCATGTATGAATCAGTCAGGCATGGCTAATTACAGTTTTCAGCCACACAGCCAATAACATTCACCATGAAACATGGCTTCTGTTAAATACATCTCTCTGAATTTTTGTTTGGGGAGAGTGGTAGGAAATAGGGAGATTGCAAATTGCAATTTTAAAATGTCTAAATATTTTAGGGGCTTGTACATTATAAATGTCTTTCAGGCAAGTATTTATCACAAGCATGACATCCTGTTATCAAAACAGACAAAACCCCCACAGATTTGCTTTAAAAACAAAACAGAAACAACCACAAGTCCCGAGAATGGACCATGTTCTATATGGAAACAGAAGAAACTTCTTGAAACATGAGGAAATATGATTTACCATAAATTTAAAAAATATGTTTAATACAGATTTTTCCTATCCCTTACAAAATCATCCTGATACTATGACTCTCTCCATAAATATATTTAAAAGATGAAAATATGAAAAGCATACAGAGGACACAGTAAAAGCTGAATGTCATGACTAAAATACTCAAATTTAAAAGCAATTTTGTAATGTATATTTGAAATCTTTTCTATTACATTTTTGTTTAAAATATTTTCCCTTCATGCCATCCATATTGTTGACTACCCAAAAACTACATGAATAAAAACATTAACATCCACATTTTATTTTTAATTTAAACAAGTATTACTTCAATGACATAACTAATGTATAGTTAAAAAACAAAGTTCAGAAATCACAAAACAAACATTATAAAGTAAATAAAAGGTACTTATGCCACCAATCCCATCTTACTGCTCCAATCATTATTCAAAGACATTTGGGATGCTCTCAGAAGTTTTCCGGAGCAGGATGGCAACCCACTCCAGTATTCTTGCCTAGAGAATCCCGTGGACAGAGGAGCCTGGTTGGCTGCTGTCTATAGCATCACACAGAGTTGGACACAACTGAAGCGACTTAGCACGCATGCACTGGAGATGGAGATGGCAACCCACACCCAGTATTCTTGCCTGGAGAATCCCAGGGATGGCGGAGCCTGGTGGGCTGCCATCTATGGGGTCATAAAGAGTTGGACACAACTGAAGCGACTTAGCAGCAGCAGCAGTTTTCCATACACGTGCAAGCACAAATCCACAATCTAATGTATCTGTAATTCTGAATTCCAAAAAGGGCTGAAAACCAATGGGGGTACTTACAGTGTTTGTTTATCCTGTATGTGTTTCATTGCAGAAGTATTAATGTTTGATGACAGGGCGCTATCCCAAGACTGTTCCACGAGTGTTAAACACTAGGTACTATGAGCATATATTACCTTTCAAATAACCTCCCCCCCCAAAAAAAATCATTTTCAAAACTGACCTGTCCACAGAATTTTGGATGAGTGATTATGGATCTTGATAATTTTGTAACACATAGTCCTTTTGTTTATATTAATCAGTTCAGTTCAGTTCAGTCGCTCAGTCGTGTCTGACTCTTTGCGACACCATGAATTGCAGCACGCCAGGCCTCCCTGTCCATCACCAACTCCCGGAGTTCACTCAGACTCACGTCCATCGAGTCAGTGATGCCATCCAGCCATCTCATCCTCTGTCGTCCCCTTCTTCTCCTGCCCCCAATCCCTCCCAGCATCAGAGTCTTTTCCAATGAGTCAACTCTTTGCATGAGGTGGCCATAGTACTGGAGTTTCAGCTTTAGCATCATTCTCTCCAAAGAAATCCCAGGGCTGGTCACCTTCAGAATGGACTGGTTGGATCGCCTTGCAGTCCAAGGGACTCTCAAGCGTCTTCTCCAACACCACAGTTCAAAAGCATCAATTCTTCGGTGCTTAGCCTTCTTCACAGTCCAACTCTCACATCCATACATGACCACTGGAAAAACCATAGCCTTGACTAGACGGACCTTTGTTGGCAAAGTAATGTCTCTGCTTTTGAATATGCTATCTAGGTTGGTCATAACTTTCCTTCCAAGGAGTAAGCGTCTTTTAATTTCATGGCTGCAGTCATCATCTGCAGTGATTTTGGAGCCCCAAAAAATAGTCTGACACTGTTTCCACTGTTTCCCCATCTATTTCCCATGAAGTGATGGGACCAGATGCCATGATCTTCGTTTTCTGAATGTTGAGCTTTAAGCCAACTTTTTCACTCTCACTTTCATTATATTAATCGATCATTCCATATATACCATTTGGCAAATATATTTATGAAATAGTTCAACATTTTCCCTGAAGACCTTACCATGGTCTACACAGTCTGGCTTCTTGTGACTTTTCCTCTCATTTATTTTCCTCCAGCCACATGGGCCTCCCTGCTCTTCTTCCACCCTGTCAAGCTTGTTCCCATTTAAGGCCTTTACACTGATTCCTCTGCCTGGAATTCTTCCACAGATTCCCTTCTGGTTGGCTTCCTCACTTTACTGAGATGTTTGTTCAAGTGACTCCTCTTTAAAGGGGCCTTTCTGACCACCCTATCCAAGAGAAGGCCATCCATCATTTAGTCCCTAACACTGCTTATTTTTCATAGCATTTAAAAAAATCAAAATTTATGACATATCATGAATTGTTTTTACTAGTGTATAGTCTATCTTTTCCACTAGAAGTTCCATATGACTAGGAAATGTTTTTTATTACTTATTTACCACTGCATCCCTAGCACTTAGAACAATGCCTGATATACAGCAGGTGCTCAATAAGTATCAAATTCAATTTTTCTTCTGCCTCCGAGTCTAGCAATTTATTTAATAGTTACAAGGCTCTCAGTTGCTCTTATGGCAAATTAAAAAGGATGCCTATCTAACTCCCATAAGCTGACCCTTGGGATACTTCCAGCCTCTTTCCCCATTGCCCTAACTCCATTCTAGATTTGGGCCTGGTGAATCTACTGTCTGAGCTCTGGCACTTGCCATATGCTACCTTTGCTTCTGCCTAGAACCCCCTTTCTCCTCCACTGTATGTAGCAGGATTGATTCATTCTGGCATTGACTTCTATTGTATCACATTGCTATGCTCACGTATTTACGTGTTTATGGCCTCCAATGAAGTATAACGCCAGGGACTGCGTCTGATTATCTGGTGATTCCTGTCCCCTTGCACAGTGACTGGCCCAGAGGAACCCTCAATCCATGAAAAAGTAAGCTGAATTGAAGTTGTATCTCATCCTGAAGTAAATTCTCTACTAAGGAAATATGCTTTTTAATTTTTCAGAAATGCTTGCAGTGGATTTTATCCTCCAGAATGAAGAAATGCCTTTAAAGCTGCACTGAAACCAGGGGAATATGTTTAGAGGCATTATTTCTCGAAGGAGAGTGATGAAAAATCATAGCTTATCTCTGAGCCACCCTAGTGAGATCACAGCTTGGACACTGAGCTTAGTTTTATGCACCTTATGTTCTAGGTAACTGGAAGATGATTGCAAAGGATGGCAGTAAGAAGGATTAAATGTGATTATTTATGAGGTATAGTTAAAAGGAGACAACATGCATATGTTCACTAATTATAGGGAATGGACTACTCTTCCAAATATCTGATGAACAAATCTGATGAACAAGGAATATATATAATACAGAACAACAAATGGATAAATACGATGAGAGAATTAAAAAAAAAGATAGGGGAAAATTTTAGAATTGTCAGGTGGCTCTTATTAACAATCAGAATTCTCCAATAGCAGTCAAAAAGCTGAGTGATTATGAGGTGAGATATTTGTGAAGGAGGCAGGAACATCTGAGTACAGCTGAGTTTCCCAACCTTTTTATACTCTTATTACAAAAACAATGCATCATTTTTCTTTATTCAAATACTATATTTTCCTATTAGGTGTGATTTTTTTCCAGTTAAAAAAATACCCTTAAGATTCTTGTCCAAAAGTCTGCATTATAACTGCAATATATGGCTGAGATGAATTATGTAGGGGGTTCAACACTTTGACCTGTAGGCCTTTCCAGTTCTGAAATTCTGTTTTCATGGTAAAGATTTCTTTGTAGGTCCTGTGAGCTGTCGGAGTGTTTGACTAAAGCAGAAGTGTGTGTGACGACCAGGGTTTATACACATCAGGATGGTCCTAAGGTTTGTGATAATGAGAGGTTATTGCTGGGTTATGTTTGCTGCTTCACTTTATGGCTTAGCTGAATGCAATGAGTGGTTTTGAGTTGGCCAAAAAGTTTGCTGGCGAAAATAACTTTTTGGCCATCCCAGTACAAATGTTGGGCCCTTCTAGTACTTACCCTGTTTGCTTTGGTAGCAATAATACAGTCATTCTTTTATACATATTTATTGATTGAAGGAAAGTTATGACCAACCTAGATAGCATATTCAAAAGCAGAGACATTACTTTGCCAACAAAGGTTCATCTAGTCAAGGCTATGGTTTTTCCTGTGGTCATGTATGGATGTGAGAGTTGGACTGTGAAGAAGGCTGAGCGCCAAAGAATTGATGCTTTTGAACTGTGGTGTTGGAGAAGACTCTTGAGAGTCCCTTAGACTGCAAGGAGATCCAACCAGTCCATTCTGAAGGAGATCAGCCCTGGGATTTCTTTGGAAGGGATGATGCTAAAGCTGAAACTCCAGTACTTTGGCCACCTCATGTGAAGAGTTGACTCATTGGAAAAGACTGTGATGCTGGGAGGGATTGAGGGCAGGAGGAGAAGGGGACGACAGATGGACAGGGAGGCCTGGTGTGCTGCGATTCATGGGGTTGCAAAGAGTCGGACATGACTGAGTGACTAATCTCATCTGATTGATTGCTTACCATCGAATAAGACAAAAACAAAGTTCTTGCCTTCAGAGGCTCACATTCTATTTGGAGGTGACAGATGATAAACAGAAAGCCAAGTAAATAGGGATGGTAATTTCAAGTAAAAATACTTGCTATGAAGAAGTGCTATTATGGCACAATCCACAGAAAGTTTTCATAAAATTGTCCTCTACATTTCTCCAAAGAACACATACAAAAGGCTAACAGATACATGAATAGGTGCTCAACATCATTAGTCATTAGGGAAATGCAAATCACAACCGCAATGAGGTATCACCTCATACCTTTCAGAATGGCCATCAACGAAAAGACAACAGGTAAAAAATGCTGGTGAGGATGTGATGAGAGAACCCTGTGCACTGCTGGTGGGACTGTAAACTGGTATAGCCATATGGAAAACAGTATGGAGGATCCTCAAAAAATTAAAAATTGAACTACCATATGATCCAGCAATTCTACTTCTGGGAACGTATCCAAAGGAAATGAAAACACTAACTCAAAAAGATATATGCATTCCCATGTTCATAGCAGCATTATTTACAATAGGCAAGACATGGAAACAATCTGTGTTCATCAATGGAGAAACGGATAAAGAAGTTTTTATATACATACATATCCATATGTATATATGGATACACATACAATGGAATATTATTCAGCCATTAAAAACACAAGAAAACACTATTTGTGATAACATGGATGGACCTTGAGGGCAGTATGCTAAGTGAAATAAGTCAGACAGAGGCAAAATTCTATTATCTCAGTTATATGTGGAATCTAAAAAAAAAACCCAAACAATAAAAACCCCACACCAAATTAATACAAAAAGATAAAATTTATAGCTACTACAGGTAGGGGTTTGGGAGAGGGGGAACTGGAGAAAGATGTTCAAAACATACAAACTTTCAGTCACAAGATAAATTAGTACTAGAGTTGTAATGTAGAACATGACTACTGCTAATGCTATTGTATGATATATAGCAAAGTTGTTAAGAAAGTAAAACAAAGAGTTCTCATCACAAGGATAATTTTTGCCCTCTTTTCTTTCTTTTATTTTTATTATATCTATGTGAGAAGATGAATGTTCGCTGAACATATTGTAGTGATCATTTCACAATAAATGTAAGTCAAACCATTATGCTATAAACCTTAAATTTATATGGTGATGTCTGTCAATGATATTTCAATAAAAGTGAGGAAAAAACTGTCTTTTAGGTCTAACGACACAGCCTATGCACTTAAAGCTAACTTCTCAAAAACCTTGTGTCTTTTTCAATATAATGAAGAAAACAATGCATTGTCTCTAGCAATATTTCTTTTTCCCTTTTCTTGATCTCCTTCCTCCCCTCTCTACTAAACCCTAGTCCCTCTAAAGCCTCTTCTTAAGTCTGCAGTTTTCCCAGTGTAAAAGTGTTTTTTGCTGTAGTTTTTGTCTGTTTCTTAGTGAGGGTTTAGAAAGTACTGTCTATTTTAAATGCTCACATGATGAGGTATACAAGGTGACAGGCTGCTTGGTGTTTTTTTTTTTTTTTTTTGGTCCATTTGTTTGGTTCTTTTTATATGTATTTATTTAATTTTGAATTACTCTTTATTCTGCTAGTCTCAGTGACAAAAGCTTGTGGTGAACCAAAGCCACCTGTAGCAGAAACTACTGGTGCCCCATCAGTCTGTGGCAGCACCTGCATCTCTGGCTTCCTCAGGCCACTGAGCAAATTTGTCCTTTTTGTACAGTATGACTAAGGAACCACGGACTTCACAGCCCCTGAAAACAACTTCTAATTATTGACTGGTGGGAGATGGCATTTAAACAACCCAGTAACTCAGTTCTTTGTCCCTTTGGTGGGACAGCTCAGTCTAAGGCCTGGGTTCTACATTATTTCCCAGAGTTCTCCTGGAAGATTAAGCTCTGATCACTTGAGCAGTAACATGCTTGATAGCGCACCTTAATGTCTGTCTTCCCTTCCCCATTTCACTTTTTTATTCTCTCATTGGTGTTTCCTACAATTACTTCCTAAATAAACTACTTGCACTTGAATACCTCTCTCAGGATATATTTGTTGGAGAACACAAAGTAAGATGCCACCTCTAGGTGATTATTAATGAAGCTACAGATCAAACTGTCATTGCCTCACTGATGGTCTTGACACTTGGATGTCCTGGTTCCAAGGCAAGTGCCATACCTAAAGCTTTTTGTAAATGTACTGCTGAAGGTCATGATCCACAACTGAACATGTATATTTCATACTAGGTTGCTTGACAATGCTTTAATAATTATTAGATATCACTGTTTAGATCCAAAGTCTGTTCATGATATTTGCATTTGATTGTTAAGTAGAAGATGCAATGATTAAAGGCTGATACTTCCTCAGGAGAAAAGTCTAGCTGTTGAGCTTTCCAGTTTCATATGGTTCAGTAATTTCTTCCAGGTTTAGTCTGGCTGCTGACATTTGTGTTGAAATGTCTCATGCCAATCAGCCTCAGAAAAGCTGGGACTGCTGAGCTGAGCCTATGCTCATAAAAGCTACAAAGAACTGTCATATTATAGGAAACAATCCCCAATTAACATAAGATTAGGTTAGGAAGCCTGAACAGGGGTTTTAATTCCTATGCAAGAAATTAGTCTGTACACATATTGATCACATTCCTGCTGTTTATCTGTAATTGTTTTCAATTTCACATAGTTTTCCCACAATTCTCTATTATTTTATGTGGCCATGGTGTCTGTGTGATACTCTGTAAACTGACCATAATCCACTGTGACAGTCTCTGAGTCAAGCTTCCTAAGACATCAGTATTTCACACCAGGACATTTTGTAGGACACCTTGCTACTCTCTGTGGGGTTCAAACATCAGAAAGGATGAGAGATCTAAGACCTGGTGTAATCACCTGCATGTAATGAAGCAGGCCACAGAAAAAAGTGAGAAAAAAAAAAGTAGAAAAGAAAATGGTGTCAGAGAAAGCAGGGACAAATCTAAGTGTTTGTCCAAGTGTAAATGTTCTTTGTTTCTCCCTTTTAAATGTAAAAGATGACTGGCAAAAAATCTCTTTTTCCTAGGTAGTAGGACTGGGAGGAAAGGGAAGGAGGCAATATTAAAGAAGAGGTCTCTATAAAAAGCAGCATGGTATAGTCTGGAGGCCAGGATCCTAGTCCCTGTTTATGAGCTGAATGACTGTGTGAAAACTATTTAGCTGTTCTGCAAGTTTCAATTGCATTTATTTTAAAGTCAAGTTTGTTTCTCATCCTCCACTAGACCGGGAGCATCTAAAGGTTAGGAACTGAGAATGATTCATTTTCTCCAGTACCTACATGGCACTGGACACAGAATACACAAAAGATTGATTCTGAATTTAAACAGAGCAAGCACAAGGGCCCCACGATGGTCACAGACAAATTTAATTTATCTGTAAAGCAAGTGAGAATAGAGAATAATTCAATTCCTCAAAATACATTTACTGAGTGTGGACTATATATATATATATACTGTGTGTAATATATATAGTATGGGTGTTTATATATATAATATATAAAATGATTATAATACAAATTTTATAGTATATAAACATTTATAATATATAAATTTATATTGTAATTATATAAATTTAATACATATAAAATGTTACACTATATGTATTACTGATATTGTATTTATACTTCCAGTAGAAACAGTGCTAGAAACAGCCATGATCAGAAAAAAGCGCCAAATCTAAAGCAGATCTTTCATTCTAAGGGCTTGAGTGAGTGAAAATCATTCAGTCCTGTCCAACTCTTTGCGACCCCATGGATTATCCAGTCCATGGAATTCTCTAGGCCAGAATACTACAGTGGGTAGCCTTTCCCTTCTCTAGGGGATTTTCCCAACCCAGGGATCGAAGCCAGGTCTCCCCCATTGCAGGCGGGTTCTTTACCAACTGAGCCACAAGGGAAGCCCAAGAATACTGGAGTGGGTAGCCTATTCCTTCTCCAGAGGATCTTCCCCACACAGGAATAGACCTGAAGTCTCCTGCATTGCAGGCGGATTCTTTACCAAACTAAGCCCTCATTCTAGGGGACAAGATGATAAAAAAAGATAAATAATATACAATGCTTGGTTAAGAGCAAGAACTAAGGAGAAAAATAACATACAAAAAAGAAGAAAGGAATGGACAAGGGGGTCTGTGATACAATTTTAGTTAAGATACCAGGGAAACTCATAAACTGGATCAAAGTAAGGACTGAGGGCCGCGTTCTGAGAGAAACAAAAGAAAAGGCTTTAGGAATCAAAAAGATCCGGAATGAGGCGAGGAAGTGAGAGGAAATTCAGAGTGAGGAATAGTGAGGGGAGTAAGTTGAACGCATTTGGGAGGAAAGAAGGAAACAAAAATATAGCACAGCCTAAAGAATGATGTTACTTTTTACATTTGGTTAAAAAAAAAAACTGTGTGAACTATGACGAAACTCTTAATGAGGAGATTCTCACCTCAGCTTCTCTTCAGAGAGGGACGGTGTTCCCGACCCCTAAACAGGGATTTTGTTACTATAGCTTCTGATTGGCCTGGTGAAGGCGCGTGCTCTGCGCCTATTGGCCCGCGGCCCTATCCCCGGACGGGTAGCCATCTTGGGTCCCTTCCATACTGTACAGGCATCTGGGAGTTGTAGTCCCTGCTCTGTTCCGTCCAGTCGCGGGACTTTTTGCCCTCTGCTCCCGGGAACGTCAGGCAGCCACCCCCGTGGGCACAAGCCCAGGCGCTGTTCCTGCCCCGCGCTCCCTCCCTCTGCCTTTACTTCTCAGCTGCCAAGATCTTGGAAGGTAGGGGCTGTGGGCAAGCCCAAGTCGAACAGCGTTTCTGTGGCGCAGGCCCGGGTTTCCACACGCGTCTGGTCCTTACTCCGGCGGCCCAGTGGGGCGGAGTCTAACTGGGTCCTCGCAGCTAGTTGGGACGTGGTGGGGGTCTGTCCAGAGGACCTTCCCACGTCACCGAGCCTTTACATGGCTTGTTCCTGAGCATTGGCCCTAATCCTAACCTGCTCCTCTTCTGCTGTATTTTATAAGTGGGTAAACTGAGGCATGGGGTCACGCCAGCGGTTCCAGGGAGGCCCCAGCTCCCGGTCCGGTGGTGTAGTTGGCACTGGTCACTTTAGATCGTTTTCAGTTTCACTGTTAAGTAGCAGGACCTTCTGCTGCAACAGCTAACGGTCAGTGTTAAAACACCCAGCTCTTGGTTCCCGCGGTGGAGGGGGGTGGTTTGAACACGTGTCCAGAAGAGCCGAGCAGGGTACAGGGCAGGCAATATTTTGGGAGACAGTTTTACATTTAATATTTAAGAAACACAAAAAAATAATTCATTATAAGAGGAGAAAAATCAGTACTTTGTTGGACTTCCTTACATCTTTTTATGGCTTAATGTATGAAAACATGTGGGGATTTTAAAGGTATGTTCGTGTAGGGAAAAAAAGGTCGGTCAGTGAAACGAGCTGGATTTGCAGCCTCCTCTCTAGGATCAAATTCTGCCTTTGCTGTATGACCAGCCACTCACAGTGCATACCTAGGAAAAAAGAGCTCAACGCTCCCTGCCCAAGTGGCCTAAGGAGCTGCCAGGAGTTGAAATGTAAATGAAGTCTTGCCTGTGAAAGCTTGCCCCTTGCAAACTTACAGCTTTATTACTGTGGGTCTCTGAAAAACGTGCTGCAAACCAGCACAAAGTACGGCCAGAGGTTGTTTTAGAAAGGCTCTGAAACTTGCCGGGTTCCGGACTGCCGCAGGCGGCCCCAGCGCACATCTGTTAAGGTGTACCTGAACTCTCCACTTTCTGGCTCCATCTTCTCGCCGGCGGCCCGGACCGCGGAGGCTTCTGGGAGTTGCAGTCCCTCTTCTTGCTTCCCGGTGGGCTGGTACTCCACCTCCCAGCCTGCCATTTGGCGTGGTGAGGTGTCTCCTGGTAGATGAAGTTTCACTTCAGCCGTTGCGTGGAGCAGCTCCTTGACGCGGAACTACGACTTCCACTTGGCGCTGCGTTTTTGGCTGCCAATCTTGAGCCGAGTCTATTGCGATAGGTTTAGTAAATATGTTTTTGTTGATTGTTTACGTTCTTCAAGTATTAAGTATAGGAGATTCTTGTATACGCTCTTCTAAGTATATTAGGTAGGGATATGCATGTTTGCAAATAGTGAATACTATATCTCATATCTGTAGATGAGTAAAAAAACTTGGGAAGATGAATTGTCTGCGGTCACACATCTAGTAATAAAATGTAATATCTGTCTTATAAATAGACATTACTTTTAGTTATTATAGTTTAATCTTCTCAAGAGCTATATGAGAGGAACGGCCATTGTCATGTGCATTTTCCATGTTAGAAATCTAAGGCTAGGAAAATTAAGCAATGTGGCGAAGTTGACTCATCTAGTGAATCAGTTCAGTTCAGTTCAGTCGCTCTGTCGAGTCCGACTCTGCACCCCAGGGGACCCACGGACTGCAGCGTGCCAGGCTTCCCAATCCATCACCAACTTGCCAAACTTGCTCAAACTCATGTGCATTGAGTCGGTAATGCCATCCAATCAACTTATCCTCTGTCGTCCCCTTCTCTTGCTAGTGAATGGAAGTGAATAGAAGTACCAACATTGTAACCCTGTCTTTTTGACAGTCTCTGCTTAGAAAAACGTACAGGGAGCCCAGCCTTTGAGAGTATGGAATCTTTCCATTGTACCATGTTGTCTTTGTAGTTAGACACTAAATGGTATCGCTTCATTTATCTGAGGCAAAAATCAGAACAGTCCTGTCATATAGTACACGTTTCACAAATGTTAGCTATAAATAGTTTTATAATACCCTTATTTTAGAGAACAGGTAACTGGCCCAGGTAGTAAAGCAGTTTGCCAGAGGTCACACAGTTGGTTTATGTCAGACATGAGACTAGATCTAAATGTTTTCTTTCCAAGTCCTGGGTTATTTTCATTCTACCAACAGTCAACTAGCAGGAACACGAGATGTGAAGCTGTTTATATAATGGTTTCTCTCCTAACTTGTTCTTTTAGGCCACAGACCAGTACCGATTGTTGTGAAGTCTTGTTTCTTATTATTGGTCAGTTCAGTCGCTTAGTCATGTCCGACTCTTTGCTACCCCAAGAAACACAGCATGCTAGTCCTCCCTGTCCAACATCAACTCCCGGAGTTTACTCATGGCCATCGAGTCGGTGATGCCATCCAGCCATCTCATCCTCTGTCATCCCCTTCTCCTCCTGTCCCCAGTCCCTCCCAGCATCAGGGTCTTTTCCAGTGAGTCAACTGTTCGCATGAGGTGGCCAGGTATTGGAGTTTCAGTTTCAGCACCAGTCCTTCCAATGAACACCCAGGACTGATATCCTTTAGAAAGGACTGGTTGGATCTCCTTGCAGTCCAAGGGACTCTCAAGAGTCTTCTCCAACACCATAGTTCAAAAGCATCAGCATTCTTCGGCGTTCAGCTTTCTTCACAGTCCAACTCTCACATCCATACATGACCACTGGAAAAACCATAGCCTTGACTAGACTGACCTTTGTTGGCAAAGTAATGTCTCTGCTTTTGAATATGCTATCTAGGTTGGTCATAACTTTCCTTCCAAGGAGTAAGCGTCTTTTAATTTCATGGCTGCAGTCACCATCTGTAGTGATTTTGAGCCCCCAAAATTAAGTCTGACACTGTTTCCCCATCTATTTCCCATAAAGTGATGGGACCAGATGCCATGATCTTAGTTTTCTGAATGTTGAGCTTTAAGCCAACTTTTTCACTCTCCTCTTTCACTTTCATCAAGAGGCTTTTTAGTTCCTCTTCACTTTCTGCCATAAGGGTGGTGTCATCTGCATATCTGAGGTTATTGATATTTCTCCTGGCAATCTTGATTCCAGCTTGTGCTTCTTCTAGCCTCACGTTTCTCATGATGTACTCTGCATATAAGTTAAATAAGCAGGGTGACAGTATACAGCCTTGACGTACTCCTTTTCCTATTTGGAACCAGTATGTTATTCTATGTCCGGTTGTAACTGTTGTTTCCTGACCTGCATACAGGTTTCTCAAGAGGCAGGTCAGGTGGTCTGGTATTCCCATCTCTTTCAGAATTTTCCACAGTTTATTGTGATCCACACAGTCAAAGGCTTTGGCATAGTCAATAAAGCAGAAAAAGATGTTTTTCTGGAACCCTCTTGCTTTTTCCATGATCCAGCAGATGTTGGCAATTTGATCTCTGGTTCCTCTGCCTTTTCTAAAGCCAGCTTGAACATCTGGAAGTTCACGGTTCATGTATTGCTGAAGCCTGGCTTGGAGAATTTTGAGTATGACTTTACAGCGTGTGAGATGAGTGCAATTGTGTGGTAGTTTGAGCATTCTTTGGCATTGCCTTTCTTTGGGATTGGAATGAAAACTGACCTTTTCCAGTCCTGTGGCCACTGCTGAGTTTTCCAAATGTGCTGGCATATTGAATGCAGCACTTTCACAGCATCATCTTTCAGGATTTGAAATAGCTCAACTGGAATTCCATCACCTCCACTAGCTTTGTTCGTAGTGATGCTTTCTAAGGCCCACTTGACTTCACATTCCAGGATGTCTGGCTCTAGGTGAGTGATCACACCATCATGATTATCTTGGTTGTGAAGATCTTTTTTGTACAGTTCTTCTGTGTATTCTTGCCACCTCTTCTTAATATCTTCTGCTTGTTAGGTCCATACCATTTTTGTCCTTTATCAAGCCCATCTTTGCATGAAATGTTCCCTTGGTATCTCTAATTTTCTTGAAGAGCTCTCTAGGCTTTCCCATTTTCTTGTTTTCCTCTATTTCTTTGCATTGATCGCTGAGGAAGGCTTTCTTATGTCTCCTTGCTATTCTTTGGAACTCTGCATTCGGATGCTTGTATCTTTCCTTTTCTCCTTTGCTTTTCACTTCTCTTCTTTTCACAGCTATTTGTAAGGCCTCCAAGACAGCCTGTTTACTTTTTTGCATTTCTTTTTCTTGGGAATGGTCTTGATCCCTGTCTCCTGTACAATGTCATGAACCTCTGTCCATAGTTCATCAGGCACTCTGTCTATCAGATCTAGTCCCTTAAATCTATTTCTCACTTCCACTGTATAATTGTAAGGGATTTGATTTAGGTCATACCTGAATGGTCTAGTGGTTTTCCCTACTTTCTTCAGTTGAAGTCTGAATTTGGCAATAAGGAGTTCATGATCTGAGCCACAGTCAGCTCCCGGTCTTGTTTTTGCTGACCGTATAGCGCTTCTCCATCTTTGGCTGCAAAGAATATAATCAATCTGATTTCAGTGTTGACCATCTGGTGATGTCCATGTGTAGAGTCTTCTCTTGTGTTGTTGGAAGAGGGTGTTTGCTATGACCAATGCGTTCTCTTGGCAAAACTCTATTAGCCTTTGTCCTGCTTCATTCCGTATTCCAAGGCCAAATTTGCCTGTTACTCCAGATGTTCCTTGACTTCCTACTTTAACATTCCAATCCCCTATAATGAAATGTGGCCCCATATGGCATGGCTTAGTTTCATTGAGTTAAACAAGGCTGTGGTCCGTGTGATCAGATTGGCTAGTTTTCTGTGATTATGGTTTCAGTGTGTCTGCCTTCTGATGCCCTCTCACAACACCTACCATCTCACTTGGGTTTCTTTTACCTTGGACGTGGAGTATCTCTTCACGGCTGCTCCAGCAAAGCACAACCACTGCTCCTTACCTTGGATGAGGGGTACCTCCTCACAGCCTCCCCTCCTGACCTTGAACATGGAGTTGCTCCTCTCGGCCCTCCTTGCGCCCACCCTTATTATTGGTAAGGTTGTAATATTTCATTAATTCAGTAAGTGTTTTTTGAGTATTTTTATATGCTCATCTCCCTTTAGATATAGGGCCTTATGGATGAAAAGTAGCTAAGGGGTAGGGCTAGAATGACCTTATGAACTAATTAACTTTTTCATTTTAAAAATTAGGGAAGTAAAAAAAATGAGGGGAGTGAGGTACATCATGTTTCCCAGTCCTCATATCATGTCTTTGTCAGAAATATTCTGGTTCTGCAAGGAGACAGGGTTCTGGAGGCCTCATAGTCCTGTAGTAGTAGTAGTAGCTGTGGTGGTATTAGTCATTCATTCATGTCTGACTCTTTTTGATCCCATGGACTGTAGCCCACCAGGCTCCTCTGTCCATGGGACTCTCCAGGGAGAATACTGGAGTAGATTGCCATTTTCTTCACCAGGGCATCTTCCCAACCCAGGGGTCGAACCTGGGTCTCCTGCAGTGCAGGCAGATTCTTTACTGTCTGACCATGAGGGAAGCCCCCATAGTACTGTATGATGTAACCTTTTAGGCTCATGCTTTCTTTTATTTAATACCCTTGTCCTTGCCTTGTTCCTATAATTTTTGGTGGAATGCTTTAGGAAATGTTTCTGTGTCCCTGTCTTTTTATGTACATGCAGCTTCAGGATGTTCCTTTTGTATTTTGGGAATTTAGTCTTGTTTTG
Source organism: Bos indicus (assembly GCF_029378745.1). Classification (NCBI taxonomy): domain Eukaryota; kingdom Metazoa; phylum Chordata; class Mammalia; order Artiodactyla; family Bovidae; genus Bos; species Bos indicus. The sequence goes on from NC_091781.1 coordinate 40,011,997, forward strand.
GCTGTTGTTTTTTTCTCTTTTGTCCTTTGAGACATGATAACAAAATCTGACATTGTGTTTGCATTCACATACATTTGAAATCGAATCCTTTAATACAGGTTATCATAAATGAACACATGAGTTGTTTGAATTATACAAAACTTTTGTTTTAGAAGACACATTGGTCCTTTCAGTTATGTATTCACAGATAATAAAGTAGATGATTCTCACCTGTCATGTCTGAAAGATGGTTTTTTCATGATTAGATAATAAAGTAGCAGTTCTAGAGACTTCCCTGGTGGTCCAGTGACTGAAAGTCTGTGCTCCCAAAGCAGGGTGCCTGGGTTCATCCTCTGATCAGGGAACTAGATCTTGCATGCCGCAACTAAGACCATGCATAGCCAAATATTAATAAATACATATAAAAATTAAAGCAGCAGTTTTTTAAATTACTGGCTAAACATTCCTGAGATAGTCACTATGGGACATGTTCTGCTCATCACCCCTGTCCCACCAGCTTTTGTCTAAATGACAGTCTGATCAATCATCTTCCAGCATACTGCTTGACCACTGGTAGACACTGAAAAAGTATTTGTGGAATTGCATTCATAAGCACCTTTGAGCTCTGTTCCCACATTTCCCCCTTGAATCTCAGTTTTCTCTTTTAATGTTGAAGTGCAGCTTTGAAATATTAGCTGTAGCAGGTTGCTTTCAATGTCTACATTGCAGAGAAAAATTTCAGCCTTTGAGGTCATCCTCTGAGGGATTGTTTCTTTGGGAATGTCCAGGTCTGTGACTTCTAAGATGAGAAAGTGATTCAAATAGCAAAGCACAGAGAGTAGTCTGAAGCCTGTGATTCAAATCCCAGCCCTGCCTCTTCAGCATGTTACTAAACCTTTGGTTTCCTCTTCTGTAAAATAGGGATAATAAGCACTTGTACCTTATAAAGTGATGATAAAAATTAAATAAGATAGTGTGTTTAAAGCTTTGAGTATATTTTCAGGCACTCAGTAGCTTGCATTCAATAGATGAATAGATCTTATTTTTGTTATTATTAATGTAAAGTTGTTTATGAAAATATATTTACTCAAGGTTTAAACTAGAGGTAGATCCCTATTTTATAAAAGTGTCTGTCATTTGTTTTCTTAGAGTAGCAAGCTTGGTGAACACATATAAAATATGAAGTTAGGGCTTCCCTGGTGGTCTAGTGGTTGAGAATCTGCCTGCCAATGCAGGGCTCACTGGTTTGATTTCTAGTTGTTCAGGTTCCCACATGCCACAGAGCAACTAAGCCCCGTGTGCCACAACTACTGAGCCAGTGCTCTGGAGCCCAGGAGCCACAGTTACTGAGCCCCTGTGCTGCAACCAAGAAGGCCCTGCGCCTACAGCCTGTGTTTTACAACAAGAGAATCCACTGCAGTGAGAAGCCCATGCATTGCAACAAAGAGTAGACGTCCCCACCCCAGCCACAACTAGAGAAAGCCTGCATGCAGACAAAGACCCAGTAGAACCAAAAATAAATCAATCTTCAGGAAAAGAGTGTAGTTAACTGCAACGCTTGATAACCCATCTTGTCAGCCCAGTGAAACTCTCTTGCGTAGGCAGATAGTGAAGCTTTTGGCTCTGCATTGCCTGCTGAGAGGTGCCTGATCTCTGGTTTCATCTATATGTGAAATCTGGGGTTGAAAAGCGGCTGACTGTCAGTGGGGCCTTGTGTCCACTTCTAGAAAGGACTGGGCCTATCTCAGGAGCCTCAGGGTTAAAGTGAAGCAGTTGTCATCTAGCTGATGAGTAAGCCCAGGGCAATGGCCATGTGGACACGGCAGTGCTACTTTCTAAAGCTGACAACTTCAATGGTCATGAGGTTACTGACGGAAAAGGGGTTTGCTCTTTTTCTTTTTGGCCAGGCAGCATGTGGGATCTTAATTCCCCCACTAGGCATTGAACTGACACCCCCTGCAGTGGAAACGCAGAGATTTAACCCCTGGACCACTAGGGAAGTCCCAGAAAACCGGTGATATAGGGGACAGGAAAGGAGAAACAGAATGAGGATCATAGGGGACTTCCCTGGGGTTCTGTGACTAAGATTCCACAGTCAGTGCAAAGGGCCTGGGTTTAATCCCTGGTTTTCAGGGGATTAGATCCCGCATGCCACAACTAAGAGTTCTGTATGCTGCAACTAAAGATCCTACGTGCTGCAACTAAAGATCCTACGTGCTGCAACTAAGGCCCAGCGCAGCCAATTAAATAAATATTAAAGCACCACCAACAAAATGAAGACCATAGCAAGAGCAAAGAGAAGAGGAATGAAGGAAACAGTCAAGGCCCCCAGTCGGGTTATCTTAATGTAGTTACTGAGCACATTTACCCTGCTTCTAGCTGTGTGCCAGGCGCTGCACTGCTATGTGTTGGAGATGCAGCCTTGAATGCTACTGACACAGAGGTGATCCTGGTTGTATATCCTAAGCAGTGAAGAACTTGAAGGAGAGAAGGAAGGAGGATAGAGTGTGTTGGGACTTGATAAGCAGAAAGGTCTCTGTGCTTGGGAAATACAAATCATTGAAAGGGAGAGATGAGGCTGCAGAGGCAGGCATGGGTGATAGTTTGCAGAGTCCAGTTACCTGTATTGTAAAAGAATTCCAAACTTTATTCAAAGGTATTTGTGAGACCGTTTAAACATCTTTTTTTTTTTAAAGCCATTCAGTTGTGTCTGACTCTTTGTGACCCCATGAACTGTACAGTCCACATTCAGGCCAGAATACTGGAGTGGGTAGCAGTTCCCTTCTCCAGGGGATCTTCTCAACCCAGGGATTGAACCCAGGTCTCCCTCATTGTAGGAGGATTCTTTGCTAGCTGAGCCACCAGGGAAGCCCAAGAATACCTGATAGGCTGGTATCCTATAGCCTTGGGTAGCCTATCCCTTCTCTAGGGGATCATCCCAACCCAAAATGGAACCGGGATTTTCTGCATTGCAGGTGGATTCTTTACCAGTTGAGCTACCAGGGAAATCTTAAGGGGACAAATAAAATTATTTGATTTATTTTTTAAAGAGTTTGGGTGCAGTATAGATGATGAATTTCTGAGAGGTCATAGTTGATGTGAGAAAAGCAGATAGGCCTGTGTTTCTTTAACGTATATTTGAATCTCCTGCTACTTCTGAAATGTGTAGACTGATTCAGCAGAATCAGAAATTCAGTGGGCCAGAAATTCAGTGTTTCTAACAGGCTGATGCTGCTGGTCCATGGACTATACTTTGAGTAGCAAGCAGGTACTTAGGAGATTCTTCAGTGTTCTAGGTGAGAGATCATTAAGAGAGTGGACTCTAGAGAGCAGAAGACCTGAATTCTAAACTTGGTTTTATCACTTACTTGCTGTGTGACATTGGGGAAAATGACCTAATTTCTTTGAGCCTCAGTTTCCTTATTCTCTGTGAAATGGCGGGGCGGGGGGAGGGGGGGGTAATAATTTCTGTTGCTTTAATCATGTTTTAAATTTTGAATGAGGTCACCCCTGGAAAGGGTTATTGTGCTTGATACAGTAATTGGCATTCAGTACATGGCAGCTTTGGTTTTATTCTTGGTGTTACTAGTAAAAAACCACATTTTGCATCCTGCTCCATGTTTCCTTATCATGTTTTGAATACTAGGTGAAATAGGCTTTTGAATATTCAAATAGTTTTGAATACTAAGTGAAATAGGCTTCCTTTATTTCCACTGTTTTTGCTCATGTCTCACATGTGAAGTGCTGAACTTATTCCAATCATTTGTAAAAATTTGAGCTTTATGGGCAAAGAAGTATATTTCTTGCAGCAATTGACTCTTAATTTGATGGCAAAAAAATCTAAGCTTTTTCTAAATTTGAGGGAAAAATAAGGGAAAAGTGATTTGCTGAAGGATTTAATACAATTTAAATATTACATATTTGGGGTGAATTTACATGTATCCTAAGGTTTTCTTATAATGATAAATAAGAAGGAAAAGAAAAGAAAATTGAGAAACTGGTTAAGAGGTTCACAGAAGGCACTCAATGACCGTATTCTGGAACTTAAAAGACCCTGAATCATTTTGTGTTTACTAGTGTTCCTCATTATGGATTTATTTATTTTTATTAAAAATCAGAGTTCCATTAAAATTCAGTGTATTTTTCAGTTTCTCAGGCTCACAGCTCTTGGAACTAAAACCCATCATAGATAATGTTGAAGTATCAGTGCTTCCTCATGAGGTTTAATGCATGCATATTTTAGTTGGGCACAGGCTGGAGGAGAGTATGGTCTGCAGTCATTTAATTGCTAAGTTTGTTTTATGTGATAAGAACAAAATTTTTATTTTCTGCAAGACGTGAAGTCTCCTTTGTGTGCCTTCCGTTAAAAAAAAACAACAACAAAAAACTCACTGCTATTTCCCTCCACGTCCACTGCAGGACAGAACCTATTTGGTCATGTCAGTAGATGCTTGAGTGATGCCTCGAGGCTGGATTTTGTGTGTGTGCTTGGAGCCCTGAGGACAGGCAGAGGAAGGGGCTAGAACCTGCTAGAATAAGATTGTTTCTCTAAATCCTGAAGTACCGTCAGTCTCTGTCCAACCTCTTCCAGGAACAAGCCTAGTGAAGGAAGAGGTAGTAATCTGCAGGAGGTCAGGGGAAAGCGGGAGGGAGAGACAGAGACACAAGGGAGACAGAAAGGGAAAGAGAGAAACAAATGCGGAGGGCATGGAAGGGGTAAATCAACAAGAGGATGGTTGGGTGGAGGGGAAGGCAAGGTGGTGTTTTGGTTTTTCATTCCACAAATATGCATGTAGATGGTGCCTCTGAGGTTGTGCTGGGCACAGCTTACATGGCTCTACACACAGAGAGGCCTGATTACTGTGAAGTGTTGATGCCTTCATCAACAGGGAAGTGATGCTGGGGCTACAAAAACAACAGGTGGCTCCCAGTTGGGTTCTGCCAGCTGAGGGGGTAAAAGCAAGGCCAGTAGACAGCGGCCACAGATAAATCTGCAGCTGAGGCCCTCTCTGGCCTCTGTTTGCAGGACAGAATGCTTCCTCTAAGCTACCACTTCCTCTCATCTCTTGAACTTCCACAAGGCAACAGACCAAGGTCTCCCTGGCCCAGAGGAATTAGCTGTGTTTGGCTTCCTAGTGCAGATGAAACAGCTGAGTCCAGCCCTTGTGTGTCAGGGCCTTCCTGGAATTATACGCAAGCGTGGTTTGGCCAGAAGCTTCTGCACTTCTAGCTGGCTCCCAGGTGCTGCAGATGTGGGACCATGGGTCACCCTTGGAATAGCAGTGTTCTAGATCCTTAGAGCTTCCACTGTGTTCCCATACTATTTTTTTGAAGTTAAAATAGAGTTGATTTACAATGTTAGGTTAATTTCTGCTCTACAACAAAATGATTCAGATATATGTGTGTGTGTATATATATATTTATATAGTCATGTCCGACTGTTTGTGAACCTATAGACTGTAACCTACCATACTCCTCTGTCCGTGGGATTCTCCAGGCAAGAATACTGGAGTGGGTTGCCATTCCCTTCTTCAGAGGATCTTCCTAACCCAGGGGTCGAACTTGTGTCTCTTAGGTCTCCTGCATTAGCAATCATATTATTTACCACTAGCACCACCTGAGAAGTAGGTAAAATGTAACAATATTTATACATATAAATATTACATTCTTCGGTTCAGTTCAGTCTCTGAGTCGTATCCGACTCTTCGCAACCCCATGGACTGCAGCACACCAGATTTCCCTGTCCATCACCAACTCCCGGAACTTACTCAAACTCATGTCCATTGAGTCACTGACACCATCCAACCATCTCATCCTCTGTCGTCTCCTTCTCCTCCCACCTTCAATCTTTCCCAGCACCAGGGTCTTTTCCAATGAGTCAGTTCTTCACATCAGGTGTCCAGAGTATTGGCATTTCAGCTTCAGCATCAATCCTTCCAATGAATGTTCAGGACTGATTTCCTTTAGGATGGAATGGTTGGATCTCCTTGCAGTCCAAGGGACTCTCAAGAGTCTTCTCCAACACCACAGTTCAAAAGCATCAGTTCTTTGGCACTCAGATTTCTTTATAGTCCAACTCTTACATCCATACACGACCATTGGAAAAACCATAGCTTTGATCAGATGGACCTCTGTTGGCAAAGTAATGTCTCTGCTTTTTAATATGCTATCTAGTTTGGTCATAGCTTTTCTTCCAAGGAGCAAGTGTCTTTTAATTTCGTGGCTGCAGTCAGCATCTGCAGTGATTTTGGAGCCTCCCAAAATAAAGTCTGTTACTGTTTCCACTGTTTCCCATCTGTTTGTCATGAAGTGATGGGACCAGATACCATGATCTTAGTTTTCTGAATGTTGAGCTTTAAGCCAACTTTTTCACTCTCCTCTTTTACTTTCATCAAGAGACTCTTTAGTTCTTCTTTGCTTTCTGCCATAAGGATGGTGTCATCTGCATATCTGAACTTATTGATATTTCTCCTGGCAATCTTGATTCCAGCTTGTGCTTTATCCAGCCCAGCATTTCTCATAATGTACTCTGCATGTAAGTTAAATAAGTTAAATTACATGATGCTAAAGCTGAAACTCCAGTACTTTGGCCACCTCATGCGAAGAGTTGACTCATTGGAAAAGACTCTGATGCCGGGAGGGATTGGGGGCAGGAGGAGAAGGGGACGACAGAGAATGAGATGGCTGGATGGCATCACTGACTTGATGGACGTGAGTCTGAGTGAACTCCAGGAGTTGGTGATGGACAGGGAGGCCTGGCGTGCTGCGATTCATGGGGTCGCAAAGAGTCAGACATGACTGAGCGACTGATCTGATCTGATATTATATTTTTTTGTATTTTTTTTTCATTATGGTTTATCACAGAATATTGAATATAGTCCCCCATGCTATACAGTAGGGCCTTGTTGTCTATCCATTCTATATATAATAGTTTGCATTTGCTAATCCCAAACTCCCACTCCATTGCTTTCCCACATCCCCTCTCCCTTGACAACCACAAGTCTGTTCTCAGTGTTTATGTTCAGTGGCTCAGTCGTGTCCAACTCTTTGTGAGCCCATGGACTGCAGCACGCCAGGCTTCCCTGTCCATCACCAACTCCCAGAACTTACTCAAACTCATGTCCATTGAGTCAGTGACGCCATCCAACCATCTCATACTCTGTCGTCCCCTTCTCCTCCTACCTTCAATCTTTCCCAGCATCAGGGTCTTTTCCAATGAGTCAGTTCTTCACATCAGGTGGCCAGAGTATTGGCGTTTCAGCTTCAGCATCAGTCCTTCCAGTGAATATTCAGGACTGATTTCCTTTAGGATGGAATGGTTGGATCTCCTTGCAGTCCAAGGGACTCTCAAGAGCCTTCTCCAACACCACAGTTCTAAAGCATCAGTTCTTCAGCGCTCAGCTTTCTTTATGATCCATCTCTCACATCCATACATGACTACTGGAAAAACCATAGCTTTGATCGGATGGACCTTTGTCAACAAAGTAATGTCTCTGCTTTTTAGCATGCTATCTAGGTTGGTCATAGCTTTTCTTCCAAGTAGCAAGTGTCTTTTAATTTCATGGCTGCAGTCAGCATCTGCAGTGATTTTGGAGCCTCCCAAAATGAAGTCTGTCACTGTTTCCATTGTTTCTGCATCTACTTGCAATCAAATGATGAGACTGGCTGCCATGATCTTCGTTTTTTGAATGTTGAGTTTTAAGCTAGCTTTTTTACTCTCCTCTTTCACCTTCATCAAGACAATATACAGCCTTGACGTTCTCCTTTCCCAATTTGGAACCAGTCCATTGTTCCATGTCCAATTCTAACTGTTACTTTTTCACCTGCATACAGATTTCTCAGGAGGCAGGTCAGGTGGTCTGGTACTGCCATATCTTTAAGAATTTTCCACAGTTTGTTGTGATCCACACAGTCAAAGGCTTTGGTGTAGTCAATAAGGCAAAAGTAAAAAAAAAAAAAAATAAATAAGGCAAAAGTAGTTGTTTTTCTGGAATTCTCGCTTTTTCTGTGATCCAATGGATGTTGGCAATTTGATATCTGGTTCCTCTGCCTTTTCTAAATCTAGCTTGAAATCTGGAAGTTCTGGGTTCATGTACTGTTGGAGCCTGGCTTGGAGAATTTTGAGCATTAGTTTGCTAGCATAATTGCAATTGTGCAGTAGTTTGAACATTCTTTGGCATTGCCTTTCTTTGGGATTGGAATGAAAACTAACCTTTTCCAGTCCTGTGGCCACTGCTGAGTTTTCCAGATTTGCTGGCATATTAAGTGCAGCACTTTCACAGCATCATCTTTCAGGATTTGAAATAGCTCAACTGGAATTCCATCACCTCCACTAGCTTTGTTTGTAGTGATGCTTCCTAAGGCCCATTGACTTCACATTCCAGGATGTCTGGCTCTAGGTGAGCGATCATACCATCATGGTTATCTGTGTCATTGAAATCTTTTTTGTATAGTTCTTCTGTGTATTCTTGCCAACTCTTCTTAATATCTTCTGCTTCTGTTAGATCCATACCATTTCTGTCCTTTATTGTGCTCATCTTTGCATGAAATGTTCCCTTGCTATCTCTAATTTTCTTGAAGAGATCTCTATAGTCTTTCCTATTCTATTGTTTTCCTCTATTTCTTTGCATTGATCACTGAGGAAGGCTTTCTTATCTCTTCTTGCTATTGTTTGGAACTCTGCATTCAGATGGGTATATCTTTCCTTTTCTCCTTTGCCTTTCGCTTCTCTTCTTTTCTCAACTATTTATAAGGCCTCATCAGACAACCATTTTGCCTTTTTGCATTTCTTTTTCTTGGGGATGGTCTTGATCACTTTCTCGTGTACAATGTCACAGATCTTTGTCCATAGTTCTTCAGGCACTCTGTCTTAGCAGATCTAATCCCTTGAATCTATTTGTCACTTCCACTGCATAATCATAAGGGATTTGATTTAGGTCATACCAGAATGGAGAGTATAGTAAGTAAAATCTACAGCAGTTTCAGACCTAAGTTCCTCTTACTATTTCTCTGAACATGTACAGAAACTCATTTCCTCTCCTTATTGGAGATTACACCTTGTATATTGTATTAATATTATCTCTTTTCCCTCTTGAGAAAGTTTGCTATCTGAGGGCAGGGACCTCATTGGTCCTATCCCCTGGCCCATGGTAGACAGAATGAGTTTTGGCTCCTCATTACCATCAAGATCTGAAAGTCTGGGTCATGCTGTGGCTGCTGCTCCAAACAGATGGGTCATTGATGTTGTGTGGGTAATAAGAATTGTCAAATGCTGGGGAGTCAAGGAGGGGCTCATAGGAAGGGAGTATGGAGAGGAGCCTACTGTCTGGTTCTGAGCGCTGACTGCTGGCTTTCCTTCTCATTAGCTGTGTAATCTTGAGCAAAGTACTCAACCTCTCTGAGTCTCGTTTTTCTGTAAAACAAAGATGATAATACTACTTAACTCTTAAGAGTTTTTGTGAGGATTCATGAGATGTGTTGATATAAAAACCGCCTTGCACAGTGCCTGATGTGTAGTCAGCACTCAATAAATTACCTGTGGGCACTGTCATTAAATCTAGAATTTTGCTCTGTCTATTTCCTGTCAAGTAGTTATACTAGTTTTCACTTTGAAGGTCATAGCTAGATGTTTCTCATTTTATTGCGTTTTGGGGGCAAGTCTCATATTTGGCAATGAAATAAATGGAGAGGCTAGTGGTTCCCACCATATAAAGTTTACCAAAAATGTTGGTGAACAACTGTCCAGGTTTCAGCACACAAAAAAATAAATGCTGGTTGACATTCAATACAAAGAACTGTAAGTTAGAAAACACATCTACCATGCTGTAGTATTTAAATCCTTCTCACTTAAGAAGTGAGACACTTAAGATTCTCATTAGCCCAACATCAGAAAAATGATAAATATTAATATTTGTCATCAAAAGAAAGCTTAGAAATCAAAGCAGAGCAAACAACTGTTGTATTTCAAGGATTACATAATCCTGGATGAATTTTAATTCAGCACCTCCAAAAGTCTCTTTTTAAGATTTCTGTATAAGGCAGTTTGTTTTTATCCAGTACACAAACTAGGAAAGATGTGCATTTAGTCAGAAAAAATTCAGGGGATTTGCTGATTCAAAGACCTGGGCTTTGTTGTGTTTTATGTCTGTAAGGGAGACCCAGATACGTCTGAACCAATCCTTCTCCATTGATTTTTATCTATTTTAGGAGAATCATGTTGGGAAGTTGGCTCTGGGTAGATTATGGAAGGGCACCAGGGTGCCTCCTGGCTTTGCTTCTCTACTCTATCTAGTTCTGACTGTGCCAGGACCATGTACATCATCCCGCATGGTCAGGAGGGAGCAGAGGGAGAGAGGACAGACTGGTGCCACCCCTGCAGCTGTCAGGGTCCCCCCTTCCTGCTTTCAGTGTCTGAGATGGCTGACTCAGCGTGAGAGGGCCTCACCACGTCACCGCAAAAACACAGTCCTGGTGGAGGTCGGGAGACCTGGGTTTTAGTTCTGGCTCTTTCACTGCCTTATGCAAGTTTTGTCCTCTCTCTCTCTGGGCCTCCCTTCCCACACCTTTCAAGTGAGGGACTTGGATCTGATAATTCTGAAGTCCTGGGCTCTCCAACATCCTATGACCAGGTGGAGAGCTTCAGGGATCTGATAAGCCTTCCTGCTACCCTCTGCCAAGGCATTTGCCTGGAGAGACAGTCTTTGAGGCCAGACAGACCTGCATCTTGCCTTAGCTAATTTATTTAAGTACTCAGTTTTCTCATCCACTAAATGGAAATAGTTCAAGGTTGTTGTAAATAGGAGATGATTGTGAAAGCATTCAGTGCTGTTTGACACATCACAGGAATTTAATGATGCTGCTATTTTGATGTCATTATTATGTTATTATGTTGTTACTGTAATTATTATGTTTATATCTTGACTCAGCACTTTTCCATCTCTTTATGATTCAGTTTTTTCTTTCTAAAAAATAGAGATAATAAGAGAATCTATCTTATTGGTTAATTGTGAGGGTTAAATGAGATAATACATGAAAACACATGGGATACTTCCTGGTATAAAATACCAGATACACAGTAGCAGTTATTTTCGCTATCATTTTTTTTTAATTAGTTGCAATATCTTAAAAAAAGAACTAGATAAGAAAAGGTGATTGGGAGTAATTACCTTCTCTAATACATGTGCTGAAGCACATTTCCCAGTTGTTTAAAAGATTCCACGTTTTCCCTAAGCATCTCATTTATCATACGGAACAGTAAACAATGTCAAAACTGTACTTAGAAGTAAGCTATATGTATCCAACATGAACTCTTAAACCTGGATGCTGTAGTCTCTTTAGCATCAAATGTTCCATATACATACACAGGAAACAAAAACACTAACTGGAAAAGATATCTACATTCCCATGTTCATAGCAGCATTATAATAGCCAAGATATGGAAACAACCAAAGTGGCCACTGGTGGATGAATAGATAAAGAAATTTTGGTATTATAATACAATGGAATATTATTAAGCCATAAAAAATGAAGAAATTCTACCATTTCTGATACATTAATGGATACTGAAGGCATTATACTAAGTGAAATAAAGTCAGACAAAGACAAATCCTGTATGATCTCATTTACATGTGGAATGTTAAAAAAAGAAAAAAAAAAGGAAAGCTGCACCCCTCCCCCATTGCAAACCTACACCAAACTCACAGGAAAAGATCAGATTTGTCATTATCAAAGGTGCAAATTTCAATTGTACAATAAACAAGTATTAGGGTTATAATGCAGAACATGATGATTATAGTTGGCAGAGCTCTATGGTATATGGGAAGGTTTTTAATAGAATAGACACTAAGTTCTCATCACAAGGAGAAATTTATTTTTTTTCTTTTTATTGTATTTTTATGAGATAATGGATGCTAACTAAATCTACTTATGGTTATCATTTCACAGTAGATGTAAATCAAACCACCATGCTGTATACCTTAAATTCATACAGTGATATATATCAATTATCTTTCAATAAAACTGGGAACAAAGGTAATATATATACAGTGGAGAAATGGAAAAATAGAAGACAACTAAAACAGTGGAACATGATACTTCTGGGATGACAGCTGGAAAGTTGGAAGAAAGGAAGCAAGAGATTCCCACCCCCCAAAGTCTATGTATTTCCATTTGAGCTAAACTATTTAAACTATTAGTTAACAAGAATTATTTTGCTAAAAGTGAAAAACAAAAAAACTAATGTTCCAGGTCCATGATGTATTTCCACATATGGATGACATATATTAGTTAGAAGAGACCTTACTTTTTATCAGGTTACTATGGGCCAAGCCCTAAACTAAGCCCTTGTGGGGATTCTCTCATTTCATCCTCACAGCAACTCTAGGGAATAGATACTCTCCTCTATTTTTTACAGATAAGAAAACTGAAACAGAGAGGTTAAATATATGCTTCAGGACACCCAGCTGGCAAGTGGTAGTGCTGAGACTTGGACCCTATCATTTGACATGGGAGAGAGCTTGAGTTCTACCCGTCCTCAGCTAGTCAAGAGGTCAAACCTGCTGGGTGGCTATTCTTTCTGTATTAATGAAGTCTGATGGACCAAGACAAGGATATAAATGGACTTGCTTTTTACCAATGACATAGCAGATTAATATTCATTCTTATTGTTTGTAGGATCATTCCATTTCATGTAAGGGGATGAATTTCAATATGAAATAGACTTATTTAAGGAAATATCAATATTTTTCTCAAATTGGCAGCGTCAAAACTGTATTTATGGAATTAAAACATATTGCATTTATATAATGCAAATTCACTTGGAAACAAGATTTCTTTATCTCTCTCTGTAGCTTAGCTTGCAGCTGTTGGCATCAGTCTATTTTTAAAACACAAAAATAAATTGTTTCTTGTTAACTCCTTTGGATCTGCAGACAAATGCTAGACAGAGTTACTGTCGATGAGGCCAGCATCTTGGTCAGAGGGCCCAGATTACTCTATCAGAAGGTGCTATTTGAAAAAAAAATTTTTTTCTTACCAACTGCGTAAGAAAATTAATTCATTTTCGAAAATAAAAAAAGACAAAAATGCAAAAAATAAAGTAATATTGGCATTTTGTCCCCTTATGATAGCACTATCAATATTTTAATGAATACCCATTTCCGTCTTTTTTTATTGCATATGTGTATTTTTTCTGTTAGTTTTCTAAATTGGGATCACAGGTTATATATTGTTGTGTTATCTGTTTACTGAAGTACTCTTTCTGTTAGAACCTGCAACTTACCCTAATTGTTTAATAGTAGGTTTCCCCACCTCTGCTTCCAATATATGTTTGTTGTTGTTGTTTACTCACGAAGTTGTGTCTGCCTCTTTGCAACTCCATGGACTGTAGCCCACCAGGCTCCCTCTGTCCTTGGGATTCTCCAGGCAAGAATACTGGAGTGAGTTGCCATTTCCTCCTGCAGGGGATCTTCCCAATACAGGGATTGAACCCACATCAGAATTGGCAGGCATGATTTTTTAATCACTGGGCCATCTGGGAAGCTCTCTGATGTATGTTAGTGAGGAATATTTGCATATATTTATAATCACATCTATGATTCTTTTCTTAGGATATATTCTCAGAATTGGAAATGCTGAGTTATATGGTACGCTGTAGGAGTAACTGTTTGGTTTTCCTTCACTGTAGGCAGTGCTCCCCTATGCACCTAGAATCCCCACTAACAGCATCTCTTGGGCTCCGTTTCCCAAGAACTTCAGAGAAAAAACTACGGATCAGGAAGCTGGTGGGACGTTAACAACATCAGTCTTCAGAGTCTACTCATGGATCAAAATAAACATGTTGGGTTTCTGGTACCAGCCTTAACATATCCTGTATTTAATACTTTAACTGTCAGCTCCGAATTCTTTCAGCTGCAAGTAACAGAAAACTTGACTTATGGTGGCTTTAAAAAGTAGGGAATTATTTCTTCCACATAATAAGAAATTTGGGGGGCTTCTGTGATGGTTCAGTGGCTAAGACTGTTTGCAATGCAGGAGGCCTGGGTTCAATCCCTGATCAGGGAGCTAGATCCCACAATGTGCAACCAAGTGTTCTCACATGCCACAACTAAAGATCCCGCCTGCCACAGCTAAGACCCAGTGCAGCCAAATGAAAAAAAAAAAAAAATATATATATATATACACACACACACACACATACATAAAAGAAATTTAGAAATGTGTGGTGGCTGTGGCTTTAGTTCAGCACTCAGAGATGTTAAGGAGAGTGTGTCTGCAGTGTTCTTGGTCTTTTCTAAATGGTCATAAGATGGCTGTGGGTGAGGCAGGTATCATGTTTGTGTTCTGGGAGTCAGGGAAGGGGTATGAGACAGATGAATGAGACACATTTTTGATTCTGGGAGTTGTTAGCCTGATTTTAGAAAGTGGTGCTTTTTCTCTTTTTGCAGAAGTAATATATGTTCAGTATAGGAAATATATCTCACCTACAATCTTACCATCCAGAGGTAATCACTACTCTCATTTTGGTGTTTATCTTTCTAGTTTAGTTAAAAATGCACAAAAAGTGAGATTTAAAATTTATGTACTGCCTCATAACTGGCTTTTAAAATCGGCATCTATCTCACTGCCTTGCACTGGGTAGATGGTTTAAATATTTCACTGGAAATTCTATGAATAATTTAAAAAATACACTATGCATATTATTTTTCTGTATCTCTGAGTAGTCTTTACAGTCTGTATTTTATAGTATAATTTTTAACAGCTGGATATCCCACATTTGTTTGAATGTTTGATGATTTATTTCACTGAATTGCTATTATTTTACATGTAGATTTGAAAAAAAAAATTAACTGTGACAAATAATACTGCATTGAACATCTGTGTGAATGTGTGTGTGTGTACACAAATCTTATATCCTTAGATAAATTCCTTTCAGAAGTGGAATCAGTGGGCCCAAGGAAATGCCAATTTTATGGTCCTTGATTTATATTATCAAAGTGCCCTCTTCAAATGGACTATTTTATTTACTACCAGCAACATGAGTTGTTATAACCTTTTTTTAATTTCTTACTTTTCATGGACTTTTTTTTTTTGAGTTGGTAGTATATTTTTCTGATTCAAAAACCTAAACAATACAAAAGGCATAAAGTGAAATTTTACTCTTGTTCCTGTCCCCATACTCTCATGTCTGCCCCCATTTCTCTTATATGTTAACCACTCTGACTAGGTTTTTTTGCATCCTTTCAGTATTTTTTAATGCATTCAGGCAAATATGTATATAAATTATTTCCCTTCCTTTCTTACACAAAAAATAGCACACTGTTCTGTATCTTGCTTTATTTGGTTTGACTGCTGTATATGTTCCATTATGTGAATATTCCATAGTTTTATTTGTCTGTTCTCCTGTCTAGGTGTATTTGAAACCTGTGTCTTTTTAGGGAAACCAGGCCCAAGTGAACCATTTTATTCTGGCCCTGCAGCTAGACCACAAATAGGAGTAAGCAGCTTCCTCTGAATTTCCTAGACCTACTGCCTGGCTGGCTGCACATT
Source organism: Bos indicus (assembly GCF_029378745.1). Taxonomy (NCBI): domain Eukaryota; kingdom Metazoa; phylum Chordata; class Mammalia; order Artiodactyla; family Bovidae; genus Bos; species Bos indicus. Next base: position 40,027,522 of record NC_091781.1, read on the forward strand.
TGGACTTAGCCTCCCAGGTATAGTTGGCAGTGTCTGAAATATTCTTATCTAAGAGGGGAGGGAACTGTGCAGGTAGGTTTATCCTCTTTGAAGAACTGCTGGTTTGTCCTTGTCTCCCAGTTGTGATTGTGAGATATTTTCATGTTTTAGTTTGGGTAAAGAGTAACCCCTCCATTCTCATCCAAGGGATGATGGCTCCTATAGAAAATTATGTCTTATGTTGCTTTGTGATGAATTCATTGTTACAGAATGCCAGATGTATTGTATGCTCCCTTGAGAGGCTCTAGGGAAGAATCCTTCCTTGCCTTTTCCTGCTTCAGATGGCTCTGAGCATCCTTTAGCTTGTGGCTCCATAACAAATGTCCTTCACTTGCCCTTCTCTGTATTTTCTCTCCTCTTCTCTGTCAAATCTCTGTCTTTCTCTTACAAGAACACTAGTCATTATTCTTAGGGCCCACCCAGATAATCCAAAATGACCTCATGTCAAGATTCATAGCTCTATCTGCAAAAATACTTTTTCTGAAACAGGTAACACTTGCAGGCTCCAGAGATTTGATGGAGATGTATCTTTGGGGGGCTACCATTTAGCTCACAACAGACTTTGAGTCTAGGGCTCTGATTCCAGAATCTGTGCTCTTCCCTGGTAGATCATATCCTGTGAAATGCTGCAGAGAAAGTCCATTTTCTACTCCACATGGTAGTAAAGGACTAAGGCTTATTCACTCAGGGTTGTTTCTTCTTTGCATTGTACAGAGGAAGTACTCAGTAAAATGAAATGGCTTTAATCACTGAATTTCCATAGAAGTTATGGAAGCAGTTTTCATATCTCTTACTGCTTTTCTCTAGGTGAATATTCCCCAAGTACTTCAGTTGTTCCTTATGTGAAGTTCAGAAGCCCCACTGTTCCGGTTGCCATCCTGTAGGTACTTTCTGATTTGGTCAGTCTTCTTCTTCATGACTTCTAGACTGAACTCTTGGTAAGATGTAAGTAATGGGGTAGAAAGGGACTTTTAATTCTCATGGTTTGTACTCCATATTTTTTAAAGTACTTCTAGGTTGTATTTACTTTAGAGCAGGTGCTAAAGGTCATTTCTGGTAGTTAATAGCCAAAGACAAAGAAAAAAACACAGGAAAACTCTGCCATACTAGTAGACTTACTTAGTCCTTGAGTTTTTAGGGCCAAATATAGTCTCAGTTATGCTAACACAAATTTTATTGATTTTGGATTCTGGGGATGGATTTTGAATTTGGAAAGAAAAATGGTCCAAATGTCACATTCTGGGGTTTAGTAGAAAGGGCAAGTGTTTCTTCTCTCCATTCCATTTTGTTCAATCCATGGAAAACAGTTGTATTTTTTAACAGATGTGAGTGATGATCCAGTACAATTTTTGCAAGAATGAATCAGAATTTTCATGACCAAGTGTTAGAGAAGAGAGTTTTTTTTCTTCTCAGTTTCTACCTGTTGTGGCCTGAAGTTGGTAACAGTGTTTTTTTTTAAATCCCATTTACCAACTACTTGTGTTAATTTTCATGTACTTGTACCCTGGACAAATTTATGCTATTGGTGTTGTATGTGCTGCAAGTTTCACTGCTGTCAAAACATGTTTTTAAAAATAACCCATGGGTTTTAACCAAGACAAATTAGGTTTTTTTTTTTTAAAGTAAAATCCACCATAACATTTAGATCGGCAAGAAGATGTCATTTGACTAACTTTTGCCTGTACATAATGAGATAGGACCAAGGCATACTAGAGGCATACTAATGCTTTAATTTTTTTTCTTTTAATCAATTTTTTAAACTAGAGGTTAAAACAAGAAAAAGATAATAATTCTCAGGGGTGGACTCCATGGCTTCATTTATTCCATTATACTTCTGCCTCTTGAAGCCCAATTTGTTTGAAAGGAAACATTTTGTAGAGAAAGTCCTCTGCTTGGAATGCCTCCCCCTCACTCATTACTTGGCTACTATTTCTACCTGAGGTCTTAGCTTAAAGGTCTCTTCTACAGGATAACTTATTCTGACTGGTAAGACTGTTAGTTCTTGTTTTATAAGCCCCCTTGTACTTCATTTGAAAATTTCGTTATATCAGTTTCAATCACCTTACTACAACTTGTCCTTTATTTCCAGACTGTAAACTCTATGAGGCAGGGGCTGTGTCTGTTTTCAACACTTTCCCTACATCAGTGTCTGGCCCATAGAAGATGCTTAGTGAATTTTTGTTGACTGGTGTTGACAAAAGTCATTTAAGGGCTTATGTGAAACAATAATTTTAACAATATTTGCATTTCTTTGTGTTTGTGTGTGTGTGCGCACGCACACCAAGCTAATAGCAATGAGCTCCTATTTAACTTTTTCTTTTTTTGGGGGTGGGGGTTGGGTACCACTGCATCAAATTACTGAAGTAGAAAGAACAGTTGACATTCTATTTTAAAGTGACCATGTATTTGACCCACTTCTTCTCTAGTAATGTCATCACGATTGTATCTCATTGCTGTGGGTTCTTGGAGGCTGACAGGCGGAACAAGTTGCTTCAGCTCACAGTCCTCATCTGTCATACAGAACAGCTTGCAGATTCTTATTATGTGAATGAAATATGAAGAGAGGGATATTTTTCTTCCTGGGCTATCAGAGTAATTGAAAGTAACCGTTTCAGGGCACAGGGGGACAATGCAGGAAAATAGACTGCTTTTGTGAAGGGCAGCTCATCGGCCCTCAGAACCACAGGCGTCGTGTCTCCAAGTGCAAAGGCTCTGGAAGCATTTTCTGTGATCAAAAGGCCCAGGATTCAACCAGAACATTTTTTCAGTAAGGAAGATGCTTTGGTTCATGTTACCACCCCTTAGTTGCCTGTTGAGATGCCACCACCATGGGCCTTTGGAAGTGTTTCCCACTGGACGCAGGACATAGGCTTTGTGTATTCTTTAGCCAGGGAAGAAAACCATTTAGTATTTAGTATCCAGATCAATAAAGCATAGTAGAAAACTGGAAATGTGCTATGAAAAACCATTAACCAGAGAAATTCTATTGTTCCTGTTTTGGATCAGAAGAAATAATAACACTTGACTGCTCTTCTAGTCTGTGTTTTACAAGCTTGGTCCTGGTGCAACGGAATATCAGATAATACTGTGTCAACAACGCTTTGCCTTCTAAATCGTTGGTACTGTACATACAAATAGAGCTCTGTAGAACAGTTTTAGTTCCCAGGAAGCTTCTTACTTAGCACTGGTCGAAAATACTAATGTACAAGGTACAGTTCAGCAGTCATTCACGTCATGACTTCGTTATATTTCAAGATAGCTTTCAAATCACTTAGTCGAATAAAACTCTAAAGTACTGTAACTGCCAGGTTGCTTTATCTAATTTATGAAACAGAGGCAAAGGAATCAACAATAACCCTCCATTTACCATTATTAGATTAGCTATTACTGAAACCGCAGAAAGTGTATAACCCCTTACTTTGTGTTCACTTGAATTTGGTTATTAAGCTTTGATGGAACTTTCATTTAACCAAATGCCTTTGTTTACAGCAATAAGCATGTTAAATCTTTTGTGTTCTGAATTTGATATGACTGTTTTAGAACATGCCTCCTGCAAAGCCCTGTTAAAGTTACAGATTCTATTCATTTGTGTTCTGTCAAACATTATCAATTCAATCCGGTTAGGATCTTGTTTTTCTTCTTGACTTTAAGAAATGTATTTTTTTTTTGCCATCAAGCTTCTACTTTTTCAAGAATATAATCAGGCATTAACAAACACAAAACTGCTTCTCAGAGCAGCTTCATAAAAATTGATTTTTCAAAATTAAATAAGTATCTGGTGGACTGAAAATGTTTTATACCTGATATTTTAAAGATATTTTGACTACTGCCAAAAGAAATCAATTCCTTCATGCTGTCTCCCTTGCGGATGCCGTCATATGCCATTGGGTTGTGTAGAGCATAGGCTCTGGGGGGAGGCAAACTTGGATTTGCACCTCGCCTCTTCCAGTTACTGCTTGTGACTTTGGACTTTGCCTGTTAGGAAAACCAGGGAACTCTAATCATCCTTTCTTCAATATGTAATTGAGTTCATATCTGTTATATGTTATATGTTATAGTGTTATACATGAGGGGATGTGTGTAAAGAACTCAAAAAACCTGATCTTTATTATAACTCGTATTTGTGTGTGTGTGTCCACACACTACATGTATGTTGTTGACTTGATTGAAACTTGCTGATTGTAAATTTGGTTATAATAATGAAAACGCTGTTCTCCTTTCAGGACTTAATGTTCCTATATCGTGACCATATCTAGAAGTGACATGGAGCATAGTTATCATTTTGGATCTATTCAGAGTTATAGCTTGAAGAGAGATCACTGTGGACGTGGCTACTTCACTTGCCGAGATTGGAAACAGATCCATATTCCAAAGACGTCTTTACTTTTAAAGTGAAACTTTATTTCAATTATTTTAAATTGATGTAAAAACTGAGTTAGAGAGTGTTTTAAATACGTGAAATAGAAATATACGACCTTTCCAATAAAAAGGGCTCCTGTTGACATTTGTTGTTGGTACACTTGAGGAGAAATTTCCATCCTCAACAGAACCATGTAAATTTGCTGAAAACCAATAGCAAACACTAGATCTCATAGCCTGACCTCCTATTACTCTGCTATGGATTACTGGTCAGGTGACATGGTGTGGATTTCTCCAAGCCCATATATACTACCCCAAAATGGTGGATATAAAGGAAAGTGTAGAAAGAGCAAGGCAATTAGAGAGAAGCTTAAAAGGTATGAGAAACAGATAAGTCAGTGAAAAACCATCTTATGTCTGCTTGAATAATGAGTCACAGGAAAATGAAAACTTCTTTAACTATGAAAGTTTCAGCAAGAAGAAAATGTTAGGCCTTCTTGGTGTTAGTTTAATGCAAAATAAGATAGCATTTAAGAAGACTCTGCTTCAGCATCATATTGACAGTGTCCCTCGCTTGAGTCAGGGATTGGGGACTTACTGAGACACACCATCTGGCAAAATAAGGAAGGCCAGTCTTGTGCCAACTGAAAAAGCTGCATCAGTTCCAACTCTTGTGTACTTTGCACATTACTGGTTGCCTTGCAAAACATTTATCACTTTTTAATTAGGAAGGACTGAAGGAGCTTAGTACCCTGAAGAAAATGTCAACAGCCCAAAGAAAGAAAAACCATCCACTGGGTCATCAGAGGCAATAGGTGTTTCACTTTGAGCTCACAGGACAGTTTTGTACCAGAATCTTTGTTGAGGGGACATGTGTCCTTGGTGTGTCTGACCAGAACTGGGGATCTGGTTTTTCTATTATTCTGACACTCTCCCCAACTTGTTTCTCCTGCAGCATGGCCAGGCCTTAAAAGCACATGCTGAGAGATCACCTCTGCTCTGCTTCTTGGCCTGTCATGTAAACTGTGGCCTGTCATGTTCATTAAAATGAAAATTTGTTGAATGGAATTTGCCCGACTGGCAGAATAGTTTAAATGTCAGATGTTGTTAGGCTGGGATATAAATATTATGTTTCTATTGTTAATTAATCGCAGCGCCTCAGTACCAGTGATCCAAAATTCAATTTAGTCTGCAATAGGCCTGTGGATAAGGGCCAGAGATAATGAATGCAGAGGGAAAAAATGTACTCAGAGTTTCCATTGTATCTGTCAAGGTCCTCTTAGAAAAATAGCAAATTTTGGTGTATCACTACAGTTCAAGAGGGGCAAAACAAGACAGAATTAAGAGTCATTGTCTTTTGAAGCCTCTCAAATGTTCCTTACTGTTGCATCTTCCACTGTTCTAGCCCGAGTGTGTCCCAGCATCAAAAATCCCCAAAGCTGCCGGGCTCAGTCCCCTTTCTGTGTGACTCCCCTCACCCCCCCATGCTGTTGTTTCTGCCTCTGAGTCTGTTGTTATGTTTCCAGCTCATTTCAGACTTGTAGAACCGAGCTCTCTTGTCCTGTAATCCTGCTCAATTCTCTTTGCAGTGTTCATTTTCTTCTCTTCCATTTACCATCAACCCTTCCTTTCTTTTTCTTTCTGTCCTTTATTTCGGTCCCCAGGCTCAACAGCCTGTCTGTCAAGTCTGCCATCGTTTGTTAAGATCATTTTGCTTCCAAATTGAGCTGGTGGCTGAATATCACTCAGAATACTGCTGCTTGAACTGTCTGCATTAGAAAGAGGAGCAGAAATCTTGCCGCTGGGGCCCAGACCTCAAAACAGACTGTTGCTGCAAAGCCCTGAGCCAGTGGGCATTTGTGACCACCATTCTCAACCAATATTTTGTTGAATACTTGCTGTGAGCATGGCATCTCACCCGGCCACCTCTCTGGGTTCCAAAGGCAAGTGGGTGTGCCAAGCAGAAGAGGACTAATTAAGACTTAGGAAGGCAGGGCCAATGTGGCCCAGTGGTCAGGGACCCTCATTTAATTCCTGGCATCCTGGTCCCTGCCAACCTCGTTCTGCCCCTGCAATTATGCCAGCCGAGAAGCTGGGAAGAGAAGATGAACTTTGGTCCGCTCTGAGTTTCCCGGTCCAGCAGTGTCTGTCAGATTAAAAACGAGAGGGAAGCAGGCCAGAGAATCTTCCAGATGGAGAGTTCAGAGGAGGGCACAACCAGACTCCCTCTTGGCAGTGACGTGGCCAGGCCATTCAAGCCTTGGGCCAGGAGCCAGGAGGAGGGCAAGCTGCCGCCTGACCCTGCAGTGGAGTGGAGTGGGGGCTGCCAGAACAGCCACCCCGGCTTTGGGTGGAGGTGCTAGCAAACCAGGCACATGCAGGCCACATGGTGGAAGCAGAGCATTTTATCCCGAGGACTGGCGGCTGTTTGGAGGTAGGGCCCTCCATTCTGGATTGCTCTTAAAGGATGAGTTCCCCAAGTCATGTAGATAGCTGCAAAACCAAATGGGGAATTGGTGTTCTCTAGCCTCTCTGTTTCTTCCTTTGGAATGAATCAGCCATGTAGGAAAGGTGACCTTAGATAGGCAGGAGGCATTCAGAGCAGCAGTGACCCTACATTCTTGGATGGACTTGCATGTGGACAGCAGTTTCAGGCAGCAGGGGTCTGGCGGAGACAGGGTGCACTGACACTCACTCCCCGCACTTCTTGGTAGCATGATTTTGTAATGAGATTCTGTGTTCATTGAAAAGTATCCCGTATGGATACTTCAGGAATAGGGTTTTGCTCAAATGAGAACTGTTTTTTAGACTAAGGTCATCTGAGGTCTATGAAATGGAATAATAATGAATGAGGCTAAACACTGAATGTCTGGTTTAACCTTACTTAAAAGTTGATTATTTTAACGTTGCTTCTGTACAACCTTAGGGTCTCTCTGAGATGAACCTCTTTCTCTCCAATTCAGGTTCTTAGAGTTCAGGAAGGGTTTGTGCTATTGGGAACAGAGCTATTTGACTTGAAATGTCATCTCATTCTAAGAAAACACACTGAGGCCACATTAGGGCATCCCTGTGCAAATGTCACATTGTCAGAGTGTCTCCTCCTAGGATTAAACTAGCCACGGTACCTCCAGCCCTGTCTTGTGGTCAGACAAATCCAGTGACTCCCCATAGCCAGGGCGCCGACCTGGCCAGGGTCATGCTCCCTGAGATCTCATGGAATTTGATTTGTCTCGAACTCTCTGAAAGTTAAGATGCTAATTATTGGTTGATTGGTATTCTGCTCCCCAGATGTCACCTAATGATTTTCCAGGGCTCATGCTACTTAGCAAATTTATTTTTCCAATGCCTAGCAAATATTACAGCATTGAACAAGTCCAGTGAGGAAGAGTTGTGTTATATTTTGTGTGTGTATGTGTTTGTGTGTGTCTCAGGCCATTGAAGTATAGACTTCTGTAGAGAGATACCTTTTCATCTTAAAAAAACCTAGAGTACAAATTGAGAAAATGAAAAAAGGGAACAAAAATAAAAAACTAAAGAATTTTCAGTCAGTTTTCAGTTTTAATAATAACACAAACATAATTTCTTAAAGCAAATTTCCTTAAGTGTTACATGCTTGATACTGTCCTGGAGGATGTGGATTCAACAAGGTACATTAAAGGTGTGGCCTGTATCAGCTGCGTATGAAAGGCTACTATATTCAGTGCTTTTGTTTAAGATAAAAATGAGGTACTGACAAAAAGAAAAGAAAAATGTGGTCTGTACCTTTGTTGAACTTAGAGTCTAATGGAAAAACTATCATGTACATTTTGACAGTATTGTTATCCGTGACAATAACAATAGTTCAAAAATCACTGCAGATGGTGACTGCAGCCATGAAATTAAAAGACGCTTACTTCTTGGAAGGAAAGTTATGACCAACCTAGATAGTATATTCAAAAGCAGAGACATTACTTTGCCAACAAAGGTCCGTCTAGCCAAGGCTATGGTTTTTCCAGTGGTCATGTATGGATGTGAGAGTTGGACTGTGAAGAAAGCTGAGCGCCGAAGAATTGATGGTTTTGAACTGTGGTGTTGGAGAAGACTCTTGAGAGTCCCTTGGACTGCAAGGAGATCCAACCAGTCCATTCTAAAGGAGATCGGTCCTGGGATTTCTTTGGAAGGAATGATGCTAAAGATGAAACTCCAGTACTTTGGCCACCTCATGCCAAGAGTTGACTCATTGGAAAAAACCCTGATGCTGGGAGGGATTGGGGGCAGGAGGAAAAGGAGACGACAGAGGATGAAATGGCTGGATGGCATCACCGACTCGATGGTCATGAGTTTGAGTGAACTCCGGGAGTTGGTGATGGACAGGAAGGCCTGGTGTGCTGTGATTCATGGGGTCGCAAAGAGTCGGACATGACTGAGTGACTGAACTGAACTGAATTGACAATTATCCATGTTAATGACAAAACTAAGGAATGGAGACTTCCCTGGTGGTCCATAGGCTAAGACTCCACACTCCCATTGCAGGGAGCCTGGGTTCCATCCCTGATCAGGGAACTAGAGGCTGTGTGCAGCTAAGAGTCCGCAGGCCACAAGTAAAGATGCTGCATGCTCCCACATGTCACAAACAAATATGGAAGATCCCGCACATGCCACAACTATGTGTTTGCATGCCACAAGTTGCAACTAATGTTGCAAGTCCCCAAGTGCTGGACTTCCCAGGTGATCCAGAGGTAAGAATCTGCCTGCAAGTGCAGGGGACACATGTTCGATCCCTGATCTGGGAAGATCCCCCATGCCTTGAGGCAACTAAGCCCACACACCACAACTACTGAGCTTGTGCTCTAGAGACTGCAAGCTGCAGTGAGAGGTCACGATGATGCACACTGCAATTAGAAAGTAGCCCCCACTTGCCACAACTACAGAAAGCCTATGAGAAGCAACAAAGACCCAGAGCAGCCATAATTAATTGAAAAGATCCCAAGAGCTGTAAGACCCAACATAGTCAAATAACCACAAATATTTAAAAAAAAAAACCCAAAACTAAGGAATGTTCTGATCTCCCCTCTCAACTCTAAATATATCAGTTTTACAAATTCTGAAAATATAAGAAACACACACATATACATTGAAATAAAACTTCCGAGAATATATCTGAGAAGTGTCAGGTTTTGGGGATCTTTTCTGCTGTTTTTTGTGAGGGTTAAATCAGTATGGTAATGATGAGATGAGTCACTAAGTTGTGTCTGACTCTTGTGACCCCATGGACAGTAGCCCATCAGGCTTCTCTGTCCATGGGATTTTTCCAGCAAGAATACTGGAGTGGGCTGCCATTTCTTTCTCCAGGGGACCCAGGAATTGAACCCGGGTCTCCTGCCTGCATTGTGGGCAGATTCTTTACCGACTGAGCTACCACTGAGCTAAATCAGTATGCAGATGCTCAAATAACTCCATATGTTTAAAATAATCATTTATCATCAGATAGTTTAACCAAGGCTATGTTTTCCAACTGCCTGGTTTTCACCAATATGTAGAAAATGGTTTAAGAATCTTCTCTTAGTTGAAAACTGACTGTCATTTGAAAGAATGTTGCAATAATTTGTCTGCAGTAACAGCTCACTGAACATAAGAACTGGAAACCAGGGCTGATTTATTCATTGTCTTCATTTATTCTTGTGTCTTCATTCTTGGGTGAACAGACTTCTTTCTTAGGTATGTACATAATTGTTAAAAGACTTAAAGGTCGATAACCAATCGCTTAATGTGGCAGTTGAGTTAGGTGAGGACTGTAGAATGCAACGGTGAAGGCAGATTGCTCCGTTCCAGGCAATGCTGCCTTAAGGAAGGTGCAACTGATGGTTCCCAGAGATAGGTTTTAATTGTAGGAAGATAAATCACAAACAAAAGAGGGTGTTTTTTTTTTTTTTAATATTTGAGAAAAATGTTTCTTTAAATTCAGACCAGTTTTTAAGGGAGCTGGGGACTGGATAATGGAGTGAGGGGGCTTGGGGGTGATAAAGATTTTCTGGGAAGCTATGTTTCATGGAAAAAGCAAGAGAGTTCCAGAAAAACATCTATTTCTGCTTTATTGACTATGCCAAAGCCTTTGACTATGTGGATCACAATAAACTGTGGGAAATTCTGAAAGAGATAGGAATACCAGACCACCTAGCCTGCCTCTTGAGAAACCTATATGCAGGTCAGGAAGCAAGTTAGAACTGGACATGGAACAACAGACTGATTCCAGATAGGAAAAGGAGTACGTCAAGGCTGTATATTGTCACCCTGGTTATTTAACTTATATGCAGAGTACATCATGAGAAACGCTGGGCTGGAAGAAGCACAAGCTGGAATCGAGATTGCCGGGAGAAATATCAATAACCTCAGATATGCAGATGACACCACCCTTATGGCAGAAAGTGAAGAGGAACTAAAAAGCCTCTTTATGAAAGTGAAAGAGGAGAGTGAAAAAGTTGGCTTAAAACTCAACATTCAGAAAACTAAGATTCATGGCATCTGGTTCCATCACTTCATGGGAAATAGATGGGGAAACAGTGGAAACAGTGTCAGACTTTATTTTTTGGGGCTCCAAAATCACTGCAGATGGTGATTGCAGCCATGAAATTAAAAAACGCTTACTCCTTGGAAGGAAAGTTATGATCAACCTAGATAGCATATTGAAAAGCGGAGACATTACTTTGCCAACAAAGGTCTGTCTAGTCAAGGCTTTGGTTTTTCCAGTGGTCATGTATGGATGTGAGAGTTGGACTGTGAAGAAAGCTGAGTGTCAAAGAATTGATGGTTTTGAACTGTGGTGTTGGAGAAGACTCTTGAGAGTCCCTTGGACTGCAAGGAGATCCAACCAGTCCATTCTGAAGGAGATCAGCCCTGGGATTTCTTTGGAAGGAATGATGCTAAAGCTGAAACTCCAGTACTTTGGCCACCTCATGTGAAGAGTTGACTCATTGGAAAAGACTCTGATGCTGGGAGGGATTGAGGGCAGGAGGAGAAGGGGACGACAGAAGATGAGATGGCTGGATGTCATCACTGACTCGATGGTCGTGAGTTTGAGTGAACTCCGGGAGTTGGTGATGGACAGGGAGGCCTGGCATGCTGCGATTCATGGGATCACAAAGAGTTGGACACGACTGAGCGACTCGGAGAAGGCAATAGCACCCCACTTCAGTACTTTTGCCTGGAAAACCCCATGACGGAGGAGCCTGGTAGGCTGCAGTCCATGGGGTCGCTAAGTCAGACACAACTGAGCAACTTCACTTTCACTTTTCACTTTCATGCATTGGAGAAGGAAATGGCAGCCCACTCCAGTGTTCTTGCCTGGAAAATCTCAGGGACGGGGGAGCCTGGTGGGCTGCCGTCCATGGGGTCGCACAGAGTCAGACACGACTGAAGTGACTTAGCAGCAGCAGCAGCAGAGTGACTGAACTGAACTGATCCTCTGAAAAGCCACTAAGATAAATCAGTTGTGTTACTGGCCTGTGCCACTCTGCCTCAGTGATCATGTCTTTTAGGAGCAGCCAAACCCTAAACCTCTTTGGATCCATTTAAATCTAGTCTGTGTTTTGCAGGAGGTCACATGAAGGTTTCAGAGTCCACCTGCTCTAGAACAAAATGGGGATAAATTACATAGGAGGGTAGTGGGAGGTGTAAATGGGAGAAGGCCTTGTAGCTCCAGGTGAAAATGTTCTCATGGCCGTTAGAAGATTAGGTCCTTGAATTTTGGGGTCAAGACAAACATGGGAAAGAGAGGACAAGTTTGAGCAGATATGCTTGACTTTTGTCCAGGGATAAGTACTTTAGGCACTAGAATAAGTTTTCTGATCTTGACCTGTCCTACTTCAGATATATAGCACAGGTATATGGACAAATGTTTGAGTATCAGAGATATACAAATGTTTGATATCAGAGTATACAAAAACTGTGGAGTCCACTGTGCAGGTGACTCTTGAACAACGAGGGCTTAGGGAGGCTGAGTGGTATATATTTGTGTATAACTATTGTCGGCCTTCTGTGAGTGTGTCCGTATCTGGGTTTCTGTGGATTCAATAACCATGGATCATGTAGTACTGTAGTACATACTTATTGAAAAACAAATCCATGTATAAATGGACCAATGCACTTCAAACACTTGTTCAAGGGTCAACTGTACTTGGCTATTCAACAAGTATTGGCTGACAGTCTAGTGCTAGTATAGAATCTGGGGCTCAGATTAGGTAGGCAGTGTGAGATTGGCTTGAATGATAAAAGCCATAGAGTTTAGATGTTAATTAAGATCATAAAACATAAATACAGAACAAAGTAATAATTTAAGACAATAGGGACTTCCCTGGTTGTCTGGTGGCTTCCTTGCTCCCAATGCAGCGGGCCCAGCTTCCATCCGTGGTCAAGGAACTAGAACCCATACGCCACGACTAAGATTTCGCATGCCATAAAGATACTGTGTGCCATAGCTAAGACCCAATGCAGTCAAATAAATTAAAAAAAAAAAAAAAAACTTAAAAAAAAGAAAGCATGCGTGCCTACTGTGAGGCACTATATGATTAAGGTGAGAACAAAGCTCTGTTTTAAGACCAGTCCCACCTCCTGGCCCTTTACCTTTCTGGGAACGAGCCCTGTATCAGCTATTCTTTCTCACTCTTCTGCTTTCAGCCTCATGATCTCAACCGGATCTTCTCATCACCTTGACACCTGCTCAGCCGGTACAGTTTACAGACAGTGCAGAGAAACCCTCTTTGAGTCCTTTGTCCTCCTCTAGATGCTACTTTCTTGCCTGCCCTTCGTATCTGAATGTGCCTAATACTGTCCTTACTCACTCTTCATTTTAATGATTTCCACTTGTCTCTTAACCAATTCCAAACTGAATATTGTCTCAGATCACAAAACAGTTCTCATTTCAGTTCCTCAGTGACCTTCACATTGTAAAAGGGGTGGAGCTGGCATGAAGCTGTGAGGGTGAGAGGCATTAGCATGGGACTTTCTGCGCGAGACCAATATCGCGAGACAGTTTGCATGAGACCCTTCTGTGTGACCGTTAGTGGGAGACCGTTAGCGTGGCAGAGTTCTTGTTCAGTCAGCCTGACAGTGGTCCTCGGGACAGAGAGTGTGGTGGGCGGTGGGTCTCTGCCTTCTCCCCAAGGCCTTCCCGAACCTGACCTTGTCGGAGGTGAGCTGAGGGACAGACCCAGGGCTGCGTCTCACAGAACTCCAGACCTCTTGTCACAGCCGCCCACTGGAAGCAGTGGCGGCTTTGGAAGTGCCCAGGCCTTGAAGCAGCAGTGAATCTCTTCCCCCATCCCCTCTCCCCGCTGTGACAGATGGCAGTGGAGGGCCATCACCACAGGTTGCTGTACTTGGAGGCTGCAGCAACTGGAGACTGCCATGAGGGTAACAGCTTCAACCCAGCCACCATTTTGTGATGAGACTCACGCCACATGTAGAGGCCACCAGAGGTATTCAGCTGATGGCCCCAGCTACGGCTTCAGCCAACCCTCAGCGCCTGGCTGACGCTTGAGGGAATGAACCTTCAGATGATTCCAGGCCCCAGTTTTCAGGTCTTCGACCTGAGGCCTCAGGCATTGTCGCATCAGAATTCTTGTTCCCTAGAAACCATAATAGATATTAAATGATTATTATGAAGTCATTTTAAGTAGTTTGAACTGAATCAATACAAAGCCAATGCAAATACCTATTCTATTATTGCTAACTTGTACTTTGCCGAATATTAACTAATTTCTACCAACTTTCTTTCAGTTCCTATTTGCTTGGTGTGTAGTTTTCTATACTTTTCCTTTCAAAATCTCTGTTTTAGATGTGTTTCCTACAAACATCAGATAGCAAGGTTTTTAAACATTCATTTTGAAAAGAAATTATTTTAATAGATGCATTTAGTCTGCTTACTCTGATTACTGACATGTTGAAACTTATTTTACAGGCCCGTTTGTTGTTGGGCTGGTCCTGACATTTGTGTTTTCTATTTACTGTGCTTTCCTTTGCTTCTTTCTCCATTCTATTCCAATTTTCTAAAAAAAGAGAATTGGTTGTGTTTTCTATTCTCTAGATTGTTCCCTTCACTGGTTTGAATGTTTCTTTTCTTTTGATGATTGCTCTTATGTGTTTTAAAACTGTGAAATATAATATGCATATAAAATAATTTTTGAAAATGTATATCTGCAGTTTAAAGACAATAATAAGCCAAACATCCAGATACCACTCCCCAAGCCAAGAAGTAGAGCATTGTCACATTCCAGAATCCTTTTAGAGAATTCCATCCTTACAAACTCTTCCCTTGCTCTCAAGATAAATATAGCCTGAATTCTGTATACATCATTCATTCTCTTGCTTTTCTTCATAGTTTTTGCCACTTTCATGTTGTATTTCAAAACAAGATAGTATTTATTTTTGTCCTTTTCAACATTTTATATGTGGAATAATATATACAGTCTTCTGTGACATGTTTCTTTTGTTTTACACCATAATTTTGAGGGCATACATGTTGATGTCTGTAACTGGTTCATTGATTTCTTGAAGCTGTATAATATTCCATTGTAAGAATCTGTACAAATGTAAATATGTTTATTCACTGATAGATGTTTCCATTGTCTTCAGTGTCTCTTGGCATCCTAACATTGACGATCTAAACATTTCTCTTTGAGCATATATGAAAGGATATCTTTGGTTATGTACACAGAGAAAGAAATGCCAATATTCCTTAACAAGTTCATCAGTAGCTTTAATGCCTATCTTTAGCAACCGAATCAGAATCTCTTGCTCCTAAACAATTCATCCTCTGCTCCTTTGTTCTGTATAATTCCAGCCAACCATTTGTGCATGCTCAGTCACTTCAGAAGTGTCCAACTCTTTGTGACCCTGTGGACCTCAGCCCTCCAGGCTCCTCAGTCCATCGGATTTTCCAGGCAAGAATATGGGCGTGTGTTGCCATGCCGTCCTCCAGGGGATCTTCCCTACCCAGTGATCGAACCCGTGGCTCCTGTGGCTCCTGCACTACGGGAAGATTCTTCACTTATTTCATCTTATTTGAAAACCCTTAAAACTGGTTGTTATTATAGGTTTTTTTTTTTTTACAACCAGTCCTTATTAATTATTATCCAATATCCATTATTTGTTATTGAATTTACTAGATTTACCACCATACATGCTAATATAATTTGGTGAGCATTGCTTTTTGTTCCTCTTTCCTTCCTTCTGAAATCAATTCCTTCGTATTCAAGGATATCTTTTAGTATTCCTCTCAGCAAAAGTAAACTGCTGTGAGCAGGAAACAACTTTTTTTTTTTTGAAAAATAACCTAGCTGTCATTGTTGAATGATAATCGGTTTAGCATGGCTATAGAGTTTTCCCTGAACTTTTTTCCTTTTGGAACTTAAGACATGTTATTTCACTGCTGCCTTGCTGGTTTTTTTTTTTTGTCATTCATGATTATTTTATGCAAGACAAGGTATTCAAGCAAGTGGAGCCTAGTTTCTCAGAAACTGGGAGGCAGGTTGTTCTCACTGGTTCACTTTAAGGCTTTCTTTCTATCTCTGGTGCTATGGTTTCCTTCTATTTTATCTACCGGTAGATTTGCTTTCATTTAGCTTGTTGAGGTCTTGGTATGCTCTTTTCAAGAGGATTCATATCTTTCATTCTAGAAAATCTACACTTTTTTTTTCATATTGATCTTATCTCTTTCTTTTAAGATATACTGTACTTTGTTAAGCATTTCTATGTGGTTGGAGTAGAAAGAGATACTGCCTAATCTCTGTGCTGTTAGACCATAAATCTCTCAGGTTTTACAAAATGTATTTTGTTTTATCTAGTCTTCCCCAAATTATGTTTCTTTCAACACTATTTCAATCCACATAGCCTAGGGGGAAGGAGAAATTAAAAAAATTTTTTTTATGGAAGGATAATTGCTTTACAATTTTGTGCTGCTGCTGCTGCTGCTAAGTCACTTCAGTCGTGTCCGACTCTGTGCGATCCCAAAAACGGCAGCCCACCAGGCTCCCCCGTCCCTGGGAGTCTCCAGGCAAGAACACTGGAGTGGGTTGCCATTTCCTTCTCCAATGCATGAAAGTGAAAAGTGAAAGTGAAGTCGCTCAGTCGTATCCTACTCTTAGTGACCCCATGGACTGCAGCCCACCAGGCTCCTCAATCCATGGGATTCTCCAGGCAAGAGTACTGGAGTGGGGTGCCATTGCCTTCTCCGCAATTTTGTGCTGGTTTCTATCAAGTATCAACATGACTCAGCCACAGGTATGCATATGTCCCCTCCTTCTTGAACCTCCCTCCCATCTCCTACCCCATCCCACCCCTCAACATTGTAACAGAGCACTGGGTTGAACTCCCTGTGTCACAGAGCAAATTCCCACTGGCTATCTATTTTACATATGGTGGTGTATATATTTCCATGCTACTCTTTTTAGTCATCCCATCCTCTCCTTCCCCTACTGTGTCCACAAGTCTGTTCTCTGTGTCTGCCTCTTCATTGCTGTCCTGAGAAGGCAATGGCACTCCACTCCAGTACTCTTGCCTGGAAAATCCTATGGATGGAGGAGCCTGGTGGGCTACAGTGCTTGGGGTTGCTAAGAGTCGGACACGACTGAGCGACTTCAGTTTCACTTTTCACTTTCATGCATTGGAGAAGGAAATGGCAACCCACTCCAGTGTTCTTGCCTGGAGAATCCCAGGGACAGGGGAGCCTGGTGGGCTGCCGTCTATGGGGTCGCACAGAGTTGGACACGACTGAAGTGACTTAGCAGCAGCATCAGTACCATCCTTCTAGATTCCATACACATGCGTTAATATACAATATTTGTCTTTCTCTTTCTGACTTACTTCACTCTGTACAATAGGCTCTAGGTTCATCCACCTCATTAGGGCTGACTCAAATGCATTCTTTTTATAGTTGAGTAATATTCTGTTATATATATGTACCACAATTTTTTCTTTTAGTTTTTTAAAAACTTTTTTAATTGAAGGATAATTAGTTTATAATATTGTGTTGGTTTCTGCCATACATCAACATGAATCAGCCGTAGGTATACATATGTCTCCTCCCTCTTGTACCTCCCTGCTTCTTGCCTTCCTTTCCCACCCCTCTAAGTTGTCACAGAGCCCCGGTTTGAGTTTTCTGAGTCACATAGCAAATCCCACTGGCCATCTATTTTACATATGGTGATGTATATGGTTCCATGCTTCTCTCTCCATTTGCCTCACCCTTTTCTTCCCACACTGTGTCCATAAGTCTGTTCCCTCTGTCTTCATCTCCATTGCTGCCCTGGAAATAGGTTCGTCAGTGCCATCTTTCTAGGTTCCATATTATGCATTAATATATGATATTTGTTTTTCTTTCTGACTTACTTCACTCTATAATAGGCTCTAGGTTCATCCACCTCATTAGAACTGACTCAAATGCCTTGCTTTTCACGGCTGAGGAATATTCCATTGTATATATATACCACAGCTTCTCTATCCATTCATCTGTTGATGAGCATCTTGGTTCCTTCCTTGTCCTAGCTATTATAAAAAGTACTGTGCAATGAATATTGGGGTACATGTGTCTCTTTTAATTGTGGTTTTTCTTGGGGGTACATGCCCTGTAGTGGGATTGTTAGGGCATTTGGTACTTCTATTCCTATTATTTTAAGGAATCCCCATACCGTTTTCCATAATGATTGTTATCAATTTACATTCCCCCAACAGTGCAAAAGACTTCCTTTTTCTCCAAATCCTCTCCAGTATTTATTGTTTGTAGATTTTTTTAAATGATAGCCTTTCTGACTGGTGTGAGGTTATACATAACTGTAGTTTTGATTTGCATTTCTCTAATAGTGAACAATATTGAGCATCTTTTCATGTGTTTGTTGACCATCTGTATGTGGAAGGAGAAATTTTGATGTTCTATAGAGGCATCTTATCTCCTGCATTAACAATCTAAAGTTTATATCGTAGCCCCCAATCTGGCCTTGTTCTTTGGTGGTCATGCATCTGCGATGATGGGTTCTATGGTTTGATGGGGGCTGTGAAGAAAAATAGCCCAGTAGGGCCTGAAGCAGTTACTTAGGACACTGAAGGGAAAAAAAAGAACATGAGAAAACCATGGAGTTGTTGACCGTTCCCAGTTGCTGCACCTTGAGAGACGTTAGGACCTAGACACAAATGAGGGGAATACGCATATTCTATTTTTTTTTTTTTTTAATACAGAGTGATCTCTCTTTTAAAAAAGTATTTATTTAGTTGGCTACACTGGGTCATAGTTCCAGCATGTGGAATCTTTAGTTGCAGCATGCAAACTCTTAACTGTAGCGTGTGGGATCTACTTCCCTGACCAGGGATGGAACCTGTGCCCCCTGTACTGGGAGCTCAGAATCTTAGCAACTAGGTCACCGTTTACATATTTATTTGTAATAAAAAAAAATCTCTTTATTTTTTTGGCTGTGGTGGGCCTTTGCTGCTGCATGTGGGCTTTCTCTAGTTGCAGCGAGCAGGGGCTACTCTTTGTCATGTGTAGGCTTCTCATTGTGGTGGCTTCTCTTGTTTCAAAGCACAGGCTGTAGCCGCTCAGGTTTCGGTAGTTGCAGCACATGGACTCGGTAGTTGTGGATCGCAGGCTCTAGAGGGCTGGCTCAGTGGTCGTGTTGCATGGGCTTAGCTGCTCTGCGGCATGTGGGATCTTCCCAGAACAGGGATCGAACTGATATTCGATATTGCAAGGCATGTTCTTAACAATTGCACCACCAGGGAAGCTCCACCATTTATTTTTAATTATGGAATCAACGTATGAGTAATGGTGGATAGAATCAGCCCTTGAAAGCTTAAATTCTTACTCTGTTTAGCAGCTATGCTTTACCACCTTTGCTATCATGTTGACTTGTGTGCAGTTAGTGCATTGTTTTGGTCACAGGCAGCTTAATTTAACATGTCTAGATTTGATTTGAAAATGCCAAATGTAGCTTACTTTGTTTTGTGAGTTTCTCTCTACTGAGAGAAGGCTACACTCTTATCTTGAGAAAGGAGGATTGTATGTGTAAGCTTGCACACATATACTCATAGAGGGAAGTGGTGAGGTCTGGTTTGGGAGGGCCATGCACCTTGTATGGCTCAGTGCTAAAGAATCTGTATGCAATGCCAGAGACGCAGAAGATAGAGGTTCGATCCTTGGGTAGGGAAGATTCCCTGGTGGAGGAAATGGCTACCCACTTCAGTGTTCTTGTTGGAAAAACCCCATGGACACTGGAGCCTGGTGGGCTACAGTCCATGGAGTTGCAAAAAGCCAGACATGACTGAGCAACTAACACATACACCTCATATAAAGGGAAGAGGCTATTCCAAGTAAAACTTCCAGGGAAATGGAAATTGAGTGTGCAGGAAAGATGGTGCTAAATAATACAAAATGCTTGGTCAAATCAAGTGTGCTGCATAATGTTTGATTTGATTTTCATCTCCTCACTTTATAAGGCTTCTGTTGAGAAGTTCACTCCCTTCTGTTAAGGACTTCATACCTCCAAAGGTTAGACTGTAGATTTGGCCAGGTTTGTGTGAGTCAATCCTGGGTGGATGTGTGTGCTGTTTTCAGTTTACAACCTTGTCTCTCATTGGCCTTTTGTGCAGGAGGTATGAGGCACGAATATTATTAGTGGTTTATTTGGCTAGCATCATGTATAATGGCATATGGAAATTCTACTTAGAGACATGGAGAGAAAACGTTTGCTGTTCTACTCGCAGATAACTCAGTGCTTTCGTTTTTATCTCTTTGTAGCTTTGAAGCTCAGCAAAGAAGGGAAATCCATTGAGAACAGTCTGTAAAGGTAAGTGTATTTATTACATGGCCTTGACAAACATTGCCTTTACAACATTGATTTTTCTTTTATTCAGAGATTTAAACACTCGGATTAAAGATATAGCTGACAGGACAACTTCCTTAACCACCTGCTTGTCCTCCCTCACAGGCAAAAGTGCTGAGCAATAGTTAGAAGGGAGAAGGAGGAAATAAAATGATGTGCTGAGGGTGGCCAAATGCAATTGTATGCTTGCTGACTTTTGCTTTCTTCTCAGCAGTTAAGACATTCCAGTGGCACTAAGTTTACTAAGATTAATGCTAGATGGAAAAAGAATGCACTTGTACCACTTCTGGTCAATAGTTAAGTAAAACCAGCTGGCCGAATAAAGCATTTAAGATAAAATGCAAAGTGGCATTTCAATTGGGTTGCATGAGATTTATCATGAAAGTCAGATGTGCTGTTGTGTAGAGGAGCTAGTTTTGTCGAAAGGAGAAAGCCAGCCAGTTTGGTGTAGCTAATTTCGTTCCCCCCGGTCACAGTGGACACTAACTGAGTTACAGGAAATGAACTTCCAAGTTCAAAGCAATGGAGAAAGTACCTACTCAGCCTCCTGTGAAACATTACAATCGAGTTGGTTTTTACATGGAAAAATGTAATTGTGTCCTCTTTCCTAGGTATATTTATAAGCATACTTCTGTACAGCATTATTCTTTGATTCATTGTTTAATTTCTGTTCTGCATGAAGTATTTTAATTTAAAGAATTCATTCTGGGGAATTATAGGGCTGCAGTTTCATCAAGAGTCTTTGGTGGCCAGGGTGAAATATGCCATAATTTTACATTTGTTTTCATCATCAATTATGTTTTTGACAATTACAGGTTTTTTCCTGTCATTTTTATTACAGCAATCATGACCATGACCACTTTAGTTCAAGTTGGAAAAGCCATTTTGATTTACCTTATACTTTAAGTTATTCCTAACTTTGTGACAAATCTACCTCTGGAGCTGATTTTTAAATGTTTATTTTGAGGGCAATTTTACAGGGAAATTGGAGAAAATCCCTTTTGAATAATCAAAACGTGAGCTATAAAAATACTCTTTTGAGGGTTGTTTGCTTTGGGATGACTAAACTCAAATGCATGACAGCTGGTTGGCTTGGGATTTTTCTGTCATGGTTGGCCATCTTAAGATATAGATGATTCTTATTTTCAGCCGTGTAACTTACATGTCTCTGGACCACTGAGCCACATCTTGGAAAAAAGCTGTATTTGATAGATTTTAGAAATAAATTCTCATAAATTGTTGAAGTTAGTGATGCTGTAGCAGCCTTCAGAACCTTGCGATCTTTAGCTACAGTTATGGTGCTCTCTTTCTTCCTGGAAAATGTTTTCACAATGGTATAGTTTTATTTCCTCTACTCTCAGTGAAAACGTTTGTTATTCTGCTATTCTGGAGTCAGGCATAGATTTAGTTCTGGTTTGACTTTCATGAGTTATTGGACCATGTGCAAATTATTCACCTGCTCTGTGTCTCAGTTTCTTAGTTTGTGAAATGGGCATAATAATACTATTTTACTCCTAAAGCAGTTGTGGAGATTAAATGAATTATTATGTGTTGAGGGCTTGGAACAGGTCCTGGTCCATGATAAGGACTCAAGAGCTATTAGCTGCTGCTGCTCTTGTGAATATTACTGTCATCATCATCATCATGTGCATCCTCATGAATTTATTCTTTAGGTGTTTTGAGGTGTCTGTTCTCTTTGGAAGTGTCAGGATAACGTTTTGAAAACTATCATGTTGTTACTAAAGAAGGGTGAATTCTGCTTTGGCTTTAGGAGTGGAGTGAAAAGATAACTTTTGGTTAATAAGACAAGTGAGGCCTCTGTAAGTAAACAGTTGAAGTTTTGTAGACATGAGGGTAATCACTGTCTTTGGCTGTGTGTGGGCAGCTACTAACTAATAGAGTCTTAAGAAGCTAGTGATCTCTTGCTACCTAGTTACATGTAGGCATTTTTGAAGAAAGCCTTGGTAAGTTTAGACGACTTCTTTGCTCCTCCCCCTTTTTGTTTCTGGATGTATTTGTTTTCTCCTTTTAACAACATTTTATTTTCTTTTGACATAATTATACTAATTGGAACTGTACGCAGAGACCTTACTCAGGGCCCTACATTCAGCCTCAGGATAGGTGCATGACCACAAGCTTGGGTAAATGGGTGCTTCCTCTCTGGAAGTTGAATCTTGAGCTAAAGGATTCTCCTTTCTCCCAGGGGGCATTCTGCCCTGACAGTACCTCCCATGAGACCACTGTAGCCATTCCCATTTCCTAGCTTCCACTTCTGTCTTGGTCATTGATGGTCTCCCACCCTTATTTTCCAGTCTTTCATGGATTTGCTGAGCCTCAAATTTCCTTCCTGTAATCCTTCTTACATTAGTCATTTGGTTTCTGTTGCTTGCAGTCACAGAACTAAGTGACAGAGTACTTTACACATTAGGGAGTTAAATTTGGAATAAATGGGGCATGATTATAAGTTTACAGTTAAAATACCAGTCACTACTTTCTTCCATCATGTATAAAAATCTGAACATTTTACAGTAGATTAGATAAGGTGAAGAGTTCTCAATTATTTCAAAAATGGGCTCTTTTGCTGGACTCTTCACTACTCTTGTATTTGGTAAAAATAAATCAGTTTTGGCTATTTATCAAGCTCTCAAAGGATATGTGTGTATGTGGGTGGAGAGTTGGAAGTGAGAAGCAAGGAGGTCATCCTTTCAGTTTCTGGGGCCCAGATCTCTTTGTGACATGGGGATTGTGAAGGGACCGTGATTTCCTTCTACTTATCCCAGCATCCCAGAACAAAACTCTTTAAATATCTTTTTCTACTTTCCTCTGAAATTTTATTCCTCTTTTGAACACTTCTCTTGCCCTGCTGAACACCTTCTTTTCAATGGTGTGTAAAATGTGATGGAAAACTCAATTACTTAGGTCTCTGACGTTACTTGTGATTCCCGAGAATGAAATGGACAAGTTTGCTCTATTTCCCCCTGAGTCCTGTTTGCTGACTACTCCTGTGTTCTGTGTGGTGCCTACTACAAATCTGGTTAATGATTTTTTTCACAGGAACATCAATTTTGCACTCCTACTGTGAATAAATAGCATGGCAGCATTGTGTAGTGGAAAGAACCTTAGCTGAAGTGTTAGAAAACATGCTTTCTAGTTTGGGCTCTGCCGCTTGCTAGCTTTATGACTTTGGGAAGAAACCCAACAGTTTTTTTTACAGTCTCAGTTTCCTTACCTGTAAAATAGGATAACCTTTATCCTATCTACTGAATAGGGCTTTTCTCAGGATAACAATATATGTGAAAGTGCTTAGGGAACTAAAGTGCTATGCAATATCCATGTATTATTTTTGTGATTATTATGGTATATATTTATTAAACATTGAAAATTCAAAGGCTTATTTTATGAGACTGAATAGGAAAGTGGGGGGGGGGGGCATAAAAAAGAAAAATAGAAACAAAACTCTGCATAGTGCTTGTGCTGGAATTCTGTCTGTGCCTCTAGCTCTCATTCCTCTGAAAGGCTCTGTGTCCCAGGAGGTTAACTTCTATTGTCAGCATTCCCCAGGCTCCCTTGCTCTCTGGTTTTCCACTGGAGTAGTCCGTGGAAGGCACGGGGTGAAAACCCGAGAATGCAAGGTTGAAATATTGTCCCCTGCCTTCCTTGGAGCACTGGCTGTTTTCCTCTAAGGAAGGCCACCAGGGTTCCTGCCTGCAGCTGCAGCTCTTTCCACCATTTGGTAACTGCTCCTTCTGTTTGCCCCTCTAAGTCTGGGGGAGAACAGTTTATTTTTGCTAACCGCCGGCTGCTGGTTGTCTCTTCCCAGGTTCCCTTTACCTTGCCCACACCCTTCATTAAATTCACCCCAGTTACCCCAGGTGAAGGTGCTGTCTTTACCCTGATGTAAACTTGATAGCACAGAGGAACTTCTTTGTATTTCTTTCTGCCACTCTCAATTCAATTCAACAAATGTCTTTCTAGGACTTACAGTATGCCAGGGACATAGTAAATGTTTACTTACTATGAACTGGACATTTTGCTGGTATACTTGGAGGGATTATATCAATCAGTTTTTTAAAAGCAAGTTTTGGTAAATTGAAAAACTATGTTATTCCTAGTATATAAAAATATCCAGGATTATGTTTATACACATGGTGAATTATCTTTTAAAATCCATTTTTATTTTTATCATAGCAACATGCCCACATCGTTTGGGTAAAACAGCACTAAAAAGCAAATATTGAAAAACCACACCCCCTCCTCTTCTAACTTCCCTAAATTGCAACTTTAACTCTGATACTTCTGGCATTTCTCTATCTGTTTTGAGTAACATGCTTTTACGTTTTTTTCCCTGATATTACAAGTTTAGCAGTAGCTCTTTGACACTTCCACTCCTTTGGTCACTACAGCCTCCTAAAATGATTATATTACAATTTTTTTTTGTTTAAATTGATATAATGTTTACATTGTTATGTTATTAGAGTTGGGAGTTGGTGATGGACAGGGAGGCCTGGCGTGCTGCAATTCATGGGGTCACAAAGAATCAGACATGACTGAGTGGCTGAACTGAACTGAACTGATGTCTTCTTAAACATATAACCTTTTGTCTTCTTTGGAATTAACATATGCTTTAAAAACATTGCTTACCTTATGAGGTAGGTAGTAATGGCATTTCTGCTTTATGGTTGTCGAAACTGAGGAAGTCTTAAGTATTTTGCCTAGAGTCACACAGCTATTAAGTGTTAGATTTGGAATTAGACTCCAGCTAGTCTGCCTACTCTGACCAACCTAGACAGCATATTAAAAATCAGAGACATTACTTTGCCAACAAAGGTCCATCTAGTCAAGGCTATGGTTTTTCCAGTGGTCATTTATGGATGTGAGAGTTGGACTGTGAAGAAAGCTGAGTGCCGAAGAATTGATGGTTTTGAACTGTGGTGTTGGAGAAGACTCCTGAGAGTCCCTTGGACTGCAAGGAGATCCAACCAGTCCATCCTAAAGGAGATCAGTCCTGAGTGTTCACTGGAAGGACTGATGCTGAAGCTGAAACTCCAGTACTTTGGCCACCTGATGCGAAGAGTTGACTCATTGGAGAAAACCCTGATGCTGGGAGGGATTGGGGGCAGGAGGAGAAGGGGACGACAGAGGATGAGATGGCTGGATGGCATCACCAACTCGATGGACATGGGTTTGGGTAGACTCTGTGAGTTGGTGATGGACAGGGAGGCCTGGTGTGCTGTGATTCATGGGGTCGCAAAGAGTTGGACACAACTAAGCGACTGAACTGAACTGAACTAACTGAGTCTGCCTACAAAGCCTGCTTTCCTAATCATGACATTATTTACAAACACTGTCAGGTCAGCTGTTATCCTAATGGCTACATTAAAAAATAAACAAGAAAACCCCCCCACCCCAAACCAATAAAATCAGACTTGAGTTCTATCTTCCAAGATTCAGAATCAGTAGTTCTGGGGAGGGGATCAAGAATCTGTATTTTTAAAATACAGATTCCATTTGATTGCCTTGATCAGGTTTTGAGAACTTCAGTTGTATAATCCTACCATTATCGTAATCACCTTCATTACCATCATGATCGTCAACATCACCATCCCCACCAGCATCACCACCACCTCCATCAGCAGCAACAAATGACAGTTTTGCACAGTGCTCTCAGGAGCTGAGTAGAAATTCTGTATCCAAAAAAGCAGCTTCTTTTTGACCTCTGAGGTGAGATCACACTGGTGGGTGATTCAGGTAACAGTTTATCCAGTCATTTTTAAGTTTGGCAAGTGCTCTGGGAGGAACTGTGCCCATAGAAGTGGACAGGGTAATTTTTTTCAGCTCAGCTGTTTGTTGCTTTATCTGTTATAATGGCCATGAGAATATTGTACCTGTACTTAACCCTGACCTTAAAGGGACTCCTTTTTTTTTTTTTTTTCCTGAGAGTTCCCAACGGTGACATCTGGAGAAATACAAAGCTCAAATAAAGGAGAATTTTTTATGTCTTTGTTCTGTTTGATTTCCATGCTCCCCATCTCCCTGATGCTTGTGGCATTTCTTGTTTATCTGGCAGGAGAGAAGCAGTAAAATTCTGCCTGGGGTTTTCTCATCCCTAGGTGTGAAATTATTTCAGAACTATAATAATAATACTTTGCATTTCTACAGTTCTTTTATTTGAAGATCTGAAAGTGTTAATAGAGCTTCCCAGCACCCTCTGAAGTAGGTAAGTATTATTAGAGAAGATTTTCTCCAAGAACATTTTCACTTCATATCCCATGTGTAACTTGAAAATGCTTTTGTGTTATTTGGGAATCTCAAACCATATAAAGTGCCTTGCATCTAGAGCACTTCTTTTCTCTATATTTAATTTTCATTAATTCCCGGCACACTGAGGGAAATATAGTCATTTCTCATGAGTGGGTGTGGCATTATTTAGAGAAAATTAAAATAATTCTTTTATTAAAATAAAAATAAAATCAAAATCAAATTAAAATTAAAATCCTTTTATTGCCTTGTATTTGGACATTTTGAAAATGTTCTGTAGTATTCATCAGCTATGGAACTGTCTATGTCACAGTTAATTTTCCTTTTTTAAGGTAGCAGGACTTGTAATACATTGAACTTGGCCTGATAGAATGGTGTCCTTTGAGAGCTCATGACATGTCAAGCCAGTTAAAAATACAAACCTAGTTTGCATTCTGAGTTAAAGGTTTAATTTTGAAAAATTGTTTTGAATGTTACATGCATGAATTTTAATCAGTAGTGTTTAGGGTTTCGGCTCACTTAGTGTCATTGATGCAGAAGTGCTGCATGTCTGCCCTTGCATAGAACAGTCGGGAAAAGCCCTTCTAATTCTTGTCCACACCGGGCACCCTGGGAAGCTCTTTCTGTGCAGTATCAGGTGACCCTGCTGTCAGTGCAAAGGCCACAGGCACAGGATCTTTCACTGTGTCTTCAGGGCTTCAGTATTTATTTTCCCAGCATCCTCTCACAATTCCCACTGAAAGGTCTTATCACTTCTCTAGACTTTCTGTTAGGAAACAGGGTACCAACCTTCACAACTTGAAGGAACTGGAAAAACCTCTAACCTCTCCTCAGTCTTGAGAAAGTCTGATTTTCTGGAAATAAGATCAAAGGAAACAGAACAGTTTAAATGAAATAGAACAATCGAAATTTGTCTTTATCCCTGTCTTTTCTGCTGGTATCTAGCACCATGAATTTAGGCTTTTGGGGAAAAAACAAACAAACAAACAAAAAACTAGTGAAGGTTGGAGTTTTAAAGGTTGGAGAATACTTCTAGTGCTTTCTGCTTTTGGACATGCCCCCAGTGCAGAATGCAAAGTCTGCCGAGGTTCTTGAGATGAGAAAGGGAAGGATATACACAGGAGGGATAACAAAATGCGCAAATTGATCTCTTTAAATTATGCTGCCCCAAATTTGCCACTGAGACAAGGTGATGCGTCAGCATTTGCGGAGTGCTTTATGACTCTCATGATGGAGAGTGTGTGTCGGAGGATCACGGGGTTAATACTTTCCCTGGCATCTCAGTTGTCTTCCTTTTGGGGAAAAGTTCACTTAAGACCCATCATCTAAAGATTTGGAGGGATATGGGCAGAATTATGAATCTCTAGACTATTTTCTCCAGAGGCATTTGCTCAAAGGAGGTCACATTAATTTGCTGCTAATTATATGAAGCTGGATTTATCGGTGAAGATGGTTTTGGCAGCAAATAATCAAAAAGTCTACTCAAAAGGGTTTAAACAATAAGGGAATTAAAAAAAAGAAGCTAACTACACTCTCCATGTCTACCTGCTGAGCCCCATGGATGTCATGATTGATGGAAAGGCATTACAGAACGCTGACTCTGAGTGTTTGGAATCCAACCTCAATCCACTTTTCCCTGGTGCCAAGCAACTGGGGACCCACCAGGGTTCCTTTGATGGTTGTCACTGTGCAGTAGAGGAAGGATTTCGAGCACTTGGCTATTGACAGATTGCTGAGCATTGTCAGTTATTTTGTGAACCTCTCTACTCAGTTACATTTGAACACAAAATAAAACCCATCAGAATAAAGAAAATGAATTTTCTCAAGGAGCTAAACATCCTGAGGGAGGCAGTTTCAGGTTTTGTTAATTCAGCAGCTCAACAATGTCCTTAAAGCCTTCATTTCATGCTTTATTTTTTTCCTCTGCTGTCTTCAGTGCACTGACTTGGTCCTCAGACTAGCTGCCCTCATGGTTCTAATATGGCTGCTTCATTCTGGGGAGCTATCCCCCATACAAGTAGCATCCACTGGTATAAGAGACTGTCTGTTCTTATAAAGGACTGTCTGTCCTTTTTAAATGCAAGGGCCCTTTTTGGTAACCGCTCCAGCGGGCTTCTCCTTGGGTTGCGTTTGGCTGACTGCAGCTTTACCTGCTTCTTCCGAAGTCAGACACTGGCACGTGGGATGGGATTACCTTGATTGCCTTAGATTGGTGCTTTCCAATCTAAGTTTGTTCATGTCATGGTACACATAGAAAATGATAACATTTGGTCAGAACATTAAGTAAACGGAATAGGCTGCTTACAGCTGGAGGTGACTGGGTGCGTGTAGGTGTGTGTGTTGAGGGTGTGGGTGGGGATTCTGGCTGACCTGACTCCTCCTGACTGGCTGCCCTAGGGACTAAAGGGGTGGATATCTGAGTAGCTATAACCCATTTTCTGGTTTCAACTAATCAGGATTTACTCCTGAGTGGGATAATCTCATTTTGCTTAGGCACTTGGCTTTGTGGAGATATGACACCCCAATAAATAAAATTGGGGTTTTACCTGTAAGGTAGAAGAGGGGATGCTGTTCAATAGACCCTCAGCTATGTCTGCTGTGTGTTTCCTGTCTTTGCATATATACCTAATGCCCTTCTTTATTGCCTTGTTGAGAAAGGACCAAATCTTCCAAATTTTAAGTGCTCAGGAATTATTTGTATATCAAATGAATGAATATGTACTTGTGTATGAGACTAAGCTATGCACTCAATGCCACTGACTTCCTGTGGTGTGCCAGGAATGTGCCTTATGAAGTGTAAGAAACATGGTCCCTGCTGATGAGTTTACACCCTAGGGAGGGAGACCAAGCATAACTATTAAACAAACAATGCATGCATTATTAAAAATTATGTTAAGTCCTATACAGGAAACAACAGAAGGCAAAACAGAGCAAACCTCCTCCTATGGTGTGATCTGGGAGGGCTTCTTTGAATTAATGACATTTTAGTTAAGACCTGAAAGAAGAATAAGGGGATGTATATGTATGTGTGTGTGTGTGTGTGTGTGACAATCAGTCATGCAGAATGGGAAAAGAGGGTTTATAGTTTTGATCCTTGTAACTATGTCTTAGGTGTCATTTGTTTTCAAGAAACAAAGAAAGAAAGTGAAGTTGCTTAGTATTGTCTGAGTCGTTGCGACCCCATGGACTGTAGCCTATCATGCTCCTCTGTCCATGGGATTTTCCAGGTAAGAATACTGGAGAGGGTTGCCTTTTCCTTCTCCAGGAGATCTTCCTGACCCAGGGATTGAACCAGGGTCTCCCACATTATAGGCAGATGCTTTACCATCTGAGTTACCAGGGAAGTTTCAAGAAACAAAGCAAACAGCAAAAAAACCCCAAAACAATGAAAGATAGGACCCTTGCTATAAAACCGCAGGACAACTTAATGATTTGAGGGCAGGCTGGACTGAGGGCTTCCTGAGGCAATGGACCAGGAAGTGCTTGACCCTCAAGAGTTAACAGGAGCAGGACAGATAAATGGATAAACATGTTTGCTCCATCTTGAGTCTCAGTGTCTCTATCCTAAAGCACAGTGACTGTCTGGGGAACTGCATAGCCTCTCTTCTCTGCTTCTCCCTGTGTACTGGCTGGTCCCCTGCATAGTCCTATCCACTCTGATTGCCCCTACAGCTCCCTCTGCCCCATTCAAGAGGGTGGTAGAGACTTGCTGGAGTTACAACATCCCAGTTCCTCTTTCCTGGGAGAGTATCTGAATGGTTTGCTGAGGTCAGATGCCCACCTTTGATGGAGTCCCCTCAGTTCTGGGCACAAGGTCACCTGACTGCCTACTTAGTTCTACTTTGTCCTATTCAGTGGGATTAGGAGAGATTTTCCGAGAAGGTGGAATATAGAGCAGGTGAATCGATTAACACTCCTGTTAAATGCTGCTTTTTAGGTTCTCCAATTATAATACCACTGGTAGACTCCTGATGATGTAAATAACTTAGTTACTAGCTGAGTAATATACCTGAGCGCTGATGCCTACTGCAGAGTACTGCATACAGCACATACTTAAGAAGTAGTGGGCTGGTCAAAATTTCATTCAAGTTTTCATGTAATATGGAAAACCTGAGAACTTTTTGGCCAACCCAATAGTTCAGTTCAGTTCAATTCAGTCGCTCAGTCATGTCTGACTCTTTGCAACCCCATGGACCACAGGTGCCAGGCCTCCCTGTTCATCACCAACTCCTGGAGTTTACCCAAACTCAATGTCCATTGAGTCAGTGATGCCACCAAACCATTTCATGCTCTGTCGTCCCCTTCTCCTCCTGCCTTCAATCTTTTCCAGCATCAGGGTCTTTTCAAATGAGTCAGCTCTTCGCATCAGGTGGCCAAAGTATTGGAGTTTCAGCTTCAGCATCATTCCTTCCAATGAACACCCAGGACTAATCTCCTTTAGGATGGACTGGTTGGATCTCCTTGCAGTCCAAGGGACTCTCAAGAGTCTTCAATACCACAGTTCAAAAGAATCAATTCTTCGGCGCTCAGCTTTCTTTATAGTCCAACTCTCACATCCATAAATGACCACTGGAAAAACCATAGCCTTGACTAGACGGACCTTTGTTGACAAAGTAATGTCTCTGCTTTTTAATATGCTGTCTACGTTGGTCATAACTTTCTTTACAAGGAGTAAGTGTCTTTTAATCTCATGGCTGCAGTCACCATCTGCAGTGATTTTGGAGCCCAAAAAATAAAGTCTGACACTGTTTCACCTGTTTCCCCATCTATTTCCCATGAAGTGATGGGACTGGATATCATGATCTTAAGTTTTCTGAATGTTGAGCTTTAAGCCAACATTTTCACTCTCCTCTTTCACTTTCATCAAGAGGCTTTTTAGTTCCTCTTCGCTTTCTGCCATAAGGGTGGGGTTGCCTGCATATCTGAGGTTATTGATATTTCTCCTAGCAATCTCGGTTCCAGCTGGTGCTTCATCCAGTCCAGCATTTATCATGATGTACTCTGCATATAAGTTAAATAAGCAGGGTGACAATAGACAGCCTTGACGTACTCCTTTCCCTATTTGGAACCAGTCTGTTGTTCTATGTCCAGTTCTAACTGTAGCTTCTTGACCTGCATACAGATTTCTCAAGAGGCAGGCCAGGTGGTCTGGTATTCCTATCTCTTGAAGAATTTTCCACAGTTTATTATCATCCACACAGTCAAAGGCTTTGGCATAGTCAATACAGCAGAAACATATTTTTCTGGAACTCTTGCTTTTTCTATGATCCAGTGGATGTTGGCAATTTGATCTCTGGTTCCTCTGCCTTTTCTAAAGCCAGCTTGAACATCTGGAAGTTCATGGTTCACATACTGCTGAAGCCTGGCTTGGAGAATTTTGAGCATTACTGTACTGGCGTGTGAGATGAGTGCAATTGTGTGGTAGTTTGAGCATTCTTTGGCATTGCCTTTCTTTGGGATTGGAATGAAAACTGACCTTTTCTAGCCCTGTGGCCACTGCTGAGTTTTCCAAATGTGCTGGCATATTGAGTGCAGCATTTTCACAGCATCATCTTCCAGGATTTGAAATAGCTCAACTGGAATTCCGTCACCTCCACTAGCTTTGTTCGTAGTGATGCTTTCTAAGGCCCACTTGACTTCGCATTCCAGGATGTCTGGCTCTAGGTGAGTGATCACACCATCGTGATTACCTGGGTTGTGAAGATCTTTTTTGTACAGTTCTTCTGTGTATTCTTGCCACCTCTTTTTAATATCTTCTGCTTCAGTTAGGTCCATACCATTTCTGTCCTTTTCGAGCCCATCTTTGAATGAAATGTTCCCTTGGTATCTCTAATTTTCTTAAGGAGATCTCTAGTCTTTCCCAGTCTATTGTTTCCCTTCATTTGCACTGATCACTGAGGAAGGCTTTCTTATGTCTCCTTGCTATTCTTTGGAACTCTGTATTCACATGGTAACCCGATAGTTAGCAGTAGTGATAATATATATGAGAGCTTTTTCTCAATGGTGTAAGCCAATTATATTATTTTAATGAGAATGCTTCTTTGTTTTGTGAATAAAAAACACTTTTTAGAATGCCAATCTGTATCTTACCCCCCTCCCCAGTTTTATTTAAAAATAATTGACAACAGATAAGTTTAAGGCATAAAGCAGGATGGTTTGATGTACATATATTTTGAAATGATTATCACAATAGGTTCAGTAACACATATCTTCTCAATAAAAAGAAAAAATTCTCCTTGTGATGAGAACTTTAAGATTTACTTTCTTAATTTTCCTGTGTATTGTACAGCAGTGTTATCTGTGTTCCTCATGTTGTACGTTGTATCTCTAGTACTAACTTATAACTGGAAGTTTGTACCTTTGACCATCATCCTCCAATTCCTCCTCTCCCCTAATCCGTCACCCCTAATAGTCACAAGTCCGGTCCCTATTTCTATGAGTTTTATTTTTTTTAAGATTGCACATATAAGTGAAATCATACAGCATTTTTATTTCTCTCTCTGACTTATTTCATTAGCAATAATGCCTTCAAGGTCTATCCATGGTGTTGCAAATGGTAGGATTTTCTATTTTTTTATGACTGAATAATATTTTATTGTATAAATATACCATATATCCATGGGTGGGCACTTAAATTGTTACCATGTCTTGGGTATTATAAATAATGCTGGTATGAAAATGAGGGTGAAGATATATTTTCAAGTTAGTATTTTTGTTTCCTTTGGATATATTTCTAAAAGTAATATTCCTGCATCATAGTAGGTCAATTTTAATTTTTTTTCAGGCTTCTTCATACTGTTTTGTATAATGGTTATACCAATTTCAAATCCAACCAATAGTACCCAAGTATACCCTTTTTTTCTACATGCATGTCAGCATGTATTATTGTTCATCTTTTTGACAATGTCCATGCTAACATGTGTGAGGTGATGTCTTGTGGTTTTAATTTGCATTTTCCTAATGACTAGTAATGGCACCCCACTCCAGTACTCTTGCCTGGAAAATCCCATGGACGGAGGAGCCTGGTAAGCTGCAGTCCATGGGGTCGCGAAGAGTCAGACACCTCTGAGCGATTTCACTTTCACTTTTCACTTTCATGCATTGGAGAAGGAAATGGCAACCCACTCCACTGTTCTTGCCTGGAGAATCCCAGGGACAGGGGAGCCTGGTGGGCTGCCGTCTATGGGGTCGCACAGAGTTGGACACGACTAAAGCAACTTAGCAGCAGCAGCGATGACTAGTAATGCCATACATCTTTTCAAGTACCCATTGGCCTTTGGTATATCTTCTTTGGAGAAATATCTGTTCAGTTCCTTTGCCCATTTTTTAATTGGTTTGTTTGACTTTTTGCAATTGAATTATATGAACTCTTTTATATATTTTGAATATTAAACCTAAGCAGATATATGGTTTGTGAATAGTTTTTCCCATTCAGTAGGTTGTCTTTCCTTTTCTTGATGGTTTCTTTTGCTGTGCAGAAATATTTTTGTTTGATGTATTCTTACTTGCTTATTTTTTATTTTGTTGCTTATACGTTAGGTTTCATATCTAAAAAAATCATTAATACAACCCGTGTCAAGGAGTTTTGTTCTTATATTTTCTTCTAGCTGTTTCATTATTTCAGGTTTTATATCTAAGTCTTAAGTCCATTTTGAGTTGACTTTTGTGGATTGTATAAGATATGGGTTCAGTTTCATTCTTATACATGTGCATTATCCTGGCAGCATTTATTGAAGAGACTGTCTTTTCCATTGAATATTTTTGGCTCCCTTGTCAAATATCAATATTAGTTTTCCATATATGCTTGGATTTATTTCTGGGCTCTCAATTCTTCTCCATTGGTCTACTTTTATGGCCAATACCATAAAAACAACTGTTTTAATAACTTTAGCTATATAGTATAGCTTGAAATCAGGAAGAAATTTGCTGTGTGGCAGCAATTATTTACATAGCGTTTACATTGTATTAGGTATTTTACATAATCTAGAATTGATTTAAAGTATCAATACATGGGAAGATGTGTGTAGGTAATATGCAAATACTATGCCATTTTATTAACCCATTTTACACTGGGTTATTTTTATTTATGCCAAAGAATTGATGCTTTTGGACTGTGATGTTGGAGAAGATTCTTGAGAGTTCCTTGTACTGCAAGGAGATCCAACCAGTCCATCCTGAAGGAAATCAGTCTTGAATATTCATTGGAAGGACTGATGTTGAAGCTGAAACTCCAATACTTTGGCTACCTGATGTGAAGAACTGACTCATTTGAAAAGACCCTGATGCTGGGAAAGATTGAAGGCAGGGGGATAAGGGGACGACAGAGGATGAGATGGTTGGATGGCATCACTGACTCATGGACATGAGTTTGGGTAAACTCTGGGAGTTGGTGATGGATGGGGAGGCCTGGCATGCTGCAGTCCATGGGGTCGCAAAGAGAGTTGGACACGACTGAGCGACTGAACTGAAGCCATTTTATATAAGGAACTTCAGTGTCCTTGGATTTTAATATCCTTGCAAGTGTCCTGAACACAATTCCTTGTGGATACTGAGGGACAGCTGTATAACTATCTC
Organism: Bos indicus; assembly: GCF_029378745.1. NCBI lineage: Eukaryota > Metazoa > Chordata > Mammalia > Artiodactyla > Bovidae > Bos > Bos indicus. The sequence continues at coordinate 40,062,597 of NC_091781.1, forward strand.
TGTTTTGTTTTGCTTTTTTATAGTTAACAGTTTCTTGAAATGTTTTTTCTGTTTTTTTCCCCCCACTCTTAGTCTATGCATGTTTTAAAGGCTAAAGTGAGCCTCTTGAAAACATCATATTGTTAGATCTTGTTTTTTTATCCATTCAGCCATTCTGTGTCTTTTAACTGGAGAATTTAATTCACTTATGTTTAAAGTAATTGTTGATAAGTAAGGACATATTTGCCTGGGGTAACAGGCAAATTAGGCCTTGGAATACGGAATGAAGCAGGGCAAAGGCTAATAGAGTTTTGCCAAGAGAATGCACTGGTCATAGCAAAGCCCCTCTTCCAACAACACAAGAGAAAACTCTACACATGGACATCACCAAATGGTCAACACCGAAATCAGACTGATTATATTCTTTGTAGCCAAAGATGGAGAAGCTCTATACAGTCAACAAAAAGAAGACCAGGAGCTGACTGTGGCTCAGATCATGAACTCCTTCTTGCCAAATTCAGACTTAAATTGAAGAAAGTAGGGAAAATCACTAGACCATTCAGGTATGACCTAAATCAAATCATTATGATTATACAGTGGAAGTAGAAGATTTAAGGGCCTAGATCTGATAGACAGAGTGCCTGATGAACTATGGATGGAGGTTCGTGACATTGTACAGGAGACAGGGATCAAGACCATCTCCATGGAAAAGAAATGCAAAAAAGCAAAATGGCTGTCTGACGAGGCCTTACAAATAGCTGTGAAAAGAAGAGAAGCGAAAAGCAAAGGAGAAAAGGAAAGATACAAGCATCTGAATGCAGAGTTCCAAAGAATAGCAAGGAGACATAAGAAAGCCTTCCTCAGTGATCAATGCAAAGAAATAGAGGAAAACAACAGAATGGGAAAGCCTAGAGATCTCTTCAAGAAAATTAGAGATACCAAGGGAACATTTCATCCAAAGATGGGCTCAATAAAGGACAGAAATGGTATGGACCTAACAGAAGCAGAAGATATTAAGAAGAGGTGGCAGGAATACACAGAACTGTACAAAAAAGATCTTCATGACCTAGATAATCATGATGGTGTGATCACTCACCTAGAGCCAGACATCTTGGAATGTGAAGTCAGGTGGGCCTTAGAAAGCATCACTACGAACAAAGCTAGTGGAGGTGATGGAATTCCAGTTGAGCTATTTCAAATCCTGGAAGATGATGCTGTGAAAATGCTGCACTCAATATGCCAGCACATTTGGAAAACTCAACAGTGGCCACAGGACTGGAAAAGGTCAGTTTTCATTCCAATCCCAAAGAAAGGCAATGCCAAAGAATGCTCAAACTACCACACAGTTGCACTTATCTCACACTCTAGTAAAATAATGCTCAAAATTCTCCAAGCCAGGCTTTAGCAGTATGTGAACCATGAACTTCCAGATGTTCAAGCTGGTTTTAGAAAAGGCAGAGGAACCAGAGATCAAATTGCCAACATCCACTGGATCATAGAAAAAGCAAGAGAGTTCCAGAAAATCATCTATTTCTGCTTTATTGACATGCCAAAGCCTTTGACTGTGTGGATAACAATAAACTGTGGAGAATTCTTCAAGAGATGGGAATACCAGACCTCTTGAGAAATCTGTATGCAGGTCAGGAAACAATAGTTAGAACTGGACATGGAACAACAGACTGGTTCCAAATAGGGAAAGGAATACGTCAAGGCTGTCTATTGTCACCCTGCTTATTTAACTTATATGCAGAGTACATCATGAGAAACGTGGGGCTCGAAGAAGCGCAAGCTGGAATCAGGATTGCCAGGAGAAATATCAATAACCTCAGATATGCAGATGACACCCACCCTTATGGCAGAAAGCGAAGAGGAACTAAAAAGCCTGTTGATGAAAGTGAAAGAGGAGAGTGAAAAAGTTGGCTTAAAGCTCAACAGTCAGAAAACTAAGATCATGGCATCTGGTCCCATCAGTTCATGGGAAATAGATGGGTAAACAGTAACAGACTTTACTTTTTTGGGCTCCCAAATCACTGCAGATGGTGATTGCAGCCATGAGATTAAAAGATGCTACTCCTTGGAAGGAAAGTTATGACCAACCTAGATAGCATATTGAAAAGTGGAGACATTACTTTGCCAACAAAGGGCCATCTAGTTAAGGCTATGGTTTTTTCAGTGGTCATGTATGGATGTGAGAGTTGGACTGTGAAGAAAGCTGAGCACTGAAGAATTGATGCTTTTGAACTGTGGTGTTGGAGAAGACTCTTGAGAGTCCCTTGGACTGTAAGGAGATCTAACCAGTCCATTCTAAAGGAAATCTGTCCTGGGTTTTCATTGGAAGGACTGATGCTAAAGCTGAAACTCCAATACTTTGGCCACCTCATGTGAAGAGTTGACTCATTAGAAAAGACCCTGATGCTGGGAGAGATTGAGGGCAGGAGGAGAAGGGGACGACAGAGGATGAGATGGCTGGATGGCATCACTGACTCGATGGACATGAGTTTGAGTGAACTCCAGGAGTTGGTGATGGACAGGGAGGCCGGGCATGCTGCGATTCATGGGGTCGCAAAGAGTTGGATACGACTGCGTGACTGAATTGAAGGCCCTATTGCCATTTTGTTCATTGTTTTCTGGTTGGTTTGTAGATTCATTTTTCCTTCTTTGTTATTCTGATTTTTTTTTAATCTTTAATGTCTTTTGATATCAGTATGTTTTAAGTTCTTTATTGTGTTCCTTTTTGTGATTATTATAGGATTTTCCCTTGTGACTACCTTGAGGCTTAGATAAAATATCTTAAACTTATAGCACCCTATTTTAAACTGATAACATTTTAACCTGAGTAGAATTCATAAACTTTACACTTTTACTTCTCTTCCCCTTCACATTTTGTATACTAACTAATAACAGCATATTATGCTTTTGGTTATTTTTACTGCCTTAAAGAAAAACTTTTAAATTAAGGTTTTTAAATGAATTATGCACCACTATCACTTACAGAATCTGTGACTGTATACTTATCATCACCAGTGAGATTCATACTACCTTTTTTTGTTTTTATTATGTTAATTAGCATTCTTTTACTTGCACTCAATGAATTCCATTTAGCATTTCTTGTAAGGCAGGTTTAGTTGTAATGAACTTTTATTTGTTAGGAAGTGTTTATCTCTCCTTTGTGAAGGACAGCTTCACTGGACATAGAATTCCTGGTTGACAATTATTTTCTTTCAATATTTTGATTTTGTGATCCCATTTTTTTTGTTGTCTAAAAATTTCTGTTGATAAATCTGCCCATAATCTTTTGAAAGTTCCTTTGTATGTAACTTCTCTCTTTTATCTTGCAATTTTTAAATTATTCTGTTGGTATTATATTTATTTGGTTTTCTTGATCCTTAATTCTTTATGTCAGTATCTGCTTATTTGAGTAATCAGACTCCTTTTCTGGACTTTACAGGCTTGCTTTGGCACAGACGGTTTTTCACCAGTCAGCTCCATTTGGGTTTCTGAGTATGTCTGCAAGTGATGTCCTTGGGCAGTTGGGACCTACTGTTATGATCTGTTTTGGGGCAGGGCAACTGTTTGACCTCTGAGGATGGGAATGGGGATGAGCTGAGAACAACTGGTTGAGAACAGTTGGATAGGACTGCTGGCTTAGTTTCTTACCCAAGTGAGGCTATCTGCTTGTCTCCACTGTTGCCTGGATTCACTGGTCAGGCTTACTAGATTGATGGTTGGCACAACTATTGAATAGATGTGCCCTAATTTACAAGGCTGTGAATTAGCTTCCTTGCTCTGGAGGGTAGCAGGATAGGACCCAGTGCCTATACAGCTTATTGTTTGGGGATCTGAATCAGTCCAGAGTGTGAAATATAGCCTTGGTCAGATTAAGCCCCCAGTTTTGCTCTGCAGATGGAGGGGTGCCATGGGCTGTGCTAACACCAGTATTCGTGGGGCTACGAATGGGCTCTGCATCTTCCTGTGTGCTCTGGGTAGATTCCCTGATTGGAGAGGCTAATGGCCATGTTCAGCAAGGAGCAGAGCTATGAATCAGAGTTCCTGCCTGGGTGCAGTGGGGGAAGCAGCTCTAAAGCTGCTAGAGCTCTTTGTTATGTTAATTTGAGCTAACTTGCACCCCACGTTCTCTGACTGAACAGGGCCACTGGCTTTGCTCTGCAAACTATTGGCTCTACCTACCTCTTGGCTCAAGTGCTACTGGGCTACATAACTTCCAAGAGTTACCTCTAGCTCTTCTGATCAGATTTAGCAGAATACCATGTTCCAAAGTGGCCAAAATCCCTTGCCTGGTTTGAAGCAGGAGGGGATCATTCCAGGCTTCTCTCAGTTTCCTAAACCAGCTCTTTGGCTGGAAGGGGCAGTGAGCTACCTGTAACCTTGGCTGTGAGTTAACCCTCCTGCTTGTCCATAGCATGGTAATTCTTTGTGCCTGGTACTAGCTGTTTCTGAGGTCAGTCATCTCTGCTTGCATGCCTCTTGGCTTGAGCACAGCTGGGCTGCTCAGCTTGCAGTTTTCTCCAGACCTTCTGGTCAGATGAGACCAGAAGATGCTCTCCACAGTGGATGGGGCTGTGATTCAGTTCTTTGTCTGGGTGTGGGCAAACTGGGCTTTAGGGCTAGTAGAATTCCTCATTTGAAGATCAACAGATCTGTACTCTGTGGGAGTTCCCTGATCAGGGTGTGCTCTCTGCTTGGTTCTGCACATGGGCAGAGCCTCTGGATTTACTACTTGGGCATTGCAGGTATGAACTCGGTCTGCCAAGATCTCTGTGCTGGTTGTTACAAGCCCCTCTTCCATCTCTATCACAGTCAGGTTCCCACTGACTGAGCCCCGAAGATTCCCCTGCAGTCTCCATGGTGTGAGGTTGAGTAGGAGCTCTTGTAAAGTGATCCACAATGCTTAGGATGCTGGTTGTACCCACTGTGTTCACCTTCCTACTGGAGGAACTGGAAACTCAGGAGAGACCTCTCCATGTGATGCTCTGCTGGCCTAGGGGAGGGGCAATGTGGTCAACGTGTAGCTACTTCTCTTACCTTCTAATGCAATCTCTGTTGGTCTCTGTGGTACATGGAGTATGCTTCAGCCTCATCCCCGTCAAGTTTTAGGATTCTCTGAGTGGTGTCTTATTCTTGAATAGTTGTTAGTTGTTCTTTTTAAAATGTTTTATTGGAGGATAATTGCTTTGCAATGTTGTGTTGGTTTCTGCCATGCAACAACATGAATGCGTACACAGGTCCATCCCCTCTTATGCCTCCCTCCCACCTCCACCCTGTCCCACCCTCTGCTTTACCAGCAAAGCAATGTCATGAACAACCTATGTTGCCATCTTGGTGATGTCACCCTCACTAGTCTATTAATATGTCTTTAAATCACTTTATAGTTACTTTATTCATATTATAAAGTAATACATTTACATTTTAGAATATTTGGGAAAACATATCAGCAAAACAGAAGAAAATAGAAACTTCTTATAACCCTTCTGCTTGGAGGTGGACACCTGTGGTATTTGTGAATATTTCTTTCCAATCAGTTCTCCATGTAGATACATCTTTTAGAAAAACCATACATACTGCTTTTTCCACTTAATATTGTATTGTGAACGATAAAAATTTTTCTACCACATCATCCTTAAGGACTGCACTGTATTCCCGCATGTTGATAGAGCATATAGAAGTGGATGTACAGGGCTTCTCTGGTGGCTCAGTGGTAAAGAATCCACCTGCCAATGCAGGAGACACCAGTTCATTCCCAGATCTGGGAAGATCCCACATGGTGCAAAGCAACTAAGCCTGTGCACCACAACTATTGAGCCTGTGCTCCAGGGCCCAGGAACCTCAACTACTGAGCCTGCAGCCCTAGAGCCTCTGCTCTGAAAAAAGAGAAGGCACGTCAATGAGAAGCCATGCACTGCATCTAGAAAGTAGCTCCTGCTCGGTGCAACTAGAGAAAAGCCCAAGCAGCAACGAAGTCCCAGCCCAGCCAAAATAAATAAATAAATACATTGTTTTTAAAGAAGAAGTGGATATACAGATTTGGAAAGCCCATCTGCTGCTGGATGCAGTCTTTAGGCTGGGCTGGATTGGAATGCCAACCCCAAGGTTGTGTAGCAGGGCAGATACTGCAAGGTGATTGTTGAAGCTGATCAGAAATTAAGTTTGTGTGATAATGATCACTCCTTTTCCCCAGGCCACCACTTTCCTGAGGATGATTTGCGTGAAGCTCATTTGCTGTTTTGCAGGGAAGAGAGCTCAGCTTGAGCATCCTTTTTAAGGAAAATAATCAGCATTCCCCCTCAGGGTTCCAGGAAGCTTCTCTGCCACTCAGGTCAGGGCAGCCCCTGCAGACTGGAACTTGCTCCTCCTGATAAAGCAAATGCAAGCATGCCAAATTACTTTGCTCCGGCTTAGCCCTACTCCAGAATGAATCCACAAATGCTACAGAAGGATAGCTTGTGAACATGTGCTACACAGAACTCTGAAAGCGTCCTGCCTACTTAATCCTTTTCCTACTTCAGGGAAAGAAAAAAGTCTGTGTATACTTGAACCGAGAATTGAGGGATCACAAAAATGAAGATTGGATGCTGTGCTTGGAATCACCAGTTGTGTTTTCTCATTTCCCCTTGAGCCACGGGTTGATTTTTCAGTATAGCTGCGTCAGTGGGGAAATGTGCTGCTCTTTCTAGAGTTCTTAGATTCACTCCCAAGTATGTGACTCTGTCTAAATGCCTTTTGAGGAAATGCAAGTTCCCCTTTAAACACAGAGTGTTCGTTATGGTGGATTCTGAGGACGAGAGGTCATCTCTTCAGGTCATTATTCCCTCCCCAATACATCCCTCCCCCCACCCCCCCACACAAAGACTCTTGATTCAGATGATCACAGATGGTGAAGGGCACTTCTGTCCTTTGTGTTCTTGGAAAGAATCTTCCAGACAGGTATCTGCAGTTGCCATAGGTGTGCATTAGCTCAGAGGTTCAAGAATGTGCCCTGGCACTTAGATTGCATATTGATCTTTCTGGTTTGAGATGATTCCCCTGCAAAACAGTTCATGTATTTTTCCATGCCAATACTTGCTTGCAGACACCCACGGAAGCTGTTCTGGCAAGCTGTCTAACCGTGAAGCACCTTAGATTTTTGATCCCACTCTGCTAGCTGTGGGTGTCCGCACCCGGGAGCTCTGGAGGTCTTTAGCAGGTCGCTTCAGTCTCTCTCCATCTCCAAGAAGTGAATGTGATTCTCCTGCCTGTGTCTTATTTAATGTGTGTCTGTATCTTCCAGCTGTCTTGGACTGGGGTTCTTCAGGGCCATTCGGTTTGACACCAAAGGCACTACTTGTGTATAGTCAGTCATAATGAATAACTGTAAACGTGGTAAGATGCCTACCCAATGGGGGTGTTAGCCGAGAGGTGTGTGAATCTGCTTGGAGGGGCAACAGCTGAAATGTCAGAGTAGTTTACCATCTCCTGGGTAGAGGCATTGGGAGAGTGTTTTTTGTCTGAAAAATACTACAGGCGTTAGATCCTAAACCTCCCCTTCTGTGGCTGCAGTTGCTCATGCCTCTGATTTTAAATGAGGGAAATTCTATGAGTATTAGACGGGTAGGAGATTCAGAGCAAGAAAGAGCTAAAAAATGCAGGGGCCTTCAAAATGGGAATAAATTGTGGTCATCATCAACCCAGGACATATTGGTTAAGATGCATTCATGGGGACTTCTTTGGAGGTCCAGTGGCTAAGACGCCATGCTTCCAACAGGGGTCCAGGTTCAGTCCCTGGGTCACGGAACTAGATCCCACATGCTGCAACTCAGAGTTTGCATGCCACAACTAAGGCCCAAAGCAGCCAAACAGATAAATAATTTGTAAGACAGGTGTATTCATGAAGAACTCTTGGCATATGATTTGGTGCCCATCATACCAATAAGACTGCTACCCTGTTTCATTCTCCATATAAACATTAAAAACACTGATGCTGGCAAACAGGGAAGATATTAATGCTAGGACAGTAAATGAAAGCATATGGGTATTACATTGTAACAACATGGAATCATCACACCATTGATATTGATATTTACATTGATATTTATCATGGTATTGTGATATAGTCCGAAAATGTAGTCAGCATATTTAAGCTTATAATATACTCCAGGCAATGTGGAGGTCACTTTTCTTGAATTCTCTTATTTAATCTTTACTGTAATTCATGGGGCAGATACTATTCTTCAGAATTTAATGGGTGAAGAAGGAATGGAAGATCAGAGAAGTTAAGTAACTTGACCAAAATTGTACAACTTGTGAAAAGGAGGCACTTTATTTAAAAAAAAAAAAAAATTATTTTTTACTTTTTGGCCACACTGTGCAGCAGGTGGGATCTTAGTTCCTCAAAAAGGGATCGAGCCTGTGTCCCCTGCAGTGTAAACCGGAAGTCCTAACCATTGGACCATCAGGGAAGCCCCAAAAGGACTTTAAAAGAGAGAAACTGCAGTATATCTTTGTCCAGTTAGGGTAAGGGAAGGAGAACTTGTCTTTTTTCTGAAAAGGCATACTGATGGATTTCATGCTCTTTTCTTGGTAACTTTGGACAAAGCTGAGATAATTTGGTGACAGGTCTTAGGCAGTGTTCTTTTCTGCAAAGCTGGTCTATAGTCATGCATTCTTTTATTCACTCATTATGATTGATTCATTCAGATTCATGCCCTTTATTTTTCTGTAGATTGACATCTACTTTAATGAGAGTTAGGTGTTAAAAGTAACAGAAAAATAATCAGAGAATTGAGAATTTGATTGGAGAGGAGGCTATCCAGGCAGAGCAAGAATATACGGCCCTTTGTGGTGAATGTGGCAAAAGCAGCAGAATTCAGGAGCTTGCTCTTGGAGTTATTGGGGTGACCTCTAGCTAATGTGTCTTCTCCTATTGGGAACCCCTGTTAGTATTCCAGAAATTTGGTTTTAGCACAGGGATGGGCATTTGTTCTGCATTGTCAGCCACAATGAAGAAACCTATTAACAGCATGCGATTTCTTTGTGATGGGTGATTTGAGAGCTCAGACTTGTATGTCTAAAAGAGATGGTGCATAGAAGTGGAGGAAGGACCTTCATATCAAATACTACAGCAGACTTCCTTTATGACACATTCAGGGACAGCCCCAGAAATAAATACTTATGGAATGGGAAACAGCCTGCTCGTTTGTCCCTTTACTTCTCATAGCTTGTGGCATTCACCCCACTCTTCCCCCATCAGCCAACCTTCACCCATTCTCCTTTGAATTCTCAGCGCCCTTCCTACCTCTTTTTGGTGGTCTGTCTTCCGTTAATCAGAAGCAAGATAGAGGGGTGTTGACAACACTGATATCACTCGTTTACTCTTTAGTGCGAATTTAGACCAATTTATTACAGTATTTCATGTGATACATGAGATGATTTTACATAGTATGTGAGTGGACACATTTTTGATTAGTTGCATTACTTTTTCTTAGGTTTTCTTCCATTTATGGCGAGTGATATTGACTAAACACAAGTGATGCTGGATGTTTACAGTGGCGATATGAAGCTATCTTTCAAAAAAATGAGCTTGGCAAAATCAAATTGATTAAAAGAAAAATATTGTATTAATGACAGAATATTGGTTCACAGGTCATGTAAGCATCACAAAAGGAGTATGTGAATGACTGAAGTTTTAGAACAGGTTCCCTGGCTGTATTTGCATTTCAGACTTTAACTCATAGGAAGAGAGCTGCATTGATCAGGGTGGAGAGAACACCCCGGAAGTCTCACTTCTAGGTGGCCACTTGGTTCATGCTGCTGCTAAGTCACTTCAGTCGTGTCCAACTCTGTGCGACCCCCAAAACGGCAGCCCACCAGGCTCCCCTGTCCCTGGGATTCTCCAGGCAAGAACAGTGGAGTGGGTTGCCATTTCCTTCTCCAATGCATGAAAGTGAAAAGTGAAAGTGAAGTCGCTCAGTTGTGTCCGACCCTCAGCGACCCCACGGACTGCAGCCTTCGAGGCTCCTCCGTCCATGGGATTATCCAGACAAGTGTGCTGGAGTGGGGTGCCACTGCCTTCTCCGTGCTTCATACTACAGGATTATAATTCACCTGTGTTACAGATCACTTGTGTCACTGCAGGCTTTTCTCTTAATGATTACATTTCAGAGAAAGTGATTCCTTCTCTGTAGCATTCATTTTGGTGTAGCTATGAGGCTTGTAGTCACAAGATTCTTCATTAAATGCTCATGTGTGCATGGACCAATGCTGGTTTGAATATACAAAATAGACATGGTATCTAAAGCAGCAGAATGAATAGTAGAAACCATCTAACCATAAAATTATAGAATAGAAATAGAATGTTTATTTCATATACCCAAAGTAGTACCTGAGTTTATTCCTGAACTTTTTTTCTGAATGACAGGAAAAATTGCCCAAACAGAGATTTTTCTCTGAAATAACAACTAAGCCATGATAGAGAACAAATGACTAATTTGTAATGGACCCAATATGGTGGGATTCAGGGGCTTGCTAGCATTAGACTACTTGGTAGGGTTTTTGGTGTTTGAGTGGGTCTGTCTTAAGGCAGAGCTGAGAGTGGGGAACTCGGGAATAAGAGCAACCTTAAATGGTGGAATTATCATGAAAAAGTCCACAGACAATAAATGCTGGAGATGGTGTGGAGAAAAGGGAACCCCTTACACTGTTGGTGGAAAAGTAAATTAGTGCAGCCACTATGGAGAACAGTATAGAGGTTCCTTAGAATACTAAAAATAGAGTTACCATATGATCCAACAGTTCCACTCCTGGGCATATATCCAGAAAAGACCAAAACTCTAATTCAAAAAAATACATGCACCCCCATATTCATAAGCAGCACTATTTATATTAGCGAAAATATGGCTAAGTTGCTTCACTTAGTATGATAATCTCTAGGTTCATCCATCTTGCTGCAAATGGCATTTATTTAATTCTTTTTGATTGCTGAGTAATGTGTGTGTGTGTGTGTGTGTGTGTGTGTGTGTGTGTAGATAACCTAAATGTACATCGACAGATAAATGGATAAGAAGACATGGTGTGTGTCACACACACACACACACACACACACACACACACACAGTGAAATATTACTTGGCTATCAAAAAGAAGGAAATAATGCCATTTACAGCAGCATGGATGGACCTAGAGATGATCATACTAAGTGAAGCAGCTTAGAGAAAGACAAATATCATATGATATCACTTATATGTGGAATCTTAAAAAATGATACAAATGAACTTATTTACAAAACAGACATAGACTCACAAACATAGAAAACGAATTTGTGATTACCAAAAGAATAGGAAATGGGGGATAAATTATGAATTTTGTATTAGCATATACATACTACTATATATAAAATAGATAAACAAGGGCCTACTGTATAGCACAGGGAACAATATTCAATATCTTGTAATAACTTATAATGGAAAAGAATTTGAAAAAGAATATATATGTGTGTGTACATATTTACACATATATATGCATATATATATCCTGAATCACTTTGTTGTATACCTGAAGCTAGTAGAGCATTATAAATCAACTATACTTCAGTTTTTTTTTTTTTTTAATGAAAAAAATAGTGGAATTAAATGAAACTTGCTGATGCTCTGCACAGGACTGGTCAGGTGAAATTGTGGGCTCCTTTCGGCCCTGTGATTCTAAATTTTCCAGTCCCACTAGATATTTATTTGATCGGGTCTTCCTGGAAGCATCAGAAAGATTGCTCATTCCTGAAGGTCTGTTTTAACATTTTTTCCTAATCTAGGGGAGAGGTTATTACTACAAAAAGTAATTCTTTACTCTTTTTGTAGAGATAAACATTGACATTTCCACAGTATGTATTTGTTTATTTATTTGTTAAAAGATTCCTGATAGTTGATGAGCAAGAGACAGAAAGAAAAAAAAGGAAAGGTAGATAGAGTTATTATTATCGACATTCTTAGTCATTACTTGGTTGGGGTTTTATAAAGTTTGGGGGCCAAATCCTTTCTGTTGGCAAAGAACGATTAATTACTTTCAGATAATTTAGGCAGCTGTGTCACCAAAAGGTGTTTGGTAGAGCTAAGAATATTACTTTAACTTAGTATTGTTCACTTATATTTGAGTAAGGGATGTTTGAGTAAGGGAAAATAATCCATATTACTGAAAAATTGTGGAAATAAACTTACTTGAAACGCATATATCTTATAAAAATAGTACACGGATAACTTAAGGAAATAAACTTACTTAAAACGCATATATCTTATAAAAATAGTACACGGATAACTTAAAAAAACTTAAGCCTAAAATGGTAACTCATTACCCTTCACTTGGCATCAAGCCTGGTGAATGGACTCATGCAGTATCAGTTCTGCAGTTCTGCTGGACATACAGCTGTTAACATTATTGATAAGGTCCCTGTTCTGTAGTTCTTGTGGTCTCCCTGCGTGCGTGCTCAGTCAGTCCGACTTTTTGCGACCCCATGGACTGTAGCCTGTCAGGCTCCTTCTGTCCATAGAATTTCCCAGGCAAGAGTAGTGGAGTGGGTTGTCATTTCCTTCTCCTAGAGATTTTTCCAAACCCAGGGATTGAACCTGCATCTCCTGCATAGACAGGAGGATTCTTTACTGCTGAGCCACCTTGGAAGCCCTGCTTTAAGTAAAAACAGGGCAACTGAATCAACTAATAGATTGCTTGGTACTTTTCTGACCAGATCAATTGTAACTTCTTGAAATAGCATTGGATTTATCTAGATAGCTATTTAAGCATAGCCTTGATATTTAGTCTTGGAAGACATGCAAAACAGAGCTCAGAACCGTGTTCCCTAAAAACTGAAATCTGATTTGGATAAGAGAAACGGAAGTAGGATTCCCGTTGTCTTCGTATTTCGTATTTATGGAAAAAGAAAACAAGGTGAGTTTTAACGTACTATTTAATGAATTGACTGTTGACAGAGAAAAAAATGAAAAATCTATTTATCTTATTATCTATGACTTTAAAGTAAAATAAACCTAATCAGCCCTGGTGTTTCTAAAAATGTATCAAGTGTTTATATTTAAACGCAATTGTTAGTGAGCTGTTACTTCAAAGTTCACTTCATTGCTATGAGTTGCCCACTGAGCCATTAAAGGCCTAAATCTTAGCAAACATAGGTGTAATTGACTATGGGCCTCTTCTCACTTTCATTCATAGGAATTAATACACGGGATTGCTGTATGAACTGTTTGACACTGCATGGGAAAGGAATGCTAAGAGGTTTTAGCATTCTGGCAGCAGCTCCGTAGTCAGCAAAGTCAAACTTCTACGTGTTTTCAGACTGCCCACCTTCTTGCCTGGTGTGTTTGTTCTTCTGGCTGACAAGCTGCTGAAGGAAGAGAGTGTGATTGTTTCATGTCAACCTTTTACAGAAATATAACACACGGGATTTATATACTTGCAAATCCAGAGTATATATCTTCATGAATTTTCACAGTGATCACACTTAAGGAACTAGCGTTCAGAATAAGACGTAGAACATGACCCTTAGATGCCATCTTCCAGTTACTTCCTTGCTTCCAACCATGCCAATACTATCTTGACTCTGACATCACAATTTGGTTTTGCCATGGTTTTGAATTTTATAGGAATGGAATCATACAGTATGGACTTCTTTGTGTAATGGCTTCTTTTGCTTAACATGTATGTTCATGTTGCTGCTAAGTCGCTTCAGTCGTGTCTGACTCTGTGCGACCCCATAGACGGCAGCCCACCAGGCTCCCCCGTCCCTGGGATTCTCCAGGCAAGAACAGTGGAGTGGGTTGCCATTTCCTTCTCCAATGTATGTTCATAAATTTGGAATAATTTTTTTTCATGCTTAGGAAAGAATATAGGCTCATGGGTATCACATGAAACCATAGGATGGAAAAATACTTTGGAAAATTTAAAGCTCCATAGAATTATAATGCTGGATTGGTTGACTGGGTATTTAAATTGTCTGGCGTATTTTCATACATTGTGAAAAAAATTGGTGTCATTTAATTATTACTGACTAGTTTAGTCACACAGTTTGCATGTGCAAATTTGATAGTAATTTACATGGAATAACACATTTATATCCTAATAGATAAAACTGTAAGGTTTTTTTGGGTATTAAGGTTCCAAAGGTCATCTAAGAAATGTTCTCCCTAAGGTTTATTCTTGTACAGGTTACTGGATAACTTCTCATAATTGACTAATTAAATGGAAGCTATAGTATTTTGAAACCTAGGGCTATATCTTAATATTTCTTTTTGTTTTTAATTGCTTATCTGTGTGAAGAATCTATAACATTTTCTCTTTCAGTGTCATATTATGGGTTGTGTGATTGGTTTACATCTCAGACTATGCACTGGATAACCTTCTTTTGGGAAGTCAATTATATAATAATTTTCTTGAAAAGAACATCTCTCAACCCCAGCACCCCTCTCTACTCTCATCAAAACCAAGTTTAAAAGAAAAACCAAGTGAAACCCTTTCTTCTCAGCAGTACACTGCCGTGGCTAAGACCAGGATTGGGGTGGAGTCTGGCTTCTGTAGCCTCCACGAGCCCCTGCACCTCTCACTGATGGTTGTTGGAAGAAGTCCAGTAAGACAGAGAACGAACACGGTGTCTAGCAACACCTAAATGCTTAACAGATACTAGTTAGTACTGTTACAAGCATTGCCTTTTGTACCATTCCTTATAACACATAGAATTTAAATAATTCAAATCAAGCCGGTGGTCCTCTATACAGTTCTTTCTTAAACTTTAAATAAAAGCAAAACTCCTTCCTCCATCCCTCAAGCACAACAGGACCATTTAAACACCATCCAGATCAATGGGAAGCAACCCTCACAGATTAAAAAAAAAAATTTTTTTTTTGAAGGAAAGAAAAGCTCCAAGAAGCAGTAGAATTTTAATGCTGAAAGAAACACAGCATCATTTTTCAATGTCTGTCTGATGACAATCTGGTTATTAGGTTGTCAGAGTTTTTTGACAAAATGTAGTGTTGGACTACCTAAATACATTGCTTCAGAGTCCAGTGGGGCTGCTGATCTGTTTTGTAATAATTTGGGTCCAGGGCTGTTTTTGTTAAAGGCAAACCTATCAGTCATGTGAGAAATGTTTACTTTTTATGTTCATGAGTCTAAACATAAAAGAAATCACTTAGGCTTGATGTTGTGGGGAGCAGTAATAATGCATAGTCCTTTTCAGAACCCAGATGACCCATCCATCTGGAAGTTTTAGGTTGTTGGGGAGAAATGTCAAAGGGACGAAGATCTGCAGATTTAGGTTTATTTTATATTTTGGTATTGGAAAATACATAGTGAAGTCAGCAGTCTTAAAGATGTACATTTAAAATCACCTTTTCCCATCCCCTTGCCTTTATTTATTTATTTTTTCAGTTTTGAAGATCAGGATTTTCTTTATAGGTTGAGCAATGGAGAGTACTAAATAGAGAAGTACTTTTATATTCCCTCTTCTGTATAGGGCAGATTCAGGTTTTGTGGGATCAGATGCTTATATAGTTTGTAGAATCTTCTTCAAGAAAAAGAAGAACTATTATTATTTGGAAAACAAAGATAAAAAAAGAATTTATTTTTAAAATCCATTTTATTTTGTATTGGAGTATAGCCATTTAACAGTGTTGTAATAGTTTCAGGTAGACAGCAAAGGGACTCAGCCATAAGTATACATGTATCCAAGGAAAAACAAATTAGGAATACAAAATTAGACACAAAGGTACTTGTTTTGGTGGTTCAGTTAGATGATTTGGTTCCCTTTCTGTCATGATCTCTTTACCAGAAATGCTTGCATAAAAATGCTTCTTCGTATCTCCTGCCACCTAGACCACTGACTCCCAGCATTCCTGGGATCCATGCAGTTGGAGCCCTGAAGATAAAGCTTCATCAGCATCATGTCAGTCTTTCTCTGACTATTCCAAATATGCTGCTGGGTCACTGAGAATATTACTGGTTAGATGACATCTGGAAAGCTAAAGAAGACATCTAGTTGGAATAAGCTGTGGAATCAAGTTTTAAGAATGTCGATACTACAGAGTTGTTTTAAAAATTTATTTATTTTGACTGTCCTGGGTCTTCGTTGCTGTGTGGGCTTTCTCTAGTGGCGCCGAGCAGGGGCTACTTTCTAGTTGCGGTGTGCAGGCTTCTCCTGTGGTGGCTTCTCTTGTGAAGCACGGGCTCTAGGCATGCAGGCTTCAGTAGTTGTGGTACGTGGGCTTTGTTGCTTCCCGGCAAGTGAGATCTTCCCAGATCAAGGATCAAACCCATGTCTTCTGCATTGGAAGGCAGAGTCTTTACCACTGAGCCACCAGGGAAGCCCATACTACAGATTCTTAAGTGAACTGGACAAAAAGAACGTTTTATAAAAGATAAAGCTTTCAAGGTTGTTCTTAAAAAGAATAATTTCAGGATTCATGGCCTCTAAAGATAAGTCATTGCAGGGAAAGAGCCATTAAAAAATGTTTTAATGAAAAGAAGAGGTATTGATGTTTTCCAGGAAGCTGTGTTTCCCGAGGTGTTGATTTCTTTGTATGACTCACACAGGAAGCTCCCTGGCAGCAGAGCAACATGTAGCCTTGACATCTGTGTAAATCTTTATGCTGTCTTTGGAATAAGATGATTGCAGCATTGACCCACCATCAGTGGGGCATGAGTTGCTGATCTGTTGTTTGATGAGTTCAACTACACTTTTTATCACCATGGATATCAGTGGCTCAGACTCTGGAGATAGCTGTTCAGGTAGGAGTTTGAGTCCTTGGTCAAGAATGTCCCGAGATTTAAGGAAATCTAAAACTAAAGTCAATCTTTTTCATTCTGTACTTCTGTCACTTATCTAAACATTTATTGCCTGCCAGTCACTTTGTTGAACACTGCGAGATACTGGTATTTGTCAACTCCAATTGGCTTTTACAAAGATGAAGAGAGGCCTTGGCTACTGCTTTTTCAAGGGATGTCACAAACACATTCGTTTGGGAATGTAGATTAATTAGTTACCTATGTTGTAAGATCAAACTGAGTTGATAGTACCTGTTATGTGTTCGTTATTTAATAATTAAAAAATTTTAGAACTGTTCAATGACTTCGAGGGAAGGGTCAAGCGACTATCTAGATGGAAGATATGAGAGTGCCAGAGAGGGACAGAGAGAGGTTTTAGGAGAGTTTGTGCTGGGTTAGGAATGTATTTTACCCATGTGACACTTTTTCAAGAGAGAATATACGTTTAACTTGCTTAAACTGCATTTAATTATTTTGCTTGCATTTTTAAGATGTGCTTTGTGTAAGAGACTGTAAGGTTTCTATATGCCTTAGTGGTTTGTTTTTCTTTCGCCTTCCTCCCGCAGTAACAGTAGGTAATCTCATCTTTGTCATGTTCTTTATTGTTTTGTCATTCTTTCTTGTGGGTTTCACAGCAGCCTGCTAGGATCTGGGTCTGCTAGGTTACATTTCACAGATGAGGAAATGAAACACAGAAAGATGTGCTTTTGTGGTTTTTGTAAGATCATAGACTGCTTTCCATCAGGACTTGGAGGGAGCTGTCTGACTCCCACCTCTAATGCTTTAGAAAAACTGATACATAGGCCACTTTGGATAACAGGACCCTCTCAGGCATCCCTTTGTAAGTAGGTGCATAGAATTGTATGGTGACATCCTAATTGTTCACTTAATTTATATAGACACAGCATTTACAAGAGGTTTAAAATACCAAAATATTCTGTGAAATGTTTGCAAATCACCTCCTGAAATTAACAAGTAGAAAAGATTGAAAGATATACCAGTGTCTTAACAGAACACAAAATTTGACGTGACTGTATCATGTGAAAAATCCACTTTGTACAGACAATACATGCCAAATCAAGTGTTTTCATTTGGAAGTTAACCAACATTGGGCTGTAAAGATAGAATCTTGAGGTTTTTTTTCCCCCTGGGAGCAAACTCTCTATAGCTCATATTTGCCAATGTACGCAATTGTACAGGTTCTGAAATCCTTTCCTGATGCTTTATATTTATGCTTTATATTTATAATGACATGCCTATTTGTTTAGAAATTTAAAGGGATTATATTTACTTACATAAATTATATCTATAATTAAATGTCTCCTTCCTCAGAATTGCAATTTAATTGTTTTATCATGGTAATTCTTGGCTTTGAGACTCTGAGAGAGTTGTTAGTTGTATTTACTTTTGAGTTAGGTCACAGTCAGTGTAAGCATATTTCATATGTACCATGAGATCTAGAGTTTCCTAATATGTTTTTATGTTACTTAAAGGAGAGTAGGAAGTATAAACAATGCAGTCCTGAGTCCATGAATCTTTGGGGAAAGGTGTACATTGGTACCTTTTCTAGCAAATGTAGTTTCCTTTAGCCACTCACCTGCATCCAGCCTTTGGTAGTGGGTCCCACCTCAACCTCCATCAACTTTATGCAAGGGTTGTGGGGTCCCCCTCAAATGATGCTGGTCAGGATTCAACCACTAGGGTCCTGTTTTCCATTGCCGTTCGTTTAGAGAAAACAGTTTTACAGTTAAGAGTCGAGGGCACTGTGACAATAAGCAGATGGCAAGTTAGAAGGGACACACTGGCTGTGATGACTCAGTGGTTACTGGGCTTCAACAAGGAGTAGTGAATATCAGAGATTTGGCTGCTATTATGATGTGTGTATAAAGCTACTTCTCCTTAACCTGGCTGGGTGCCCAAACCTCCTGCTAAAAGAGTCACTTTTAAGTGTTAAATTTATCCCTCAATTTCCTTTTTTATAGCCTAATAGTCTCTCTAGGTTTTCACTGGGTAGAGTGGTAGGAAATTTGTATTTCCTCTATGAAATGTTCTTCCACTGAAAGCTTGTTGGTAAATGAAAATCATGTTTTGCAAATAAACCCCAGCAGTATAATGGGCTCTGTACACATATATTCAACTGTGAAATACTGTCCATGGAAAATACCTTGCAGTTCCTGACACCAAAGACAATAATAAATATCAAAGGTCTTTAGAACAATCCACACACACACACACACACACAAACGGTGTTTGTTTTCAATCCTTAGGCAAGCAGTTACTGGCAATTGAATTATCTAGCTGGACTAGTAAATTGCCAAACCAAATCAAAGTACAACTGACTACATTTTTTTGAAAAGAGATTGTTTTGTTTTTCATAAAATCCAACCAGAATATAATGAAAAGAGAAGTTCTCGTGCTACCTGGAGGGGAGATGGCAGAATGCATGGTAAAGTGGTGGCCTGCAGGCCACAAGTGCACATATATTTTGTTTGGTTTGCACAGTGTTGTAAGTAATTAGTTTAGTTGTCAATATTTAAAAGTTGAGGTATTTAAAATACATTTTTTGGTTTCTAAAATCCTGGGAAGATATGGCAACACTGGGCCATCTTTCTTCCATGGCATTATTTTCCTTGGAGAAGAACTGTTGCTGCCTCTCCCAGTCTCCTGGCCATGATGCTCACTCCCATCACGTCCTTGTCTCCATGTGAAGGGGTGCACTGCCTGTGTTGTCTTGCCTAGCCCTGAGTTACTCATTTACATTGCCTGCCTGCCCTGCCAGCTCTTATTTGTGACCTCTTATTCAGGAAAACTACAAAAACTTCATGCACATGTTGTTAGGAGCTGACAGAGGAAGAACCTTACTCTGTATTACAGAGAACTATCATCAGCACAGGGTGGAGAGGGGTTAGGGATAGGGACGTGGGGTGGCGGGGCAGCATTCTAGGGCGTTAGCTCAGTGTCAGAATGAATTCTAGATTCTTTGATTTTGTCGCTCAAAGTGTTTGGACACGGATGACCACCTATCTGGGAAACTGAGGAAAGGATTCCTGTGTTCCCTTAGGAATTGGACTGTATCTCCTTTAAGGAATTCGTCAATGCTCAGAATAAACATTTTTTTTTAATTGAATAATATAGTCACGTAATTTAAAAAAAGTGTTGTAAGATGCACAATGGGAAGTCAGTCTACCTCCACTTCTGTCTCTCATGCCTCAGCTTTTTAGGAGGCAGACCCTGTGCTCTTATGTTTTTCCAGAAATGTTCTATGTATGTGCACACTTAGATATTTTCCTTACATGAAGGATAACTCACTGTATATGCTGTGCTGCCCTTGCACTGTTTTCCTTTGGATTTTCGAAGCTAAGATTACCTTAGCATATTGCACGTCTTAGATCATTGTGTAATGGTACAAGAACAATCTTATTCTTTTTAATGCTTTCATTATGTTCTCTTGTATAGTTGTGTCCAAACTTACTTAACCATTACTGTACTGAGTATATACACTGTATGTGTAATTTAGATGTTTTCAATCTTCCACTAATAAAATTCTAAGAGTGCATAATCTACCTGTGTTTGCAACTTCTCTGTTTTCCTCATGACTTGGATTTTATGAGACCAGGTGATCAACATGAAACTTCCATCCCCAGGCTAAAAATGCAGGCTACCTGAAAAAATTTTTTTTTACTCTTCCTTTGTCTGAAAAGAAGTCACCTATATAAAAAAGGGATAATTGATGGGATGTGCTAACAGTAGCAATTTTAGGGCTAGATATGTTATCCCACAGTTCCAGGTCAGTGTTTCTCAAACTTTAATGTGCATAAAACTTATCTGGGGATCTTGTTACAGTGCAGATTCTGATTTAGCATTCCTAGCAGTCTCCCAGGTTGCAGGGGCAGAGCACACTTTGAGAAACAAAACTTGTAGAACTCTATTGCCATTCTGTATAAATAAAGTGTGTAGTGTTGTTTGATTTCATAGATACAGTGTTGTTTGTGTTTCACAAATATCCACAACCACCCTGTTCTTCAGGCAGGGGTGGTGAATTTGGTGGCCAATAGTGTTATCTTTGGCCTATATGAAAAGTAGGATAAATAACATATGCTTTGTTTTTGTTTCAGTATATTTCATCAAACCCTTGGTTAGACATATAATGTACTTAAGTTGGCATGTTTGTTGTTGTTCTTTAGTCACTAAGTCATGTCTGACTCTTTGTGACCCCACAGATTGTAGCATGCCAGGCTCCTCTGTCCTCCACTATCTCCTGGAGTTTACTCAAATTTATGTCCAGTGAGTCAGTGATGCTGTCTATCAGCTAGCATACTATCGAATTATTATTGTAGTCTGTAAGATTACAGAGCTTGAAACAGCTTTTGACTTATTTTACATTTTTCTTTGAAGAAGTTATTTACCTGTGGATCCTTCTGGGAATAAATTAATTTCAAATTAAAGCCAAGGTAGTATGGCCAAGTTAGGTGATTTATTTCTCTCTTTTGTTACACTGTAAATTCCTTGAGTACAAAAATTGTTAAATTGTTCTCTTATAAAATTGCCTGTGATGAAGACTCTCTCCTTGACTAGACTTCAGTGAGGATCCTCTCAGCTGCCTTCTTGGTCATGGCCCCCATCCTGTCTTTGACCTACCTAGCCAGTTTTAGGAAGAATCCTGCTAAGTGATATTTGATGATGATTCTCATCTCCCACCCTTGATATCTAGGTCTTTGACCTATCCTAATCATGAACCCTGTTAAGCCAGTTTAGCAAGAATCTCCCTACTCTTGATGTTTCCTGCTGCTGGTTTTCTACATGCTGAGCTCCTCACTTTGCTCCTTGGCTATAATCTCCAGCTGTCGTTGCTGTATTTGGAATTGAGCCTGGTTTCTCTCTTGTATTGCAGTAGTCCTGCATAAAGTCTCCCTTGTTGTTGTAAGAAATGTCAGAATAATTGTTGTTTAACACCTGTTTCTTGCCCTTCTTCATAATTTTCATTTTGTATCAGTTCAAAAGCTGATATTTTTTATTGTTTAGTCACCAAGTTGTATTCAACTCTTTTGCAACCCCATGGACTGTAGCCCACCAAGCTCCTCTGTCCATGGAATTTCCCAGGCAAGACTACTGGAGTGGATTGCCATATCCTTCTCCAGGGGATATTCCTGCCCAGGGATTGAACCCACATTTTATGCATTGACAGGCAGATTCTTTACCACTGAGCCACCTGGGAAGCCCATAAAAAACTAAGTCATGTCTGACTCTTTTGCCACCCCATGGACTATATAGCCTGCCAGGCTCCTCTGTCCGTGGGATTTCCGAGGCAAGATTACTGGAGTGGGTTGCCGTATCCTTCTCCATCAAAAGCATTAGAAAGGGACAAAAAAGACATTCCTCATTACATTTCACTTTTCTGTGTGGTTTTAACTAATTTAATATTACAACTAAATTCACCTTCAAGGTGAATATCACTCAAAATTTGAAGTTTTTAAAAGTAGCATTTGAAATGAATCTGAGTTTGTACCAACCTTTTAGGTTGTTAAAAAATAATTTTCAGAAAAAGGTAAACATATTCTCTTGTAGGTATAAAAATGAGGATGTGCTAAAGATTTTATTTTGCTTATACGGTATGAGGAAACTGAGTGTTATAACTGGATTAAAGGAAAAGTTATAATAGAACCAATGTTTATAGAGTAAACCAATATTGAGGTGAGTCACAGATCAAGATAAAACTGATTTTCCACAGTGAGGTGGAAGTAAATTAAAACACTTAACTGTCAGCACAAAATTTGTCTATCTATCAGTCACTTACAGCTTACAAAGTGGTGCACTGTAGTTCAGAGGTCATGAACAGGGCTAGAATCAGACAGCTGGGAAGGGTATGCTATAGATGATGCCTAGTTTTCTACTGAAGTGCAACATTTTTTTTTTTTTTAATCTTACAAGGTGAAGGCCATCTTCAACTTAAGGTGTATGCCCAAGTATTACCTTGTGACTTAAATCTTTGAAAAGTCTAAAATGACCCAATATTTGAGGATGACAGTACACAAGTAAGTGACAAAGAAGCATGGAGATGAGTATTAGGTATTGTCACAAGACATTTGAAAAACTGGAGGTGTTTTATATAGCATGTGGCCACTAGCCTTCAACCTTGTAGCCTGAAGACTGGAAAGGAAAAGTAATATTTTCCCCTGTACTGTAAAGATTGAACTTGATGGTATGAATTGATTATTTACCCAGATTGGGCTATTTACAGGAATTCATTTTCATAATTGAGCATGTGCACTTGGACCAGAAAATATTTAGAGAAGACAATATAGTTGGAAATGAACAGAAATGGTTTGAAACCATGGCTGGAACTAAACTCCTGTTGTTTAAGAACCAAGTTGTGCAAATGAATATGGAGTGGACACGTTGTGTTGCTTCCTTTCTGTGAATGTGAGTTGGAAGGCAGCTGCTCAAGTTGAGATGTGATAAATCCCTGTGATGAGATTGACTTACCACTGCCTTACTTGAGGCTGGAAAAATGAACCTCCCAGTGAAGCTGGGAGCATATATGGTGCCTCAGACAACTGCCATTAGGTTAAATTTCTTTAGAGATGTTTTATAGTCATTATTTGCATATGTTTTTATAGTCATACTTGAATTAACATTTCCAAGTGTGTTTGTTACTTTTATTTCTGTGGATTCTTTTCTATCTCAGGGGTTTGCAAACTGTTTCAATAAAGGGCCAGACAGTTAATATTTTAGGCTTTGGGACTCTACATGTTCTTTCAATTGCACAACTCTACTTGTAGAGTGAAAGCAATTAAGACAAGAGGTAGTGTGACTGTGTTCCAGTGAAATTTAATTTATGGGCACTTAATTTGAATTTTATGCAACTTTCACATGTCATGATGTATTATTTTTGTTAAGTTTTTTTTTTTTTGATCTGGGCCATTTTTCAAGTCTTTGTTAAATTTGTTATAACATTGCTTCTGTTTTGCTATTTTGGCCGTGAAGCATCTTGTATCTTACCTCTCTAACTAGCAATCGAACCTACACCCATAGGGCACTAGAGAAGTACCTATATTATTCTTCTTTCAAATTTTCTTTTCAATCATTTAAAAATATAAATACCAATCTCAGTTTGTTTCAGCCCAAATTTGGTCCTTGAGCCCTAGTTGGCTGAGCCTGGCTTTGCAGAATGGACACGACACAGTTGCTGGATGTATGTCAGATCTTTATGTTTACCTTATATTTTATCAGTTTTTCTGTTCTGTCATTTATTTGTTGAGAGAGCTTGGGCAAATAAGCTTACCTCACTGAAGTCAGATTTCTTCCTTTTAAAATGTGATGGTACCTAAACTCAGAACTTTTTATGGACTAAATAAATTATGTCAAAGCATGAAGTTTCACACAAAAAACACCGAATAACTGTTTATTTCTCCCCTCTGTTCAGGTCTACCTCAAGGTACCTTATTTCTTTTAGTGTGTATACAAGCAGGTTTGGGGGCGATAGCTGTTTCATTATATTATGAATTAAATATTCACAAACATCCAACTTTTGTATTTATATTAAATAAGTATAAAGTATATTTGATAAAGTTGGGGATATAAATTATACTCATACTAGGAGAGTCTGTTCAAGAAAGCCTCTGGATTGAATCCTCATGTTAACCAGACAAACCACTCCTAACTCATCTGTCCTCTCAGGTCATATACTATGGATTTCCACCATAGGCTTTCTGTGTCAAGATATACTTTAATATGCTTAAAAATTTTTTATTTTATTTATTTATTTGGTTGCATTGGGCCTTAGTTGCAGCATGCAGGATCTTTAGTTGTGGCATGTGGGATCTAATTCCCCGACCTGGGGTGGAACCTGGGCCGCCTGCATTGGGAATGCAGAGTCTTAGCCACTGGACCACCAGGGAAGCCATAGTATTTCTCTTTTTTTTCTTATAATGGGGTTTTTCTGACCATAATGTCCAGAGTTGCTTTCTTGGCTTTCTCCAGACATGTAGGTGGCCACTTCTTTATCATTTGGCTGTTGCTGCTTCACACTGGGCACCTACCACAATCTGAGGCTCTTATACTTGGCTTGTTGGCTTACTGTCTGATTCCTGTACTCTCTCAGGATGGTAAGCAGCATATCTGCTTGAAAATTCATTGTTGTGTGTCCAGTGTCTCCTCATACAGTGCCAGGCAAGGTGGAGGTGCTTTATGAATAATCATTGTCAGAATGAATAGATCACAGTTTTTAAAATGACCATATTTTAGGAGCAGAGAAGATGCTCCATAGCTTTCTGTAATACAGTGTATCTTTGGCTAATTCAGCTTTTAAAAGGCTGGTGTCAAATCAATTTGAGTACAGCATGAAGTAAGTGTCTGTATTAAAAATAGAACATATAGCAGAGGGGACCAATGATTGCTACTAAGGAGTTTAAAAATATGGACTGCTCCTTTCAATGTGAATAGTCTAGTGGTTTTCCCCACTTTCTTCAATTTAAGTCTGAATTTGGCAATAAGGAGTTCATGGTCTGAGCCACAGTCTACTACTGGTCTTGTTTTTGCTGACTGTATAGAGCTTCTCCATCTTTGGCTGCAAAGAATAATCAATCTGATTTTGGTGTTGACCATCTGGTGATGTCCATGCATAGGATCTTTTCTCGTGTTGTTGGAAGAGGGTGTTTGCTATGACCAGTGCGTTCTCTTGCCAGAACTTTGTTAGCCTTTGCCCTGCTTCATTCTGTACTCCAAGACCAAATTTGTCCGTTACTCCAGGTGTTTCTTGACTTCCTACTTTTGCATTCCAGTCCCTATAATGAAAAGGACATCTTTTTTGGGTGTTAGTTCTAGAAGGTCTTGTAGGTCTTCGTAGAACCATTCAAATTCAGCTTCTTCAGCATTACTGGTTGGGGCATAGGCTTGGATTACCATGATATTGAATGGTTTGCCTTGGAAACGAACAGAGATCATTCTGTCGGTTTTGAGATTGCATCCAAGTACTGCATTTCAGACTCTCTTGTTGACTATGATGGCCACTCCATTTCTTCTAAGGGATTCCTGCCTGCAGTAGTAGATATAATGGTCATCTGAGTTAAATTCACCCATTCCAGTCTATCTTAGTTAGCTGATTCCTAGAATGTCGACGTTTACTCTTGCCATCTCCTGTTTGACCACTTCCAATTTGCCTTGATTCATGAACCTAACATTCCAGGTTCCTATGCAATATTGCTCTTTACAGCATCGAATCTTGCTTCTATCACCAGTCCCATCCACAACTGGGTGTTGTTTTCACTTTGGCTCCATCCCTTCATTCTTTCTGGAGTTATTTCTCCACTGATCTCCAGTAGCATATTGGGCACCTACTGATCTGGGGAGTTCATTTTTCAGTGTCCTATCTTTTTGCCTTTTCATACTGTTCATGGGGTTCTCGAGACAAGAACATGGAAGTGGTTTGCCATTCTCTTCTCCAGTGGACCACATTCTGTCAGACCTCTCCACCATGATCCGTCTGTCTTGGGTGGCCCCACAGGGCATGGCTTAGTTTCATTGAGATAGACAAGGCTGTGGTCAGTGTGATCAGATTGGGTAGTTGTCTGTGATTGTGGTTTCAGTGTGTCTGCCCTCTGACGCCCTCTCTCAGTGCCTACCATCTTACTTGGGTTTCTCTTACCTTGGATGTCAGGAATCTCTTCACTGCCTCTCCAGCAAAGTGCAGCCACTGCTCCTTACTGTGGACGTGGGGTAGCTCCTCTCGGCTCCGCTCTTGCACTGTCACAGCTGCTGTGCTCATGCGCCGGACAGAGGTTCATGACATTGTACAGGAGGCAGGGAGCAAGACCATACCCAAGAAAAAGAAATGCAAAAAACCAAACGGCTGTCCGAGGAGGCCTTACAAATAGCTGTGGAAAGAAGAGACGTGAAAAGCAAAGGAGAAAAGGAAAGATATACCCATTTGAATGCAGAGTTCTAAAGAATAGCAAGGAGAGATAAGAAAGCCTTCCTCAGAGATCAATGCAAAGAAATAGAGGAAAACAATAGAATGGGAAAGACTAGAGATCTCTTCAAGAAAATTAGAGATACCAAAGGAACATTTCATTCAAAGATGGGCTCAATAAAGGACAGAAATGGTATGGACCTAACAGAAGCAGAAGATATTAAGAGAGGTGGCAAGAATACACAGAAGAACTATACAAAAAAGATCTTCATGACCCAGATAATCACAAAGGTGTGATCACTCACATTCACCTAGAGCCGGACATCCTGGAACGTGAAGTCAGATGGGCCTTAAGAAGCATCACTACGAACAAAGCTAGTAAAGTGATGGAATTCCAGTTGAGCTATTTCAAATCCTGAAAGATGATGCTGTGAAAGTGCTGCACTCAATATGCCAGCAAATTTGGAAAACTCCGCAGTGGCCACAGGACTGGAAAAAGTCAGTTTTCATCCCAGTCCCAAAGGTAATGACAAAGAATGCTCAAACTACCGCCCAATTACACTCATCTCACACACTAGTAAAGTAATGCTCAAAATTCTCCAAGCAAGGCTTCAGGAATATGTGAACCGTGAACTTCCAGATGTTCAAGCTGGTTTTAGAAAAGGCAGAGGAACCAGAGATCAAATTGCCAACATCCGCTGGATCATGGAAAAAGCAAGAGAGTTCCAGAAAAACATCTCTTTCTGCTTTATTGACTATGCCAAAGCCTTTGACTGTGTGGATCACAATAAACTGTGGAAAATTCTGAAAGAGATGGGAATACCAGACCACCTGACCTGCATCATGAGAAACCTGTATGCAGGTCAGGAAGTAACAGTTAGAACTGGATATGGAACAACACACTTGTTCCAAATAGGAAAAGGAGTACGTCAAGGCTGTATGTTGTCACCCTGTTTATTTAACTTATATGCAGAGTACATCATGAGAAACGCTTGGCTGGAGGAAGCACAAGCTGGAATCAGGATTGCTGGGAGAAATATCAGTAACCTCAGATATGCAGATGATACCACCCTTATGGCAAAAAGGGAAGAAGAACTGAAGACCCTCTTGATGAAAGTGAAAGAGGAGAGTGAAAAAGTTGGCTTAAAACTCAACATTCAGAAAACTAAGATCATGGCATCCAGTCCCATCACTTCATGGCAAATAGATGGGGAAACAGTGGAAACAGTGGCTGACTTTATTTTTTTGGGCTCCAAAATCACTGCAGATGGTGATTTCAGCCATTAAATTAAAAGATGCTTGCTCCTTGGAAGGAAAGTTATGACCAACCTAGACAGCATATTGAAAAGCAGAGACATTACTTTGCCAGCAAAGGTCCATCTAGTCAAGGCTATGGTTTTTCCAGTAGTCATGTATGGATGTGAGAGTTGGACTATAAAGAAAGCTGAGCATTGAAGAATTGATGCTTTTGAACTGTGGTGTTGGAGAATACTCTTGAGCATCCCTTAGACTGCAAGGAGATCCAACCAGTCCATCCTAAAGGAGATCAGCCCTGGGTGTTCATTGTAGGGACTGATGTTGAAGCTAAAACTCCAATACTTTGGCCACCTGATTTGGAGAGCTGACTCATTTGAAAAGACCCTAATGCTGGGAAAGATTGAGGGCAGGAGGAGTAGGGGACAACAGAGGATAAGATGACTGGATGGCATCACTGACACAGTGACATGGGTTTGGGTGGACTCTGGGAGTTGGTGATGGACAGGGAGGCCTTGTATGCTGCGGTTCATGGGGTCGCAAAGAGTCAGACACGATTGAGCGACTGAACTGAACTTTTAGTGTGAAGCTTATAAGGGAAGACAATCAGAAGAACCATATGCCAGTGTCCACGAAGCTCTCTAAAGCATGTCAGTCTCATTTTTTTCTACAGTGTGTCTAGTGAATGTGTTCCTTGGGAAAGTGATATGAGCACAGACAGAAGGGTAGGCTGTGAGGAGTAGAGGGAAAAAAGCACTGAATTTCAAGTCAGAATATCTGGTTTGAAGTTCTAGGTATGCAGATGACTTGGAAGTACTACAGGGTGACCTTGGGCAAGTCCACTAACTTGTTTGAATGAAATAACAGCTTTCAGATTTTCTGTGAAGATCAAATAGTGTGTGTGTGCCAGCAGCTGTATAACCTCATAAGCACTGTACCCATTTAAGTTGTATATTTTGTCATGAATCGCTGACCCAAAAAATGATGGTATCAACTAGAAGGCAGATATAGCACCCAGTTTTGAATCCTTTCTGGCCCATTTCTAAGATCCCAGTGCAAGTTCTGTTGATTGTATCAGGTCAAAGGACTACACAGCTTTTTCCTTCTCTGAGTTTCTAGGCCTTAAGAATCATGATAATGATGACATTAATGAGAATATACAATAGCAGCTATCATTTAATTAGTATCCATATTTTGTCAGTCCCTTTGGTATGCGGTTTATAAATATTACTTAAATATTGTCATGAAAATCCTATGAGATTCATTTTGCTATTATTATCCTGCTGAGTGGGCTTCCCTGGTAGCTCAAACGATAAAGAATCTGCCTGCAATACAGGACATCCAGGTTTAATCCCTGGATCAGTAAGATCCCCTGGAGAAGAGCATGGCAACCCACTCCAGTATTCTTGCCTGGAGAATTCCATGGACAGAGGAGCCTGGCAGGCTACGGTCCATGGGGTCGGGAAGAGTTGGATTCGACTGAGCAACTAACACTTCCTGCTGAGTAAACTCAGGCTTTGAGACTTTAAGTCACTTGCCCAGGGTCTCATAGCTATAATGAGAGGAGAGTGGGTGACTCTGGGGCTTATCTTTATTCTGTGCCAGTGGTTCTCTTAACTTTGATAGTGGTTCTCTAACTTTTACCTGTAGGGCTTAGCTATGGGTGATAGTTACCTCCTCCTCCAAGATTGCAGATTTTAGTAGGCCTGAGGTGAGGCCTGGGAATTTCCAAGTGATATTGGTAGTGTAGGGACCATGCTTTAAGAACCATTCTTCTCTACCCTGCTGCTGCTTTCTGTTCCATCACAGACTCAAGCTGGTCCCTTTTTATTCTTTGCCTTTATTCTGTTTCGAAATACCCAGGAATTCCCAGGTTTTCTTGGATTTTAGAGCCCTTTGGAGGAGAGGAGAGGAATATCAGAGAGGTTCTAATTTCACGTACGTCCTTTCTAAACTCCAAAGGAGTACCACTGGGCTATCTTAATAAGTTGTCTCCGTGGTTTTCCAAATCACTGGCAGTAGTATCACAGTATAGTATCTCCTTTTTACTTCTCCTTGGTTGGCTTTGGTCCAGATCTGTTCTTCTGAATTGTAACAGGAGTCTTCATAGCCCATTCCATTCACTAATCCCTGGATATATTGCCTCACTGATGCATACAGAAATTTTTTGCATACATTTTCTGCCTATATTTGAGCCCCATATGTGCCAGGCACCTGAGTGACCCTGGGGGGCACAGTGGTATGTAAAACCAGATACAGTCTCTGCCATCTGTGTATGTGAGTGTATGCTTAGTTGCTCAGTTGATTCTACTCTTTGTGACTCTGAACTGTAGCCCACCAGGCTCCTCTATCCATGGGATTCTCCAGGCAAGAATACTGGAGTAGGTTGCTATTTCATCCTCCAGGGAATCTTCCTGACCCAGAGATCGAACTTGTGTCTCTAGTGTCTCCTGTATTGACAAATGGGTTCTTTACCATTAGTGCTACCTCTCTGCCATCAGGGAATATTTATTCTAGTTGGGAAAACAAATATTAGAAAACTCAGATAAATAGGTCAGTGCTACCAAGAAGAGGTACATGGTGCAAGAAGAGCATGTAATGGGGCGGGAGTGGGGTGGGTGGCAGTTTAACCTGTTTGGAGAGGAGGGTTGGTCAGGGAAAGCTTGTTTATGGGAATAACGAGTGAGCCAAAATCTGATGGAAAATGAGGAATTAAGTAGATACAGAGGCTAGACTGGGGATGAGGAAAGAACAATCCAGGCACAGGAATGGCATGTGCAGAGGCTACCAGAAGAAGGGACATAGCATAGTGATAAAACTTAATATTCTAAATTGGATGTCTCTATTCTAAGATCAACACATGAATTAAAGGGTAATTCTAAAAAATAAAAAAAGCGAGATCATGACTCTCATACTAATATAAAAATGAATGTTTATTAAAGATTGTATTTGATTGAGAGTGAGAAAGCTAGTCAATGTTATAACCAGTCCCAAAAGAAGCCAGAAGGACACTTTTGCAGATCAGAAATACTGAAGTGAATTTACAAACGTAGGCAAAGTGGTTTCTAGTGATGGGAGTGGAGTAACCTGAACATCCAATGGGCAGGGCAGAATTTACAGTACAAGAGTCAGAGACAAGAATTACCTTGCATTGCTTTCAGTTATCTATAATTTACAGAGTTGTAAAATAACTCTCAGTGAAAAAGAATCTGATAGCTGGTAGGAGGTCTCCTTTATAATCTGGATAATGCATAGTTTTCCATGGAAACATATTTATTTTTCCCTGCAAGTGCTTTGGTCATGAATATACTTTTATTATTTAGGGCTAGCTGGATTTGATCTCAAAAGGCTTCTGGCTTGTATTTTGGACACCCCAAAAGTATGGGGTAGAATTTACTGCCAGACCATTTATACTCCATGTTGACTATGACACACCATGATGCATGTCCGGCCTGTCACCCCTTGCTAAATCCCTTTAAACACAAGGCTAATGAATGTCCTATATGACTTGTTCTTTTCTGGC
Organism: Bos indicus; assembly: GCF_029378745.1. Taxonomy (NCBI): domain Eukaryota; kingdom Metazoa; phylum Chordata; class Mammalia; order Artiodactyla; family Bovidae; genus Bos; species Bos indicus. The sequence continues at coordinate 40,094,066 of NC_091781.1, forward strand.
AGAAAGCAAGGAAAAAAACTCTTTGAGAGAAGGCGCTCAGAAAGTGAGAGTAGAACTTGGCTTTCATTCAGGAGCCCCTCTGAGAACAAAGAGAGACACCTTTCCAGTGAACCTGAAAAACCAAAGTAGTTTTGCCAAGTTGAGGTCTGGCACAGCCTGCAGATGGTTCACAACAAAGAAGAATTTCTTCAAGTATATCAGGTGGACTCTTGACCAGGAGAGGGATAATCATTTAGTCAGTTAACAGGAAGACTGGTGTGGGTGAGTTTAAATTGATGATTTGCTTTATTGAAATGTTAAACCAGCATTGACAGCTACTGTAACCCTTTAATTGACAAATCCACTCAGGAACCATGTGTTAAAAACTTCCTTATGGAGAATGGAAGCATCACCCTCCTTTTTCCATTGTAAACCGGGTGTGTTCAGTGTAGGCTCCCTGTTTTCTATATCAGTGCTGTATTGTACCAGGAGACGGAATTAGAACAGCACCTTTTAATTTAATTTGTAGCAGGTCAGAGTTCAAAACTGCAATTTCACAAATGTTTGATAAAAAATGTCACTGGTTTTGATTGAGTTGTGTTATTAACCTCTAGCTTGAGAGTCTTGGTTTGTTTTTTGTTTCCTTTTTTTGGATTAGCATTAATGTGTCTGACTTCTCAGTAATACGTGCTATTTCTAGTTTTGTTTCTGCTAGAGAACTTCTACCAGTGGAATAATGTATTTCACTGGCTGGTTCAGCATAAAGACTTAAATACAGAAATTGCAAAGTAAGTAAGTTACCTACAGAAGATAGTGCTGCTCATATATATATATATTTTTCTTCTCCAAATGTAGTAGAAGATATTAAAAATATCTTTTGAAAATAGCAATTTGTTTCTTTCTGCCTGTAATCATGGGTGAAAGTGCTGTGAAATGTGTATCATTTTTTTTTAAACTATGGGTGATTTAGTTAAAAGAAAAAAGTTAAAAAAATCCCCAACCCAGAAAAAGGCATCTTACTCTTTGGTAAATCAGACCTCTAATAGTAAATAGCTCAAAAAGCCTTCCATAATGTTTATGAACAATTTTTCAATTTTATATCCAGATATTTCTGTTATACTCTGCAAAGGAGATAATCCTGCCTGAACAAAAGAGAAGAGCCTTTTTTAGATTGAATAGACTGGACAATTCAGTAGCAAAGTGCATGATTACCAAGCTTTCAGGCAAAGCTTTTATGTAAGGCAAACTTTATAACTTCATCCATTCCAAGGAGAAAAAGCATTTAAGACCGTAGGGAAAATAAAAGGCAAAAGAGAAATGTAGGAAAGTGTCCTGTCCTTTACATCTCTATAGTCACTTGTTTCATGGCTGCAATCATTGAGTTAACCCAATTTAAAGCCACAGTGTTTCTTTGAAAAAGGCATGTCACCATTCCTTATGGTAGTCAATCTACATAAATAACAAGTGGGCATGACTACTATTATTTTTCTTTTCATTTTTTGTTTTTGAATATTCTTATCTCCACTGTACGTTCCTATGTTTTACTGCATAGGAGAAGGTAATAAGAGTCATCAATAATAGCCATCTTAACATGCTACAAGGACTGTCACGTAACAGTGATTACTGAAAAAAATGGGCTTCCTAATTTCCTTGTGCCTCATAAGTGCTGTCTTTACAAAGGAATAGATATCGCTCATTTTTTTTTACCTTGAGTAGATGAATCCCATGTGTGCTATTCCTGCCTGATGGTGGATCACGACTCATTTCTCAAAGCTTGGTTCTCCAACCAGATGGAATCACGTGAGGCACTTGAAAAAAGCTGAAGATTTAGGAACTCTATCCAGGATTGATGAAATCTGAATTTGTTTTTTTCCCCCTTGAGGGGTAATAGTTCGTGTTGGGCAGTCACACTTGGGTCTAAAAAATTAGTAGCAATGTTGAATTGGTGTCCAATATCAACAGACATTTCCTAGTTTACTTTTTTTTTTAGCCATTCAACCATCACAATTGTTAGGTCATCTAGTAGATTGCTCGAGTTTAATTTTATGTTGTTTCATGGTATCTGATAGTGAGATTCCCTCATCCTCCAACCCCACCCCGGACACAGCTTATAGAGCCTTCTAAAAATAGGGATCATTTGACTCTGTTCATATTTGCTAAAAAGCACTCATTCTTTTGATTCTTATGTATGTTATTGCTATATTGAACTTCGACCTGTTATTGCTATTTTATAAAATGTCCTCAAAATAAAATATCATTGAAGATAAAGACATTTCTAAAGTGATTAATGATATGGAAAAGGTAAAAGGAGTGAGCATATAAGGACTGTGTGAAGTATCCTGGCCTTTATGTCAGAGGTGATGCCGTATTTGTAAAATGGAGAAGGTAGTAAGGATTGCCTTCATCAAGGAACAAGAGATGAAATGCCCATGTGCGTGTATCACTATGGACTTAATTAGACATCACTCTTTAATTTTCAGTTACCTGAAAAGTCTTGTGTTCTTCTGGATGCCTGGGGTTTTATTTGGTTACCAATTATGAAAATGAGTTGTGTTTCAGGAAGCTTTCTGAAAGATGTGGATAGATAATAAATCCTGTGCCTTGCTTGGCATATTGATGGTTCTGTTGATGAGAGGTTGCACAGAGTCAATAGTTGATTCTGCTTTGTGGTGACATTTGCATTTAATAAAAAGTCATGTGTATTGTAGCTGCTGTACAAACACAACTGGCACCTAGTGTGTCACGGCTGCAAATGCTAAGTGGAGAATATGTGCCTGAGAAGAAAAGGTGGTAAGAATGACTACCTTGTGATCTTTTTGGTTTTAAAAGCAATTTGGATCTCTGGCCACAGAGATAGATTAATTATAGTCCTAGGTTCATTTTGCACTGTGATCCTTGGTTCATGAATTAACCTTATTCTGATGGATTGATTTCATACTTAACGCATAGTCATAAACCTAAGGACAAATATACCAATAATTGATATCCAAATGTGTGCCTTTTTTTAATCCTATCTCTTCCTCCTTCTATGACATAACCTAACCTTCTGTCTATCATTTCTTGCTTTTTTTCTGTTAATTAAAGTTTTTATATATGTTGCTGTTTAGTCACTAAGTCATGTCTGACTCTTTTGTGATCCCATGCACTGTAGCTTGCCTGGCTCCTCTGTCCCTGGGATTTCTCCAGGCAATAATACTGGAGTGGGTTGCCACTCCAGTGGATTTCCTTCTCCAGGAGATCTTCCCAACCCAGGAATTGAACCTGCATCTCCTGCATTGGCAGGCGGATTCTTTACCCCATTTGATCTGCTTGTTTTTCTTTTCCTTTCTTTTTTTCTGGTATGAATGGTACCACTCTGAAAGTTCTTACACACATTTCCTGGTACATATGTAGGAAAGTAAACATGGCCTGCTAAATGTCCCTCTCTTCTGACTTTCACTGCCTTTCTCTGAGTGATCGTGATCACTACTTCCAGGCCAACTACAGTCTACCTTGATCTCTCAGCTCCCAGAAGGTCCCAGTAACTTCCCATTGTGGAGATGCTCCCAAGATTCCTCTGGGGTGCCTTCTCCTTTGCTGTAGTAAGTTGAAACACTTAACTTGGACTACCAGTATATTGCTAGTGGCCTTTCACTGATGGACTTTGACATATGTGCTAAAGTTTCTCATGGGTACTAATATATACCTAGAAGTGAATCTGCCCGTTGAGATAGAGTATGTGAACGCTCAAACTTAAAAAAAGAAAAGCTTGCCAGTTGCTATCTAAGTATGTCCCATCACATTTTATTTTCATCTACCATGAAAAAAAAGTCTACTTGACCCATTTCTGCACACACATTAAATGCACAAGACAGTCTGTATATATATAGATGTCTCCCTTACACCATACAAGCAGCTCACTTCTTTTCTTTAAAGGAATATATATTTATTCTATCTGTTGTCATGTGGTATTTCAATAGTGGAATGTGCTTAGCATAATTTCCTCCACATTTTAGCCTGTGGTACATGCATCTTTTAAAAAATTCGGCAGAAGAGTTATGTCTGTGTGTTTTCTTACTTATAGTTGTCCTACTTTTGAGAGTAACCCAGGTCAGTGGTTCTCAAACTTAAGTGAACACATAAGAATCATCACAAGAGCCTCTATTTGAATTAAAACCCCCAGAGGATTCTCGAGTGAAAAAGAGGGTCTTACATAGTGTTGCAAATAACTGTATTAGTCACCAGTTTCAAGAGGGGAGCCCCTATATAGATATGTGCCTCCATTTCTAGAAGATGAAGCATTGGGATTATCTTGCTATTTATAAAATTATAGTAATGAAGTAGATATTAACTTGGATTAGACATAGTAAGGATTACATAGTAAGTGTGTGGTATTCGGTAAATGAATGAGTAAAATACAGGGGACATCATAGAAAATATACCTCTTAAAAAAAGCTTATTTATTGGCTATGCCGAGTCTTAGTTGTGGCATGCAAACTCTTAGTTGAGGCTTGTGGGATCTAGTTCCCTGACCAGGGATCGAACCTTGGCCTCCTGTATTGGGAGTGAGGAGTCTTAGCCACTGGACCACCAGGGAAGTCCCAGAAAATATACCTCTTAAACCGAAACTGTGGCTCTTAAATCTTACTGGGAGGGAGGGCTTGGTATTTTCCTGGATCTTTTCAAATTTCATACGATCAACACTCATTACTAAGGATACCACAGTGAACCAAAAAGAGTTGTTGCTTTTAGGGAGCTTAGATACTTGGGTGGGGAGATTAACCGTACATAAATAAATTCCACAATATTGGGGACAGTTTGATAAATGCTGTGATGGAGACACTCAGGCTGCAAAGATAGTGGGCAACAGGAGTCTCCCCTAGTTTGGTGTCTCTCCATGGTCAGCGAAGTTCCTGTGAAGAAGTGAACTTTAAGTTGAATGGTAAGCAAATGGGTCGGGGTCCCAAGACCTCCCCCAGAGTCAGTGATTTGCTAGGAATACTCACAGGACTCGGTATGTCGTCTACTTGTGGCTACGATTTATTATAGCAGGATGAAGGAAAGCAAAATCAGCCAAAGGAAAAGCCATATGGAGTGAAGTCTGAGGAGACAGGCACTAGGTTCAGTGTGTGGCTCCCAAAGGAGTCACTCAGGGATGGTGCTAACTGTGACAACAGGGGAAACGTCTGACAGGATGCTTCAGAGACCAGCAGTTTTTCTGCGGGCTGGTCCACAACTCCAGACTCCCAAAAGGAAAGGAAGTATATCCTAAAAGTATACTGGGGACCCTGGTGGTCCAGTGGGGAGTCTGCCTTGCAATGCCAGGGGTGTGGGTTGGATCCCTGGTCAGGGAGCTATTGTAATAATAGGATCCCACATGCCGAGGAGCAGCTGAGCCCTCATGCCACAACTGCTGAGGCTGCTCGCCACAACTAGAGAGTCCGTGCACCCCAACAAAAGACCCTATGTGATACAAAAAAGATCCTGTGTGCAACAACTAAGACCTAGCAAAGCCGAATAAATAAATAAACAAATATTAAAATATATATATTGTTTCCACAAACAGTTTAGGTCAAATGAACCACTCTGATCAGTCCTGGGAATGGTGGTGACCTTCTGAAATCCAGGTTCTTACATGCCAGCCAAGAGTCAACTTTGAGAGCAGGCCTTTCCTAAGGATAGCAGCCTCAGGCCTGCGGTGTTGACTTCTTCCTGCACAGCATACTGCCTGAAGAAATCTGGGTTGAAATGCTGTGATGTTCTGGCCTTGTTTGAAAATATTTGAACAAAGAAATAAAAGGAGAAGATAAATGAAACAAATGGAGGAAAATATTGATCCTTATTGGCCAAGAAATCTTTTATTTAGTATCTGTTATTTGTCAGGGCCTTAGCTATATACTGTGAAGGATTTGAATATCAACAAGATGCTTAATCTTTGGGTTTGTGGGCTTATCTATGAAATGGGTGCACTTGAGTTTCCCCCAATTCTTTGGGGATTGCAAAGAATTGTGGGCAAGTGAGGGAAACCAGCTGCTCCAAGTTTCACTAGCAGCCATGAATTCTGCAGTAGATGCAGACTGCTACTTTGGGGAGGCATGCGGTTCTCTCATTGACTTAGAAGAATATTCAACAAGGCAGAACCTTCCTGAGGGGAGCGGAAATGATGACAGGGAGATTGCCCTGGAGAATTGCCTTTGGCAGTGTCTTGGCAGGGGAAGAGAGCCTGTCGGGCCTTCCCTTTGAGGAGATCTGAATGTGGAAGAGAGATGATGGGTGCTAGCTTTTATTTAAAAGGGAATAGATAAGCTATTGAATTGGAGCACATCAGAGGTGGCTTTATTTGAAAATGCTCTCAAAAGCTGTTTTGACAAGACTGGGGAGGAGGCAGTGGTATCATTAAATAAGCTGGCAACTTTTGTAACCAGCTTTTTGGTTTTTTCACCTCAAGGGAGAGTCAATAAACTTTGATTCCCAGCATTAATGTAATTATTTTGATTTTTTTTCTGGCTCATTCTAAGGGAAGGCTGCAGAGCTCCAATATCAGATGGCCGAAAGCAATTCAGAAATCCCGTGTCCCCAAGGACACCCGCAGCCGTTCAGAAGTAGCAGGAGAGGGGGTGGAATAAATCATTTCCTCTGATCTTGTTAGTGTTGAGAATATTACGGGCAAGCAAATGCACTGCAGCACTAACACCAGAAGGCTACTGCAGGCAGAGGAAAAATAACAAAATTTCTCAGCTTTTCAAAGCTTTACTGTACATATGATTTCCTCTTTATATACTTTTAAAACTGTTGAAAGAGGGGCTTTACCTCTCCCTTCTTCCCTGGTGGCCTAGATGGTAAAGAATCTGCCTGCAGTGCAGGAGACCTGGGTTCGATCCCTTGGTCGGAAAGATCCCCTGGAGAAGGGAATGGCAAACCACTCAGTGTTCATGCCTGGAAAATTCCATGGACAGAGGAGCCTGGTGGGCTGGCTACAACCCATGGTGTCGCATAGAGTAGGACACGAATGAGTGACTTTTACTCACTCTTACTCACTCTGATTCTGAAGGTTCCTCCTTCTACGTTCTCATGTCATCTGTCATCCAGAGATTTTCTGTGATATTGTCCCAGGAAGCTCTAATATACTTCTTAATGTCAATTGCTACTCCAGTAATATCTAGTGTAAACGGTCCTACTGTTCTGGGAGGTTTCTTTGGACCTGATGAGAAATGGCTTTCGTGAATAACCAGGTATTCCTGGCTAGATGGATCTGCCTCATATGAGCCTGATGATCCACCCCACTGCCCCCATGAAAATGCACTGTATTTAATTTTTTAAATCAAACCAGTTTGGGATTTTTAAGATGATGGGCAGTTACAAAACAAATAGAGTAACTGAAATTTTCTAATGATTGGAGCAGAGTAAAAGAATATATTTGAATATCTTGAGAAACAGCTTTGCACAGAGGAGATGTGTATAGTTCTACAGTGTGTTTTTCCCCCTTGGGCCCTAAGCAATAAACTTAAAAGGTAATATGTATATATTTACATAATCTTTTTTTTTTTTCACTTCAAGGGTTGCTCACCATAATTTAAGGCTACACTCTTCTTCCTGTAAATTGTAAACAAACCTCGAGGCCTAGCTCATGGGCATTGGCTATAAATCATCATCTTAATAATAGCAACAACCAGGCCTTGACTTTCAGAGTGCTGTGAACATTGCTTCCTGGAAGCAAACTTCAACTTACAAGTTTTAGGCCTCTGATATTAGAAGGCCAGCAGGTCAGCATTCCTTTCTCAAGTGTATCTTTACTTGAGAAGAGATTTCTTGTTCTTATTTTCTCCAGTGACCGTCTCAATTTTAGACTCCATCCCCATCACCAAAACCATCTGTCATGTCAATTAAAGACAAAAAGCAAATAAAGCCAAATTGCTTGATGTTTGAAATTCTGAGGACAGGGAAGCCCGACAATTTCAACTTTTTCCAACAGGTTGTTTGCTATCATCAGTCATTTGATTGGTCTCCATACCCCATTTTCTAGCCTCTAAAAATTGTATATCCTTCATATTTTACTGTTTCTGAAATAATGATTTTCCATATTTTACTGTTTCTGAAATAATGATATCTTCCCATTGATGTGCTCATTTAGTGTCATGGCTCCATGCTTGAAAAGCTCTTATTAAGCCAATGGTCTTCCAATTCACGGTATTTTAGATCCCAGGGTTTATGTTATCTTTCAAATTCCGTTTCATCTCTGCTGTTATCACCTGGTTTGGGCCACCACTGTCTCTTATTTAGACAATTGCAGCAACTGTCTCAGTGGACGACCCACAGCCATCTAGTCTACTCCCAGTCTGTTTCCCACATTGATGCTATACTGATCTCGTAAAAGCACAGGTACTATCTTGTCATTCCTCAGTTTAAACTCCTTTAAGGGCCTTCCATTGCTTCTAAGATAAAGACCTGAAACACAACTTTGGTCTGCAGGGCTTGGCTTCCTTTGTCTATCTTGTCTCAAATCGTCTCCCTTCCCTTGACCTCTATGCTGTACTTAGAGCATCCCCAAATTCAGTCATTCAGAAGCTATATATTTATTGTATTTTTGTCCTACCTATACTAATATTTACTAAAAGAGAAAGAAAACTTATTTTAAACTTAAATTGTATTTTAAAAGGTAACTTTGTTTTATCCCCCTAACTGGAAACAAGTATTCTTCCAATATGTATTTCAAAACACTTGAACTTATTAAAATTAAACAGCCTTTTTACAGTTGAATCTATTAAAATGTAAAATTTAGTGTTTTTGGTTTTTATCAGCAAAAACCATCTCTGTGCCTTCAGTGCTTTACTCATCACCTTTTAGCAACCATTTTTCCAACTCAATTTCTCTGCTGTCTTTTTTATCATTTTTTTCCCCAAAAGGAAATTCTCTTTAGATGGTTTGGCCTCTCTTCCTGTCTTTCTTAATCTCTCCTTCTTCAGTTAGTTCTTACCCATCCTCTAAATTTCAGCTGAAACAACCACTGCTCCAGATTCGATTCAACTGTTTAATACCATCAGGTACACTACCTTTTTTTTTTTTTTTTTTACAAGAAATATTTTATGTGTCTTTATTATCATAAAATGAAATTCAGTGATAATATTACTTATCTGCCACATACTTTTAAAAAATGATTTAATGACTTAACTTGTAATGTGAAGGCATAAGAGAAGGGAAGTAACTTACAATAAAATAAGTATTTCAGTGTTAATACTGACACAACTGCCAATGCTGATATCTACTTCATCTTAATAAATTGGATTTAAGATCAGAAACCATTCTGTGGAAGGAGTACAGAATTAAGAGCTATGGGGGACATTAGAATAAAAAACTAGTGTTAGGACAAATAATAACATATATGATGAGAAAAAAAGAGAAATAAGCTTAGTTGAAATAGGGCTAACATTTTAAGATTAATTACACAATTTGGAGGTAGAAAACATAAGCAAGTATGCCATTCCTAGAAATGAGTTGGACTTATTTGTATGGATAGTTGCAAAATAATTCCCTATGTTATGATAAGGGACTGGATGGTATTGAAAAATCCCACGGAAAATACCTGTAATCTTGAAATCCTCCCTCAGGTTTAGGCATATATTTTGTTTCTTGTTCTTAGAATGCCCTTCAGTAGGCCACAGGGAACAGGGAATGGAGTAATATAAGTCATAAAGAAATTGTGTGGGAGACCTCTAGGGACAGTTTCAGTGTAAGACTGAGAAAAAAGGAGAAAATCCAAAATAAGTATATAATTTTATTCAGTAGTTGCTACAGTATACACTTTTTATCATGCTGCAGAATTTTTAAAAGGTATATATTACAGCCAGAAGATGAAATATTTAAAGACACTCTCCATGAATGCAGTTTGGTGATATCCCTGAGAGTCATGTGTCACAGCCGATTTAATAGTATTTGGTGCTAAACTTATTTGTCTCTCACATATTTTCATGTGACAGAGAGGAAGGCAGACTAATGCAGTTATTTTTTGTTTTTTTTCTTTAAGTTTTTTTTTTCCTTTTTATTTTATTTATTTAATTGGAGGCTAATTACAATATTATAGTGGTTTTTGCCATACATTGACATGAATCAGCCATAGGTGTACATGTGTTCCCGGTCCTGAACCCCCCACCCACCTCCCTCCCCATCCCATCCTTCAAGGTCATCCCAGTGCACCAGCCCTGACACCCTGTCTCATGCATCGAACCTGAACTGGTGATCTTTTTCACATATGATAATATACATGTTTCAATGCTGTTCTCTCAAATCATCCCACCCTTACCTCCTCCCACAAAGTCCAAAAGACTGTTCTATACATCTGTGTCTCTTTTGCTGTCTTGCATATAGGGTTATTGTTACCATCTTTCTAAATTCCATATGTATGTGTTAGTTACTGTGTTGGTGTTTTTCTTTCTGGCTTACTTCACTCTGTATAATAGGCTCCAGTTTTATCCACCCCATTTGAACTGATTCAAATGTATTCTTTTTCATGGCTGAGTAATACTCCATTGTGTATATGTACCACAGCTTTCTCATCCATTCATCTGCTGATGGACATCTAGGTTGCTTCCGTGTCCTGGCTATTATAAACAGTGCTGTGATGAACATTGATGTACACATGTCTCTTTCAATTCTGGTTTCCTCAGTGTGTAAGCCCAGCAGTGGGATTGCTGGGTTATATGGCAGTTCTATTTCCAGTTTTTTAAGGAATTTCCACACTGTTCTCCATAGTGGCTGTATTAGTTTGCATTCCCACCAACAGTGTAAGAGGGTTCCCTTTTCTCTACACCCTCTCTAGCATTTATTGTTTGTAGACTTCTGGATAGCAGCCATTCTGGCCAGTGTGAGATGGTACCTCATTGTGGTTTTGATTTGCATTTCCCTGATAATGAATGATGTTGAGCATCTTTTCATGTGTTTGTTGGCCATCTGTATGTCTTCTTTGGAGAAATGTCTGTTTAGTTCATTGGCCCATTTTTTGATTGGGTCGTTTATTTTTCTGGAATTAAGATGCAGGAGCTGCTTGTATAATTTTGAGATTAATTCCTTGTCAGTTGCTTCATTTGGTATTATTTTCTCCCATTCTGAAGGCTGTCTTTTCACCTTGCTTATAGTTTCCTTCGTTGTGCAAAAGCTTTTAAGTTTAATTAGGTCCCATTTGTTTATTTTTGCTTTTATTTCCAATATTCTGGGAGGTGGGTCATAGAGGATCCTGCTGTGATGTATGTCAGAGAGTGTTTTGTCTATGTTCTCCTCTAAGGGTTTTATAGTTTCTGGTCTTACGTTTAGATCTTTAATCCATTTTAAGTTTATTTTTGTGTATGGTGTTAGAAAGTGTTCTAGTTTCATTCTTTTACAAGTGGTTGACCAGTTTTCCCAGCATCACTTGTTAAAGAGATTGTCTTTTCTCCATTGTAAATTCTTGCCTCCTTTGTCAAAGATAAGATGTCCATAGGTGCGTGGGTTTATCTCTGGGCTTTCTATTTTGTTCCATTGATCTATATTTCTGTCTTTGTGCCAGTACCATACTGTCTTGATGACTGTGGCTTTGTAGTAGAGCCTGAAGTCAGGCAGGTTGATTCCTCCAGTTCCATTCTTCTTTCTCAAGATTGCTTTGGCTATTCGAGGTTTTTTGTATTTCCATACAGATTGTGAAATTATTTGTTCTAGTTCTGTGAAAAATACCTTTGGTAGCTTGATAGGAATTGCATTGAATCTATAGATTGCTTTGGGTAGTATACTAATTTTCGTTATATTGATTCTTCCAATCCATAAACATGGTATATTTCTCCATCTATTTGTGTCCTCTTTGATTTCTTTCATTAGTGTTTTATAGTTTTCTGTTTATAGATCTTTTGTTTCTTTAGGTAGATATACTGGTAGACTGAGTATCATAAGCCCTATTGCTGTCAGTGATGGGGTTTTCTGAAATAGTGAACAGTTGGTTGAATAAAACAAAGTACAACCTTTCTTCAGTTTAATGTGCTAGTTTCATTCTTGAAAAATTCAATGAAAATTAAATTTGTAAAATATATGTTGGGCTGATATAAAAAAGAGATAAGCATAATCTTTTTTTTTTTTTTTTCTTTTATGTGAATGTATAGTGGGATGTTTGAAAGTCATGAGGGACACAGGACCATCTTGTGCTGTGTGGGCCTCTCCTGCACGTTGAAGAACATGTTGCATCTCTGGAGCCCTTGAGAAAATACTAGTTATATTCCACATTGATGAGAATCAGTCCCTCATGATTCCAAGAAGTCATCTCATGGGACAGTGTCAACCCCTTGAGAACTAGCATGTAAAAGCCTTTCAGAGGGCTCTGCATTTTCCGTCACACTTAGCACACTTGTAGCATCTTGTTCCTTGGCTAGCTTCTCTGACAGATTAAAGGTACTATTGGTTTGGGGATAGTGAGATTCATTTACCGTTGTAGCTGCTATGTCTGGACAATGTTCAACATATCGAAGTCTTTCAGAAATTATTGAATGAGCAAAAGGACTGAGACAGCACCTTGTTAAATCCATTGGAGAGGGAGGTGACATGACTAGAATACCCAGTTTGCTAGGACTAGGATCTGAGTTTTCTTAGGATTTGTATCAGTTGCCTGCATCTTGTCCACATTAGCATTTGTCCTGGATGTATAGATAGAAGGGGTTCAGAATATGTCACTTGTCACTCCAAGACATGCCTCTTTGGCATGTTGGTTGTTTAAAAGGAAAGGTACTTAGGAAATAGCCAGTGCAAGAAGAAGGACATTCTGACCCTCCTTTGTCCTCCTGAAAGCAGGAGATAAATCTCCCAGGTGAAAGATACCCTCCCTGTACTGGGATAGAAGACATCCTTATCATTAGCTATAGGGAATTTAAGGCCTTGAAGGCTGTATAAACAAACCTTGTTAATCTAGCCTATATCTTCCTAATTACCCCTTCACCATTAACTCCCCATAGCCCAAATCCCTTTGTCTTGTCAGTTCTTCACAAATTTATTTTTTCTTTGTCAAAGGTATAAAAGTTTTTGCCCTGGCCATTTCTTCAGGTCTTCGTTCTCTTGTGAAGACTCCCACATACATGTAAAAATTCGGTAAAGTTTATGTCTTATTGAAATTTTATTTTATTCTACTGATACATCTTATGTCAGTTTAAACCTTAGGCCCCTCCAGATACCCAAAGAGCGTAAGGAATTATTTTTCTTCTCCAATGTACACACACGTACACATACATGCACAAACATATCCATTTTAATAATGTAATTTAGTATTTCAAAAAGATTATTATTTTGGAAACTATTTTCAAATAGGACTATTTTTTTAAAAGTCTGACAGTATATTAAAACCAAATTGTAAGTCAACAAGTGATTAGTTTAAAATTTAAATAATACTGTTTATTTTTAGCACCCCCTTTCAGTCTCAGAAGTGTTTTGGTTGGATGATAAATTATTCACAGCCACCCTACACACTATCCTTAGCAACATGATCACAAAATTGTACTTGTCATCGTCCCTGAAGAAAACCTTTCTTCTTTTCCCTGCCATGGGGTAGGTGCTGTGGAAATGACACCTGTGATTCTGCCATCCACCGGTCTCATTTCAGTGGTTTCTCAATTCTCTGAATTTTTTTCTGACTGATGATGACCTTTCAGCCCTGAAACATTACCTCTTAATTATTTGATTGGTTTACTTTTACCTTTGTGAATTATTTTTCTTTTCCTACTATGCTTTCTGCTAAAGGGAAGTTTTAGTCGTTAAACCTAATGGATTGAATAAAATTCCTATGGCAAACTTAATGCCTTTGGAAATCTTTCTATTGAAGGTGGTGAAGGTCTAGGAGAAAGAGCAGAAGCAGTTCTCTGGGGTCCCAACAAAGTTTTTGATTCCTTTAGCTTGATTTGAATTCTGTATCCAGAAGCCTATAATTTTACAAATTTATGCTTTGAATTTTGTGTATTGCCTTTCAGTTGGGTAGAAACCATTAAGTTTAGATTTTTAGATGCTTTATTTTAGCTTTGAATACAATGGCCATAAAAGAAAATACTATATTTCAGAGAAGTCAATGTCACCTCATTCCAGTACTCTTGCCTGGAAAATCCCATGGATGGAGGATCCTGGTGGACTGCAGTCCATGGGGTTGCGAAGAGTTGGACACAACTGAGCGACTTCACTTTCACTTTTCACTTTCATGCATTGGAGAAGGAAATGGCAACCCACTCCAGTGTTCTTGCCTGGAGAATCCCAGGGACAGGGGAGCCTGGTGGGCTATCATCTATGGGGTTGCACAGAGTCGGACATGACTGAAGCAACTTAGCACAGCAGCAGCAACAGCAGCAGACTTTACTTTAAAATTAAAAATTACATGTCATATATTCCCCTCATAAGATTTAATCCAAGAGAAATTAGTTCATTTGCCCACCCATAAAAAATGCACAGGTGTTCATAGCAGCTTTAATCATAATAGCTAAAAACCTGAGAAAATCTAAATGACTATCAATGGGTAAATGAGTTAGCAAATTGTGTTATAGTTGTACAATGGCATATTACCTAGCCAAAAAAAAAAAAAAAAAGGAACATTGATATACTGTATACAACAATATGGATGCTTCTCAACAATATGGATGCTTCTCAACAATATGTGGTGACAAAAGTTATAGTTATTGCTTAGTTGCTAAGTCGTGTCTGACTCATTTTGCAACACCATGGACTGTAGCCTACCTGTCCATTGGATTTTTACCACTGAGCCACCAGGGAAGCCCACTGACAAAAGAAACCACATACAAAAGAATATATATTGTATTATTTCATTTATATAAATTCAGTAACCAGTGTATTTAAAAGCAGAGGCATCACTTTGGCGACAAAGGTCTGTATGGTTAAACTGGTTTTTCCAGTAGTCATGTACAGATTCAAGAGCTGGCCCATAAAGAAGGCTAAGCACCAGTCAATCCTAAAGGAAATCAACCCTGCTTCAGTCCATGGGTTCACAAAGAGTCGAACACGGCTTAGCGACTGAACAACAACAAAGAACGAGTAATATGAATCAATGGTAACAAAAGTCAGAAAAATGGAGGGTTTGGGGAGGTTATATTACCTGGAAAGGGTCACAAGAGAATTTTCTGGAAATATGCCATGGAGCTGTACACTTAAGATTTATGTGTTATACTGTATGTAAATTATTCGTATAAATAAAGCATAGAGGAGAAAAAATACAAAGTTTCTTTTTCATTAAAAAGTGATTTTTTTTCATTAAAAAGTGATTTGTGATTGTTTAGAAAACAAAAATCGAAAGAAACTAAATCATCATAGTCTCACCACAAAAATGATTTGGTTAATTTCCTTCCAGTCTTTTTTTGGGCATGGATTTTTTTTCCCCTCCCCTCTGTCCCTCTTTACCTGCCTTTCTCTGTCTCCTTTTGACACATTTAATGTTCATATTTAACTGGACTTCTGAATCTAGGAATAATTCTTTCTGAGGGAAAAGGATTTCCAGAGAAAGTTTTTTTGTTCATTTCTGAAGTTTCATCCATGATAGGTAAACTTCAGATTAAAAAAAAAATCACAATAATAGCTAATTTATACAAGTAACTGTAGCTAGAAGAACTTGGAATTTGTATTTATCTGTAACAAAGCAGGGCGGGGGGAAACTGACTTTTCTGTAAGTATGATAAGTTTCATGAGTCTCCCCGTGTTGTATTTTTAAAATATATTTAAAAGTCTTCTACAAATCTTGACCAGGTTTTTTTTCTCTTATCTTCAGAAAATAGCCATGCAAATTTTAGTATTGGAAAATTTGGGGTATTTTACAACCTGACAGTTCATAAGCATGCACTGTTCTTAAAATTCATATTGCAGCATATTAAAATTGGATCCCAAGATCCTTTTCAGAAGAACCTTGGTGCTGTGAGTCAACTTATACTGAGCCAACATGACAGATAAATACATCATTTTTTTCCTACTGTGAATGGAAACAAGTGTGAAAATAATGGGAGAGGTGTGTAATCTAAAAGCAACATCGTTTGCAGCATTAGTTGCTTAATGTATTATATAGTTATTATCTTACTTAAGGTCCCCAGGTAATATAATTGCTAATATTAAAAAATTTGTTTTGTTTTGTCACCTCCACAGAACATTTTGCCTCGAGACTTAATTAATGCATTTCTCTTTTAAGCATGTGTTTTAGACATAAGTGTACCCTTAAATAACCTTCAGGAGCACTGCACATTTCCACCCCTTTCAAGAGCAGAAAACAACAACACAAAGAACTTGGCACTCTATGTTCTCTCTGTAACCAGAAGAGAAGAATTTGGCTGGAATCATCATTAGAGACAGCTGTCAGTATGGGTTTCTTCCCCAGGATGGAAACAAAAGGTGCTACAGAGGAAGGTGCATAAAGATAGCACCCATGAGGCATTAGGATAAATAAAAGTAGGCGATATTAATGATGCTCATTAGTAGATGTCACTCTTGGGGATGAAGTGAATTCCATGCCAAAACGTTTCATACGTTACACTTTTCAAAACTGTCAACTTTTTGACTTTGATGTATGTCCACGTAAATAGTTTTAATAAGTTCCTGCAGCCCTTTCTTTGCATCTACCCCCTAAGAATACTGTGGAATTGCTAGCAGCAATATCACAAAGACATTTTTGCCTAACGATTGGTGCTTCATTGGAAATGGGAAGGCTCAGATCATTACGCTCCCACTTACTCGTGGTGCAAATATTTGTCTAAGAATTAGTTTAAAAATATTGTATGACCAAGCAGATTTTATAGTTTAAAGCAATCTTCCACAGGCTGTTGCCTGTATAACTAATAGAATTACGTATGCATAAAACCACTTTTACTGTGGAAGCCAAAATGCAGAATAATAGCTTGTCAAAGTGTCATTTGCAAGTGAGATCATAGATTTTATAGTCCAAATTAGGTTGTGTTCTTTTCCTTTTTGTCAGGTCATATTCTAATAACCATATTGTGCACTAAACCCTGTGATTATCCCAACACTTGACAGATGGTAGGCTGTTAATTTGTATGTAAGAGATAGTGATTGCCAGCACCCTAACAGTATTCAACAGAATATGAAATGTCAAAATCCACTTTTGGTTACGTTTTGCTTGACTTCATTTTAGCAAGGTAATACTAGGTAGAAGAGTTTCAGTAGGTTAGCATATGTTTAATTTTACTACTATGATTTTTTTTTTTTTTACTAACTGCTAGAAACAGAATTAAGGAAGAAGTGATTTTTTTCTTGTTTATGTCTTCTTTCAACTTTCCTGTGGAGAGTGCACATCAGCCTGAGGGGTTAATTGAAAAGGTTACATGAAAGCTGGAAGCAGACAAGATTTAATTGCTAAATATTGAGGATATTGTTGTAAAATAGTAGCATACACTGATGTTTAGAAGTATGGTATGGATCAAAATCATTTAAAAGTTTAAGTTAAATGGGCATTGGCAAATCCACTAAAAACTATTAGAACTAATAAACAAGCTTAGCAGTGTGATAAGACACAAGATCAGTATACAACGATGAGTTTTATTTCTGTATATGAGCAATGAACAATATGAAAGTGAGATTAAGAAAATGTTCACATTTAAGTATAGTAGCAAAAAAAAGAAAATGCATAGGAATAAGCTTAATGAAAGAAGCATAAGATTTGTACATTGAAAACTAGAAACTATTGTTGAAAAACATTAAAGAATAAATAAGTTAAAAGATATCCCTTGTTTATAGAGCAAGAAACTGAAAACTTTACACTGTTAGGACTCTAATACAGCTCCAAATGGTCGACATGTTAAATGCAAAATTCCAGCTGTTTTTTTTTTTCTCCTGGAAATGAACAAGCTGATCCTAAAATTCATGTGGAACTGCAAGTGATCTAGAATAGCTAAAACAATATTGAAAAAGAAGAACAGTTGGAGGATTCACAGTTACTGATTTCAAAATTCACTATAAAGTGATAGTTATCAAGACTGTATGATAAGGAGAGATCAACAGTAGATCTGAGAATCCAGAAATAAACCCTCACATTTATGGTCAAGTGCTTTTTGATACGAATACTGAGATAATTCAGTGGGGTAAGGGTTAGTCCTTTCAATCCATGTCACTGGGACAGCTGAACATCAACATGCATAAGAATAAACTTAGGCCTGTACCTCACACCATACACAACGTTAGCTCAAAATAGACCTTAGACCTAAATGTAAGTGCTAACACTATAAAAATCCTAGGATGAAAGAGTTAATATTTGTGACCTTGGGTTAGGTTCCTGAGTTACACCACCAAAAGCACAGGTGATAAGATACAAAATAGATTATTTGACTTCATCAAATAAAAACCTTGTGTGTATCAAATGACACCATTAAGAAAGTGAAAGATGACCCACAGATGGCAGAAAATTATATATCTGACAGGGGCTTTCTGTGAGTATATAAAGAACTCTTACAAATTAACAGTGAAGAGATATACAAATCAAGTGAAAAATGGACAAAGACATTGTAGGCATTTTTTAAAGAAGATGTACAAATAGTTACAAAGCAATAGAAAAAATCCTCAACATCATTCATTGTTAGAGAAATCAAATCAAACCAAATGAAAACCACGAGACCACTCTATGTGCACTGCTGCTGCTGCTGCTAAGTCACTTCAGTCGTGTCCGACTCCGTGTGACCCCACAGACGGCAGCCCACTAGCCTCCCCCGTCCCTGGGATTCTCCAGGCAAGAACACTGGAGTGGGTTGCTATTTCCTTCTCCAATGCATGAAAATGAAAAGTGAAAGGGAACTCGCTCAGTCGTGTCTGACTCTTAGCGACCCCATGGACTGCAGCCACCAGGCTCCTCTGTCCATGGGATTTTCCAGGCAAGAGTACTGGAGTGGGGTGCCATTGCCTTCTCCACTATGTGCATTAGAGTGGCTAAAATTAAAATGACAGTGACACGTGTTAGTGAAGATATGGAGAAATTGGAACCTTCATATATTTCCTGTAGGGCTGTAAAATGATTAGCCACTTTAGAAAACTGCTTGCTAATTCCCCCAAATGTTGACCACTGAGCTATCATAAAACCCATAATTCACTCCTAGGTATATACCCAAGAGAATTGAAAGCATGTAAAAGGGCAGCCCACTCCAGTACTCTTGCCTGGAGAATCCCATGGACAGAAGAGCCTGCCAGGCAACAGTCCAAGGGGTCGCAAAGAGTTGGACAGGACTGAAGTGACTTAGCAACTACATAAAACCTTATACTTGAATGTTCATATCGGCATTACTCATAATAGCCCCAAAGTAGAAACAATTCAAATATTCATCTATTGATAAAATGAATGGATAGACAAATGTTGTATCGATAGAATGTTATTCAACCTTAGAAAGGAATGAAGTAGTGATACATGCTAACATCATGAATGAATTTAAAAAACAAGATGCAAACCCAAAGAAGCCAATCACTGAAGTCCGTGTACTGTATGGTTTCATTTACGTGAAATATGTGAAATGTCCAGAATACACAAATCCATTGACAGAAAGTAGGTTAGTGGTTACTATGGGGTGGGTGGATGGGTTAGGGGGAGATGGTGAATGGCTGCTAAATGGTCCAGGGTTTCTTTTTGGGGTGATAAGATGTTATAAAATTGATTGTGATGAAGGTTGTATAACTATATATAACCCTATATAACTATATATAACCCTAACCATGTAACCCTCAATACTAGAAACTAATGAACTGTATAATTTAAAAGGATGAATTTTATAGTATGTAAAATATATCTCAATAAAGGTGTTTTTTAAAAGCACATTAGCAATAGAATAGGAAAGATAACTCATTTATTATGTCAGTATGACAATGATTGGGCTTCCCTAGTGGCTTAGTGGTAAAGAATCCGCCTGCCAATGCAGGAGACTTGGGTTCAATCCCTGGTCCTGGAAGATCCCCTGGAGGAGGAAATGGCAACCCACTCTGGTATTCTTGTCTGGAAAATCCCATGGACAGAGGAGCCTGGCAGGCTATGTCCATGGGTTTGCAAAGGGTCGGACACGACTGAACAGTAACAGCAGCATGACAATAATTGCTTAGATTAACAGTATTACTTAAAGAGAAAAGAATACAGTTTCTCATTCAAAAAACTCCAAAAATGGATCTGTAGAAAATTCTTTTTAGTGATAGTTTTCTTGCCTCATCTGAAGGCTTAATAACAACAGACCAAGACTGGTCAAGATCTTTCTTGTGTAGCACTGTAACTGCTGCTGCTGCTGCTAAGTCGCTTCAGTCTTGTCCGACTCTGCGACCCTGTAGACGGCAGCCCACTAGGCTCCCCCATCCCTGGGATTCTCCAGGCAAGAACACTGGAATGGGTTGCCATTTCCTTCTCCAACGCATGAAAGTGAAAAGTGAAAGTGAAGTCGCTCAGTCGTGCCCAACTCATAGTGACTCCATGGACTGCAGCCTACTAGGCTCCTCCGTCCATGGGATTTTCCAGGCAAGAGTACTAGTGTGGGGTGCCATTGCCTAGGTATGCCAAAAATCCAGTGGTTTCCTGATTGTGTAAGAGTCTATCTCTCAAAAACAATCAATACTCATGGCACAGACGTAATAAGCATGCCCTGTGTATATATTGTATGCCATGTGTATCACGCCAAAACATTGTATGTATAAACTTGCATGCATTAGGCAGAAACATTAAAAACCTGTACCTAATTTGACTCATGACTGATTTCTCCTGCTTCATAATTCTTCCCAAGGAATATGTCACTTAGCATGTTTTTATCTTATTTTTCCTTGTTAATTGGTTGGAAGATTTCTATCTGTGAAGTATTTATTATATATAAAGTGAATTGTTGAAATCGTTTTTCAATGATTTTCAATGTTTTTCAATTATTTATCATCATTGAAAAACCCGTTGGGATCTTTCCCCTCAAATCTGTGTCTTCATGATTGGTTAGGCTATCATTAATTTTGTCATTTTGTGGAAGTGAAGGGCATAGTCTGTGCAGTTGAGAAACAGATATGAAATTTACCAAAGTAAAAAAGTTCCCTGGATTTGGCAAAGCGAAATTCTAAAATACACTATAAGGTATATATTATTGAACTTCAGTAAGGTAGTGCAACATTCAGAAAATGAAGATCATGGCATCCGGTCCCATCACTTCATGGGAAATAGATGGGGAAACAGTGGAAACAGTGTCAGACTTTATTTTGGGGGCTCCAAAATCACTGCAGATGGTGACTGAAGCCATGAAATTAAAAGACGCTTACTCCTTGGAAGGAAAGTTATGACCAACCTAGATAGCATATTGAAAAGCAGAGACGTTACTTTGCCAACAAAGGTCCGTCTAGTCAAGGCTGTGGTTTTTCCAGCGGTCATGTATGGATGTGAGAGTTGGACTGTGAAGAAAGCTGAGTGTCGAAGAATTGATGCTTTCAAACTGTGGTGTTGGAGAAGACTCTTGAGAGTCCCTTGGACTGCAAGGAGATCCAACCAGTCCAATCTAAATGAGATCAGTCCTGGTGTTCTTTGGAAGGAATGATGCTGAAGCTGAAACTCCAGTACTTTGGCCACCTCATGTGAAGAGTTGACTCATTGGAAAAGACTCTGATGCTGGGAGGAATTGGAGGCAGGAGGAGAAGGGGACGACAGAGGATGAGATGGCTGGATGGCATCACTGATTCGATGGACGTGAGTTTGAGTGAACTCCAGGAGATGGTGATGGACAGGGAGGCCTGGCGTGCTGCAATTCAGGGGGTCACAAAGAGTCAGACACTACTGAGCGACTGAACTGAACTGAAGGTAGTGCAAAAAAAAAAAGTTTAAAATAAATGTTAAAAATAAATTAAATATGGCAAAAATATGACCTTTAAAGGCTAACTACCTATTTTGTTATTTAAAATATGTATCATTCTTTTAACAGCCTAATTTTAAATGTTGACCATTACTCTGTTGTATTTGGATCACCCCTTTTGGTATAGCATGTTTTAAAAAAGTCCTAATGAAGAAAAAGTTAATTTATAGAAAATTTGTCAAATGATTTTTCCCCTTAAGAAATGTAAATATTGTATCATAAAATTGTTTTTCTTTTTTAAAATGTCATTTTTCTAATGATCATGTTTAATGGATGTGTGACTTTTCATAGTGTTGCACCATGAGGTATTGATGCATAATACAGGTACTTCACAGATGCTGCAGTGTCTCCAGCCCACTCATTTCAAAGATGAGGAAAGGTGATCACCGTGGGGTTGGAACCTGGGTTTCTTTTTCCCATGTCAGTGATTAGAGTCACATGGGAACACACCATTGCCTTGACTCATTTCACATGCAGTTCTCAGGTTCACACCCATAGCATGAAATGATGCATAATCCCATTGGTCTTAGATATTTCGGGGGATGGGGATAAAAGATGTAAGTTTAATATTAAAGCTGCTTTTGATTCAGCAGACTACACTTTTAGTATCAAGGAGAAAAAGGAGTAAATGGAGAGAGCAATCTGGTATTTTCTGTACTTTAGAGTGAAACCAAAAATGGGGAAAAAAGATATAATCAGAACTCAACACCATCCTATTTCAGCACAGCATGTAATTCTCAGTTTAAAAAAAAAAAAAAAAAGGAAGTTTTTTTTTAAGAGAAAGCACTTTAAGATAATATCTCTATGAGCCATTTCCGTGAAAAGCAAGTGAAGCTTTGACTCCCTGTGAGAAATGGCTTTGCAATTGTGAAGCAGCTAGAGAGCCTGGCTCAGGAGGCAGGTTGCTCGTTGACTGTGTGAATGAGCTGATCTGCATGAAACCTGACTAGTAAATGAGAGCCCATGGGTTGAACTAGAGTATTCTTGGTGATGCAGATTTGCCATGAATGAAGCCCTGGGTAGCCAAGCTAGCTGTATATCTGGGAGCTGGTTAAAAGCTTGGTAACCTGCTTGACTGCTTTTGAGAACTGACATTGCCATTACAATCATCTAGCTCCAGCTCTGGGTCAGTCAACTGATGAAGCTACAAATGACCTCCATTTCTGACTGAGTATGGGGAACACAAAGCAAAGAGCAGCATTTCTTGATATTTTTCTTTCTTTCTTCTTCTATTTTTTTTTTCCTCCAGAAACAGCGAAAAGGAACTTGAAGCCACATCCAACCGATAGCTTCTGTGTTCTGTTTCTGAGATACATTCTCACTGCTTTGGTGGAGTGGCTGGGAGAGAGTGCTTGGTATTGACATTCAGATGAACATATCAAATACCTCTCTGGGCTGCTGAATTTCTTTATCTGATATTGGCACAACAAGCAGCTCAGAGGTATTTGTCTGTATCACTCTGGTCCTTTTATATTCTGACTGTTGAATGAAAGGAGACGGACAACTAAGACTTCTTTTTGAAAAGAAGTCCATTATCAGGGTCTTTGAAGCTCAGAAGAGTGAGTACATTCGACTTGGATAAAGCCCCACAAAAGGTGGAAGGAAGCAAAGACAGCCTTATAAATTTCCCTGTGAACAAGCAGATCTATTGTTGTCTTTATTAAAATACGCCTCCGAGCCGGTGGTTCTGTTCTGAGTGATACCTCGGAGTTGACTTGAAAGCAATCACTGGGAACTTCACGTGTCTCTACAATAGCTTAGTCTGTCTTGAGAAAAATAAAAGGAGATCAAATTGTTATGCTGAGAGTGCTCAGTGTGTTGAACAAATTTATTCTCAAATTTTTAAAGTTAAAACTTTGGCGATTATATTAGTAAAGATAAGTAAGCTAGTTGACATCAACACATGCATTCTGTTTGTTCTTTGTACATCCGTGTACCTCCCAGAGAGGGCTGTGACCCAGATTTCATATGCATTCAAGACTTTCATTAGTTAAGAATGACATATACTTATCATTAGAGCTTACTAATTAAAGCAGAATATGACATTTCAAAGTAACGATGCTCCCCAGTGTCTCAAAGTAAAATACTCCCTAGCCTGTTTTTAATGACCTGGTATGCTATATATGTTAAGAATATTATTTTGTTATGATCTTACGTTTTCATTATTGTCAGTGGTAGTGATGACCAGGAAGACAGGACATTCTTCTAGATGAGTAGAAAGGAGACCAGTGAAATGAACCAAGGGCTTTGGGTTTGATCGCAGTCACATCCTGGGTGCGTCCCTGCATTCTTGAATTTGTTCAGTACTTTGATAGACTGCATGATTTCTACCTGCCACCCTCTCTGCTAGATGCTGGGAAGACATCAGTTACTAGCACACAGATGGTTCCTGCCCTCAAGGAGCTTGCCCCCCTCCCTTTGTGATCGAATCTGTTCTTTATATTTCCTCTTTTTCATCCTTATTAGCAGCAGAGAGGATGATGTTTTTCCATGCTGGTTATTGATAGCTTATGGTGAATGGTGTCGGATTTGTGAACTGTGAAGCTTTAGCTTTGGGACCAGGGACCAGGCTTGATCACTCAAGAGCTTTTGTGCAGCAGAGTTTTGTTAAAGTGAAAAGGGACAGAGGAAGCTTCTGACACAGACATCAGAAGGGGGATGGAGAGTGCTCCCCTTACCACTCTAAGCAAGGGAATTATATACTTTTAAAATTAGTTACTACAATAAATCAAAAGAATGTCTCAAGGTTGTAAAGATCTGACTAGACCCACTCCCATAATTTACATTTTAAGATAACAGAATTAGCCAGAAGGTTTTCAGGAAGGAGAAATTGTCCTCAAGCAGGATACATTGTTGTTATATAATCCTTAGTACAGAGTTTAAACTGAGTTGTTTGTTGTGTAATCATCAGTTCCAATCTTAAAGGAAAAAAATGTTTTATGTGACTAAGACTAAGGAATGTAGAGAAAAAAAAAGACCTTTGTCCTTTCCTCCTCCTTGAGATTTCCAGACCCCTATCTCCTCTTCAAGAGCCCCAGAGCCTTCTTTCCTCCTTGGGGACCATGGACTTCTTATCAACCTGCCTAGGAGTTGACTCTCTCATTATGTATATATCCTCACTTGCTGTTGCAAACTTTTAGAGATTCTCAGTTGATAAGGACAGTGGAAAGAAGTATCTCCTGACTTATTCTGTACTTTTCCTCATACTTGTGTCTGGTTTCTCAGATAAGTTTGCATCATATAAATTCAGTGACCCAGAACTATGGCTGCTGTTCCCGTGCTCTACCTGGTATGCTGTTTTGTTTTTCAAACTTTTTATTTTGTTCTGGAGTATACCCAGTTAACAAACAATGTTGTAGTGAAGGAGGAAACAGACAGAACAGGCTCCGTCTTGAAAGCTGGACTCCATCTTGGGCTGGACTGTGGACTTTGAACTATATGCCCAGTATCTATGGAAACGACGTACCAACTGGAAAACCAGGCCCCCTCCCCGGATGGAAGAACCCCAGGGCTCATACCTAGACTCTCCATTGCCTAAAAGAATACCCTAATTATCTGTGTAACCAAATAGAATCATAAATTATATTATGCTTATTGGGGTATGACCACAGGCCTATTGATAACTGTCCACTGTTCACGACCTAGGCTTAAGGCATATGAATCACGGGTTAACTTTGATTGTATCTTTCTCTTCCTTTGTTCAGACTAGTTCCAGGGAATTTGGGGAGGTGGGTTTGGGCACATTCACCTGGGGTATATAAAGTTTTCACAAAAACTGGTCGGGGTCCTTGGCTAAGAGGAGACTCTGCCTCGGGCCCGCTGGTGTAATAAACTGCACCCCACTCTCTGCACTGTCCTTCTGAGTGAGTTTGTTTCCCGGAACCCGTGGCTACAACAGTAGAAGTTTCAGGTGAACAGCTAAGGGACTCGGCCATATGTATACATGTATCCATTGTCCACGCCCCCCAACCCCCTGCAAACTCCGCTCCCGCCCAGCTGACCACATAATGTTGAGCAGAGTGCCCTGTGCTGTACAGTAAGGTCCTTGTTGGTTATCCCTTTTAAATACAGCGGTATGTACGTGTCCATCCCAAACTCCTTAACTATTCCTTCCCCCATCCTTCCCCCCTGGCAACCAGAGTTTGTCTTCTAAGTCTGTGAGTCTCTTTCTGTTTTGTAAGTAAGTTCATTTGTATCATTTATTTTTAGATTTCCCATGTAAGTGATATTATATATCTGTCTTTCGGTGTCTGACTTCCTTCACTCAGTATGGCACTCTCTAGGTCCATGCATGTTGCTACAAATTCTGCCTGGTATACTGCTGATGCTCATTTTCCTCCTTCACTCTCTCTCATATCCCTCTAAGTAATAATAGCACTGAACTAAATGGTTCCAGTGTTTACACTGTGAAGCAGTAATACTCTCAAATGTCAGTGGGATTTGTATTTGGGGCAATGATTGTAAAAATTTGCTAACTAAACCAGCTGTTATGGGCTATAATAACATATAGGGAGGAGAGTTACCTTACATTAAGATTATTTATTATGGCTTTTACCCTAGTGGCGGGCTTCCCTGGTGGCTCAGCTGGTAGAGAATCTGCCTGCAGTGCAGGAGACCTGGGTTCGATCCCTGGGTTGGGAAGATCCCCTGGAGAAGGAAAAAGCTACCCACTCCAGTATTTTGGCCTGGAGAATTCCATGTACCGTATAGTTCATGAGGCTGCAGAGAGTCGGACATGACTGAGCAACTTTCACTTACCCTAGTGGCAGCCAAGAAGTGGCAGATTGCTCAGCCCTATTCCAAAGCCTGGGAAGAGAAGAAGCATGTCGTTTCTCTGTTAACAGAAGCATTGTAGGGTCTCTCAAGAGAAAATCAGGGTTTGAACATGGAAAAACAGTGTGAAGAGTTTCCAAACAAAAGCAGGAAAGAGAAAGAGGAGGAGTTTGTTTTGTGCTAATGTGCCCATTTCTCATCTCGCTTTCCCAGCAGTAAAAGCATCATCATGTTGGTGGTGGTGTTGCTGTCATCACCACCATCATCATCAACATCACAGCTGTTGTTTATTAAGCATAGAACTTCCATCTCATAGGTGCCACTAATATTCAAATTTTATGGATGACCAAACCTTCTATAGGGCTTCCCAGGTGGCACTAGTGGTAAAGAACCTGCCTGCCATTACAGGAGACATAAGAGACTTAGCTCTGATCCCTGGGTCAGGAAGATCCTCTAGAGGAGGGCATGGCAACCCACTCCAGTATTCTTGCCTGGAGAATCCCACGGATAGACAAGCCTGCCGGGCTACAGTTCCTGGAGTCGCAGAGTCAGACATGACTGGAGTGATTTAGCACACAAGCACAAACAATTTAGAGCAGTGGGCCTCAACCTTTTTGGCACCCGGGACTGGTTTCGTAGAATACAGTTTCTCCATGGACTGGCGGAGGCGTGGGGTGGTTTCGGTATGATTCAAGTGCATTACATTTATTGTGCACTTTATTTCTATTATTATCCCATCAGTTCTACCTCAGATCACCAAGCATTAGCTCTTGGAAGCTGGGAATCGCTTATTTAGAGTGTTCAGGCAACTTGCCCAATGCCCCAGAACTGGTAAATGACATAGTCAGGACCCCCTGCCCCGGGGCTGTCTGACCCCAGACCACTCTTGACCACTACCTTCTACCACCTTTCATTGTCTTGTAATCTTTTTTATACCCTTTCTTGTACAAACAGCTGGTAGGGGTCTTTAACCTCAAAGATGGTGATGAGTCAAACATTCAGGTTATCTTTCATTTCTGAATGAACACTGTCATTTTCTCAATCTTTTTTTCAGATGAATTCCCTAAAAGCAAATTGCAGGCCTTCCAATGACTGTGCTCCGTGATAGTGACCGATTTGGGACTGGTCTTGTTGTTCAAATCCCCTCACTCCCTCTCCCCATTAGTAACCACAAGTTGTGTTCTAATGTCGGTGAGTCTGTGTCTGTTTTGTTTATGTGTTAAAGTGTTAGTTACTCAGTCGTTCCCAACTTTGAGACCCCGTGAATTGTAGCGTGCCAGGCTCCTCTGTCCATGGCATTTCCCAGGCAAGAATACTAAAGTGGGTTGCTGTTTCCTATACCAGGGGATCTTCCAGACCCAGAGATTGAAGCTGGGTCTCCCGCACTGCAGGCAGATTCTTTACTGTCTGAGTCACCAAGGAAGCCCCATATACTGGGGCTCAATTTCTTGAATTGTAAAATGGGCGTGAGTAACAAAAGTGCCTCATCCCTCTGAGGGTTACCTGAGAGAATGCTAATAAAGCACTTAGCCCAGTGTCTGGTATGCAGAAGCGTTAAATATATGTGATGATGATAGAGATCATGGTGGTGAAAGAAGTAAGTTACACGACTTCATTTCTTCAAGTGAAATCTTACACAGAAGCTCAATATATGAATATATGAATCTGGTTAACTGTTCTGTTTGAGTGGGTACAGAGCTTATCTTTCTCAGCACTCCCACAAAACACAGGTGCTCAAATGTGCCCACACAGAGCTCAGAAATGATGATTCTTGGTTTGCAATGAGGGAAAAGAAGCAACAGCAGGCTGTGGAAGGGTAGAGAAAGCACCACGGGCAAGGTGCTAGCCGATTTGGACTTAATGAGGGCTCTGCTGCTTTCAGATCACAAGACCTTAGACAACTGTTTTTCTCTTTTTGAGCCTCAGTTTCCTCTTCTGTGGAGTGATGATAGCAATATCCACTCACCAGGGCTGTTTTCAGAACTACTGAGATAGTGTATTGTGGATGGACTTTGAAGATGTACTGGCCTACAAGCTTTGGTTTTTGTTGTGCAGATTATACTAGGATAAAAATAAGTTTGATATAGAGTTGCAGATGGGACTGTATTTATGGGCTATGTTAGAGCCCAAGGCTTTCTTTTGATGTTAAAGATGCAACTCACCAGCTGACCTCATTTACTTGGAAATTCTAGAGTGGCAGCATAATGCTTTGAAGCCCAGTGGTTAATTTTCTTTAGAGATCTTTCCTCTTCTGGTTATTGGATGCTGTGCTTATGTTCTTTAAACCCTGGCAGTGAGGAGGAACCCCTTGTGTGACAATGGATTTAGTAGGGTATAAATCTACCTAACTAGCAGCTGGGTGGGAGCTGATGAGGGCTGGCCCCAGAGCCCAGCCACATTAGCCGAGTTAGAAGGATGTGCCAACTTCAACTTCCAGCCATGAGGCCCAGCAGCAAACTGCAGGGAAGCAGTAGCAGCCCATGGTGTGGCCTATTGAGCTGCCATCATTCTTGTCAGTGTCACCATCATCACCATTAAGCCATTATTAAGTGCCGGCGTGTGGGGCTCCCTTAGGTGCCATCGTAGGCAGATAGGCAGCTGTGTGTTTTAAATAAGAGCCTTGCGAAGGACCATGAGGTGAAGGGGCCCAGCTGTAATTCAAGGCAGGCCCACAAGCATGGCTCTAGTAGGCATTTGTTTGTGGTGTCAGCTTAATCCATATGGCCCCTTTCTTTGAGAAGGGCTCCCAACTCTCACCTTCAGGGGTGGCCCTGGTGGTCAAGTTTGTCCTGTGTAACTTGGCTCCCATGGCCATGCCTGAGTGATGCACAGCTGACTGAAGCCAGCCGAGTCAGATTGTCGTTCCCAGAAGTTGGACATGGGACTAAGACCTACTTGTAGGTAGATGGGGTAGATAGGTACACTTGGAACCTGTGGTTAATTCAGTAACCCTCATAACAGTCCTTTGAGGTAGATCCTTTCTCATTCCCATTTTATAGAAGAGGAAACTGAGTCATAGAGAGGTTAAGTAATTTACCCAAGTTCATATACTTAGGTAGTGGCAGAGCCAGGTTTGAACCCAGGTAACATGAACTCATGCCTTTAGCCACTATGAGACTGTCTTTCTGAAGATGAATGGATAAAGGAGATGTGGTATATACACAATGGAATATCACTCACCATAAAAAATAATGTTATTTGCAGCAACATGGATAGACCTAGAGATTATCATGGTAACTGAAGTAAGTCAGACAGAGAAAGACAAGTATCATATGATATCACTTATATGTGGAATCTTAGAAAATGTTATAAATGAGATTATCTACAAAACAGACATAAAAAATAAACCTGTGATTACCAGGGAGGGGATAGCAGGGGCAAGGAGGGAGAGAAATTAGGGGTTTGGGATTAACATATACATTACTATGCAGACCTTAGTGACCATGATTCCTTTCCTAAAAAAATTTTTATTTTGTATTAGGATATAGCCGATTAGCAAATGATATTGTGGTAGTTTCAGATGGAGAGCGAAGAGACTCAGCCATAGATATACATGTATTCATTCTCCTGCAAGCTCCCCTCCCATCCAGGTTGCCACATAACACTGAGCTGAGTTTCCTGTGCTATACAGTAGGTCCTTGTTGGTTATCCATTTTAAATATGGCGGTAGGTATGTGTGGATCCCAAACTCCCTAACTGTCCCTTCCCCCATCCTTCTTACCAGCAACCATAAGTTCATTCTCTAAGTTTGTGAGTCTGTTTCTGTTTTGTAAGAAAGTTCATTTGTATCATTTCATTTTAGATTCCACATATAAAGGATGTCATATGATAAGTGACAGCGATTTCTGCCATCGAACTTTGAAAAGTATCTCTGTGTCTAATAAGTAAATTCCCCTTTTTGTGCACAGTAGTTCCAATGGATGTCTATTCTTTGACACCAGAAGAGCATTGACTGAATGACCACACTGTCACAGTCTGTTAAAAAATACTGTAGATCATTCATTCATCTCTGTGGCCCCAGGCGTCTTTATATTATCTCTAGATAGGGTCCAGACTAGTAGAGGAGAGAGGCAAGTAAACCAGTAATTGGAGCATAAGGTGACAAGCTCTCTGAGAGATGTAAGCCTAAACTGCTTTAGAAACTCAGAAGTGTGGCAAGATTAGGCTGTGAGGAATCAGGCTTTGAGAATCAGGCTTCTCAAAGAGGTTGAGCTGTTTTTGAAGAGTAGGATTTAGTTATAGGAAGAAGATTGTGAGGAAGGGTGTTCCAGGTAGTAAGTGGTGTATGAAAAAGAAAAGTGAAACCTATGATACATTTTGGAAAGGACAAGCAGTTAAGTGTGATGAAGGAAGGAAGAGAAGTTGGATATGCAACTGGAGTTCTTGGCTGGACCAGATCCTGCAAGGCCTCCAGTGCTAAGCTGTGGATTTCGAACCTTATCCTATAGCTTATCCTATAAGCTAACAGTTCATTCACTACTGGATTTCTTCCCTCTCTCCAACATGACAACATATAAATTTTGCAGTGGATAAGATAGCATTCTGACAACATTAAAGACAGTTTTAGGGGGAAACACACACACACACACAAAACCATGTACAGTCCCAACCTCTAACACTGCGGTTTTCATTTTTGCACATCATCTGGTTGTCCTTGCTGCTGCTGCTGCTGCTGCTGCTAAGTTGCTTCAGTCATGTCCGACTCTGTGCGACCCCATAGATGGCAGCCCACCAGGCTCCCCCATCCCTGGGATTCTCCAGGCAAGAACACTGGAGTGGGTTGCCATTTCCTTCTCCAATGCATGAAAGTGAAAAGTGAAAGGTAAGTCACTCAGTTGTGTCCAACTCTTAGCGACCCCATGGACTGCAGCCTACCAGGCTCCTATGTCCATGGGATTTTCCAGGCAAGAGTACTGGAGTGGGGTGCCATTGAGGTTGTCCTTAAACATGCCTATTTTTGTATATGGTTACAGTCCATCTATATATCATTTTCACTTTCTAGTAGATCAAAAAGTTCTTTTATATTTCTGTGTCCTCCTCTCCTAATTATTATAACAGCATGATAAATTTTTCCAAATACCCACACAGCTCCAGACAATGCATTAGGTTCTGGTGGCAAAGATGTATGAGCTGAGGATTTCTGCTTTTGTGGCAATGCAGGATGTGATATAATACTTCTGCTGAAGTATTGGGCCATATGCATTTCCAAACATGTGTGTGTACTATTATTATTTTATGAAAAGCATATTCATCTCTTCGAGGATTGATTTCTAAATCCCTTTCCTCTGAACTATCCTCATGCTCCCGCCCTCATCATAAATGCTCTGTGGCTAACAAATGGCCTCAGCATCACCTGCTTTTACTGTTCACATGCTACTTACCTAGTATCTCTTTCAGATCTTATGCTCTAAGTCCTCTGAAAGCATTTGATGGTTAACCATAAATAGGATCCAAATCAAGCTCTTGAGCCGAGTTAATTTGTTTATGAAACATTACCTTGATTGTGGCAAGTGTCTAGTTGTCATCTTTTTAATGATATGGGCGTCCACAGCCTGAACTAATTACAACCCAGCTCCATTTCAGGGAGGGTGGCATTGCCTAGCCAGTCTCCCCAAGCCAGACCTGAGTGTGTTGATGGTGTGATCACATGTGCTTTCCCTTCCTCTGGCCTTCTGCAGATAAGGTCAGTTTCATCCTCTTTCCCTCCCTGCTCCCGTGTTAGACAGAAAGCAGGGGTGATTGGCCAAAATTGCTCCTTAAATTAAATTTTGCCTCCTACCTCCAGCATAATCATAAGCCTGCAAATTAAAGATGCAGATAATTTTGCAATCAGATTTGCATTTTGGTCTGTAATGAGTTTAAAGTATTTTTTTACATGCTTTAGTATTCCCTTTTATGATGCTTTTGTTGGCTTAATTTAGCTCTGTGGTTTGGTTCATATTTTGTTGTTGGTTTTTCCTCTAGTCTCCATATCCAAAGTCTTCATTTTCTTCATTCCTAGGCTTGTATATATTGCAGAAAAGACAGTGTTCAATTGGTATAAATAAAGAAAAACAAAGATATTCATTCAGTAAAGAGGCTAAAATTGCTTCAGTATCTGTTTAGTGACAAAATGGACAGAGAGGCTAAGTAAACTGTATTCTCTGCAAACTCTCACATCTGATTTTACTCTGTACGTGTGTGTATGTTCAGACGCAAGTATTCAAGTGTGGGTTATTGACATACATACTTAAAATGAAGTAGGTTATTACTTTATAGACCTTAAATGCTTGAAGAACTCTCTTAGCCTCAGTTCAGTTCAGTCGCTCAGTTGTGTCCGACTCTTTGCGACCCCATGAATTGCAGCACGCCAGGACTCCCTGTCCATCACCAACTCCTGGAGTTCACCCAAACTCATGTCCACCAAGTCGGTGATGTCATCCAGCCATCTCATCCTCTGTCATCCCCTTCTCCTCCTGCCCCAAATCCCTCCCAGCATCAGAGTCTTTTCCAATGAGTCAACTCTTCACATGAGGTGGCCAAAGTACTGGAGTTTCAGCTTTAGCATCAGTCCTTCCAAAGAATACCCAGGACTGATCTCCTTCAGAATGGACTGGTTGGATCTCCTTACAATCCAAGGGACTCTCAAGAGTCTTCTCCAGCACCACGGTTCAAAAGCATCAATTCTTTGGCGCTTAGCTTTCTTCACAGTCCAACTCTCACATCCATACATGACTACTGGAAAAACCATAGCCTTGACTAGACGAACCTTTGTTGGCAAAGTAATGTCTCTGCTTTTCAATATGCTATCTAGGTCATAACTTTCTTGGTTATGGATATGACCATATCTTGGTCATAACTTTCCTTCCAAGGAGTAAGCGTCTTTTAATTTCATGGCTGCAGTCACCAACTACAGTGATTTTGGAGCCCCCGAAAATAAAGTCTGACACTGTTTCCACTGTTTCCCCATCTATTTCCCATGAAGTGATGGGACCAGATGCTATGATCTTCGTTTTCTAAATGTTGAGCTTTAAGCCAACTTTTCACTTTCCTCTTTCACTTTCATCAAGAGGCTTTTCAGTTCCTCTTCACTTTCTGCCATAAAGGTGGTATCATCTGCATATCTGAGGTTATTCATATTTCTCCCAGCAATCTTGATTCCAGCTTGTGCTTCCTGCAGCTCAGCGTTTCTCATGATGTACTCTGCATATAAGTTAAATAAGCAGGGTGACAATATACAGCCCTGACGTACTCCTTTTCGTGTTTGGAACCAGTCTGTTATTCCATGTCCAGTTCTAACTGTTGCTTCCTGACCTGCGTATAGGTTTCTCAAGAGGCAGGCCAGGTGGTCTGGTATTCCCATCTCTTTCAGAATTTTCCAGTTTATTGTGATCCACACAGTCAAAGGCTTTGGCATAGTTAATAAAGCAGAAATAGATGTTTTTCTGGAACTCTCTTGCTTTTTCCATGATCCAGCGGATGTTGGCAATTTGATCTCTGGTTCCTCTGCCTTTAACTCAGCAATAGCCACAGGACTGGAAAAGGTCAGTTTTCATTCCAATTCCGAGAAAGGCAATGCCAAAGAATGCTCAAACTACTGCACAATTGCACTCTTAGCCTCAGCTTCCTCCTTTGTCAAATGGAACAATAATAGTTCTTGCTGTATGTGGTTGCAGGAATAATTCATTTGATGCTGTTGCAATGTGTTAGCCCATAAGTGTGCCAGTAAATATCAATGGTTAATATCATGGCCCTTGTCCTGGGAGAGTACAAAGTCTTTTTCATGATCTTAATTTTGAGCAACAAAATAATTCCCTAAGTTCATCTTTTTGGGGAAGGCCAAAAGCATAGGAAGAAAGGTTAGAATTTAGAAAAGTTTCCAAGCCATATTCTCCTAGTATCCTTTCCCTTCTCAGTCAACCTAGACTGAATGTTAGTCTTTTCTATCTGGTTCTCACTGATACTATCTTTATAGCAGAATCTCCTGGTGGCTATTATCTAATAAAGCCATGGTGCTTGGTGACCAGTTCTGTATGAGTCAGATTGCTACCTCTAGCATCCACTCTGCTTCTTTTCTGCCATCTCTCATGCTTGGAGCCTGCTTGGCCTGGGCCAAAGAAAAGCCTGAAAGTGCAAGAAATAAATGCCTTCTAGACTACCCCTCAACCACTGGTCATTTCAGTAAATATTCCAGTCTTCCATTTTTTTCAGGTTCGTAATTATGGATGCATACGGCACACTTCGGAGGAGGTCCTGGCCAAATCAGGTCCTTTGTCTGTGGCAAACTTCATAATGTACCCTTAGACTGGCTTTTACCCCTTTGCTTGTCTTACTCTGTATTCCCACATCCCTGCTTTCTGGAATCACCTCCGAAATATTTAATAAACCCCTGCACCTAAACCCTGTCTCAGTCTCTGCCTTCAGGGGAACCTAACCCATGAGAGCCCTGAAATCCCCACCTCCTTGATAGTTCTAGGCTCTGCCCATGTAGTCTTTAGCCCTGGACCATTTCTCTTTACTTTTCAGTTCAGAGGAAAAAGACATCTCATGAGTTTTCAAGGCTAGTCTTTTCTTTGATCTTGATTCTGTCACTTCTTAAATTCTCTGGCCCCACAGACCATCATGTCTTATTTACTGCTGCACCTCCAGTGTAGAATACTTAGCTCATAGTAGGAGCTCAACAACTACTTATTGAATGAGTAAAAGAAGGCATTTTTCCCTTTTTCTTGCTTGTATTTTATTTTCTTCCTCTTCACACATACTACTCCCATCATTGGTTTTTTTAGCCTTTCTTTGAAAGTCCAGAAATCTTTTGCTTTGGAAGTAAGCATCACTACCTTAATCACAGAGCCCTTCTCTTTATTAGGCTTCCTAGCCAACTCCCAAGCTGGAATCAGGATTGCCATGAGAAACATCAACAACCTCAGGTAAGCAGATGATACCACTAATGGCAGAAACTGAAGAGGAACTAGAGAGCCTCTTGATGAGGATGAAAGAGGAGGAAATTAGTTTGAAACTCAATGTTTAAAAAACTAAGATTATCACATCCAGTCCCATCATTTGATAGAAAATAGATGGGGAAAAAGTAGAAGCAGTGACAGATTTTATTTTCATGGGTTTCAAAATCACTGTGGATGGTGAATGCAGCCATGAAATTAAAAGATGCTTGCTCCTTGGAAGGAAAACTATGACAAAGTTAGAGAGCATATTCAAAAGCAGAGACATCATTTTGCCAACAAGGTCCGTATAGTCAAAGCTATGGTTTTTTTCCAGTAGTCATGTATGGATGATAGAGTTGGACCATAAAGAAAAGCACTAGAGAATTGATGCTTTTGAATTGTGGTGCTGGAAAAGACTCTTGAGAGACCCTTGGACAGTAAGGAGATCCAGCCAGTTAATCCTAAAAGACATCAACCCTGAATGTTCATTGGAAGGACTGATGCTGAAGCTGAAGCTCCAATATTTTGGCCACCTGATGCGAAGAGTTGACTCACTGGGAAAGACCCTGATATGCTGAGAAAGAGTGAGAGCAGAAGGAGGAGGGGGCGACAGAGGATGAGATGATTGGATGGCATCACCGACTCAGTGGACCTGAGTTTGAGTAAACTCTGGGAGATAGTGAAGGACCGGGAAGCTTGGTGTGCTGCAGTCCTTGGGATCACAAAGAGTCAGACACAGCTTAGTGACTGAATAACAGCCAACTCCCAGCTCCTTGGCAATTCTGATCTTCCTTCCTTAACATCTTCTCTTTCTTCACCTCTGCCTCACTTTATCTCTTAGACTCTCCCTGGGTTCTTTGCCTGCTTAGTTGACTTTTCTTTCCTAGTGTTTTTGCTGGCATGCTTAGCTGATTCTAAAGGTCACTTTCTCTAGGGTTCCATCTTTTATTCTCTTCTTTTCTGAAATTATATACCCAACCTGGGTAAAGCTGTCACCACCATCCCTTTAGCCACATAGGTATCTAAATCTCTAATTTCTAAGTTGACTCTCTTGAGTTCAAAGCTATTGTAAGTTCAAAGCTATCTGCAAGTCTTACCATGTTTAAGCCAAAATTCATTTTCTTTTCCCCATTTTCACCTCTTTCATCTTTCCCAGTACTGCCGTAGTTAATGGCTTCACGGTCTGCATTGTTTTGCAGTATAGAAGCCTTTGTGTGATCCTTAACTGCCTTCCCTCAACCATTGCTCTCAATAAATATTTTTGAGTTCCTACTGTAAGCCAGACACCGTGCTAGGTGCTACGGATGCATGGATAAGACAGGCCATCAAAGGCTTCCCTGGTGGCTCAGTAGTTAAGAATCTGCCTTGCAGTGCAAAGGACACTGGTTCAATCCCTGGTCTGGGAAGATTACACACGTCACAGAGCAACTAAGTCTGTGTGCCACAAGTAATGAGCACTCATGATACAACTACTGAAGCTTGTGCACCTAGATCCTGGGCTCCACACTGAGAGAAGCCACCACAACGAGAAGCCTGCACACTGCAGTGAGGAGTAGCCCCTGCTCGCCACAGTTAGAGAGTCTGCACGCTGCATTGATGACCCAGCACAGCCAATAAATAAATAAATAAATAAATAAGTTTTTTGGTTTGTTTTAAAAGATAGACCATCAAGAGGCTCCTAGTCTGGTATAGGCATTAATCTGACTTGTTGCACAAATATAGCATTACAAACTGAAGTAATGTGGCTGTGGAAGAAAAGTCCAGTGTACTTTTAGAGCATATCATGGACCATGTTATGGACTGTATTTGCTTGGACTTGCACAGCTTCCTTTGGGAAGTGTGTCATTTGATCTCAGATATAAAGGCTGAGTAGGAATTAATTAACAGAGAGAAGCTCTTCCCTCTTTATCACTAGTCACTAGTCACGGTAGCCATCAAGTTCCATTGATGTTACCTATGAAATGTCCCCATTTTTCTATTTTCTGTTCTCATTCTGAACCCTTGCAATTCCCACCTTCACTTTCCACTCCCCATCCATTGATTTTTACATTGGGTGAGTGCTTTTACCAAACACAGACCTGACCATGTGTCTTCTTCTTCCAGCTTAAAACCCTTGGTAGCTCACTAGTACTTCCAGGGTCAAATCCCATCCCTCTGGCATGGCAGCCAAAGTCTTTCCAATTTTTGGCTCTGACCTATGTCTCTAGCCTCATTTCCTGTCACTCCACAGCACATTGCCTGTAATGTGACCACTGGGAACTTTGCCATTTTCTGAGAATACCAGTTCCTCATAGCCTTTCATGCCTGTGTTCATTCGTTTTTCAGCTTTGAGTTCTACTTTTCTTTTGTACCTAGTCAGCTCCTGCTAATCTTGTGTGCGTGCTTGCTTAGTGGCTCAGTTGTGTCTGACATTTTGAACCATTTGTACTGTAGCCCTCCAGGCTCTTCGTCCATGGGATTTTTCAGGCAAGAATACTGGAGTGGGTTGCCATTTCCTCCTCCAGGGGATCTTCCCTACCAAGGGATAGAACCTGCGTCTCCTGCTTGACAGGTGGATTCTTTACCACTGAGCCGTCAGATGTAGGCCTGACATAAATGTCACACCCCCCAAGAAACTTTTCCTGGCCCCCAATCTTCATCCCCTTATTTGTATTTACACATTTCTCTGCTTAGAGTTCCCATCTGTCTGCCTTATATTAGCTTAGTTGTCTAGAACATTTATTCCTCTGGGGTCAAAATTGTGCTGTGCTCATCTCTCCCTTTCCAGAGTGAAATATAGCAGGTGTTTAGTAAATACTAGTAATTGAATTGTCCATGTGTGAATAGCATAAGGGAAGCAAAGACACTGAGGATGGGAGGAGAGGTGGAAAAAAAAAAAAGCCTGCCCTTTTGTAATGAAATGAACTGGTGATCCAAAGCAGGGCTTGACCAAGACACATTTGGTATCCCTTCAGCAATCAAGTGATGTAGCGGATTTGAGCAGTACTGGTGACAGATGGTAGCACCTGGCCTCCACACCTAGCTCAGCGAAAGCCCTCTAAGTGTCGACTCCTTCTTGCATAAAGGAATTTTATTGACTTCTGTTCCCAAGTTTGCACCCCTACTCCCCACCTCATTGTCTCATAATTTTTTTTTTTTCCCTTTAAACCTAATTCCCTTCTTGAAGAAATTTCTGTATTTCTTTTCACTGTGTTACTTTTCTGGGGAGTACTTTAGTACCTGTTCTAGGTTGTACCCTGTGCAGTCCTCCTGTTCATGCTGCTCTGATACCAAGGAAGGAAGACTGGGTTGTGCAAACTCTTTATCAACATCACACCAATAACCTACAAAGAATCCTTTCTCAGGCCTGTCTTATATCTGTTTTTCAAAGAAATCTGTTTTTTTATTTCAAAGCTGTCAGGATGTTGCTGTGGGGCTCCTGGCAGAGGGGGACTTCTGTTTCATTCCATGTTTCACCAGATGACAGGAAGAAAGGCCAAGACTGGGCTGCTCCTCTCCAAGCTCGTGGAGATGCTTGGTGCCTGGGCAGCCTCAGAGGTCCAGCACCCAGACACACCATCCTGAGTAAGGCTGGGCGTGTTCATTGACGTCACTGTTAGGAAGTCTTTTAGTGCTGACAGTTTGCTTACGACCTTCACTTGAGTGTGCCCAGGAAGGGAAATGTGTAAATGACGACCCAGGATAGATGTGACCAGCATGCTTTTCTGCCTATGTGACTTTGTCCCTGAGATTGTGCAAC
Organism: Bos indicus; assembly: GCF_029378745.1. Taxonomy (NCBI): domain Eukaryota; kingdom Metazoa; phylum Chordata; class Mammalia; order Artiodactyla; family Bovidae; genus Bos; species Bos indicus. The sequence continues at coordinate 40,133,284 of NC_091781.1, forward strand.
TTACCAATGCTGCTGCCCACTAAAAGTGAGGCAGTTAGTAGCTGCTAGAGGACGGGAGTCCTGAGTACTCACTCTGCACCAGGCACTGTGTAGATGCTGGGTGAAGGCAGGGGATATGACGTGTCCTTGTCCTTGAGGAGGTCTTGTTTTTATTTATTGAGTTATTTAAGTCCTTCCCACTTCTAAGGGTCAGTGGAAGTGGCAATTAGGGACCGGTCATTTGGAAAATCCAGATTTATGTCCTGAGTCTTCCAATCTTTCATTGGAACTGAGGCTAAGTACCTGAACCTTGTTTTGTGTGTTTTATGAAATACTTCTAAAATAACTTCAAATATATGATTCATCTGGGCCTTATAGAAGGCTAGTATCATTACTTTTGTTTTAATGAGAAGTATGATAGCCAGAGGCTTGTCTCATTCTAGATCTCTCAGCTCATCAGAGACTAAGTTTCTATGATCTTTGGCCTCCTGATTCTTTTATTTGACTATTACTGCCTATATTGAGGCAGTAATAAAAATTTGTATTTTTATACAGCCACAGCTTTTATGTATTTCAAACTCACGTTTATCTTATCCACTCCTGTCTAGCTTTTATGTACTAAGCGGTAAGTGTGTGTGGAGTACTCTTGTGCTGGTGTGCCTCTTTTTAGCTTAGGTTTTCTTTATTTTGCCCATTTTTTTTTTTAAAGGGGCAAGAGGAACTTAACATTTATCCTTTTCCAATCATCTGTTTTTATATTTTCTCCAATTCCTGTGCACAATGGTAATGGAAAGTGACTGATGATCAAATGATTTTCTTTCATGTTTGCCTTGCTTGGAGGTATACAGTGAATTCAGAATTGCCGAATCTGTAGGGAAATAGTAGGAAAGCGGGTCTGACAATGTTATACTAAAGCTCTTAGATCTTAGTTTAGGAAGTCTAGCATAGAGCAGCAGGACTCAAAAGGAACATGACACTTGGGGTTATAGGAAGTGGCAGAAACAGGATCTTTTTTTACAAAGGAAGAATCTTTCCTTGGACATACTTTGCTAGAAGAAATTTCTTGCTTGTCTGACTTCCTGTAGCATTTCTTTGTGCATTTCTTATGGCTTGCATTGCTTCTTATACTGTATTTTTATTTTTCTAGTTACCATCTCTTGTACTAAATTTAAATTGTGTGTTTCCTTTTTTTTAGGACTGGAGTGTTGTTTAACGTGCTTTGGCAATCTCATGACACCTTTTCATAGAGCTGGAAAGTAGTGATTAACAAATATACACGTTTCTGGTATTTCTAGAGACTTACATTTTCTCCTTTATGCAATACTGTTTCATTTGAATAGTTTACAGTAAGAAGGAATTGCCATGCAATCAGAAAGAATAAAAGTAAAGATATAAACTTTTTCTGAATGATTAAATGGATAAGTGAATGATTAAGAATTCAAAGCTGCTAAAGAAATTCGGAAGCAAGGTATCATTTACCGAACATCTAAAGCACTGGTTTTCCAAGAAGTATGACATTTTTCATACTTATTACCCTGATTACTTTTGCAGCATTTTGATGAAATGGAAGGGCATGTAGTAGCTCAGATATGCAAGGTTCAATTCTTTCCCCTCCTGATTCTATGCAGGTTTTCTAAGCTTCAAAGATTTTGCTCTTGTCTTTTTTTTTTTTTGGTCCAGGTATTCACAAATGATTTTAAGGCAGCAGAAAGATTATTAATCAAATTGACCCCTACATTGTAAAAAAGTGAATTTAGCATTTTTTGTGGGCTCCATCTTCAGAGTGTAGCCAGTTCACTGGGGGAATCTGGCTCATTGATTCCCAAGCTCAAACACACTCTGAGGTTCTCATTCATTTGAAGTCTTTCATCTCCATGCATTTAATCCCATCACCAAACAGTTGCACACTCTTACTATTTCAGGTTGTGTGAAACCAGAACACAAACCAGGCTGGAAAAGACTATGCCTGTGTTTAGATGCTGCAAGTCACCTGATTTCCTCATTGTTGACAAACAAAATGATTTCATTATTGGCAGCCTCTTATTCAAGGATCACATGGTTCAAATGTTTGTCTCTATGTCTGCATCTTAGATCCGGACTGCTGTGTTATAGATGAAGACACAGAACACTTCTAGAAAACACAAAGGCAGCAGGTGCTATCCAAGATCAATACTTTGATTGTACGATGTCATCATCTTTTTAGATTCAAGGATGTTGTTTATTCACAGTTATTGAAGACAGTGAGGCTCTAAGAGAATTGCAGATCAGCTTGTGTGAGGTGACATATACAATCCAGCAGGGCCTCACTTGACCTCCTTACATTTGCACCATTGAATTTATGTAGGTCACAGTTATTGGAGCTAGGCATTTTTCCTATGTGAGAATAGATTTCAGGTAGGAAGCTTGTACAGAGCCCATACTTATGTATGCCAGGAAACCTTTTGAATGACTTTCGAGTTAAGCATTGGAGAGGAGGAAAAACAGGTAGTAGATAACCTTGAATCTCCCAGAATAAACATTGACAATTAAAAAAGATATATATATATATATATACATATAAAACTTTTTTTTTTTTTCATAAGGTAAGTTTCCCGTTTTGAGAGCCTGCAGAGTTTATCATTGTTTTCAATCTTAAGATGTCAGTTAAAATCCCAGTAGTGCAGGGCTTGAAATCAACAAACTAAAGGAGTTGCCAATGATGACTGCTGCTGGTTTGGGATCATCAGTTCTTTGGCTCATAAAGAGAACACCCAGCTAGGACAGGCCCACTAACTGCACTGTGAATGGGACAGCCTCTTGAGGCACACATAGCTTACAGAATAATGGGAAGCATATTTCAGCTGTAGAGAAGCCATCATCTATAAGTAATTGCAGTTTAGAGTAAGAAAAAATTAGGGAAGTATGCTTACCTTTATTGAATCCCAACTCTCTGCTTTGAGTTGTATTAAATTACATAAGTTAACCCTCCTGGTGAATTTAAGAGACATTTACTTTTATCTTTCATTGTGATTGAGGAAACAGAGGATTGAATATGTTGTGATATGCCTAGCAAGTAACTGACAGAACCAGAGTTAGAAACATGACTGTTTCAGTTCAAAATTGCAGATTTTTTCATTTATTCTCTGGCCTCACACTGTCCTCTGTGAATCTTAAGTTTAACAAATAGGTCTTAGACAGTTTCTATTTTTCAGTGGGGTTTATTCCCTTTTCTTTTCTAATTATTGTCTTTTTTTGGTCCATTATTTCTTTGCATTAAAAATTTTTGTTTACTGATTTTTCTTACCAGATTTAAAAAATTAATGATGTGAGTCTTTGTGAATCCTTAATTTCTAGTATAGCATCTTGTCCATAGGAAGTATTCACTAAATACTTGAATAAGTGAATTAAAAATACAGGGGACTTCCCCAGCAGTTCAGTGGTTGGCACTCCAAGCTTCCACTGCAGGTGCATGGGTTTGATCCCTGGTCAGGGAACTAGGATCTCCCATGCTATGTAGTGTGGGCAGCAAGAACAACAAAAAATATAGTACTTGGTCATACAACTTTGATGTGTCATTTCTTATCATATTTTTAATATTTCTTATTACCAAAGCATTTTTTAAAACCAACCAACCATAGGCATTTAGAATACCTTCTATGTGTAGAGGTCAGTGGAAAATATAAAGAGATTTAAAAAAAAGTTATTTTATTGACATATGGTTGATTTACAATGTCATGTTAGTTTCAAGTGTATAGCACAGTGATTCAGTTATACATATGTATGTCTTTTTAGTATATACTTTTTGAAAATATTTCTAATTGGTGGATAATTGCTTTACAATGTTGTATTGGTTTCTGTCATACAGCAATGTGAATCAGCCATAAGTATACATATGTCCCCTCCGTTTTGAACCTCCCTCCCACCCCATCCCACCCCTCTAGGTTGTTACAGAACACCAGGTTAGGCTTCCTGTGTTACATAACAACTTCCTGCTGCTGCTGCTGCTAAGTCACTTCAGTCGTGTCCGACTCTGTGCGACCCCATAGACGGCAGCCCACCAGGCTCCCCTGTCCCTGGGATTCTCCAGGCAAGAACACTGGAGTGGGTTGCCATTTCCTTCTCCAGTGCATGAAAGTGAAAAGTGAAAGTGAAGTCACTCAGTCATGCCCGACTTCTGGCGACCCCATGGACTGCAGCCTACCAGGCTCCTCCATCCATGGGATTTTCCAGGCAAGAGTACTGGAGTGGGGTGCCATTACCTTCTCCGTAACAACTTCCTACTAGCTATCTATTTTACATAAGGTAATGCATATGTTTCAGTGCTACCTTCTCGATTCATCCCAACCTCTTCTTCTCCCTCTGTGTTCAAAAGTCTGTTCTTTGTGTCTGAAGAGGTGTTCTTGCTGCTGCTGCTGCTAAATCGCTTCAGTCGTGTCCGACTCTGTGCGACCCCATAGACAGCACCAGGCTCCCCTGTCCCTGGGATTCTCCAGGCAAGAACACTGGAGTGGGTTGCCATTTCTTTCTCCAATGCATGAAAGTGAAAAGTGAAAGTGAAGTCACTCAGTTGTGTCTGACTCTTAGCGACCCCATGGACTGCAGCCTACCAGGCTCCTCCGCCTGTGGGATTTTCCAGGCAAGAGTACTAGAGTGGGGTGCCATTGCCTTCTCTGAGGTGTTCTTGAGAAAACTTAATATTTCATTATGGGAGACATAATTGTCCAGGGGCTTCATTTTCTACTTAGACTGTTAGGTTAAATAGTCCTTTGCCTATTGTGATTATTGCAAATATACCTTCCTGGCATGTTATTTGCCTATTAACCTTATATTTTCTTTGCTATTTAAAAGTTTGAGATGCCTATCTCACTTATACACATCTTTTATGTAACATATTCCTTCTGGGAATTTAACTGTGTCCTGACTCACAGTTAGGTGGCAGAACAAAATATGCATGGCCTTGGCAGTGTCTAGTCTTCTGCCCAGCATGCATCCACTCCTTACCACTCTACCACTGCTTTGGGGCCAAGCTCCCAGCACCTCTCACTTGGATTATAGAGAGAAACTCCTGTCTGGTCTTTCTGGTTCTTGCTTTCCTTTTTTTCCGCTGAGTCTCAACACAGAAGTCAGGTGATTCTTAGGTTAAATAGTCCTTTGCCTATTGTGATTATTGCAAATATACCTTCCTGGCATGTTATTTGCCTATTAACCTTATATTTTCTTTGCTATTTAAAAGTTTGAGATGCCTATCTCACTTATACAGATAAAGTCAGATAAAGTCTTCTCTTCCAGAGAAGAAACTATAGTCGTAACAGTTGCCCACACTGTTGTCCCCCATCACCTGCCCCTACCCTGGGAGTTCTCTTGCCTCATCTCCTCCTCCTTTCCCCCTGATCACTCATCCAGGCTCTTTGCTGTTCTTCCAGCTTTTCAAGGATGCTTTGCCTGTGTGCCTTCAGCCCTATGCCATATTCCCAGGTACTTGTAGTATAGAACTTGCTTCTTTACCTTCTTGAGATTTTTAAAAATATATTTTTATTGAAGTAGCTTTGCAGTATTATATACATTACAGATATATAATAGTATGATTCTCATTTTTTCCTAGTTACTTTTCATTTATAATTATTATAAAATATTATATTCCCTGTGTTGTACAATATATCCCATGGTTTATTTTATACCTCATAGTTCGTATCTCTTATTCCCTACTCCTGTATTGCTCTTCCCCTCTCCCCAGGAGTAACCACTAGAATATTCTCTATATATCTGTCTGCTTCTTTTTTGTTATATTCACTAGTTTGTTGTATTTTTAGATTGCACATATAAATGATGTCATACAGTATTTGCCTTTCTGTCTGATTTATCTCACTCAGCACGATGCCCTCCATTCATGTTGCTGCAAATGGCTAAATTTCATTCTTTTTTGTGGCTGAATTCTGTTATTCATGTGTGCGTGCACACACACACACACACACATCACGTCACATATTCTTCATCCATTCATCTGTTCATCATCCATTCATCATCACCCACCATGAACATGTGGGTGATCTTTACTTATATAACTCCTTCAACACTTACTCTGACCACTTTATTCAAGTTTCAGCCTCCCTCACTCCCTACCTCAGGATTGCCCCATCCCCTTTCTCAATTCTGTCTTCTTCTACATTACTCATCACCACCTAAAGTGCAGCATTTTTTCCTAGTTTATTTTGTTTTACTGCCTATCTCCCCCAACTAGAAAAAATATCCAGAAGGCATAAAGACAAGTTCTTTGTTTTAGTTATTTATTTCTGTCTTATTCACATTGGCCTTCATATCTAGGATTGCGTCTGACCAAAGTAGATGCTTGATAAATATTTGGCTGAAGAATATATGAAAATGTAACTATGAGACTCTTATGTGTCATAGATGCTGCATTCTGCTCTCTGACCATTACAAACTTTAGTAATTTATTCGTTTATAAAGTACTTATTGAGCACTCACTGTAAGCTAAGCTGAAATGTTATGCTGTGAAGATACAGTGGTCCTCCTGGAGCTTACTGTTTTGTTGGAGAGACTGACATTAAACATAAATAAACGTTTAATTATGCAGTGTTACACTACAAAAAGGAAGCTCAGAGAATATTCTGGGGTTGGGAGCTTGGTAGGTTTTCTGAGGAACATCTGTCTAGCTCTGATTTGTGAGCTTAGCTGTGAGCAGAGGGTGGAGGTTGGGCTGCCAAGCTGCTGTTTTCATGGGCCCACAGAGACTTCTATACAGATTGCTTAAGTCACTGGTTTTCAAGCTTGAGTGGCATCAGAATCATCTGGTAGGCTTGTTAAAACACAGATATGGACCTCCTCTCTAGAATTTCTGGTTCAGTAGGTCTGGGGTAGGGCCTGAACATTTGCTTTTCTGGCAAGTTATCCAGTGATGCTACTGCTAATGTTCTAGGGGTCATCTTTTGAGAACAACTGGGTTATAGGATGAGTCTGGCATGTCTTTATCCAAAATGGGGAGGCTTATTCTGAGGCTAGGTCCAGGAAGATTTCTGATCTTGGAGAAGGGGCATCTGCAAGGAACTTTGCAGACAATTAGTAGTTGCTGAAAATCACAGGGTAGGCATGGAAGGAACTGGAGATAATGACTTATTATTTTTTTCTGGACACATTCACAGACTTGAAATCTTGATCTAATCACTACTCTTGTTTTCCTCTTGAGAAGCAAAATACATTTGGCCTGAAATGTTAAAATTTTTGCTCCTTTTGAGTCAAACATAATTGAGTTTGAATTTTAGCTCTGCCACTTACTCATTGTAGAACTGCAGCAAATGGATAGATGGGGTGAACAGGAAGTGGGGAGGGGGGAGGGCAGTAGTCTGGCCTCTGAGCCTATTCTGCAGAAATAGCATCTTTTTAACAAGTTTTAAAGGTGGTGAAATTTTGGTTGCTAACACCATGTCTGGAAATTAGAAGTTGCAGCATGAAAGCAAGTGACTGATGCCTTCAACCAACATGGACTTCACCCCTGCCTTTTCCCACTGAGGATAAGACTAAGCTCTAGACCTTGGTCATTTACTTAAAATTGTGAGCAGTAACTCTCTCTAGTTACTTGATCTGTAAAATGAGATTAGTAATACTTGCTTTACAGTACTGTGGATACTGGAGAAGATTATGTATGTTGAGGCTTATTGTGTTGCTTGCATTGTGCTAAGTCGCTTCAGTCGTGTCTGACTCTTTGTGATCCTAGGGACCGTAGCTGCCAGACTCCTCTGTCCATGGCAGGAATACCAGAGTGGGTTGCCATTTCCTTTTCCAGGGGATCTTTCAGACCCGACCCAGGGATTGAACCCTCATCTCTTATGTCTTATGCAGTGAGAGCCAAGTTCTTTATCAGTGTTCTTTAACACTGCCCCTTGGGAAGTGTTGCTTGATATTCCATAAATATTAAATATTGCTGTTATTATCTTTAAAATGCCCTTCAAAGATAACACCTCCTCCCGTTCCTCCCCGCTCTTCCCCACCCCACCACCTAAGTGCAAGCTGCTGTACCATTCTCACTATATGCAACTCTGGTCTAAAGCTAGATAGTTTTGAACAGTTAAACCTGATTTTTTCTTTGTTCACTTCTTAAATAAAAGGTAGGTGTTTGCCAGAAGGAGTTTTTATAAAACTTTGGAAAATAGTACCTGTTTGAAGTTACTATTAGAGTGAAGTGGTTTGCTTTTTATTATTTTTGAGGCATTTGCTTCTGGGTTCCTCCTACATACTTGGAAATTTACAGGTAATCTATTAGGTTATTCAGGAACTTTTTATGGATGATGATTGTGTATTTATAAGAGAAGTCAAATTAAAAACAATTTTTTTCTTGATCCTTCCTTTTACTTCATTTGTGACTAAAATAATTTTGGAGATCTATTGTTTTCAAGCATTTGTATGCCTAACATGAGGTAGTTTCAGCTTCCTTTTCTAATAGCAAAAATATTTTGATTGAATAGGTTAAAATATCGACTTATTCATATATTCAATAATTTTTTGCTTTTTATTCAGTAAAAATATGCCAATTTAAATAATACTTCTTAAATTCATGTGATTTATTATTCTAGTGTATAAACCAGTCTTCTATGAATCATGTTTTTTTTTTTTTTTTCCTCCCATTTTTGATGTTTCTAAGGGAAAAAAAACCTTTCTTTGGGACTACATTAACCTCACACTGTATTTATATTAAACAATACTCTTTGGAGAAAAAGAGGTTTGATATACTTAGTGAATTATGTACCCTCCTAGAGGCACTGCAGACTGTTAATGCTCAGTGGAACCCAGCAGTTGTAACTGATGAAACATCAGCATGTAGGCTGTAAAATAAAAAAGAAGTAATTGGGGACATGTTGGGAGCTGGCAAATGGAAAACACTAGCAGATGTAGAGCTGAAAAGAGAAAAGAAAGTTTTAAAAAATCACATTTACTAGAAGAGGAAGTGCACAGATGGATGATAGAAGTTAACATTTCATTCAGATAGGAAATGGATTAGAAATTATCTTTCCATTTCCAGTACTTAAATAATACTTGAACTCTGATAATTTGCCGTATAAAAGCTGCTTTGACATCCACCACATATACCTGAAAAGGATATTTGTCAGTGAGGTTTTCATCCCTTAAAGCACAGTTTAGGCATTGTTGAAATCCACTTGTACCTATTTGTCAGAGCTGACTGTATGCATCTCTTTTCACCTTCCTGTGGTGATATCAGACGTGGTGAATGTGTTTACACCGTGGAAATTGGCAAACACTATAGTATGAGCATCTCCCTGTCCCCCAGCAGTTGGTAAATATTTACCACAATGTTATCATATATGTGCATTAACTGCCCTCTGTTAAATGAAGGATGGTGGGGTTTGAAGAGAGATGGAACATTCAAAGAAAGCCTCTCTGCCCTGGCTTTGTGTGCGTGCTAAGTCATTTCCGTCGTCTGTGACCACTCTGTGACCACATGGACTACAGCCCACCAGGCTCCTCTGTCCATGGGGCTCTTTAGACAAGAAGACTGGAGTGGGTTGCCATGCCCTCCTCCAGGCTCTGCCCTGGTTAGCTTGATGGACAGTCCTAGACACAGGGAATTTTGACCTTCTACTGCTGAACTCAGACACGTAGGCCAGTGTTATGCCAGTGGGTTTCAAATATACAGTTGTGATCTCAAACACGTTTTGTTCCAGCAGTCACCCAAACCCAGACTTGATATGTCTGTGCACTATGTTGTTTGTTGTGTGGAAGAGAGTATAATTTATCTCTCTTCACTGGTATGATTCTAATTTTTCACCCCCTGCCTTCCTAACTTTTCTGTTCTGTCCATGTAGTTATCCATGCTCTGAATTGTGAACCTGTCAGGAATGGGCTGGGGGCTCAAGGAACTAGGTCCTAGTGGTACTACATTATTCACATTTTTTTTTTTTTCTTTTACTTGGCTGAAGAGTATCCATCTTCTACCATTAAGGGAGCAAGCATAATGTGAGGGATGGGGCAGGAAAAAGAAGCAGGTGTTTCCTGTTTTTTCCAATATATTTTGGTCATCCTCTTAACAAGTTTCATATTAACATCTTACTAGTTTAAAAAATGTTGAAAAAATGCCACTTTTGAAGAATGAATCTTGAAAACCAATTAGCAGTTGGTATTTCCAGAAACATCTCTGGAAACGAGAAAGGTCTCCTGACATTTTAGGTAGAATTGGCTTGCTGAGAAAGCCAAGGGAGTATGTATTCCCTTTTCTGTGATTCCTGATTTGTTGTGAATGAACAATTCTCTGTAACCTTTTAAGATCAAGACTCCAAGTTCAAATATGCTAATGTTTACTTCTTTGGAGGACTTAATCTATATATTGCCTCTCTATAGCGACCATCTAATATAAACAGACTTCTGGAAGCCACATACCCAAGATGTGTCTAAATATAATAATGTTTATTAGCTGTCTCCTATATAAGAGATACCATTATTAAGGGTTTTACAGAATAACCCATAATAATCTCATTTAATCCGTGTAACAGCCCATTGAACTTGATTGTTCAATTGTTGATTATTTTCAACCCTATTTCTACCTGGTGAACTGATGTGACATGCTGTGTGTGATAAAGCCATCTATTTCACCCTGGTAACAGAGCAGAGAATCGAACCCAGATCATTTGAGTTCAGAGATTATGCTCTTAGCTACTATACTTAACTAGCTCTTGTATCTAAGGGGCCTTGTAAGAAATCAACCTTGCTTTGCTGCTTCTCACTGGGAAGTTTTGTGTAATTTTCACAGGCATCTGTGTTTGTGGCAGAACTCTGAGGATGTTTGTACCAGAAAACTGTTTGTGTTCTCACAGCCCAGTGCAGTGAGAAGCCGGAGAAGGAGGTGCTGAAGTTTGAAGAGGGAAAGAGTGGAGGCTGAGGCACGTTCAATAGCCTGGAGATTTTGAAAAACAAATGGAGAGACTTGTTAAGTAGAAGATTATTTTATTGTTTCCATTGATTTTCATTTGTCTAACACATAGAACCCATGTGTGTCTTTCTTTAGCTATATATAGGAGTAGAATAACCAGTCAAAAATTGAGTAGAAATTCAAGTCCAAGGCTCTTTGAATTCAAAGTCTATATTTGTAATCATTGTGCTTCAAGTTAAAAAAAAAGAGCAAAGTATTAAGCCTCGTCAGAAAATCTCTGTGGCATTGTAGGCACAAATAAAGAAATTATTTTGGGAAATGGGTGCTGTTCTTGGTAAGAACAACAGTATATAATGAACAGTATTTGTTGACATTTCACTCTGTACCCAGTCATTGCCCTTCCTAGAAGTCCACTGGACTGTGGATAGTATTTTTAAGAAGCTGGACTCTCATGAGTGACCTGGCTGGTCATCCATGGACACTGCTGAAGTGAGGAAAGCCCACTGAAAGAGAAGGTTGTAGGTTGAATCATTGTTGTGGGGATAGGTGAATTACAGCCAACAACTGACTAAATATAAAAGCAGATATAGTTTGGGGCTGGTGGTTTCAGTGACCTCTAAGAGCTATCTCACTTTTCCCTGTCAAACTGAAATGAAAATGCCCAAAATAGGATTTTTTTTTTTTTTCAGTGATCACTGTCCATTGGGCTGGTTCTCAAATAGTGAAATTTGGATGCCTTGGTACCATTGATGGGTCCAATGGGACTAGGATCATATTTACCATAAAGCTTAGCTGGTGGCTCAGTGGTAGAGAATCTGCCTGCTAATGTAGGAGATGCAAGAGACGTGGGTTCAATCCCTGGGTCAGGAAGATCCCCTGGAGAAGTAAATGGCATCTGACTCTAGGGTCCTTGGGGTTGCAAAGAGTCAGACACGACTTAACAACCAAACAACAACAACAGAGCTGGAGCTAGAACCCACATCCATGATCCTATATGTGGAAGATGATATGTGTACTGTAAAAAGTGATATATTTAAAATGTAGACAGAAGCCACTTGGTATGCCAGAAACTTGTCTCTCTTGGCCTTGATTCTGGAAGGAGGGTGACTTATAGATGATCTGTGTTTAAATTCTGGTCCCTAGAGTCAGAGTCATCTTTCCTTCCTTAGATGCTGCTTCAGAAAGATCCTCTGGTAAACATGACCCTTCTTACTGTGCTCACGTGTGAAACTGTAGGGAGTGTCCACTAAGGCCAACTTCCCTGGGAATCTTCAGGAAATAGAAATAACCAGGGGAAAATGAACAGTAATTACCTGGCATTAAGTTGAGACCTTTTGTGTGAAAGGCATGTGAAGATAGGCCCTTCAGCGACTTAATGAGCCTTATCACAGGCCTTCAGCTTTTCCGAATAAATCTGGAGGTAATAAAATGTTGGACCTTGCTTTCGAACCAATTTATACTACAACATCATTTTAAAAGACCTTTGGAGCAAGTGACTGAAAGTTTTTTGCGCCCCCCCCCTCCCTGAAGATAGAATCAGTTTCTCCCTATTAATGAGAACCTAGAGTGATTTCAGAAGAAAGCCAGTAAATAAAGATATTGAATGAAATGAAATAGAATCTGGTTTGTAAGAATGAACTCAAAGGAATGTTGTTTCGTGCTTGCCGTTCATGGCTTATTTTGTTCATTCAGCGAATATTTTTTTTAGAATTTCTTGCTGGGTGCCAGGCACTGAGCTAGGCACTGCTGATATGACAAGGCACCTGGCAGATAAAGGGTTCATAGATAATTAGCAAGTGGGGAAACTAAAGAGGAAACAATTAGAGCTTTTGAAAAGTTCTAGGAAGGAAATAACAGGAAACTGTACTGGGGGAGTACTGACTTACCCTAGCTCTGCCAGGGACACAAGCTCCGGGGCAGTGACATTTCACTGAGGCACTTGAGAACCACGCATCAGATAAAATTAGCAATCAGTCAATGTATATGTTTGTAGAAGAATAAATGTCTCTTTCAGTGACAATGCATTCAGTCTTTTTGTATGGTTTTGTCCCTATTTGCATTCCTATACCCTCTTACATCTTCTGTGGTATCCAGGGCTGTCCAGGGACTTTTTATTACAAAATATACAGACATGCTTTTTCAGAATATGTACTCCCTCTTCCAAATCAATTTCTGGCATTGTATCTCATGGCTCATTTGCTACAAAAGTAAGGCGATTTTATTTAATATAGGAAGAATTTCAGGACAGCAATATGCCCCGCTTTCCGTTCTGTGGTACATTTGGTTGAGTAAACTGAATTTAGACAGAAGGAACCTACCCCTCAAGCAAGGTGACCTCTCTTGGGTGAATTAAATCCTGTCTCATGTTGCTTAAAAGATGCCACTCTAGAGGAATCTTGAAAGAAACAGAAAGCATCACAGAGTTTGCTCTCCCATTTTCTATTTGCAGTCATCGTATAAAATAGTCCCAGAGAGTCCATTATTATATAGGTTTTAAGAATAAAATTATTGGAAGCTTTCCTTAAAGTTTGCTCATTATATTTTTTTTGTACTATAAACTATCTGGTAAATCTAATTTAAATGCAATTTTATTTAATGACTAGTGTTGATATTATGATTCATCACTCATTTACTTAATCAGTAGCATTTGACTTTACCCAAAATGTCCAATTTGCACACATATTTTTTATTTTTTTAAGATAAAATTATGTTTTGGGAAGATAAATGTTTTTTCTATCTAATAATGTTTTTTTTTTCCAGTTTTGAAGCATGCCTTTTAGTTTTTGCTTTTGACTATCACCAAATATAAACCACTGGTGAAAGTAGGAAGTGCCTGCACTCAGTCATGTCTGACTCTTTCCAACCCCATGGACTGTAGCCCACCAGGCTCCTCTGTCCATGGAGTTGTCTAGGCCAGAATACTGGAGTGGGTTGCCATTTCCTATTCCAGGGGATCTTCTTGACCCAGGGATCGAACCTGTGTCTCCTGCATCTCCTGCATTAGTAGGCAGATTCTATACCACTGAGCCACCTGGGAAGCCTGAGAGTAGCAAGAAGAGTATACTAGAAATAAATAGCAGGGAAATCAATAGTGGTTATACAAAGACTAGGATCGTCTGGGTTCTAATTATGATGCCAGCACTCTTGGGCTGTTCCTCTTTAGGAAAGTGAAGTCACCTCTCTGTGTCTCAGTTCCCACATCTTTAAAGCGGTACCTTCCCCGTAGTACATGTACCCTACCATGTACCATAGTGACTACCTTCTTGTGGCTGAATTTAAAAACCACTGAGTGTGGTTTTAATATTAATATTATTGTTAATATATATTATAGGATTAGGGGAAATGAAGAGTGACTTCCAGAGGTCATGACTCTAGTCCCTGCTCCAAGGAAAAACCCCTTTAGTCCATCTCAGATTAATTTCATGGTTCTCAACTTAGATAATGAGTTCTACACTGCATGCAAAGCTCTGGACAAGGGCATCCCCAATGTCATAGGCTAATTGAGGCACATTCATAGTACATTATTTTTACTTAAATATTTGGGAAAATTAAACATATATGTATTAAAAGTATTACATGGATATATGTATTATATATGTATATAAATACATATATATTATGCAGTAGTATGCACAACTTGAATGAATGTTTAAAGTACTACACTAGGGTTTAAAAATTGTTTTCATTTGGAGAGGGAAGCATGACTGTACCCTGCAGGACTGTAGGATCATTCTCTTTTGTTATTCTGGGGATTTCACTTAGAAATGTTTGAGAAACAGTAGGAAAACTGATGGGCCATTTACCTGTTGTAAATATTGTTTTTGTAAAGAAATCCCAGAATTTCCCTCAATCATTCCTTTTATCTTTATCAGCATTTTCTGGTTGGAAGGAGGTAGTTAACGATATTATACAAATGATTTTGTGCAGCTTATAAGATTCTAACATGACTATACAATGGTATGATGTATAGGGTCATTTGGCTGTTTGGGAGATGATCTTGGTCCTGGAGAAAAATCCCTGGCTGTGAGCTTCTGGAATTCTGCTGTTGTTTTATTCATGCATTTTTCATATTAAGGTGCACTGTCTTTCTCTTTATTCAGTTCTCCCAAGCCCTCTTCTTCACAGACTCTATCCTTTCTCACAAGCAACAATGACCAGTGCAGCCTTTTCCCCTGAGTTGTATGCACTTTTATGTGGTTGTCTGTTCATCATCTCCTTTCAACTGTTTCAAGGTATTTTGAGGAATAAATCCCTAGATTAATAAACGGCACCTGTGTTCATCTGTTTACACATGCCACAAACCTAGGAGTCTTCCTGGGTGCCTGCCTCGCCCTCACCATGCCCTCCCCTCCCCCAACCCCATTCTATTGGCAGATTATCTCTGTTTAATCTTATGAATATTTCTAGAATAGGGTTTCTTTCCTTTTCTCCTGTCACCCTTCCTTGTCTAGCTACTGTCGTCCTTCTCATCTTTTTTCCGCCAAGTAGCTGGTCTCTGCCTGTTTCTCTACCTCTTGGTTCACTGCTCTCTTACTCTCAAGACACCATCCTTCTTGATCAAGTTTCAGTGCCACTGTTTTGGCAGGTTCTCTTTCAACACAGTGCTTTCTCCTTACCTGGTAGACTCCTAGTTATCCACCAGGCTTCAGCTGTTTGTCTTCCAACCTAAGGTTGGTTACCTTGTTTTCTACTGTTTTCCAATTATGATTGTGTATTTTTTATATATTTACTTTAATATTGTGTCCCTTCTAGGACATGGGCTATGTGAAATCACCATTCTTTCTCATGCATCCCCAGCACCTAGAGAAAGCACTCAGTAATTACTTGTGAATCAGTGAGTAGATGGTTTGCCACAGAATAGCCAACAGAAATTCACATGTGAAGGGAGAGGCTATATTGGCATATGCCCCATGAGTCTACTGAATTGAATTGCTATTCTTAACGAAAAGAGCACCTTTTAGCCCTGGTGGCAAGCACAAAGTTGTTTAGACTAAATAACGTTGGGCCTTAGATGGCATGGTAAAAAGTGTAAAAAACTGTGTATTAATGCATTGGCGAGCTCCTGTGGGGAGCCCCTGGTCTAATGGTCTCCAGCCTGGATATCCCTGACAGGGTTGTGGCGAATGTATGTTTCATGCTTTGTTGAGACTAGGGGGACCACCTGAGAGAAGGATGGAACCTCTGGTGGGGGGTAGGGGTGGAGAAACACCGGAAATGAAACCTATAACCTACAACTTTGCATTTACAAGATAAGTGTCAAAGGTCAGATTTCCAGATTCCAAGGCAAGACTCTTTTTTCCCTCATATTTATTTATAAAGCTTTATTGGGATATAAAAAAATCAGAACTGAATTTTAAGGAGAAAAGAAGGGGAAAAACCCAGCTGTTTTCTAGCAGGATAGATGCAGTGGGCCGAGTCCAGCATGGAAGTTGTCTTTCTGGAAGTTTTGCTCACACAACTAAGGTGAGACTCTTCCTGCTCACCCCTGGCTAAATATTGATAATGAGAAGATGATGAAAATACCGGTACATTGGTGGTACCGATCTGTGCCAGATTTTATGCCAAGCACTTAAAAAATAGATAGCGTTATCATCTTTATTTTATGGATGAGGAAATATTGAAGTTACATAACTTGGCCAACGCCTCACAGTAACATGAGTTTCTGTGTCCACGTCTGACTAACTCCAAAGCTCAGTCTCCTAGCTGCCAATAGTCAAAAGAGAACAAATATTAATAAGAATAAATGGTATCAACAATAATAGCATCCTTATTATGTGCCAGGTACCAGCTCAGGGATGCACTTTTATTTTCTCCTATGAGCCAAGTAAGAAAATTATTGTCAGTTAGGTTTGCTTGTTGGAGGACTAAGAATTTGGCATTTTCCACTGGTCAGCGTCTTTTGGGTCCTAAGTGTTCAGTTATAATAATATTAATAATAATAATAAACTTGAATCAATATAAATAGGAAGTGAAGAGAGACCCTAAGGAAAGATTGGTCGTGATTTTACTGTACTTTTAAAAACTTTTCTAATTTACTTTTGTGCTCACTAATGTTATTCTATTTGTTCGTGCTTCGTACTCAGTCATATCCAACTCTGTGACCCTATGGACTATAGCACACCAGGCTCCTCTGTTCATGAGTTTACCCCAGCAAGAATACTGGAGTGGTTGCCATTTTGTTCTCCAGGGGATCTTCCCGACCCAGGGATTGAACTTGTATCTCCTGTGTTGGCAAGCTGATTCTCTAAAAACTATGCCACCTGGGAAGCCTGTTCATTCTATAATGAGTCTGTAATATACCTCAATAGCCATAGAGAAACCCTCTTTTGCCTTTTTATGTTTGTACAAACTGTGGTGATAGTAATAGTTGCTCTTGTTTGTTCCTTGTTTGATATGTTTTGATGCAAAAGCCTGCCCAGCCCCAAGAGACCATGTACTGGTCTCTGGAGGCTGAGTTCAAATCCCGACTCTGCTACCTACAGGCTCTATCAACCTGGGAGATGTCGTAGCCTCTATGTGCTTTCATCACTTGTTTGTCAAATATTTATTGAACACCAGCTGTGTGCTGGGTGCTGTGTTTGAAGCTGGGGTTATAACGGGGAACAAAAATAAACACAGTGTTGGTGAACATATAGTTCAGTTCAAGAGAGAGATGTAAAATAATCTCATAAACACACAAAAGAGTTTATGATATGCTTGCTTCCCTGGTGGCTCAGACAGTAAAGAATCTGCCTGCAGTGTGGAAGACCTGGGTTTGATCCCTGGATCAGGAAAGTCCTTTGAGGAAGAGAATGGCAACCCACTCCAGTATTCTTGCCTGGCCTGGAGAATTCCATAGACGGAGGAGCCTGACAGGCTACAGTCCATGGGGTCGCAAAAAGTCAGACACGACAGAGCAACTAACATTTCACTTTCAGTAGTGATAGAGAGGCACTTGGTGCTGTGAGAACACACAGCAAAGAAATGACCAGGCACAGAAGGCTTTCTTGGGCCACCTCAGGCTCTGTAACTCAGTTGACATATGCAAAGCTCCCAGCGTGGTGCCTAGTATATAATTAGGGCTGACTAGTTGGTAACTCCTGATAATATACACTTAAGTTTTCCCAGAGAAAGAATCACAGAAACAAATACATTTAGTGCAAAGGAATTAATACAGTTGCCTGTTGTTAGTATCTGCATTTTTAAAAAAATATAACCCTTGTGTTTATAACCCTTGTGTTTAATATAACCTTGTATCGCTCAGTCATGTCCAACTCTTTGTGACCTCATCGGCTGCAGCCCGCCAGGCTCCTCTGCTCTTGGGTTCCTCCAGGCAAGAATACTGGAGTATAACTTAGAACCTCTTTATGTTTCTGAGAAAGAAATGAGGTTGGGATGTTTGGTTGAAAGAACTGTTTAAGGATAGGCCACTAATGAAGACATCTAAACACAGTCATCTTGTCCCACAGTTAGTTCCAAGATACAGTCAAACAGAAATAACTAGAAGCCAAGGCCTTTGGAGGCATTGTTTGTTTGGTAAATTTTGATTCATAGACTCATTAATGCCTCATCAGCCTCTTGACCATTAGTCTGGACAGGTAGCTCTGTGTGGGGACCTTTATTCTCTGGCAGCCAAGACAGGGATGTCTTAATGATGATTGGTTTCAGTGTCTCATAACCGCTGGTCCCCAGATATAAAGCACTGTGGCTATCTAAACAGATTCTCATTGCTTTTGGCCTGTGTGCAATTTAGCAGCAAGAGATTTCATATCTCACAGTGTTCAATAGTCCTACTTAATTAGGAACTGCTTGTGAATCAGGCCAGCTAATGGTCATAACTACTGAAGTCGACATGTTTGCCCTGAAAAGGCAGAGAAACTGAAAAGAGATTTTAATAGTCCTTGGGGTACTGACCAGTGAGTTGTCCGAACGTTCTCATTGGCCTTCCTGGTGGCAGAACTGCCTTCCAGGTTATGACGACACAGTTCGGACACTCACTGGAGGAATGCAGGAAAGGTCAGTGTGAGGACTTAGAATTTGGAATGAGGACTTCCATGGTGGTCCAGTGGTTAAGAATCTGCCTGCCAATGCAGGGGACACGGGTTCGGTCTCTGGTCCGGGACGATTCCACATGCCACAGGGCAGCTAAGCCCATGCACCACATCATTGAGCTGGTGCTCTGGAGCCCACTGCACCCAACTACTGAACCTTTGCACATGAAGGCCCGTGTCCCATAGCAGGAGAAACCACAGCAGTAAGAGGCTGGTGCACCACAACTAGAGAAAACCTGTGCACAGCGACAGAGATTCAGCACAGCCAAAAATAAAATAATTAATTAAAAATAAACAAGATGTCAGATCAGATCAGATCAGTCGCTCAGTCATGTCCGACTCTTTGCGACCCCATGAATCGAACAAGGTGTAGAAGAACATTAAAAAAAAAACAACAACAAGCAACTTGAAACGAGGCCTGCTTACCTTTGCCTGACTGCCCTCTTGTCTCATTGTTAGACTTCCCTTTATTCCCAGGGATATCTGGGAATATCTATAAATTCCCTTTATAGGTTTTCTTTTTGAGGGAAAAAATTAAGGCTGATAGAGTGCTAAAGCAGCTCTTCCTTGAGCAAAAAGAGAAGCACCAAAATTACTGAGCGCATATTCAGTGATAAATTTACATGAATGTACTGCATGGTATTCAGTACATACTGGTGAAGAGCATGGACTTGGAGTCAGATAACCAGATCTTGACTCTGGCACCTGGTAACTGGGGACTTGGAGCAAGTTGCTTAACTACTGATACTCTGTTTCCCCATCTGCACATAGGTGCCTGTCATGTGTCAGGTGCTCTGCTCATCCTGGTGAACCAAATACATGGGGTTCCCGACCCACAGTCCTATCTTGGGTGACCCTCCAAACGCACCCTTAAAGGTAGTGAAAGATGCTGTGGGCAAGGTAGGTATTTCCAGTGATCAGTGCTTTACGATGAAAAGATGAAGATTCAGTCAGACTGGTGAGTGACAGAGTCAGATCTCAAACTCCAAATTCCAAGTTGTTTCCATTGGCTCCTACTGCCTGCCTTGAGCTAGCTTGGTGTAACCAATTTCTTTTACAGGTTAAACTGGGTAAATGAAATGCTCAAAACCATCTCTGGCTTAGGAGTAGCTATCACTTCCAATGAGGAAACCTTTTGACAGCATGCTAAATCTTTGCATGTATACGGTTTATTCTGCAGTAACATAATAGCTACCTTTTAATAAACCTTGTGTTATCAAAAATGAAGTGTAAAATGTTTTGTTTCAGGAATGCAATTTCAGACTGGCAGATCAAAGGTTTTCTGTTTTATTTATTTTTTCTTAGAAAAGAGTTTAAGAAATAAGAATATTGCTTTATAGCCATAAAACCTAAATGCCATTGAGCAAATCTACCATATGATCAAATCTGGCTTTCTTTCAAGAGTAAAAGTCTTTCACTTCCTGTCACCTCAGCACTATCATTATGTGCTTAGACCTCTATCACCCACTGTTACGGGAGCCCTAGCTCAAGCCACTCAAGCAAAGCAGTTGTATTTTGTAGATGCAGCAGTTTCTTCCTTCTGTATCATGGGGCCGCTTCTCTGCCATGATCGAGTTTTAATCAAATCAGTTGGAGCACCCACTCTGGGCCTGACCCTATCCTAGGCACAGAAATGAACAGAATAGAGCATGTCCTCATTCTGATATAGCTTATATTCTGTTGGGGGACAGATAGTGATTACAGGAAGGAAGGAGGGAGGGAGGGAGGGAAGGAGGGAGAGAGATAAGGTGATGAGATGATGTCGGGTAGTGACCGTGCCGTGAAGAATTATGCAGCAGGGTAGAGTGATGGGGTGGAGGTGGGGGCTGGTTTGTGTGCTTTGTTAGGGAGTGCAGTGCATCTGTGAGTGCATCTCAGGGCCGGACGTGACTGTCTTAAGGGAGCAGCCACATGGCTCCCCAGAGGAAAAGTATCCTTGGCAGAGGAAACAGCAAGTGCAAAACTCCTGAGGTAGAAACATGCCACGCCTATTGGAGGAAAACTTGGATGCATGTGAGGCTGGAGGGAAGAGTGCAAGGGGTGGGGGGTGGGAGGGTAGTGGAGAAGAGCCGAGAGAAATGGCTGGGGACCACAGCAGCAAGGGCCTTGTAGGGTTTTACTCTGGGTGAGATGAGCAGGTACAGGCTGTTTTTCACCAGAGTTGCAGTCTGACTTAGGTTTTAGGAGGCTTTTGAGTGAAAAGACAGTGCATGAGCACAGGCAGAAGCTGAGACTGTTAGAGAATTATTGCAGGCATCCAGCCAAGACATGGTGGTGGCTTGATTTGGGAGGCAGAGGTGGAGTTGGCGAGAAATGATTGGATTTTGTTAATCTCCTGAAGGTCAGGCTGAAAGGATGTGCTGATGAGCTCCAGGGTGTTCGGCCTGTATACCTGGAAGAACAGAGCTGCCATTTGGGAGCACTATAATTTGTGGGCTCAACTAGGTGTCTGTGTGAAAGACAGAGGTATGCTCATGGAGGTGGTTCCTGCAAATCACAGAGTGCGTGGAAATGCCTTATGACACCCGTTCAGAAAAGAATGTGGGTGGGATTATAAAAGATGTCCTCCCTTCCTCGGTGTGCGTCCTTCGAAACCCTTGTACACTTACAGCATTTCTTCTTAGCTATTTCCCACCCCTGATAAGATGTGCTCTTGGGAGAGGACTAGTCATTTGGTACTTCATGTGATTGTTATGTCAGTATGCTACCTTTCTGAAAATATATTTGCATTTAAACCTTACTTCAAACTCATGATGACACACAGATTTCATCTCTTGTGCTAACTTGAATCACTGATGGTGGTTGCCTTGAGAACTGTGCTGAGAAAATTTGTGAAGCTGGTTCTAGGCTCGGCAGGGAAGAGGAGACTTGATTATATTTTCCACTCCCGGGACCAGGAGTGGCACCCCGTATGTGCTCAGTATTTGATAGTCCGGCTTTGGCTGCCACAGAAAGTACCATTTGTTTCCCCACCTCTCCCCTTGTTTTTATTTTATTTAAAAAGTATTTATTTATTTGGCTGACTCAGGTCCTAGTTGCAGCACGCAGGATCTTCATGGCATCAGTGCAGGATCTTTCTGTTTTGGTGTGCATACTCTCCAGTTGTGGCTCGTGTGCTCAGTTGCTCTGCAGCATGAGGGATCTTAGTTCCCCAACCAGGGATAGAACCCACACCCCCTACATTGCAGGACAGGTTCTTAACCACTGGACCACCAGGGAAGTCCCTTTCCTCTTGCTTTTAGATGTCAGCAAGTATGCAGAGGAAATATTTTTCCTTTTTACTGTTTGAGCACTTGCCTCTGAAATCATGCCAAGAAGACTATTGGCCCAAAGATCAGATTTTACTATCTAAAGGTCTTGACTAACCTGATGTAAAACCCAAGTACTCCAGAAGAGACAGGGCCTTTGTCTTAATGGGCAAGGCCTTTGCCAGATCAAAATTCATTTTTTTCTTCTCTAGCATTCCTCACTGCTAGATCTATTGCAATTTGTATTCCCTTATTAGCTGCATTGTTTCTCTCCCCTCCAGAATGGCAGCCACAGGGCAAGGACTTTGCTGTGCATTGTTCAGTGCTGTTTCCCCAGTGTCTAGAACTGTGGCTGGTATATAAGGAAGTATGTGTTGAATGAAAAATGCTAAATGAATCGCCTGAGGAAGCTAAAGTTGTACTGTAGCCCAGAATTAAGGGTAAATGATTACTAAGGTACCTGCATTTTTTTGAAAGTGGAAAGCTCCTGTTAGAATAATCATCACTATAGCTATGTGGTTTAATGAACATTGTTGATAATTATAGTAGTAATAATAACTCTCCTTGAGTACATCTATGTGCCTGACCCTGGGTTAAGTGCCCAATACTCATTATTTCCTTTGGGAAGTAGGCCCTCATTTGTTAGGTGAGGAAATTCAGACTTAGGTCAGACTTTGCCTAAGTCTGAATCACCCATAAATAGGGTGGTTCCAAAGCTAAAAAGCAAACATGAAACTTTCTTCATATAGGAAATCTTGCTTTCCAGCTGGTAAATAATGGTATCTGTCTAATAATAAATGGCTGCTTTTTGCCATTAAAACCCCCAAATTGTGCGAGTCTGGAAGGGCCTTTGGATTGTTTCATTGTTTTTTTTTTTTTTTCCTGCTAATTTCTGGAATGAAAAAACCTTACCTTCTCAGCTCAGATTATCTTTCCTAAATATGTTGACAAGCTGCTTGTGAGGATCCCAAGTGAGTGTCAAGGTAGAGGAAAGGAGAGTTTCATCACCTTCATACCTAAACTCATGCTTTGGAGGAAAAAATGGGTGTTGGTAGAGAGTAGGAGGAGCTGGAGTTAAGGGAAAGCAAACCCCACATTTTTTTGCTTTGCATCCAGGCTGTAGACTACTGTGATGGTTATTATTAAAATGTTTTTCTTTAAATTGACTCACTTCTGTTTACTTAAATTAATATATTCAAAACAGATTTTGTGAACCCCCACTATGGATGGAAAACTAGCATCATTTGCCATAGAGTAATAGTATATTGATGCTCATATGGTAACAAGATGTATTTGTTGTTCAGTTGCTAAGTCTTGTCCGACTCTTTGCAACCCCATGAACTGCAGCACGCCAGACTTCCCTGTCCTTCACTATCTCCCAGAGTTTGCTCAGACTCATGTCCATTTAGTCAGTGATTCTGTCCAACCATCTCATCCTCCTCTGCCCCCTTCGCCTCAATAATAAAATATAAAGTAATATATATAATGAAAATAAGGCAATGCTATTTCATGTTTTAAAATTAAAGAATAAGAATAATGAAATATAAATCTAATGTACATACTAGAAATTAGCTTTCCCTGTGAGTAGAGTGGAACTGTTTATGATCAGTTACCAATAGAGGGATATTTAACTTCTTGTCACTTAAAGAAAAAGGTGAAAAGATGTTTTTCCCCCAGGTTTAATATTAATTAGGACAAAGAATCCTAACATACATGCATATAAAAGTACATATGGACCATGTGTATGCTCAGTTACTGCTCAGTCGTGTTTGACTCTTTGTGACCCCATGAACTGTAGCCTGCCAGACTCCTCTGTCCATGAATCCAGATTTTCCAGGTAAGAATACTCGGTTGCCATTTCCTTCTCCAGTACATATGGACACTATGTGTATATAAATATATTGCATTTATGTAAGATATATTATCCATATAAAAATATGTAATAACTTTTTAAAAATCAGGTTGTAATTTAACTTTATAATAATCAATGGTCTTTTGATTGTGGGGACCTAGGCAAGAGGCAGTAAGCTAAGTCATTAATTTCCATTTGCCATGGGCCAGCAATGCTTGGCTGGGTCCTTCCTGTGGAAAGGAAGTTTAAGAAAATTGTGAAATCAAAGCTTCTTTTTCCAGCTTGCTCTTCTCAAGCCCTCCGGTTCAGGCCTGAACTCTACCATTGTAGAAAAGCATGACTTCCCTGAAATACAGCCTCCTAGCTCAATACCGTAGAGAGTAGAGCAGCCCAGGCTTCCTCCATAGGAAACCCAGACAAATGTGTATCCACACCGCTTTAAGGCATGTCTGTGCCACCAGTGGGAAACACTGTCCCAAACTCATTCCTTCCCCTCAGCTCTCTATGGGGCCCCAGCTTGACATTACTTCGAGCAACCATAATAAAGCGAATTGGCTCCATCTTGCCCAACTGTGTCCCAAGGCTCCTATCATTCTGCCACCAGAAAGTTCATATGCTCAAAATTGGTTCTTAGGAGCACTGACCTTAGTGCTCATCCTCTGCAAAGGTATAATTTAGGAATAATCTTTGTTAGGTTATGGCAGGATCTTTGTGCTTCTGTCTCACAATCAATTAGAGATTTCTGCAAAGCGGAGGCATTATTATTATCACAGGCAGATGGTGAAATGTTACTCCATCCTTCTGTGCCTGCTTTAACTTCCTTGTGCAACATCATTTAGGGGGTTTCTTTACAAATTGCAGTTTATTTGGAAAAGATTTAAAGCCCTGAGGGTTTGGCAAGAAACTCTTGCTTATGAGCACATCTACTTTGTCTGTCAGTAGCAAAAAGGGCACCCCTGATTAATACTGACTTTGCCCCGCAAGTCAGGTAGACAGCAGCAGATGAGGCCTTTGATTCTTAATACTGTTCTGGGGGTAAGAAGAACTTAGGGGGTCATCTACTTGCAGCTCCAGGAAGAAGGTTAAATGGCATTGAGCCAAGGATGGAAAGCTGTCTTATGGTGGGCTTCCTTGTGAAATGAGATGGAGAGCTTATTACCCAGAATTCCAGGAAAATTCTTCAAAAGAGAAAAGGGCATTCAGACCAATCTCTGCCTTGCAGGAGTTATTCCCCGGAAGAGAGGGGATGGGTGTCAAAAAGACAGTAAACTTGTGGCTGGATGGAAGCAGCTTGGCACTGAGGAGAACTAGGGGTGGGGTGGGGTAGAACAAGGGACCGAGTTTTTTTGTTTTTTTAAGCAACTGCTTGAAGGAAGGGCAAATAGATGGATAAGGAAGGAATTTAGGCTGTTTTTCTGTGTAATGTACTGGCAAATTGCTAGAATCGTTCTTCATGGATATTGTTGGGCAGAGGCAGGCTTCAAGGCAGCCCCGGTTTATTCAGGTTCAGTTCAGTTTAGTCGCTCAGTCGTGTCCGACTCTTTGCGACCTCATGGACTGCAGCTTGCCAGGCCTCCCTGTCTATCACCAACTCCCAGAGTTCACTCAAACTCATGTGCATTGAGTCGGTGATGCCATCCAACCATCCCACCCTCTGTCATTCCCTTCTCCTCCCGCCTTCAATCCTTCCCAGCATCAGCTTCTTTTCCAATGAGTCAGTTCTTCCCATCAGGTGGCCAAAGTATTGGAGTTACAGCTTTAGCATCAGTCCTTCCAATGAATATTCAGAACTGATTTCCTTTGGATGGACTGGTTGGATCTCCTTGCAGTCCAAGGGACTCTCAAGAGTCTTCTCCAACACCACATTTCAAAAGCATCAATTCTTCGGTGCTCAACTTTCTTTATAGTCCAACTCTCACATCCATACATGACTACTGGAAAAACCATAGCCTTGACTAGACAGACCTTTGTTGGCAAAGTAATGTCTCTGCTTTTTAATATGCTGTCTATGTTGGTCTTAACTTTTCTTCCAAGGAGCAAGCGTCTTTTAATTTCATGGCTGCAATCACCATCTGCAGTGAGTTTGGAGCCCCCAAAAATAAAGTCTGTCACTGTTTCCTTTGTTTCCCCATCTATTTCCCATGAAGTGATGGGACCGGATGCCATGATCTTAGTTTTCTGAATGTTAAGCTTTAAGCCAACTTCTTCACTCTCCTCTTTCATTTCCATAAAGAGGCTCTTTAGTTCTTCACTTTCTGCCATAAGGGTGGTGTCATTTGCATATCTGAGGTTATTGTTATTTCTCTCAGCAATCTTGATTCCAGCTTGTGCTTCATCCAGCCCAGCGTTTCTCATGATGTACTCTGCATAGAAGTTAAATAGGCAGGGTGACAATATACAGCCTTGACGTACCCCTTTCCCTATTTGGCACTAGTCTGTTCCATGTCCAGTTCTAACTGTTGCTTCCTGATCTGCATACAGATTTCTCAAGAGGCAGGTTAGGTGGTCTGATATTACCATCTCTTTAAAAATTTTCCAGAGTTTGTTGTGGTCCACACAGTCAAAGGGTTTGGCATTATTCAGGTTAGCTGGGCATAAAGTCTTGTATGCTAGGTACCAGGAAGAATGAAGGATATAGATAAAAGTTCCTGTGGAGTGTGTGTTCTATATGTATGTGAGTCAAGCTTAGAATTGTCTTGGAATAATGAAAAACCAAGTAGGTCATTGTGTTTATGGAAATGCCAGGGGAGTTTGTGAGCACTTATCAGAGGGAGGACGTTTGAATGAAGCTTTCAGGTGTAAAAAGAATTTTGTGGTCTTTTGTGGTCAGATTCATAGCTACTTCTCCTGTTCACTTTCTGATGTTGTATAGATATTGTTATAGAGAGGGTGCATCCAAATCAGTGACTCCTCTGGCTGAGCTGGAAGTAGATGGATGATATAATTAGAGAATTGCTGCAATTTTCCTGATACCGTACATTATATGGAGTCAGAGAAAGCTCAAGCCATCTACTATCATCTGGGCGTGGAACAGTTTATGCAAAAACCATCATCATGAAGCTAATTCTTAGCGAGCATGTACTATGTGCTGGGTGCTATGCCAAATTTGTGGGATTGTCTCATTTTGTTCAAGGTCCTTTTTAGGCAGACACTACTGGGACGATCCCCTGGAGGAGGGAATGGCCACCCAAACCAGTATTCCTACCTGGAGAATCCCCATTGACAGAGGAGCCTGGTAGACTGCAGTCTGTAGGGTTGCGAAAGAGTCGGACGTGACTGAAGTGACTTAGTACAGACGCAGGAGCACCCTAATTTCATAGGTGAGATTCGTTATCGTTTAGTCAGTCTCTAAGATTGTACAGCCAGTAACTGACAGAGGCAGAATTCAAACTCCCACATCTGAGTTCTTAAACTCCAAGGTACTCTTTCACAGTATAATGATGTCTTCAGAAATTCTAGTTATTACTTTCTTTCAAAAAATGTACACCCTCTAACCCAGTGGTTTTAAACCAGTTTTAGAACCTCTTCAGATAAAAGCACACACACATATAATGCTTTTCAAAATTTCAGAGTTTTCGAGGATCCCAGTCAAGTCTGATTATTGATATCTTTATAATCCGAAACTGAGTCTTGCTGAGGTTAACAAAGCCTTCCAAGTATTTCCAAGGTAGCTGAGCCAGACTTCCAACCTGGCTGTTGCCTACCATGTAACAAGTATAGTAGTAACCATTTCTTGTTAAGTACCTAACAATTTGGGCTTCCCTGGTGGCTCAGTGGTAGAGCATCTGCCTGCTAATGAGGGAGTCCCGGTTTGATCAAAGGGAATGGCAACCCACTCCAGTATTATTGCCTGGAGAATTCCATGGATAGAGGAGCCTGTCAGGGAGTCCAACACAACTTGGTGACTAAACAACAACAACAAACCTAGCAATTAGGATTGCTAGTAAGTGCATACATACATTGGTGTAATCCCATTGATTAAAAAGTGAACATCCATAATGGGTTAGTCAAGGGTGAATATCATAACTGCTCATGACCTTTTGAAGTAGGTGGTTTTATGCCTATTTTACAAATGAGAATCCTGAGATTCTGAGCACTTACTCAAAAGTTTATGTGGGGCAGAAGCTCAGTTCATCTAGTTTTAAATCTGCTACTCTGATCCATTCTCCTGTACCTCCCCTTGCACATCCTTTCCAGAGTCTTCATTAGATCACATTGCTTCTCACTTTCCTTCTCTCTCTTGTTTCTCAGCCTCGGCATTATTGACATTTTGTTTTGGATAGTTCTATTGTGGGGGTCTAGCCTGTGCATGGAGAAGGCAATGGCACCCCACTCCAGTACTCTTGCCTGGAAAATCCCATGGATGGAGGAGCCTAGAAGGCTGCAGTTCATGGGGTCGCTAAGAGTCACACACGACTGAGCGACTTCACTTTGACTTTTCACTTTCATGCATTGGAGAAGGAAATGGCAACCCACTCCAGTGTTCTTGCCTGGAGAACCCCAGGGACGGGGGAGTCTGGTGGGCTGCTGTCTGTGGGGTCACACAGAGTTGGACACGACTGAAGTGACTTAGCAGCAGCAGTAGCAGCCTGTGCATTCTAGGATTCTTAGCTTTATCTTTGGACTCTACATATTGGATGCCAGAAGAACCCCCTGACCCCTAACCCCCAGCTTGTGACAGCCATAGATGCATCCAACATTTTCAACTGTCCTCTGGGGAATAAAATCACTGTCTATTGGGTACTGTTTATCTTTCTCTTCTCCCCGTGCCCTGTACATATAAATATTAACATTTATCCCTGCTAGCTTGCAATGTGCCAGGTAAAGTGTCAGGCACCTTCCATGCATTATCTCATTAAGTCCTCAAAACCTCCCGTCATCTTTAAATTTTTTCTTATAGGTGAGCGAGTCTGAGATGCTTGGGTAGATTAGTAAATCACCTGGAGTCACATAGGTGCTGAGGGTGAAGCTGGGATTTTTCTCAGCTCCGTGTGTCTCCAGAGCCTTGAACTTCATAAGAAATGTTTTCACTAAAGTACTTTGTTGTTTTGAGCTCCAAATTAATCAGACTCTGAATATTTTTGTTATTTTGGATTTGTTCAGCTAGTAAGCTGGAAGAAAATTTAAATGGGATTGTAGGTCATGTATTTCTTACTGTTTATTATTATTTTTACTACATCACTGCTTTTTATTGTTAATCCTTTCTCACTAAAATACCATCATCGACAAAAATATTATCAAAACAAAATCTTGCTTCTGAGTCTAATTTCCTAGCATAAATCTCACCTTTGTTGTTGTTTAGTCACCAAATCATGTCCAGCTCTTTGAGACCCCATGAACTGTAGCCCACTAGGCTCCTCAGTCCATGGGGTTTCCCAGGCAAAGATACTGGAGTGGATTGCCATTTCCTTCTCCAGGGGATCTTCCCAACCCAGGGATCGAACATCCATCTCCTGCATTGGCAGGTGGATTCTTTACCATGGATCCACCAGGGAGACCCAAATGTCACCTTACTAGACAAAAAAATAAAATAATTTATTTGTAGGTGAACTACTACTTTTCTGAGTCATCTTCAGACGATGTTTTTCAATGGGTGCTTTTTGTGCCTTTTAACAGTACAAGTCATTGTACTAAATGTATATTGTGATTGCTAAATGCTTAACGAATTAGTTAAGATTCTTTGGTGACAAGCAACACAAATTGTCCTGCCTAACTTTATCAAAACAGAAAAGAAATTCACTCCCTCCATGTGTGCATAATTGCTCACATGGAGTAATACAAGTTGACCATATTACAAGCAGTGAATTTCCTGGAAATTTGAATAGGAAAGTTTTCAATAAAATAATTTTTTTTCTGACAAGCAGGGACATGTGTACTTTAGCGCTCTGGCGCATTGTTATTTTCCTTAAAATGAGTTTCAGCAACTAACATATTAAAACAGGCTGGTAAAGGGAGGAGGCTGTGCAGCCTTAAGTGAGCTTAATGAAGCAGATTCTTGGGATGAGGTAGGCATCTGGTATGTGTAGCT
This sequence comes from Bos indicus, assembly GCF_029378745.1. Classification (NCBI taxonomy): domain Eukaryota; kingdom Metazoa; phylum Chordata; class Mammalia; order Artiodactyla; family Bovidae; genus Bos; species Bos indicus. The sequence continues at coordinate 40,163,294 of NC_091781.1, forward strand.
GCTGAGAATCCATATCCTCCTTCTTTGAACTATGACATGTGGATTTTCTCTTGGGGAATAGCCTCCCCCCAAGGTATACAATATTAATGGGGCTGTCAGGCCAACACCTTATCCTCCTCTGGCCAAGAGGTGGTCATGTGACCAAGGCAGGTCTCTGTCTTGAGTACATGGATCCCAGAATACAAAATGTTTGTTGCAACTGATTCTTCCTGATAGTAGTAGCCTGAAGAACTAACTAACCATTAGTTCGTGGGATCCTGGTTCCTGTTGCTCCTAACTTTCATTTAGTTTTCCTTTGAATTCTAGGAGCAATTATGCACAGATGGAGTAAATTTCTTTTCTATTTTGCTAAAGTTATACAGGGTAATTTGTGTTACCTGTCACCAAAGAATCTTAACTAATCTGTTGATTTGATGATGGTGGGGACTCTGAGTCAAAGGAGAAGAAGGAGGGAGTAGCAGCAGCTAACATTTACTGGCTATCTAATTTAATCTTATGGGGTAGATATTGACACATGCTTCCTTTTTACAGATGAGGAAAATGAGATTTAGAAAGGTTACATTGTCTTGCCAAAGGTTTCATAAGTGGCAAAGCCAGGATTTGAACCCAAGTATGATTTGAGAATCCAAACTCCTAACCACTACATTAATTGAAATGTAGAGAAAACACTGAAAACATACATTCCTTTTAGGTCCATTTTTGACTTAATAAGTTATTTTTTAATCCCAAGAGGAGACCATTTCTCTTCTGTGTGTTCCATGATGCAAAACAAGCTGCAAAATGTAAGTGCTTTTTCCCCCCTTGCCTTCATGTGGTAAATTAGAATAATTATTGTTAGTTAAGGGATGTGAATGAAATGTCTTTATCAGCCAGCAAGTTAAATGGAATTTCTGTTTTAAACCACAGAAGATAATGCTGCCTTGACAGATTGTGAGTGACAGAAAGAGAAGTGTTTTCAGCAGGATGCGAATGGAGATGTTGCAAGAGAAAGCATAAATAGCAGAAACAAAAAGCTCTGGGGTTTTGGTATGGAGTGATGTCATCCATGTATTTTAACTCATTTGATTCCTGACAATAAAATAACTTGGTACCTTCACCGTTTTTCTCCTGTTGATTTAAAAATGAGTGATCAAAAGAAAGGAGGGAGGGAGAAAGAAATACCCAAAGACGAATCATTTTTGCTGATGGTAGATACCAATAGTAGTGGGCTTCAAATCTTATTTACTTTTTTTTTTTTAATCATTAAATTGTTCTTACAGGTAATTCTAAATATTTGTTATCCTCTTCCCTCTTATGATTGTTGTTGCCTGCATCCATTCAGTCATATTCCTTCTCCCTGTCCCCCGCTTTATCTCTGTACAGCAGACACTCATAGCCACATGTATATATATGTTCTCTCCCGAGCACACCTGTACAGTCAAGTGTATTTGTCCATTGAGAGGCCTGTGGCATTCTCTGTGGTGAATTTGGATAGGCATCTCCAAGCACTTTGTCAGCTCCTAGTTTTGCTCAGTAAAAGAACGTAAGTGAAAAAAAAATATCATTAGAAGAAACTAGTTATTTTCTTTTGCCTGTTAATTAATTGATTAATTATTTGTTCATTTTTTCAGTTGTGCTGCACAGCTTGTGGGATCTTAGTTTCCCTATCAGGGATCAGGAATCCACAACCCCTGCAGTGTGAGAGCAGAGTCCTAAGCACTGGATCAAAAGGGAAGTCCCCGAGACTATTTATTTTAATACTTAAAAAGTCGAAGGCATAATCTGAGAATTAAAATGGTCAAATACATTTAGCTTTCCAAAAAGTCATAATTTTGCTTTTGGTGGTGTCATTTTGCCACCAGTGCATGAATACCTCATTGTGGGTTGTCATCAAAGTTTTAATTGGCTTTTAGGAGCGACTGTGTTAGTCCAACCTTCACCTGATGCTGGCTTCTCCAAACATTTTTGCCAAGGGACTATTCCATTTTTACTTCAGTATTTCCAGTGAAGTGGAACTCCTTATTTATAAAAGCAACCCATTTTATCCTTGGACAGCGCTGTTGCAAGTTCTTTTCTATGTCAGATTGAAATCTCTTTACTTGTAGCTTCTTTTGCCCATTGGTTACATGGGCATGACTTGGGACTTATAGAACAAGACTGGGCCTCTTAATGCATGATGCCTCTTTGAACTGACTATTGCTGTTATAATCTCCCTTCTCATTTCTCCTTGCCCCAGAGTTAAAATAGTCTGAGTAGAAATGTTTCTTCTGTGTTTTTCTGATTCAGTTTAGTTCATTTCAGTCGCTCAGTCGTGTCCGACTCTTTGCAACCCCATGGACCGTAGCACGCCAGGCCTCCCTGTCCATCACCAACTCCCAGAGTTTACTCAAACTCATGTGCATTGAGTCAGTGATGCCACCCAACCATCTCATCCTCTGTCATCCCCTTCTCCTCCCGCCTTCAATCATTCCCAGCATCAGGGTCTTTTCAAATGAGTCAGCTCTTCGCATGAGGTGGCCGAAGTATTGGAGTTTCAGCTTCAGCATCAGTCCTTCCAATGAATGTTGAGGACTGATTTCCTTTAGGATGGACTGGTTGGATCTCCTTGCAGTCCAAGGGACTCTCAAGAGTCTTCTCCAACACCACAGTTCAAAAGCATCAATTCTTCGGTGCTCAGCTTTCTTTATAGTCCAACTCTCACATCCATACATGACTACTGGAAAAACCATAGCCTTGACTAGATGGACCTTTGTTGGCAAAGTAATGTCTCTGCTTTTTAATATGCTGTCTATGTTGGTCTTAACTTTTCTTCCAAGGAGCAAATGTCTTTTAATTTCATGGCTGCAATCACCATCTGCAGTGATTTTGAAGCCCAAAAAATAAAGTCTGCCACTGTTTCTCCATCTATTTGCCATGGAGTGATGGGACTGGATGCCGTGATCTTTGTTTTCTGAATGTTGAGCTTTAAGCCAACTTTTTCATTCTCCTCTTTCACTTTCATCAAGAGGCTCTTTAGTTCTTCTTCACTTTCTGCCATAAGGGTGGTGTCATCTGCATATCTGAGATTATTAATATTTCTCCCGGCAATCTTGATTCCAGCTTGTGCTTCATCCAACCCAGTGTTTCTCATGATGTACTCTGCATATAAGTTAAATAAGCAGGGTGACAATATACAGCCTTGATGTACTCCTTTTCCTATTTTTCTGATTATTTGGCTTTAAAAATTAAAAAAAAATATTAAAAATGTTTACTGTGGTAAAAAAAAAAATATATATATATATATGAACATAAAATTTACCATTTTAACCAGTTTTAAGTATATAGTTTTGTGGTATTAAATACATTCACATTGTGTGGTTATCACCACCATCCATCTCCAGAATTTTATCTTCCTCATCTGAAACTCTGTATCCATTAATCAGTAATTTCCTGTTACCCTCTCCCTGCAGCCCTGCCACTACCATTGAACTTTAAACTGCTATAAATTTGACTATTCCTAGGAGAAGATGATGACACCCCACTCCAGTACTCTTGCCTGGAAAATCCCATGGACAGAGGAGCCTGGTAGGCTGCAGTCCATGGGGTCACGAAGAGTTGGACATGACTGAGCGACTTCACTTTCACGCATTGGAGAAGGAAATGGCAACCCACTCCAGTGTTCTTGCCTGGAGAATCCCAGGGATGGGGGAGCCTGGTGGGCTGCCGTCTCCGGGGTCGCACAGAGTCGGACACGACTGAAGCGACTTAGCAGCAGCAGCAGCAGGAACCTCATGCAAGTGGAAACATACAGCATTGGTCCTTCTGTGCCTGACTTATTTCACCAGCATGATGTCTCCACAGTTCATTCATGTTGTGTCATGTGTCAGAATTTTTTTCCCTTTTAAGGATGAATAACATTCCACTGTATGTATACTACATTTTGTTTATATATTCATCTGTTGATCAGTTAGTGAATAGATGTTGAGTTTCCTGAGTGTGCTTTTGAATATTCACACTCCTACTTGTCAAAATCCACTTCAGTCTACAAGTCTGTGTCTGTTGCATATTATGTGCATAACCCCATTAGGTACTATGAGCCCTGGATCTACTCCTTGATTTAATCCTTATGTGTAGTGGGTGGATAAGATACCCACATTTGTCACTGCAGAGTAGGCAGTGGTCAGTGCCATTGGAGAACCAGAAACAGACTTGATGCTGGAATTAAGGGGAAGCATTGAAAGCTTCCAGCTGAGAGGATAAGGTAGCTCTCAGGGAAGTTCTGGGGCTCAGAAAAAGAGCAGCATGGAGAATAGGTAGAAAGTGGGGAGAGAGTTCCCTGGTGGCTAGTGATTAGGATTATGGGCTTTCACTGGCAGGGCCTGCTTGGGGAACTCATACTGCAAGCTTCTCAGTGCAGTGAGGCAAAAGACAAACAAAAAACTTTCAAACCGAAAAAACAATGGTAATAGAAAAAGATAAGAAAGTAGGGAAGGTATTCCTGATGGACGGAGTAGCTTGAGTCAAAGAGCAGAGTATGAACATGTCCCTCACTGTTGACTTATTTATTGACTTTAGGCGGTCACATAGGGTATTTATATGGTGGTGCTCCAGTGCCATTTCATGGGCCCTCTGGTATCTTCTCTGTCTGTAGCCTAGTGAATTGTCTTTTATTCTGCGGTTATGTGCTTCATCTCATTTGGTGAGTGTGTGAGTGTGTGTGTGTGTGAGATTCAAATGGCCTTTATTTCCTTTAAAATGATGCAGATAATGATAGTTTTGTTCTGTTTTCATGCCCCGATTGGCCAAATAAAAATCAGATGACTCAGACTATCTGTGTTTTTAATGAAGCTTTTCAGGAGTGTTACAGACAAAGTCTAAAAAAATGAGTCTGGCAAATATCTATTAAAGGATGAAAGAAAGGGAATAGCAATAAATATTCATAAAGCGTTTACCATGTGGCAGAACCATGATAAGCCTTTTACGGCTGTTGACTCACAACAGTCTGAAGAAGTTGTAGATCAAACTACAATCCTCACTTTACATGAAGGCATTGAGGCTCCAAAGTTAAAGTAACCTTCAAAGGTTTATACACCTCGTAAATCAGTGAGCTAGGGAATGCACCCAGTAGTCAGACCCAAGAGCCTTTCTCACCACACTGTCTACCTTTCTGTAGCAAGTTCTTTTTTTAAGCACTGTTCCTTTTATTTATTTATTTATGGCTGTGCTGGGTCTTCATTGCTTCTCTCAGGCTTTCTCTAGTTGCAGTGAGCGGGGGGCTACTCTCTAGTTATCAGTACTCGGGCTGCTCATTGCAGTGGCTTCCTTGTGGCTTAGTTGTTCTGTGCCATGTGAAATCTTCCCGGACCGTGGATAAAACCTGTGTCACTGCATTGGTAAGCAGATTCCCAACCACTGGATCTCCACAGAAGTCCCTTTGCAAGTTCTGTGTCAGCCAGCCCTGAATAAAATTTTAATGAGGTGGATGAATGTAGAGCCTGTTATAGAGAGTGAAGTAAGTCAGAAAGATAAAGACAGATACTGTATATTAATGCATATATATAGAATCTACACACACACACACACACACACACACACACACACACACACCTATATATATATGTATTGATGATCCTACTTGCAGGGCAGCAAAGGAGACACAGACATTTTGGACACAGTGGCTAGAGGAGAGGGTGGGATGATTTGGAAGAATAGCACTGAAATGTATACATTATCATATGTGAAATAGATAGCCAGTGGGAATTTGATGTATGACACAGGGAACCGAAAGCCAGTGCTCTGTGACAACCTAGAGGGGTGGAATGGGGAGGAAGGTGGGAGGAGGTTTCAAGAGGGAGGAGGTTTCAAGAGAGAGGAAGCAAAATGAAGTGAAAGTCGCTCAGTCATGTCCAACTCTTTGCAACCCCATGGACTGTACAGTCCATGGAATTCTCCAGGCCAGAATACTGGAGTGAGTAGCCTTTGCCTTCTCCAGGGGATCTTTCCAACCCAGGGATCAAACCCAGGTCTCCTGCATTGCTGGTGGATTCTTTACCAGCTGAGCCACAAGGGAAGCTCCCAAGAGAAAGGGGACGTATGTGTACCTAATGCTGATTCATGTTGATGTGTGTCAGAAACCATCATGAGATTGTAAAGTAATTATAAAAAATAATAATAATAAAGCTGTCTGCGAGCTCTTGGTTCAATAAACATTCCCCAAAGAAAATAATAATGAAATAGTGATTTGGGGGCAAATACTTTGATGCCAATTATATTACACATGGGAATCATCACCCTATCTCCATTCCAGTCTAGTTTTTCTTCCACTGTTGCTGATATTCCCCAATTTCATGCCTCGCAACCAGTGCTGACATTTATAATACATTCAGCTCTTTCTGTCCTAGCCAAACCTGCAGTTTCCTGGATGTTTTCCTGGCAGGTAAAGCAGGATAAGGCTCCCTTTTGGTATAGAATGCATCCATTATATATTGCAGTTCTTTCTCAGCCTTTTGGGTGGCTAACTTTTGGTGTTAGAGGAATAGAGAGGAATTTTGAAATCAGGGATTTTTTTTTTTTTTTTAATGATTTTGGGTGACTGCAAAATATGAAACTCTTCATGACATTGAGTGAATATCTTCTCTTCTCTTGCAAGTTTCCTTTGATGGCTTCTATGGAACAGAATTTCCAGTATATTTTCTCCCAAATTTTGTTGACTGGCACTATGACATTTCTTTAAAGTGTACCTTTACACTTTTAAAATTCCACATAGGCTTGTCATCATAGGAAGCAAGGGACTCAGCTTTGATCTGCAAAATTAACTCTACAAGGTAGCATGTTGTTATTCTATTTAGAAGACTTGAAAGCAGATCCAACAATTCAATTATGTTTAATTTGTAATTAACTCCCTCCTAAGCAGCTAATGGTGCATAACTTGGACACTACTGTTCTGGATGGGCAAGGAGAATAAAATGGCTTATTTTAGAGAAAGCTTATCTTAGATAGGGTACCTACGGTTGTAGTAGTACTTCTTGGGATGACTTTCTGGCTCCAAAACAAAACTCTTCTTTGAAGGTGACATAAAGCTGAGACTGTGATGTTTGACCCCGATATATGGGAAAGCGATGATTGGTCTCAGAGTAGGCATCTGACCTGGTTATGCCAATCAGATTCTCTCTTCTGAGAATTTGGAATTTTGAACTGAGAGCAAAATATAGGTTTTGATGCTATTTCAGTCTCTTAAATGGCAGCGCTCTAGAGTGAGGTCTTTAAGTTCCTGCCTCCCATTTCTCTTGAGCTACCTTGATTCTTCAAAAAACTCGGTTATTTAATTTTTCCTTCAATTTTGTGAGCTACTGCAGCATTTTTCCAAGAAGTTCCTCTTATTTTTGAGTAGACTTTAGGGTTTGTCTAGTTTTCTTGCCACCAAAGTTAATGACAATACAGAAATCAAAGAAATTAATTCTTTACTAAATTTGTTAATGCAGGTGATGTCTACTTGGTGGCAATTATTATAGTTTTTAATTATGTGTGTGTTTGATGGGAAATTAGTATTTTACCATATGCTATGGTGCCTTATTGTTTTCATCATCATTTTCATCACGAGCATCATGACAACCCTTGTTTATAAAGAACTCTCTACCCAACCAAAAATTAAGCATTTTGCACACAAAAATGGCATTTGCTATGTGATTACAATAATACTGTTAAATGGATACTATCATTCTCCTTGTTTCATACTTTGGGAAGCTGAGGCAGAGAGTATTACTTGAAGTCATGCTTCTGGAAAGTGATGGAGAAATGATTTCAGTCTAGGTTTGTCACGCCTCAAAGAAAGATGACAATCTTATGTTTTGCACTGTAGTGCAGAAATGTAATTCTGCCCAAAGATGTTGTATTCCCTGGTTTATTGGTTTTTCTGTATTGAATACGGAAATGGGATAATTCTGTAGTTTTGGAAATTTAATACTCTATTTTAGTTGGCTTAATTATACTATCCCTTCTTTTTTTGTAGGTTACCTTGTTTGATGAGGCCAGGGATTAGGCAGTCAGGGTACCAGATTAGATAAATTGTCCTGAGAAGACCTCTTTGAGGAGGTGACATTGGAACTGAGACAGAATGATAAAAATAAGGCAGCTATGCAAAGATCAGAGACAGAATGTTCCAGGAAATGGGAAGAACAAATACACAGGTATTGATTTGGGAATGAACGTGGTGAGGTTAGAGGAAAAGAACCTCTGGAGAGGAGAGGAGTGAACAAGGGAATCAGTGATAAGAGATGATGGAGAGGAAGGTTAGAATTGAATCATTTAGGATCTTATAGTCCATAGTAAGGAATATGGATTTTATTATAAACACAGTGGACTAGCCATTAGGAAATTCAGAGGAGAGGAACAATATGATACAGTGGATTTCTCCTTCTGGGAATGATAGAGGAGCCAGCAACCCTCCTATAGAACATGTAGAAGGCTAGGTAAAATGAAGAGAAAATATTTATTTAAAGGCATTGAAGAGCTGCTAAGGTATCCAGGACTTGAGGGGCCAAAATACTGCAGAAAGGAAGTACACTGCAGAAAGGAAGTACACTGCAGTGACCTCAATAGTCTCACTCTTTTTCTTTTTGAAGCATTTGTGGATTTGTAAATGGTAAAGTTATAAGAGGCTAAAAGACCTAATAGAAAGTCCCTGCTAAGAAGTAGGGAAGTTGAGCAGAGATTTTGGCAGTCCTAAGGATACACAAATCAAAAAAAAAAAATGTAATAGAAGACTCAGTTCAGTTCAGTTCAGTCGCTCATTCATGTCCGACTCTTTGCGACCCTATGAATTGCACCACGCCAGGCCTCCCTGTCCATCACCAACTCCCGGAGTTCACTCAGACTCACATCCATCGAGTTGGTGATGTATAAAAAAGGTATTATGGTATGACAAAGCTGTATTTATTAGAGGAATGAGAGGTTGGGTAACGTTAAAATATCAAATAATGCTAACAAGGAAAAACCATATGATCATCTTAATAGAAACTCAACATCTAATCTTGACAAAAACTTTTCACAAATTCAGAATATAAGTAAACATCCTTAAAGGAAGAATATTTAGAAAACACAGAGCGAGCATCATCAGGCTTAAGTGAAATACTGAGATCCTTATCCTGTAATTAGGTATGAATTAAGGGTGATAACACCACTTCTGCTCAGTCTGATACAGGAGGGCCAAGTGAATGCTGTGGGGCTAGGAAAAGAAATAAAATATATAAGGATGAGAGACAAAGCAATAAGATTATATAATTTGCAGAAGATATAATTATATAGTATAAATTTAACATGAATTTAGCAAGTTTGTTGGATACAAAGTCATTTGAAAAAACTATTGTATATTTCATATCTGCAAAAAGGAATTATAGAATGAAATTTTTAAAAGATACTATTTTAAATCAATCCAGCAACATATAAAGAGGACTATAAACTATGATGAAATTATATTTCCCAAAATATAAAGTAGAACAATCATATGCATGCGTCATGCATGTTCGGTTGCTTCAGTCGTGTCTGACTCTTTGTGACTCTATGGACTATAGTGCACCAGGCTCCTCTGTCCATGGGATTCCCTAGCGAGAATACTGGAATGGGTTTCATGCCCTCCTCCAGGAGATCTTCCTGACCCAGGAATCAAACCCACAGTTCTTACATCTCCTGCATTGGCAGGTGGGTTCTGTATCACTAATGCCAGCCAGGAATCCCAGAACAATCATCTATCTATATCCAAAATTATGGGCTTCCCTGGTGACTCAGATGGTAAAGAATCTGTCTGCAATGCAGGAGACCTGGGTTCAATCCCTGGGTAGAGAAGATCCCCTGGAGAAGGGAATGGCAACCCACTCCAGTATTCTTGTCTGGAGAATTCCATGGACAGAGGAGCCTGGTGAGCTACTCCATGGGATAACAACAAGCTGGACACGACTGAGTGACTTAACACTTATCCAAAATGAGCCTATACTATGTACAAAATTAACTTGAAATACATTGCAGATAAAAACATAAACACTAAAACTATTAAAAAAATCTAGAAGAAAACATGGAAGAAAGTTTTTATGAAATTAGGTTAGTCAAAAATTTCTTAAATATAGCAGTAAAACCAAGATCCCTAAAAGAAAAGAAAAGATAAATTGGGCATCATAAAGTTTGAAAGTTGAATGCTTTAAAATATGCTACTAAGAAAATGGAAAGATAAGCAACAAAATGGGATGAAATAATTGCGAATAATATCTGATAAAGTACTTGTCCAGATGCATAAAAAACTCTTACAGGTTAATAATAAGACAAACCAAATTATGTTTGTTAATGACAAATAAGCACATGGGAAAATACTCAGATTATACTACTCTAAGGGCAGAAAATGAAGAGGAACTAAAGAGCCTCTTGATGAGGGTGAAAGAGAAGAGTGAAAAAGCTGGCTTAAAACTCATCATTCAAAAAGCTAAAATCATAGCATCTGGTCCCATCATTTCATGGCAAATAGATGGGGAAAAAGTGGAAACAGTTACAGATTTTATTTTCTTGGGCTCTAAAATCACTGCAAATAGTGAATGCAGCCATGAAATTAAAAGTTGCTTGCTCCTTGGAAGAAAAGCTATGACAAACCTAGACAGTATATTAAAGAACAGAGACATCACTTTGTCAACAAAGGTCCATCTAGTCACAGCTATGGTTTTTCCAGTAGTTACGTATGGATGTGAGAGCTGGACCATAAAGAAGGCTGAGTCCTAAAGAATCAATGCTTTCGAATTGTGCGGCTGGAGAAGACTCTTGAGGGTCCCTTGGACAGCAAGGAGATCAAATCAGTCAATCCTAAAGGAAATCAGTTCTGAATATTCATTGGAGGAACTGATGCTGAAGCTGAAACTCCCATACTTTGGCCTTCTGATTTGAAGAGCCATCTCATTGGAAAAGACCCTGATGATGGGGAGGCAAAAGGAGAAAAGGGTGGCAGAGGATGAGATGGTTAGATAGCATCACTGACTCAATGGACATGAATCTGAGCAAGCTCTAGAGACAGTGAAGGACACAGGAACCTGGTGTGCTGTACTCCATAAGGTTGCAGAGTCAGGCACCACTTAGCGACTGAACAACTGTAACAGATGAATAAATTGGGAGAGGATATGAAGTGTGTTTCTAGGGTGCTGGTAACATTCTATTTCTTGATTTGGGAGTGGTTACATGTGTATTCTGTGAAAATTTATTATAATTTATTTACATTTTTGTGTGTAAGATAGATTCCATTAAATAAGTATTTTGGAGAATGGATTGGAGCCAGTGAAAAACAAGGTCAGGATTTAGGAAGTTCCAGTGAGATGATGATCTGGGATTCAGGGTAGTGGTAGAGAGAGAAAGAAGCAGACAGATTTGAGAGACTGTGGAGGTAGTCTGGCGCCTCCACATGACTTAGTGGTAAGAGTATATGGGTTGAATGGTGTCCCCCTAAAAGATATTTGAAATCCTAACCCCCATTGCCTTAAAATGTGACCTTCATGGAGACAAGATCATTGCAGATGTAAGTAGTTAAGAATACCCTAGTGGAACAGGATGGGCCCTTATTAGAGTGTAACTGGTGTTCTTCTAAGAAGAGAAGAGACACAGATAAACGGATGCCTTAGAGGAGACTGTGATGACAGAGGCTGAGGTAAAGTGATGAAATTACAAGCTAAGAAATGCCAAGGATTGATGGCCCGTACCAGAAGCTAGGAAGAGGCAGAAAGGATTCTACCCAGAGTCTTGGAGGCAGCATGACCCTATTGACTTCTCGCCTCTAGAACTGTAAGATAGTAAGTACATTTCTTTCGTTTAAGTCACTCAGTTTGAGGTATTTTGTTATCACAGCCCTAGGAAGCTAATATAGGGAGGATGGAAAGGACATGCATAAGAATGACTACCTGTTTTCAGCACCTAAATGGATGAACTGACCAAATTGAACTTTATGTGGATCATCAAGGCAGATTTTGAACATTTAATTATGGATTTGATGATGCTTTCAGCACACGGTAGAACATAATGCATCAAGGATTCTGCATCTTAAGAAAGCGTTTTGTTTCTCATTCAGCATTCAGCCGGGAATTCACCTAAATCTCCTTGTGCAGTCAGGAGTATATCTTCTTCTTAAAGCCTTTTGGAGAAGGGATCACAGCCTCCCTTAGAATTATTTGGAAGGACAGCAGCAGGAGAAGCAGGTTGGTGTGAGTAGTTAACTTGTCCTTTCTTGTTTTTTCCAACTTGTGGAGCACAGCTGGGAGTGAAACCCTGGAGACAACAGCTTCTCTGTTTTATTATGCTTCAGGAAACCTGAACAAGGAAGCAGGGTTACTGAAAATTAGCTGCATTTCCTTTTCTGCTTCTCAGTCCTGGTACAGGAGATTTGCTAGGGCCTGGACTCTTTTAATCTTTCCAGGGGCAGTGGGAGATGGTTCTCTGTCAGAGGCTTCTCTCCAGGCTGCCATGAAATGAAGAGGAAGCAAAGTCCAACTAAGTTTAGGTCTCTGCTCTTTCTCTTTTTTGTAGTAGCCTTTTGACAAGACTGGCTGTCTTCCTGCTTTCTGCAGATTTCATCCAGTGGCCTGCGTGTGAATTTGAACAAACTTTCTCATTGTTTTTCTTCCTGCTGTGACAGCCAGGAATGTTTGCCCATTGGTGGGACATGCCCCACTAATCCATCACTTTGAAAGCTGTCAGGGTTCTCTGTTGGCTCCAGAAGAGAAATAATTGAAACTTAATCAAGCACCTTAAATATTCAGTATGATTAGAGGAAAAATGAATGGATTCTGTAAACTCACATTGATATTCAATTCTATTTGCAGTTAGTCTTGGACATAAATTTCAGAAAATTATATGTAAATGTACTCATTAGTGTACTGTAATACCGAACATCTATTTTGTCTCTGGGCAATTTTTCTTTTCTTAGTACAAAAGCTATTACTACTGTTATTAAAAACAGTAATTGATTTTCCATTTTTTTTAAACTTTTTTTTTTTTCTCTAGTTCCATTTCCTCTCCGCATCTTTGCCATGCATTCCAATAATATTTTCCTAAGGCTTGCAAAAGAGTTACATTATGCTCTAATAATTCTGAGGACAAAGGGGAGAAAGGGCAGTGTGGTGTTACTGGAGAAGCTATTTTAAACTGGAGTGGGCCCAGAAAACTAACCTCGGAATGACACATTGAATGGCTTTATGCCAGGGATTTGATTATATTGTGTGTTGTTTCATTTGAACATTGTAGATCTTATTTTATAATTAAATGTTTTATAAAGCCCTAACTAAATAGTGTTGGAGTCAAAATACAGTTTTATTAAAAGGCTCTAAAAATTACAAATCAGCCATGTAGGTTAGTTGTAACATGAATGCTCCACGTGTTCTCACAAATGTATGTCTAAATTTAATTCTGGTGTAAATTTATTTCAGAAAAAAAAAAGAAATACTTTAAAGGTTTTGGTGATAATTTTAATTAAAAACTTTATTTATTTCATGTGATTACTTATTGGTGTACAGAACTTGTTCCATCCTCAAATGTAAGCTTTTTTGGGTGGGGGGAAGAATTAAAAATACTTTGAATATTTAAATTTGATTTTGCAAGGTGACTATGCAGTTTTGTTAATATAAATATACTATTACATATCCTGCAGGGGAAGTGAATGAATCTCTATTTGCAATTATGTGATTCCATTTTTAAAAATATCTTCAGGGCTCAGCTGAAGACAAATTGAGTACAAAATAATCCCGATAGTCTGGGGTTTGAGTGTGTGTATGTGTCTTTAATAATGCATCTTTCATACCATCAAATAAATCAGATAGGCACAGGAGATTTAGAAATCATATACTGTAACAAAATGAGGAGATTTTAGATTCTCTTGCATGTTCCTATTTTCAATGTTTATTGTGAAACTCAAATTGGCAACGTTTGTGATTCATGATGTCCATCAGGCAAAGTTCTTTGCTGAATGTCTTTCTTTTGCTAGTCCATATTCCATCCTGTGGCAGGTAAACAGGCTAGTGTCTAAATTTATTTAAAGTTGTTTACAAAAAGCCAGAAACACAGTGGTGTTTTCAATGTGAGGTTGATTGTGTAGTTTGGATTTATGGCTTTGGCAAACACATCCAGCTGTTTACACTATCATTTATTTAGTAAGCTCTCTCTTCAGTCCCTGAGGCAGTATGTTGGTTAAGATCAAGGAGGGGAAGCCTCAGCTATCAGCCTCAATTTAAATCTCAGTTTACCAGTTTTTCTGACTGCAAGCAGCTCTGTAAACTGTGTGCCTTAGTTTCCTCACATGTGACAAGGGGAAAATTATGATGCCATATAGAATTTGGGGGAGGATTTAATACATTTAAAACTGAGAACAGTGCCTGATGCGTAGTGAGAACTCAATTATTAAGCAATTAAAAAAATTGAAGGTGACCAGCTTTAAAAAAAAAAAACAAAAAACTCACCTGGTTTGTTGTGCCTGTGTTGGCTTTCATATTTGGGGAAAGGAGATGGAAGAAAATGTGTTAAAAATGACTTGCATATGTTAGTATTACCATACAAAATGCAGACTTACAGAGGCTCATTTTAAAGAAATCAGCAGATTGGGAAACTCTTCCTGACTCCTGTTGTACCAGAGTATCTGGGTGTGAGTGAGTTATGAATGTTGTTGAGATTATATAAAAAGCTGTTGACAGCATTTTCAGCTTTTGAAAGAAAAGTGAAAGTTCAGTCATGTCTGACTCTTTGTGAGCCCATGGACAGTAGCCCTCCAAGCTCCTCTGTCTATGGAATTCTCTAGGCAAGAATACTGGAGTGGATATTGCCATGCCCTTCTCCAGGGGATCTTCCCAACTCAGGGATCAAACCTAGGTCTCCTGCATTGCAGGCAGATTCTTTACCATCTGAGCCACAAGAGAAGACTTTCAGCTTTTAGGAACATTGTTATTGGTTTGAAGTCAGCTCTTCATGGAGTTTGCAACTTGGCTTTAATAGTTAAATAATAAAAATATTATTGGAGAAAGTGAGATGTGTGTTATCACCTAAGCAATGTTAGATCTTCGGACTGAGTAGAATTGTGTCATTCTAATTTGTGTGTGTGGGAGGGGATGGGAGTGGAGGGTGAGGAGTAGGAGTAGAGGTAGGGGTTGATTACTGAATAGAAATAATGACTATCAGCTCGTGTGCCAGGTTCTCCACTCATTCCTCAGAGGGAGAAGAGTGTAGCAAAGTAAAAGGAAACTCAGTGTTGGATGGAAAATGCACCACAAAATGCGAATGACTAATACCTTGTCTATTGTTTATCCCACTGAGATTTTCTGCCTCTCTAGTTATAGCGATGGGTGAGTAAAAATTAATTAGAAGCTGGAATCTGATTTTAAGATGGGATATCAGACACATATATCAAGTTGTTAGGTTAGCTGTAAAGCATAACCTGGGATTTATATATTTAGAAGTCATAATAAATCTGTCTGTCATGAAAATCAGATTACCCAGCATTGCATGCTAATGGCTCGTCATCCTGTGGAATTGTGGTCTCCCCAGCAACTGCCTGCTGGTCCTGCTTTTCTCTGATTTGCTGTCTCCCTTGACCAACGAATGACTCCAGTCTCTCCACTTAAGAAAGTGCCTACTTTAATAAATGCTTCTGAGCCTCTATAAGGAGGCGTTTTCCCCTGGACTACAGCAGTAACTCCTAGGGCTCTCCCAGCCAGACTCAATATTCTCAACAGTAATCAATCAGTCCATCAATTAGTCAATTCATTAGCCTAACAGTTACTTCCAAGATATTTATTGAGTACCTGTCATGTGCTGAGCTGTTTACAAGGTGCTTGGAATCTAACAAAGATAGTTCCTGCCCTCATAGTGGGCAGTGATAGAGGGGAGAGGTAAGAACACTCAGGATACATTGTGAGATGGACAAAGTGTAGGATATAAGGTGTCCAGATGTAGGGGCATTGAGGAAGGACTCCCAGAGGCCAGTATCTTCTGAGTTGAGATTTCTGAGTTAAGTAGTGGGACTCAGCGAATTGAAGAGGTGGAGAACTAGTGGGCAGTCTTCCAGGTTGAAGAACCAACCCATGCAAAGGCCAGGAGGAGAACGATTAAGGTTCACTCTAGAGTTGTAGCAATGACAGTTCTTCAAAGTGATGAGACTAGAGAGATTTACAAGGTCTTTCAAAGTGGGTTAAGCAGTTAGGATTAGTCTAAGGACAGTGGGGCACCATTGAATGATTTAAATAGGGGCAATATCCTTCTAGTACCCAAAGTTGACATATTACTACTTTCCACCTCAGGTGGCTGCCTGTGTTTCTTTTCTTTTTTAAAAAATATTTTTATCATTTTTTTTTTTAAATTTTGGGCTGTGCTGGGTTTTTTTTTTGCTGTGCTTAGACTTTGTCTAGTTGCAGCGAGCTGGGGCAGCTCTCCAGTTGCGATGGGCAGGCTTCTCATTGCAGTGGCTTCTCTTGTTGCAGAGCCATGGGCTCTAGGCATGTGGGCTAGGGAGTTGTGGCACACAGGTGTAGTTGCCCAGTGGCAGGAGGGGCCTTCCTGGACCAGGGGACCAGGGATTGAACCCGTGTACCCGGCACTGGCAAGCAGATTCTTAACCATTGGACCACCAGGGAAATCCCGCCTGTGTTTCTTACCATGGGCTTAAAGGCTCTGTGCAGAGGGGTGCCTTATGAGCCTTCCTGACCTTAGTTCTCACTCTTGTTCCTCATCTGTGCTGTGCTCTAGGCATGTCTGAACTTCATTACCCAAAGGTTCCATGACAGCCATGCTCTTGTACCTGTGTTCACCCTGAGACATCAACCTTCAGCTCCTGTCACCTCATTTCTCATCTGTCCATACCTCATCGTTCTTCCAGGCCCAATTCAGTGTCATCTCTCTAGGAGGCTCTCTCTTCTTTACTCTAGTCAGAGTTAATCCTCCCTTAAGTTTGTACTGTCTTTATTTCTTCTTCTGTTCAACAGATGTTTGTTAGTTTTAGACTGCATTCCAAGTGTGTGACAGTGAACAACAAAGCAAAGTGCCTGCATTCATAGCATTTATTTAAATAATAAACACATTCAGCCTTCTTTGTCCTGCCTGTAAGTGTCTATGCTGCTGCTAAGTCACTTTAGTCGTGTCCGACTCTGTGACCCCATAGACGGCAGCCCACTAGGCTCCTCCGTCCCTGGGATTCTCCAGGCAAGAAAACTGGAGTGGGTTGCCATTTCCTTCTCCAATGCATGAAAGTGAAAAGTGAAAATGAAGTTGCTCTGTCATGTCCAACTTTTCGAGACCCCCATGTACTGCAGCCTACCAGGCTCCTCCATCCATGGGATTTTTTGTCTACAAATATGTCTCCTTAATTTACTTGTCAAATAATGAGGGTGTTCCTTGTATGTGCAGAATAAATTGGTTTTGAATGAATGAAGAATAAAAAAAGTCGTAGTGAATATTTGCAGAGAGACTTGGCCTGATACCTTACACTTTGTATAAGGGAGAAAGTATTGATTTTGGAGTTATATTGTTGCAAATTCAAGACATATCTCTACTATTCATGACCTTTGAGTAAATCACTTGACCTCTCCGAGCCCTGTGCTCTTTTCTATAGGGTTCTTTCATGTGGTATTGTGGGGATTAGAAACAATATACACAAGGTGCCTATTGGTCCATCCCAAGTTCCTTTACCAGCTGTTTGCATCTCTGACATTCACACCTTGAACGAAGTCATTTTAAAAGCCAATTTTATTTTCTGCCTCTTGAGGCTGATAAATTCTGAAAACTTGCTCTCTAGATGGGAACATGCTTTGCCAATTAAGAAGCATGTAAGAGCCTTCCATTGTGCTTCTGTTGTCCTCGGCATATCTGCTGTTGCCGGTGTTGATCTGTTGTAGAAAACAGGCAGTGTTTAAATCTCATATTTTCCACTTGTTAGCTATATAACCTTAGGTAAGTTACTTAGTTTCTCCATGGCTCACTTTTCTTCTCTGTAAAATAAAGATGATATTAGTCTCTCCATTATAGGACACTTACGAGGTATTACATGAAAAGTAATGCACATTTTTAGTACAGTTCCTCTCACATAGTGAGTACATACTGAAAGACAGCCATTATGAACTCCTTGTGTCATTGTTAGTGACTTCCCTGGTGGCTCAGATGGTAAAGCGTGTGCCTACAATGCGGAAGACCCGGGTTCAATCCCTGGGTTGGGAAGATCTCCTGGAGAAGGAAATGGCAACCCACTCCAGTATTCTTGCCTGGAAAATCCCATGGACAGAGGAGCCTGGTAGGCTACAGTCAGTCTGTGGGGGTCACAAAGAGTCGGACACGACTGAACGACTTCACTTTTGTGTCATTGTTATCACATTTATAACCAGTATTATTTTCATCTGAGTCTATCTCCCTGTGAGATTCAAACTTAACAGCAGGAAAACCATATCTTTAACTTTATAGATCCCTAAAGATGCCTGACACATAGAAGGCAGTGAACAAATACTTATTTAATGAATGCATGAACAATGAAAAAGTATTATTTATTATCAAAACATGTTAAAATGTTTATACAGTGCTTGGTACATAGTAGGAAATTAATATACTGTTGTTCCTTACTTTGCTCTTTAACTTTCTCAGTTATGTTAACAGGTTTCCTTGGGTTTTTTTCTATAGAGTTTGGTGAAAAAGACTGTGTGTTCTACTCACTTCTTGTAGCACTCTGAAGAGTTTATCATTTTTAGTTTGTTTCTATGCAGTGGTCTTCCTAACCTTACATCATTTCAGATTTGTGGGGTCCTAACACTCTAAGTTCTTCTGGTTACCAGAAAATTTTTCTCTATGAAATCCCCTATGGGTGTGGGATGCCATCATATATTATTATCTGAGTATGTGTGTGCATGTGTGTTTATTTATTTATTTTATTAAAAGCAAAAATCCTTTGCAGCCCTGCCTCTCTGTTTGCAGGAGGAAAGAGAGATTATAAAACCACTCGGGCAATGAGGGTTATAGCTCTAGACCGGACACGGACTTTTAGAAGATTTCAGAGAGTGAAGGCAGCCTCCTGCTGTGCCTCGCTTACTCTGAAAGGACCTTGGTCAGAGGCTATTGGTAAAACACTGGGCCCTCCTTTATCCTTCCTAGTCCTCCATACCATGCTTGCTATTTGCTCAGTTTTTCTTAAAAGTGGAGCACTTGCTTTTCCTTTCTTGGATTGACAGCTTTTGTCTGAGAAGGAACCTAGCCTGGCTTTTCTATGTGTCTGGCATTCCTTCTGCAGAACTTTAAGCTTGACACTTTTCTTAAGGGGGTCACCCATTCAAATGCTATTTAGAGGCCAGCAGGGGAGATTCTGTTACTGAGCAAAGGAGGTTAGGGAAGAAGTTCTGTACTTCTGTAAAGAACTGTAATCTCTTCATTTTTCTTGAAAAAGTCCTCTTAGCTCATCTTTTGCTTTCCCACCTGTGATCAAGATACACCGGCATGAAATATTTCCTTCGATCTTTACCATAAGAAAAATAGCACTACAAATAAGAAGAAGGGAGGCAACTGACATTTGGCCTAAGTGACAGGGAGGCTATAGTGGATGATGTTGGTAAAACAAACTGCAGAGTGCATTCCCCACTCTGCCGGAGCAGCCCCAGCACAGCCCAAGAAGTTGTTGTTATGGGGAGTTTGCTTCCTGTGGGGTCACAGCTTCCATCCTTTTTTTGAATGAAATCTCTAGATTTTACAAATGTTAAATTTTTAAAACTTTACTACACTGTCAGCCATTACTGTGTGGTTTAAATGAAGCAGAACAATGGAATGTATTTGGCCTGTGCATCACCAATATTCACCTCTGCTGTACTATGGGAGATGCACAGTTAGTGATGTCAGAGTCTCTTTCATGCTGTTTCAATTCTGAAGAAAAACACGATTACAGTTAGAGCTGTCTCGTTTTCAAAAATCACTGGAATACCCTTCCAGAAAGAGAAGACTCCGTGGCATGCTCTCCTATGTTTATAGCAAATGTCTAAAGGAGTCTATGGGATAAACAGGCTAGTTGTTTTTCACTTGGTTTTGAAGGCTTAAGGGGTTTTGTTTGTTCTTCCTCCTGTTTTCCATTTGGCATGCACTACTTATGCTTAAAAAAAAAAAAAATTAAACTGACAAGCAGTGAGAAAAAGTTACTGGAGCCTGAAAGTTGGTTAATATCAATTACATTCTCGTGTCTAATAACCCATGCCTGGGAAATGCAACTTGTTTGTTATAAATACCCAATGCCAAATCAAGAATAAACAGCTGCTTTGTTTTAGTCAGTATTTACAGCATCGCTTTAACTACTTTGACCCTATTCAAGAAGGTAATGAAGAGCTGGGTGCCAGCGATGTTGACAAACTGTGGCAGTTTCTGCATTGTGTCCTCGGAGCTGCCTCTGCTTCAGCCTCCATTATTTACACTGCTAGCATTACAGTCACGCCTTTAACTGGAAATGCAGCAAGATGACACATGAGAGCAGGCCAGCAGGACCCTGTTAGTCCCTCTTATTGAGTGCCACATTCTGGGCTGGGGAGCAATATTCCTAAAAAGGAAACACACACACTGACCTCCAAAGGCTTGGGTACTCATGAATGCTCTGCATTGCTGGTATGGTGCTGCTGAGTTTGGAGTTGTATGTACTTTTTCAGTATTAGACCCAAATTACAGGTAATGTTCCAGACTTAAAAAAGATTAATATTTTATTCTTTCACTAAAAGAGAAAATATCTAAACATATCTCAGGCTGGTTTATTCTTCCTCATGAGGATCAGATGCAAAAGAATATGGCAAGAGGAGGTTGTTCAGTTTGGGATGTAGAACTAAATCATGTCCAGTCACTTTACTCTTAACTGTGTCATTTTTAGAGAAGTGTATGTTTTATTATCATAGAGTCCCATAGGCCAAGGAGCCTGTCAGTCTTCATTACGTGACTAAGACTCACAGTTAAGGTAGATCGTACATATTCAAGTAGCAAGTGCTTTTTTTTTTTTAAATCTAGTAGCACCTACTCCATCCATCCCCATCTATCTAGGGAAGCTTTTACAAAATCATGGCCTCTGGACAGTTGTTCAAGACCTACGGAAGGCAGGGATTAGAGGAGTTCTGTGTTATTCAAGATTTCTTGAGAAGACCTAGAATTCCTTTGTAGTGGGGTAAAATCTGTTGCAGAACAAATCTTTGCTTGGAAACTTTATCATTTATTAGGACCTTTATATTACAATTAGAGGAAGTGGGTCCTGTGTGCACACTGTGAGAGGCGGTTGTTGTTTAGTCGCTATGTCATGTCTGACTTTTTGTGACCTCCTGGACTACAGCACGCCAGAATTTCTTATCCCTCACTATCTCCTGGAGTTTGCTCAAATTTATGTCCATTGAGTCAGTAATGCTATCTAACCATCTCATCCTCGATTGCCCCCTTTTCCTCCTGCCATCAATCTTTCCTAGCATCAGGGTCTTTTCCAGTGAGTCGGATTTTTGCATCAGATGGCCAAAGTATTGAGAGGCAGGGAAAGGTCTATTTACTCTTTTCTTTCTTGTCACTTTCCCTATCAACTGCATGTAAAAATTATGAACAAGTATCTGTTGTGCATCTTGTATGTCTATTTGAAGAATAGGAGAAAGGGAAGACTTACATGTGTTCTACACAGAAATCCCAGTTTAACTGACTTAAGAAAAATGTTACCATACAGATGGAAAATCTAGAAAAGTCTTTCTAGAATTCAGCAGTAAAATTATTGAGAACCAGAGAACTTTCTTTTATTGCTGCACTCTCAGGTATTTTTCTTTACAGTCTTAACCCTGTTGGGGAAGAAGATGCTTTCCTCTTCCCTTCTAGGTTCTTCTGACTAACGTAAGAATTAAATAGGTATGAAACAGATTAATAGGAGGTGATCAAACAAAAGTTTAATAACATATGTACATGGGAGAGACCCAGGAAAACTGAGTAACTTGCCCAAATGGCCAAACGCTTCACCTTAAATAGCATCTTCAGCTAAAGACAAAAGAAGGTGTTGGGAGTAGTCATTTGGAAATTCACAAGGGGAGGAAAGCAATTGACATAGAGAGAAAAAACCAGTGTTTGGTAAACAAATGTTTGCTGGGCCAGGCAGAGACAATGGAACACAAAGTGGACTCTGCTGTCCAGTCCCTGCCCTCGCCACACCTGGCCCATATTCTTTGCATAGCTCTCGTGATAGGCCTAGTCTGAACTAGCCCTCAAGCTAAATTATTTAGGAAGAAGGTCATAGTTTCTTCTTGAGTCTTTTGGGCCTTGATTGCTTTCAGATAATCCACATGCCAGAGAGGATATTTTCCAATGCCAAATGTTGCTCTCTTGGGTCCCTTTATAGCCCCAGTTAGCTAGGGTGTTTCCAGACATATTCAAAGAGTCTGTCTGAAGGCCAGAAATGGAGAGGAAGACTCTTCGTTTGATGTGTCCTTTGTTTTCTTAAGAGTGAGGAAAACTTTCAGAGAAGCTCCTTAACAGTTCTCCCTCCTAGTTGATTGGCCAGCTTTCTAAAACTATACCGTAAAACAATTTCAAGAAGAATGAAGTTACCATTCATGGCGAGTGATTGTACTAGTTTACTGAAGCTTCACACCTAGGGCTGGGTAGGGCCCAGTCTTCTGTCCTTGGGTAGGGGGTGTGGGCTGCCAAGAACTGACCAAAACCAGAGTCAGGTTCTGTAAGAAAGGAAGGAGAGGGATAAGTCACTGTTAAATAGGCACTCAGGACTTCTCTTTTACTTCTCCCAACAATATACCAGAAGTAAATGGAAACCCACTCCAGTATTCTTGCGTGGAAAATTCCATGGACAGAGGAGTTTGGTGGGCTACAGTCCATGGGATTGCAAAGAGTTGGACACAACTGAGTGACTGAGCACACACACATAGTAATTATATAATATTTTTGGTATATAGAAATAATGTGTGCATTAAGGCAATTTGGAAAATATAGGAGTATGATACAAGGAAGACAATAAGCATTGCCCAGAATTCTACTATTTAGCCAATACTGGTATTAACGTTTTGGAGTATTTCATTTTTGTATTTCTATACACCACACCATGTATACATTCAAAGATATTTACTGATTGCTTTCTATGTAGAATAATGTATAAAAACATAAAAATACATGCAAATATATATGATTGACATATTGGCTATAGACTGCATAGGCTGTCTTGCATTTTACTGTTCCACGTAAGTTTATAGCATGCATGTTTTCATGTTTTTGTGCATTTCCCTATAAAGTACGATTCTTCGGGGACATCTTTTTTAATAATGGTATAGCAATCCATTTTATAGATAAAATGTGTTAAACAAGCCCCTTATTTGTGGACCTGTATGTTTCTCTCAGTTTCTTTACATGGGAAATAACACTGTAAATGAGCATCCATACATGTTATATCATTGGGCATAGCTTTTATTATTTCTTTGGGATACAGTCTTTGAAATAATGGATCAAAGAAAGGAACATTTTAGAGCTGTGAACATTTGCTGCATACTGTCAGGTTACAGTCCAGAAATGTGGCACATTCTATATTCCCAACAACAATCTGTGAGACTGTTTGCCTCTTGCTTGATGGCTCTTGTCTCTAAGGAGTATTTTTCTGTTTCTTTTCTTTCCCTTTTCTTTCGGAGTAGTTTTGGATCTTCTGATCAGAGCCTTGCATTCCACAGATAAATTATTGCTGATACCCATTTGCCATTTTCTCTAGGATTGCTGAAAGTCCATTATGCTTTTGTGTTAATTATACAAGGCCAGAATGGAACCCCATATATTATTAGATATTGAGAGAAACCAGAACAACTTGTACTGAAGTGATATTTGACACTGTATCTCTAACAAAATTGAAATAAAAACCTCCGTAAGTGCTAGTGCATTGTTAAAATGTTCAGATACATTATTTGGTTCATAAATAAATAATTTTAACTTTTATGATAATGGAGAGGAGCAAAGGTGGTAGGAGACTTTCTGAATATACAAATAATTCATTCTCTTGCAGCCAAGATAAACAGCCCTATGAATTCATTACATGACAGAGCACTGGATGACAGGTAGATCATCTCAGGACTGGGTACTTGTTAGGGATGCATGTGTCCGTGAGACTTGAGCCATGACCAAAAAGTTGCTGTTATCTACCCTGGGCAGTCCAGGGGAGATGCTCTCAAAGGTGGCCTGGAAAAAGGTTGGCAGCGGAGAGAAGGAGCAGGAGAGAGGGGAGGCTCATGCGCTCAGTTTCTTCTCTCATTCTGGATAGAGCTGGAGAGACTGCACTGACTCATAATAGGTTAGGAAGGCGGAGTTGAATTAGAGACAGCTGAGATTTGCAGATTTCCAAATAAGTTTTTCATTTCAGCAAGGACCTTTTGAGTGATTTCACTGGCATGCCAAATGTTTTCAGTGACCTATACAAATCTACAGGAGGAGAAACAGTGTGTTGAATATATGCTTCTCTGAACTTCCTGCTCTGGGCTGCATCCTCTAACCTTTACCTGATTACCAGTGCTTCAACATCCTTAACATTTTATGACAAATTTCATTCATTCATTCATCTGTTCATTCATTCACACATCAAATATTTATTGGTTATGGACTTTGTGCAGGTACCATGGCCAATAAAAATGTTGGTACCTTATCTTACTTATTTGATCTGATTATCTGTCTAGAGTAATGTGTGTGCACTTGGGTTTGACTGAAGTTTGGTTCTTCCAGCATCTGCATTTTGAAGAGGACTTTGTTCATCCATATTCACCATTGATTGCTGTTGTTGTTTAGTCACTAAAAATAAGTTGTGTCTGATTCTTTTGCAACCCCATGGACTGTAGCTCGCCAGGCTCCTCTTTCCATGGGATTTCCCAGGCAAAAATACTGGAGTGGGCTGCCATTTCCTTCTCCAGGGGATCTTCCCGATGCAGGATTGAACCCAGATCTCCCGCATTGGCAGGCGGATTCTTTACCACTGAGTCACCAGGAAAGTCCCTCTTCAGCATTTACCTCATCACTAACTGAACATCTGTCATGCATAGGACATTTTGCTGAATTCTGGAGATACAGTGAGATTAAAGTCATTTGGACTGTTAATGATGCTAGAAAAGAATGATAGTATGAGTGTGGAGTCGTTTTATACTCTGTTCTACTTTGGCCTTTTCCATTAATCCTCAAAATCACTCCCTGAATTTGGTTAGGTGGCGATTAAAATACACAGAACCTAGCACAATTCCATAATATGTGCCGTGAAGAGAATGGTCCATGCTAGATAGTTTTTAAAAATTAATTTATTTTAATTGGAGGGTGACTTTACAATATTTTGATGGCCTCTGCCATACATCAACATGAATTGGCCATAGGCATACATGTGTCCCTTCCTTCCTGAACCCTCCTCCCACCTCCCTCCCCACGCCACCCCTCTAGGCTGTCACAGAGCACTGGCTTTGGTTCCCTGTGTCATATATCAAACTCCCACTGGCTATCTATTATATATATGTATGGCGATATATGTATGTTACAATGCTATTCTCTCAAATCATCCCACCCTCTTCCTCTCCCACTGTATCCAAAAGTCTGTTCTTCACGTCTATGCTGCATGTAGGACCATTGCTACTATCTTTCTATGTTCCATATATATGGGTTAATATACAATATTTGTCTTTCTCTTTCTGACTTATTTCGCTCTGTATAATAGACTCTAGGTTCATCCACCTCATTAGAACTGACTCAAATGTGTTCCTTTTATAGCCGAATAATATTCCATTGTATATATGTACCACAGCTTCCTTATCCATTCATCTGCCGATGGACATCTAGGTTTTGAGAAACTCTGTCTTCCTTCTTGGACAATTACAGAATACACTGGCACTTCAAGGATCATTTGAAGTCTTGCCATAAAGAAGCCTGTTAAAATTTAGTGGAATGCACTACTGTTTTTGATCTAGGATTAGCTTGTTTATATCCTTTCTCTTTTTCTCATAATTAAGAATTTCACTGGGTTTTGAGAGATGGCTAGATTATGTAAGAGCTGGTTATCTAGACTGTGAATGTTTTTGGTTCTTTGTTTCTTTGTCCCCATTTCTGCCCTCTTTCTCATTCCTTTTTGAATAGGCACGAGGCTCAGAGAAGAGATAAAACTGCAGTCAGTCCATTTGTTACAAGCTTTTATCTATTGCCTTCAAACAAAGTAAAATAAGCCGTGCTGTGGAAGAGATTGGTAGTTCTCCCCTTTCCTATCATGGTGGTTCTCAAAGTGTGGTCCCAGAGTTAGCAGTAGCTGAATGAACTAGTATAAAAGGCAGAGTTATCACCTCCCCAGTGATGTCTACACCCTACTCTTCAGATTCCTTGAATATGTTATCTAAAACAGCAAAAGAGACTTTGCATACATAATTAAGATAATGGACTATGAGATGGGGGATCATCCTAGATTATCTGGGTGTGCCCAGTCTAATCACATGAACTCTTAAAGCCAGAGGACCTTTCCAGGTTTTAGTCAGAGAGATTTGACAATAAAGAAAAGGCAGGAGAGACTCAAAGCATGAAAAGAAACCAAATCCCCATTACTGACTTGATAATGGAGGGAAAGGTCCACATACCAAGAAATGTGGGTGGCCTTTGATATTGAGGATGTTCAGCAGTTCACAACCAATAAAGAGACAGGAATGTCAGAACTGGATTCTGTTAACAACCTGAGTGAACAAGGAAACACTGGAGGCTCCAGAAAGGAACAAAGCCTGCCCACAACTTGATTTTAGCCTGGTGAGACCTGTGTCAGACTTCTGACCTACAAAATAATAGGATACTGAACTTGTGTTGTTTTAAGCCCTAAGGTTGTGATAATTTGTTCTGTCAGCAAGAGAAAACAAATACATCTGAGAACTTATTAAAACGCAAATTTTCAATGTTCATCCCAGACTGACTGAACTTACTGAATCAGAAACTGGGAGTGGGGGAGGTAGGGGGTATAGCTTTAATCCGTTTTAACAAGTTCTCCATGTGGTTCTGACATGCTAAAGTTTGACAACTAATGTTAAATGGTAATAGAATTCCCGAGTGTTAGTGGATATGTGACTGCCTCTAACAAAGACTGCACATCCTACTTTCATTGTAGGTAGGTGTTATCACTAGACTGAGTTCTCACCAAACAGGTTGAATAGTAAAGGGTTAACTCATTTAGCTTGGGGTGTTAAAGCTCTGCACATTCCAAATTAAAAACTAACTTTAATGGATTTTGGGAGATAACCTCTGAGCCCTTGAAATATCCTGCTGGATTAGAGTATCTTTGTATACCTTGGGTCACATTTGTATACCTTTGTAATCTTGGGTCACACCAAATTGTTTATACAACCAATGTGATTTATGGTGAATGCCTGTTTTTGTTCACCTGAGGCCTTGGGTAATACTGTGTCAGTCTGACCTCTGGAAGGCCTGGAGAAGTTGATAGATATCCACCCCAGCCAATGCCATTTAGATGGACAGTTGTGAGATGAGTTCCACACAGTTTCTCATGTGGTCCCCAGAAGCCCACAGATGTAACTTCAGTTATTGCTGTTTAGTTGCTAAGTTATGTCTGACTCTTGTGACCCCTTGGACTATAGCCCACCAGGCTCCTCTGTCCATGGGATTTCCCAGGCAAGAGTACTGAAGTGGATGGATTGCCATTTCCTTCTCCAGGGGCTCTTCCTGACCCAGGGATTAAACCCACATTTCCCGCATTGGTAGGTGGATTCTTTACCACTGAGCCATCAGGGAAGCCATTGTAACTTCAGTTGCCCATAGGTAAAACCAACTTGATAACACAAGCTTTATTACTGTTTCCCTTCCTTTCCAGTTTACTTCTCCCCTTCTCTCTTTTCAGTTTCCTAGAATCACCTTTCAAATAAGTTACCAGAACCTAAGCCATTGGTCCATGTCTTAGGCTCTGTATTCTGGGGGAATCCAAACCAGGAGATTCTTCAAAGAAACAGAGTATCAAAGCTTCTTCTTTGCTGCTGATGGTGCTGTAGAAATAATTGCCCATCTGCTGCTTTTGACCATGTTAAGGAAAGCTATTCTCTAGAAATGAAGAAGTGGTAAGTTAGAAAACATCTGGGTCTGTAATGAGTCTGGAGAACTTCCTTACCAGCATGGGACTGCTGACCTTGAGACTTGTTAGATGAAAGATTAAAAGCTTCTGAGTTTATGCCACTCTTAATTTAGGGACAGGAGGTGGATAAAGGGGTGGCTCACATACAGCTTAACCTTATTCTGGCCAACATAGCAACTAATGGATAAATGGAGACTTTGGTTTGTCATCAGGTTGAAATTGAACTGTCCCTGACCTTCATCACCATGACTAAGGGTTGATTGCATGAGGGACAAGCACCTTAGTTTTAGGCAAAAGCATTAGACCAGGAGTCAGGCAGCTTGGGTTCTGTGTTGACTCCTAAGAAGATGTTCATCTTATATTCTCTTAAATTGGACTGCTTGATCTCAGGTTTTCTCTTAATTTTTGCATACCATGATCCAATGAATGTAAAGTATGCAAAAATTCACTTGCAAAAACAAAACACTTGGTCATTATGAAATATAAATACAGGACATCGTCTGTATTTGCATTTTGAAATTTCCTTACTAATAGATTGATAAGCACATCTTAGCCTGAGTGTGCATGTATATTTTTTTAAATGACTCATAAGTTAGAAGGCCCTTGAGGCATTATTAAAGTTCATCATATCACTCACTGTGAAAACTTTCCTTGAATGTTGGAAGATGTTTACAAAACTCTGTTTGCCTGACAGTGATTCTTCAGGCTGATAAGAACCTTCACATGTTCTTTTCCTTTGCCTGGATGGTACCTAATCAGTCTATATAATGAGACAGGCCAAAGGACAGAGAATTATGCTCCAGGACAGTCTTCACTCTGTCATTTGGCTTTGCATGCAGAAACTACAATATATGATGTGATCAAGAATGATATAAGTTGGCAGTATAATGAGCTTGGGATTGTTAGATAGGCTCGATGTACACCATGACCTTTGTTGGATGTAAAGTGTCAGACTTGGGCACATGCATATTAGTTGTGGAAAAAGGCCCTCCTTTGGGGAGTCAGGGGTCATGAATTTTGTTTCTAGGCAGCATATATACAGTTGCCTGGCAACCAGGAGAGCAGTTAAGTTCTTGCTGTATGATGCGGTAAAGGATTTCATCCATCTTGAAAAGCTAACAGCATAATTTAAATTTTGAAGCAGAGTGTGGGTGTTCTCAAGTGGCAGAGTCTTATCTCACATCTAGTTGCAGACTCTAACTGCATAAACTTGGTGTTGCTGAAGTTTTTCTGCATTAAGGATGTTGTAAACAAAAGGCTAGAACTCTGAATTGAGATTGAGACATCCTTCATTAGAGTGTATTCAGTACCAACTAACAGAAAAGTCAACTAATGATATCCTAAAATAAAGGATGTTTAATAATTCCTGAACAAGAAGCCTTGTTTTAGATGCTCAACAAGGACACAGCCCCTTCCATGCTTCCATTGCACCATCTTTTGTGTGCTCCCTTTTATCTTCAGGATTGTTGCCTCATGCTCACAAGAAGGCTGCCAGAGATTTCAGCACTGCAGTGTCCCAGATTAGCATCCAAAACAGGATAGGAAAGGAAGGGGCAAGAAGGGCCTTCTTGTGGCGGGCCTCTCTTATTTATTTTTTCACAGGAGGAAATTGTTCCTTAAAGGCTTTTAGCAGATACCTTTTCAGTTCTTTTTATCTAGAAATGGGTCACATGTGTATCTCCTCCTAGCCTGCTCATTGGCAAAGGAGAATTCAGTTACCTTCAGTGGCTTAGGCTAATCATAATTCAGCCTCTTGGACTAGAGGCAGGGCCTGTCTTTGCTTAGCACATTACCACTTTACATCAGATTCCTGAGAAAGATCAGAGTGTGTCTTTTAGCAAAGATGAAGGCTAGATTGCTGCTAGGAAAGTGTCGTATGGTGCTGCTGCAACTCCTTCCACATTATTGCTTATGTGCAGGCGTCAGAGGTTGCAAACTCACCCTTAAAATGTTTTTAAGACGTTGAGATTAGATTTAGAAATAGAAATGTTTTGCATTAAAAATTGGATTTTATACTTCTCTTGAAATAATTCAGTGATCTGGCAGCATTGCTGTCTTCAGATGGGGTATGTGCACAACTCCCTTGACCACTGCTATTGTCATACAGTTGGCCCTCTTTATTCATGCATGTCACTTTCCTGGCCCCTTATGGACATTTGTGCCCATGAACTTTAACCTACATATAGATATTTTGAAACAAGAGGTTTACAATCATACCGGTCCATTATATTAAAGAAACTAACTGCCACTATTCTCTTTCAACAGAGGATGAGATGTTTGGATGGCATCACTGACTCAATGGACATGAGTTTGAGTAAACTCTGGGAGTTGGTGATGGACAGGGAGGCCTGGCGTGCTGCAGTCCATGGGGTTGCAAAGAGTCGGACACAACTGAGCGACTGAACTGAACTGAACTGACTCTCTTTCAGTCTTTCTATATTTGGGACTCTTATACTCTTTGGCTATATATTTCTTTATTTTATAACTGTGGAAGGGAGTAGAGATTGGATTTTGACATAGTACAGAGGTAGTTTGAGTCCTGGCAATAGCACTGATTAACTTGTGATTTTGTATTCACATCTGTAAAATTGAATAATAGTAGTATCTACCTCTTGGGGTTGATTAGAGAATTAGCACAGTGCATGGTTCACAGGATGCTAATTTTGATGAAGATGATGATAAAGAAAATGATGACGTCTCTTTAAGCCTGTCTGTTATATCGGTTTGTCCTTTGAGGTGCCATTTGGGGATGCAAAACACAGCATTTTCAGTGAGTAGAGCTGATGAATGGCAACTGTCTATCTTGTGGAGCTAGAAGAGGATCCTGTGAGTGACCGTGCTTGAGGGGTACTAAACACCTGGAAAGTAATTTTTTCTACTTCTTTCAAGATAGAATCAGATCCACCTAATTCATGCCTCCAGGTAACCTTCACAGCTCCCAGAAATTTAGTTCTGCACTTAAGATTGGCTCATTTCTATTCAGACTGGGGCACATTCTACGTTTATACTGTCAAAAAGCAGTGGATATTTTACTTTATGCCTGGGGACATGGAAGACAATTCGGGATGCCTCTAATGACCTTGGAGAGTCACTTCCCTTACCAAAATAGCTTCTTATTTTATTGTTAGATTTTGGTCTAGGTTCTATGAGATTCATCTGTCTGTAACTCAATCTGGAAAAAGTTGGAAGTCACTATGTAAATGAGGTCAGATTAGAATTGTTATTTGGGGAATCAGGTAGGTTATTTTGAGATTGAGTAAATTGCTTTATTTTATTCTTAAGGCTTGATGAGTAAGTACTAGGAAATTAGGAAAGGAATGTTAGGAAGCTTATTATAACCCAATTTTTATAATTAAAAGGTTGGAATGATAACTCTTGTGAACAAAAATGTGGGGGATACGGACTCATTGATACTGTTGTAAGTAAAAATCAATATAGTAATCTTTGGGATGGATAGTTTGCAGCTATCAGCTATAGCTTAAATGTTTTGACCTAAAAATTATTTGACATTTTAAACAACATATTCTAAAGATATTCTTGATCAAGTATACAAAGAAATTCACTGCAGTGTTGTTGGTAGTAGTGAGAAATTGAAAGTGGGTAATGGCACCCCACTCCAGTACTCTTGCCTGGAAAATCCCATGGACGGAGGAGCCTAGTAGGCTGCAGTCCATGGGGTCGCTAAGGGTCAGATACGACTGAGCGACTTCACTTTCACTTTTCACTTTCATGTATTGAAGGAAATGGCAACCCACTCCTGTGTTCTTGCCTGGAGAATCCCAGGAACAGGGGAGCCTGGTGGGCTGCTGTCTATGGGGTCGCAGAGTCGGACACGACTGAAGCGACTTAGCAGCAGCAGCAGCAGCAGCAGCAGCAAAGTATTTACTAAGGGGGACTCGCTAAATAAGGTGTTACGTGTCTGTACATTGATATTACTTTTCAGCCATTACAAAGCATGGAGTAGAGAGCCCCGTGGACTGACATGAAGAGATGCCAAGCATGAGGAAGAACACTATGTATTATATTGCGTGTGTGCTTAGTCGCTCAGTTGGGTCCGACTCTTTGCGACCCCATGGACTGTAGCCCTCCAGGCTCCTCTGTCCATGGATGTTTCCGGGCAAGAATACTGGAGTGGGTTGCCATTTCCTCCTCCAGGGGGTCTTTCTGAACCAGGGATTGAACCCGTGTCTCTGGCATCTTCTGCATTGGCAGGCATATTCTTTATCATTTCTGTGTTCAAAACCAGAAGTACATGTCAAGTTTGTAATGCTGACCCTCTCAAGGAATGAATTCATAAGGATGAGATAGTAGAAGGATGGGAGGAAAGAGAGAAGGCAAAGTTTTTTAATTTATGTACTTTCACACATGTTTTGCAAAGTCATGTACTCTATTTATAATTAGTATTTTACACTTGAGTTTGGAGTGGAAACCCAGGGAGTTGTAATACTCCTTCTTTTAATTCATTTATTTATTTATTTTTGACTGCTCTGGGTCTTGGTTGCTGCATGAGGGCTTTCTCTAGTTGCGTAAGTGGAGGCTACTCTTTGTTGTGGCACACGGGCTTGTAATTGTGGTGGTTTCTCTTGTTGAGCGCAGGTTCTAGGCCTGCAGGCTGCAGTACTTGGTGGTATGCAGGCTTAGTAGTTGTGGCCTAAGGGCTCTAGAGCAGGGGCTCAGTAGTTGTGGCACATGGGCTTTAGTTGCCCTGTGCCTGTGGAATCTTCCCAAACCAGGGATCAAACTGATGTCCTCTGCACTGGCAGGAGAATTCTTAACCACTGGACCACCAGGGAAACCCTGTAATGCTCATTCTGAAGAACAGTGTCACACACAGATTAAGCACATGAGTTCTAGAGCTAGGCTGCCTGGACTGGAATCTTGGCTGTACCCTTGGCCAACTAAATGTCTTCATTAGTAGGTTCTTGGATTTCTCTAGGTCTTGGTTCATCCAGGAAAGACAATAATGATACCTCCCCTCAAAGGTTGTTGTGACGATTACATGAGTTATTTATATGTACAATATTTAGAAAAACGTTAGTTGTGATTGTTATTCTGGTTGCAAGTTTATACCAAAAATGCAGAAGTAGCTGAAATGAAAGAAAAAGTCACCATAGGCATCTGGAGGAATGCCTATGAATTTATGAAATGCAATGAAATTCCTTTGATGTGAAATCACATAGATGTCTTTTTAAAAATTAAGGCTAGAAAGGAGACAAATGACTGGATGGATTAGGCCTGAAAATGCAGAAGCCCTTCCTGTAACCAAAGAGCAAAGTCAACAGCCTTGAACTAAAAATCTGTCACAATGGGAACATAAAACAAACCGGCTGAAACGGACAGGTCCAGAGAGTCAGGGAAGGGGGCAAGGGGAGAGGGAAGGTGTTCAGTAGCCTCCTAAACGTTTCATAAACTTCAGTCATATTTCTCTTTTTCCCAATCTTTTCCTTATCTTTTGTCCCTTGACAACAAGTCCTGTATTTGATCCAGATTTTATCTCTTTATGG
This sequence comes from Bos indicus, assembly GCF_029378745.1. Lineage (NCBI taxonomy): Eukaryota > Metazoa > Chordata > Mammalia > Artiodactyla > Bovidae > Bos > Bos indicus. The sequence continues at coordinate 40,196,843 of NC_091781.1, forward strand.
GACAGCTGATAAGACAGTTAATGTATTAACATTGAAGAGCTGGGGTTAATGCAGAATTGTGAAACGGTCACTTGGAAATGGAAAGACACACTCAAGGGTGAATGCTACCTAAAGAAGTTACTCTGAACGAGTAGGTAGTGGCAGGTAGAAAGCAAGTATTTGGTGGAGAATGCTTAGAAAACTGGGGATTCTTGACTTCAATCCTCAGACTTAATTGAGCATAGGAACTGAGTGTTGAAATGATTCTCTGTTGTTGCTGAGTTGAAAAGCCAGCGGGCTGTAAGAACAGTGACCGATTGACACTGACAGTCTTCCATCTGGAGCTTAATCTGTCTCCAAACGTCTGCGACAGTGGTGTGTCTTTCACAACAGGTTCACGTAATTCCAAAGGCCAGGCATCAAGCAGGAAGCCAGAGTTCTAGTCATTAGTCACACATTTGGGCCACAGGGCAATTCCTTTGCTTGCAGCTGGAGAAGATACAATGTTTCCTAATGTGGCTGGTAATGAGGGGTACACACAGATGATGGGGTTGGATGGCAGCGAAGAGGCACTGCTAGCAAACAGCTCCAGCTTAAGAGAGCTTCCCCTCTGCTGCTGGCTCTCTCCTGAGCCATAGATTGGGCTCCTGATTGACTGTCTCCGCTGGAGCTCATTACGGGGTTGGGCTGCCACTTGTCCAGCCATGGGAAAGGACAGACCCGCATGGTTTCCTGCCTTCAGTGCCCTCATGGCCGTTGTCTCCATGCTTCAAAGGCACAGTCGTCAGCTGTTTTGAAGCAGGTCTGTGGGACCCGAGGTTTCCTTGAAACTTTTAAAGCCTGTTTCCTCTTACTTTGAAGAGACTGGGTTTATAAATCAAAATATTACTCAATAAGGTATTTTGAGAAAAAAAGGATACATTATGATACAGGCTCTTAAAATAAACAAAAACAAAAACAGGCATAGGTATAATGAGGTACCCCACACTAACTGATTTTCTTTAGTTGATGGTATTCAGTTTGGTGCTTTCTGGCCAAAAAAGAAAAAAACCACATTGAATCAAATGGTTTTCATTATCTGACAAAAACAAAGCAATCCCCTCGCCTTTTAAAAAAATATTTTTTGAACTAAATTGAAGGGTGAATGAATTGAGTTAGCTGTGGTCATCGGGATGTTATGTAAGATGATGGACCGTAGTTTTAAATTTTTTCATTCATGAAAATTATTTTAACACAGTTTCAAGTAGATTATTTTTGTATTGACTGCCTTAGCTAACAACATCACAATAAATTGTAATTTAGTGAAATGCATGGCTAGGGAATGATGCACCCTAGTTTTCTGTGTTTAGAAGTTGGAGAATCTAGAGAAATAAACAATTATGTGTGTGTGACCAACAGCTTCCAATATTTCTCTTTTCTGGACACAGAGGAAGGACATATACCTAGAGGAACAATGTCTTGTGGTGATTCAGATGTAGATTCTGGACTCAGACCTGGATGCAGGTCCTGGCTGTGTCATTTATGCCCTTGAGCAAGGCCACCCTCTATTTTATGGACCTTGTTTATCTGTAAAACAGCAAGTAGCCACCCTGTAAACTTGTTGGGTTATGTGAATGAGAATGATGTTATTTTATGGATAATCTTACATGTACTTTTTTTGTGTGTGCATGATTAGTCATCTGAAATCATATGGAGACATCGTTCCGGGGTTTTAAGAGTTAAACTAAAGCATTCTTTTGAGTCATCTGTAGAGGTTTGTGCTTATATTATAATGATAAAGCTGCTAACATCATAAAAATCATGGCTCGTATTTGTGGAGTCATTGTTCTTACAGTCATTGTTCTAAATGTTCTGTGTGGATTAGCTCGTTGAACCCTTTCAGCCACCTAATATTATTTTATCTATATTTTTTCTGTGATATTAAAGAACTTGCTCAGATCTCAGAGCTGATCAATGTTGGAGGTGATTCTTGAACTCTGGTCAGTTTGATTCGAGATGGCAGCTCTCACCTACTGCATAGGTTTTAAGGTCCTGTGACCCAGGGAGATTTCTCCACCAAGTACCTGAACTTCCCAGGCAATTGTCTTGGCTCTTGTTCACTTTTCTTGACATAGAAAGCCTTGTGTTGTGAGAAAAACTTTTCCTTGCAGGTGAAATATGTTTAGTGGGATTTACTTTGCATTTTTTGTGATGCTTGACTCTTCACCTGGCTCTGTGATTAATCTGCCACGGGAGTGCAGTAAACCTTTAATTATAGCTTCTTCAAACTCTCACCACCCAACCCTGTGTGCTTTTCCACTGTTTAAGGTTCCAATGGGCTGGACATTCTGAAGGAGGCTTAACCTGTATGTTACATAAATCATGGCCTTTGTGTGCGGAGAGGAAAGGTTACAGTTTCCGATCTGTGATATTTTTCCTACCAAAGATACTTACCTTTCTTTTTTTCTTCCTTCCTTTCTTCCCTCTTTTAAAAATTGGGTACAGTTGCTTTTTGATTTTGTGTTAATTTCTGCTATACAAGGAAGTGAATTAGCTATCAGTATACATAAGAAATAGAGGAAAACAACAAAATGGGAAAGACTAGAGATCTCTTCAAGAAAATTAGAGATACCAAAGGAACATTTCATGCAAAGATGGGCTCGATAAAGGACAGAAATGATATGGACCTAACAGAAGCAGAAGATATTAAGAAGAGGTGGCAAGAATACACAGAAGAACTGTACAAAAAAGATCTTCACGACCCAGATAATCACGATGGTGTGATCACTCACCTAGAGCCAGACATCCTGGAATGTGAAGTCAAGTGGGCCTTAGAAAGCATCACTACAAACAAAGCTAGTGGGGGTGATGGAATTCCAGTTGAGCTCTTTCAAATCCTGAAAGATGATGCTGTGAAAGTGCTGCACTCAATATGCCAGCAAATTTGGAAAACTCAGCAGTGGCCACAGGACTGGAAAAGGTCAGTTTTCATTCCAATCCCAAAGAAAGGAAATGCCAAAGAATGTTCAAACTACCGCACAATTGCACTCATCTCACACGCTAGTAAAGTAATGCTCAAAATTCTCCAAGCCAGGCTTCAGCAATATGTGAACTGTGAACTTCCTGATGTTCAAGCTGGTTTTAGAAAAGGCAGAGGAACAAGAGATCAAATTGCCAACATCTACTGGATCATGGAAAAAGCAAGAGAGTTCCAGAAAAACATCTATTTCTGCTTTATTGACTATGCCAAAGCCTTTGACTGTGGATCACAATAAACTGTGGAAAAATTCTGAAAGAGATGGGAATACCAGACCACCTGATCTGCCTCTTGAGAAATCTATATGCAGGTCAGGAAGCAACAGTTAGAACTGGACATGGAACAACAGACTGGTTCCAAATAGGAAAAGGAGTACGTCAAGGCTATATACTGTCACCCTGCTTATTTAACTTCTATGCAGAGTACATCATGAGAAACGCTGGACTGGAAAAAGCACAAGCTGGAATCAAGACTGCTGGGAGAAATATCAATAACCTCAGATATGCAGATGACACCACCCTTATGGCAGAAAGTGAAGAGGAACTCAAAAGCCTCTTGATGAAAGTGAAAGTGGAGAGTGAAAAAGTTGGCTTAAAGCTGAACATTCAGAAAACAAAGATCATGGCATTTGGTCCCATCACTTCATGGGAATTAGATGGGGAAACAGTGGAAACAGTGTCAGACTTTATTTTTCTGGGCTCCAAAATCACTGCAGATGGTGACTGCAGCCATGAAATTAAAAGACGCTTACTCTTTGGAAGGAAAGTTATGACCAACCTAGATAGCATATTGAAAAGCAGAGACATTACTTTGCCAACAAAGGTCCGTCTAGTCAAGGCTATGGTTTTTCCAGTAGTCATGTATGGGTTTAAGAGTTGGACTGTGAAGAAAGCTGAGTGCCAAAGAATTGATGCTTTTGAACTGTGGTGTTAGAGAAGACTCTTGAGAGTCCCTTGGACTGCAAGGAGATTCAACCAGTCCATTCTAAAGGAGATCAGTTCTGGGTGTTCTTTGGAAGGAATGATGCTAAAGCTGAAACTCCAGTACTTTGGCCACCTGATGCGAAGTGTTGACTCATTGGAAAAGACTCTGATGCTGGGAGGGATTGGGGGCAGGAGGAGAAGGGGACGACAGAGGATGAGATGGCTGGATGGCATCACCGACTCGATGGATGTGAGTCTGAGTGAACTCCGGAAGTTGGTGATGGACAGGGAGGCCTGGCATGCTGCAATTCATGGGGTCTCAAAGAGTTGGACATGACTGAGCAACTGAACTGAACTGAACTGAACTGAATACATATATCTGATGTTGAAGCTGAAATTCCAATACTTTGGCCACCTGATGTGAAGAGCTAACTCATTTGAAAAGACCCTGATGCTGGGAAAGATTGAGGGCAGGAAGGGAAGGAGACGACAGAGGATGAGATGGTTGGATGGCATCACCGACTCAATGGACATGAGTTTGGGTAAACTCCGGGAGTTGGTGATGGACAGAGAGGCCTGGCGTGCTGTGGTTCATGGGGTCACAAAGAGTCAGACACGACTGAGCGACTCAACTGAACTGAATACATATATCTGAGCTTCCTTGGTGGCTCAGAGAGTGAAAAATCTATCTGAAATGCAGGAGACCCGGGTTTGATCCCTGGGTTGAGAAGATCCCCTGGAGAAGGGAATGGCTACCCACTCTAGTATTATTGCCTGGAGAATTCCATGAACAGAGGAGCCTGGTGGGCTATAGTCCATGCGGTCGCAGAGTCGAACACAACTGATCGACTAACACTTTCACTTTTTCATGCATATATTCCCTCCCTCTTGGTCTTCCCTTCCCCCTCCCCCCCATCCCACCCGTCTAGGTCACCACCAAGCACTGAACTGAGCTCCCTATGTTATTCTGCAGGTTCCCACCAGCTAGCTGTTTTACATATGGTAGTGTATATATGTCAATCCTCAACTCACAGTTCGTCCCGTCCTCTCCTTCCCCTCCTGTGTCCACATGACCTTTCTCTACGTTTATGTCTCTGTTCTTGTCCTGCAAATAGGTTCATCTGTATCATTTTTCCAGATTTCATATATATGCATTAATATACAATATTTATTTTTCTCTTTCTGACTTCCTTCTCTCTGTATGACAGATATGTCTCTACAAATGTCCCAGTTTCATTCCTGACTGAGTCATATTCCATTGTATATATACATATATATACATATATCTTATCTCCTTTATCCATTCATTTGTTGATGTTTAGGTTGCTTCCATGTCCTGGCTATAGTAAATAGAGCTGCAGTGAACATCGGGGTGCCAGTGTCTTTTTGAATTATAGTTTTCTCAGGGCATATGTCCAGTAGTGGGATTGCTGGGCCATATGGTAGTTCTGTTTTTAGTTTTTGATATAGCCACTATGGACAACAGCAGTATGGAGATCCACCTTTTTTCTTTTCTGTTCTTACTGTGCAGTTCATTGCAAACCAGCAGGTGGTGGTTCTGGGAAACAAAGACTGTTCCATCCCTAGCTTTCACTGTGGCCGAACTTGAGTAACATGTGGATGTCATTTAAAGGGGAAAATTTTTACGAATCCTCAATTTTGGCTTAATTTTTTATTATTTTGTTAGTAAGCATATAAAAATATAAAACTAGCTATAAGCCTCTGTGTGTGTAGCTCTTAAACAAATATGAAACCAAAACACATTTACAGATTAAATGAAATCAGAATGACAAAAGCAAATTCAAATTAGCAACATTAATTTAACATGATGGATGATGTTGTTTGTTTAAACAGAATCATCTCTGGAAATACCAGTATGGGATGTCTGTTCTGTCAAAGGTTCTGAACAGCTTGTCATACCAGTATTAGTCTGGGCTGTGTGATAACTCAATTTACCCCAACTCTTTGAGCTGCATCCACTGGAACAATTCATTTGTACTTTACCCCTACTCTGAGGTCTTGGGGCACAAACACATTAAGTAGTAATTCTGCCTATTTTGTCTTTGACTTGTGACAATTAACGTAGCACTACCTGATATCACTGTAATTGTAAAAGCAAATCCAGGCACCAACATTTTGTACTGGTGTTTGTATTTTAGGTGCCATGTAGCTGATCCAGAATATATCTAGAACACTTTAAATGAGTGTTACCTAATTGAAAATAAAAGGTAAAGAATCTCATCAGGACCCTCCAGACCCCCAGAACATGCCTAAAAACCCAAGTTTGAAAAAAGAAGTTCTCAGCACTTTTTTTCATCTGTGGACAAGATTGCTGTTTTCTTTGCTGGGAAGACTCTTCCCATGGAGTGTTGCATGACTCACTCCATCACTTTACTTCACTTCTAGCCCATTGTTCAGTGTGATTGCCATGGGAAAGCCTCCCCTGACTACCTGGTCTAGGGTAGCACTCATATCAGCTTGGCCCCTTACTCTATCCAATTTTAGTTCAGAGTGCTCAACCCTACCTGACTCTGTTGCTTATCTGGTTATATCTGTCTCCACTATTAACATGCAAGCCCCATTGAGAATAAAGTCAGGTTTACTTACCTTTGCATTCCCCATGCCTCACCTGCTGCTGCTGCTGCTGCTAAGTCGCTTCAGTCGTGTCTGACTCTGTGCGACCCCATAGACAGCAGCCCACCAGGCTCCCCTGTTCCTGGGGTTCTCCAGGCAAGAACACTGGAGTAGATTGCCATTTCCTTCTCCAATGCATGAAGGTGAAAAGTGAAAGTGAAGTCGCTCAGTTGTGTCTGACTCTGAGCGACCCCATGGACTGCAGCCTACCAGGCTCCTCCATCCATGGGATTTTCCAGGCAAGAGTACTGGAGTGGGGTGCCATTGCCTTCTCCGAACCTGGGGTATAACCTAATTCTATTAGAAGAGAGAGATGAAATGATGCTAATGAAAACTCATACTGGTTAGTGCAAGAAAGGAAAGGAATGTGTGCTATGACAATGACAATGTGCGTAAAATATGCCCTAATCTGAGGCAAGAAAGGTTCTCCTTCAGGCAAGATGTTGAACTGAACACCAAGGATGGATGGACCTTCACCAGGGTATGCAGTAGGGGAATAGAATGTGCAGGTGGTGGTGGTTTAGTCACTAAGTCGTGTCCAGTTCTTGCATCCACATGTTCTGTAGCCCTCCACACTCCTCTGTCCATGGGATTCTCCAGGCAAGAATATTGGAGTGGGTTGCCATTTGCTTCTCCTGATCCAGGGATCTTCCTGATCCAGGGATTGAATTTGGGTCTCCGACATTGCAGGTGGTCTCCTGCATTGTAGGCAGGTTCTCTACCAACTGAGCCACTATGTACAAGGGGATCTGAATTGTAACATGGTGCTAGGAGTATGAGGCAGAAGAGAAAGTAATTCTGACTATAGGTCTGCAGAGGTTCATCAAGAAGGAGACTTGGTGAAGACTTGACTGGGACTTGAGAGACAAAGGTCATTAATAGGTACATGGAAGTCTCCAGACAAGAAGACTAACCTTATCTATCATAAGCTTAGAAGCAGCACTTTGTAGATCTGGCTTAAGAACGGTGCAGAGAAAGGGATGGAAAAATTGCAGCATTTGTAAAGAACCTCTCTCGTAGAATAATCAGGGTGATGAAATACAGATTTATGGATGGACCATGAGTCACAAATTCATAATATTTGCTGGTTGAAAATTAAAGCTTGTTATGCTTAAAAGGTTAATAGTGTATAAAGAGTCAGCAAAGATTAGTCTTAGCCAGTGCTACTATTAACATTTCCATCAATTAAAGATTTTTATCATTAGCACCATATGTAAGCTTTTTAAAGCAACTTATCACATGAAATCACAGATACCTCTTTTCAGAAAAAAAATGAGATAATTTGTTGGAAAAACATTACAAATCGTATCGTGTTGACATCACTCAATTACAGCTACATTACTGAATTACACCTGTTCAGCCCTGTGCTGGGGGATTTATTAGTACAGGCTCCATTAGAGCTAATGGGAAATACAGTTCCAAAGCTCTTTGAATGTATTGCATATTCTGTAAGAAGTGCTTTTCCTTTTGGGACTGCACTCCAGGCTTGACAAGGTGAACTGTGAGGTCTTTATTTCTTACAGGAGTTGGGAAAATCACACCAGTACTGTTTGTTCACATGGGCTGTGACATCAGGGATCTGCTGGGCTGTGAAAGTCTGTTCTGATGTGTCTTTTCCAGCCTCCAGATAGATGACCCTCTTCTTAACCAGAGAGACACTGAAGAGGCATTCTGTTCCCAGAGCTGAGTTACCTGCATTTGAGTTTTCATTACCCAGCCATTATGCTCTCTGCCCACAGCCACCTCCGCTTATTGATTTGGGACCTGTGCCACGTTCTAATTGTTTCCTTCAGATTGGATTTGCTCCAGGTTGCTGACTCTGGTTGAGTAATTTTTCTCCTCCATATTGCCCCCTTCTGTGCCCTCCCTCACTAATTTTTAAAGTAGCCTCAGAAGCCATGCATTTGACCCCTCAGCTAATACCAGGGCCACAAGAACAATGGCGACATTTAGAAAAAAATTATCTTGGAGCTTTGGAGCACACACACACAAAAATCCGAGAGACTCTGACTTCTTCCTTCCCTCTTCCAGACATCTTTCTGGGTGCGAAGGTATGGTAGACATGATTGCTGTTAAAACTGAGAACTCTTCAAGGGGCATGGCAGGTTGATGGGCTCCGTATGTCACTTTGTATTTGAGATCTCTTAAGTACTTGTGTTTTTAGTTTCTCAAGAGCCACTCACTTCTCAGGATGGATTTGGAAGAATTTTTCCCTGTGGAGGATGGGTAAGGGGGCCTGACGTCTTGATCCTTGTTTCTCAGTCTGCCTTCACTCTTATTCAGTGTTCCCTTGGCAAGGGAATGCATCTCATGTTTTCCTATTTTCCTCTTAACATTTATCAAAATACTGTAGCAGTTGTATCATAAAGCAGCACAAAAAAGTTATTTCTTTTTGCTTACTCTGTAACTGGTATCAAGTACGTGGACAAATATTTTTATGATGGAAGAAAAAGCCAATGATCATCTTAATTTAAAAAATAATAGATTAACTTGCATCAATAAATGAAAGAGCTTTGGTTCGTTATTATAAACAGTGTGCATTCTAAGCATGCACAGAATAATATACAAGGCATATCTTAGACGTATTGCTTAGTTCTAGACCACCACGTAAAGCAAATATCACAATTAAGTCAGTTACATAGTTTTTTTCGTTTCTCATTGCATACAGAAGTTATGTGTACAGAGACATGAAGTGAGCAAATGCTGTTGGAAAAATGGTGCTGATAGACAAGTTCTATGCAGGGCTGCCACAGACCTTCCATTTGTTTAAAAAAAAAAAGAAAACTAACTACCAAAAAACCACAGAATCTGCAAAACACAATAAAACGAGGTATATTTGTAGTGTAGTGCAGAACTCACAGGGTGGTCCTGGCATTGGTGACAGTGTGTGACAAAATAATCACAGAACGTGAGTAAGGATTTAGAAACTTGTTGTGCAACAACACATAAATTTGTTGAATCTAATAGCAGCAAATGCAGGATTCTAATTTGGATGTCTTTATTCAGTTTTTTAGTAATTAATTTTTATTGTGTTTTGTAAAAATATTTACCTATGGTGAATTGGGACACCCTTCCACCACCTCTATCCTTCATTACAGTTTATTTGGAAAACACTAACATGTTTAGGTTAAAAACACAAGCCCAAGCATTGATCTTTCCTCACCCTTGGGTATGAGTCCGAGATATGCTATTTATTGATTGTTTGCCTGGGTCGGTTACGAAGTATCTCTAAGCCTCATGCTCTTTATCCTGAAAATATGGAAAAAAAGAAGGTACTCTACTTACCTTGCAGGGTTTTTGCTAGGATTAATTATGATGTTGTAGGCACCATGCAGCCAAATTTGGAAAGAACTTCAGTGAGATGCTGCTGCTGCTGCTAAGTCGCTTCAGTCGTGTCCGACTCCGTGCGACCCCATAGATGGAAGCCCATCAGGTTCCCCTGTCCCTGGGATTCTCCAGGCAAGAACACTGGAGTGGGTTGCCATTTCCTTCTCCAATGCATGAAAGTGAAAAGTGAAAGGGAAGTCACTCAGTCGTGTCCAACTCTTAGCGACCCCATGGACTACAGCCTACCAGGCTCCTCCATCCATGGGATTTTCCAGGCAAGAGTACTGGAGTGGGGTGCCATTGCCTTCTCCGAAGTGAGATGTTAGGTACATAATAAAACTCAATCTATATTTATTATGTTTGTTAAGTAAAATTTATATATGCCTTGTGTCCTATCTGAGCAATATTAGGAAATGAAATATAATAAAATCCTCTTTTAGGTTATACATGGATAAACTTCTCTCAGGACATGGACTTAAAGGAAAATGTTATATTTAACTTCTGCATACCTTCTGTTCCTCATTGGAACACCAAGTCTTTATTGAGACCACTTGTATGTTACTCCTGGCTTTTACCTCTGATATTTTTTTCTTCATTTTTATCTCCTCTACTAGACTCTTCTCAGAGATTATACCCTGGCTGGTTTTCTCAATCTTATGTCTTTGATGGTGTGTGGAAATTACCGGTACTTGTATACTTGTATATAGAGAGTAACTTCCTGGAGCAGATATGTGTTTTCAGTCATCTTTATAGGTAACTTTCTCTTTGCTTCATAAGTTTTGACTCTACTGAGGTGAAATGGTCACACACAACTCCCTGACAGGTTGTGTCAAATTAACACAAATTAACTTCCAAAACTTTGTACAGAAGGGTGCTAACCTCCCCCCAAATTTTGTATCTGTGTATTTCTTTTCTGGCTTAAAATGTGCATATTTGTTATTCATGCAACAAATATCTATCCAGAACCTTTTGAGGGCTTGTCATTTGTCAGCTCAGTGGCAAAAATGATGGTATGTATAAGCTGAAAATGAACCAGGAGTGATGATGACAGGATATAGAGTAAAGATACTTGTGGAGCTAAAGTAGGGAATGCCTCATAGGGATTTAGACAAACTCATTATCTTCTCCGTTTTTATCATAACCTCACTATGACTCTTTCTTCATAGACATAGAAGAAATGAATGTGTTTTTCACATTTTTAAACTCTGAAGTTGGGATGCACCTCATAGTTGATGGTCACTTATATTCACTTTAGGTAGGTAGCAGTTGGCACAGTTGTTTTGGCCTGCACATGTGTAAACATTGAAAGGGCCAGCATCAAAGCCCACAGAATGGGCATCAGTGGCTTGGAAGAAAATCTCAGAAACAATATTGATGCACTCTTAGAAGAAATGCCTGTTCACTTGATGACTCAGATGGCAGTGATGTGCAGGCTGTGAAGATGTCCCGTTTCTTACAGATGGAAGTGGAAGAGCCAGTCAGCCACAGCCTGATTAAAACTCCGTGCCTTCAAAAAGGTTCATTATGGAAAATTTCAGATATACACAAAAGTAGAACTAATAGCATAAACAGCCATGTATGCACCACCAGCTTTAATTCCTAATTGATCACTCCCCACCCCTGTGTTCCCCTTTAGTAATCATAAGTTTATTTGTTATGTCTGTGAATCTGTTTCTGTTTTGTAAATAAGTCCATTTGTATCTTATTTTAGATTCTACATATAAGTGATATTATATGATATTATTGTTTCTCTGTTTGTCTTACTTCAGCTAGTATGATCATCTCTAGGTCCAACTTTGCTGCTGCAAATGGCATTATCCCACTCCTTTTTATGGCTGAGTAATGTTGCATAGTCGAAGTAGGAAATGGCAACCCACTCCAGTATTATTGCCTGGAGAATTCCATGGAAAGAGGAACCTGGTGGGCTACAGACCTTGGGCTCACAAAGAGTCAGATATGAAGCGACTTAACACACGCAATATTCTGTTGTGTATATATACACTGCATCTTTATCCATTCATCATTTGGATATTTAGGTTACTTCTGCATCTTGGCTATTGTAAATAGTGCTGCTATGATGCACGTACCTTTTTGAAATAGAGTTTTCTCTCTTTCTGTGTGCCCAGGAGTGGGATTGCTATCATATGGTCAATCTATATTTTAGTTTTCTAAGGAACCTCCATATTGTTTTCCATAGTGGCTGCACCTATTTACATTCCCACCAACAATATAGGGGAGTTCCCTTTTCTCCAGACCATTTCCGCATTTATTATTTGTAGACTTTTTAATGATGGCAATTCTGATTGGTGTGAGGTGATACCTCACTGTAGTTTTGACCTGCCTTTCTTTAATAATTAATGATGTTGAGCATCTTTTCGTGTGCCTATTGACCATCTGTATGTCTTCTTTGAAAAAATGTCTACTTAGGCCTTCTGCCCATTTTTTGATCAAGGTATTTTGTGTGTGTGTGTTTGATTAACTTGTATGATTGCTTGAGTATTTTAAAGCATATCCTAGATATCACATCATTTCACCTGAAAATTCTTCAGCGTGTATCTCTAATTGGTAAGGACATTCTTCCTCTACTTAAATCCCATGCCATCATCACACCTAATGAAATTAACAGTCATTCCTAAATATATCCTTTTGTAGTTAACTTTCTTCGAGGAGAGTTGTTATTGAGTTGCTATTTTGTTTGCCTCCTTTACTCCATTACAGTTCTCTTACCCTCTCTTCTCCATGTCCTTGATTTGCGGGAAGAATTGGATTGTTTGCTCCATAGTATGGACGTGGCTGGATGTGTCCTTGAGGTAGTGTTTAACTTATCCTTCAAGACCTTGGCATTTAGTCTAGAGCTGTGATTAGATTTTGTAAATTTTTTTAGGCAAGAATACTTCCTGGTGGTGCTCTGTATGTCCTGTTGCATCACAGCATGAAGCACTTAATGATGGATTATCCTTCTCTTACTGAAGCCAAGATTAATCAGTAGGTTCAGGTTGTCAGCCTGGTCTTCTGTTACTAAAATGGCTTTAATGTCTACTGATGATTGTTGACTGTATCTGGATTTAGGCCTTATTTCATTAGGGGTTGCAAAAATGGCAGTTTTATTTCATTCTTCCTGAAGTTATTACGTGAAGTTTTTCTGTGAAGAACTTTTTCTCATCAATCATGTGACTACCCTGAAATATAGTTCATATAGTTAGGAGAATATTTCAATTTTCAGATTAGTAAATGAATACCTAATAACCTCTGATTAGTAACCAATTACAATTCTTAAAGTATCTTATGAACTCTAAACAAATATTTTGTATGTTTCAATTCATCTCAGGTGTTAATCTTTTGATGCTCAAATTTACCCATCTTAGGTCAGTAAGGACTCCTTCAAGTATCCTTTCTGTTGATTTTAAGTGTCTTTAAAATTGTTTTATTTTTAAATGTTTACATTTTTATTGTATGAAATATTGAATGTGTATAAAACTAGACAAAATAGTGGAATTCATCCCTGTGTACCCATATCATGTTTCAAAAGTAATTAATCATGGCCAGTTTTATTTCTTTTATGTTCCAGCTGATCTCTCTCCTCCCATATTTCTTATGGTTTCATCCTTAAATATTTCTCTTTAACCCCATTAGCTTTTAACTTCCATCCTTCTAGCACAACAAGATATCCCAGGTAGAAACATGCTTTTAATGACTTACTGTATTGATTAATTAGGGTGACACCAGCTGCTTGAGCACATAAACTTGAAAATGAAATGTGGCTTAAACAGAACAGAAGTTTTTCATTCACATCATAGTATGGTGTTGGTGCTTCTTGTGAAGGAGATTTTCTGTTGGGATGATTCAGGAAGCTAGGCTTCTGCCAGTTTGTGTTTCTGCCTCCCGCTAGGTCCACAATGCTATCTGCATCGAACCAGATATGCAAAACACTGTTTTCACTGATCTTGTTGATCCTTCAGAGTACTTCCAGTCCAACACTTAAATAATGAAAAAGACTAAGAAAATCTCTGTGTCCATGAAACTTGTTTAGGTAATGGATTACTGTAGACTCCAGTAAAATCATTTATGCTTCTGAGGTTTGTGAGGGGATGAATGTTTTTATTGTAGTTTGCCAAACATTTTAGGTCATACACAGTAATCTAATTTTTACATTTTATTTCCTTTGAGGCGATTTAAATCTAAAGAGGGAAACTACCTTTTCCATAATACCACACTTAAGAGACCTTCTTGCACTGATTCTTTATACTATAAACTTTGATGAAATAATGTCATCAAAAAGGGCTTAATTTGGACATCTCGAGGGGGAAATGAGGTTCCAGTATACTCCTTTGAAGTTTGCAAATGATTTTCTTATCTTAAAAAACCTAAAGTATTTTTCACAAGAATTTCTTTCACTCTCATGCTCCATCCTCTTTACCGTAAGTAATACTACTTGTCTTATGAAGAAGAGCCTGGGTTTCCAAAGAACCTTCAATTTGGTAACAATATTCTCTTCTAAGGGCTGCTGTAGCCTGCAGTCAAAACTCTCTGACAACATATTTTAGAGAGGCTGTGGTACAAGGAAACAAAATATAATAAGAACAACTGTAAGACAAGTTTGAGACTTGATTGGCTTCCATGTTTAGGTAGGTCTCCCAGTAAGGACTTCAAGTGTATAAAGTAATCTTTTTCTAAAATGTTGGAAATTGTCATGTTTCTTACCAGCTACAAGTATAGACTTTGTAAAATAGTAGTGCTAGCAGAAGCAAAGCTGAGCATTTGATTTATGTTAGATTCCACTCTGACCGCATGTCATGATGACCTCAGTGTTTTAGAATTGCAGTTCTATGTCTACAGCCTTTATGATTTTTTGTCACTTTCTTGTATCTTTACTATTATTTAATTTTTTTTTTATTTAACTAAACTCACAGTTATTATGAACAATTTGTAAGTACACAGAGATAGAGAAAATAGTACAATGAATTTCCATACACACAGCCCATGGACCAACCTGCAGAGTCCTCCAGTGCCCATGGTTTACTAGGGCTCCATGTATGCTTTAAAACTCTACTGTCACTGTTTTGAAATTCTTAATAATTTATGAGCAAGTGGCCCTGCATTTTTATGTTACATTGAGGTTTGCTAATTATGCAGTCTGTCCTGTACCTAAAGTCAATAATTATCAAGATTTCTGCTCCATTTTCTTCATCTATTCTCCTATCACTTTTCCTCCCTCACTTCTTTCTTTGTTCTCTTTTTTTTTTCTGAGGTATTTTAAAGTAAATACCGAATATCACTTGACTTGACTTTGATATACTTCAGAGTGCATCTAAAAAAATATGGACATTTTTGTACTTAACTGCAGTGCCATTCGGAGAAGGCAATGGCACCCCATTCCAGTACTTTTGCCTGGAGAATCCCATGGACGGAGGAGCCTGGTGGGCTGCAGTTTATGGAGTCGCTAGAGTCGGACACGACTGAGCAACTTCCCTTTCACTTTTCACTGTCATGCATTGGAGAAGGAAATGGCAACCCACTCCAGTGTTCTTGCTTGGAGAGTCCCAGGGATGAGGGAGCCTGGTGGGCCGCCATCTCTGGGGTCACACAGAGTCAGACACGACTGAAGTGACTTAGCAGCAGCAGCAGTGCCATTATCACATATAGCAAAATAAACAATATTTGCGTTATGTAATCCTGCTTCATAAATGCCCTCAACTGACTTGAAAATGTTGTTTTCTGCTTTTCTATCTTTTTTTAAATGAAATCTAAAGTCTGTATATTGATGACATATGTCCCTTACGTCTCTCCTAGTCTAGAGAAATTCTGCCTCCATTCCTGCCAGAGTCTTGTTACAGAAACAGGGTCCCTTGTCCTTCAGAAGGTGTCACATTTTGGTTTCTTGTGGTGTTTTCTACCTTGTTCCTCTTTCACTCTTATTTCTTACACTGAAGTTATCTCTAGACTTGATTTAATGTAAGTGTTCTTAGTAAGAACACTTCATTGATGATAATTGCTCTTCCTACGACTTCATTAGGAGGCATCCACAGTTTGGAACCAGTTTTTGTGCTTCTGCTGCTAAATCACTTCAGTTGTGTCCGACTCTGTGCGACCCCATAGATGGCAGCCCACCAGGCACCCCCGTCCCTGGGAGTCTCCAGGCAAGAACACTGGAGTGGGTTGCCATTTCCTTCTCCAATGCATGAAAGTGAAGAGTGAAAGTGAAGTCGCTCAGTAGTGTCCGACTCTTAGCGACCCCATGGACTGTAGCCTACTAGGCTCCTCTACCCTACCTTTAGCAGGCAAGGGTACTAGAGTGGGGCGCGATTGCCTTCTCCATTTTGTGATGCTAAGATTCCTAAATAGGTTTGGCAGGTGACAGCCTTACTATTCCATAGTAAAGTTCTCCATTAATTTTTCACATAGTGTTCATTTCTATTGATGGATGTTATCTGAAGCAATTATTTCTTTACATGATTACAGAAATCATGACTTTCTAATTCTGTTATTTGTATTTATTAATTAGAGCTTTTCAGTGAAGTAATTCCCTCATAAACTAGAACTATTTAGAGTCAAATTTTTCTTTTCCTTAACTTAGTTTTGTCCTAAGCAATTATGTTATTTAGCTTGATGTGCTAGTTATGTTTTTTAAAATGCTTAGAGTCAAACACCTAATCATTAAAATAGAAATAAAGCCATTCATGTACTGCCTAATATTGTCTGTGATACCCCAAGTGGCACATGTGTTAGATTTTGCAAAACACTATTATTTCCCCTGCTTTACAGATGAGGAAACCAAGGCACTGTGAGGCCAAGCAGCGTTCCCTGAGTGGATTAGAACCCCATGCTCCAACACCAGAGCCAAGCTATGACTACTCCAGTCTCATTAGCACTATTCTTGGTGGCTAAAGTGTTATATATAAAATGAGATGGAGCCAAGACAATGATTTTATAATGGTAAGCCAGTGAGAAAGCCCAGAATTCTCAGATAATTGATCTGTGTTCTCACTTTTGGCTGGTGCTGCCTCGAAGACCAATGTGACTTATTGTGGCTACAGGTTTAAATCAATAATCCGAGTATATTAGAACCTAGATTGACCTAACTTCTCAGACTTCCTCAGAATAATGCTTTTATAGCCTTTGGATGAAATACTTAAAATTTTTTTGGCCTTTTTGTTATTATTCTTAATAATTTAAAACAGATCTCTATAAGACAACAAATGGAAACCATGATTCTTGTTTTCTTAGATAGGAAAGACTGTTGTACAAACCAGTCTAGTTAAGGCAGAAGGCTAAGTTTTCTTCAGGCAAATTACTGTCCAGACCTTCGAATTGTAGGAGGAACTTTTGAAATGCCCTTGAGGAGTCCCTCTACCACAAAGCAAATATTTAGTCATGAAGCTTAGATGCAAACATTTTGAGCCTTGTCTCTGACCATTTCTTTTGATGTGCCTTTTCATAGTGGTGAGATTAAAAGAGTCACACGGAAGATCTTGGAGGGATTTGGTCTGTTGGAACATATATGCTAAACATTATCAAAGAGCCAAGGAGTGAGGTGAAGGAATAGCTGCAGCAAATATAGAATCTATCTCGCAAATTTTAATTTTTCCTGGGAAAGTATCAAACCACCACTGCCTGACAGGGATCTCTGTTTTGATTAATATTGAGAAATAAGATATAAACATGTTGGTTATGCTATAGCATTCATGGTATTTTAAGCTCTTAAGAATAATTTAGTCTAATCTTTTCAGTTTGCATGTGAGAAAACTGAAGTCCAGCTAATTTAAATAATTTCTCCTGAGATTAACAGATAACTAGCTGCAGACCCAAAGTTCTTCAGCTTTCCTGATTGACACACCAAAGTACTATTTCAACTAAAGTATTTGATTGCAAACCACAGAAACTGATTCAGACTATGTTAACAAAAGTAAAATTTATATAGAGTAGATTTTGGGTAGCTTACAAAGTCTAATGTGTTTTACTATAATTTTTTTTTTTTTTTTTGGTGAGGAGTAGAAATGGTTAAGTGAGGAAAACTGTATTTTAAATTTTAAAATCAGAGTTGTCATGGATAGAATGCAAAAAAATGCATTGTTTTAAAAATTGTGTTGAGGGGCCATTTGCCCCTTTATTTTTTTCAGTGTCTAAATGTGTCCAGTCTCTGGAAATGGTTTTTCTCTGTTCTTTCTGGTTCTGCTGTACTAAAAAGGGGAGGAGAGGTGCTTCAAATCTTCGGGGTGACTCCTGTGGTTGGATGAAGGAAGCAAAAGAGGCTCTCAGGTGCCCTGGCCTCAGGGTGGAGTATATGAAAGTTGCCATGCACATCTGCCTGTGAAGAGCCACCTTCTACTGGCATGTCTCCTGTTTCTTTTTTCTCTAAAATGATCTAGGAATCCTTCTCATCTCAGAAGACCTCTTCAGGTTCCTTCTTCAGGTGTCATTGACAGGTTTCCCTCTTGGAGCCATAAGGAGGTTAGAATTGAAACTGTAACCTTCATACAGACAAGGTTTTGTAGCATGTCAGCTGCTGTATTTTCAACAGTTGGAGCAGTCCTTGCCCATAGGGGGTCCTCAGCATAGACTTATTTAATGAATGAAATAAAACAGCTCCACTTCTGGACTCCCATAACTCAAACTGGTAATAATGTGGTTGCTAAAATCTCCTCTTATGTTCTGTAGCTCAAAAATGTTATGCTCAGAAGCATAAAAATGATGCTCCTTGATCCACTCACTTGTCATGAGCATCTGAAGAGTTAAATCCCAATGATCTGGCATGCCTTGATTTATTGTTCATTTGATTTCATTTACGGAAGGTGACCTTACTCTATTTTTCTGCCAGAATTCAGGCTGGATTACGGTTTTGGTGATCCCCAGGAAATAAATCGCAAGGGATGACTCTTAGTCATATTAGGCCTGACTCTTCAGTATAACTTTCATGCAGTGAACCTAGGCCTTGATGCTAATGATGGCATTCTGCAGACAGGTTACACTGACCTCTAGTTCTTAGAACTGTGGTTGGATTTACTTGCAAGACAACAACACTCTCCATTGTAGGTAGAGTGTGTCATTGTTTCTGGGAACTCTGGGGAAAAAGAAAAACTTAAAGCAAACCTCATATCTTGATTTCCAAAGCTTTGGCATTTAACTGAGGTGGGGTCAGGGTGAAAAAAATAGTTTGTAATCACTGAATGGATTCCTGTATCTTTAAGAAACCCATGTAAATTAGTAATAAAGTAGTCAACAAATTTTGAGGATGAGACACAGGCAGAGTTCCACCTTTTAGGCATTTGGGTGAGTCTTATTTGGATTCCTCAGGATTTACTGAAACTCTTTATAACAAGTGTGGCTCCAGATTCTGGGTGGTAACCTGCAAGACCTTGTGACTGCATATTAATTGAGCCTCTGAAAAAGTGTCTGAATTTCACAGTGATAAATTTTAATGACTTCTGTTTGTGTATCATTAACAAGCTTCTGGTGGTTCCCAAAACTTGTAAACAAAGTCATTTTGCCAGTGCAGACAGCATCTTTCTACCCCTGAGTATGACCTTGAATTAAAACAAATAAGTAACTTTTGCTTATAGTGCTTTTCCGCTGAACTAGAAATAACTTAGAGATGGTGTTGAAACATGTCACTCCCCAACTCAAAACCTTCAAGAGCTCCTCATTTCACTCCAAGTAAACATCAAGTCCTTTACAGCGGACAAAGAGGCACTTCTCCCTACCAGGGATCCTTATCCTCTACTCTCCCACCCTTTTATTCACCCTTCCTTCTCACTCTCCTCCAACCCACATGGGCTCTTTTGCTGTTCCCCAAACACCTACCATTGGAGAAGGCAATGGCACCCCACTCCAGTACTCCTGCCTGGAAAATCCCATGGATGGAGGAGCCTGGTAGGCTGCAGTCCATGGGGTCGCTGAGGGTCGGACACGACTTGAGTGAATTCACTTTCACTTTTCACTTTCATGCATTGGAGAAGGAAATGGCAACCCACTCCAGTGTTCTTGCCTGGAGAATCCCAGGGACGGGGAAGCCTAGTGGGCTGCTGTCTATGGGGTCGCACAGAGTCGGACATGACTGAAGTGACTTAGCAGCAGCAGCAGCAGCAGACCTGCATTGGGCTTCCCTGGTGGCTCAGCGGTACAGATAACCTGCCTGCCAGTGCAAGAGACATGAGTTCTATCCCTGGGTTGGGAAGATTCCCCTGGAGTCCGAAATGGCAACCCACTCCAGTATCCTTGCCTGGGAAATCCCATGGACAGAGGAGCCTGGTGGGCTACAATCCATGGGGTCTCAAAGAATTGGACACAACTGAGCAACTAACACGCCACACACACTCACACACACACACACACACACACACACACACACACACATATTTTTTCTGCATCACATACTTGTGGGATCTCAGTTGGCCAACCAGGTATTGATCCCAGACCACGGCAGTGAAAGCCCAGAATCCCAAACCCTAGGCCACCAGGGAACTCCTAAGGCTGTTCTATTTTTAATTTTTGTCTTTAGCATTTAATCATCCAACATACCTTTAGTCACTTTATGTTGCTGATTGTTCATTATCTGCTTCCCTGCTGCTAGAATCTAAGCTTCATGAGCAAAGAGATCTTCCTCTTTCTTCAGTGGTTTGTCCCAATTGTCTAAATCAATTTATTCCAAAGAAGTCTCTGTGATGATGGAAACATATCTGGTAGATGCAAGCCACCCGTGCTAATTGAACATTTAAATTGTGGTTAGTGCCAGTGAATCCCTAAAATTGAATTAAATTTTAATTCTATTTAATTTTTTATTCATTGAAATTCAAATAGCCACATGTGGCTAGTGGCTTCCTATCATATTAGACAGTACAGATCTCGAAAGTTTATTTATTGAATGAATGAATGTCCGGCTCTCTAGATTAATGTTTCTTAAACTTCAGAGTGCAAAGGAATCACCTGGATTCCTAAGGATGTTGTTAAACGTGCAGATTCTAATTCATGAGATCTAGGGTGGGGCCCAAGATTTTGTGTTTCTAACAAGGTCCCAGCTGATAGCTTCTTATACTTAAAGTAGCAAGAATCTGGAAGACTAATACTGCCTCGCTTTCCATTTGTGTGCTTACAGGCTATTTGGCTCATTTCTTGGACTGGAGAAAATACTAAAAATTACCTGTTAGACCCAAATAACAGCCTACAGGCTCAAAAGCCTAGAAAAAGAGAGTGATTTATTCCCTTTCTGGGATAAGAAGATGATTCTTCTTGTCCCTTTTCTCTCTAATTTGATTGAATTCAGTTGTGGTTAATTTAGAAAAAAAAATTTTTTTGCTTCAGTTCTGGTTACTTGTGTGCCAGTTTGCTGCTGCCTAATGCACCCACTTGACTTGCAATCTATTTTTCCAGGTCACTGAGGATGTGTGCTATTTACCCTTTGCAAAGAACTTTCGAGTGG
Source organism: Bos indicus (assembly GCF_029378745.1). Classification (NCBI taxonomy): domain Eukaryota; kingdom Metazoa; phylum Chordata; class Mammalia; order Artiodactyla; family Bovidae; genus Bos; species Bos indicus. The sequence continues at coordinate 40,218,135 of NC_091781.1, forward strand.
TGCTGGACTACTCAGCCCTACATCCTTCTATTATCTGGATAGTTGGCTAAATCAAACTCCCACAGGAAAAAAAAATGTATCATCAATCTTTTCCATTGCTACAATCACATTGTTCATCTACAGAATAAACATTACCTAGTTATTCCCTTAGGGAGGAGTTTAAATCTTGTTCATACTACTTACATTGCCGGAAATCTGTGGTCGTTCTTCTTAATTATCATGTATTCTTTTCCAGGTGGGTTTCCTTCAGAGTGGTAAATCGTGGTGCAGATAAATTTTAGGTGTTTTAGTATTTAACAACAATTAAGGTACTGATGAGTATATGTAATATCACCTGATTTATCATTCTCCCACAGGCTCTTCACAAATATATTAGAGGCACAATTTCAGGAGAAAAAGGATAAAATCATCTTAAAAACGCAACTTTGTTTTGTTTTTCTTGGAAGAGGATGGGGAATGGCTATGTATCTGAACTCTTCTGGCTGAATGCTAGTCTAGTTTTCCAGCCTATCTTCTGGGCCTGCATGAATGTTTTCGTATGTGCTCAGTCACTTCAGTTGTGTCTAACTCTTTGCAACCCAGTGGACTGTAGCCTTCCAGGCTCCTCTGTTCATGAGGATTCTCCAGGCAAGAATGATGGAGTGGTTGCCATGCCTTCCTCCCGGGAATCTTCCTAACCTAGACATCGAACCCACATCTCTATGTCTCCTGCATTGACAGGTGGGTTCTTTACCACTAGTGCCCAGATGTTCTTGTACTTCAGGGCTATTAACTGGAAATCAACACGTCTTCCGTGGTTTTCGCTTGTTCTCTTTCCTCTGCTTACAATGCTCTACCCAATCCCTGCAGCTTTCTCCCCAACACCTAAAGACAACGTTCTCAACATAGTATTCATATTTATTGGCCACTTCTGTGTAGCAGGCACTGTTCTAAGCACTTTACATATATCATCTCCTTTGATTCTCACTGCAGAGATCTGAGCCAGGAGTTATGGTCCTCCTTTAGCCAATAAAGAAAAAGAGGTTTAGACAGGCCATATAACTTGCCCAAGTGTATCTAGTAAGTAGGGAAGCCTGGGTTTAATCCTGAGTTTAAGGTCAGTTTTCATTCCAATCCCAAAGAAAGGCAATGCCAAAGAATGCTCAAACTACCGCACAGTTGCACTCATCTCACATGCTAGCAAAGTAATGCTCAAAATTCTCCAAGCCAGGCTTCAGCAATATGTGAACCATGAACTTCCAGATGTTCAAGCTGATTTTAGAAAAGGCAGAGGAACCAGAGATCAAATTGCCAACATCCGCTGGATCATGGAAAAAGCAAGAGAGTTCCAGAAGAACATCTATTTCTGCTTTATTGACTATGCCAAAGCCTTTGACTGTGTGGATCACAATAAACTGTGGAAAAATTCTTCAAGAGATGGGAATACCAGACCACCTGACCTGCCTTTTGAGAAACCTATATGCAGGTCAGGAATCAACAGTTAGAACTGGACATGGAACAACAGACTGGTTCCAAATAGGAAAAGGAGTATGTCAAGGCTGTATATTGTCACCCTACTTATTTAACTTATATGCAGAGTGCGTCATGAGAAATGTGGGGCTGGAAGAAGCACAAGCTGGAATGAAGATTGCCGGGAGAAATATCAATAACCTCAGATATGCAGATGACACCACCCTTATGGTAGAAAGTGAAGAGGAACTAAAAAGCCTGTTGATGAAAGTGAAAGAGGAGAGTGAAAAAGTTGGCTTAAAGCTCAACATTCAGAAAACTAAGATTCATGGCATCTGGTTCCATCACTTCATGGGAAATAGATGGGGAAACAGTGGAAACAGTGTCAGACTTTATTTTTGGGGCTCCAAAATCACTGCAGATGGTGACTGCAGCCATGAAATTAAAAGACGCTTACTCCTTGGAAGGAAAGTTATGACCAACCTAGATAGCACATTAAAAAGCAGAGATATTACTTGGCCAACAAAGGTCCATCTAGTCAAGACTGGTTTTTCCAGTGGTTGTGTATGGATATGAGAGTTGGACTGTGAAGAAAGCTGAGCACCGAAGAATTGATGCTTTTGAACTGTGGTGTTGGAGAAGACTCTTGAGGGTTCCTTGGACTGCAAGGAGATCCAACCAGTCCATCCTAAAGGAGACCAGTCCTGGGTGTTCATTGGAAGGACTGATGCTGAGGCTGAAACTCCAATAGTTTGGCCACCTCATGCGAAGTGTTGACTCATTGGAAAAGACTCTGATGCTGGGAGGGATTGGGGGCAGGAGGAGAAGGGGATGACAGAGGATGAGATGGCTGGATGGCATCACCAACTCAATGCACATGAGTTTGGGTGAACTCTGGGAGTTGGTGATGGATAGGGAGGCTTGGTGTGCTGCGATTCATGGGGTTGCAAAGAGTTGGACACGACTGAGCGACTGAACTGAACTGAACTTGTCTTGTTTTAGAATCCTTGCTCCTAACTCTTAGGCTATACTGTTCAGATTTGCCTTCTCCCTGGGACTTTCCTCCTTTTTCTTATGTACTTTGAGGTAGATGAGTGACTGAACTGAACTGAACTGAAGATGACATAGTTGTCATTAAACAGGACTTGGGGTCCAAGCTCGTGGTTGTCTACTCAGTCTTCTCCCTGCACTTTGTATCTGCCATTGTCATTTCTCATATGTTTTAGAGTAATATGTTTTTCTCCCTGCTCAACTTCCCTGGAGCCAGGGGGAGCATATTTTACTTACCTTCATGTCCCCAGGTTTTCATGAGTTGTTGAAAGTTGTTGTGACTTTTCCAGATTTGGATTTCTAGATAGTAAATTGACCATAATAATGGCGAAACTTGAAGCTATATGCTTTTTTATAAAGCAGGAGGGGAATACTCAGTGTACCATATTTAAATATAATGATCCAATTGGGTAGACTCAACTGAAGTGAAAACCTTTTAAAGCCTACCTTCAGTGCTTTGAAGATGAGCCTGGGGCTCTGCTGAGAGTTTCTATAGCTTATAAGCTTATAGGTTCCTTGTAGGTTGAAACAATGGTAACTTTAGTGGTATGCTGGTAAGTGTGTAACCACTGGCTCTCCAGGAAAAAAATGTGTGTGTATGCACATGTGTGCATTTATTGTAAATCTTACTGATATAAAGGGTATGTAGCCTATAATTTGAGCTTCCCTGGTGGCTCAGTGGTAAGGAATCTGCCTGCAATTCAGGACACCCGGGTTCAATCCCTGGGTTGGAAAGATCCCCTGAAGGAGGACATGCAACCCACTCCAGTATTCTTGCCTGGAGAATCCCATGGACAGAGGAGCCTGGCGGGCTACATTCCATAGCATTGTGCAGAGCTGGACATGACTGAAACAACCAAGCAGCAGCAGCAGCCTATAACTTATAAATAATAACAAAATAACCACTAGTCTTTATTGTAAGTTCCAGAAGCCAATACAGTTTTGTGTAACACGATTGTTGATTTTGTCAAACCCTTATATATCCATAGCCAGTCTGTGTTTGCAATTGATGAACAAGTGTAGTTCTGTCAAAAATATTCTGTTAGTTTTAAATGCTGAAAGAATATGTCAATAATTTTTTTTTGTTCTACTTAGTGTATAACAACTGCAGATGTAGGACATTTTAAGTTTAATCTACATGTTCTCTGTCTCTCTCAAATGAACAAAACAATATCAAGCCTTAATTTGTAGCATTTGCTCATTTGGCCATTTAAATTTAACTTTACTGAAAGTGGACTTGGGCAAAGATGCACAGTAGCACCCCATTATACAGCTGTTCCATCATACAGCTATAGCAGATGCAACGCACTTTAAGAGTAAAGATGATATAGAATTGGAAAGTGATGAGTTTTGTGTATTTACCTTTTAAAATATTTTTTATTTAATTGTAAATTGTGGTTTATAAAATTATGTAACTTAATTTTTAATAATGGTTGTCTTTAAAAACTGTCTCACAAAATTCTTAAAATTTAACAATGGGCTCTTGTAAGTCTAGAGGGCTTCAGCACACCACTGGGTCGGTCCAGCTCAAAAGTGAAGTTTCATTATCAGACTCAGTTATGGAGAGGATGAGGCTTGAATTCCAGCTCTGAATTTTACTTTTAGCCCATAGATTAAATTACTTACTATTTACTTAAGCATATTCTATGCCATAAAATAAGTCTCAAGTAAGTCTTTGTGAACCTAAAAGATTTCCCAGATCAGGCAAGACTGCTGAAGAAATGTGCATTTAATATCATTGAGTCCTCTGTTTGAACCAAGCCCTGTGCTAAGAGCTTTTGTTATATTATCTTGTCTGGACTTCTCAGGAGATAAGGACTATTACTACCTTTTTTCTACAAAAGGAAAAACCAAGGCTTTGGAAAAAAAAATCAGAGGCACATTGACTCACCCCAGATAAGTTCATGTCTTCTGCAGAGGAAAGCAGAGAAGAGAGGCAGAGGAAAAATGATAGATGAAGAATATAAAACAGGTTCTTTTTATTTTATTTCTGTTTTTTTCTCTTCCTCACCACATTTTTCTTCTTCTTAATGTGGGCGTGGTGTTGGGAGAACGTCCCTTTCTTCCCCTAAGTATGAAATCATTGCATCCTTATTGTAAAACAACAGAAAATACATAAAAACATAGAGGTAAACATAGAAATGACTTCTGATTTTATTACCCAGAGGTAACCAAGATTTTAACTTTTGGGAGTATTTATCAATAAAATTTTATGTGTATAACATATAAACTGTAAATAATATATGGCAAATGTATGTTTATTTTTATTTATTTAACAATTATTTCTTTCCATTGTTATTTCCTGCATTTGGAAAGAGTTACCCTTTTGAGAAATGGAGCCCTTAGATATTTGGAAAATAAAACTTGGCAACTGGAACTGCAGAAACAGAAGCTACATATAATCACTACATCTTTTTCTCTTTGTTGCAATCTTTTCTCACAGGAGATAGTCAACAAATATATTAAGAAGCACCACATGAGTAATTTGAGCTTCTGCGATTTCTGTTTCTTACTTTTCTCTGTGCTTTGGTAGGTGGCAAGTAGGAGAGCCAACATTTGAATCTTGCAGAAATTCAGTATCTTCCTCCTGGATAATTTCATGTACGATCTCACACTGAGAACATTTGCCCTATTTCTTGTCCTGTAAATCTGAATTCTTCTGAATTCTGTGTGTAAGTGCTTTTGTTGATAAGAAAGATAAGATTTTAATGTACTAAGTGTCTATCCATTTGAAAAGGAAAAGCAAACAAAAATTCATATGTGGGTTCAGGCTAGATTTTCACATAGCTAGCTCTTTGGAGACATTGCCCATGAAGAACAAAATCGTATGGAGTGACATTTGGTCACCAAGCTCACTGAGAGTACTTCTGGGGCCTTTAATCTACAGTAGCAACAATCATGTTTGACCACAGTCAGTGAAGCGTTTCCTCTTTTACATTCAGTTATGTGACCAGTGAAATCATTTAATAAGCTTTGTCCTGCAGCCCATGATATATAAGTCCCGTGTGAGCTGGCCTAATAAATCCTTGGCCCTGTCTTGATCTTCAGATGTCTAATGGGTCATATTATTCTGAAAGAAATGTTGTTGGATTGTGCGTACAAGATTATGTTGGTTATTTTCCTGTTTAGGAGACCAGCCTATATAGAGATGGAAAAATAATGTATAACTGGAAATTAGAGGCTGGAGAGAAGGTATATTCTGTATTGATAATTGCTAAACATAGGCAAGGTAATGTTTAAAACTTTATCATCTTTACAGCTTTTATAAACACTGTCCTGAAAACGAAGGCATATGTTTAGGGTTCTAAGAAGAAAAGCTGTCTCTGGTACATTAATCAGACTTGCTCTGTAAAGACTGTTTCCTGAGAAACCATAGTGGTTATTAACAGAAGCAATGTCTAGTATATCTATTTTATAGCGTATTGTTAATGGCAGTGATCATATTTCATTTTAAAAATCATAAAATTTGTTCTCTTTTGAAATATTTTGATAGCTTGGTTTAAATTATAGTTTTGTTACAGTATATATTCTGTTGGCATTGTTAGACTATTACAGCTTTACATACTTAGTGATAACTAGCTTCTTGATGATCCATTTTTCTTTTTTCATCTGTACTTTGTTCATTGCATGTAACCATAAGCCTATAATTATACAGAGTTTTTTTTCCTTGAAAAAGAAAAACCAAACAGAAACTCGTCTTTTCAGAAGTAAAACCCAGTTTTACCAGGGAATTTAAAGCTTAGTTTCAATAAAAGTCTTAGTTGAGCCTCTTTCAAAACCTAGTGTATTTGTTTTTAAGTGCTAAGTCGAATAAAGTTAGTATCTAGAGTTTTCTTCTCTATTGTTTGAATAGGTTTTGTTTTAGGGAAAACAAGGTTGAGCTTCACATGAAATGATGTGTTACACATTTTTGTAAAAGTGAGTTCTTTAGAGTTTTAGCCTTCTCCCTCCTTTTTCTTCCTTAGAAAGAGATTTATGACTTACTCTGTGTAGGTCATGTGCAAAGACACTTGTCGATGACAAGAATATAACCCTCGGATGCAGCGGTATCTCTTCTATTCTGTTTGGATCATAAATTTCATTTTATAATATATGTTGTATTATCCCATTATTCTCCCAGTTTACATTTAGCTTTTATAATACTGTCCAAGATGAAAATCGTATGAATAAATGAAGATGTTATCTTAGACATCCCTTTTACTCTGGTGCCTGGAGACCAGGTAGTCTGACTTGAATAGAAAAAGAAATGACAGCTTTTCTCTGAGAGTTGTGAGTAGGAATGTGAAAGAGGTCCATGGGAGCCAGCTCCTGGATGATTTTTAAAGCTGTGGAGCAAAGAGTTTCCTTTTGCATTAAAACACCAAGGCATGAAGAGAGTTAAATGTGCTACATAGCTTCACACTATGCAGGGTATTAGGGTGAAAGAACCTGCAAGTCACTAAACTTTTGGAATCTCATTAGATGCTGCTACAGCAGCAGTTTCTGTTCCCATATATGGTAATCTATTAGACCTCCTAGTCAATATTTTGAAGTGATTCAAAATATACTTATCGATTGGTCTTATTTTCAAAATGTACATCCATGCTTAGTTGCTAAGTCACGTCCGACTCTTTGTGATGTCATTGACTACAGCCCTCCAGGCTCCTCTGTCCACGGGATTTCCCAAGCAAGAAAACTGGAGTGGGTTACCATGTCCTCCTCTAGGGGATCTTCCCAACCCAGAAACTGAACCTGACTCCCCTGCATTGGCAGGTGGATTCTTTAACCACTGAGCTACCTGGGAAGCCCACTTTTGAAATGTACTATTGACCTGTTCATTCTTTCCTCCCTTCCACCTCCTGCATACCCCTATGAGACATTGAATGGTACCTTATAACATTTGAAGGAATAAAAAAGAAAATATTTAATAACAAAACTGAACTATTTTATATTAGGGACTTGCCAAAATAGTTTTCTAATAAGGAAAAATTCTTTATAATCAATCTCAACTGTTTGAACTGATCTCAAATATAATCTTTTGTTACATGTAATATACAGGCAATACATACATAAAATTAATTATGAGGTAGTAATGGGTACATTGCAGCTAATATATCAGATATTTTATATGTTAAAATTAAGCACACAGATCCTTTCTAAGGAAGGTTCCTCCCAGGAAAGGCCAGTACAGCCTAATTTTTCTACTGTGTAAAAACAGGAAAACCAGACTTCAAATGAGAAATTGTCATTTAATTTAATTGTTCATGCTTTATTTATTTCATTACTCTGAGGATGACTGCTGGTCTATCTAATTTAGAATCTCAGTGCTATTCTGTCCAGTTTATTATCTTTAAGGTTTATCAGCTGTGCAATCAAGCTGAACTATTTGCGTTTTACTGAAGATAGACACATTTAAAGAGAATGAGGACCTCGGGGACAATGGAAACAGTTACAGTAGAGGTTTAAATGAGAACACATATTTGTTTCATGCATGAGAGAAGGGGGTGACCCCCCAAAAAGAGAAGTAAATGGGTGATTAGATTAGCCACACTGTGATTTATAATTTATTTTTAGTTTTTGACAGTTTTGATTTGGTAGCAAAGGGGAGAATATTGGAAAGATTCCACTTTACCTTAATCTCAGTAGCCTTAAAAATCTTTGCTTTCGACTTACATTGCTGGAATGATGTATCAGGTTGATGGACTGTCTCTTATGGGTATCAGACTGATCAACAGTCTCATGGACTTTAGAAAGGTTTGTTTCACAGTCAAATCCCCTTTGTGGTTTAACTTAGGAGACCCACAGTTAAATAACTCTATAAAAACTGAAAATTGGACATTTACTTCTCCTTCAATCTAACGTAAGTGATAAACATACATGACGTTTGAATTATTCAAAAGCTAGTTGGTTTACCATTTGCTGATGAGTAAATGTTCTAGAACTGTTTCACATTTCTTCTAAACTGAAAGAAGCAAAACAAAACCCAAGCCTTTTTTTTCCGTGATTAGTCACTTGTATCATAGTGCTGTATTGATGAGTGCCTCTTTTGAAGACAGACAAAATATGTATTTAAATTCTGGTTCTGCCACTTACTGGCTGGGGAGACTTCGGAAAAATTCTTTACCTTTTCTCAGCCTTGGTTTTGGTCTGCAAAATGAAAGTGATAAAAATACTAACATTATTATTACGAATTTATGAAAATTAATTTATGCCTATGTACTATCTGACATATAGTGGTTAATAACTAATTGCTGTTGTTTTTATTACTGTTATTGATTTGTCTTAGCACTCTATTCCTCTCCTTGAATTACAATAGAGCTGTTGATATTGACCCCTCCCGTGTCTTCTTTTACCCTTTTTGATAGACTGCCCAACTTTGAAATATGCTTTGTTACCATTCTTCTCAGTGTTTTGTGGCAGGTCTTTCTTTTTTTTCTTTAAGTCACTTCTGCCTGAGGCAGGTGTTCCTTTTCAGTGTCAGCTGATTAGTCTTGTGATTCTGAGAAATATGATGGAATAAATCAATATCTTTATAGAAGATGATGCCCCTTCTTTACAAAATTCTTCACTGTAGTATTTCAGCAAATCATTATTTGGTCATTTCCTCATTCAGTTGATCATTTCATAGAAGTATGTGGAGCATATTAGATACCAGAGTGATACAATTGAATGATTTTTGGACCCCGTCTTTGGGAAATCTCCTGTGGGCCCAGATGTGTCCTTAATCATGGGTGATGGATGTACAAGTTGTACAAGTGATGCACCTGATTCAGAGAAAGAGAAAAAAAACAAAACTGTCATGGGAAATAAGGCCTCATTTTTGTACAACATGTGTTCCCTGCCTTCGTGGTTCTTGCATGTGTCCAGAAGTTCCCTAAAGAATCTCCATAACTGTTTTTATCATTTCAGCTTATCTTCCAATTAAACTTACTTTCCTTCAACTAACATTCAAAATAAGTAAATCACATGCACACTCTTATTTTCAGTTGTCCTCATTGCTTGTCTTGCCATAGGGCTGTTTTTATGGTATTTTACCCACACGTGTACAGGTCAGCTTTTGTGGAAAAACCTGAGCATCTATACCCCTTCATGATATGTTTCTGTATTCCTATCAATGTGCAGCTCGTGTTTATAAATTGCCTCTGTGCTTCATATGAGTTTTCCCTTAGATTGGGCATACACATAGGTAATTCACACACAGAGTACTCCCCTTGGATCCCAGGATACAACTCTATAGTTGCTCTGAAAAGCCAAGTGCTCATATTATTAGTGATGGAGCCATACAACCGAGGGTTCTTGTGTACTCTGATGCTGTGAATCAGATTTCACAGAGAAAGGAATGTTGAACAAAGTCTGGCTTTCATGTACACCTGGGGACCTGCAGGCTCTTATCCATAAATGGCCCATTAGAAGTAAGTAACTTTTAGGAAATCAGGCAGCATAAGTTTATTTTTCTTTAAGAAAATGACTCCTAAGTGGTAAGTTCCCAAACCCACTGTGAATTTCCAACAACGCTTATACTGAACTGAGCATTTCTTTGCCCTACTCTCTTTCTTTCTACTGTCTTGTTTTACTGTTTTGGCAATTTGGTACACATTTTTGCTGTTTCCTGTGTCCCACCCTAGGGATGAATGCTTTATTACTTTTTAAAATCTTTGTTCCATTAATCAGCAGATTTTCATTAATCATTCATCACCTTCCCTTTTCCCTCCACTTCTCGTCCCTCTGTCTTTTTTCTACCCACCTGCTCCTGTCTTAAATTATGGTTAATGTGATAAGAGGCCCTGCCTAGGAAATCAGGTGGCTGATGAGCTTTCACAGAGTTTCTTAAATGCATTTACAACTTTCTTGAGAGCACATCCTCTCTGGACCTTTTTCCTTTTGTTTGGAAGAGGCCTGTACACATGGCACAGATGTTCACAGAGGCCTATGAAAGTAGACAAGTGAAAGAGCAGTCTCAAAACAGTTATGTCTTTGGACAGTTTAACAAATAGTCTTCAACAGTTATTACACTGACAACATTTTTGTAAAAGAAAGAAAAAGGAAAAAAGAATCCTTTTGAAGATGCCTATTGTTTCTCTGTCCTTTGACCAGTGCAAAGAGTTGGACATGACTTAGTGACTGAACAACAAAGACAAGTCCTTGGAAATTTCTATCTTCTTGTTTTGCTTTTCATCCCAGTTGACCCTTGGGTTAAAAAGCATTGTGCTTCCCTGGTGGCTCAGAGGTAAAGAATCTGCCTGCAATGCAGGAGATACTGGTTCCATCCCTGGGTTGGGAAGATCCCCTGAAGAAGGGAATGGCAACCCGCTCCAGGATTCTTACCTGGAGAACCCCATCTAGCTGATGGGGTTGCCTCTAGTTGCATCCCATCTAGTCCATGGGGTTGCAAAGATTCGGACACGACTGAGGGATTAACCACCACCAAGCAAACATTTATCGATAGCTTCTGTGCTCCCAACTCAAACCCAGAGGCCTGAATTCACTTTACTGGGTAGAATTCAAAGCAGTGCCGTGCTTAGTCTCTCGGTCGTGTCTGACTCTTTGCGACGCTGTGGTCTGTAGCCCGCCAGGCTCCCCAGGCAAGAGTACTGGAGTTGGTTGCCATTACCACCTCCAGGGATTCTTCCTGACCCAGGGATAAAACCTCCTCTCATTCAAAGGGGAGAGAGATAGAAAGGGAGAGATTGAACCATATTCCTGTATGTCTTTCACCTGCTTTCTTATTCTTATTTTCTTATTTCTTATTCAGGCAACCAGGAGTAGAACCATTGTGCTGTATCTAACTGAAAGCACAAAATAGCTAATCTGAACCAAGTTCCAGAGTGCTGGTTTGCTTTAAAGCAAACAAATAGAAAGCCGTAGTGACATTCCTGAAGGCATGCCTCCAAGTTCTTAATGTAATTACTTCTTGGTTCCTGAGATGGAATTAATTAGATAAAAAGAGATCAAGCGTAATCCAAAAGGATATAAGAGATTTTCTAAATAGGAGTGACTGAGTTTCAGAGCCACGACAAGAATCACTAGATCCAGAGGCACAAACATCTCCACCAGCCCCTCTTCATGGCTGGAAAACCTGAAATCAAGAACCTTTGAACGTTATGTAGAGTAAGAGGAGCTGGAAGGATAAAAAAGAATTTTTTTCTCAAGTCTGTGGGATGTTTTCTTAATTTATTTTCAGCATAGTCATTCTTTACCTGGAGTTTCTGCTTTAACTGACATCAAGGCAGTTTTATTGAAAAATTTTCAGTTTCTTGATCAAGCACTTAGCCTGACGTACTTTGTCTATTGTTAGTGGTAAATTACATTTCACTTTGACAGCTGACCACCAAGTCAGGCCCCATTTTGTCTGGGAACTCCTTTGATTTAGAAAAAGCACCTCATCTGGCAACCTCTTCTTTTGTACCTCCTTTTTACAAATATTCTTTTACAGGTTTCAAGATGAGAGAAAAGGGGATCTTTTAAAATTCCTTTTTTTTTTTTTTTTAAGTTTGGAGAATTGTGGAGTCATGAAAGCATAGAACTACAGATTAATGTAGCTTTTGAGCCTCATAGCAGCTGAAAACATGTCCCTACCTACATCTTTTATCCTCCGCCTCCTAGGCGCACACTTTATTTTCTTCTAGGCTACAAGGAGCAAATAGTGATGCTTGCCAGAAACAAAGGACATAGAAGAAGGTAAATGAATGAATATCAGTGTTTTCTGGTCCTAGCTAAATAGTATGGAATTTCATTGCTGGAAGGGACCTTAAAATTATACTCTGTGATGTCGGCCTTTTGTTCAGTTTGAAGGAAAGTACAGAAATCCCCGTAGCAAGAGTTCTCTGTATTGACAGGGATGTGGGAGTAGCAATGCAGCTTGAGTCAGAATCTATCTTGTTGTACTCACTGTGGATATTCTGTTGAAAAAATTTGTTCCTTGAAACATGGCCCTTGTCATCTACCCTCTTTGTCCCTTTTCTTGTCCTTCCTCAAATTAGTGTTTTAGAGCAACCTTCTCACTTTATAGATAAAGAAATGGAGTTCCATAGAGACGTCAGGGGACTTATAAAGATCACCAGATCTCAAGATATACTTACTCCCTTGTTCCATTAGGCGTTTCTTGTCACAGAGAGAAAACTAGGAAAGAAATCTAGCTGTAGGGCCAAGAACTATATTAAACCAGTAGTGACCTTTGTTCTCAGATGAAAAATGATTTGTGTTTTAATCCTGTTAAAAATTAGTGATAAAAGTTAGGGATGCCATGTTTGAAAAGGCTTGGTTGCTTAAAGTTGCCTGCCTTTCTCTGTAATAGCTTCGTACCATTTCATCTCCTCCTTTTTCTTTCTCCCTTCTCTTCTGTTTTCTTTTTGTTGCCATGTTGAACTTGATAACCTATTTGTGAAGACACTTAAAAAAGGATTATTCTTGAAAATCTGCTACAGGATCAAAGCAATACATTTTTAATTTAGACTTAAAAAGTAAAGACCCTGTAAATTCAATGCAGTGGTGAATTTTTATAATCATGGAGCCATATTGCAGAAGACTAGACAAGATTGTTACTTAAAAAAAACTTGTAATGAGTCTTATGGTAAAGCAAATAATTAGTAGCATATTTGGGCAGTTCATCATGTTCACAATTCTGTTATTTGGAGACCTCAATTTCTAAGGGAACAGTAGATCAAAGAGCAAATGTGAAAGTGGGGCCAGGAAAACACACTAATTCCAGAAATAATAAAAAGGCAGGAGAAATAAAGCAGAAAGCTCAAATTTCTTTGTTCCCAAACCTTAAAAGATTTTTGGAATAATTATAGACCTCAAATTTTTCATAAATTTTAAAGAATTGCCAAGAACATAATTTCTGTGTGTGTGTTAGTTGCTCAGTTGTGTCTGACTCTTTGCAATCCCACAGACTCTAGCCCACCAGGCTCCTCTATCCATGGGATTCTCCAGGCAAGAATACTGGAGTGGCTTGCCTTCTCCAGAGGATCTTCCCAACCCAGGGATCGAACCCTGGTCTTCTGCATTGCAGGCAGATTCTTTACCATTTGAGCTATAGGGAAGTCCATAATTTCTGGTATACTGTAAATGTTGTCATTTTAAAATTAAAAGTCTAAATTATTTTAAAGTATATCTTTTTATATAATGTAGATTTTATAGTACTATAATACTATTATAATTTGATTCTCACCATTGTCTATTTAAAAATATGAAAGCAGATTCTTTATTGGTTGAAAACTGCGCCTGATCCTTTTTCTCTTTTAATTCATATTTTTGTTTACTTACATTACTTATTTTTACTTTCATTTTATCAGGGAATCGGAGAAGGCAATGGCGCCCCACTCCAGTACTCTTGCCTGGAAAATCCCATGGACAGAGGAGCCTGGTAGGCTGCAGTCCATAGGGTGGCTAAGAGTCAGACACTACTGAGCGACTTCACTTTCACTTTTCACTTTCATGCATTGGAGAAGGAAATGGCAACCCACTCCAGTGTTCTTGCCTGGAGAATCCCAGGGACGGGGGAGCCTGGTGGGCTGCTGTCTATGGGGTCACACAGAGTCGGACACGAATGAAGTGACTTAGCAGTTAGCAGTATCAGTGAATATACTTATAAGTTTTTATTAATCATTGTATAGTTTCAGAAGCTTAAAATAATAATTTCCTGAGTCCATAATCCTCTAAATTTAAGAAACTATATCTGGATTGAGTTTTTCATTCTTTTTAGCACAGATATACATTAAATATTGATGAGTAATCACTAAATGTAAATGTTAAATTTATTGGAACTTCATCTATTAATGCAATGGACAAAGCTTTTTTTTTTCAAATTAGTTTTTATATTGTCAAGTATTATTTATTTCAAGAACAAAATAGGATTTAGCACAGTGCCAGTTTTTCATTTTTCTAGATGTAAACATTGAGAAGTCTTTCTCATGCAAATAAGTAGATGAGATTGGAGAGATTTTTTTATGTCATTGAATTTTTTTAAATTTCCTTACCAATTTTATGTCCCAAATCACACAATTTCTCATCAAATTATTGTTCATGACTCATTCTCTGACATCTCAATTAGTTCTCCTTCAATTTTGTTGAAAGGAAACACTGATTTGCGAAAGGATTTGTTAATCAGTCACTTCAGACGTTCACTGTTTCTGGGAAGTACACCAAAGACTTACCAAAACCTCTCAGATACCCGTTAATTATACTTGTTGCTCTTTTTTTTAGGGGTGCCATGTTGAACTTGGTAACTCAGTGTTGGGGAACATAGAATATTCCACAGTTCATTACACCTTGACAGATATGATTTTTTTCTTGGACAAAATGCTTTTATCTCATCACATGCTTTAAATCTATTTCATCAAAACCTTGAAGCTGACGATTTAGCTCATTAACTTTATGAAAAATGTCCACCTATCTAAACTATTTTGAGAAACTTATTCACTGACTTAGTCAGCTAGGTCAAGGTTTAAGGTTGAATTTTCGCATTCAGATAAATTTTCTCATGAATCTCTTAATGACTTGTCTTCTCAGTTCTGAATTCTCAGTCTAAAATGAATTTTTAGACGCTGTAAGGAGGCTTGCAGTGACTCTGCCTCTGGGGAAATAAGGTACACCCCCTCTGCTGGTATTTCTTATTGAGTCTCGTTTTACTTGCCTCTAATGGGACTTTTCTCAGGACCAATGTCTTCTTGACAGTGGCTTGCAGGTGAAAAGGCAAGGTCTTTAAACAGAAATTGTCATCCCCATGATTATTTGACTGCAGGTGCATTCTCAGACAGATCAATTTTAGGAAAAAGAGTTGAGCATCTGGTAATTGATTCTCCTAAAAATATCTGACTCTGTGAACTTCAGTTGGAAGACCACTATTATAGAATCTATAAAAATCAGAGGAATGAAGATATGTAACAGGGCTATTTGGTGTATTGATGATTAGTTTTAACTGCCCTTATATGTTCTGAGGATTTCAATAGTTAGTGTTCATATTGATGACCTGGATTCAAGAAAAATTTAATGATGAGGACAAAATTTTTGCCTAAAATGCCATTTCAGATCAATTTCCATGAGACATGAGTAAGCTAAAAGTAAGCAGTAAACTCCTTTATACCAAAAGTGATAAATCCTTGAAATTTATGTCTTTTACATCTAGTTCTTATGATAAGATATTTTATAAATTGTCACAAATAGGAATTTCTTCAGGATCAGTTTTCTGGGATTCTATCACCATTTTTATGAATTTAGATGATTCTTAAGCTAACACAAGAGACCTTCTATAATCTAAATCTATCAGTTCATATAATTGCTCACAGCCTTTAACTCCAAAATTTCTACCTTGTAGCAAGAAAAGAAGCTTTAAAAGGTTATCTAAAGGAAACAGAAATTGTTCATATTAGAGCATGGGAATTCAAATTATTTCACTTTTCCAATAATACGTTATTATGCCATTACTCCTACTCTTGCATATATTGAGAATTCAGTGGAATTATTGGTTACTTTTTTTTCCAACTTTTACTTTCTGTTAAATAGAACTATCAGCTTCCTATATTATTTAGCTCTCCCTATACAATCCAGCTACAATGGGAAATATTTAAATAGAATCTTATTCAATTAATTTATATTATATGGATTTAAACATATGATGTAAGAATATCAGAAAGAAGTTTAGATATATCTCTTAAAATATTGGCAGTACTGAAGGTAAGCGTGTGGTCTTGGGGCAAGTTATTATTCAGAGATTTCACAGTGTTTTCCTTGGCTATTGGACAGAACAAGTATCAGTGACACCATAACCTCTCCCTGTCCCATCCTCTACCGCGTTTGTTGGGTCCAAATTGACCAGGGAGCAGGTAAATGTAGATGCTATATGACTATGCATGGTACTTAACCTCAATAAACTTTAGTTTCTTCATATGGAAAGTGAGATAATAGCACTTATCACTTAGGATTGTTGAGTCAAATACATGACTGACTGTACATAAAGCAGTTTGTAAGAGCTTAATAACCTTTATGATTATTAGTAGATCTGAAATAATAGCCCGAGTAAAAAATATGGACTAATATTGAATCAGTTAGTCAGTTCAGTTGCTCAGTCGTGTCTGACTCTTTGTGACTCTAAGGACTGCAGCATGCCAGGCTTCCCTGTCCATCACCAACTCCTGGAGCTTACTTAAACTCATGTCCATTAAGTCAGTGATGCCATCCAACCATCTCATCCTCTGTTGTCCCCTCTCTTCCCACCTTCAATCTTTCCCAGCATCAGGGTCTTTTCAAATGAGTCAGTTCTTCATATCAGGTGGTCAAAGTATTGGAGTTTCAGCTTCAGGATCAGTCCTTCCAATGAATATTCAGGACTGATTTCCTTTAGGATTGATTGGTTGGATCTCCTTGCAGTCCAAGGGACTGTCAAGAGTCTTCTCCAACACCACAGTTTAAAAGCATTGGTTCTTTGGCACTCAGCTTTCTTTATAGTCCAACTCTCACATCCATACATGACTACTGGAAAAACCATAGCCTCAACTTGTTGACAAAGTAATGTCTCTGCTTTTGAATATGCTATTTAGGTTGGTCATAGCTTTTCTTCCAAGGAGTAAGCATCTTTTAATTTCATGGCTACAGTCACCATCTGCAGTGATTTTGGAGCCCCCCAAAATAAAGTCTGTCACTGTTTCCATTGTTTCCCCATCTATTTGCCATGAAGTGATGGGACCAGATGACATGGTCTTCATTTTCTGAATGTTGAGTTTTAAGCCAACTTTTTCACTCTCCTCTTTTACTTTCATGAAGAGGCTCTTTAGTTCTTCTTCACTTTCTGTCATAAGGGTGGTGTCATCTGCATATCTGAGGTTATTGATATTTCTCCCAGCAATCTCAATTCCAGCTTGTGCTTCATCCAGCCCTGCATTTCACATGATATACTCTGCATATAAGTTAAATAAACAGGGTGACAATATACAGCCTTGCTGTACTCCTTTCCCAATTTGGAACCAGTCCATCGTTCCATGTCCAGTTTTAACTGTTGCTTCTTGACCTGCATACAGATTTCTCAGGAGGCAGGTCAGGTGGTCTGGTACTTATTCTCATGTCTTGAAGAATTTTCCACAGTTTATTGTGATCCATATAGTCAAAGGCTTTGTCATAGTCAATAAACAAGAGTAGATGTTTTTCTGGAACTCTCTTGCTTTTTCAGTGATCCAACGGATGTTGGCAATTTGATTTCTGGTCCTTCTGCTTTTTCTAAATCTGTCTTGAACATCTGAAAGTTAATGGTTCACATACTGTTGAAGCCTGGCTTGGAGAATATTGAGCATTACTTTGCTAGCATTTGAGTTGAGTGCAATTGTGTGGTTGTGTGGTATGGACCTAACAGAAGCAGAAGATACTAAGAAGAGGTGGCCAAAATACACAGAACTGTACAGAAAAGGTCTTCATGACCCAGATATCCACGATGGTATGATCACTCACCTAGAGCCAGACATCCTGGAATACAAAGTCAAGTGGGCCTTAGTAAGCATCACTGCAAACAAAGCTAGTTGAGGTGATGGAATTCCAGCTAAGCTATTTCAAATACTAAAAGTTGATGCTGTGAAAGTGCTGCACTCATGCCAGCAAATTTGGAAAACTCAGCAGTGGCCACAGGACTGGACAAGGTCAGATTTTTTTCCAATCTCAAAGAAAGGCAATGCTAAAAAATTTTCAAACTACTGCACAATTGCACTCATCTCACATGCTAGCAAAGTGAAAGTGAAGTCGCTCAGTCGTGTCCGACTCTTTGTGACCCCATGGACAGTAGCCTGCACCAGGCTCCTCTGTCCATGGGATTTTCTAGGCAAGAGTACTGGAGTGGGTTACCATAGCTGAATTAAATATTTTCATTTTGATGCAAATTTAAGATAAAATCTGATAAACTCAGTATTTGCTTTTCATATACGTTTTTTTTTAATCGTCAAGTGTAGGAATTCTCTGTCATTGTCCTGGTCCATTTGTGCTATTATAACAAAAATACCGTAGACTGGATCGCTACAGCGGAAATTTATTCCTCACAGTTCCAGAGGCTGGGAACTCCAAGATCGAGATAGATTCATTGTCTGGTGAGAGACTTTTTCCTAATTCATGGGCCATCTTGTCACTGTGTACTCACATGGTGGAAGGGGCAAGAGAGCCCTCCTAGGTGTCTTTTTTAAGAGCACTATTCCCATTATAAAAAGTAGTCACCTACCAGAGGCCCCACCTCCTAATACCATCACCAAGGAGTTCAGGTTTCAGCATATCAATTTAGAGAGGGATACAAATATTCAGTCTGTGGTGGTCAATATATTAATGGCATAGACATTTTTTGTAATAATTAAGATGTGCCACGAGATACCATGTTTTAGGTGATATGATTATCTTACACCATTTAGACTTGGTATTAATTACCATCCCTTTCTAGTTTTAAGATGCCACTTAGGTAGATAAAGCTTCTTGCAGTTTAAAAGATTGTTAATATAATTTTTTTTTCACTAATGAATGTTAGGATAGGTCTTCAACATCGTCTTCTCATAAATTTCTCCATGCAACAGAAAAAGGCTCTTCACACTCATTTCATTATTTCCTAAAGGGTATCAGCAACCACACTGACTATGAAAAAGGTATCCAAATATCACCTTGGCCTATTTTTGCCAAAGATTATTTTAATTCTGTGTCCTAATATTGATTTGTTGATCAGAAGTTTATCAGACATAATATATACCTTTCTTAATAATGCCAAAAGGGAAATGAGTTGATTATTAATCTTTGGTAGATAAAATATTAAAAAATATGTACTCCATTCACCAATGATAGTAAAAAGAATCCTTGATTGTCAGGAATCACCTTTTGGGTCGGTTGATTTGAGAGCTGTCTGAGGATGGGTGGAATAGGCACTGCTATAATTCATATATGATATCTATCTAATAACTCTGTTGTATTAATTTGATCTATATTATAGGCAGAAGATTCTATAGCAAACATTTAGAAACAGCTTTATTGACTTTCACCAAAGCAAGAATTTAATTACCACTCTGCCAATTGGTCAGATTTGTGACTCCTCTTAAAACCAGATTTTCTGTGTGATAGACTAGGAAAGCACTTTAGCATTTCAGAGAAGAAAGCACAAAAATAGAACTACAGATGACTCCACGAACACACGGGAAAGACAGCACACACCCTGTGGCTTTCGGATATGGAACAAAGGTCATGGCCACCCCCGTGCTGCTCCTTCCTTCCCATGGCAGGGTCGGGCTCTGTTTTGAAAAAGACACAGTGGGACCCTGTCTGTTCCTTCTTAAGCTGGGTCAGAGTTTGTGTTTTGTCTGATTGGCTCCCTCCTCGCACTCTTCAGGGGAGCCAATAAGATATAGTAAATACAACTGGTGAGTGAAATTGCCAAGGGAGGAAACACAATTACTATGTAGCATTTATTGGGAGTTTCAGGAATAATAAAGTCAAGGTTAGAGTAAGACCATGTGAAATATTAAGTAACTGTATCAGGTTGTGAAATTCATTTACTGGGGAGGTTAGCTGCCAGTTTTCTGCAAAAAAAAATTAGTCCAAATCATATTATTTTAGTAATTATTAGTTAACACGTGCTAAGTGCCCACAGCATGTCGGTCCCTTCCTACGATATCAGAATGCACTGTGCAAGGAACTAAACTTGCTCTTGGATTTAATTAATCTCTCCAGTTAATTGCCAGTATGGGCCACATTTCTTTCGTGAGTAAAATTGGAGTGTGAGAAAAGATAATGTCTCTCTCTCATTAAGCTGTCCACGTTAGATTTACAGGGCAACAGTGAGGCCCATTCAGGCTTAGTTTTGATAGCTTTCATTACTGACAGCACAGAGTAAGTGGTGATCTGTCCTTCTATTATTAGACTCAACCCAGTATCTGTGGCACAAACATCATTACATCTATCAGGAAGGTTTTGAAGAGCTGTTTGTAGGTTGATGCTCAACTTGTCGTATTTATTCCCTCTGTTAGGCCCAGACTCGTTTTGTTCTCCCAGTGGGTGGAGAATTGTAGCACACCTGACATGTGCCAAGAAGGGCAACCCTTTCCAACTCAGCAGTCCCCAGAGAGGAATCAATTAGTGACTCCTGTCAATGAGATGAGTTCGTAGTTCTTAGGAACTTTCCTTCACAGACTTATGTAACAGCACATGACATTCTCCCTCCACCACCAACGTGGGCTTGTAAAGCTCTGTGGACAGCGGCTTTAAAAATGGCTGAGCTGTTGTTGTTTACCTGCCCAAACTGGAAGAACATTTGCATGCCTGTCTTTTCATCAGTGTTTGCTTCTGTAGACTCTTAGGTTGGGTTCTTGGTCTTCACACAAGGATTGGTGGGCAAGTGGGAGAAACCAGGAGAAACCGGGAGGGGAAAGAAGAGGGTATTAGGATAGAGCAGGAGAAGAAGCTGCCAAGAATGTGGTTTCAGATAAAATTATCCTGATCACATGGGGCACTCTGGAGCATGCATCATACCTCAGGGTCAGTCCTGGCTTGAGACGGGGCGCTACCCTTTCTACTAGTTAGTCATTAGCTGTGAGCCCTGGGTGAGGGGTGGCTATGGCGGTGCATCTCCCAGGCACATCTGGGTGAAGGTGCTCTTTTACTCAAGGGCAGTCCTTTGGAGAAGATTGGCAACAACAACTATAAGAAGGAATGGGCTGTCAAACTGGTAAAATGTATCTCGTGGGGATCTGGGTGGAGCATCACCAACTTACACTAAGTGTAGAGAACACCTTCTGTAGTGGAATAGGGCATTTACATGCACACAGAAATACAGTTCCCTTCAAGTTACCAAAAAACCTGTGGCAGAGTCAGAGTGCACTGTAGTTTTACTCTCTGATTCAGTCTTAAATAAGAGACCAAGAACTGATGGGAGGATAAAAATCAAATAGTATTTTCTTTTTAGCTTTATAGGACATGGAGTTGTAAGTTATCAAATAGACTTTCACCTGAGAAGAGGAATATGACACATCTTAACCCCACTGAACCTAATTAATCTCACACCCCTCCACAGATTTTTACTAATATGTTGTTAATGCCCATAAAGGTAATTAAAGATGACAGATGAAAAAAATGGTTCTATTCTCTTGCTGAGGAGGAAGTCAGGTATGCTCAATGTCTGTGTGCTACAAAATACAGCCTCTTGTTACATCAAATGACAGGGTCTAACTTTGTGATATAAACACATTACTGCAAATGTCAGTGCACAGACTGCAAAGATGATTACTAAAGAAATTGCAAAAGCAATAAAATATAGACAAACAGCCTTTCACTATGTTACACTTCAAACTTGATATCACTATAGATGAACCATTTCATATAGAGACTTAATTTTTCTATGATAGGCTTTTTAAATAAGACAGCAAGATGAAAGAAGCAATGTTTGATATTAAAATATTAAGTACCTTAATGGAAACAATAAAACTTTTATATCTCAAACTGCCAAGGATATATTCTGAGGTTCGTATCTCACTCCCTCCCTCTCTTTTTTTTTTCCTATTAAAAGTATCAGCAGCTTACAATAATAAATCAAATTATGAAACTTTCCTCTATGTAGGTTTCTGAATTTAGTCATGTATATTTTTTATAACTAGATATTTTCTGGAGGGTAAAATAAAAACTTTACTCAGTCTGTATTTCATATTTTTTTAAACTAAAGCTTCAGCTTTGCTAAATTACTTCTGAAAGATCTGATTTAAAGAGGAAATTTGTGGTGAATATTTTATTTAAAAGTGCATGCATTTCTTTAAATGCAACGAGTTATAAAAAATTAGGAAATGTTTTTCCCTAGTAAGTTGGTGTTTCTTTAGGGCCTTCTTTTGATTTTTCATACAATTTTTTTATTGTGTGAAAGAAAATTATCAGAAAGGATATTTTGGACCCCAAAATTGATAATGGCACATAGCATAAGTATCAAGTGACATGAGTTACCCCTAAAGTATTTATAGCCTTGGGTTCATGAAAATTTTAATTTCATGAAGAATTTTGTTTCATTTAGAATTTACTATGGCCATTGACAGTGCTGTTTTCACAGCAGAATAATTTTTAAAACACTTTAGTTCAGTTGTTTGTTGAAATGACAAAAGAAAAATGGCGCTTGAGGTTGACTTCTGATTCTTTTTTTTTGACACATTGAAACCTCATCCCCATATGGGAGTAGGAATTACATTAAAAAAAAGGGAATGTTTGTTATTTATTCATGTCTGTGCTGGGTCTTCATTGCTGCATGCCGGCTTTCTCTAGTTGCAGGGAGCGGGAACTGCTCTCCAGTTATGGGGTGCAGGCTTTTCAATGTGGAGGCTTCTCTTGTTGTGGGGTGCGGGGTCTAGTCTTGGACTTCATTAGCTGTGGTTTGTGGGCTCAGTAGTTGTGGCTTGTGTGCTCAAGAGTGCAGCTTCAGTAACTGGGGCCCATGGGCTTAGTTGGTAGCTCCTAATTTTCTGAACAGTAGGACTCAGGAACTCTGTTCTCTTCCATCTGCTCATCTGTATGGATTCCATCTGCGAATTTATTTTTTAGTTTTTGCCTTCTGGCCAGTGGGAAGCTCAAACAGGAGATCAGAAGAGAGTGAGGTCATGATATTAGGAAGGAAGGAGAGTAAAGTCAGGGTATTGGTTGCCTTGGAGCCCTCCCAATGGGTCTCACTATCTAAATGAGATAGTCCCTTTATCTATCTAATGTCCCTCTATCTAAATCCCTTCTGAAGATTAACTTCCCTTCCAGATTGTGGTCATTGCTCCTTTCCCTTCTCCTTTTAAGGCTAAGGATGATAACAACTCCAGAGTGTTATCTATCCCTTCCGGTTTCCCTATACACTACCCAAAGTTTTGTCAATGGTCTCTTTTATTAAGCCCTCCTCAATTTATTTTAATTAGAGTGGGCCATCTGTGTCCTGCTGGGACCCTGACTGACAGATAAAGGAGAGCTAAAGCTGCGTGTACATACCAGGCACATTGTTATTTGAGGTGACTTAGGTAGATGCTGGTATAGTAGATTCAGGGGCTAAAAACATTTAAGCCATTCTTCTTCTTAACACTGTTTTATGTTTATTGGTCTCAACTGATGTTAAGGCCTTCCTTTTCACTATAGATATATTCTGTGCTTGAGTTCTTTCATTTTAAGACTCTCTGTGTAAGGCCAGTATTATTAGCTTTTGCATTTCTTTAGGGTAGGGAATATTTTATTCATCTGTTGCACTTGACACAACCACAACACTGTGTTTTAGTAGGCCCTGAGTACAACATAATTTAATGATTCATCTGCCTACCTCCAAGGATAAGCAGGAACTGAAGAGCATTGTCTTCTTGATGTTGGCTTCCGTAAAAACCCCAAACAATATATTGTTGATGTGTAATATATGTAAAAATTATATAAATGGATGTGTCTGACTATATTTCTTTTCTTTAGCATCTGCTTGAGAAGAAAAATTGGATAGATGCCTCAGAGGCATGGGCAGTTGCAACATTTTAGGAGCATATACTGATCTGATTACACTGTGAAATAATACAGAATATTTTTTTCCTCTCCTGACTTTTTTGCTTTTTAAAGTTTGTTCCCAAATGTTCTCAATTACTAGATGTTGATATTTCTTACTTCGAAAGCCTGATTGCAGACACCCTGGTAATAGTTTTTTACTTTTTAATTAATGATAAGCACTGGAGAAATCAGTAATAGAGAAGTTCCAGCTTAGGCTTTTAGGGGTCATAAATACAGTTGTGGTAATGAAATGTGTATTATCAATGAATGACAGGATTTTTAAAATGAAGGCTTTCTTCACTAATATTTTGAGAGACTTACATATCAGGAGGATAAAAACTGGTAGTGCTTGGTCAATTCAATGGCTGTGTTTTACAAGTCTAGTCTGTAAAAAGAGTAAGAATTCAGCTAACTTTTAAATTAGAATAAACGTCTTAATCTTACAAAGGAATAACAGGGTGGTGTTCCCCTTCAGATATAAATATGTACATTTTTTCTTTGCAAACTGCAAATGACTATCAATGTGCTAACTATACAGAGAGAATTGGTATGGGTCCCCTGAGAGAGACACTGTCTATAGACTGACACGAATTACTCTTAGGGGAATTTATATACAGTAAATTCTTTATAAAAGCCTAAGGACCTTCTGCCATGCTTTAGGGTTTTTTTGTTTGTTTTGTACATAGCACTACAGAATGCCACAAGCAACCACAATTGGTCTGTTTTTAATGGAGAAGGGCTTACACTAAACCTCTTTCAGCACATCCCTGATGCATCAGAAAGCAGGAGGACAGGGCTGTGACACAGCTGAAGGACAGCCTGAGAACAGGGTTTTGCCAAGCCATCGAGGGGATTCCTGTCCAACCAGTTCCCTTCTTTAACCTATAAAAGGGGGCATGGAGGAGGGAATTGAGTCTGGGGATTAGAGAGGTTGTTGGGTGTATGGGCGTCTGAGATGGGTCTATAATCTGCTTCCTATAAGTGATGCAGAGGTGGGTGAACCTAGAGCCTATTATTCAGAGTGAAGTAGATGAAGAAGAGAAAAACAAATATTGCATATTAGTGCATATACATGGAATCTAGAAAGATGGTACTGACGAACCTATTGGCAGGGCAGGAATAGAGATGCAGACATGAACAGACTTATGGACACAGCGGGGGCAGGAATAGAGACGCAGACATGGAGAACAGACTTATGGACACAGCGGTAGGAGGAGAGGGTCGCACGAAATGAGAGAGTAGCACTGAAATATATACATTACATGTGTAAATTAGATAGCTAATGGGAAGCTGTTTTATAGCGCAAGGAATTCAAGCTTGTGCTCTGTGACAACCTAGAGGGGTATGATGGGGTGTTAGGTGGGAGGGTGGTACAAGAAGGAGGGACATATGTATACCTATGGCTTATTCACGTTGGTATATGGTAGAAACCAACACAATGTTGTAAAGCACTTCTCCTCCAATTAAAAATAAATAAATAAATAAAAATCAGTACTGATGCTGGGTAAATCAAAATCACAAAAGAAACAACACCAAGATCTGGGATTTTCACTCTGAGTAATCACAAGGTCTTATTTTTTAAAAATTTAAATTTGGAAATAATTACATACTTACAATAAACTGTGGAAAATTCTGAAAGAGAAAGGAATACCAGACCACCTGCCCTGCCTTTTGAGAAACCTGTATGCAGGTCAGGAAGCAACAGCTAGAACTGGACATGGAACAACAGACTGGTTCCAAATAGGAAAAGGAGTACGTCAAGGCTGTATATTGTCACCCTGCTTATTTAACTTATATGCAGAGTACATCATGAGAAACGCTGGGCTGGATGAAGCACAAGCTGGAATCAAGATTGCTGGGAGAAATGTCAATAACCTCATATATGCAGATGACACCACCCTTATGGCAGAAAGTGAAGAAGAACTAAAGAGCCTCTTGATGAAAGTGAAAGAGGAGAGGGAAAAAGTTGGCTTAAAGCTCAACATTCACAAAACGAAGATCATGGCATCTGGTCCCA
Organism: Bos indicus; assembly: GCF_029378745.1. Classification (NCBI taxonomy): domain Eukaryota; kingdom Metazoa; phylum Chordata; class Mammalia; order Artiodactyla; family Bovidae; genus Bos; species Bos indicus. The sequence continues at coordinate 40,244,107 of NC_091781.1, forward strand.
TCACTTCATGGGAAATAGATGGGGAAATAGTGGAAACAGTGTCAGACTTTACTTTTGGGGGGCTCCAAAATCACTACAGATGGTGACTGCAGCCATGAAATTAAAAGACGCTTACTCCTTGGAAGGAATGTTATGACCAACCTAGACAGCATACTAAAAAGCAGAGACATTACTTTGTCAACGAGGGTCCATCTAGTCAAGGCTATGGTTTTTCCAGTAGTCATATATGGATGTGAGAGTTGGACTATAAAGAAAGCTGAGTGCTGAAGAACTGAGGGTTGTGAACTGTAGTGTTGGAGAAGACTCTTGAGAGTCCCTTGGACTGCAAGGAGATCCAGCCAGTGCATCCTAAAGGAGATCAGTACTGGGTATTCATTGGAAGGACTAATGCTGAAGCTGAAACTCCAATACTTTGGCCACCTGATGTGAAGAGCTGACTCATTGGAAAAGACCCTGATGCTGGGAGAGATTGAGGGCAGAAGGAGAAGGGGATGACAGAGGATGAGATGGTTGGATGGCATCACCAACTCAATGGACATGAGTTTGGGTAAACTCTGGGAGTTGGTGATGGACAGGGAGGCCTGGTGTACTGCATTTCATGAGGTCGCAAAGAGTTGGACATGACTGAGTGACTAAACTGAACTGAATATAAATAAATAAACAGAAAAGTACTGGGGACCTTTCCCCAGGTCTCCCCAGTGATAATACCTTGCCTAACTATGGTACAATATATAGACCAGGAAATGGACACTAGTATAATCCACAGAGCTTACTCAGGTTTCACCAGCTATACAGGCGTTTCAAGTGTGTGTGTGCATGCATTACATGTATAAGTGTAGTTCTATGCAATTTTCTCACGTGCAATTTCATGAAATCAGCACAACCAAGATGCTTACCTGTACCGTCATCACAAGACTCCATCCTTCTGCTCCTTTATAGCCGCACCTATCCCTTCACACCATCCCTAACTACTAGCCACCACTTAGCTCTTCTTGATCTTGATAATTTTCATATTGCTTGAATATTATATAAAAGAAACCATGCAGCATGTGTCCTTTTGTGGTTGGCTTTTTAAAAATTGCTGAATATTATTCCATGTTATGGATGTGCTGCAGTTTGTTTAAACATTCACTTATTCAAGTATACTTGGATAATTTCCATACTTTGGCTCTTACAAATGAGCTACCATGAACATCCATGTACAAGTTTTTGCATGAGAATAGATTTTCATTGCTCTGGGATAAATGCCTGAAAGAACTGCTGTGTTATATGATAAGTCCATTTTTAATTTTAAAAGGCACCACCAAACATTTCTTCCCCCCAGAATCACTGTACCATTTTATATTCCCACCAGCTATGTATGAGTGATTCAGTTTTGTCTGCATCCTCATCAGCCTGGTTTTAATTGCATTTCTCTAATAGCTATGTCAAAACTAGACAGTGTTTTAAAAAGCAGAAACATCACTTTGCTGACAGAAGTCCATATAGTCAAAGCTATGGTTTTTCCAGTAGTCATATATATGTGTGAGTTGGCCAATAAATAAGGCTGAGTGCCTAAGAATTGATACTTTCGAACTGTGATGTTGGAGAAGACTCTTGAGAGTTCCTTGGATAGCATGGAAATCAAACCAGTCATACCTGAAGAAAATCAACCCTGAATATTCCTTGGAAGGACTGGTGCTGAAGCTGGCGCTCAAATACTTTGGCCATCTGATGCAAAGAACTGACTCATTGGAAAAGAGCCTGATGCTGGGAAAGATTGAAGGCAGGAGGAGAAGGGGGCAACAGAGGATGAGATGGTTGGACGGTATCACTGACTCAGTGGACGTGAGTATTTGAGTAAACTCAGGAGATGGTGATGGACAGAGGAGCCTGGTGTGCTGCAGTCCATGGGGTTGCAAAGTCAGACACAACTTAGTGACTGAACAACAATTACAACAGCTAAGAATAACAATGGCTAATGATGTTGTACATCTTTTCATGTGCTTGCCACCTGCACACACTCTGATGAAATATCTCTTCTTATCTTTTTCCCATTTTCCAACTGGATTTTTGTTGTTCTTGTTGTTTTGCTCTGCTTTGTTTTGACTTTTGCTATTGCATTTTGAGAATTCTTTATACATTCTAGATACTAGTCCTTTGTCAGATATATAATGAGGTCAGCCCAGGACTTCACTGCTGCTACCTCCAGATCAGACTGACCACTGGTGCCCCAGGGGCTGGGGCTCTTTATGGGGTCTCTATTGGGCTTCCCCTTTTCTGAGCATTTGGCCATAGGGAGCAGGCTCTTCCTGTTGGTGTTTTGGGGTTGCAGCCTCTTTGAAGCCCAGTCCAGGGTATAAGGGAGATAAACAGAAAGCTAGAGGACTCACCATATTGTTGTTCTTCAAATTCTGAGGTCCCTAGTTAGTGACCTTCTTTTTTCCAAGTTTCAGAGTTCTTTTATCATATTTTCTGATGAATAATTTCCAGGGTATTTATTTGTATTTAGAGGGGGAAAATGAGTAGAGCAGAGCAAAGTGAATTCACATCTCCACAACCACCCAGTAGATTTGATACTTAAGAAGTCATTTTGTACCAAATAGCAACAGGACTGATTTCCCTGGAGGTGTTATCTGACAATATGAGAGCATTGTAAGCTTTCACTTTTTACCATTGTGTCTTACCTGGCCTTTGCATTATGGTGACCTTTTAAGATTAAAGGTTTAAAGGTGACAGTCTTTAATGCCAGCACTTGAAAATATTTTCACTCCTGTGGGACCAAAGTGTATAGATTCTTTGATGTGTTGCCCAGATCCTCCTTCAGGAGATAAGCGCTCATTACCCCACCTGCTGGGGATGCTGCCCACAGACAACCCCCTTTCAAAGGCACATCTCTTTCATGAGGTGGTCTGTCTCCAGGGACTCATCACTGGAGGGTATAAAGGCCCCCGCCCTCTCACCCCAACACAAGACACTCCATCTTCATTGTTCCCCACAAGCTACCGTTGGAAGTTCTTCTGCCATTTCTGCTGGCTTTCTCTCCCTTTCTTTTTTTTTTTTCCTATGGATGTTGATCCCCAGAGCACTCCTTTACAAACCTTCTTCAAGCTAAATGTGTGAGGAATCTGTTTCTTGGGGAATCCAACATGCCTTAAAAGTCCTCTTTTCTGTAAATTTTCTGTTATTTTTACCTAAATGAAATTGACCATGAAAAGAAATCTAGTTCTCCTAGAACTAAGATGTTTCTGTTTATTTATTCTTATAATGAAGTGATGGCCATTCTAGATGGAAATCCTGTTTGTTTTCAGAATCTTTATTTGGAAGAACTAAAGGCTGGGATGCTAAATATTTCTCCCCAGTTTTTGAGATTTATAAATGGTGGCTGACAATTCTTATAGATTCTGAAAGTTTATTAGAATATGCAGTCCCATCTTCTGCAGTTGTTATTAAGATTTAGTTCCTGCATGCCAAGTGTGTGGTTCCTGGCACTGTGCTCTTCCTGTGACATTCTAGTCTGAGTTTCTCTGCTTAATGCAGACATTTAGATCAAAACCATGGCAGTGGCAGTGAAATTATCTTTAAGTTTTTTCCTTAGCCACCAGCTGATTACAATGTGTAAACAGTAGTTTGCACATTACTCAGTCATGTTTACCTCCCACCAAGAACTGGTTCTTCTTTCACATATCTCCTGATTTATTTCCCACAGTGCTTCTAAATTAACTACACAGAGATCTCCTGTGTGCTTTAAAGTCACTCCTGTGCTTGTTCATTTAGAATTTTCTCTACCTAAATTATGGTGAACCATGGAAGAGGCTTAAATAAGTCCATTGCATTTTTTTAAGTTATTATGAAGTTATTATATATTGGGTTTTATTCAGTAAGTGTGTACCTAATGACACCATTAAACAATTTTTTTAAGCCTAATAAAATGTAAGTGCACTAGAAAATCTTACTGTTCTATAGTGAGTCTTTCCTTAAAGGTAAGTATAAGTCTTTGTTGGTAGTGTTCAGTTGCTAAGTCATCTAAGTCATATCCGACTCTGCGGCCCCATGGACTGCAGCAGACCAGGCTTCCTCGTCCTTCACTATATACTGGAGCTTGCTCAAACTCATGTCTATTGCGTTGATGGTGCTATCCAACTGTCTCATCCTGTGTCATCCCTTTCTCCTCCTGCCCTCAATCTTTCCAGCATCAGAGTCTTTTCCAAAGAGTTGGCTCTTCACATCAGATGGCCAAAGTATTGGAGCTTCAACTTCAGTATCAGTCCTTCCAATGAATATTCACAGTTGATTTCCTTCAGGATTGAGTGGTTTGATCTTGCAGTCCAAGGGGCTCTCAGGGGTCTTTCCCAGCACCACAATTCAAAAGCATCAATTCTTCAGCTCTCAGTCTTCTTTATGGTCCAACTCTCATATCCATACATGACTACTGGGAAAACCATTAATTCATGTTTAAATCAGACTTTTTACTATATCAGCATCTTCTTGAAAATATGAAAGTAGGCCAGGTCTGTTCTCACATTTCTTTCTGAACTGCAGTATGGTTCAAATGGGCTAAAATAGAGGATGGGGAAGGGATTAATACAAGTAGATTTTAATAAAATTAAGGTCATTTTTTTTCTCAAAGAAGTTACTGAATACCTGCTTACAGATAATAGTCTCCAGGAAAATGATATAATGTTGAGAAACATTTAATGAGAGAGTACATCCTCAAAATCTTTACTCCTATCAGTTTATTAAAAGTCCATAGGAATGTCTATTACAAATATTTATTCAAGATATTTCCTTTATATCATAGTATATAATACTCTCTAAAAAGTGTTCCCTTTCAAAAACTGTCTATACTCCTTATCTGGAGTTTGCCCTTGGAAAATGCTCAACTTACTGGTTTGTCTTCTTTTCTTTGGTATCCATTGTTTATGGTCTCTTTATGGATCAAGAAGATCCCTTTGAGAAGAGAATGGCAACCCACTCCAGTATTCTTGCCTAGAGAATTCTGTGAATAGAGGAACCTGGCAGCTACAGTCCATGGGGTCACAAAGAGTCATACACGACTGAGCGACTAATAGTTTCACTTTCATGGGTCTTAAAATTATGGTAACAGTCTTGAAAATTGACTTAATAAAAGAGTAAGCATTTGATGATGGAGTGTGTCCCTTGATCCTTTTCAGCCTGGATTTCTTCACTACAAAATGAGTAAAGTAATATTGTAATATTTGTCACAAAGGGTCATGTGAGATTTGATTCAGATAAAAGTACTTGATCTTTATAGTAATAATCAGACACAGGCAGATATTTTTTTAAATTCTAGATTTTTTTTTCTCTGAAAATATAATTATAAGAATACTAACTGTTTGCTTAGTGCTTCCCAGGTTTTGAAAACTTTCCTTAGATTTCTGTTTGGAGAGTTACAATTGCCATGCCCAGAAAGCAGAATATGTTTGCTTTGTTTGGTTTTCTTTCATTTTGTCTTTTTTTTTTTTTTCAGAAGCAAAAACTGAAAACTGATGCTCAGTGGGGTTAAATAATTCATCATAGGTCACACATTTAATAATGGCTGAGTCGAGCAGGCCGAGGGCTACAGCCAGGCTCTCTGACTGCCAATCATTTCTAGCAGGGGCAGCAACTCAATACTGTAATAAGAGGACCAGGTGGGTGATAGCACTGAGTGACGAGTGAACCTAATGGGAGTGAGGGCAACCTTGGTGAGCTGGAGAAAGCACGAGCAGTGATCTGGGAAGTACGCTGCCATCTGCTTCCAGTCAGCTGTTGCCAAGGGGGATTTCTGATCTAGTATGCTAGGATATGATGATTTTTTTTTTTTTTTTAAGAGAGGCCAGAAATTCAGATTTTTATGTAGAAATATTGACAGACAAACAGCCGGTGGTAGTGGCATTTTATTTTTCCTTGTTGTAGTCCGTGACTGTGAGGTGCTTCTCTTCCCTGACTTTGGATCCATTAACTGTTGAGTGAAGATTGTAAGGTACCTGAGGGCAGGGATTATTATTGTGTCCCCAAAGACCAGCAAAGTGCCTGCTCTTGTATAATGTGCTAGTACAGGCTCTTGAATAGATAAAAAAACACAACAATGGCCAAAGTGTTTGAACAGCATGTGTCTTGGGACCCACATCAGCCCATAGTTCAGCAACATGTCATCAGTTCTACTCCAAAAATATTCAGGCAGGTGATAATTTCTAGATTGTTTCTCAAATGGGAATTATAAGAAAGTTAAAATTAGAGTGAACTTTTTAATCTGTTTCTTGAATTACTAAAAAGTGTTAATTACATGAAGTACAGATATATGTCAAACATTTTAATTAAATTAACTTCAGTGATTTTAGTATCTGGATACTCACATCTTTCATGCATAGTGGTATTTGAAAATGATAACTTTCTTCAAAGGAATCTCAATTCAAATATGCCCATATTTAAGTAGGAATTCATTTTTCTTAAGACATTTCCAGGGACCTATATTTATTTTAAAGAAAAAGAAATGTTATATGTCACTTTGGTTGATGCTGATTTTATATATATGTATGTGTATGTATATATATACATGCATATGTATAGGTGTGTTGTCATGGACTCAAACACATAATTCTAAAAAGTTTAGAAATACTTTACCTCCTATATTATGACCATCAAGATTTTTTATGACCAAAGTCTTGGCTCCCTTGCTTTTCCTTAAACAGTAAAAAATAAGCATTGATATTTAGGTTGAGTCCTCAGAGCAACAATAACAAACCACAATTCTGACAAAAATCAGAAATGTGGATGATAGGAACTGTGATTGTTTGCTGTACCTGTGATTGGTTTCAAAAGGTAGGATATAGTTTAATGGAATATGTAATTCTACCCTTAGAATATGTCATCATTCCCATTTTAATTAAGAAGATTAATAGTTAGATGACCACATACCCAGAAACCTGCTCATACCACGCCATGCATCTGGTCTTAAGGTAACCTGTTGAAAGCAAAACGAAGCAATCTACCTCCAACCATTCTGCCACACTCTTGACTTCAAGTTCAGCTTCACAATTAAATAACTTGTCAACTTTGAATTAGCAATAAACAGCAGCTCAAGATCTGTAGGGTTTATAAGCAAGTCAGAAGTGGTGCTTAGAATGATTGCATTCCTAAGCTTACAATTATCACAGCTCAGAACTAATTTTTATGCCTTAAATAAAACCAAAAGAATCTACACAAAGCACTTCATTTTCTAGGAAGGTTAAATTAAAATTAAAGTGTTCACTGGAAAGTCATCCTCTTTCAAATGCATTTCCTAAGAATCACTCACTTGAGGAAGGAGTAGCTACTGTAATTTTAATTTTGGGGGAATAAGTCCTCTTACTTCCTAACAATAGATATAGAGAGGCCACTAGTGTTTTTTAAAGTATGATGTTTAAAAAATTATTCCACAAAGCAGTTCTTCCAGGTTTACAGATTGTACACATTTATACAATGTGGCAATTTATTTACCCAAATGGGGAGCAGAGAGAGCCTGAAATTGAAACAGACAATATCCCAGAGTGACCTAAAGTAGGCAGTGAATAATAGCCAGAGTAGCACCCTGGATTATGTCACTGTCTCTTGCAGAGTCCAAGTGTTTTTGCAGCTCTCTTTGAAACATTCTACATAACATCCAGGTCAGGGTCTGGAAGGGAGAGAGACACCCCCGGGACAGCTGTAGCTGTGGCAACTGGGTTCTTGCCGCATGAGGAGCTCAGGGGAAAGAGAGGGAATCCTTCCTCTCCAGCTTTGGCAGCTCAGATGTTTTGGGGCTAGTGGGAATTCCATTTGAGATCTCCACTAACTTTCATATGTTAGAAGTCTAACAACTTATCTCATACACCTTCTAGGCAGCAGATATATTAAACTGTTTTCCCATGAGCTCTGTCTAGAATGTCTAAAATTGTCTAAAATGTCTAAAATTTTTAATGCCTTAAAATTTTTTTTCTAAACATTAAAAAATCTGAATTTTTAGGTTCTCTTTAAAAATCAGAAAATCTGACCACACTATACCATTATTGTTCTCTCATGGTCTAAACTGGCTGGATGAGAGCCGGAGCTGTGTAGTTTAGATGGGGTGTGTGCTCCCCACATGACCATGCAACATACACTTATCCGCGCAACTGATTTCACTTGTTTTCTCACCTGCCTGACTCCAGAGGACTCCTGAGTTTGCACGTCCTATTGTGCAGAGCAGACTGGTTGAAGTGATTTTATCTATTCACGTATCTATTGATCTCCAGGCTCAGATTCCTTCCACCTCCTGGTTCGACATGTCCAATGCCATAATCTTTTCCATTTCCTCAGTGCTCGGTGATATTTTTTAAGCATTAATTGACATTATGTCATTTAATTTTCTAAAAAGTTGGTATATGCATTTTTCTTTTCACAAATGGGGAAACTGAGACTGTAAAGGAAGAAGTGAGATTTAAGATGGTTTGATTTAAAAGTTCATTTTCAGTGTCATTACTATTTCTGGAGGATAAGGGACTGTGTCATGCTTTTTTTTGTCTTTTTTTGCAGTGTGCTTAGGAAAGTGTAAGTGTAATGAAACATTTAATACACATGGTGATTATGTTGCTGTCTCTTCTTTATTCTCCATATTTTAAGACATACAAGACATGTCTATTTGCAGTTAGGGTTGTGATTCATGATTTTCACATGGAGAGACTCTTAGTCCTAATAGGAATTCAAAACTATCTAGATCAGTGATATCCAAATGAAATACAATGAGAGCCACATATATAATGAAAAGAATTAATGGCCATATCAAAAAAGTAAAAAGAAAAAAGACAGAATTAATTTTAATAAATACTTTATTTAGCCTAATATGTCCAAAATATCATTTCAACATGTAATCAGTATTTTTAAATTATTGAGATATATTTCATGTTCACTTTTTTTTTTGGTAGCATGTCTCCAAAATCCTGTGTGTGTGTATATATATATGTATATATATATGTGTGTATATATATATATATTATCTTTTGGCCACACTGCATGTGGGCTGTTATTCCCAGACCAGAGATTGAACCACACGCCCCGTACATTGGAAGCATGGGATCTTAACCACTGGACTTCCAGGAAAGTCCCTTCTGTGTATATTTTCTACTTAAAATATCTGTGAATTCAAACAAGTCACCTTTCAGTTGCTGAATAGATGCTATGTCTCACGGCCACCATAATGGACAGCCCAGGTCTAGGTCATTAACCTTAAATAAAGAGGGAAAGTAAGACAGAGGAGTATGGCTCCTGTGGTGGAAGCACAACTCAAAATCTGAAAGCCTCTTTCTGCAACCAGTGCTGCGAATGCACCTTGGGATGTGCAAAGAAAGAGAGTTTTGGAATGAATTATTTATTCTTTTTTTGTGGATACAGCTGCTCAGTGTTTGGGAAACCAAGGAGTTGGGATAATTTTAGTATTTCTCTCCAGTTTACTAGGGTTTTAATGGAGGGAGTTGGGATATAATTTCCCAGGAAAGTGTGTTATCTCTCAGGGTGGTTCATATTCCCTTGCCAGCCAGAGATGAAATCATAAGTCCAAAGTAATTCACTTCTAGAAGAATTTCGTTTTTGCCTACCATCGGAGAGAGCAAGTGACACACATAGAGCAGGATGTGTAACATTGTTGGGAGTGTGAGACTTTCACTGAAGAAGTGACTAAAGAATGACCCAGTAAGCGTGCAATAAAGGCACTAAAGCAGTTTCAGGCAGTGCCAGAATGGACAGCCGAATCCAGAATGAAAGTTTGGTTGAAGCTCTAGTAACTATGATTTGTAATACCCAGAGAAGCAGACTAAAGGCAATCAATTATGTATGGCCTGTTATTACTTTGTGAAAACTGGTCCTGAATTGTTTTATTATTTGATTGTGTTTTTCCAGGAAAATAAGCTTTCTTTTGCTACCATTTTTCACTGAGATAGATGCAGAAAATACTCTGAACTGTTCTAGTGAGCATGTATTTCTAGCTAGTCCACTGATCTGAATTTCAGGTCGTGATGATATGGTCATAAAAATTTGCCCTGGGCACATTTTTGGCTGATTTTAGCTGAAAAGCATTTTTTAACACCACACGATGAGATTTAATGACTCTTGCATTGCGGGTTGGGGTGCTCCATCAGGAAAATGAAACGATTCCATTTGGATTCTTTTTCTATGCTGGAAGCCCTCTGAGTTTCCCTTATTAAAATGCCAGAAAATGCTGTTTAAACAAATGCTCTGCACTTCAATTGTTCCATAGCTTCCTGTTATTATTTTTATTCTTTATAGAGCACCCAGGTACCTGAGGTGTTATTTCTCATATAGAAGAGAAGGGGACTCTGTCCACGTGAGCTTTCATGTGGTGTAGACTAATTCAGCTCAAATGAAAGATAAGGCACAAAGCAGTCACTGGCAATGGCTGGAGTGGTTTTGAGAAACTGGTCATGGTCACAGTTGGACATGCTTCCAGGTTGTTCTGCTACTCAGCTGAACTTTTCTTCATCTGTTCCCCGTGGTTGGTTGCTTTCCCTGTGGCTGACAGTATGGATAGAGCTGTTTAACACAGAAAGGGAGAAGCAGCTTTGGGAATTATCAGGCTCCCAAGGTTAGAGTTCTCTCAGAGCAGTCAGCATTTGTTTATTTATTTAGCTGTCTCTGATCCTTTGAAATGATATATTAAAAAAAAATTATTAGGGCATAACATACACACAGTAAAAGCTGATAAAGTATGCTGATCTTTAGTTTACAGCTTGATGTTAATTTTACGTACATATATATCTCCATGTAAATACCATCTAGATCAAGGTATAGAACCTTTTAAAGCTCCCCAGCAGGCTCCATTGTTTCCCTTCCAAATGCTTTCCAAATGCGCTTCCTCAGGAGGTAACTTACTATTTTGATATCAACATCAATTAGTTTCACCTATTCTTAAGCTTCCTATAAATGGAACCACACAGCATGTATCCACTCCTTTCTAGCTTTTTTCAATAAACATGTTTGTAACATTCATCCATGTTATTGGGAGTGCCAGTTCACTCTTTTTTGTTTCTGTGGAGTGTTTCATTGTATGAATAGACAACATTTTGTGGATCGATATTCCTGTTTGTGAGCATTTGGATTGTTTCTAGTTTTTTTTTTTTTAATCTGTTTTGGTCCAGATTCTACCATGCTCAGTACACTTGCAGGAACCCTGGAGCACAGAGATGCTGTATGCTTATGGAAACCTCCATCCTGTCTCCAATATGTTTGTATTCTCCTCTGAAGGATCTGGGTGGTTGTTTAGTCCTTCACTCTCTTCTTCCTAATAGTAATACTACAATACTACTACTAATACCAGCTATTATTCCCTGAATACGTAGCATGGTCCGGGTACTACTGCGACTCTGTATTATGTGTAAAGTCTTTTGTAATTCTCACCAAGACCCTGGGAGGTATTACATGGTTTTACATGGAGAAATGAAGACTTGAGTAAGTTAAATGTATTCCCTAAGACTACATAGCATGTTAATGGGAGAGCAAGGATTCAAACCTAGATTTTCTGCCCCACACTGCATTCTTAATCACTATACATACTGACAAAAACAGTGTCTTAGGATCTATAATGAACTGACAGCTTTGGGTGGAACACAGTTTTGTCCGTTTTCTTCCTCCATGACCAAAAGCAGCTGTTGGTTTGTAAATGTTGCAATTCATCATTCCCCGGCTTTAAGATGTCAGTGGCTCTGCTTGTTATTAATGTAGAACCAAAAGTCTGCACCATAGCCCCCAGGACCTCCACCTGATCTGCTCCAGCCTCCCTCCTAGACCTTATCTCCCATCCACCAGCCCTGCATCAGTGCCCTCTGGTCACACTGAACCTCATCTGTGCTTGAATAGCCAGGTTTGTTCTTGTGTTTTGCCATTCTCTCTGCCCAGAACTCTTCTGGCTCCTTCCTGTCACTCAGCTCTCAGTGCAAATGTCACCTTCCCAGAGAGTCTTTTCCTGACTACCTGTTAGAAAGGACCTGCCTCTCTCTCACATTGCCTTACCTGATTTCCTTCCTAATGCTTTCTCCTTCTTCTTTTCAGTCGCTAAGTCATGTCTGACTCTTTGCAACCCTATGGGCTGTAGCTTACCACACTCCTCTGTCCATGGGATTTTCCAGGCAAGAATACTGGCATGGGTTGCCATTTCCTCCTCCAGGGAATCTTCCTGACCTAGGGATCCAATGCTTGTCTTCACACTAGAAGGTGGATTCTTTCCCACTGAGTCACCAGGGAAGCCCTACTACACTCAAACTTATTTCATTCATTTAATGGATTACATACTTATTGTGTGTTTTATCCAATCTGTGTCCTCAGGTCCTGGAAAAATGACCAACAATTAGTAGGTACTCAGCAAATACTGACTCAATGAACAAAGAAATAAGTGTGCATTTCTAAGGTTCCTGGGGCTCTGTAGAATAGTTTCTTACGTATTTTATAAAGAAAATCTTATTTGAAAAATGTAACTTTATAGGCTGAGGGGTCCGATCTGCTTGAGATAAAATGGTAAGAGAAGAGGAGCTGTGCACATTATTAATTTTATGTGTGTAAACATGGTCACAGTCGCAGAAATTGACTTCTGGCAATAAAGCAATTTTCCAAATGTCAAAGCTAACCAGCCGGTCCTGGAAAGTGGTTCTTTTCCTGTTGACATTGGTTTTTTTTTTTGTTTTTTTCCTCTCTCTTTGTGAAATACTAGAATGGGGAAAACCATCTTATCTGTCCACCGTGGAACGTAGCATGTGAAACAAATCATACAAATAATGCATACTTTTATACTAGAGTTTAAAAAATAAGAAATGTCACAAGAATAGCAAAACTAGATACTCTGTCCTCACTACCACCTAATTCTAATATGACAGGCCTTGGAATCATTAATGATCCTTTGTTCAGCTTAATGCATGAGGTCAGTGTGGAGACCTTTAGTAACAAGCTGCTCCTTATCTCCTAATGCTGCTTTGCATTTGGAAGGCTGCAGGCAAGTTCCTGAAAATTCACAGTCACCACTCTCCCAAGTTGTTGCTGTATTGGTAGGATGTTTTTAATTTACACGTCTTCAATTTGTGGATGTACATTAAAATTCCTAGGCCCCAAGCAAACTTTATCAAAGGCACTTGCAGCCCATTACTCCTAAAATATTGTACGCCAGGCACCTTAGGGCATGCGCAGAATTTGTGCGTGTGTGTGTGTGTGTGTGTGTGTGTGTGTGTGTGTGTGTGTGTGTGTGATGGGTAGGGCTGGGCCTTTCATGCCCTGTGGAGTAAAGAAAAGCCATGTTAGGAGAAATGCATCCATGTTGTTGGGCTGGGAGCGGGGAAAGATTGGTTTTGTCTGCTAGCCTAGGCAGAATTTCTTATTACCCCACATCAAATTGCATCCCTTGCCTCTGATTCAAGTCTGCCTGTTCATCTCTTCCTCCCACCTCAGGCTTTTATTGAAGCTTCCACCCCCAGGCAGTGCACAAATGCAAACTTCTGTTTACTGTCTCTGAGTGATGATATTAATTCAAATGCCCAGGAATAATGCATTGCTTATTAAACACACGGTGTTATTAGAGAGTAATTCAAGGGAAACCAAGAAGGGTGGAAAAACATGCTTCTCCCCCTCAGCAAAAATGGCCAGAATTGGATAAAAGCAGAGCTTCTCTCAGTAATGTTGACTTAAAAAGTAGTTAAAACCTAGAAGTTGAGAGTTATGTTTCATTTCTTGGGAATTTTTAGGACTTCAAGCCTAGGAGACAGCATCTCAAGTGACCCTGAGAGAGCTGCTCCAAGGCAGTGAGGGGAGGAGCCAGGTTATATTGAAGTTTTGCAACAAATGGCAGGTAGTCTGAACATCAAAAGATTCTTCTTGTTGTGCTCTGTGAGAGAGGGAGAGGGTGGGATGATTTGGGAGAATGGCATTGAAATATGTATAATATCATATATGAAACGAGTCTCCAGTCCAGGTTCGATGCACGATACTGGATGCTTGGGGCTGGTGCACTGGGACGACCCAGAGGGATGGTATGGGGAGGGAGGAGGGAGGAGGGTTCAGGATGGGAAACACATGTATACCTGTGGCAGATTCATTTTGATATATGGCAAAACCAATACAATATTGTAAAGTTAAAAAAAAAAAGAATAGAAATTAAAAAAACAAACAAAAAAGAAAACCAGATATCCCAAGTTAAGGAGTTTAGCGCCCTACTATGTATGGGCTCACTGTAACCATCCCTTTTAGATACACCTCACCTATTTGGGGCCAGTGTCCTGTGCTTTTTCCATGGACAGAGGAGCCTGGAAGGCTATACAGTCCATGGGGTCACAAAGAGTCAGACACGACTGAGTGACTGAGCACCGAATCCTGTGTTTTTCACATCCTGAGCTCCCTTGGGGCTCACCATAGGTAGTGGCATCAGTCTGATGGTTGGTAGATCACAGATATTCTTCTTCTTCCTGAGTGCCCTTTAGGGTCACCAGCTCACATTGGAGGGCTGCCATCACTAATAACTGTTAGATCTTTGTTTGCTGATGTGTCAGGAAATATATTATTTCTCAGTAACAATGGGCATGGGTTTAGAGCCTCCAACTGCGGACTTGCAGTGTGATCTTTGAAGAGTTATTTACCTTCTCTAAGCTTCAGGTGACACATCTATAAACTGAGGTTAGTAATTGTACCTACCTTCTAAAGTTGTCTTGAAGGTTAAGTGAGAAATATATGTAGAACCCTCAGTACAGTGTCTCATAGGTATTAATAGTAAGCTTGATTAAAGTGTTTGGAATAAGATCTCATATATGGTACACCTGTGTTGTCAGCTACATGTGTGGCATGCTGTTCATGCATTGAGCACCAGACCCAGTAGAGACACCGTAAAACACGGATCCTCCCTTCCCATACTGCCAGGGTATTTAAACCAAGGACTTCTGTGGGAAAACCTCTGTCATGTCTCTACCTTATCACCAGATTATCTTAAATTCCTTTAAGAAAGTTGTTTGAAAAGAAAAGTTTTATCAGATATCTTTTAGAATCATGATTATGTTCTAAACAACACATTGATTTAAGATTGTTGTAGTTCTCAGTATATTCAGTTTCATAAAGAAAACCCCTCTTTTCTAGAAAGCCATCTAAAACGGGAAGACTTACAATGCAAAATTCTGAGGGATCGAGCTCAAACAAATATGTCAGGTCTCCCTATCCACCTTGTCCAGGTTGAACATTCTTGAACAGGCTTTGATGCTCCCAGCCCATCCCCTTCTATTCCTCCTTCTTGTATGCTGATCATTTGCTAAAAGATTCCCCCCCTCCCCCATGTTGCTGCTCAGCTCACACGCTCATCCTTAGATCTCAGATGGAATATCATTTCTCCTGGAGAGCAGAGCCTCCTGGTCCCCATATCTGTTTCATGCTTGGTTCTATGTTCAAATTGTTCCTGGAAAACCTTCATTTCATTTCGTCCTTTCGTACATATTCATAATTATTTATTTAATGTCTGTCCTCACCACTAAATTATTAGCTCCATATGGGAAGGGGTTCCTCTGATTAACACTGGGCTACAGTCCTTGGCACGTGTGAGGTGCTCTACCTGACAAGCATGGTGAGTAAATCTTATTCTTTACGAGATTTTTAAATTTCATATTACATATAACTCAAATGGTTAAAAAATTAGATTATATTCTCCTTTTATATTGTAACAGTCCTCATGCACTATATTTAAAGTTTGCTTTTTGTACCATTGAGATGATTGTGTGCTGCTTTTATAGGTTACAATTTAATAGCATTTCAAGCAACAAGCTTTTGATTTTTAAAGAAATCATTATTTACTACACTGGTACGACAGTACAAGGTGACATTCCCTCTCTCTGTAAGATGCCTTAAGTCTTCAAAGCACATCACACAATTCATAAATGGTAAAGATATTGATTTTAAAATCCTGATGGAAAAGAAGGTAAAGCCTAATGTTTGAATTCTGAGTTACAATCAGATACAGTAAATCACCAAGAACAAAGGACCAATACCTCGATAGTGCAATCAGGAGGCTGAAAGAGAACTTGAAGGACCCAATTTCAATCCTTTTGTCTCTCTGAAGAATCAGACCTCCTGGAAAACCTTTGGTTCTTGTCTAATTGCTTCTAAGCTAAACTGTGGACTTGTTGCTGTGGTTCTATAAAATGATTTTAACTTCATGTCCTTGTCTAGGATTGTGTAGTATCTATGAGCTGCCTGATATATCATGTTTAAGTTCTGCCTACTCCTCAAGGCAGTTTGACATCATGCCCTATGCCAGCTTGGCTAACTTATTCCCTTCTACTCACATATTATGGTCTGACCTCTCTGCCATTGTACTGTAAATGTCATGTGAGGTATGTCACTTAGTTTTATTCTGGCAACAAAATGAGAAGATCCAGTCCCTACTCTCAAGGAGCTTGCAGTCTGCTGAGTGAGCCAGACAGTGTAGGCTTACTGAGTATATGCTACATGCAAAGCACCGTCAGAGATATAAAAGTGAACAAGCCCTCTAAGAAATAATGACTAAGTGTCTATAGGGGATGTAGAACATTTCCGGGTCACAGCAACGATGGAATAAATGTCACTTCCTGTTCCTGTGATGCTAATGAGATTTCTAGCTTTAATGTTTGAGTGGCTGGTAAAGCCATCTTCAAGACCCAGAGTCTACCCTTCTTTGACCCCTGAGGTGGAGGTCAGGATGGGTCTGGATACACAGATTTGGTTAGAGAAAAAAATAGAAATATCTGGGATATCACTGGTAATATGTCTCGTAGTCAGTAATGGAGGAGTTTGAGATCTAGGAGCATAATTAGATAGAAAGACCTATGGTGAACAGTAAGGAAACCAGATGATTTATTAGCCAGTCTCTTTCTACTTCAGGGTATTGGGTTTACGAGTTTTTTTTTTCTATTAATATTACAGTCTGCTTGCCTGTTCCTCAAATTTACCAGAAAGATGTATATGCCAGTGTTCAGAAAGGAAGATGTAAATAGAATTAATTTTTTAAAAAGGGCTACGATTCAAACCAGCCCCCAGAACACTCTGAATCTAGTGGGATAGAGCAGGGGCAGACAGACTAAAGAATAATTAAAATTTAAGGCTGGCTTTTATAGTGATGGCCATTCAGTGGTTTTTAAAATGTGGGCCATGTCTATCAGGGTCAGCATCACCTGGTGCAGTGGGCAAAGTAATGGCCAAACATGTGCACATCTGATCCCTGGAAGGGACTTTCTAGTGTGAGTAAGGATTTTGAAATGGGAAGAGCAGCCTAGATTATTCAAGTGGACCCAGTAAAATCAAAAGGCCTCTTATAAGAGAGAGATCAGAGTTAGTAGTAGGAGTTATGATAACAGAAAGAAGAGATGTGAGAAAGAGGCCACATCTTTCCCTGGAAAGATTTCTTCTGGAGGAATTCAGGCAGCCTCAAGAAGCTAGACCAGGCATGGATTCTCCCCTGGAGCCTCCAGAAGGAGCCAGCCCTGCTAACACTTCGATATTAGCCCCATGACACCTATTTTGGACTTCCAGCCTCCAGAACTGTAAGAAAATACATTTACGTTGTTTTAAGCCACTAAGTTTGTAGTAATTGTTACACAATAATGGGAAGATAAAAAACCAAGGAACATATTAGAAATGTAATTTCTCGGGCCATACTTCAGATTTATCCAGTCAGAAACTCTGGGAGTGAGGCTGAATAATCTGCGGTTTAAGAAGCCCTCTGGGTGAGATTCTGATGCACAGTTAATGACTAGCTGTCTTCGAGGTGGTGGTTGTTTAGTCACTACGTCGTGTCCAGATCTTGTGACCCCATGGACTGTAGCCTGCCAGGCTCCTCTGTCTGTGGGATTTCCTAAGCAAGAATACTGGAGTGAATTGTGTTTGCTTCTCCAGGGGATCTTTCCAACCCAGGGATCGAATCCACATCTCTTGCGTGGGCAGGTGGATTCTTTGCCACTGCACCACTTGGGAAACCTTCGAGGCTTCCGTCTTCGAGGACTGCTGTTAAAACACAGGGCAGATACTATACCTGCCTTTTGCACCAGCAACAAATTACAACTGTCTGCTTTAGGCCACGAGACTAATTTTTAACCAGTCACTATATAGTTGTCACATGATTTCCCTCCTGACCACAGGCGGTGGGGTATTATGGTTGACAACACCACCAGCAAGATAGGAAACTTTGGGGAGATCCTCAAAGCAAAAAGAATAGTATTTTCAAGAGGAGGATGATAAAATTTGCTGGAGGGACAAAATAAAACTATCTGTAACAAGTTTATGACTTTACTGGTCACTTAGAGAAGGAAGAACACTCTTACATGAAGGAAGAATTTGTACCAGGGCCCAGCCATAACAAAATATAGAGAATATTTAGGAAATGGCAAAAAGAGACTATAGCCTCAGTATGGTACAAGAGGCTGGGGTATGGGTGACAGGAGGTAGGAGAAGAAGTTGGAGGTCCTTAACTGCCATACTAATGAGCTCAGATTCTATTCTGTGATTACGGGGCAGGCATGCAGTGATTTCTGAGCAGGGAGTAAAATGACGAAAATGGGCTTTGGAAAGCTAAGTTTGGGTTCTCACCATTGCCTGAACATCAGGTCTACTCAGTAGTAATAGTCTCTACCATCGTATGTGCATATAGAAAGCTAATTATGTGTCACTCTAGGGATTCTCCATCACAGATTCCGGATCTTTGTGTGTTCAAAGATGTCTTTCTTACTGTGGGAAACTTTGTCATCACCCACAGTAAGGGATACAGTTACACTCACACGTGCATGTAAGCATACACAGAGCTTCAGGAAAGCATACCTACTCTTGACTCTGTGAGGTTTCCTACTATTTTTATTCAATTCTATGTTAATGTTTTAAAAAGAATTCTGATCATAGTTCTCTACATTGACTTTTTGACCACCCTTTAGTTGTATCATGCAGTTTGGAGCTTATTACTTTTAAGGAAAGGAGCAGTATCTTATTCTTTTTTTGATATTTAAAAATTTATTTATTGTGATTAAGCTTTACTGGTGATCAGGCAGGGACCACACTAGGGCAGCAGGGCCTGTATACCAAGCCAGTACTGGCCTTCAGAGCAATGCTGGGTGGTCTGGGCCACGTTGTTTAGGCCAGGGGTCCAGCTGGGCTCCTCAAAGCAGAAGCCACCACTGAAGAGAAGGGCAGTGTGGCTGGTTTTAGTGGGAAGGATAATATGCGGTTGAGGGAGGAGCTTTGGTGAAGAAAAGTGGGGAACTAATGCTTTAAAGAGCCTGGATGAAAACGGGTTTCGAAGGGAGAAAAGGGGACCAGAAATGCATTTGGGTAACTGTTAGTTCTTAGCACACTTCTCTACGTAGAATAGACCCCCAACACTGCTTAAAGTCAGATTCATGAAGTTTCAGCTAGAGCTTTAGACATTCTTGATGCCATACCATGTACATTTTCCTTGCGAAGTTTGGGACAACAAATTATTAAGATGTATATACAGAGCTCTGAACATTTGGGTAGGTATATTTGGTGGATGGGAGAAGAATGAAGGGTCAGTAGAAATAATGACACATCTTTCCTGTAATATGTATCAAAGCCTAAGAACAACAACATTGGCAGATTGACTTGTAATCACACCACAATGAAGGTCAGAGATGCTTTATATGAAGTGGCTTTGCTCCATAAATTAGGTTTGGATCACGATGTGATGCTAAATCTGTGAAACGGGTGTCAAATGCAGAATGATGAGAACTACTGTGTGAGGGTGTACGTGGAGTTTGACTTCTAGAGTGGTATTTTCTTTTCCCAGAGTATCAAGGAGATCCACATACCCTGAGGCTTCTGAGATTTAGAGCTGGGTTACATGAAGGATGCTGTGGAAAAACTTCCCTTTTGTGACATTTTCCACTTATTGAAATTGATCATTTTTCATTAGGTTGGTAGTATTTTTGTCTTTATAATCCAAGTCTGAATTTAAAAATAAATATTGTTTATACTTATTTGCATTATGTCATGTCTCTTCTTTTTACTGTCTCCTTTCTGTCTTCCAATATATGTTAAAAAAATAAAATAATAGAGAACAGTTCTTAGAACCACATTATTTATCCTCATATTGATGCTGGGAAAGACTGAGGGCAGGAGGAAAAGGGAACAACAGAGGATGAGATGGTTGATGGCATCACCGACTCGATGGACATGGGTTTGGGTGGACTCCAGGAGTGGGTGATGGACAAGGAGGCCTGGCGTGCTGCGGTTCATGGGGTCACAAAGAGTCGGACACGACTGAGCGATTGAACTGAACTGAACTGAGTGAAATAGTGAAATTAGTAAAATAGTTATATGATTCTCAGGTATTGGGTTATAATCTCAGAAGGCATTGGGTTACAGTATATGTATGTTAGGTTTCTTTTTTTTTTTAATTTTTGGTTTCTTTTTAAAAAATCAATTAATTGATTTAGTTCTGGTTGTGCTAGGTCTTCCTTGCTGTGTGCCAGGCTTTTCTCTCGTTGGAGCGAGTGGGGCTACTCTTTAGTTGTGGCACGCCGGCTCCTCACTGTGGTGGCATCTCTTGCTGAGGAGCACGGGCCCTAGGCATGTGGGCTTCAGTAGTTGTGGCTTCTGGGTTCTAGAGCACAGGCTCAGTAGTTGTGGTGCACGGGCTTCATTCCTACACGGCATTTGGGGTCTCCCCGGATCAGGGATCAAACCCATGTGTCCTGCATTGGCAGGCGGATTCTTTACCACTGAGCCAACAGGGAAGCCCTTATGTTAGGTTTTTATACATAATCAGAAGGCAGAAAGTCTTGGTTCTCATCCCTGCTCTGACAGTGCATGGCTATATGCATATCAGGTATTTTTTTAAATCTCTATTGCCCAGCTGAAGAACAGAGGTGAATTTTACCTTCCCTACTGAATGTTGCAAGTTTGTAGAGATCAAATTAGTTAACTTATGGGAAAGAACTTTTTCATTATAATGTTCTCTTTTGAAGTTGTGCTGTGCTGTGCTTAGTCACTCAGTTGTGGCTCCTCTGTCCATGGGGATTCTCCAGACAAGAATACTGGAGTGGATTGCCATGCCCTCCTCCAGGGGATCTTCCCAATCCAGGGATCGAGCCTGGGTATCCCAAGGCTGTACCTGGGCTCAGTTAGAAAAAGTACTGTAGAAAATTTGGAAATGCTTGCTGTGAGTGCAGACTCTTGAAGTAGTGAGCCTGTGGGTCACATGCTTGTCAGTCTTGAGCGATATATGTAGATGGTCATCACCTCCTAATCCATCTGTGCTAGCTTTAGGTTGGGCCCTACTCCAGATCTGTATGCTTGCTATGTGGTACTCTCATGATTATAGAGCCAGGTCATTACTGCTGCCTCTAGTGACCAAAGGCTATTGCAGTGACATCTCCTAGTCCCTCACATCAGTGCTCAACCCCAGATGCTCCATTGCCTCAAGGCCTGAGATGCACTAGACCAGGTCACCCCCCTCTTATGGTTGTTGGGTTGAAAACATTTGTCTCCCTTCTGTCTGATCAGCTGTCCTGAGAAGCTGCTGTTCACGAGGCAGAAGATAGGCTAGGAACATCCCACAATCAGTTGTGCTTGAGAACAGTGGCAGGCAACTCAGAAATGTACCCTGGGATCTGCTTTTCCTCTTTCCCTGCCTCATTTTCCCCTTCTCTCCCTCTTGCTTCCATGAGAGCACATGCTCTAATAAATTAGGAGCATGTAGTATTTGGCTCAGGTTGTCCTCTCTGTGGAATTTGGGATAGTGACATTGAAAGTCGCTCAGTTGTGTCTGACTCTTTGAAATTCCATGGACTGTAACCTGCCAGGCTCCTCTGTTCATGGAATTCTCCAGGCAGGAATACCATAGTGGGTTGTCTTTCCCTTTTCCAGGGGATCTTCCCAACCCAGGGATTGAACCCAGGTCTCCCACATTACAGGCAGATTCTTTACCATCTGAGCCACCAGGGAAGCCCAGAATTGGGATACTATGCTATCATTGATGCTTTTGAACTGTGGTGTTGGAGAAGAGTCTTGAGAGTCCCATGGACTGCAAGGAGATCCAACCAGTCCATTCTGAAGGAGATCTGTCCTGGGTGTTCTTTGGAAGGAATGATGCTAAAGCTGAAACTCCAATACTTTGGCCACCTCATGCAAAGAGTTGACTCATTGGAAAAGACCCTGATGCTGGGAGGGATTGGGGGCGGGAGGAGAAGGGGATGACAGAGGATGAGATGGCTGGATGGCATCACCGACTTGATGGACGTGGGTTTGGGTGAACTCCGGGAGTTGGTGATGGACAGGGAGGCCTGGTGTGCTGCAATTCATGGGGTCGCAAAGAGTCAGACACGACTGAGCGACTGAACTGAACTGAATAAACTGATGCCATCAAAATATCTACAATAGTGTATAAAAATAGCCATACACACAGACACACAGCTGTATATACAAAGACGTGGAGAGAGGTGATTTGAGGTTGAACCAAAAGAAATATTCAGAGTTGGGTTTGCCAAGTGTCTGCTGGAAGGACAGGGAGGCCTTCAAGAAATTTCTCTGTTAAGAGTAGTAAGGTAGTCTGGGCCATGAAAAGACCAGTAGTGGTGTCTATTCTGTAGCCCAGCACCAGAGACTTGGCCTGAGCTTCAGGAAGAGAGAGGACTAGATCCCAGAAGGCCTTGAGGGCCAGGACAAAGAGCTTAGATTTGATCCTGAGTATAACAGGAAGGCACTCAAGGATTTTAAGCTCAGGAATTATAGGCCATTTAATTGATTTGTTAAAAATAAAACACAACAGAAAGTCTGTCTTGCACCTCTGTTCAGAATGGATTAGAAGAACAAGTATGGAAACAGGATCTTAGGAGGCTGTGGTAGAGGCCCATGTAAGTGGTGTGTGTTGAAGTGTTAGTCATTCAGTTGTGTCCAGTTCTTTGCCACTCCATGGACTGTAGCCTGCCATGCTGCTCTGTCCTTAGGATTTTCCAGGCAAGAACACTGGAGTGGGTTGCCACTTCCTTCTCCGTGGGATCTTCTCGACCCAGGGACTGAACTGGGTTTCCTGCATTGCGGTCAGATTCTTTATCAGCTGAGCCACCAGGGAAGCAGAATATCTGTTGAGATGGAGAAAAGGGGTGGACTTAAGGGATACTTTGTAGGAAAAAGGGCTTTCCCATGGATTAGAGGTGAGAGGTAAGGGATAGGGCCTAATTAGAGATACTTCCTTGGTGTGAGCAAACATTTTTAAAGCCCAGGTGATAGAGGGTGACAGCATTGTCCTTCTCTCAAAGGGCATTATCGGCGTTTCTGCACAGAATGTCAACGTGGCTTTAGTGCGGGGAGCACTGAGGCAGCCAGGGCTGCTGCTACCTTGAGAGTTTGCCACTTGCAGAGCACTTGGTTTTGGCTCCTGGAATAAAAGAGCAGCCTTTTCCTGCAGGATCCTGGAGATAGGATTCATGGCTAGGTACTATCCTCAAGTGGAGACCTCAATAGAAGAGGCAGAGCAAGGAACCACAGGAGGGTCTGTGAGAGCTCACTGGGAATTGCTGAATTGGCTAGTGAGTGTGTGATGTTAACACGGTCTCGTTTGTACCTAAATGAGTATTTATAAGGTACTTACAGCTATGGCCACTTTTGGCTATTGGCAACTGCTCAGAAAGGTTGAAATTCAGAATTAGGAGACATCATAAAGTTACTTTGAATGCTGGGCTGCCAGGATGCTTCTATTTATATTGAGGTATATACCATCAGCCCCCTGCTCCCAGGCCATCATACTGAACCTATCTACAGGGGAGAGAAGTGTCCAGCCTAAATGTCCTCTTCTTCCATCTGTTCCTGAGAAAGCGCTAACAAATGAGAGGGCGTGGTCTGAGACCTACTGGGGATATATCTCTGGGACCGTCATCTGAGAGTTATGAGTAGGCAGAGAGGTGATTTTCATTTTCTGCAATAACTTCCCACAGTAAGTAGGTGGGAGGGTGCAGTGATTGATGAGCTAAATTAGATGGAAAGTGGCTCAAATCAGATTCTAGGTGATTGCTCCTGCCTCTCGACTCACTGCACTTATTTTCTATTCTACTCATTTAGCAAATGATTATGGTCTGTCTTGTGACATTTCTTATATTGTTGCTTCATTCTTTACCTTTTCCTTTTCCCCAAAGGGGCTTTCCTCAGCTATATCAGTTACTCCTTAGAGACAGAGATGGGGTTTTGTTTATTGTTGAGGCCTTCTCACGCCTTCCACAGAATAATTGCACAGTGCTTGCGTGGTGTTTGACCAATAGTTGCTGCCCCAGATGAGATGTTTCCTAAAGAAGTTTGCTGAATTTATCTTGTCTCAGCAAAGTAGACAGTAATAAAAAGGGTCACACTAAGAACGTTTTTGTTTAAAATATGCAGCCTTTTAGTAAATGAATTTGAGGTAACTTTGTGGCTCAGATGGTAAAGAATCTGCCTGCAAATGCAGGAGACTGGGTTCAGTGCAGGAGACCTGGGTTGGGAAGAAGCCTTGGAGAAGGAAATGGCAACCTACTTTGCTATTCTTGCCTGGAAAATTCCATGGACAGAAGAGTCTGGTGGGCTATGGTTCATGGGATCACAAAGAATCGAACATGACTGAGTGAGTTTCTTTTTGTGCAAACCAGCATAGTCCCACCATAGAAATGGTTCACTTTTTTGTAAGTGTAATTTTATTTCTCTAAACAGGATATAAGGTGGCGTTATATGAAACTGCCAATATTCATACTAAAAATATGGCATTATCATACAGATCAATCTAATAAGACAGATGAGCCAAAAATAACTCATTCCTCTGATTCTGTCTGAGATGGTAGTGAGCTCACTGGAAGCAGGCCCTACTTCTGCGACAACAGCTTAGGGGACAGAGGCCACTGGGGTAGAGGAAGTGATCTCAAGGGCAGATATCACTGAAGGATCATTGATTTTTCTCATCATTTGGGACACATGTAGTTGACGTGTGCTTTCTGTTCTATTGATGCCCAAGCCCCTTTCAGTTCAGTTCAGTTCAGTCACTCAGTCGTGTCCGACTCTTTGTGACCCCCTGAATCGCAGCACGCCAGGCCTCCCTGTCCATCACTAACTCCCGTAGTTCACTCAAACTCATGTCCATCGAGTCGGTGATGCCATCCAGCCATCTCATCCTCTGTTGTCCCCTTCTCCTCCTGCCCCCAATCCCTCCCAGCATCAGAGTCTTTTCCAATGAGTCAACTCTTCGCATGAGGTGGCCAAAGTATTGGAGTTTCAGCTTTAGCATCAGTCCTTCCAAAGAACACCCAGGACTGATCTTCTTTAGAATGGACTGGTTGGATCTCCTTGCAGTCCAAGGGACTCTCAAGAGTCTTCTCCAACACCACAGTTCAAAAGCGTCAATTCTTCGGCACTCAGCCATCTTCAGAGTCCAACTCTCACATCCATACCTGACTCTCATCTCCTTTCCTCTCTTTATTAAACCCTGAGTTTTAGATTGCTGGATCAATCTGTTGGTATGGGACAGATAGGGAAGGTTTATGTTAGTTGTTTCCCCTTAATTCCTCTGGATGACTGAGATGAGTCCTCTAAATTCCTCTAGAAGAACCCAGACTCTCCACTGACAACACAGGTAGGAGGGAGCACCTTTGCCTTATTTACCGTGGAAGCAACAGGGAACCTGACTTCATGTCAGAGGAGAGAGACTAGATGGGGCAGCTTGAGAACAAGGAGGATCTGTCATTGGAAATAGGAGCCCAAGTCCAGAAGAATGAGTCTACGAACTGAATTAATTGGGAGAAAGAAAATTACCAAGTGTATCTTCACCATTAGACAGAGCAAGGAATATTATTTAAAACCAAGTCTTCCCTGGATTCTGTCTTTATTAAAAGCATGACCAGAGAGTAGCTTTTTTTGAGTCAGAAAAGTGTTGGAAGTGCTTAGAACTTTATAAAATCTATAGTTGTATGTCTAAGAAAGAGGCAAAGCCATAGTATTAGGAAAAGTAAGGGTGTAATCAAACATTGTAACATACCCTCCACCCCTTGTGGATAGAGTTGTGGTGTTTACTTGTTCACTTATTCCATGAATGAATTTACCAGAGTATGCACACCATGTCATTTGTTCCTGTAACAACCCTGAGAGAAAGATTAGCTTGCCCCATTTATAGATGGAGCAATTAGCCTCAGAGAGGTTAAAAAGCTCACCTACAACACACAGAATGCAAATCAATTGCAGAGATGGAGTTGCAACCCAAGTTTGTCTGACTCCAGAGCCAGTACTTTTCCTACCACGCCATACTTTTGTCCTCTGTACTGGAGGTGTCTTTAAGAAAGGAAAAGGAGTCACGTGAAATTTCTCTGAGAAAAAGGCTGAGAGTATGCCAGTGTACCAGACCTGAGAAGCAGCAGTGGGGCATGACATGGGATGCCAGTTTAAGTTTCTGGTAAGAAAGCAGTCCCCAACCTTTTTGGCACCAGTCACCAGTTTTGTGGAAATTTTTTTATGGACTGTCGGCAAGGGTGGGAGTGGGGGATCAGGGGGTTGAGGGGGAATCATTAGGATAGCTTTATATTTATTGTGCACTTTATTTCTATTATTATTACATTAACTCCACCACAGATTACCATGTATTGGATCCCAGAGGTTGGGGACCCCTGTTCTACGATCAAGATTGCAGAATCTGAAGCCCCACTCCATTATCAGAATCAGCATTTTAACAAGATCCCCATGGGGTACAGAATCTAAGATCCTATTTCTGAATCAGAATCTACATTTTAAAAAACCAGAGTTTGGTTCCTGGGTTGGGAAGATTCCCCTGAGGAGGAAATGGCAACGCAGTCCAGTATTCTTGCCTGGGAAATCCCGTGGACGGAGGAGCCTGGTGGGAGCTACAGTCCATGGGGTCGCAGAACAGTCATCCACGACTGAGCGACGAAGCTCAGGTGATTTGTCAGCGTGCTAGTTTTAGAAGCACTGCCCCAGCCATCCCAAAGCTGCTTCTCTATTCTCACTGTATCTTGGGTCCTTCAAGGACCTGACTCAGGGAGGGAACTTGGCTGGTTTTTGCCCTGCTATCAACTGTCAGGACAAATTACCAACCACAGGGGTCACCCTTCCTTAACATTTCTTGTTGTTTCTTAACATTTCTTCTTCCTTAACATCCTCCTCCCTTCTCTGTCTAGTCTTCTTTGCTTGCCCATATGGCAATGAAGTAAGGAGAGACTGAAAGAAATAAGATTAAGAAGTATGATTTTTTTTTTTAACCAGGTTTTCCTATGAAAGCTTTGTGATGCCTTCTCAAATTATGCTAAGCATCGTGGCTAACAATGTCTCCCTTAACGGAGGCTATCAGCATCCCTCCTGCTCAGCACGCCCTTTTGGAATTATTGTAGCACCTTCAGTTGTTTGAAGGTTGTGCACTTTTGGTTTCTTACTCAACCCAGAAAAGAGCTATAGGTTTTATTTCTATTTCACACTCAGCCACACACTTAAGTGTCTTAAGGGTGGCTGAGCCTAAGTATGATAAATTTCAACCTTTAAGGACAGATTTGAGTAAAAACACTGAACCCCAGGGCTTAAAGAGGCTCCTTTTGGTCATAATACTGAACCATCCACACTGTAGCACTGGCTTCTTTTTACTACACAGATTCACTCAGTGCTGAGGATTATGGCATTTGCTTCTGCTTTCAGCATCAGTGGGAAAGGGTTTTCACGATTTGTTTTTCTTTCTCATTTTTTTTTTTTTTTTTTTTTTTGTGTATGTGTGTGTGATTATGAATGATCTGTGAAGCAGAAAGAAGATAAAAATGTTCATAAACTGGGCTTACCCTGTGGTCTCAACAGAAACTTAGCAAATGTGACATAGAAGTAGACAGGAAGCCGTCATCCGTCATCAGTCTGTCATTTGACCGTGAGCAACGTGCCCAATGTCTGCAGGGTGTACTTTCAAATGTGTGTGTGTGCGTGCTCAGTCACTGAGTCATGTCCAATTCTTTCCTGTCATGGACTGTAGTCCACCAGGCTCCTCTGTCCATGGGATATTTCTAGGCAAGAATACTGGAATGGGTGCCATTTCCTCGTCCAGGGGAATCTTCCCAACCCAGGGATCAAACCCGAGTCTCCAGTGTCTCCTGCATTGGCAGGCGGATTCACTGACCCGCCTTCAAACATGCCAACATGTGAATTCTTAGGCAAGAGTTAATAGGGGAACTCCTTTTAATAGAAATCCAGGTTACTTTTTTTTTTTTTAATGGGAAAAAAGTAGCAAAAAGAAAAAGATACATAGAGACATTCAAGGCACTGGAATTTTCAGTTAATAATGGAAAGGAAATGTTTGTTTCCAAGGTAAAACGAAATATCACGGAGGAGAGTCATCATGAGATTAGAGCTTTAAGAAAACCTGGGTAGCCAAATAAACACGGATGTGGAATGAAGAATGTTTTGCTTTCCATGTCAAATTTTTCATTCAGCAAATCATTGTCTTCCTTTAGATTCATGAAGAAAACAT
The DNA here is from genome assembly GCF_029378745.1 of Bos indicus. Taxonomy (NCBI): domain Eukaryota; kingdom Metazoa; phylum Chordata; class Mammalia; order Artiodactyla; family Bovidae; genus Bos; species Bos indicus. Next base: position 40,272,557 of record NC_091781.1, read on the forward strand.
TTTCTTTACAGAAACAGTAATCAAACAGTAGTTGATACCTCGAGGTAAAACAGAGCAGATACTGGAACTTCCTCTTTGTTACATTAGAATATTACCCCATGACGTTCTGTTTCACTGGCTTTTGTAGAGACACACAGGTTTGTTTGTTTTTTTTTAAAGGAAAAGTTTACTGTCTTCAGATTTGATTTGAGATAGTAAGCTTGCATTAGTTTGTTTTAAAGTATGTTCAGAGGGAGATTGTTCTGATGAAACATCTCACTTCAAGTGCTTTATGAAAATATTTGGTGAAGTTAATGAACGGTATAAGAGACTCCACTGTGTAGAGTTAATTTGATTTCATTTCAGAACAGTCTTAACCTGAAATTAGTGTTGGTAATAATTTGAATATGTCTGATTCTCTTAGCCTATGATGCGTAATATCTTCCATTTATGCCAAATCATATGCTTTGTATATAGTTTTAAGTTACTAGTATGTTGTAGAAACAGTTTAGTGATTTGTGATTAGCATTTATTTTTAGTGAAATGAAATAGAATGAAATAGAATGTGTGGTCAGGTTATTCTTTGTTTTTATGTATGTGTATATATATCATCTATCTATCTCCTTAAAAACTTAAAAACTGTGGTTCACATTCCAAAAAAGTTTAAAGACAACTGCCTTGGTGAATTTTGGCATGGTTATAATGTGATATCAGCCATGATTGGCCCACTGAAAATTCTTTAAATAACCAGCAAACTTGTCATGTCAGACTTTTCATTTATTTTTGGGTTTTCAAATGGCTACACTTCTCTTAAAATCGTTCTCTTTTTAGACTCTTCATCCTAGAGACATTGATTGGTTAAAATTAGGGAAATAAAGCCACACTTCAAAGTTTAGCATATATTGACAGTGCATAATTTTCAGGAAGGGAGTATTTAATCTTTTTTTTTTAATTAATAAATTTGACTTGTGCCTTCCTCATGCCTTTCAGTTACCATGACTCACCTTGATCACACCTTAATATCACAATTTAACATTAGATACCTCTCCAGAGAGGAAGAGAATCATTCAGAAACTAGGTACACAATGATTAATAATTAATACGTAAAATTCTGGTCTTTCAGATTTTATTTTATTGGTAATTAAATGCCATGAGTACAAATGTGTGATCTCCAGTATGTGCATATGATTGAATCTGTGTCCACTTAAAGGACAATAAGATTACTGGAGGAATTCTTATTTTACTTATAGGCTTTCTCCTAGGACTATTGTTTACAGCTACTACCAACAACCATAGTATTAGTAAGAACTGAAGATATCATTTTAAAAACATAAAACACACAAATGTTTCCCCATCTTAGAACCTTTTTATAACTTAGTTATAACTTCTATAACTTTGAACCCAGATAACTAAGCATCTGTGAGGAACAGGCTAAAATGCCAACAGTAATCTATCCTTGGAGTCTGAAGAATTGGGCTACATTATTTGATATTATTGATAAATGTTCAGGTCTCGTGTCTTGGGTATATCGTAAATGGAGACGGGAAATAAAAACATTATGAGTGGACTGGAACACAGTTTACCATATACCTGAGAAGTGCTGTTAATGCCATTGCATCGTTTCATTTAGCAGCTAGAAGTTTGTTTTAAGCCTGAGAGTTAATCACTCTTGTCAACAGACTTGGTTGCTGCTATGTACTTTCTGGATGTAGCTATGCTAGTAAGGACTCCTGTTTGCTGGTCTGAAACCCAGTCTTACTTAACTAGCATAAGCAATAAAGGGAGTTTTACTGACTCATGTAACAGAAGTCCTGGGTCGTTTTGGCTACACTCCTAAGCAGGCCTTCTCTATGTGGTGATCACCATGCTGGACCATCCACTCTACCAGCTCAGTAATCTCATCTGAGTTTCTCTTTTTGGTAGCTTTTGTAAGTCTGAGTCCTGAGTCTCATCAGAATACTTGGATCCCATTCTTATTGCTGAACCGATAACTGTGGTCAGTAGAATAGAGCAGTGATTGGCCAGGGTTGGGTCACATTCCTATATCTATATTCTAGGGATTGGAGGAGGAGCAGGCTCTCCAAAGGAAAAAAAGGGGGGGGGGGCATTATTACCAAGGCACGATTTTATATAGATGCCGGGTAAGGAAAACAGAAGATGCTACTACAGCGTTCTTATTTTGACTTTAAAAGGTTCAGTGTCTTAATTCTTTCAAAAAAAGTGATATTATTTCTATCTCATCATTGAATTCGTTTATCCATTTAAAAAATATGTATTCAGCCAGGCGGAGACATTTCCTTTAACTTCTCTGAGAATATGAAATGTGTGCATGATTTTGACCAAGCCTCTGTAATATTTTATTAGATGATTTTCATCACTCTGGGTAATAAACAGGTGATTTGACTTAGCAGAGTACAGGTGCTATTTTTAATACTTAGTGCTCTCTGGAGGTCTTCCAAATAATAATAGCACCTTTAAAAGCTTTAGATTCCCCAAGGAGCAATAAAATTGTGCTGAGTATTGTCTGTGATAAATAACACATCTCCCTTCTCTTCTATTCCATATCCCTACTTGAGAAAGCTCCAGATTTTCTGACATTATCTCAGGGTTGATTGCCTACTGAAGGTCAATACTTTATTGCTTTTTATTTCTACATGTTTCTTTGTGTTTATATTGAAATAATGAGAATATTATAGACTTTTAAAAATATTAAAAATCATGGAAAATAAAACCATAAACACATCACTAAGGAATATAACTTAAAACTTTGTTTTCTAAAAAGGAAATAATTTAACTTTTTCCTGATGAGTGGAGTTCAGGGGTTAAGGAACCAAGATCTCAGAGGAAAGGAAGGACAGAGAAGTGAGATCAAAATACTGCATAGAATTTTCCCTTGAGGCCTGATGTGTACCTCTAGGATGAGACTAAAAAAAAATTAAAAGGAGAGAAAAAATTGTTGAAAACACGTGATAAGAGAGTAAAAGGTAAAGCACAGATGTGAGCTGTCTCACAGAGCTTTTGAGGGGGTTCAGTTCAGTTCAGTTCAGTCGCTCAGTCGTGTCTGACTCTTTGCGACCCCATGAATCGCAGCACGCCAGGCCTCTCTGTCCATCACCAACTCCCAGAGTTCACTCAGACTCACATCCATCGAGTCAGTGATGCCATCCAGCCATCTCATCCTCTGGCGTCCCCTTCTCCTCCTGCCCCCAATCCCTCCCAGCATCAGAGTCTTTTCCAGTGAGTCAACTCTTCGCATCAGGTGGCCAAAGTACTGGAGTTTCAGCTTTAGCATCATTCCTTCCAAAGAACACCCAGGGCTGATCTCCTTCAGAATGGACTGGTTGGATCTCCTTGCAGTCCAAGGGACTCTCAAGAGTCTTCTCCAACAACACAGTTCAAAAGCATCCGTTCTTCGGTGCTCAGCTTTCTTCACAGTCCAACTCTCACATCCATACATGACCACTGGAAAAACCATAGCCTTGACTGGATGGACCTTTGTTGGCAAAGTAATGTCTCTGCTTTTGAATATGCTATCTAGGTTGGTCATAACTTTCCCTCCAAGGAGTAAGTGTCTTTTAATTTCATGGCTGCAGTCACCATCTGCAGTGATTTTGGAGCCCCCAAAAATACAGTCTGACACTGTTTCCACTGTTTCCCCATCTATTTCACAAGAAGTGATGGGACCAGATGCCATGATCTTCGTTTTCTGAATGTTGAGCTTTAAGCCAACTTTTTCACTCTCCTCTTTCACTTTCATCAAGAGGCTTTTTAGTTCCTCTTCACTTTCTGCCATAAGGGTGGTGTCATCTGCGCATGAGGCAGTAGGATCATGATAAACACTCAAGGCTTTTTATTGAGTCTCCTTAGTAGCTACATCATAGGATAAAAGCAAATGGAAGCATATCATCCTCATTTGAATCCAGATGATCTGCCTGTACTCTGTCTGCCTTCAGGAAGAAGGTTAAATCCTATTTGGAAGAAAACAGTGTTCAAACTTCTGCAATTTTCCATAAACAATGTATCTGTAATTTACAAAAAAAAATAGTAGGCATGCAATGAAATAGGAACAAATAACCTAAAATCAAGAAAGAAACAATAGTCAAAAGATATAGAGAAGTGATTCAGATTCAGAATCAGAAGTGATTCAGAAGTTACCAGACACAGACTTCTAGACAACTGATTAATATGTTCAAGAAAATAAAATTTCACAAGAGATCTGGAGTCTAGGAAAGGAATCACATGAACAACTTCAAACTTAAAATTATAGTACCTGAAGTTAAGAATCAGTAGATGGATTTAACAACATATTAAATACTTAAGAAGACAGCATAGTGACTTGGAAGATAGGTCTGTAGAAAATATTCAGATTAAAGCATAGAGGTGAAAAATAATGTAAAAATGAAGAAAATCCATAAGAGACATATTGGAAGATGTAAAAGGTCTGGGCATGGCCATTGGTGGCCAGAAGTAAATTAGAGAGAAAAATAGTAACAGAAACAATATTTGAAGAGATACTGATCAAAAATTTTCCAAAATTAATGAACAACATTAATACGTCAAGGCTGCATATTGTCACCCTGCTTATTTAATTTATACACAGAGTACATCATGAGAAACGCTGGTCTGGAAGAAGCACAAGCTGGAATCAAGATTGCCAGGAGAAATATCAATAACCTCAGATATGCAGATGACACCACCCTTATGGCAGAAAGTGAAGAGGAACTCAAAAGCCTCTTGATGAAAGTGAAAGTAGAGAGAGAAAAAGTTGGCTTAAAGCTCAACATTCAGAAAACTAGGATCATGGCATCCGGTCCCATCACTTCATGGGAAATAAATGGGGAAACAGTGTCAGACTTTATTTTTTTGGGCTCCAAAACACTGCAGATGGTGATTGCAGCCACGAAAATAAAAGATGCTTACTCCTTGGAAGGGAAGTTATGACCAACCTAGATAGCATATTCAAAAGCAGAGATATTACTTTGCCAACAAAGGTCCATCTAGTCAAGACTGTGGTTTTTCCAGTGGTCATGTATAGATGTGAGAGTTGGACTGTGAAGAAAGCTGAGCACCGAAGAATTGATGCTTTTGAACTGTGGTTTTGGAGAAGACTCTTAAGAGTCCCTTGGACTGCAAGGAGATCCAACCAGTCCATCCTAAAGGAGACCAGTCCTGGGTGTTCATTGGGAGGACTAATGCTGAGACTGAAACTCCAATACTTTGGTCACCTCATGCGAAGAGTTGACTTATTGGAAAAGACCCTGATGCTGGGAGGGATTGGGGGCAGGAGGAGAAGGGGACGCCAGAGGATGAGATGGCTGGATGGCATCACTGACTCTATGGACATGAGTTTGGGTAAACTCCGGGAGTTGGTGATGGACAGAGAGGCCTGGTGTGCTGTGATTCATGGGGTCGTAAAGAGTCGGACACGACTGAGTGACTGAACTGATAAGCAAATAAAATAAAATAAAATATGTAGGTATATTATAGTAAAACTACTTAAAAACCAAAGACAAATAGATAATCTTAAAAGTATCCAAAGGAAAAAAAAGATACATTTCAAAAGAATACCAGTTAGACCTAAAACTAATTTTTAAACAGAAACAATGGAAATTAAAGAACAATGGTGTGACATATTTAAAGAGCCAAAAAAAAGTAATTGTTAATCTTAAAGTCTGTATTTGTTGTTGTTCAGTTGCTAAGTCATGTCAGACTCTTTGGGACCCCATTGACTGCAGCGTGCCAAGCTCCTCCATCCTTCACTATGTCTTGAAGTTTGCTCAAACTCATGTTCGTAGAGTCAGTGATGCCATCCTCTGTCACCCCCTTTTCCTCCTGCCCTCCATCTTTCCCAGCATCAGGGTCTTTTCCAATGAGTCAGCTCTTTGCATCAGATGGCCAGAATATTGGAGCTTCAGATTCAGAATCCAATGAATATTGGATTTCAATGAATTGAATGAATATTCATGGTTAATTTCCTTTAGGATTGATTGGTTTGATCTCCTTGCTGTCCAAGGTACCCTCAAGAGTTTTCTCCAGCATCACAATTCAAAAGCATCAATTTTTTGTTGCTTAGCCTTCTTTCTGGTCTAACTCTCACATCCGTACAGAATAGAATTTTATATGCAGTGCCCTTATCCTTTGAAAAAGATATTTTTAGAAAAATTAAAATGAAAAGAATTAATTACCAGCTTATCTACATTGAAACTGTTAAAGGAAGCTCTATGGACAGAAGAGAAATGGTCCCAGATTAAACTATTGAAATTCAGAAAGGTATAAAAAGCACCAGGAAGGATGAACATATAAGTAAATACAAATGCATATAGCATACTTGAAGCCATCAAAATAATGTATTGTGGCATTTAACTCCCTGTAACCAAAGATGCCATGAAATTAAAAGATGCTTACTCCTTGGAAGGAAAGTTATGACCAACCTAGATAGCATATTCAACAGCAGAGACATTACTTTGCCAACAAAGGTCCATCTAGTCAAGGCTATGGTTTTTCCTGTGGTCATGTATGGATGTGAGAGTTGGACTGTGGAGAAAGCTGAGCACTGAAGAATTGATGCTTTTGAACTGTGGTATTGGAGAAGACTCTTGAGAGTCCCTTGGACTGCAAGGAGATCCAACCAGTCCATTCTGAAGGAGATCAGCCCTGGGATTTCTTTGGAAGGAATGATGCCAAAGCTGAAACTCCAGTACTTTGGTCACCTCATTTGAAGAGTTGACTCACTGGAAAAGACTCTGATGCTGGGAGGGATTGGGGGCAGGAGGAGAAGGGGACGCCAGAGGATGAAATGGCTGGATGGCATCACCGACTCGATGGACGTGAGTCTGAGTGAACTCCAGGAGTCGGTGATGGACAGGGAGGCCTGGCGTGCTGCGATTCATGGGGTCGCAAAGAGTCGGACACGACTGAGCGACTGAACTGAACTGAACTGAACCAAAGATGGGACCATTTAAACATCCACTGAAAGAGGAACTGCAATGATTAGAATTAAATATTTGAAATCTGTAGGTTCATAATGTTAACAATAATAATAATATTAATTGGGTGGGCTTCCCAAGTTACACAGTGGTAAAGAATTTGCCTGCCAGTGAAGGAGACATAAGAGATGCAGGTTTGATCCCTGGGTCAGAAAGACCCCTTGGAGTAGGAAATGGCAACGTGCTCCATTTTTCTTGGAGAATTTCATGATAGTGGAGCCTGGTGGACTACAGTCCGTGGGGCCACACAGAGTAGGACGTGACTGAGCACACGGCACACAATAATTGGTTACCGAAGGAGGACAGGTTATTTATTATTTAAAAATATAGTATAAAAAAGTAAAACATTGAACATTAATCTGCATTTCTTATATTATTAAGTTAATATAGATGGGAGAATTTTCTCTTGATAATAGTATTCCAGCTAATGAATTGAAAAAAAAGGAATATTCTTATTTTTAAATTCTAGTGAATTAATGGATCCAGGCATAGAACATTAATGACTAAGAATACTATAGAATACAAGCAGCCGTGGTATGCCTGCTGATGGAGGAATACACACTATTGCCATGATGTGTAAAACAAAGCAACCAAAAATGAACCTGAACCTTATTAAGCCTTTAGATCTAACTACGAACAGTTACAATTTACAGATAAGGGACAATTTGTTTAACATAATGCCATACCATATAAATAAAAGGGCTTCCCTGGTGGCTCAGACGGTAAAGCGTCTGTCTACAATGTGGGAGACCTGGGTTCGAGCCCTGGATTGGGAAGATCCCCTGGAGAAGGAAATGGCAATCCACCCCAGTACTATTGCCTGGAAAATCCCATGGACAGAGGAGCCTGGCAGGCTGCAGTCTATGGGGTCGCAAAGAGTCGGACACGACTGAGCGACTTCACTTCACTTCATACCATATAAATAAGACAATGGAAAACCTTAGTTCAAAGAATCCAGTTTCCCTAATGAATAAAAAAGGGAAATAGAAATTTAGGAGATATGTAGGTAAAAATAAACATTAAAAGACATATTGACCAATCACAGTGTACAGAACTTATTTGGATCTTGATTTTAAAATTCTTGCAAAAATAGTTATGACACTTAGAAATTTGAATATTTACAGAATATTCAATGGCATTCTGACATTATTGTTAAATTTTTATGTTTGATGGTGTTGTGATTATGTTTTTTTTAAATGTATATATCTTTTAGAAATACAACCTAAATAGTATGTGACCAAAAAATAGTTACAAGATGGAAATTCTGCGACATTTTAGGACTTGGTACTTTCACTGTTGGTAAGTCTGAGTTTGACCCCTGGTTGGGGAACTAAGATCCCACAAGCCACATGGTGCGACTACAGCAGAAAAAGTTACAAGAAGTATGATACGATGTTTGGGATTTTTAAAAAAATAATATGATTGAGGGAAGAGTAGGTGAAAATAGAGATGGAGCAAGACTGGTCATGAGACAATGATGATTAAACAAGTGTAGGATGTGGGGGTTTTATTACATTATTAATTCTACTATTTTATTTGTTGGAATTCTCCATAAAAAAAGCTTGAAAAATAAAACCTCAGGGACTAGTGGGGTGTGGGGTAAATTAAGTTAAAATAACATAAAGTCTTTATTCAGGAAATGGTAAAATATTGATTATTGTAGATTCCATTAAGTCAAGGGAACATATTTAACTTTCTAGTATAACCACTTAAAGAATGTGTAACTAACAAGCTGAAAGAAAAACAAAGTAGAATAATTTAAAATTTTTTGTTTAGTTGAAGATAAAAGGAGAATTAAGGAATAAAGAACCATAGAACAAATAAAGAACATATTAAGGTAGAAATTTAACATAAATAAAAGGACTAAATGTCTCAATTTAAAAACCAAAGATTGTTAGACTGGATTATTAAAAAAAAAAAAAAAAAGGCAGCTATTTTCTGACTACACAAGGCACACTCTAAATATAAAGCCATAACAACAAATTGAAAGGTAAAAAGAAATACCATACAAACACTAACCAAAAGCTGCGGTGTAGCTATACATATGCAAATAGAAATAGAAGTTCCTCAAAATATTAAAAGTAAGCAACTGATAATACTAAAATTAGGCATATGCAGATCCTCAGACTTAGGTGGGATTTTGCCATACCTCTTTCAATAATTAATAGAACATGCAGAAAAAAAGTTAGCAAATATATAGAAGATTCAGATACCATATTTGACAAATGACCTAATTTTAATATACAGAAATATAATATATAGACCTACACACACCAACTGGAGAATATTCATTTTTTAGTGTACAAGAAACATTTGGCCATTAGTCACCATGCTTCAGCCCTGAATATTCATTGGAAGGACTGATGCTGAAGCTGAAACTCCAATACTTTGGCCACCTGATGCAAAGACCTGACTCATTGGAAAAGACCCTGATGTTGGGAAAGATTGAAGGCGGGAGGAGAAGGGGACGACAGAGGATGAGATGGTTGGATGGCATCACTGATGTAATGGACATGAGTTTGAGTAAACTCTGGGAGTGGTGATAGACGGAGAGGCCTGGTGTACTGCAGTTCATGGGGTCACAAAGAGTAGGACACGACTGAGCAACTGAACTGAACTGAACTGAACTGAGAGATATTACCAAAATTTTATGCTAGTACATTTGAAAATTTAAGTGAAATGGTTTTTGTTGTTTGTTTAGTTGTTAAGTCATGTCTGACCCCATGAACTTTGCAACCCCACAAACTGCAGCACACCAGGCTTCCCTGTCACTTCACCATCAGCTGGAGTTTGCTCGAACTTGTCCATTGAGTTGGTGATATCATCTAACTATCTCATCCTCTGTTGTTCCTTTCTCCTCCTGTCCTCAATCTTTCCCAGAATCAGGGTTTTTTTCTATTGAGTTGGCTCTTTGCATCAGGTGACCCAAGTATTGGAGCTTCAGCTTCAGCATCAGTCCATCCAATGAATATTCAGGGTTGATTTCCTTTAGGATTGACTGGTTTTATTTCCTTGCCATCCAAGGACTCTCAGGAGTTTTCTCTAGCACCACAGTTTGAAAGCATCAGTTCTTTGGTATTCAGCTTTCTTTATGGTCCAACTCTCACATCTGTACCTGACTACTGGAAAAGCAATAGTTTTGACTATATGGACCTTTATTGGCAAAATGGTGTCTCTGCTTTATCATATGCTGAAGTTCTCTAAAAACTATAATTGATACAGTGCATTTTAGAAAATCTGAATTATCCTATATATGTTAAAGAAATTAGTTTCATAATTATATAAAGAGAAATAAAATGCCAACTAAATTCTCCAACAAATTCTTCCAAACATTTAAGGAGGGAACAAACAGATATAAACTCAGATTAGGACAGCATAAACTTGACCCTTTACATCTGCTGTTCCAGTCATAGTCTACATTGTCATCGTTGGTGACAAAATCTAACACTGCCCTCTGTCTTTTTCTCTTGATTTTTGATATTATCTTCCTTAGCTGTCTGAACTCCCACTACACCATCCTTTCTCCTCTTCAAAATCACTCTCCTCCCTATTGCCACAGGGTCTTTGCATATCCTTGTTCTCTTGGCTTCTGGAATTTTGTTTCCTTTATCTCCACTGAGTTAATTTCATCCCTCAGATTTCAACTCCAGTATTTCTCCTCTACAGTTTAGGCTTCTTGTTATAGTCTCTCTTTTTGGAACCTGTTGCTATCCTGCGTTTAAGATTTCATCAGGGTCTCCCCACTCCCCAGAGTGTGCCTTCCCCTCTCTGTGAATTCAGAAACTATGCCTATTGATATCCATTTACCAACTTGGCCTGGCTTATGCCAAATGCTTAATAGCTGTTTGATGAATGCATAAAAGAAGGTGTATAAATTTTGTAAATTAAATAGGAGCTGAATTACTGCAGCTGAAGTTGTTATTATCTGTTAACGAATTATAGGAAATAACTTCAAAAGGAAGTCATGGGCAGATGTTCTGAAAAATGTAAATTAAAGGACTAAATTTTCAAATGAGGTTACTGAAAGAGGGATTAAAAAACTTGCACACGGATCGGAACACAGCTACTAAATGGTAGAGCTAGAATTTCAACCTAGGTTTACCTTCAGTTCAGTTCAGATCAGTCGCTCAGTCATGTCTGATTCTTTGCAACCCCGTGGACTGCCACACGCCAGGCTTCCCTGTCCATCACCAACTCCTGGAGCTTTCTCAAACTCATGTCCATTGAGTCGGTGATGCCATCCAGCTATCTCATCCTCTGTCGTCCCCTTCTCCAGATTTACCTTATAGCACTGCTACTCCCAACAGTGGCAAAGCCTTTGTATAGACAATAAGCATGGCAAATTCTGCATACTCCATCCTCTTCCTAACAGTTCATGAGGGCCATTATGAATATTAAAGACTGACAATTCCTGGAGTAAGGAAAGTTGTTGAACTTAGTAGAACCCAGTATCCCTTTTCTTTGGTAATACACAAGATGGAATTTGCCTTGGCAAATGTGACTATATATTTCCTCTTTTATACTTTTGGCCTTAAGTTTGCTTTAGCTCTCCTTGTGACATTGATTGTAATTCCATTGCTAAATAATTCTTTTCAAAGAAGACATTTGCCAAGTATTTCATTTTTGTGGGGCTTCCCTGGTGGCTCAGATGGTAAAGAATCTGCCTACAATACAGGAGACCGGAATATGATCTCTGGGTCAGAAAGGGCCCCTGGAGAAGGGAATAACTATCCACTCCTGTATTCTTGCCTGAAGAATTACATGGACAGAGGACCCTGATGGGCTATAGTCCATGGGATTGCAAAGAGTTGGACACAACTGAGCGAGTTGACATTTCACTTCCATCTAGCTAGAGTGAGAAGACAAGATATAACATTGTCTTTTAAAGTTAATTTGTCTTAATTTAGGGGCAAGTGTCTGGAGATATGAACCTCACTTAACCTTCTTTCTGTTGCAGATGCACTCATTTCTTTGAAATTATCCTCTGCCCCGCACCCACCCCCCAACATTTTTTAGGCTACCAAACTGTATATGATGAAATGCCACCAGACCTGGGATAGCAGTGAAAATCAGAACGTTGCATCTGTTTTTAATGAGAAAAGGGAGAAATTTGATCAAACTCAGTCCAGTTGCCAATGATAAAACATACCAGTGTCACCTCCAATAGTTACTGAAGAGTAAGACTTACCTATTAAGTAATACGACATCTATTTCATTTTTAGCGTATTTCATTTAAAAATTAATTCCTGCTAAACAGTTCTCACTACTAGGGAAGTTTGACAAGACTCATTTCTTTAGAATGGAACATAAGTCTTGCAGGACATGTATATACTGTACTTCTCCAAAATTCTCTTAAGTTTAATGGATTTTATATCCTAAGATAGAGAATTTTACCATGCCTTATTATTCTATACCAGGTGTATTTACATCTACATCAATATAGGTATATTGGGGAAAATCTATGCATATCTACAAGCTGACAGAGTGTGCCTTTGAGGGTTTTTAGTCTAAATATTGCTATGTATTCCAAAAGCCCCAAAATTATGTGATTCTGGGTTAGTAATAATTCAACATTATTCAATAATTTAGTTTCTAATTTGAGTGAAAATGTTTTTATTGAAAAATTTTAAGTTCATACAAAAGAATAAGGAGGATTCAAGTCTAAATTCAACTTTTCTTCCTTGAATTAATTGCTAAAAAATAGAAGTAAAACCTTCTATGTGCCTGACTACTTGCATTTGCTCAATGAATAGGCACTGGGGCATAAAGGAAGACTAGACATTATCCCTGCTTTGAAGAAGCTCACCTAGGGAAATGCACATGTGTACACTATAGCTAAGATGGAAAACACTGTGGAGATACCTCTAAAAATTTAAAACAGAACCACACAAAATCCAGCAGTGTTCCATTTCTGGTTATTCTTCTGCAGAAAATAAAAGCAAACACTAATTTGAAAGGATATATACACTCCTATGCTCACTGAAGCATTATTTACAATAGTTAAGATATGGAAGCAACCTAAGTGTCGACTGAGGGATGAATGAATAAAGAAGATATGATACACAAACACACATTATTACTCAGCCATAAAAAAGAATGAAATCTTGCCATTGGAAACAACATGGAATACTATGCTGAGAGAATACTGTGAGAATACAACTAGAGAATACGATGCTAAGTGAAATAAGGTAGACAGAGAAAGGCAAATAACATATGATTTCACTTAGATGAAGATTCTAAAAACAAAGCAAATGAAGAAATATAGCAAAACAGAAACAGACCCATAGATGCAGAGAATAATAGGTGGTTGCCAGAAGGGAAGGAAGTAGGGAGATGAATGAAATAGGTAAGGGAGATTAAGAGGTACAGAGTTCCAGTTACAAAATAAATGAACCATGACGATGAAACGTATAGCATGGGGAATATATCAATAGTCAGTGATATTGTAATAACTTTATGTGGTGACCGATGGTAACTTGACATATCGTGATGGTCATTTCGTAATGTATAGAACTATTGCATCACTATGTTGGCCACTTGGAACTAATAAAGTGTTGAAGGTCAATTAGATTTCAATTTTTTTTTTTTAAAGAAAGCTCACCGACGTGTGAAAACAAATAACTATGCACAAACATTACCAGCTGGTTGCCATGGCAGGTGGAGTTGGGGGAGACAAGTGAGGGTGAGATGCTATGGGAACATTTAAGTGGGTACCTGTCTCACCCAAGATCAGAGGTTCAGGCAGGCTTCCTAGAGAAGGTCACACTTAAGCTAAGCCTTCTGACAGTTCTGATGGTGAAGAAATTGAGATAAGAGCACCTGTGTCATCCTTGGTTAATTAAAGAAAGAATCTGTAATTTCTCTGTAATGAGCAATCTTTTTATGGCAGCATTTTTGGCTATCTATGGATAGTAATAAAGAAGGTGATGATGTTGTCTTTGTCTGGCTCGAGTTTGCTTTTCTCATTTCTTTGTGTACTTTACTGCTTTTTTTTTTTTTTTTTTTCCTGTGAACCAGATGAGAACCACATGAAAATTATCTCCACTCAGTTTAGTGTCTTCTTGAAAAACTGATTCTGAAAAGCAAGAAAGTTGCCTGGCTTCTTAACACTGATGTGTTTGAAAAAGCGTTACGTAATATTTTATAGTTATAAGACAATATATTTGGAGTATAAAAGCTAAACTCCCATGAACCCACCACCCACTTTAAGAACTATAAATTACTCATGTGTTCCTTCCCTATGCCTCATCTCCTGTATATCTATTCCAATAGTAACCATTGTCCAGAAGGAATGGATGTACTGGGGGCATTTTTTTGCACTCATCCTTCCTTTGCTTTTCTTATCTCATATAAAATAACTTTGTCACATGTGTATATATCTCTAAACAAGATATATTTTAGTTTTTGAGCATTACAAAAATGGCATTATACCATATGTCAGTACTTCCCAACTTCTTCACATCTTGGCATACACTGAACTCAAAAATATGGAACAGTGCCTTGGGATAAATGCTATCTATGTCCCGCTAAAAGACTCTGGTCACTCCAGCTACTATTCACCCCAGAACTAAGGGGATTGATATGTTAGGAGCTTTGTAACCTAGTCACTGAGGCACATCAATTGAAAAGCACTGGTGTTTGTAGTCTTCAACTTGTGCTTTTTCCACTTAATTCTTTGTTTCTTATATTTATCCTTGTAGATGCATGTGACTGTAAGTCATTCCTTTTCCTGCTGTATAATATTCTTCTATGAACGTTTCCATCATATTCTGGTTAGATATTCCCTTTGCTTTTTATTTACCCTAGGGATCACACCAGCCTACTACAACTTAGAGAAAACTGCTGAATTTGACTTTACGTTTTCCTAGGATTCAAAGAGTTTCTTTTAAAGTTTGATTTTAAAATCTGTTTAGTATTATATTGGGTTTTGGAGTCTATGAAAACAGGAGATAGAATCAATTTGATCATAATGTAAGAGACAACCTTCTCTATTTAATACATTATTAAAACACAATAGCAGTATGTGCCAGTAATTCCCTCTTCAGATGAGTAAAAATTTAGTTTAGATAAGCAAACTAAGGAGTACTAAATTATGATTGTTTCATAATGGCATCCCTGTTTTTGATATTTAATATGTATTAGGATCTGAAATGAACTGTGTGATTATTTATTTAGGCAATGGCAAATATATTTCACTTCATGTCCCAAGTTCATCTTTTTGGTATTTTCTTGGAGTTAATCACTCAGTCATGCCCAACTCATTACAACCCCATTGGACTATAGTCTGCCAGGCTCCTCTGACCTTGGAATTCTCCAGTCAAGAATACTGGAGTGGGTTGCCATTTGCTTAATGGTAAAAAATCTTCCTGCAATTCGGGAAACCTGGGTACAATCCCTGGGTTGGGAAGATCCCCTGGAGAATGGAATGGCAAGCCACTCCAGTATTTTTGCCTGGAGAATTGCATGGATAGAGGGCCTGGCAGGCTACAGTTTACAGAACTGCAAAGGGTTCAGACATGACTGAGTAACTAAGACTTTCACTTTTCCTGGAGTAGTATTGGAAAAGAGTTTAACCTGTATCAGTGCTCTTGGTTAAGAATTCAATGATCAGTTATTGATACCTGCCCTGAGTATGCAAAGTGGGATTAAGGACATACTTGCAACACATTTTCCTTCCATAATCTAGTGTGTCTGTCTGCCTCTGTTTCTATGATTACCTTGAAACTGTCTTGATCATCTGATTAGTATTTAATTTGTTACTTACTCCTTTCAGAAAGCAAAATTCATAATTAAAAAGTCAAAGAACCTCATATAGTTTTCTCTTTTCTGTGGTCGTTTATTATGAGCTCTAATTACCTTCACCACAGGATGCTTTACTCACAAGTATCCAGAATACTCCACTCCTTTGGTAAAGCATATTTTACTATCATTATTGAGCCCTAAAGGGAAAATAGAAAACATGCCCTTTAATGTCCTCAGTTTTAGGGTTTTGAACTCAACTTTACAGAGGTAGATCTTGTCCACTGTATTTTAAATCAGTTAGAGTAACAAAGCTTCCTTAGACTTTCCAGAGCTTATTAAATGTTATCTTTTAGAGACCATCTTTTCTTGTCCTTCATTTATGAATATTTGGTCAGGAAATGGTCATAAAAAGCTCCAAATCCCAATCGAATAATGTGTTCTCCAAAGTAGCTGCCAAGTGTAAATACCACTGATATACATTCATGCCTATGATAGTATATAAATAACCAGGAAAGCATAGCAAAGGTCAATCAATTATGTATAGGTCAGAATGCTTTCCATCTGGATTAAGTCATTTTAGCAAATGACATCATGTGTCCTTTGTAGTCTATTGTGAAATATGGCTTGAGTCATTATAGATTGGCTTCTGATCTGGGTTACCAGGATGGCAGTGGTAAGGTTCAATAAATATACGTTTTGGACTCTGTAGGAGCAGATATGCATAATTAAGGTGTAGTGATGAAGGCTTCTTATTCTGTAGTGAAACTTGGGTCCCCTATACTAATTTCTAGTTTCTTATCCTTCTTGGTTGATTTTTTTTTTTTTTTTAAGCATATGAAGAACAAAAGAGTTGGAAACCAGCCAGATGCTCTTTATATGACTGCAGCGGATATCTTTTCATGAAATTGCCAGCAGGGAATCAATAGCAATAAATCTGGCACCCTTCTAATCTCTTCTAACTTCAGCATTGCTGTCCTGAAATGGGGCTATTAGGACCATTTAAATTTGGTTTATAATTTCTACTTTATCTGATGGGGAGTGGTCACACCAGATTACTAGACTCCAAAGCGACTGGCAAAGTGATATCGTGTGAGGTGGGAACGGATGTTGGCATTTTCCAGTTGGCACAATAGTAGCTGAATTTTAGATTATAGACAAAGTGATAAAAGGAGCTGCCAAGTCCAGTCATTTTTGATTAGTCAGGGCTTGAGGAGGTAAATGTTACTTGACAAGAATTTAATGTGTGATTTTCCCTTTCCTTCAGGATATTTTGGAAATGTTAAAAAGTTGTTGACTTTTTTTTTGTAAGTAGGATGATTTAGAATAAAGAAGGAGTCAAAATTGCTGTAATGTTTTATAGGCATTTATAATTGGAGACTAAGTTTGGTTCTGAGTCCTTGGGACAAAGAAGATTTGGGCATCCTTCTTCTGTGTGTGCCTAGTCACTCAGTTGTGTCCAACTCTTTGTGATCTCATAGACTGTAGCCTTCCAGGCTCCTCTGTCCATGGGAATTCTCCAGGGTAGAATACTAGAGTGGGTTGCCCTCTTCAGGGGATATTCCCAACCCAGGGACCAAACCCAGGTCTCCTGCATTGCAGGCTGACCCTTTACCATCTGAGTTCTGAGTCCTTGGGACAAAGAAGATTTAAGCATCCTTAGCAAAGATGAACAGGGTGACAATTTATGCAGAGTACATCATGAGAAACGCTGGACTGGAAGAAACACAAGCTGGAATCAAGATTGCCGGGAGAAATATCAGTAACCTCAGATATGCAGATGACACCACCCTTATGGCAGAAAGTGAAGAGGAACTCAAAACCTCTTGATGAAAGTGAAAGTGGAGAGTGAAAAAGTTGGCTTAAAGCTCAACATTCAGAAAACGAAGATCATGGCATCCAGTCCCATCACTTCACGGGAAATAGATGGGGAAACAGTGGAAACAGTGTCAGACTTTATTTTTCTGGGCTCCAAGATCAGATGGTGACTGCAGCCATGAAATTAAAAGACGCTTACTCCTTGGAAGGAAAGTTTTGACCAACCTAGATAGCATATTCAAAAGCAGAGACATTACTTTGCCAACAAAGGTTCGTCTAGTCAAGGCTATGGTTTTTCCTTTGGTCATGTATGGATGTGAGAGTTGGACTGTGAAGAAGGCTGAGCACTGAAGAATTGATGCTTTTGAACTGTGGTGTTGGAGAAGACTCTTGAGAGTCCCTTGGACTGCAAGGAGATCAGCCCTGGGATTTCTTTGGAAGGAATGATGCCAAAGCTGAAACTCCAGAACTTTGGCCACCTCATGAGAAGAGTTGACTCATTGGAAAAGACTCTGATGCTGGGAGGGATTAGGGGCAAGAGGAGAAGGGGACGCCAGAGGATGAGATGGCTGGATGGCATCACTGACTCGATGGACGTGAGTCTCAGTGAACTCCGGGAGTTGGTGATGGATAGGGAGGCCTGGTGTGCTGCGATTCATGGGGTCGCAAAGAGTTGGACACAACTGAGTGACTGATCTGATCTGATCTAGCAAAGATGAAAGGAAATGTTCTTGCTTAAAAGGAGCTTATAGTTTATAGATGGACACACAGATTGCTACAGTATAAAATGATACCTGCTCTAGTAAGAGATACATGTAAATCTAGGCAGTATTGATATTTATGTCACTTATTTATATTATATTGTCCCTTATAAATAAATAAGGCTAAGATGGCTGAGATACATGCCCATATTTATTCCTACAATCAACATGTATTGAGAGTGATTTTTCAGGTTTCAAGATGACTAGTCTGTATTTTGCAGTTGAGAGGCAATGTGGCTGCCTTGCTCTTGGAATGGTACTTATTCTGCACATGACTCAAAGCCTTTACTTCATTTCAGGAAAACTTCATAGATTCCTAGGGATTATTCTTTGATTATATCTACATGGACAAGGAAACAATGGTTAAAAGATGAATAAAGAGATCAAGTTGTAACTCTTTTTTTTTGGTGCTATCTAATAGCTGATCACAAGGTTTTGTCTTCTTTCCCCCACTGTTGGTTGGCTGAGATGACAGTCTGTGGTCATGGATAGATCAGCTGATTCAGCCTAGTACAGACAATAGAAAAAGGAGCCCCCAACTGCCCCCTTTTAGTCAGAAAAAGTGCCAGCAAGCAAAATTCTGTTTATGTGTCATTTTATTTTATTTTTTTAAACATTTTTTTAAATGTGGAGCATTTTTTTAAAGTCTTTGTTGAATTTGTTACAATATTGCTTCTGTTTTATGTTTTGGTTTTTTGGACTCGAGGTACATGGGATCTTTGCTCCCCGAACCAAAGATTGAACCTTCCTCCCATGCATTGGAAGGCTAAAGTCTTATACACTGGACCATCAGGAAAATCCCTATATCTCATTTTATAGAACCACCCCTACCTTTAAGGGGGTGCTGAAGTGGGGGAGTTGTGAACAGAGAATGAGTTAGCCAATCAATTGCCAGACTTTTATTCAAATAAAACCATTGTCAATAAATGTGACAATACTGTTTCTTACTGTTTTTTCAGTGTGTTTTTTCCTTTAATAATACCATGAATATTTTTCATGTTATTAAATATTTTGCTACATCATTTTCAATATCTACATAATATTCCACTTTATGGCTATTACCATAGTTAAGCTGAACAGTCTTCTTTTGTTTGTACTGTAGAATTTTCATGTTTTTTGTTTATAAAGTAAATAACGCAGTGATAAACACCCTTGCAGCTCTTTTTCAGAATTCTTTTGACCATTTTTCTTTCATTTTGATTCTCTTTTTTTCAAATCCTCAAGTAACACTCATATTGATCCCTCCTTTTATTTCAAATTCTGCAACTATCAATGATATAAATAGATAACCTGATATTATCTAAGTATAGATAATAGACTCCTTAAGCAGAGTCTGGGGAGAAGGATTCTTCAGTAAATCAGTAACCTAGATTATATCTACAAGATGCAAAATATCCTACTGATTCTGTGAAATCAGAGAAGCAGTTGGTGAATTTAGAGACAGGATAGGAAGGAGTGAAATGATCTATTTTCCAATGAGATCAATTTAATCAGTTCAGTTAAAATGGCATAATGACTTTCGCAACTCTGGTTAAGGGGATCTGGCAGTTTGTAGATATTAATATGTTAATTTTTAGAATCCCTTTCTCTTGAAAATATATTTCCGTCTGATATTGTGTTCCTTTTTGTTCAAAGATTGTCAAATGGAAACGTGAAGGAAGTTCACCCCACAGCTCATGTGTCAGAGTGTATAGTAGTGTTGGGGTTAAAAGCCTGGCATCCACACCAGCTAGAATCAGAAGCTACAGAGAAGTTTGGCTTCCAAGGGAGCAGTAGGGGAAGTGCTGACACTAGCCATGCTCCTGCCATTATTGCTGTGGTCTTTGGGAGAGGATTAATGGTGCCTTCCCTTGCTTGAGAACTAGCAGTGGATCAGCAAAGCTGAGCATAGGGCAGAGAGTTCTGGTACTTGCTGAGTACATTACCTCTTATAACAGGGTTTTAAATGTCAATGCTTTTTATAATGTATATGAGGAATTCTAATTGAGAAGCTAGCCCATATGCTTAGACTACCTCCAACTATATGTTTGTTTTTTTGATATTGCAAAATAAGGTTAATTTTTATGATGAATATTTTATGGCCAGCTTTCTGTTATGTGCCAGACAAATTGAGAGCGATGGAAACTGATGGGTGGTGAAGATAAAAGAGCAGTGCTGACCTTTTGGTAAATCATTCATCACACGGCTTCATCTGTAAGGGATTTTCTAGTTGTAGCTCATATTTGCTAATCACTACATTTGCCTCTCAGTTTTACAGGGATTGATTGTCTTGTTGTGGATTGCCTTTCCTTGTCTTTCTTTTTTCTTTTTTGCATTTTGGTTATTGTTATTATAACTATTTTATTACCTAGTAGTTCCTCCCCATGGTGGAGTTTCCCTGGTAAAGAATCCGCCTGCAATGTGGAAGACTTGGATTCGATCTCAGGTTTGGGAAGATCCTTTGGAGAAGGGAACCCCCTCCAGTATTCTGGCTTGGAGAATTCCATGCACAGGGGATCTTGGCAGGTTACAGTCCATGGGGTTGTAGAGTCAGACATGACTCCTAATTAGGGCTTCCCTGGTGGCTCAGATAGTTAAGAATCTGCCTGCAATGTGGGAGACCTGGGTTTAATCCCTGGGTTGGGAAGATCCCCTGGAGAAGGGAATGACAATCTACTCCAATATTCTTGCCTGGAGAATTTTATGGACAGAGGAGCCTGGTGGGCTACAGTTCTAAGGTCACAAAGAGTCCGATGCAACTTTCACTTTTACTTCAATTCTTCCACCAGAGGGGGTTTGTGGACAGAGAGAGGCAATGGGAATTAATAATTCAATTTCTTTTTGCTGTTCTTCATTGTGACTTGCAAGGTTTCTTCTCAGTAGCTGAGATGGTCTTTAAGCATTCCATTCACTTACTGTCTTTGAATCTTATGGTCCCAATGAAATTAAGTTACAAGATCTCTTGCAGTGGCCAGAAAATAGAATAGTTACCTGGGGTGTTCTAGCACCAGGATACTTTTTCACTTCCATATTGATCAAAGTCCCATCAGGGGAAACCAAAGGGGAAAGCCAGAATAATTTCTTAGTTTAATGGATCAGATACTGGAAACTATGGATTTCATGATAATGGGAGCTTAAATCTATATCCTGGACTCGAAGTAGATCCAAGGGGGTGAGCATCTGATAGAATATATCTCACCAACATTATGGACATCTATTGGCTCTTCATTTTTTTGATGCTTTTCCCTGATTCTGGCCAATACCTGGAGTTTAGAAGCATAGTTAATAAAGAAGCCTATACGATGTGGAGGCCAGAATGGACATGTACTGGCATCTGGTGAGGACACTTAAGGGAAAGACTCTGCCTTAGGACCAAGAGAAATTAACCATGGTACAGTAAGGAATCTGACCAGTTACAGTGCTGTGCTGATTAGCCCCACAGAGATTGTTTCTTAATTATGTGTTTTATGGTCTATTAAGCTAGGGACAGTGTCCACTCTCTGGGGATAGAGAATATTTTTTTATTTTGATTGCAATTAAGTGAAAATTGAGGACAGAAACAGACAGAAACTATTCAGAAGTGTTTTACTGATCCTTTATTCCCAATCACAGGCAGTGTCAAGCGCTTTTCAAATATTACCTGTACTCTGCCCTTCCCCTGCCTAAATCTGGGATTCTTCCACAGGGTGAGTGGTCCTGGGTGCCACATTGGCATTGCTCATTTGGTTCATAAGGACATATTGACAGAATTATTACTGTTAAGTTTGTGATGAAGCTTGTAAGGGTATGGCCATGAGGCCATTCTAGAAATATGTGTGTGTGTGTGTGTGTGTGTGTGGTAGGATGCACATAAAGGTACATGACCTTCTAAAATTATTTTGTGAACGCACAAATCATAGGCTTATGGCTGCAGCCCATCAGAATACTTTTACCTCATTTTAAATAACAAAGAACATGTTCATATATGTTCGTATATTCTTTTATAGAAACACACACACAAAAGAAACATGGTTTCTAAACAACAGCATCTTTTAATGGGAAATTTTCAGAAGTAACTTTTTCCCCCTGCTATGTTTGAGATAGAAAGTCAGTCTTCAGGGAAGGTACACTTAGGTACAAGAAAAATAGGCAATGACCACAGGCTTTTGGGCTTCCCTCCTGGCTCAGTTGATAAAGAATCCACCTGCAATGCAGGAGACCTGAATTTGATCCCTGGATGGGGACGATCCCCTGGAGAAGGAAATGGCAACCCACTCCAGTGTTCTTGCCTGGGAAATCCCATGGACAGAGAAGCCTGGCAGGCTACAGTTTATGGGGTTCTCAACAGTTGGACATGACTTAGTGGCTAAACCACCGCCACCACAGTCTATTAATACCAGGGGCTTCTCATGAGAAAGAATAATTCTTACATTGTGGTGAGATTTTAAACTTTGAGGGAGATTTTCTCAAGTGTCTTCCATAGCAATATGATACAGAAGTTGGTCTGAGAGGAGGCAGAAATGAATTAAAATGAATTTTTGGAATCCTACTTATTGAAAATGCTGAAGTTGTTAAGCATTACTTCTCTCACTTTCCTTCTCCAGATCCACCAGCTTACCTAGACTCACACCTACCTTTGTCTCTTTTCCTCAAGACTCAGATATTAAGAAGAATTTCCTGTGTCTTCAAATTTGTTTCTAAATGCTCACTTCATGTTTTATTCTTCACCATGGAATAAAGTAACCACTAGCCACTTGTAGCTCTTTATGTTCAAATTAGATTAGACAAAGCAGAGAATTCAGCTGCTCAGTCACACTGACCTCATACCAAGCGCTTCAGCCTATCCTCCTTCCTGCTCCTCTGCACTGATGGAAGATTCTGCTCTCTAGCTCCCTGTCTTTGTGCCCATCACTCTCCTGCCATCATTCTAGGTAAGAATATCCACACAGAATACCCATATCTGGGCTGTCAGTTCCTTGGAATTCTCACTTGAGAGTGTCTCTTTCTCTACCGGGTGATCATACGCTAGGCCAGTGGCTCTCAATTTAGGAAGTACTACTCTTAATCATCTGTAAAGATGAGAAGTCCTACTGGCCTTTAGAGGGCAGGAGCTAAGGATCTAAATGTCATTCAGTGCATGAGACAGTTTAGGCAATGAAGAATTATTTCACCTCAAATGCCGTAATGTTCTTGTGTGCTAAACTTCTAAAAAAACAATGTATATACCTTAATTAAGAACTGTTATTTAGTTGGTAGGTCATGACCGAGTCTTTTTGATCCCATGGACTCTAGCCTGCCAGGCTCCTCTGTCCATGGGATTTCCCAGGCAAAAATACTGGAGTGGGTTGCCGTTTCCTTCTCCAGGGAATCTTCTTGACCTAAGGATTGAACCACGTCTCCTGTGTCTCCTGCATTGGCAGGTGGATTCTTTACCACTTGAGACAGCAGGGAAGCCCTAATTAAGAATACTCTATCTCTAAAAAATGCTAACCATCATTTGCACCTTCCCTGAGTTGTAATATTTTTGTTGATGGAGGATGTTGCCTCTATATTGATGGGTGCTGATGGATCAGGGCGGTTGTTCCTGGAGGTTGTGGTGGCTGTGATAATTTCTTAAAATAAGCCAACAACAAAGGTTGCCACATTGATTGCCTGTTTCTTTCACGAACAATTTCTCTGTGGTAGGCAGTGCTGTTTGAGAGCATTTTATTCTCCAGTAAAACTTATTTCCAAGTTGGAGTCAATCCTCTCAAATCCTGCCACTGCTTTATTAACTAGGTTTACATAATATTCTAAATCCTTTGTTGTCATTTTAACAGTCTTCACTCATCTTCACCAGGAGATCTTTTCCATTTAAGAAACCACTTTCTTTGCTCATACATAAGAAGCAACTCCTCATCTGTTAAAGTCATGTCATGAGGTTGCAACAATTCAGTCATATCTTCAGGCTCCACGTCTTGCTATTTTTACCACATCTCTAGTTACTTGCTCTACTGAAGTCTTGAACCCGTCAAAGTCATCCAAGAGGATTGGAATCAATTTCTTTCAAACTTCTGTTAATGTTGATATTATGACCTCCTCCCATGAATCACATATCTTCTTAGTGACATCTAGAATGGTGAATCCTTTCCAGAAGGTGTTCAATTTACTTTGCTTAGATCCGTCCGAAGAATCACTATCTATTGCAGCTACAGTTTTAACAAAAATATTTTTTCTTAAAAAATAAGAATTGAAATTCAAAACAACTCCTTGATCCATGGGCTTCAGAGTGGATGTTGTGCTAGATGACATGAAAACAACATTAATCTCAATCTACATCTCTGTCAGAGCTCTTGGCTGACCAGGTGTATTGTCAATGTCTGAAAGGAATCTTTTTTTTTAGCAATAGATCTCAACAGTAGGCTTCAAATATTTATTAAACCATGCTGTAAACAGATGTAGTATCATCCAGGCTTTGTTGTTCCATTTATAGAGCACAGGGAGAGTAGATTTAGCATAATTCTTAGGGCCCAAGGTTTTTGGAATGGTAACTAAGTATTGGCTTCAATTTAAAGTCAACAGCTGCATTGGCCCCTAACAAGAGAGTCAGCTTGTTTTTTGAAGCTTTGAAGTCAGGCACTGACTTTTCCTTTTTAACTATGAAAGTCCTTGGTGGCATCTTCTCTCAATATAAGGATATTTCATCTACAGTGAAAATCTGGTGTTTAAACAGCCCAATCAAAAAATGGGCAGAAGATCTAAACAGACATTTCTCCAAAGAAGACATGCAGATGGCCAATAAACACGTGAAAAGACACTCAGCATCACTCATTATTAGAGAAATGCAAATAAAAATTACAATGAATGGAAATCAAAAGTGTGATGAGCTATCACCTCACACTAGTCAGAATGGCCATCATCAAAAACAAATCTACAAACAATAAATGCCTCAAACTTTTCTTCTTTGCAGCTTCCTTACATTCACAGAATTGGGATTTAGGACCTTGATCTATATTAGCCTTAGGCTTAGGCTTAAGGGAATGTTGTGGCGGATTCCATCGTCTATCCAGACCACTAAAACTTCCTCCATATCAGCAGTAAGGCTACTTTGCTTTCTTAGCATTTATGTATTCACTGAACTAGCACATTTAATTTCCTTTGAGAACTTATCCTTTGCATCCACGACTTAGCTCAAGAGGCCAAGTGTTTGGTCTCTCTCAGCTTTTGACTTGCCTTCCTCACTGAGTTTAATCATTTCAAGCTTTTGCTTTAAAGTGAGATGTGCTACTTTTCCTTTTGATTGAACACTTAGAGGTCATTGTACAGTTATTTGTTGTTGTTCAGTCACCTAGTCATGTCCAACTTTTTATGACCCCATGAACTGAAGCAAACCAGGCCTCCCTGTCCCTCACCATCTCCCCAGGTTTGCCCAAGTTCATGTCCATTGCATCAGTGATACCATCCAGCCGTCTCATCCTCTGATGTCCTCTTCTCCTTCTGTCCTCAGTCTTTCCCAGCATCAGGGACTTTTCCAGTGAATCGGCTATTCGCATCAGGTAACCAAAATACTGGAGCTTCAGCTTCAGCGTCAGTCCTTCCTATAACTATTCAGGATTGATTTCCTTTAAGATTGACTGGTTTGATCTGCTCACTGTCCAAGACACTCTCAGGCATCTTCTCTAGCACCACAGTTTGAAGGCCTCAATTCTTTGTGGGTGCTCTATCTTCTTTATGGTCCAGTTCTCGCAACCATACATGATCACTGGGAAGACCATAGCCTTGACTATATGGATCTTTGTCGACAAAGTAATGTCTCAGCTTCTCAATGCACTGTTTAGTTTTGTCATTGCTTTCCGGCCAAGAAGCAATAATCTTCTGATTTCATGACTGTAGTCACCATCTGAGTGATTTTAGAGCCCAAGAAGAGAAAATCTGTCACTACTTCCACCTTTTCCCCTTCTATTTGCCATGAAGTAGTGGGGCTGGATGCCATGATCTTAGTTTTTTTAATGTTTAGTTTTGAGCCTCCTTTTTTCCCTCTTCTCATTCACCCTCATCAAGAGGTTCTTTCATTCCTCTTCACTTTTTGCTATTAGAGTGGTATCACCCACATGTCTGAGGTTGTTGATGTTTTCCCACCTATCTTGATTCCAGCTTGTAACTCATCCAGCCTGGCATTGCTCATGATGTGCTCAGCATATAGGTTAAATAAATAGGGTGACAACAGACAGCTTTTTTGTACTCTTTTCTGAATCCTGAACTAATCAGTTATTCCATACAGTGTTCTAACTGTTGTTTCTTGACTCACATACACATGTCTCAGGAGACAGATAAGATGGTCTGGTATTCCTGTTTCTTTAAGAGCTTTCTACAGTTTGTTGTGATCCACACAGTCAAAGGCTTCGGTGTAGTCGATGAAACAGAGGTAGATTTTTTTTGGAATTCCCTTGCTTTCTCTATGATCCAGTGAATGTTGACAATTTGATATCTGGTTCCTCTAACCCCATCTTGGACTTCTAGAAGTTCTTTCATGATGTAATGCTGAAGCCTAGCATACAAGATTTTAAGCATGAGCTTACTAGCATGGGAGATGAGTGCAATTGTCTGATGGTTTGAACATTCTTTAGTACTACCTTTCTTGGGAGTTGGAATGAGGATTGACCTTTTCCAGTCCTGTGGCCACCACTGGATCTTCCAGATTTGCTGACGTATTGAGTGTAACACTTTGACAGCCATCATCTTTTAGAATTTTGAATAGCTCTACAGGAATTCCGTCACATCCACTAGCTTTATTAACAACAGTGTTTCCTAAAGCCTACTTGACTTCACACTCCAGAATGTCTGGTTCTGGGTAACTGACCACACCATCATAGTTGTCAGGTTCATTAAGATCTTTTTTTGTACAGTTCTTTCATGTATTCTTACCATCTCTTCTTGATCTCTTCCATGTCTACTAGGTCTCCACTGTTTCTATCCTTTATTGTGCACATCTTTGGGCAAAATGTTCCCTTGATAGTTCCAGTTTTCCTAAAGAGATCTCTAGTCTTTCCCTTTCTGTTGTTTTCCTCTATTTTTATGCATTGTTCTTTGAAGAAGGCCTTCTTGCCTCTCCTTGCTATTCTTTGGAACTCTGAGTTTAGTTGAATATAGCTTTCCCTTTCTCCCTTGCATTTTGTTTCTCTTCTTTCTTCAGCTATTTGTATAGCCTCCTCAAATGACCACTTTACTTTCTTGCTTTTCTTTTCCTTTGGGATGGGTTTGTTCACTGCCTTGTGTACAATATTACGGACCTCTGTTTCATAGTTCTTCAGGCACACCATTTATTAATTGGCCTAATTTCAACATTGTTATGTCTTGGAGAATAGGGAGAGCCAAGAAGGGGGAACAGAGATGGGGGAATGGATGGTCAGTGGAGCAGTTGGAACACGCACAACATTTTATTGTGTGTGTGTGTGTGGCTGTACCATACATCATGTGGATCTTAGTTCCCCAAGCAGGGATCGAACCCACACCCCTGCAATAGTGCATTGGAAGCATGGAGTCCTAACCACTGGACTACCAGGGAAGTCCCCCCTACACAACATTTGTTGATTAAGTGCAGTATCTTACATAGGTGCAGTTTGTGATACCACCCAAACAATTATTAATACAAGAGTGACATCAAAGATCACTGATCACAGTGATAGTAATGAAAAAACCTGAAATGTTATATAAGAATCACCAAAATGTGACATAGAGTCATGAAGTGAGCAAACGCTGATGGAAAAATGGCACCAATAGATTTGCTTGATGCAGGACTGCCACAAACCTTCAACTTATAAAAAGCACAATATCTGCAAAGCACACTAAAGGCAAGTGCAATAAAAAGAGCTATGCCTGTATTCATCACCCCTCTCCTGCCCTTACTCCTCTCCTTACCCAGCTCAGATGCTATAGTCAGTCTCTCTGTGTCCTGTTCACCGACATGACTCTGACCCTCTCTCAGCTCTCTGCCCACTTTGGACCCGAGTGCAGATGAACGTAGAAGAACACAAAACTAAAAAAAAAAAGAACACAAAACTATGCTGAGCAGCATTGCTTTGAATTTATGTCCCCAGATTTCAAGTGTATCCTCTGTTGTATTTACCAATTCTTCATCATTTGCCTGAAACTTCTACTCTGTATAACAATGGGTAATACTTTCACCTCTACCTCGGACTCCAACTCCCACCCCTATTCTCCCCCTCAGCTGTTTCCTTCACTTCATATTCCATTGAGTAAATAGAAGAAGTTAGAGGAGATGACCTCGTCTCCTCCAGCAAATCTACACTGACTCTGTGTCTGCACCCACTGTCTCAGTCTGCCTTCTGGTACTGCACATGAACTGCGTGGATATAACCCCCACACATCTGTTGGAGAGTAAATTCAATCTCTTTGCTCTCGCCTCAAGATCCTTCCAGATTCGGCTCATCCTTGTCTTTCTCACCATGTCTACTGAACTCCCTTTTTTCTGTTCCCAAGGTCTGGTCACACTGGTTTTCTTGCTGTGCTTCATGTATGTCAAGCTTGTTCCTACCTCAGCATCTTTGTGTTTCCTGTTATTTCTGTCTGGAAGTCTTTCCTCCTAGATATTTCTATGTCTTGCTTGCTCATTGCACTCAGATTTCTGCTCCAGTGTCATCTCCTCAGATGATCCTTCCTGGACCACTCTGTCCACAATAGTTGTCTTCCTCTCCCCATCATTCTGAAACTCCATACCCTTCTTAAGTTTTTCTTCACAGAATTTATCCCTATCTCACATAATATAAATGATTGTTAATTTGTTTATTGTCCTGATATAGCTTTATGTAGGAAGGGATTTTTGCCTATCTTTCTTGCTTCTGTATCTTCAGTGCCTAGAACAATTATTTAGCACTCAATATTTATTGATTGAGCATTTAACACACTTTTGATAAATGAATATTGAGTATAGTGAGTACTGTGGCAAAGGCTCTTTTTATTTGCCATGCCTTTACTATTCTGAGGCATATGATGCATCAGTTTTCCCACCACTTCTCTCTATTTGAAAGATAGGGAAACCTTTTGTATAGTGTCCCATCATAACATTGGGCTTCCATTTGATGTAAGTACATCATCTACATATTAATTCTGCCTTTGTTCCTTTCTCATTAGCCCATAACAATTAAAATAGACCATTACTCTGCGACACTATGAGTTTTTATGATATCATATTAAAGTCTCCATTAATTAAATAACTTAATAAATTAAAACCTTATTCAATGACAGTATCTTTCAGTTATAAATCATTTCCACTGAAGAGCACAGTGGCAAATGTGGGACAATTTTGGCATTAAGACATGTCAGTCTAGTAGCCAAACCTGCTTACTGACACAATGAAAGTTAAAAACTGTCACTTTAGGTGATCGTTTGGTGCCAATGACACTGAGAACAGAATAGTTGATGGGGTAAAAAAAGACAAACTCGGGCGCTGCTATTGGGAAGCCCAGCTCAATTATCAGATTGTCATTTAGATTCTTTAGAATATTAATTGGATAAAACCACAAATTAAAAAAAAAAAAGTTTGGAGCTTTTAGACTGTGTCTTTGGATTTCAGTTCAAGAGAGACCAACCTGCAGGGTTGCATTCAAACTTCTTAATTTATAATACAAGGTTCTCATTTAACCAGACCACCTTACCTGTCTCCTAATAAACCTGTATGCGGGTCAAGAAGCAACAGTTAGAACTGGACATGGAAAAACTGGTTCAAAATTGAGAAGAGAGTACAACAAGGCTGTATATTGTCACTGCTGCTGCTAAGTCGCTTCAGTTGTGTCCGACTCTGTGCGACCCCATAGACAGCAGCCCACCAGGCTTCCCCGTCCCTGGGATTCTCCAGGCAAGAACACTGGAGTGGGTTGCCATTTCCTTCTCCAGTGCATGAAAGTGAAACGTGAAAGTGGAGTCGCTCAGTCGTATCCGACTCTAGCGACCCCATAGACTGCAGCCCACCAGGCTCCTCCGTCCATGGGATTTTCTAGGCAAAAGTACTGGAGTGCGGTGCCATTGCCTTCTCCGGTATATTGTCACAGTGCTTGTTTAACTTACATGCAATGTACAACATGGGAAATGCAATCAGAAGCTAGAATCAAGATTGTCGGGAGAAATATCAACAACCTGAGATATGCATATGATACCACTCTAAAGGCAGAAAGTGAAGAGGAATTAAAGAGACTCTTGAGGGTGAAAGAGGAGAGTGAAAAAGCTGGCTTGAAATTCAACATAAAAAAGTGAAAAATTAAGATCATGGCAGCCAGTCTCATCACTTCATGGCAAATAGAAGGGAAAAAAGTGGAATCAGTGACAGATTTTATTTTCCTGGGCTCCATAATCACAGTGGATGGTGACTGCAGCCATGATATTAAAAAACATTTGCTTGCTCCTTGGAAGAAAAGCTATGACAAGCCTAGACAGAGTATTAAAAAGCAAAGACATCACCTTGTTGACAAAGGTTTATGTATTCAAAGCTATGATTTTTCCAGTATTCATGTACAGATGTGAGAGTTGGACCATAAAGAAGGCTGAATGCTGAAGAATGGCTGCTTTCAAATTATGGTGCTAAGAAGACTCTTGAGGGTCCCTTGGACTGCAAGGAGATCAAGCCAGTCAATCCTAAAGGAAATCAACCCGAATATTCACTGGAAGGCCTGATGCTAAAGCTGGAGCTCCAATACTTTGGCCACCTGATGTGAAGGGCTAGCTTGTTGGAAAAGACCCTGATGCTGGGAACGATTGAAGGCAAAATGAGAAGGGGGTGGCAGAGGATGAGATGATTAGATAGCATCACCGACTCAGTTTGCTCATCGTGAATCTGAGCAAACTCCAGGAGATAGTGAAGGACAAGGAAGCCTGGTGTGCTGCAGTCCATGGGGTCACAAAGAGCTAGACACAACTAAGTGACTGAACAACAACAAACCTCATTTAACTGAAGTGGAAGATAGTAAGATAATGGCAGGGAGACCAAGGATACTAATGCAATTCTCTAAGCAAGAGATGATGAGAAGAGGGGTTGGGAAGAAGAGATGTAGGAAAGGAGACAAGATGAAAGCTGCATCATATGAAAGTGAAAAAATTAATGAGGGAGGGTGAAATACAGCAACATCAGAGGTGGATGACACATGGATTCTTTTGTATTCATGTTACAGGTAAATGCAATGGATTTGACCTGTAATTGTAGTGGTTGACCACTTTAATCTGGAAAATTTGGGGTATTACTTGTGTAAGAATTAATCAGTTATAGTTTTAAGAGAACATATCAATAGGTTGCTAACATGTCTAAGTTGACTTAATGAGGAGAGCTAAATTATGAGCCTAAGCTAGATATAGTCATGCCATCTCTGGTGTGTAAACTGGGTACATTTGGGTAATCTCTGGCTTTTAGGAAATTGTAAATCAATCTCATGGTTGAAATAAGGCCAAATACAGCAGGAATCACAACAAACATAAAAATGATTCATTCTTTGTGGCAGTAGACAAAGATTTTTAAGTTGAATGGGGAAGAAGAAACAGTCACACAACTGTTCATAAGGGATACCCCTATTAAGAATAATGGTATGCAAAGACTGAAAGAAAATATATATGTGGAAGTCGACATACTATACCATGCATATGGGACTTCCGCAGTGGCTCAGTGGTAAAGAATCTGCCTTCGAGTGCAAGAGATGCAGGTTTGATCCCTGGGTGGGGAAGATCCCCTGGAGAAAGAAATGGCAATGCACTCCAGTATTATTGCCTGGGAAAACCCATAGACAGAGGAGCCTGGTGGGCTTCAGTCCATGGGGTCACAGAAAGAGTTGGGCATGACTGAGTGACTAAACAACAAACTATGCAAATACCTTTCAAAAAGAAGGTTGATGACACTGTAGTAATATCAGACAAAATGTATTTTAAAAATGTTATTACAGATAAAGGAAGTTATTGTTTAATGATAAAAGAGCAATTCACAAAGAATATATATTTATCCTGAACCTTCATTACCTAGTAGCATCATTTCAAAAATATATAAAGTAAAAATTAACAATATTACCATGAAGTATTGAGAACATAAATCATAATTGGGAGTTTTAAACATTTTCTCTCAGACATTGAAAAATCAAACTAGAAAATATTAGAAACAATAAAGAAGATTTAAATAATGTAACTGATTAGCTTGATCAAGTAGACATCTATGGAACTCTGAGCTTCAGTACCAGAGAATGTACACACATCAAAAGCCTTACCAATGACTGATAAAAATTACATTTCTTCTTATCTCAGAGGAAAAAATTAGGAGGCCCAAAACAAATAGACATTAAAAGCTATACATTTGCAAACTCAAGATCATACTTCTAAATCTTGAATCTAATAAAAGTGATGCTAGAAATGAGTAGATACTTTATTTTAAACCTTGTAAGATACGATTAAAGAGGTCCATAAAGGAAATTTTATAAATTCAAATGCATATATTTGTAATGAAGGAGGACTGATTATTGAGTTAAGCATTCAACCAAAAAGTTGTAAAGAGGATAGTTGAGTAAACCAAAATAAAGCAAAGAGAGAAGATAATACAAAATATTACAAAAAGAAATAGAATACAAAGGAACAGCAGAGAGGATAGGCAAAACAAAGGATGATTCCTTGAAAGACTAACTAAACACATCTAGCAAACTTAATCAATTGCAGAAGCAAAGACAGAGAGAAGGAAAGAGAGAATGAGAGAGTCAGAACACAGATAGCAGTAGAAGTGAATAAAGGGGCCTAATATATGTACAGTAGATAATAAAATGTCAAAAGATTATACCGAATAACTTTGTGGTAATATATTTGAAACATGCATTTTAATAAACAGGGGTGCCATGTGTTTATGATACAGACATTCCAAGTTCATGTCACAACAGGAGACTGAGAAACATGATTTCTAGCTGAGTTGAGTCTGAATGAATGAATGGAAGAGAAAATCATTCTCTCATCTGAAGCATACGTATGGACATCCACTGTGAATTGGGAATTATGCAGGTGTTACCTTACATTTTCATGAAGGAGATGGACATTAAAAAAATCATCGCAAAAATAGATATTTACAATTGAGGCAAGTACAGTATAGGAAAGGTCAGAGCATTTAACAGGGAACCTAATCTATCTTGGGCAAAGGGCAGGTTAGCAAAGGTTTCCTGAAGAAGTGACATTCATGCTGGGACTGAAATGATGGGTAGGAGTTATCCAAGCTAGAAGGTAATACAGGGTCCTAAAACATAATCATATTAATAGAGTGGATGGTAGAAAGGTGTGAAAATTGGCTTCAGCAATTGCCTTTGGAATGTGGGAAGGATTTATACAAGCCAAATACATAAAATTCGCACGTCTCAGTAAAGCGCAAACATATTTTCCCTTGTTAAGAGCTCTATGTTGATGCTTAAGGATATAATCTGTGAAGTGTAAAAATATGGACAGACAGGAACTAAACCAGCTTCATTCAGAGTAGTGGTCACATGTAGAGAAGGGAGAGTGGAGGAGGCTTCTGCATTCATCCCTTGTTAATGGTGATGCCCTTCCTGAAAGGAAGGACGAAGGAAGCCACAGTCAAGAGTGTGCTAATTTTTTAATTTAAGTGTTGGTCTTATCTGAAATGGAAACCTTAATTATAAAACACAAGGCAAAAAATTACGGAAGAGGAACTTAGAGAATCTGTTCCGAAGGGAGTAATGGTTTAGACAGCACTAGTGTGCTTCAAAATGTGAAGAGGCAGGTCAGACATTGAGAGTAAGAATTTAGGACTGCTTTGTCCGACACAGTAGCCCCTAGGTACGTGTGGATATGGAGTAATTCAAATGTGGCCAGTTTTAATTGAGACAGACTATAAGTGTACAACACATAGAAGAGTAGAAAGTCACTCAGTCATGTCCTACTCTTTGCGACCCCATGGCCTATCCAGTCCATGGAATTCTTTAGGGCAGAATACTGGAGTGGGTAGCCTTTCCCTTCTCCAGGAGATCTTCCCAACTCAGGGATCGAGCCCAGGTCTCCCACATTGCAGGCGGACTCTCTACCAGCTGAGCCACAAAGGAAGCCCAAGAATATTGGAGTGGGTAGCCTATCCCTTCTCCAGGAAATCATCCCAACCCAGGAATTGGACGAGAGTCTCCTGCATTACAGCACTGGATTTTAAACAGTATTAAAGAAGAATGTAAAATATTTTGGTAATATTTTTATTGAAATATTTACAATATTAGTTTCAAGTGTACAATATAGTGATTCAAATTTTTATAGGTTTTGCTTCATTTAAAGTTATTATAAAATATTGGCTATCATCCCTGTGCTGTGCCATATATCATGATATCTTTTTTATTCTATATTCATACAAAGTGAAGCTTCCCAGGTGGCGCTAGTGGTAAAGAACCCGCCTGCTAATGCAGGAGACACAAGAGACCAAACTTCAATCCCTGGGTCAGGAGATCCCCTGGAGAAGGAAATGGCAACCCACTGCAGTATTCTTGCCTGGAGAACCCCATGGACAGAGGAGCCTGGTGGGCTACAGTCCATGGTCTTGCAAGGAGTTGGACACAACTGAAGCACCTCAGCATGCATGCACGCATACCTAGTAGTTCTGCCCCTCCCTCCTCGGTAACCATGGGTTTGTTCTCTATATCTGTGAGTCTCTTTCTGTTTTGTTTTATTCACTTGGTTGTTTTATTTTTTAGATTCCATTTAGAAGTTGTAACGTGTATTATTTGTCACCAGTAATATTTTTATATTGCTTACATTATATGAAATGATAAGATTGTGGATGTATTAGGTTATATTAAAGTATTATTAAAATTAATCTCATCTGTTTATTTTTATATTTTTAATGAGGTTACTAGAAAGTTTAAATGTCAGCCACACCTGTGATTAACATTTTATTTCTGTTGGACAGTGCAAGTTTAGAAACTGGTATAGCAACTTGACATTGACAGAATATCCAAGTGCATGTGTCATCAACTCACAACATGTTAGAAAGGAATAATACTGTCAACTCATATTTTACTAATGATAATTAGTTAAGCACTGCTTGAAACCATTCATATTTTCCAAAGTGTTTATGCATTATGCTTATGATAGAAAGGTGCTATGTGCTAAGTCACTTCATTTGTGTCTGACTGTTTGCAACCCTTTGGATTGTAGCCTGCCAAGCTCCTCTGTCCGTTGGATTCTCCAGGCGAGAATACTGGAGTGGGTAGCCATTTCCTTCTCCAGCATATCTTCCTGACCCAGGGATCGAACCCATGTTTCTTAGGTCTCCTGCATTGAAAGGTGGGTTCTTTACCACTAGTGCTACTATATTAAGTTATATATTTAGATTGTCAGTTTCTCAGAACTCTGTGAAATAGTCCAAGGAATCAACTGTTAAATTGATATGACCTTCTGAGGACTTCCCTGGTGGCTCAGACGGTAAAGCGTCTGCCTACAATGTGGGAGACCTGGGTTCAATCCCTGGGTTGGGAAGATCTTCTGGAGAAGGAAATGGCAACCCACTCCAGTGTTCTTGCCTGGAAAATCCCATGGATGGAGGAGCCTGGTAGGCTACAGTCCATGGGGTCGCAAAGAGTTGGATACGACTAACCGAATTCACTCACTCACTCTGAGTGTGAACTAAATGGTTGATAAAGATGTTATCATATAACCCTCAGATTTGCTTGTATTTGTTTTCAGTTACATAACTTGTGTATTGGAGTTGGAGAGAATATAATAAAAGCTGTCGTAAAGAATATATTTTTGAAAAGTCCAATTGTAAGACCAGTTTTATATCAAGTAGCATCTTTTTGGTGTGTAAATTAAAAAAAAACAGGGAGTAGGGAAGCTCATATCTCAAATTAGTTACATTGCAGCACTGATAATATACTTATGTAATTGTCTTCCTTTAGATTTTATTCTATAAAATTGACTTATTTTTCATCAGAATGGGCTAGTTAACATTGGACTTAGAGTTTGGCACATGTGAGCTTGTGATTTACAGGGCAATTTTTCTCATCAAAACCTGGGCAGAACCATTTATTTTAAAACCAATATTTATTTTACAATGGGAAGATGGAGCAGATTAAAGGAGCATAAAACCATGATAAATCACCCAATCTTTATCCCATAGAAAATCTTTTAAATGGCTCTTAAAGTAATGGCAGTAAAACCGTCTCATAGAGTTTGTATTTGGATGGTTTTCTAGCATATGGTATAGCCATGCAGATTAAAGTCTAATTAACGAGGAATTTGTAGAAATTCAGACGTGCTCTGTGTGATTTTTTTTCAGTGAAAAGTTAAATGTGTTTTTTTTGTAAGCCAAGTATCTGAGGCTTGCTCATGAGTTAAGGGAATCCAGCTTCAAATTTTTAGCTGTTTCAAATCAAAGGTCCAAGAAATGAAATGTCTTTTAATCTTCTTATTTAATAGTTAATTTTTATGGTAAATGTTTAAATTTAGATTAGATTATTATGCAATAGAAGAATTTTTATAACATTTTGTTTGATTTGGTTCCCATTTATATCTTAGGTTATAGTAATTTCTATGATTAAAAATAATGGAGTTAATTTTCTCAAATAGTATTCTTTAGCACTATTTCAATGATAAGTGGACTTGTATTTAAAAATGGACTGATTAAAAAATGCTAAAGAGTAGAAAATATTTGAAATGGAGGAGATCTGCTTGTAATCATCATGAATTTTACAAATGGAGAATCTATGTCCTCTTGTAGAGTGGATGTTCCATTTTGGGTATTCTGTCTCTACCCAATTGTAGATCCAGGTCTGCTGCTGCTAAGTCACGTCAGTCATGTCTGACTCTGTGCGACCCCACAGATGGCAGCCCAATAGGCTCCCCCGTCCCTGGGATTCTCCAGGCAAGAATACGGGAGTGGGTTGCCATTTCCTTCTCCATTGCATGAAAGTGAAAAGTAAAGTGAAGTCACTCAGTTGTGTCCGACTCTTAGCGACCCCATGGACTGTAGCCCACCAGGCCCCTCTGTCCATGGGATTCTCCAGGCAAGAGTACAGGAGTGGGTTGCCATTGCCTTCTCCGAGATCCAGGTCAGCAGCTGGCAAACTTTTTTGTAAAGGACCAGAGACTAAATGGGCTTCCCCAATGGCTCATTGGGTAACAGATCTGCCAGCAATGCCCAAAACCCAGGTTTGATCCCTGGGTCCCAAATATCCCCTGGAGGAGGAACCTGGCAGGCTACATCCAAAGAGTTGCAAAAAGTTGTGCAACTGAGCACAGAGACTAAATATGTAGGCTTTTTGTGTACACATTCCAGCTCTACTGTTGTTGGGTGAAAGCTGCCGTAAGTAATACATAAATGAATGGGTGTGTGCTGAATGGGTGTGTGCATAGTATTTGACCCAATGATTCTATATCTGGGAATGTTCCCTAAGGAAATAATCAGAGGCTTTGGCAAAGAAGCATGTACAAGAATATCTGCCATGATACTACTTTATGACATGGGAAGCTATTTATGGGCCCTGGTTAATTGAAAGAAAAGCAACAAAAGAATGTAAGATGTGATCCTACTTAGATATAGTGTATGTATGAACCCATATATTAAGTTGAACCATGTGAAATTACTGATAAATGACTGTTTTATCTGCAAAGGAAATTTTATATGGTCAACCTAAGAAAGAGTCTAAAAGATTATCCATCTGTAATCTCATGGGAAGAAGAAATAATTTGTACTTTTTCATATTTTCATTTGTTACAAGGAATAAATTTTAGTTCACCAATGAGAAAACGTTGCAGCTTTTTAGGGCAAAAGGAAGATTTTGCCATTCAAATTGTGGGTACATAGTGATGGAAATGCAGAAGGCATGCACACATAGTCCTGTTTGGAGGAGATGGGTCTCCTGTGAGGAACTGGGAGTGCTGCTGTTCTGTTGGCAAGGCAATTCCTGTTATGGCAGTGGATACAGGGAGCCGTGGCCAGCACACATTGTATATCTTCTCCCATTGCTTGACTGCATTCCCCCTGACGCCATTCAACATTCAATTCATCAAATGAACTCCTCTTGTTCAGACTGCTTACACATCAGATTGCTGTCTGATTAGGATTTGGCTTTGCATGGAGGACATCTTCAGAAAGGGAACGTCCTGGTCATTCTGACATCTGGGCAGCCATTGCATTACAAATTGTAGACTGTTGCTTTGCTATTTTGGATTCATGCGTTGGACATGTGAGTTTGGGTAATGAAGTCCACCTCCTGAGAGATGGGTACTGGCTTGTGTGCTTAGACCCCAAGGTCCAGGGTGCCAAAACCTGGTGAAGGAACCTCCTGAGGTATTGGTGCCCTTCAGTTGAATCTCTAGGGAGGGAGCCTGCTGCCCTTCCCCAGATGGCATTCTACACTTCCTCACACTTGGGTGCTTGAGTCTATTCTTATTTCAAACTTTGCCCCTTTTCAACTCTCAAGTTCTTTAATCTTTCTGTCTTCAGCCTTTGCTCGCCCTGTTTTCCTCACCTGGCAGAAAACACAGTGGGGAGAGACTGGTACACAAGAGACATTTTGCTGCTGGTATTTAGCTTTCGCCTGCAGTTTTTGTTGGATGACATTGA
The DNA here is from genome assembly GCF_029378745.1 of Bos indicus. Taxonomy (NCBI): domain Eukaryota; kingdom Metazoa; phylum Chordata; class Mammalia; order Artiodactyla; family Bovidae; genus Bos; species Bos indicus. The sequence goes on from NC_091781.1 coordinate 40,311,361, forward strand.
TTTCCAGTGCAAAGGGCGCTCAGCTTTGGAGCAGACTTGTGGAGAAACAGAGTCCCCCAGGCCTGCTGTGAGGCTCCAGTCCCCTTGTCCCAGCGATAGGGATTGGCATTTATGTAAGATGATGAAACATGCTCCTAATGCCGGGAGCTTCTCACAGTGACAGTCAGTGGGAAGAAAATCAACGGACCGTTTCTCCACCTGAGGGAGGCAGATGTTTTACGAGTTCACGTTTTTCTCGTCCGACTCCGAAATGGTATTTTACTGTATTTTGATACAAATGTTCAGACTACATATTAGGGATAATTTCTGCCTTATTTGGCTCACAGCTCGGAACGATCGTTTCCTATTAGAGAAAATGGAGAGGCCTCTGCATCCGACACTACTTTGTTAAAAAGAAAATATTTTCCCAGGAGACAAAAGTTACTGGCTAAGTACAGCCCCAAATCAAAGATAGCATCTACCAAGAACTCTTATATCAGCTTCCTTTTTTATAAATTAATGTGGGTCTGTGGAATTTACATTTCCTACAGTATGTTTATCCATTTTCCCTTTTCAGAAGGTGAGAGAAGATCCCAATTCAAGACATATTCTGTCATTTTGAAGGCTGATTGGGGATGAGAGCTCTTTGTAGTCAAAGAAATCCCCAAAGCATTTGGTAAAACTGCTTACAGAATTGGAGGTTACACATCTTGAGGAAGATTTAGGTCTGAAAATTTAAAAGATTTCAATTCACGTGCTGATTGCATCATTTTACTTAGGAATACAGTTAAGCCATTTTTAAAAAATCAAGTGAATATGTTTTGGCCTCATCAATGAAATGTACCAAGAACCATAAAGTAGTGAAATGGTGTTAAGAAAAATAACATTTCTTTTTTTCTTTGTATTCTTTGTATTGTAAAAAGTGAAAATTAGCCTCTTTCCCTTTGGGTTCATGCTACAAAAGCTTATAAATTTTACATTGGATATTTAGGTGTTTTTGCTAAGGGAGCTCAATTTATAAATCTGAGTGCTACCAATATGAGAATTAATTTTAGAAAATTGTCAGTCAGCAGACATGCTGGGCCTAGGATAAGATGATTCATTTGCTCTATAGGCAGTAATGTATGTTATAAAAAAATCAGGAGATAGTCACATAGAAAGGGGGAAAATAAATGTGGATCAATAATTTAATTTAGCTCTGACCTAAGTTCTATAGCATGATTCATAATTTTTCAATGAATAGACCCTTAACATTTTACGTATAGTGCCTCAGTTTTGTATTGATCTTCCCTAATGTATTCTTCACATCAGAGAAGGAATAAAAACAAACAGAATTCACTGTTTAACAAAAACACAGTGTGTCGCCTGCAAATGTTAACCAAAATATGACAACATATTAATTATTAATAATTATTTATTCTGTTTTCAGAACTGCTGTTTTCCTAGCTAATTTAAAAATTTAGAAGAGAAATGGGTAGTGAATGAATGATGACTTGAAGGGCAAGTTCATGGAGTTCTCTCTTAGTTAATAGATTCTTAGTCTCTCTGCATTACTTAATTGCTTATTAAAAGTGGAGCCCCTGATGTACTATGTGTAGTGTGTATTTATTCCATGGAAAATTATTAATTTTTAATTGAACTAAGTGGCTGCTTGGACAAGGGATCCTAGCTATTAATCCAGAAGCGAGTGATTGACTGATGTTCGTGTTCATTAATTATTCAAGAAAGTTCAATTTTAAGGTCCACAAGAGTAGAAGAAAGTTTTTTATAAGTGAGCGTATTAGTGCTGTATTTATTTGTTCATTTAACAAGTATTTAGTATATGTGCTGTGTGTCATACACTGATGAGTCAATGATGAGCAAGCCCATGGGCCCCTATCCTCATGAAGCTTCCAGAGCAGTAAGTAAAACTGAGGTGTACCAGTGACATTTAGGAGACTCAGTTTTGCTTCACTGCTCTCTGTGTACATAAATGATTCTTCTCTGCACCAATTTCCTTACTCTCCTGGAAATTCAATCTAGCAAATTCTAATTACCATCCAAGACAGTATTTTGTTTAGAGTTATGGAGTCGTAGTTTTTCTGAGCTGGAAGAGACCTGTGAAGTCATCTGGGGCCGTACCCGTATATTCCCTGGCTTCAGCCTGGGCCTGTCCAATGCCAGGAGGAGGAAGTGTGCTCATTCATGGGGTCATTTCTGGAATGTATGGGTTATTTCAGGGTTCTTCCAAATAATTAACTGAAGCTTATTTCTCTGCATACTCTATTTGTTTCCAGTTCTGTATGTTGGACAAAATCATCACTTCTTATTTACCTATAATCTGGAGCATGTATCACAATTTTCCAAATATCTGTGTGGTCTTTTATTATGACCATGTTATCCCTGTTAGATGTATGTACCCTGACAGCAGAATTGTATCCGGTTTTGCTCACTGCTATTTTCTCCTAGCACTATCCTTGTTCTTGTTGTTGTTTAGTCGGTCAGTCATGTCTGACTCTTTGTGACCTCATGGACTACAGCATACCGGGCTTCCCTGTCCTTTATCATTTCCTGGAGCTTGCTCAAACTCATGTCCATTGAGGTGGTAATGCCACCTGATCATCTCGTCTTCTGCTGTCCCCTTCTCCTCCTGCCTTCAGTCTTTCCCAGCATCAGGGTCTTTTCAAATGAGTCAGTTCTTCACATCAGGTGGCCGAAGTATTGGAGTTCCAGATTCAGCATTAGTCTTTCCAGTGAATATTCAGGACTGATTTCCTTTAGGATTGACTGGTTGGATCTCCTTGCTGTCCAAGGGACTCTCAAGAGTCTTCACCAATACCACAGAAGGAATGATTGTTTTGTCTTGAACCAGAGAGGCTTCAGTGAAGAATTGTATTGTTTAGCTCCTTAGTCATATCTGACTCTTTTGCGACCCCATAGACTGTAGCCTGCCAGGCTCCTCTATCCATGGGATTTCCCAGGCAAGAATACTGGAGTGGGTTTCCATCTCTTTCTCCAGGGGATCTTCTCAACCTGGGGATCAAACCCAAGGCTCCTGCTTGGTAGATGTATTCTTTACCGCTGAGCCACCCAGGAAACCCTATGTAGATTTAAACGGTGCAGCTTAGATGATTAACTCTTTGACAACTGTCATGGTTATTTCACTCCAGTATTTCCTATCCTCAGATTCATATTGTCCTTAACTTTCTTTACATGTAACATGATGTCTAGCCCATTATACCGAAGTCGTCTCCTTCCCATTGCCTCCCACTTTGTTAATACATTTAAAAAAAAAAAAAATGCCAGTTTGCCAGTAGGTTTGGGAAAGGCTTTACAGAAGAGGTGCAGATTGACCCATGCTGAGTCTTTAAGAAAGAGGAAGTGTTCTCCATGTAAAATGAAGCCAGAGACAGCACTTTTTAAAAAAATATAATTTTCACTAGAGTATAGTTTCTTTGCAATGTTGTGTTAGTTTCTGCTATACAGCAAAGTGTATTAGCTATACGTATATGTAGTCCCCTCTTTTTTGGATTTCCTTCCCATTTCGTTCACCACTAGAGCACTGAGTAGAGTTCTCTGTGCTATACGGTAGGTTCTCATTAGTTTTCTGTTTTAGGCATAGTAGCAGTACTCTTGCCTGGAAAATCCCGTGGGCAGAGGAGCCTGGTAGGCTGCAGTTCATGGGGTCGCGAAGAGTCGGACACGACTGAGCGATTTCACTTTCACTTTTCACTTTCATGCATTGGAGAAGGAAATGGCAACCCACTCCAGTACTCTTGCCTGGAGAATCCCAGGGATAGGGGAGCCTGGTGGGCTGCTGTCTATGGGGTCGCACAGAGTCAGACACGACTGAAGCAACTTAGCAGCAGCAGCAGCAGTAGCAGTGTGTCCCTCAGACAGGGCACTTTTAAGGGACACCGAGAACAGCAGTATCAGAATGTTTATCCACCTTGCAGCAGTCACCCACTAGGCCACAGAACTTCCTAGGTGTATCCTGGGGAATTTTTTTGCTTTTCTTCCCATCTTCCTCACCAGCTTCACTATTTGCTCACCTTGATCACTTGCTCACCACTGCCACAAAGCTTGAGACAGAGCTGCCTGAATTTTAGAGCCTAGGGTTTTAGTCTATATTCAATTCTGGGTTCAACCCATATTTTGCATGGCCTTTGGCTAGGTAGGAAACTTACTTCAGATTTAGCATTTTCTTCTTTAAAGTGGAAAAAATAATAATACCTTATAAAATAGTTGCCAGAATTATCAGGTAAATTATATGTGAAGCGCCTGGCCTGTAACTGTTATCCCCTTCCTCTGCTCAGTTGCCTCCATAGCGTCTGACTCTTTGTGACCCCATGGACTATAGCCCGCCAGGCTTCTCTGTCCGTGGGGATTCTCCAGGCAAGAATATGGAGTGGCTTACCATGCCCTCCTCCAGGGGATCTTCCCGACCCATTGCAGGTAGATTCCTTACCCACTGAGCCACCTGGGAAGCCCATCCCCTCCCTCCCTCTCAGGTAAATTCCTGCTGTGGCTTACTTACACTGGTATAACCATTTGTCCAGAGGCTCCAGACATGAGCATGGCACAGACATTTTCCACAGAAACCCATCAGTGGTTAATAGTAGCAGAGCTATTTCAATATCTTTCAGATCCTCAGTCCAGTGGATTTACATCTTTACCTTTATTTCTTTCAGCCTCCAGGCCCATGGGATTCAGGAATTTTTTTTTTTTTTTTTGTATAGCTGTAAAGAAATCAGATTTGACACAGTTTCCTCTGATATCTTTCCTTTCGGGTCTCCTCTTCTCTTGGCATTATAAGGGCCTGAATTTGTCTGATCTCATCTCTCTCAGCTTCATCTGGATAACCAACATACTCATTTCATTCTGGTCAAGATTTCTCTCAATAGGTTTATTACAGATGGCTGCAGCTGCGATCAGTGTTTACAATCTGATGACAAGTTGGAGATTAAGGCTTGTCATCACTATTTAATTAACCTCAAATTAAGCACTTTCCGGTCCCATTCCCTGCCCTTCCACAAGCCCAGGAGAGCTGCTAAAACAGTGCCTGGAGTCCTGACAGATTCGGGGTCTTACCACCAGAAAGCAGGGGCTGGTTTAGCTGTGACTCTGAAGAGCAACACTACTTGATCCTTACTCACTTGCCTAAGGGCTGAAACTAGGTAGCTATTCAAAGTCTATATGAAAAGAGGGGAAGAAAGGAGAGCACTTTTCTAATTCTTAGAAGCAGGTAATCTGTAAACAGCAGAGACAGTGAGACAAAAAGTATTCCAGAGACAGACACAAAAAAACCCTTGTTCTTAATATTTAGAAACAGCTTAGTTTTTGTATCACAGAAGTACTATATGTCAATAGCAAAATTATACATGGTGATTGTAAAAGGACAGGGATACAAAAGAAGAAAGTCAAAATCATACAAATTCTTTCTCTCTACACCTGCTTTTAAGGCTTACCAGAGCTGTCCAATCAGGAAGCCACTAATATTCACAGATGGCTTGTGAATATTTGAAATATGACAAGGCTGAATAGACACCATGTGCTAAGCATATAAACTGCACACCAAATTTCTTAAAGACATTTTAAACTATTCTTGTTGTGTGTATGTTGGATTAATTAAAATATCTCTTTAAATAATTTCATCTTTTACTTTTTTGGGTTTTTTACATTTTAAAATATGACTACTAAATACTTTAAAATTACATATATGCCTTGTATTATATTCCTATTACATAGTGTATTTTGGGCCTTTTTCTTATATCAAAACTTTTCTAAAAGAAAAACTGGGTTATTCTACATATAACTTTATTTCTTCCTTTTTCCAGTTAATAATGTATTGTGAATGTGTTCATGTCATGAAATATATGATATGGCATTATCTTTAATCATTTCTAGTGTTTCATTATATGATGTTCTTGAATTGATTAATCCACTATTGCTGAACACTTAGGTTATTACCATTTTCTAAAATTTTAATTTTTTTATAACATATGTATAGCTGTATCTTTGGGCTCATCCTTGATTATGCTTCTAGGATTTATATCTGGAAGCCATTAGCTGAGTCACTTGCTTGTGGTGTTAAGCAAATTTCCACATAGAAAGGTGGTACTGATTCATACTTGGTGGGTTAGTCGTTAAGTCGTGTCCAACTCTTGCGACTTCATGGACTGGAGCCTGCTAAGGGTCCTCTGTCATGGGATTCTCCAGGCAAGAATACTGGAGTGGGTTGTCATTTCCTTCTCCAGGGGATCTTCCTGACCCAGGAATCGAACCCGGGTCTCCTACATTGCAGGAAGATTCATACTTAGTCCAGTGATTTATGAGAATGTTAATCTCACCTCAACTTTATCAACACCAGATATCATCATTGTTCTTAATTCTCATTTTAATCAGCAGCACTGTTTTGGGTTTGCTCAGCATGTTATTGAAAAAGTCTTAGTCTTAAGCTTTGCGCAGGGACTGTATCATAGAGAATGAGGTTTATCCAAGGCACTGTTATTACTAATAGAAAGCGTCTTAGGCTTGGTAACTTCTATCGTGCTCCTGCAGACACTTCAGATGGTTTTTGTTTTATCCATCAATTATTCTTTTCTCCATCCACTATTGAGCATCCATAATGTGTCCAGCACTGCTGAAAGATTTGTAGAAGAAATGGCATCTGATTTGGGGAACATCCCTTATATTTAATATTTAAGTTGGAAAAGAAAAGAAGAGAATAAGTAAGTTAAGGGTCATGTGGGTCTTGTACTAGAATATTTCAGCACCTAAACAGAGAACCCAGTACATGGTGCCTCTCCATAGATATTATTGAATGAGTTCATGAAAAAGTGTGTGATAATGTTTATATATGGGCTTCCTTGGTGGCTCAGTGGTAAAGAATCTCTCTGCTGATGCAGGAGATGTGGATTCAATCCCTGGGTTGGGAAGATCCCCTGGAGGAGGAAATGACAGCCCACCCCAGTATTCTTGCCTGGAAAATCTGTGGACAGAGGAGCCTTGCAGGCTACAGACCATGGGATCACAAAGAGTCGGACATGACTTAGTGACTGAACAACAGCAAATGTTTATATACGTGATGAAGAAACAAGATGAAGGGGTGATGATTTTAAGGTAGGCACAATAAGGGAAGGCTGTCTACCCTCTGTATTAACACACCAATAGCGTGAGAGCTGCAGAGGGTTGCAGAGGAGAGGCCACCATAGGGCAGGCAGAGGGTCTGCGGGGGCAAACAGAAGATAGCCAGGGCACCAGCCCTGATAACTGCTCCCTGGGGGAAGGCAGTCACCCTGTCAGAGTTTGGTTTCCTCATCTATAAAATGTGCACAGTTATACCTGTGTATTAGAAATTTGTATTAGAAATAATTGGAGACACTTAGCACAATGGTATGTATATATACCATAGATACATGCATACCAATGGTATACATCAAAGTTTTTATTTTGTCCTGGAGTATAGCTGGTTAACAATGTTGTGGTAGTTTCAGGTGAACAGCAAAGGGACTCAACCATACATACACATGCATCCATTCTTCCCCAAACCCTCCTCCTATCTAGGCTGCCATATAACATTGAGCAGAGTTCCCTGTGCTATACAGTAGGTCCTTGGTTATCCATTTAAAATATAGCAGTGTGTACATGTCCATCCCAAACTCTGTAATCATCCCTCCCCCCCCCCCCTGTTCTCCCCCCACTCACCCACCCCTGCAATGACAAATTCGTTTACTAAGTCTATGATTCTGTTTGGTAAATAAGCTTGTTTGTATCATGTGTTTTTAGATTCTGCATATAAAAGATATCATACGATGGTATTTTCTTTGCTTGTATTCATTAGAGGCTTAGTTAGCTATGTCACTGTTTTGCCGTCTTGTTCGTTTACCATTTCTAATAAGTTAATCAGAAGGAAAAAACAGAGGAGAAACTTACCCTGATAGAACTGAACCTTAAATTTAGATTTGAAAAGTTCTTCACACCCCAGTGAGGTAGCTGCTTGTGTTCTGCACTGTGCATATCCAACCCTTATACTCTGGTTTAAAATCCATAGAATTTTTCATGTAGCTGGATAATTAGGCCACATGCTGTTGGCTCTGCTCAAAAATGGTCATTTAAGTGTCCTTTTATTATTTTTGGCATCCGCTGGGAAGTTTAAATAGCCACTGCCAGTGTGATTTCTATATGCTCTTTAAAAAATGCTGAAATTGAAGAGTTTAATAAAATTGCTGGACTGTTAGCTTTAGCATGCTGTCCCAGACATAAACCTGAAAAAACAAACCCCAAATCCCAAGGTAAATACTTCTATAAATCGGAGACTTTCACAAGTGCTCCCTGGTGAGTGCAGTTTGATTCATATGGAGCTAGTTGACAAGCAAGGGTGGAAGCTGGCAGCTTCTGAGGTGAGCTGACCCTTCTATTCTCCTTTGCCTAACAGATATCTGTACTAAAAATGGGTGGCAGCATTTGGAACTAAAGAGCCCTGAAGTATCATCTGCCTAATTCTTGTGTAGAACAATGAATACTGCAATAGTGTAAAATAAATGAATATATTTGAGGTTATATGAATGTTCTTAAATTACCAGAGCCTCAGAGAATACAGTTATTAAGTGAATGAAGTATCCAATAAGAGGAACAGCTTGTGTTTATTCAACCTTTACAAGGTCCTAGGCAGTACTGAAAATACTTCATGCATGTTATCTCATTTAATCCTCACGGCAGCCCTAAGAGTAGAGTGTTGACCTCGTCTTGCAGACAGGGAAACTGAGGCTCTGAGATATGAAGCAGTCTCACATTTAGAAAGTGGCAGTGTCGTGTTTAGAAAGTGGCAGAGGCAGGACTGAATCAGCATTTCCCTCCCGAGCCTGGGCTCTCAGCTGCTGTTCTCTACTGTGTGTTTCTTAAATGTTTACAGAGTAACACGAGAGTGTGAGGGCATCTTGTGGAAGGTAACCGCTCACGTAAGCCCATGTGGGCTGTTCAGGTACCGTTTTTATTCCCATAAATTACTTGCAGATTATAGATATGTTCCTTGGTTTATTACAAGAAAATGCCTTCTTAATTGATCTCAGTATCAAATCTGTTGCACTAGTTGAGCAAAAGGAGTTTTATGGCCAGTGCAGCAAGACGTTTACCTAATATTCTATTTCGTGATAATGATTTTTGATTTTTAATAGCTGAATGTTATTAAAAACTGTGACTTATATTAGTCACATCATGTGTTGAAATGTATCCTTAATGGTAGTATTTTTATTGACTGTGAGAGGATGCAAAGTGGATTCCACGATTTTAATTAACTGTTCCTCCTCTGACATTTCATTACCAGTTTCAGAAGTGATAGAGGATGGCAGACAGTTACCTGTCAGAATTTTTCTGTAAAGAAGCTAAGATGGAGGAATATGAGAGTTGTCTTGGTGACTAAGAGGAAAAACAGAGAAAGGAGAGGATTGACTATTAACCTTACATGTTGATAATGTGGTTGGTAAAAAAGCTTCTGTTATTAAAATTTAGGTACATTTTAAGAATTTGAGCTGATAACAGACCAATTGAAATAAAAAATAAAGAAATCACTTAATTCAACTATAATTTTTTTATATCGCAAAATGGATCTTTCTTCTGTAAGTGAGAGCTTCTCAGATATCACATATCTTTCCCTTAAGACGTTTTTGAAGATTTTCTGTGAGTCAGAAGAGGCAGAAACGTGCAGGTCAAAGATAATGGGTCCCCATCTAACAATGGACTGATTTGCCAAGCACCCAGGACACATTTTTATTTCTTTTTTATGGTAAAAGCCAAAGAGAGCACTGTGGAGTTTAAACACAGTTTCTGTATCTGGTGCCCACATGGGAAGATGAAGGTAATTTCTCCCAGATGTGCCCAAGCACATAATTACCTCCCCTGACGTCGGATGAAACTTTACCACATCTCCTGGGAAATTCTCCGGGCAGTCCTTCCAAGTCATTTTCGGAGATCTCGCTATGGCAGGTGAGCTTATTTATTTATTTCCATTTTGAGAGCTTCACCTTTCCAGACCCCCTTTTAAGGTTTACCTCTTGTATAATGAATGGAGACAGCGGGTATTTCATTACCAGGTATCTCCCTGCTGCAGGCACCGCCTGGAGAAGTCTCCCTCTGCTCGGCTTGCAAGCCTCATTTATTTTCCCGAGCTTTCTAATGTGGGCAGAGCCTGGCTGACGGCATTATTAAATTACCATTATTACACTGTGATGTCTTGGCACCATCAGGGGCTGAGCTGGAAAAGTTGGTGTTGGGCAGGGAATACTATTTTCTTCCCTTCTCAGGCTGCGCTAAATGGACTGTAGCTGACTTCCTGGGTCCGTATCAGCATCAAGATTCTATGAAGTCAAAGCAGAGACTTAACCACATATGAGGCATTTCTTCTAATCAGTGTAAAGAATGGGCATTTCCCTTTTAAGTTGGTTAAAATTTGGGATTGATTTGGGATCAGCTGGACAATTCATGGTTGTAAGTCGTTTTTTTTTTTTTTTTTTTTGATTGGGGGGAGTTAGCACTTGACATTCAAAGTTATTTGACATTTCAAAAGTTATGTAATTTTAAAAGCTCTAATATCACTAACATATTTGCAAGTAATTCATTTACAGTTTACACACGCTTTCGAAGACTGTCTATTCTCAGTAGAGGAGTTTTAATTTAAAATATTTTTATTGCCAGTCCAAGCCTCCTTAAATTAAGGCACTGCTCTTTACTTTTCTGATTTTCTTCCTTATGCACTCTGATAATCAATGTAACATTGTCTTCAATGATAAAAGTTACTCTTGTCATCTTTTAAGTGTTTTCTCATTCATCACTGTGTCACCAATGGCTTCACAATGCTAGCGCATAGTAGGTGTTCACTAAATTCTTATTGAATGAGTGTTTCAACGCTACATATGTTCTAACCATCCTGGAATATGTTCTATCATATATTCTCTGCTTACCCTCACCTTGGGAATTTTTTACTCACCATTCAGAAATATCCTTTGCCTTTCAAATCTTAGCACTTTTTATACTGCTTATTTGTGAGTTTTCTTCTCATGTCTATCTAAGCACAATTCCCAGTATATTTATTATGTAAAGTGAAAGAAAAGTGTCAAAGTTTTAGTCACTCAGTTGTGTCTGACTCTTTGTGACTCTAGGACTGTAGCCTGTCAGGCTTCTCTCTCCTGGGATCCTCCAGGCAAGAATACTGGAGTGGGTAGCCATTCCCTTCTCCAGGGGATCTTCTTGACCCAAGGACTGAACCTGGGTCTCCTGCATTGCAGGAAGATTCTTCACCATTTGAGCCACCAGGGAAGTATGCTCATTAAATCTCTTAATGAATGAATGAGTTACCAAATGAACATACATGTATATATTTAACCCGAGGAAAAGTTATGTGTTATGTTTTATAAACCATTTGTTATAACAATTCTAGTTTTAAGCATTCACTAAAATGAAATAAAAGTAAGTTGGAAACACTATTTTTCTTATCCACTCCTTGATTCAAAACTCTTCCATGGCTCCCCATTCCCTGTAGCTGTGGTTTACTATGACTATCTGATCATGGGGTTATGTCTTTTCCTAGCTTAAAATCCTAAGGCTTCTTACTGCCCACATGAAAAATGTGATTCAAACTCTTTAAGCATGGCCAAGCATTCTTTCTATCTCTCCAGCCGCAGTCTTCCCCAAATTCCCTTTACTATTTCACATCTAGATCATATGGTTCATTGAACCTGTAGTATTTCCTCTTTCCAGGGCCTTGGGCTTCCCCAGAGGCGTGAGTGGCCTCTGCTCCGTCTTCACCCACCTGTTTCCTTAGCTCACTCCTCTTGGGCTTCAAATTGGTCTCATTCTCATTATCTCCTTCTTCAGAAGCTCTTTACTGTTGACTCCATGCCACCACCACGACTACCACCGACTACCACAACCATCACCCTTATCTACCTCTACTAGTCTAAATAATTTTCTTGTTTTATATTCCTTAAGGATATTTTATCAATAAAATAAATTATTTGGGTCCTCTTTTTTTTTTTTTTTGCCAAATAATGTGAACTATTAAGTTAATAGGGGCTTCCCTTGTGGCTCAACTGGTAAAGAATCTGCCTGCAGTGTGGGAGACCTGGGTTCTATCCCTGGGTTGGAAAGATGCCCTGGAGAAGGGAAAGGCTACCCAATCCAGTATTCTGGCCTGGAGAATTCCATGGACCAGTCCATGGGGTCACAAAGAGTCGGACATGACGGAGCAACTTTTACTATGTTATCACTCACTATTCAGTTAATGGAGTTTAAACAGTATTTTTTTTCCTTTTGGAAAATTTAAACAGTTTTAAGCTTTTCTCCTGTAGGTTTCTCTTGAATGTTTTGGTGGCTAACGTGATTCTCTCCCACTGTCTGACACCACACATGTTTACTGAAGGCAAAGCTATGCCAGGTGTTTTACACACATTTACTCATTAGCTTCTAACACCAGTCTTATGGTGAATACTGCTGTTGTTCCCCATTTTATCAGAAAAACTAAATTCTGAAGAAACTCATATTACTGATGAGTGGCAAGTGAACGTTTAAGTCTATGCTGTCTATATACTCTTAATCTCTGTAGCCCAAAGTCCAACCTAAAGCTAATAGCTAGCTAATAGATTGAACCCAGGTCTCCAGCACTGCAGGCAGATTCTTTACCAACTGAGTCACCAGGGAAGCCTAAGAATACTGGAGTGGGTTGCCATGCCCTCCTCTAGGGGATCCTCCCAACCCAGGGATCAAACCCAAGTCTCCCACATTGCAGGCAGATTCTTTACCATCTGAGCCACCAGAGAATCCCAATGGTTAGACAGTAATAAGTAAACACCCAGGAAACATTTGGAAATAGCCTTGTTTCTGTGCTGTGTATCTTCCCTTGTGTCCGACTCTTGCAACCCCATAAACTGTAGCCCACCAGGCTCTTCTGTCCATGGGATTTCCCAGGCAAGAATACTGGAATGGGTAAACATTCCCTTCTCCAAGGGAATCTTCCCAACCCAGGGATTGAACCCTGGTCTCCTGTATTGCATGCGGATTCTTTACCGACTGAGCCACCAGGGAAGCCTTTCATCCCTGCATACCCACTTTCTACTTTGCTCTCTGCCTGGAAGGTACTCCTCTGTGGGCTTTATAAATGGTCTCCTCCCTTAACCTCACACACTGTATTAACCCTTGGTTTCCCTACACCATTCCCAGGGCTTTGTAAATAGTTCTGCAGATTACCCCAGTTGAGTGTTTTGCATATAGTCTGTTTTTGCCTCGATCCTAACTGATGCAAAAGTTTAAAAAGTTAAAACTGTAGTCATGGTTGTACTTTTATATTTTGCATAAAATATGAAGTAATATTTGATATTTTCTACTTTGTCCTTAATTTTATATAATGGAATAGACAATGATATAGTTCATGCAATCTTAAATATGAGAGGCATGCTACACTCATGTGAAAAGGGCATTTTTCCAAGGAATTTGTAACCAGTTGGGAAGTAGGCCTACAGAATGTTTTCCAAAATCTTTAGCCTGTCATGAGGCTTTTCTCCCCTTAGCACCCTTCACTTAACATTAAAGCTGGACTCTGCTGTGTTCAGACCAATAGTGTCCCAGCACCTGGTCTAGGATTGGTTTAATGTCTGGCATTAAAATAACTCACTTTACTTTCTTAAATGAATTTATATACAAGGAAACTCACATATTTTCCCATAAATGGAAGCCAGAATCTCTTAAAATAAATATGGGAGTAAAGCTTTAAAGAAGAATACAGCAAAAATAAAATCATACTGTTCATATTAGCCAAGTGTTAGGAGGGTCTTTTTGACATATTAGCACTAATTTGATGTGTTGCTGCTGCTGCTGCTAAGTCGCTTCAGTCGTGTCCGACTCTGGGCGACCCCATAGACGGCAGCCCACCAGGCTCCCCCGTCCCTGGGATTCTCCAGGCAAGAACACTGGAGTGGGTTGCCATTTCCTTCTCCAACGCATGAAAGTGAAAAGTGAAAGTGAAGTCACTCAGTCGTGTCCAACTCTTAGCGACCCTATGGACTGCAGCCTACCAGGCTCCTCCATCCATGGGATTTTCCAGGCAAGAGTACTGGACTGGGGTGCCATTGCCTTCTCCAATTTGGTGTGTTAACTACTAATAAATACTTTCTCATTGGATGAATTAGAAAGATTAAAAGTGAATTGAAAGGGACATAACTTTATTAGTTTTTGTTTAGCCCCATCAGTGGACTGTATTGCACTAGGGTTCCATGCCCTGAAGTTTGAGGATCATTGATATAAGCTGTTTTTATCAACTGGAATGCCTTTCCTGTAGTTTCCTTTTCTTGATCATCTCCATCTTTCTTTTTGAAACTTTCCTTTACCATCTTAGCCTATACAACGCTCTCCTCTGAACTTCCTAACATTTATTATCTGCCTACTTCTGATTGTTAGTGTTTTGATTTGGTATTTCAGTAGTTTATATTTTGTGTCTTGTCTCCTAAAAATTGTGCACAGTTCTGTCTCTAGGAATAGACAATGGGACCTGTGCTTGTAGAATACCATATATAATTAAATGTTCATTATATTATACATTCATTATATGTATTATAAATGTAATATGTACTATAAATATGATATGTAATAGCCTCATATATAATTAGAATTTCATTATATATTTGCTTTGTTGAATGAATTTGACCTAAACTAAGTTAAATGATGTTTTGTCAACTATGCATATAATTCACAGTCACAGTATGATTTTATGTCTGGTTGGGATGCACAGTTTGTGTTTTTGCTTCTTCTTGCCTTCATAGAAATTACATTCTAGAAGGAGATGAAGATAATAAATTATTACAAAAAATATATATATTTTTATATATATGTATATAATGTATAGTGGAATAAGTGGTACAAGGAAAGTAAAAGTAAATCAGCATGCATTGTTAGAGCTTTGGGTTGCTTTTTAGATTGGGTGGTCAAAGAATACCTCTCTGATGAGGTGACATTTGAGGATGAATGAGATTAAAGTGAAGGGGGGTCTCATGTGAATATTTGAGGGACAAGCATTCCAGTTAGAAGCAGTAATAAGGCCTGAGGATCTGAGTTGGGACTGTGCCTGTTGGAGGCCAGTGTGGGGATGAGGAGGGAGCAACGGGACATGTCATTGGAGAGGTTATGTAAGACCTTTTCAACCATGGTGAAGCTTTTAGATATTTATTGTAAGGGAAACTATGGGGAGACTGAAAAGAAAGATATAACATGAGCTGATTTATGTTTTTACAAAGTAGTTTCAGCTGCTCTGGAAAGAAGAGACTGAAAAGGACAAGAGAGGCAGGTGGTCAGTTAGGAAGGCGTGGCTCAGTGCCAGATATGCTGGGGGGTTGTGGCTTGGAGCCCAGCGATCCTAGTGGACAAGGTGCAAACTTAAGCATTAGGATAAATTCTTAGAGAAGAGCCAACTGTGATGCCTTCTACTTTATTTACTACTGTACAACGCTTTCAAAGTAGCATTCTCTTTTGGCATTTATTTCCATCTTCTAACTCTATTTAAGACAAGTTTTTTTTTTTTTTTTTTTTTTCTATTTACCAAATATTCTTTTATTTACAGTTGTTTTTGAGATGACACTTAATGAATGACTAATTAGTCAATAAAAACCAGAGTTCTATCTGGGACAAGAATGTGTTCCCATGGTGAATTTATTTATCCATCTTTTTCAAAAGTAATTGCATTTTTGTATTCATTCTTGAATACTGTGTTAGAAATGTTGTCATTTCCCCAAATGACTATTTGGGAGGTGGAATTCTTTTATGCTATTCTAATTTTGTATCCTCTTCCTTCTAATATCCCCATCTGTACTTTGTATTACAAACTTCATCAGACCACTGCATACTATTATAGCTGTCCTCACCATGGGGAGAAAATGACTAATTGAAGCTGATTATTGATATAATAGAGCAGGTTGTGACACTTGGCGAGAATACTGGAATGATGGGCTCCAGCTGATGTTATGTAAAAATATTCAGCCATGAAATATGCACTTGCGGATGGCTTTTTGCAGATTCCTGCAGAATGCAGATAATCTGTATTCTGAGGAGATCTGCAAATTAAAGATCTATGTGACCAGTTAGAATTATAGGACAGTGAGGACAGAGTGGTGCAGTAGGTAATGAAATGGCTTTGAATCTTAGGTAATAATAATTATAACCTGCCTATATTTATAAGAGAAAGTAGATGATATTTATCCCCAACCCTCATTTCAGAGAGAAAGGGTCAGTTGGCAGAAAAAAGAATGGTGAACCTTTGGTTATTTTGGAATTCCCTCAGTGCAAGATATATTGGTATCATGAATGGAAGTATAAATTGGTTCATTGTCTTTGGAAAGCTGTTTTGCCATAACTATCAAAATAAAATGCATACAACCCTTTGACCTAACAGTTTCATTTCTAGTAATTTATCTTAGAAATATAGTCACCAGATGCACAAAAATCTATGTACAAAAATATTCATCATGGCATTTTGCTTCATAAGAAATGATTTAAAATAGTTTGAATGCCCAAGAAATAAGGAATTAAGTAAGTAAATTTATAGAATATCTATGAAGTGAAGTGAAGTGAAATGAAATGAAGTGGCTCAGTTGTGTCTGACTCTTTGTGACCCCATGGACTATAGCCTACCAGGCTCCTCCCTCCGTGGGATTCTCCAGGCAAGAGTACTGGAGTGGGTTGCCATCTCCTTCTCCAGGAGATCTTCCTGACTCAGGGATCAAACCCAGGTCTCCCTCATTCCAGGCAGACACTTTAACCTCTGAGCCACCAGGGAAGCTCTAGAATATCTATACACTGTAATATAATTAAGTCATTATAAAGCATGTTTCCATATAGAACCATCTCTGAGTGGAAAAAAATGGTTGGAATATGCTATTATTTGTGGTCATAGAAATTTAAAGTATATGTATATATATTTATACATGCATGTGTTAAAGACTGCACAAAGGATTGTTAAAAGCATGGGTCAGAAGACTTATTTTTCACTGTACATTAGTACTTTGGTATTATTTCAATTAATTACCTACTTCTTGTATATATCATCTAGGGCTTCCCTGGTGGGTCAGCGGTAAAGAATCTGCCTGCCAGTATGGGAGATGTGGATTCAATCCCTGGGTCGTGAAAATCCCCTGGAGAAGAAAATGGCAACCCACTCCAGTATTCTTGCCTGGGAAATCCCATGGGTAGAGGAGCCTGGAGGCTTACAATTCATGGGGTCTCAAAAGAGTCAGACACAACTTAGTGACTAAAGAACAATACTATTTATTCAAAAATTATAAGTTAAGAAAATTATAGTGTTGGTATATTTTACTCCTCCCTTGACATGAAGATGTCGTTGGTTGATTCTTGGCTGTATTGCACCTAACTTCTCTTATAAGGGTTTTCTCAGTATGGGATTTTATAATTTCTGTTCAAACACCTTTTATTAGGATATCATTGCACTGACACTTTCAGTAATGAGATGGCGACTCCCCTTCTTCCTTTATTTCTTGCCATGACTCTACAGAATATAGCTCTGCCACTTTTTTCCAATGTTCCGATCCTTCCTGTCCAGGTGAACTATTTAGAAACTTGTTTGAATAAATGGTAAAATCATTCAAATCCACTGGCTCTGGGTTTCTAACAGGTCCATTTGTGAAAATACTGAGGAACTTCCAGAGTCATAGGCCTGGTCCTTTTCAACATCAAATAGAAATTAAACACTAGTGAAGAGAAGTGAAGCGAAAGTTGCTCAGTCGTGTCCGACTCTTTGCGAACCCACGGGCTATGTAGTCCATGGAACTCTCCAGGCCAGAATACTGGAGTGGGTAGCCTTTCCCTTCTCCAGGGGATCTTCCCAACCCAGGGATCGAACTCAGGTCTACCACATTGCTGGCGGATTCTTTACCAGCTGAGCCAATAATGATGCTTATTACTAACTTTTAAAAAGCTCTCTCTACCTTCAATATGTTAAAGAACTGTTATTCGAAATATATGGCCTAAAACTATGTCATTCCTATTATATGTGATATCATAAAGCCCGAGAACAATGTTTAAAATCATTTTAATCGTTGTTATAAAAAGAATTAATGAGTGGTAACATTCAGAAACCCCATTGCTCATATTATGTTTTGGGGGGAATGCAGGAGGAAAAAAGAGAAGGAAGGAAAATACATTTCTAAGGAATTTAAACAACTTATAAATTTCTTTCTCTTTTGCTGGAAAACCAACTGATTATACATGAATGTATAATAAAACAAGTGTTTGGCACTTTGAGGTGTATGAACTATGCAGTGTAATCAGAGCTTATTTTCCTGCAGTGGAGATTGAAATTTATATGTTTCTTCTAAGCAGTACCTTTCATTCCATTTTTATTTCCTAAGGGAGAGTGAAATTTACAAGTTGCTGCTTAACAATACCAGAAGTGCTAGTTCCTATACAATGAATAGTGAAGTTTTCAAGTTGCCATTTGACGAGGCCCACATTTCTGTTTGTTTGTCCTTCCTCCCTTTCCTCCCCAAGAAGGTACAGTAAAATTTATATGGTTACTAAAACAAACAAACAAAAAACTTCATTATTAATATAAGGTTACTTTGCAGGTGGGAATTCCACAAATGGCTTATGAACATATCTAAGGGGAAACATAAAGGTGGACGTTATGAGGCCGGAAGTTTTTTCAGGAACACTGAATTTACAATCATCACTCAAGAACATGGAGAGACACTCATTTTTGGCCGTTTGTCCCTGTGACCCCATTCCCTTGGCTCTTTGGTTCTGTTATCCTGCAAGTATGTTTCATTGGGCTTTTTTTTTTTTCTTTTAGAAATCCATCTAACTCTTTCTTTGCAAGTCTTCCTCAGGCTATACATCCGTCCTTTTCCATGGTCTCTTTCCTCCACTTTCATGCTCCTCCCTAAACACTCAGAGTGATTACTATGTACACAATTAATTAAATGAATGGTTCATAGCCTTAGGCAATCATTTCTATTATTGTCTTATATTGCTACTTACATATTTTATTAAAGTAATATTTTATTGTTATTAAAATTTTAAGATACACATGCTTTATTTCACTAGTATTATTATAATAAGATCCTTGAAGGGAGATGTCAGGTCTTAAAATTCCTTATGCTCCCAAGGGGGCATGTATATAATTGTGTAATTGAAATGAAGTGGATGTTTTACCAATCACGGGAGCAGGAAGATGAAGGAAGTAGAAAAGGAATGGACACCTTGTGGTAATGGTCTAAGAAGAAGTTGGCCAATAAAGTCTTCCCTTACTGTCTGTGTGTGCCTCTTCTCCCATCAAGGGATGAAGTCCTTTTTTTCTCCCTTTGAGTTCTGGTTGGCCTTTTGACTTTTTTTGGCCAGTAGGAAATGGCAGAAATAACACTATGTCGGTTCTGAGTCCAGACTTTAGGTTGCCTGCTGCTGCTAAGTCACTTCAGTTGTGTCCGACTCTTCGCGACCCCATAGACGGCAGCCCATCAGGCTCCCCCGGTCCCTGGGTTTCTCCAGGCAAGAACACTGGAGTGGGTTGTCATTTCCTTCTCCAATGCATGAAAGTGAAAAGTGAAAGTGAAGTCGCTCAGTCGTGTCCGACCCTCAGCGACCCCGTGGACTGCAGCCTACCAGGCTTCTCCGTCCATGGGATTTTCCAGGCAAGAGTACTGGAGTGGGGTGCCATTGCCTTGTGATAACAATATTTAGAGCCCTGTGTCATCACTTAAAGAAGTCTGAGTATGCAGCAAGAGAGAGGCCACTGGGAAAGGAGTCCTGGAGGACTACAAAGATATGGATAGAGGCCTAGCCAACCCTCAGCTGCCCCAGTCCTACCAGGCGAGGGGCATGGAGGGGAGGGAAGCCAGCTTGGATCTTGCAGTCCCCGCAGGATGGCCCCAGTCAGTATCACATGGCGCAGAGAGATGAACTGTCCCCCTGAGCCCTGTCCAAACTGGAGAAAGTAGGACAAGTAAATGGTCACTGTTCTTATTGTTTTAAGTCCCTATTTTTAGAGTGTTTTATTATATAGCAAAGATCACAGAAACACAACTAAAATAGGTTAAGTTGTACATTAAACTTTGTGGTCTACAGAAGTGCTTTTTGAGCTTTAATGTACATACAAATTGCCATGGGATCTTGTTAAAAAATCTGGTTTAGTGGATTAGGGGTGGGGCCTGGGATTCTGCATTTCTAGGAAGTTCCTAGGTTGTGACTTCCCTGGTGGTCCAGTGGTTAAGAATCCACCTTCCAATGCAGGGGACGTGGGTTTGATCCCTGATCAGGGAACTAAGATCCCATATGCCATGGGGGCAGCTAAGGCTGCACACTGCAACTACTTAGCCCACATGCCATAAGTAGAGAAGAGCCCGCCTGCCATTACTAAGACCTGATGCAGCCAAATACATAAATAAATAAATAGTTTTTTAAAGTTCCCAGGTGATGTTGCTGTTCTGGCCCATGGGCCACATTTTGAGAAGAAAAGTTTAGAGAATTCTATTCATTCCAAAATTACCAAGTTACTTTTTAAAACCAGTGAGGTTACACTTGACTTTCTGTTGAGATTTCAGATCCTGCCCAGGCTCTGTCATCTGAGCAATAGACATGCCAATTTCAAAGGTATAAAGTCAGGTGCATGTATGTTTTGCAGGAAGTACTAGGCAAGTTGTATTTTCTCAAAGTCTTTCTTCAGAGTGACTTATTTCCCTAAGCTTCTTATCTGTTTAACCAAGAAGGATGCTCCATGACAGTCCTTAATAATGGTAGTGATAATAGCAATCACTTCTGCATACTGAGTGCTTTGTTGTGAATCAGAATCTGTACTAAGTGCTTTATATACTTAGTACAGATTCATTTGTTTCATTCCTATAATGTACATGACTGTAACCATTTTGTCAGTGAGGAAACTGGGGTTCAGGGAGGTTCAGTTACTAGCCTTAGTCACCCAGTGACTAAGATAGGATTCAGTTCTGTATGATCTGACTCCAAAATACAGGTTGACAACTGCTCCAACTCACTGCTTCTAATTAGAAGCCTGGCACACTAAGCCTCCGGCCTCAGGTTAGTGTGTTATGGCTCACATTCTTTCTTCTTTAACTTTTTTCTTGTAGTAATGATGGTAGGAGTATAGACATTTTCCCTCCATGCAGTATGGCTGACTTTGGGAACTCCTAACTGAGATACCCGAAATGTTCCTTTGTGTGTGTGTGCATGTATGTGTGTGTATGTAAGGCAGGAGCGGAAACACCTTTGAAACCCATTAGTTGGGAAATTTAATTTTTTATAGCAGCATTCACATAGTCATTGTCAGCATTTTACAGTGGTATTTAAAGTGCTGATGTGAGAAAAGTCTTTACCAGAATAAATATAGATGATTCTTGTAAACTTCAATAGTCTCTTGTTTTCACTGTGTGTTGCCTATTGCAACTAAATAATTTCTCCCTCCTCCCTTCACTTTTGACTTATTGTTTCCCTTTCTATGCTATTTATCAGACAGAAGCTACTTCTGTTGGAGGTTTCTATCAGAGAGGCATAAAATACTTCTTTTAAAAAACCATAAAAGACTCTGATATGAAATCTACTTTGAAATTAGACTGCCAGGACATCTCTCTACTTGTTGGTTTGAATGCCTCTTCTGTGTTCTCTTAAAGGTTAAAGAAACTGGCAGTGCTGGAAATGGCAGTGCTCTGTGGCACCAAAGCCAGTGCCCTGCAAAGAAACTGACTTGGGGTTAGATGACAACACTAGGGTATAAGGACCTCCCAGATAGGAGGTTTAGTTAGCACTCAAATCTCTACTGCTGAGATTGCTGTTCTCCAACGTGATGGTGGTGATGAGGGGTGTTAGTGTGTGCACGCACACGTGTGTGTGTGTGTGTATACAGAGTTCTTTAAAGTGAGATCATTTGGCTGGACACTTTTTGATGGGGTCAGTACAGATTTTAATAGGGCTTCCCAGGTGGGTCAGTGGTAAAGAATCCACCCCTGAGTCTGGAAAATCCCCTGGAGGAGGACATGGCAACTCACTCCAGTGTTCTTGCCTGGGAAATCCCGTGGACAAGGAGCCTGGAGGGCTACAGTCCATAGGGTCTCAAAGAGTCAGACACGACTGAGTGACTGAGCACACACACACACAGATTTACAGATTTTATTGTCTTCTTTGGATGAAGGGGGTCATTACAGGACTTGCCTGGGACTTCAATCACTGCTCAGAACTAAGTCATTTTTCAAAATCACAAAATACCTGTTTCTCCCAATGCCAGCTGTTCTTCAAAACAAGAGCTGGTCACTTCCGTAATTTCCTTTGTCATTCTGAATGAATCATTTACAAGACAAATGATTTCCTGATCTTTTATACATAAAATATTTCATGTAATCTAATTTTTCAGATAAAGGTAACATTGTAACTAGATTTTTGAGAAATATTTAATAAGAACTACATTTTGTTTCCTTGGAGCCCCATGGAACAAGTGTCTGGACCTTTATTAGTTTGCATCTTTCCAATCTGAAAAATGTGGAATACCCTCCAATAATTTTTTTTTATCATGTGTCCATGGGAGAGAACCAGAAAAAATGAGTGATTTCTAAATTATCTTTTTCAAAGAAACATCCCAAGAAGGCAAAGGCTCGCTTAAGTGAAATGTTTCTGAAGATGCTTTTCTTACAGATTTCTGAGCATCTTAGTATCTAAGGTAATTTGTTTCGAGGAGATTGGGGGACACAGCACTGCTAGTGGAGGCTTGATACATATAATAGTATTAAGGATGGATTCCTTAGCAATCATGCGGATTGGCCAATAGAAGAATTTAAATGGAACTCTCAGTAGAAAATAAGTACTCTGTGCAATGCAGAAAGAAAAATAAATGTTGTAAACATATACTATAAAAGGATATCATTAAATGAGACTTTTTGTAGTGTCAGCTTAATCCTTTTTTTCATTTATTGATAATTAGAGGAAAAACTGTCTTTGGAAAATGTATAATGATTGTCCTGTGGTATATTTTCTTAAAATTGGTTAAATCTGTTGTAGGAACTTTCTGTTAGAAACATTCTAATGTATGTATTTTGAAAGTTGGAAATAGTATTGATCCATACTGTCTTCCTGACAGGAAGTTAAGTTTATTATTCTCTTAAAATCTCCAAATTCCTTTGGTTATGTAGAGGAGGAAAAATAACTTCCCCTCTGCCCTTTTGAATTCTGGGCTGAGACCTGCCCCCCCATCCTATACTACCCCACTGCCTAGCCCCATAATAGATTAACAGGAGAAAAACAGAAATTTATTAACATGTAAACTTCATATTTCTGGGGAATAACCAGAAAACCTGAGTGACTTCCTGAGATGGTGAATTTACTACCTTAAATGCCATTTTCAGGTAAAGACAAAAGACAGAAGGAGGGCTGGGGTGGGCAGTTATTGGAAATTAGTAGAAAAGGCATAGTAAATAAGGGTAAGATTTGTTTATAGATTTAATGCCTTTTCCAGTGACAGAATTCTCTTGTGATTTAGAGTCATCCTTGTCTTCCTGGTTCTGAGAGGGGGATATGAATGGAGATT
Organism: Bos indicus; assembly: GCF_029378745.1. NCBI lineage: Eukaryota > Metazoa > Chordata > Mammalia > Artiodactyla > Bovidae > Bos > Bos indicus. The sequence goes on from NC_091781.1 coordinate 40,334,891, forward strand.
TCCTTTTTAAATATAAATGTCTCTAACAAAAGGGAAACTTCTCTATTTTCAGAGCCTCTCCTGTGTCTGCTGTTTCTTAAAATAGATGGCTCAAAATAATCCTTATGCCAAAGAGTCACATTTTGGTGTGGCATATTCTGCTACCCTTCACAATATCCCAAGAGGAAAGAAAATGGGAATCTTGGCTCACAGAATTGCAGGTTGTAATAGGGTGAATCCAGCTTTTGTTATGGATGGCTATAGGTGCTTCACTGTATATTCAAACCTATTCCTTCCAGGAAATCTAGGTTTCCGTGTACCCCAAAGTTAACACTTGTTTGAGGAGCTTTCTTTATTAAAAGATTTTAAATGACCAACTGCTCTAAAAGGACCTGGAAACTTAAGTTGTAATAGTTTCATGGTGAATTTGCTTCTGCTCCTTTCTATCTCATAGCCCATTTCTTCTCTACCTGCTCTTAACTTTCCTTCAGTCTAAGGCCTTGTAGTAGTGGTGTGAATTTAATTACTCTAAAAAATGAAATTCAACTGAGTAAATTTGAGATGTAAAAGTAATTCTCACAGTTAACTGAGATATTGCATCAATAATTAAAAATTACATTTAAAGAACAAGAAAATGCAAAAATGAGAGTATTTTGAGCAGCTAGGTTCTTTGAGGGCAAGGGTCCCTGCTTACTCATTTTTGTGTCACTCAAAATTCCACAAAGTACCTTCTACACTGTAGACTTTAAATGACTGAGTAAATGAGTGAGTGAATGGCACTGCTAATACTGCTTCTTTTTGTCTTTGCCTTGTGTTTTCAGGCTTCGACTCTGGTCATGGTTTTTATCTCCTGACCGGTCCCTTTTCTTTTATGAGACTTGAATATCTTTCCTTGTTGGGTTTTTTTTTTTTTTTTTTAATCCTGATCTTTTTATCTTTTAACCTTTGATTCCTGACATTTCCCTTTCCATTTTTCACTTTCTTTTATAGTACAATCGCTTTTGTCTGTTTCAGTCTCTCTTCTCTCTAGCTTTTTGTGTCAATTTTTGTTTTTTTATTCTTGTGACTTTTCTCTTTTTTAGATACTATTGGTGCTGGTTACTCTATTGAGCTAAGGAAGGCACCCCACTGAGTCTTCATGAGAGAAAACTGATTAATTGACTAATGATGTAATTTTTACTGTGTTGGGGTCTTGAGCTGCTACCAGCTGGGGAAATGGACTGCTTTATAATGGCATTTGTATCATAATCCAAACCTCAAAGCACCTGTACTTTTATTCATTTTTCTTTGATTTTTAAACCTACTAGTTATAGGTTCTTTGACTTTCTGTACTTCTTTGTTTTAAAAATTATATCCATAACCAAGCATTATGGATATTTTTAGACATATTTTTAGATATTGTTTAGAGCATATTTTTTAGACACTATGTTAATAAAAATCAATTCACCACCCCACCCTAGGATATTCATTGGCCTCCAGTTATTGCTGGTTTTATTTTCCAAAACAGGAAAGACAACTAATCAGAACCAATTGAACCCTCCAGAATTCTGTGTTGGGCACATAGGAAATATCAAATAGATATAATCATTAGTCTAATATGATTAATATATTTGCTCTACTAATCATATTACTTCATGTTATTCAATAAGTGTGTTTCAGTAGTCTGATTTATTTTTTATTTGAAGGGCAGAAAAATACTGTATCTATGATCAGATCAGATCGGATCAGTCGCTGAGTTGTGTCCGACTTTTGCGACCCCATGAATTGCAGCACACCAAGCCTCCCTGTCCATCACCAACTCCCGGAGTTCACTGAGACTCACGTCCATCGAGTTAGTGATGCCATCCAGCCATCTCATCCTCTGTCATCCCCTTCTCCTCTTGCCCCCAATCCCTCCCAGCATCAGAGTCTTTTCCAATGAGTCAACTCTTCACATGAGGTGGCCGAAGTACTGGAGTTTCAGCTTTAGCATCATTCCTTCCAAAGAACACCCAGGGCTGATCTCCTTCAGAATGGACTGGTTGGATCTCCTTGCAGTCCAAGGGACTCTTAAGAGTCTTCTCCAACACCACAGTTCAAAAGCATCAATTCTTGGGCGCTCAGCCTTCTTCACAGTCCAACTCTCACATCCATACATGACCACAGGAAAAACCATAGCCTTGACTAGATGGACCTTTGTTGGCAAAGTAATGTCTCTGCTTTTGAATATGCTATCTAGATTGGTCATAACTTTCCTTCCAAGGAGTAAGCGTCTTTTAATTTCATGGCTGCAGTTACCATCTGCAGTGATTTTGGAGCCCAGAAAAATGAAGTCTGACACTGTTTCCACTATTTCCCCATCTATTTCCCATGAAGTGATGGGACCAGATGCCATGATCTTCGTTTTCTGAATATTGAGCTTTAAGCCAACTTTTTCACTCTCCACTTTCACTTTCATCAAGAGGCTTTTGAGTTCCTCTTCACTTTCTGCCATAAGGGTGGTGTCATCTGCATATCTGAGGTTATTGATATTTCTCCTGGCAATCTTGATTTCAGCTTGTGTTTCTTCCAGCCCAGTGTTTCTCATGATGTACTCTGCATGTAAGTTAAATAAGCAGGGTGACAATATACAGCCTTGACATACTCCTTTTCCTATTTGGAACCAGTCTGTTGTTCCATGTCCAGTTGTAACTGTTGCTTCCTGACCTGCATACAGATTTCTCAAGAGGCAGGTCAGGTGGTCTGGTATTCCCATCTCTTGAAGAATTTTCCACAGTTTATTGTGATCCACACAGTCAAAGGCTTTGGCATTGTCAATAAAGCAGAAATAGATGCTTTTCTGGAAATCTCTTGCTTTTTCCATGATCCAGCGGATGTTGGCAATTTGATCTCTGGTTCCTCTGCCTTTTCTAAAACCAGCTTGAACATCAGGAAGTTCACGGTTCACATATTGCTGAAGCCTGGCTTGGAGAATTTTGAGCATTACTTTGCTAGCGTGTGAGATGAGTGCAATTGTGCGGTAGTTTGAGCATTCTTTGGCATTTCCTTTCTTTGGGATTGGAATGAAAACTGACCTTTTCCAGTCCTGTGGCCACTGCTGAGTTTTCCAAATTTGCTGGCATATTGAGTGCAGCACTTTCACGGCATCATCTTTCAGGATTTGGAATAGCTCAACTGGAATTCCATCACCTCCACTAGCTTTGTTCGTAGTAATGCTTTCTAAGGCCCACTTGACTTCACATTCCAGGAAATCTGGCTCTAGGTGAGTGATCACACCATTGTGATTATCTGGGTCATAAAGATCTTTTTTGTATAGTTCTTCTGTGTATTCTTGCTACCTCTTCTTAATATCTTCTGATTCTGTTAGGTCCATACCATTTCTGTCTTTTATCGAGCCCATCTTTGCATGAAATGTTCCTTTGGTATCTCTGATTTTCTTGAAGAGATCCCTAGTCTTTTCCATTCCGTTGTTTTCCTCTATTTCTTTGCATTGATCACTGAAGAAGGCTTTCTTATCTCTTCTTGCTATTCTTTGGAATTCTGCATTCAGATATTTATATCTTTCCTTTTCTCCTTTGCTTTTTGCTTCTCTTCTTTTCACAGCTATTTGTAAGGCCTCCCCAGACAGCCATTTTGCTTTTTTGCATTTCTTTTCCATGGGAATGGTCTTGATCCCTGTCTCCTGTACAATGTCACGAACCTCATTCCATAGTTCATCAGGCACTCTATCTATTAGGTCTAGGTCCTTAAATCTATTTCTCACTTCCACTGTATAATCATAAGGGATTTGACTTAGGTCATACCTGAATGGTCTAGTGGTTTTCCCCACTTTCTTCAATTTAAGTCTGAATTTGGCAATAAGGAGTTCATGGTCTGAGCCACAGTCAGCTCCTGGTCTTGTTTTTGCTGACTGTATAGAGCTTCTCCATCTTTGGCTGCAAAGAATATAATCAATCAGATTTCGATGTTGACCATCTGGTGATAAATCTAAATTTCTTAGTTTCAGATCCTAACCACTCTGATTACTAACTTGGACAAGTAATTTTACCTCTACAGTATTCAGTTTCCTCATCTGTAAAATATTACTATCAATCACATAAAATTATGAGGATTAAATAAGTTATTATTGAAACCCCCTTATGAATAGAACCTAACACATAGCAAGCATTTAGAAAATACTAGTTGTTCTTTAATTTTTTTAGTCTATCACAATTATTTTCCTCCCAACTTTTTACTCTGAAAATATTAAAACTTAGGAAAAATTGAGAAAAGAGAACAATAGGTACCTAAATACCATTCATAAGAATTCAATTATTCATTAACATTTGTTACTGTTGTTCATTTGCTTTCTTTTTCTTATTCAAATACTTTTGCAAAACTAATTGAAATTCAGCTGTAGACATTGTATTTCCATCTGACATTTAACCCTGTATCTCCTAAGATCAATATGTAACCATAATACTATTGTCACACCCAAGAAATTTAAACACTGATATGTTATCAAATAAAATAAAAAAAGATTTCTGGGAGAAATAGCAACAACCTCAGATATGCAGATGATACCACTCTAATGGCAGAAAGTGAAGAGGAATTAGAGGGGTGGGATGGGAAGGAAAGTGGGAGGGCGGGAGGGGTGGGGAGGGACGTGGAAGGGGACATATGTATACCTATAGCTGATTCATGTTGATGTTTGGCAGGAACCAACAGAGTTCTGTAAAGCAGTTATCCTTCAATTAAAAAATAAATAGATTTAAAATTATAAAAAAATAAAGAGCCTCTTGATGAAGGTAAAAGAGGAGAGTGAAAAAACTGGTTTGAAACTCAGCATTCAAAAAAATGAAGATCATGGCATCTGGTCCCATCACTTCATGGCAAATAGGAGGGGAAAAAGTGGAAGCAGTGATAGATTTTATTTTCTTGGGCTCCAAAATCACTGTGGAAGGTAACTGCCACCATGAAATTAAAAGAAACTTGTTACTTGGAAGGATAGCTATGACAAACCTACACAGCATATTAAAAAGCAGAGACAACACTTTGCCAACAAAGGTCCGTTTAGTCAAAGCTATGGTTTTTCCAGTAGTCATGTATGGATGTGAGAGTTGGACTATCAGGAAAGCTGAGCGCTGAAGAGTTGATGCTTTCAAATTGTGGTATTTGAGGAGACTCTTGAGAATTCCTTGGACTGCAAGGAGATCAAAACCAGTCAACCCTAAAGGAAATCAGTCCTGAATATTCATTGGAAGGACTGATGCTGAAGGTGAAGCTCCAATACTTTGGTCACCTGATGCGAAGAGGCAAAAGTTTGAGGGCAAGAGTAGAAGTGGGGCAGCAGAGGATGAGCTGGTTAGATGGTATCACTGACTCCATGGACATAGATTGAGCAAACTCCAGGAGATAATGAAGAACAGTGGAGCCTGGCATGTTATAGTCCCTGGGGTCACAAAGAGTCAGATGTGACTTAGCGACTGAACAACTAGTATTATAAAATATAATCAGATGTCCGCATTAATGTCACTTGTACCTTATAATGTCCCTTTTCCTTATTTATGTTTTCCTTTTTATAAATCCAACTGGATTACACGTTTTCTTTAGTTCTTATTCCTCTTTGGACTCTTTTAATCTAGAATAGTCTTCTGCTTTTATATATCTTTCATGGGTTAATATTTTTGAAAATTCCAAGGCAGTGTCTTGTGGAATGCCATGCATTATGGATTGTCCAGTTGCTTCCTCATCATTAGATTTAGTTTAAATATTTTTGGTCAAATACTATCTAAATGATACTGTGTACTTCACATTGAATCATATAAGGGGCACATAATTTGTTTGTATCATTATTGGTAATGCTATATGATCACTTGATTAAGGTGATATTTTCCAGACCCCTCAAAATTTGGAACTTATGTATTTTAATGAGATTGGATTTTTTGCTTTATAATCAGAAAGTGACATTTTGAGAGTGAGTGAATATCTTTTATCCAAAAAACTTTTTTCATCCATTGGTTGTATTATTCATGGATGAATGCTGCCTGATGGTATTCTTCTAATAGTATTATTCTCATATATTTATTAACTGACATTCTTTGGTAACAAAAGTGCTCCTCCTCCCCATATCCATATTGTCCATAGAATTCTCCAGGCAAGAATACTGGAGTGGGTTGCCACTTACTCCTCCAGAGGATCTTCCTGACCCAGGGATTGAACCTGGGTCTCCTGCATTGCAGGCCGATTCTTTACCATCTGAGCCACCAGGAAGACTACATCCATACTAGGATTTGATAATTATCATTATGGCTGAAAGAACGTACTCATAGAGTGTGGTACTTGTTTCAGCTAAAATAAAATGTTGGTTTTTTTTTTTTTTTACTGCTTTTATCATACCTTTTTACCCCCAAGTCACTGTAAACTTTGTATTGAAGTAAAGCCTACTTACAGAAGATGCACAAATCATATATATATATATACACACACACACATATACATGTGTATATATATACATATACGTGTATATATATATACATATACACATATATGTATATATACACATATACGTGTGTGTATATATATATATATATATATATATATACACATGTACATACGTATACACCGGAGAAGGCAATAACACCCCACTCCAGTACTTTTGCCTAGAAAATCCCATGGACGGAGGAGCCTGGTAGGCTGCAGTCCATGGGGTCGCTAAGAGTCGGACACGACCGAGCGACTTCACTTTCCCTTTTCACTTTCATGCATTGGAGAAGGAAATGGCAACCCACTCCAGTGTTCTTGCCTGGAGAATCCCAGGGACGGAGGAGCCTGATGGGCTGCCATCTATGGGGTCGCACAGAGTCTGACACGACTGAAGTGACTTAGCAGCAGCAGCAGCATACGTATACACATATAGCCCAAGGAAGTTTCACAAATTAAATATAACTATATAAACAGATTCTTATTCTTTGGAAAGTGCTTTGTGCTCAGTCATGTCCAACTCTTTGCAACCCCATGGACTGTAGCCTGCCAGGCTCCTCTGTCCATGGGATTTCCCAGGCAAAAATACTAGGTTGCCGTTCTTCTTCCATGTGATCTTCTCAACCCAGGAATCAAACCTGTGTCTCCTAGGTCTCCTGCATGGCAGGTGGATTCTTTACCACTGAGTTATTGGGGTCCTTATTCTTTAGTGATGCTCAAATTGTCCCCAGTTTAGCCAGTAGGATCCCCTCTACAGCTAGTTCTTATGTCCTCGTGACATTTCTCCCTCAGTTTTGAGTATGCTCTTGAAGAAAATAAGATCTTTTAAGCTTACCTTGTATTCTTACCTGATTCTCCTGACCTGGAATAAGTCGTTTTTTCAAAGAGCACTGCCTCCCTTTAGTTGGGAATGGAATTTAGAAACAAAGATTTGGCTACTAGGTGGGCTCATTGATACTTTGTTGTCATTACTCCTAAGATAGATATATATATATAGATATATATAGATATATTTGTAGATATAGATATATATGTATATACTATATATGTAATAACCTACAATTCAAATCCAGCATCACGATATTCTTCTTCAGCTTCCCTCATTTCATATTTGTTTCTCCTTTATTCCACTGTGAGAGTTCACTCTATTGATTCACTTGCTCTATTCCTGTAACATACAAAAAGTAGTTTCAGAAATACTACATCAATACTACTTCTAACAAGCAATCTGCTAAGTAAAGTTCAAGATTAATTTGTATTTGTTTTTGTACTAACGTTCCACTGTGAATATACATTCAGAGTACCAGATTCAAGTTATTGGAATTCATTTTTTGGTCATCTGTGGTCATTTTTATCAGTATGTCATTCATCTTCCTTCTTTTCCTGCTTGCTTGCAAGTTTAGGTTTTGTTTTTTCAATCTTTTTCTATTTGAATATGTAAAACTTTACATACATGGTTCAAAAACCCAGTGTAGATAAAACTTTGTCCCAGGAAGTCCTATTTCATGCCTACCCTCTCACTGAGGTCTTATTCACCCTTCATAGTGAATATTTTCCTTAGTTTCTGGTTTATTCTTCAGGTGCTTAATACAAAACTAGTGAATATGTATATTTGTTTTTTTTTTTACATTGCTTATGGGTTATTTTTTCTGTGCAAGAGAATCTTTAAATTTTCATATAGTCAAAATTTTCAATATTTTCCAAACTTTTTTAACATTTGGATTTGAATCATAGAAAGACTTTCCCCACATCGAAGTTGTAAAGAAATTAATGTTTTCTTCTACCACCTGTTTTATTTTTGATATTAGTCATTGCTCTTGATGTTAAAATTAATCATATTGAGCCTCAAGGGCTGCCAAAACTCACAGGATTAATTCTCACAGCAGCCAATGGCTGGGGAAGAGAGGGGGAAGATGGAGACTCCAGACACCTTATCTTTCCTAGTCTTCTAGGCAGGGATGTTTGGGATCTTGGATCTCTAGTCCAGGGCTCAGGAAATAGAAGGCATCATTGAGTAACTGAAAGAATGAATGAGTAAAAGAAGTTCTAGACAGGCATGATGAGTGACTTAAAAATTGAGCTCCCTCTGGACAATCTGATGTGCACCAAAGCAATGGAAGAACGAAGAAGTGACGCTCTTGTTTTGGTTTATAGGCCAACTTGTCAAGGATAAGAAACTACAGGTTCCTTATCCTGAGAGGAAGTCTCAGCTTTTGAAGAGGGCTGAGCATAACCTATTCATTCTGGCTCCTTTGTGCAGTCGCCTATCTTGATCATGGTTACTTTGGAAACAGTTATATTTGGCGTATTCATCCTCTGGAGGATATAGGATGGAAAAACATAACTTAGTCATTGTAAGTCCAATTCTTGTAGCCATATTTGTGCCAGATGTACAGTCATTTTTTTCCCCATGAATTTTTTTCTACATGTTTATGACACCAAATAGCTGAATTAAATGTGTAAAATTGGCTTAGTAATCCAGATGTTTAGAAAATAGCACAACTTTATTTATTACCTTGTGATATTACATGACTAGACTTTAAATGAGTTAGATATATTATGTGCAGTTCTACATAAAGCCATAGAATTGCTAAATCAATTATATGATGATGGATTTTTTTTATAACTGAATTATATTCTACGGAGTGTTTCCTTCATATCTTCTGTTTCACTTACAAGTATGCATTGGCTTTGGTGGCCCGGAACTGGGTTTTGTTTTGCTTCGGCCACTTACTTTTTTAACTTAAAAAGTGTTTTTTGTTCTTTAAGCCTTATCTAAAAATGGGCTTTTGAAGTTTGAGAATGTTAAATGATATGATATGATGTATTTAAAGAACAGCACAATGCCTAACACAAAGCATGCACTAGGTAAATGTCATTAGTTATGATTATTGTTCACTGAGCCTTATAATGCCTCTTAATTCTCTCTCTCTTACTATCATCATTTGCCACTTCATTTTTGTGTATAGATTAGTTTGTGATGTCATAATCATAATAATTTTTCTTTTTTTTTTTGCATTTCAGCAACATAGTCTTTTTGATCCTCAAAATAATATCATAAAAAGTAAGAAATGATTTTCTCAGTTTTGAAAATCAGGAAATATAGGTTTATAAAAGTAAAGCGAATCCTTGAGAGCATGAACGAACAAAGCTGTAAAATGGGAAAGCTGAGGCTGTGATGTGAAATCCAGTTATTACATCTTATTTCCAAAATGCTCTCCTAAGTTCCTTGACAGGTGGAACATGAAAGACTTCTTCCTAGGCTGTAGAGTTAAGAGATTTTAGTTTCAGGAGTTGGGAATAGAACCTACATTAGCTTAGGTCAAAGGAATCATAATGACTCAAGTGACAAATATAAGGGTAGATCTTTAGGTATGACCAGATCCACGCCTAAAGGTTAGGTTGGGCCCACGTGGTTGTTCTTGGCTTTCTGTTGGCCTCATCTTAAGACTGAGAACTCTCCTGTGGTGGCTTCTTAAATTTTGTCCCTCAGCTGATTGCCTCACTCTAATCCTGGCCCTGAATCCCCTTACCCTGACTCTTGACCATTTTGAAAATGAACTTCAAGGAGAAGAGTAAGTGAAAGCAGTGTAAGGGATAGTAGAAAGTGCTTTCTGACAGGGTATGGGGTGTTTATCCCAGAGGTCAGGTATCTTGAAGTTGCTCCCAACTTTTCTTTCAGGTTGCTATTTAGGTTTCCTGGCCTTGACCAAATTGTCAACTGGACAGAGCGGCTGCTGGGAGAGGTGGAAGGGGAGCAGAATGGGCCACCCCAAAATATGCCTCTTTGGCATAAAGATTATTTTAAGCTAATTATATTTAAGAAACTGCAACATAGGAGAAGCTCTGAAAACAGAGTAGAAGTTAAGGAATTCTACAGTTGTAGATCTACATTTTTGTAGGGAAAAATCTATATTGTAAGGAAAAATCTATATTTTAAAAGGAAATTTACATTAGAATGAGAAGATAGCTATTGCCAGAGCATTTTTTAATTACAGAGACTTACCTCCCTGGCAGGATAACCTTTGCTTTCCAGACTTCTCTCACCTTCATGTAGATTGCCTTCCTCTTTTTGAAGTCTTGGGCTTCCTTGGTAGCTCAGTAGTAAAAAATCCGTGTGCCAATGCAGGAGACACAGAAGAGGTGGGTTCTATCCCTGGGTCAGAAGATCCCCTGGAGAAGGAAATGGCACCCACTGCAATATACTTGCCTGGGAAATCCCATGGACAGAGCAGCCTGCAGGCTACAGGCCAGGGGGTCACAAAGAGTCCAATATGACTTAGGGACTTAACAACAACAACTTTGAAGTCTCAGACCCCTTTCCTTTCCTTCAACTCAGGATAGTATCAAGATATCAGCCTCAGTCCTCTGGTTGCTTTTTGAGTCTCATGTTGTGGGGCTCCTGTACATATATAATTTTTTTTCTCCATTAAATCTCATTTTATAGAGGTCTCAGCCAAGAACTCAGAGCAATAGATAGACCATTATTTTTCCGCCACTACAGGGCAGATGAGTGAAGGATGATCCTTGGAGGCTTCCAGTGACCTTTGTCTAGTGTGGTATGTGGTATTTTCAGGAATTTCCCTTTTCTACATTTGATTTGCTTTGTCGAGCTTTTTAGCTACTCCTGATGTTCCTCTTTTTTCAGCTTCTGCCATACTCTTTCTTTGATTATCATCCCATTTCCAACCCCATGTGCTTCAGCTGGAATGTTTAAAATCCTAAAATCATGGTCAGTTTTAACTTCTGACAAAGACGTATGCTTGAGAGAAAGCAGTCTAATTTTCGCCAGCTGGGTTTTTGTATCTTGGTGGTGAAGCCACTTCTGCTTAGACTTGAGCCACTGTTGAAATATTCCTTTCTTGGTAAAGGATCTCTGGCAAGCTGTTGGATGTAGTGAGGGCTCTGTAAACCCTGGCCTTTGGCTCCAGTTTTAAAAGGAATTTTCCTTTACTCACTGGGCAGCCTTTACCATTATGAATCTTGCCTTTTTGCAAGGCCAGTGAATTCTGCAAAGGTTTATTAATCTTGATTTAATGTATTCATATGAAAAAATGTAACAGCAAGAGAATAAAGCTTATGTAGGCATTGCAGGGATCCCTTTGGGGGTTCACTCTGTATTACTCATAGCAATGAAAAGTAAAAATGGCAAGTTATATTAGCTAAGTTCAAGAAACAAAAGGCAATATTAATTTCCCAAGAAGTGTAAAAGGATATGCAAATGTGATCAACTCCCAGGAAAACATTGCAATATACCACTTCAGGCTTTGAAATTATGCAGTTTAATAAACACTTGTTAAGAAGCTTCACACACCAAACATAAAATTTTAAAGCAAGTGTTTCTGATCACATACTGTTTTTGTAGAACAGCATTATTTTCCTAAGCTTTTCAAATCCTAAACATAAAGATTAAGGTGTGCAAAATAGTAGATTTATCGGTAGCAGTCATGTGTTCTTTGGAAAGCACAGATGGTTGTGATAAAAAAAAATTTTGTATTGTTGCTTTTCAATTAAAAGTGTAATTTAGAAGTGTGGGCCATTAGACTAGAACCTGAGGTAAAAATTTCTAAGGCAAGTGTGTTTAGCCAGTAACTGATGAGGGAGAATTATCTTGGAGTTTTAATTAGTTCAGACCTAATGGGAGAAGTGCGGGGAGCGAGCTCCGCCTCTGGCAAAGGTCATGAGGAAGGAGGCTTGGCATACGCAAAGGCGGGATCAAGCCTCAGGAGTCTCCCTGGAAATTCTCGAGCAATCTACCCCCAAAACCAGAGGCTGCCTACTTTCTGCTTTGTGCTTTCACCTACACCTCTGACTTTACGGGGGGCTGTCCCCCACTACCTCTCTGAAAAAAGTTAGCTTACAGCTCCAGTTAATAATTCCTGGGTGTGACAGTGTTTAACCTACAAACTCCTTTGGAAATCCTCTAGCCTGCCTGAATAGGTTTTTCCGGCCTCATGTGATTGTTCAGAGCCTCCCAACTGTGAGAGGCAGGAGATGTTCTAAACTGTCTAAACACAGATTCTTTTGAGTAGTTAAAAGATTGATTAGAAATTGTATTGGTGAAGGGATTTTCACTTGTTGGGCCAATGTTTGCTGCTAAGTTTCCATATCCCTTACCTGCTGTGTCCCTGGCAGTGTATTGATTAATATAGTTGGTGTAAGTAGTAGCTTTAATGTTTGTAACCTGGGACCCTTGAGTTAATTCTTTTTCTTGTTATAGCCCACCACACCTTTGCTCTGTAGGAATGCAACTTTATCTAATGCTTTTGGAGGGTGGCTCCTGACCAATCACCTTTAGAGAAAAATAAGTTTTCTGAAGAAAGGGTCTTAAAATGTTAACAGGCCTCCGGGCCAGAAGATGATGCAAATCACCTAACTTTTGCATATGCTAAGTTTGCAGGAAGAAAGCCTGGCTTGCTGCCTGACTCTACCCCTTCCCCCATTATCCTCTATGCATAACTTAAGGTATAAAAACTACTTTGGAAAATAAAGTACGGGCCTTGTTCACCGAAACTTGGTCTCACCATGTCGTTCTTTCTCTTACCTTCTGGCTGAATTATTCAGCCTCTTTTCTGCACTGAATTTCCTCACTGAGCTATCCTTATTTCAGCCTCTTTTCTCCACTGAATTTCCTTACTGAGCTATCCTTATTCCATTACTCTTTATATCCTTAATTAACGTTTAATTAAGCAATTGTTTCCTGATCTTCGCCTACGCCGTCTCTCCTTCGAATACCCTGGTTCAGCCAGGGCTGGTCCCCGGCAGAGAAGCTTTTATGTAAGCTTCTTCCTAAAACTTTCTTGGGTCTATGCATCTTGGTTAGGGACCTTCTTATTTATTTACAATCAGAACCAAGCTTGAGCTACTATTCAATGGGAAGAGCTGTTCAGAAGTTGCACTGAAGTTTAAGGTCTTAAAGATGAAGCTGTATAGACAGAGTAAAAAAATTGTCGTCTTTGAATGAAGTGGTTTCTCAGATGTTTCAATAGATGTTCAGAGGCTGGGAGGAGTTTTGCAATGTTTTAGACACACATCAGTAATATTTTGTTCTAAATTTATTTGTTTTGTGCTTCAGTGGAGTTTTACATTTGCTGTTCAGTCTCGTGTTAAGAAATTGAGATAAAAAAGCATTAGTAAGAATGATAACACTAAGTGGGGTAGGTGTGTGTAAAGGGAACAGTTATTTTCAAACACTGCTGGTGGCAACTCAGCTGTGTATATAAAAAAATCTTGTACACGGTTTGATCCAACAAGTGTGTGTCTATATATTTATCTTAAAGAAATATCTTGACAAGTTCACAAAGGCATGTGTCTTTAAGTAATTTTATTGTTTATGATAGTAAACAGAAAAGCCAAACATCCTAAATGCATAATACATGATTAAATATTTTCTGTCTTTTGTTGGGGAGGAAGAAATTTTCCTTTACCCTTTTAGGTTCTTCTATCTGTTCTAAGAATTAAATCAATGCGAGAAAGATTAACAGGAGAAAGTCAAAGAAGAGCTTAATAGCATTTTTATCGGAAAGACTCAGGAAAATACAGTAACTTGCTAGAATGACTGAAACCTTCACCTTAAAAAGCGTCTTCAGATAAAGACAAAGGAAGATGTTGAGGGTAGTGGTTTGGGATTTGAAAGGAAAGAAGGCCATTGACAAGGAGTTGGAAAAGCAAAAGCTTGGTAAATAAGTGTTTGTGGGCCAAGCAGTGACAGTGGGGCACAGTAGACTCTCAGCTCTAGACCCTGCCTCCACCATCCTAACCCTCATTCTTTGCAGTTACCTCTGGTGATAGATCTATTCAGGGAATAGGTCCTGTATCTACATTCTTTTAGCCTTAGGCAGAAGATCAAAGTTTTCTTCCTGAATCTTTTGGGCCTCCGTTGTTTTCAGCTTGAAATAATCTGCATTTGAAAGAGACATTTTGGGGTGGTAAATTCTGCTCCACTTCTCTTCCCTACACTTTGTATAGTGGAATACCATATAGCCTTTAAAAATGCTTATGTTGGTGATAATATCATGGAAAATTTTTATATTAAGGGAAAATACAAATAAATAACAAAATGGGTTATTTTGTTACTCCTTGGAAGGAAAGTTATGACCAACCTAGATAGCATATTGAAAAGCAGAGACATTACTTTGCCAACAAAGGTCCATCTAGTCAAGGCTATGGTTTTTCCAGTGGTCATGTATGGATGTGAGAGTTGGACTGTGAAGAAAGCTGAGCGCCGAAGAATGGATGCTTTTGAACTGTGGTGTTGGAGAAGACTCTTGAGAGTTCCTTGGACTGCAAGGATATCCAACCAGACCATCCTAAAGGAAATCAGTCTTGAGTGTTCACTGGAAGGACTGATGTTGAAGCTGAAACTCCAATCCTTTGGCCACCTGATGCAAAGAGTAGACTCATTGGAAAAGACCCTGATGCTGGGAATGACTGAAGGTAGGAGGAGAAAGGGATGACATGAGGATGAGAGGATGAGATGGCTGGATGTCATCACTGACTCGATGGACATGAGTCTGAGTGAACTCCAGGAGTTGGTGATGGACAGGGAGGTCTGGCATGCTGCGATTCATGGGTTCGCAAAGAGTCAGACACAACTGAGCGACTGAACTGAACTGAACTGAACAAAATGGGAAGTATAGTAAATACTATTGTTGTTCAGTCACTAAGTCGTGTCTGATTCTTTGCTATCCCATAGACTCCAGCATGTCCTGCCTCTCTGTCCCTCCCTGTTTCCCAAAGTTCGCCCAAGTTGATGTCCATTAAATCGGTGATGCCATCCAGCCATCTCATCCTCTGTTGCCCTCTTCTTGTGCCTTCAGTCTTTCCCAGCATCAGGGTCTTTTCCAATGAGTTGGCTGTTCGCATCCAGTGGCCAAAGTATTGGAGCTTGAGCTTGAGCTTCAGCATCAGTCCTTCCAATGAGTATTCAGGGTTGATTTTTCTTAGAATCTGATTGATTGATTTGATCTCCTTGCTGTCCAAGGGACTCTCAAGAGTCTTCTCCAGCACCACAATTCAAAAGCATCAATTCTTCGACATTCAGCCTTCTTTATGGTCCAACTCTCACATCTGTACATGACTACTGGAAAGAGCGTAGCTTTGACTATATGGACTTTTGTCAGCAAAGTGATATCTTTGCTTTTTAATACACTGTCTAGGTTTGTCTTAGCCTTCCTTCCAATAAGCAAGTGTCTTCTAATTTCATGGCTACAGTCATTAATATAGTAAATATAGTCTTATTGAATAGAGTATATTCAATATTTCAAATAAGTATATATTAATATAGTAATATGTCCTATAATGTTAACAATTTCAAAAGTTTTCTTTTAACTTGACTGTTGTGTTTTTCTATAATATAGATCGTTGTATTGTGTGAAAGTTGCTCAGTCATGTCTGACTTTTGCGACCCCGTGGACTGAAGCCTGCCAGGCTCCTCTGTCCATGGAATTCTCCAGGCCAGAATACTGGAGTGGTTAGCTGTTCCCTTCTCCAGGGGATCGTCTCTACCCAGGGATCGAACCCAGGTCTCCCGCATTACAGGCAGATTCTTTACCATCTAAGCCACTGGGGAAGCCCAAACATAGATTACTTGATACGAAAAATAATAAGAGAAAATGTACCATCAATGAGAGATAATAAAATACAATGTAAGTGATCCTTGCTTTATAAAAGTAGATGATTATAAAGTAAATTTGCACTACAAGTTATTATTTGCTCTAGAGAAAGATTCCTGTGGTTATGATGAGTGAGCAGTACCTTCTTTAGTAATTTAGGTTTAGTTTGCAGCTCTCTGGTGAAGCTGGCCTGCTGAGGAAACCTGGGGTTAGTGAAAATGAAAGCTACACTGTCAGGAGATGAAAGGCCTGCAGAAATAAAGTTTATGCATCTTTGAATTTGCCCTGAGGTCAGTAGGCAAATAGTATTTTATTCCTATATGCTTGCCCTTGATGCCAAAAGCTCAGCCTCTGTGCACTTGTGCTAGATCAATTCTCAGAGACAGAGTTTTGTGTGAAGAAGGAAAAACAGCTCTATTGCTTTGTCAGGCAAAGAGGAACACATTGGGCTCTTGCTGCCAAAAACTATGTGTTCTAACAGGGGAGGATTTGATGAGGAGATTTATAGCAAAGTGCTGACAAGAGTAGGATGTGTGCTGGGCCTTCACTCCTCTAATCTGGTCTTGATGAGCTTCTCTGGTTCATTTAATGTAGCCTCAGGTGGGCTTTCTTTGGTGTGAAGAATGCTGACGTCTTAAAGAGCTTAAAAACATTGGTAGTACATCCCTTGAGGAGGAACCAGGATCCTACCCCAAGGCTACACTGTTGTTTCCTGGCTACCAGATGCAAAGAAAAAGGAGGGTAAAGAGCTTAAAGACATTGGTAGTACATCCCTTGAGGAGGAACCAGGACCCTACCCCAAGGCTACACTGTTGTTTCCTGGCTACCAGATGCAAAGAAAAAGGAGGGTAAAGAGCTTAAAGACATTGGTAGTACATCCCTTGAGGAGGAACCAGGACCCTACCCCAAGGCTACACTGTTGTTTCCTGGCTACCAGATGCAAAGACAAAGGAGGGTAAAGAGCTTAAAGACATTGGTAGTACATTTCCTTGAGGAGGAACCAGGACCCCACCCCAAGGCTACACTGTTGTTTCCTGGCTACCAGATGAAAAGACAAAGGACAGGCAGCCAGGAAAACAATAGTGCAGCCTTGGAACCAGGGGTCCTGGTTCCCCTTCAAGGGATATGCAGGGCTTCCCTGGTAGCTCAGCTGGTAAAGAAGCTGCCTGCAATGCAGAAGACCATGGTTTGATTCCTGGATCAGGAAGATCCACTGGAGAAGGGATAGACTACCCACTCTAGTTTTCTTGGGCTTTCCTGGTGGCTTAGTAGGTAAAGAATCTGCCTACAATGTGGGAGACCTAGGTTTGATCCCTGGGTTGGGAAGAACCCCTAGAGGAGGGCATGGTAACCTACTCCAGTATTCTGGAGAATCCCCTTGGACAGGGGAGCCTAGTGGGCTGAAGTCTATAGGGTCGCAAAGAGTCAGACACAACTGAACAACTAAGCAGAGAACACTTCCCTTATCTTTGCATACCTTCTCTTCCTAGATTAGCAGTTATTCACATCTGCCTGTGTGAAATTCTGCCTTTTCTAAATCCAGCTTGAACATCCAGAAGTTCTTGGTTCATGTACTGTTGAAGCCTTGCTTGGAGGATTTTGAGCAAGATGTGTGAGATGAGTGCAATTGTGTTTGAACATTCTTTGGCAGTGTCTTTCTTTGGGATTGGATTGAAAACTGACCTTTCCAGCCCTGTGGCCCCTGCTGAGTTTTTCAAATTTGCTGGCATATTACGTGCAGCAGGTTAACAGCGCACCTTTTAGGATTGGAAATAGCTCAACTGGAATTTCATCACCTCCACTAGCTTTATTCATAGTGATGCTTCCTAAGGCCTGCATGACTTCGCAGTCCAGGATGTCTGGCTGTAGGTGAGTGATCACACCATCGTGATTATCTGGGTCATTGAGACTTTTTTTGTATAGTTCGTCTGTGTATTCTTGCCACCTCTTCTTAATGTCTTATGCTTCTGTTAGGTCCATACTGTTTCTGTTCTTTTTTGTGCCCATCTTTGCATGAAATGTTCCCTTGGTATCTCTGATTTTCTTGAAGAGATCTCTAGTCTTTCCCATTCTATTGTTTTCCTCTGTTTTTTGCATTGATCACTTAGGAAGGCTTTCTTATCTCTTCTTGCTATTCTTTGGAACTCTGCATTCAGATGTGTATATCTTTCCTTTTCTCCTTTGCCTTTAGGTTCTCTTCTTTTCTCAGCTATGTGTAAGGCCTGCTCAGGCAGACATTTCGTTTTTTGCATTTATTTTTCTTGGGGATTTCTTTTTCATAGGAACCAGAAATCAAATTGCCAACATCTGCTGGGGCAAAGAAAAAGCAAGAGAGTTCCAGAAAAACATCTACTTCTGCTTTATTGACTACACCAAAAACTTTTCCTGTGTGGATCACAACAAACTGTGGAAAAGTCTTCAAGAGATGGGAATACCAGACCACCTGACCTGACTTCTGAGAAATCTGTATGGAGGTCAAGAAGCAACAATTAGAACTGGACATAAAACAGTGGACTGGTTCCAAATTGGGAAAGGAGTACTTCAAGGCTGTATATTGTTATTCTGCTTACATAACTTACATGCAGAGTACATCATATGAAATGCCAAGCTGGATAAAGCACAAGCTGGAATCAAGATTGCCAGGAGAAATATCAATAACTTCAGATATGCAGATGACACCACCCTTATGGCAGAAAGTGAAGAACTAAAGAGCCTCTTGATAAAAGTGAAAGAGAAGAGTGAAAAAGCTGGCTTAAAACTCAATATTCAAAAAATGAAGACCATGGCATCCAGTCCCATCACTTCATGGCAAATAGATGGGGAAACAGGGGAAACAGTGGAAACAGTGAGAGACTTTATTTTCTTGGGCTCCAAAATCACTGCAGGTGGTGATGCGGCCATGAAATTAAAAGCCACTTGCTCCTTGGAAGAAAAACTATGACCAATGTAGACAACACATTAAAAAGCACAGACATTACTTTTCCGACAAAGGTCGATCTGATCAAAGGTATGGTTTTTCCAGTAGTCATGTATGGATGTGAGAGTTGAACCATAAATAAAGCTGAGCCCGAAGAATCGATGTTTTCGATCTATGGTGTTGGAGAAGACTCTTGAGAGTCCCTTGGACTGCAGGGAGATCCACCCAGTCCATCCTAAAGGAAATCAGTCCTGAATATTCATTGGAAGGACTGATGCTGAAGCTGAAACTCCAATACTTTGGCCACCTGATGGGAAGAACTGACTCATTGGAAAAGACCCTGATGCTGGGAAAGATTGAAGGCAGGAGGAGAAGGGGACGACAGAGGATGAGCTGGTTGGGTGGCATCACTGACTTGATGGGCATGAGTTTGAGCAAGCTTTGGGAGTTGGTGACAGACAGGGAAGCCTGGCGTGCTGCAGTGCATGGGGTTACAAAGTGTTGGACACGACTGAGCAACTGAACTGAACTTTTAGAACTTAGAGAAGATCATGGAGACTGTAGTCCAGAAATAGAGACAGAAAGGCCCAGGAGCCCCACAAAGTCTTGCTCAGTTTTATCCTTTCATATCATAGTGTGGGCGTGCATACTCAGTTGCCTCCAACTCCTGTGAATCCATGGACTGCATCCTGCAAGCTTCCTCTGTCCATGGAATTCTCCAGGCAAAAATACTGGAGTGGGTAACCATTCCTTTCTCCATGGGTTCTTGTTGACCATGGGATAGAATGTGGGTCTCCTGCGTTGCTGATGGATTCTTTACCCTCTGAGCAACCAGGGAATAAGCAAGAATTCCTTTATAAAGTGAGCACAAGAAACAGTTTTCTATAATTTAGCATTTAGATACCATAAAACTTGACTGTGTGTAAGTAAAAATTTTTTAATTCCTTTTGCAAGGAAAAAACAAAACAAAACAAAAACCCAAATCACAAGTGATAAGCTGGAAGAAAATATTTACAGGATACATTATGATAAAGAGCTAACATTCTTCATATATGAATTGAGCAGTTATTACAAATTGAAGAGGTAAAAGAGAAACACCCCCAAGACAAAACAAACAAAAACTATAAAATTGGTGAAATATCTAGACATTTCACAAAAATTGATATAAAAATGACTTTTCAGCATATAGAAGTGTGTTTAACTTTGTTCATATGAACACGTATGTCATCATCTGTACTTATGAAATGTTGAAAACATCCTAAATGCTTGTGTATAAGAGATTACTTGAATGAGTCATGGTACAGCTCACACAGTGGTGTATTGAAGAATACAATCAGAAAGATCCTTATGAATTTATATGGAGTGATTCCCAGAGTTATCATTAATGCAAAAAGCAACATATAGAAAGGCACATACAGCATGCTTCTACTGGAGTCCAACTCCCGCAACCAGGGGTTCAACCTGAAGAGATGACAGTGTCGGCCGATGAGACAGCCTCTGTTTTCTATGGACTGCCTGTTTATTCCAAGTTTAACGTTCTCTTTTATACTTTTACAAAAACATTAGGCCAGAGGTTTGACATTTTCAGTTCCCCCTCTCCCAGATTTATTATCTCCATAAATCATTGTTGCTCTTCAAACAGAGTTCCTGCTTCAGTGATTCTCTGGGAATCAGCCTTATCATCTATTATCTACCTCTTCTAATGTGTCCCGTAGTTAACTTGTGATTACATTGTAACTCATGCTACATTCCTCAGTTTACTACTTATCTTCCTAAATCCTGTTTGCCCCTAACATCCTGAGCTCACTATCTCTTAAGAAGGCTTCTAGCTATAGTGTCTCTAAAAATTCCTAACTTCTATAAGCTATAGTAAAATATGCTAACTTTACAACATTCCTTAAATCTTTAACTTCTAACTATTGTAATTATTTCTAAGCCCTAAATTCAGTAAACTCCTTTGCCATAAACATTCTCCTCACAAATAGGCTTCAGATATCAATCCCTCCCATGGCCTCAAGCTACGGCCTACGTGCTCATCCTGGAACATTCTTTTGTAAAAGTCCTTGAACAAATGTCAGTGATTAACTTTATGAATTATTTTCTGAGCACAGCTGCAGAAGGCTTTTGCCTTCTCATGCTCCTCTCAAGAACAATAAGCACCTTAATATTACTTTTCAGTCAACTCAGCCAAGGAGAGGAAAAGACAAGTCAGAATTACAAGGCCTAACTCCATCCCGGGATCTGTGCCTGCGGAATGAGGAGAGGGGGCTGGGGACTATGCCTCCATTTTGTCAGTAATGCCTAACGCGGTTCTGGACAGGCTACATTCTTCTTATGTAAGATGGAAGAATTAAGAAGGTCCATCTGTTTATCTAACTGATTTTTTTTTTTTTTTGCAAAATGATACACAGAAAGGATAAACTGAAAAAGTGAAATTGGTAATCTAATCTATAGTATGAGAATGGGATTAGAAATATTAGGGAAGAGAATGATGCCACCCTGAAAATACCTTTTTTTTTTTTCAACTAGTTTTGATTTTCAGTTCAGTTTAGTCACTCAGTTGTGTCTAACTCTTTGTGACACCATGGACACCAGGCTTCCCTGTCCATCACCAACTCCCAGAGTTTACTCAAACTCATGTCCATTGAGTCAGTGATGCCATCCAATCATCTCATCCTCTGTCGTCCCCTTCTCCTCCTGCCTTCAATCTTTCCCAGCATCAGGGTCTTTTCCAATAAGTCAGTTCTTCGCATCAGGTGGCCAAAGTACTGGAGCTTCAGCATCAGTCCTTCCAATGAATATTCAGGACTAATTTCCTTTAGGATGGACTGGTTGGATCTCCTTGCAGTCCAAGGGACTCTCAAGAGTCTTCTCCAACACCACAGTTCAAAAGCATCAATTCTTTGGCACTCAGTTTTCTGTATAGTCCAAATCTCACATCCATACATGACCAATGGAAAAACCATAGCCTTGATGAGATGGATCTTTGTTGGAAAGTAATGTCTCTGCTTTTTAATATGCTGTCTAGGTTGGTCATAGCTTTTCTTCCAAGGAGCAAGCGTCTTTTAATTTCATGGCTGCAGTCACCATCTCCAGTGATTTTGGAGCCCCCCAAAATAAAGTCTCCCATTGTTTTCCCATCTCTTTTCCATGAAATGATGGGACCAGATGCCATGATTTTCATTTTCTGAATATTGAGTTTTAAGCCAACTTTTTCACTGTCCTCTGTCACTTTCATCAAGAGGCTCTTTAGTTCTTCTTTGCTTTCTGTGATAAGGGTGGTGTCATCTGCATATATGAGATTATTGGTATTTCTCCTGGCAATCTTGATTCCAGCTTGTGCTTCATCCAGCTTGGCATTTTGCATAATGTACTCTGCATATATGTTAAATAAGCAGGGTGACAATATACAGCCTTGACGTACTCCTTTTCCTATTTGGAACCAGTCTGTTGTTCCATGTCCAGTTCTAACTGTTGCTTCTTGACCTGCATACAGATTTCTCAGGAGGCAGGTCAGGTGGTTTGGTATCCCCATCTCTTGAAGAATTTTCCACAATTTGTCGTGATCCACACAGTCAAAGGCTTTGGTGTAGTCAATAACCATGTTAATGTTTTTTATATCGCAAACGTAAAATTAAATTACACAATTTGGAGTAAAAATGGAATACAGGCAGAGGTAAATCTGACTATATATCTAACTATATATCTATATATATATAGATATCTATCTATAAATCTAACTATATATCAAGTGGATGGTATGATTACACATATGGGAAAGAAATAATAACTTGTTATTTTGAACATAATATCTTGACTGTGCACTTTCAGTTTAAAGGCGAACTAGAAAGAAATCTTGAACTTTTTGCATTTACGGTTGCTGTTGATAGTGGTAGTAATGGAATATTGTGAAATTATTTTTATGTATTGTAGGATTGAGTATATACATATGTCTGTCTGTCTATCTATCTATGTATCTGTGTATTTATCCTAATCTAGGAGGGAATTAGCCAGTGCATCACTGTGAAAGAATAGTAATGCAAATAAATATAAATAGTAATGCAAATAAATATGAAATGAAGGCAAGTAAGGAAGACCAGTGTATTGTTGGATTGAGGTTAGAAGTGTCAATATAAACACATGATTAAATGTACATATAGATTTCAGTGAAAAGTGAAAGTGGCTCAGTTGTGTTGGACTCTTTGCGACCTCATGGACTATATTGTCCATGGAATTCTCCAGGCCAGAATACTGGAGTGGGTAGCCTTTCCCTTCTCCAGGGAATCTTCCCAATGCAGGGATTGAACTCAGATCTCCCACATTGCAGGTGGATTCATTACCAGCTGAGCCAGAAGAGCAGTATTTCTATTTATAATCCCCTGTTCTGCCCTCTGAAAGGGTCTCCAAGCAGTGAGAATCCCTTGTTCCTGGCTTTTGGGTTCTAAATACCACTTCCCACTAAGAGGAACTTGGAGAAATTCTCATTCCAGTTCCAGAGCAAGGAAAGTACAGGGAACTTGGGACATTTTGTTGTGCCAGCGAATAAGAAACTGCTAAAATCAAATGAAGACATGTCTGAATAACACAGAAGCTAGCTTGAAATAGGATACTTAAAGTTCAAATGAGCAAGATGTACTTAAGCCACAAAAATAGATAAATAAAGAAGGGAGGAAGGGAAGCTCTTCTTATGTAGAATACCAACAAATAAATGTAGAAGAAATGATTGAATTAGGAAATCACCATTTTACAACTACTCTGGTAATAATTAGGGACTTCCTTGGTGGCTCAGATGGTAAAGAATCTGCCTGCAATGCAAAAGACCCGAGTTAAATCCCTGGGTTGGAAAGATCCCCTGAAGAATGGAATGACTGCCCACTCTAGTATTCTTGTCTATAAAATCCCACGGACAGAGGACCCTGGCTGGCGACAGTCCATGGGGTTGCAAAGAGTTGGACACAACTTAGCAACTGAACAACAACAATTTATACTGTAGGGGAATATAAAGTTTTCTTGGACCCTTTAGGGTCTCTGGCTGGGTCTGAAAATTAAACTGATAAAGAAATATTAACAGCAGAAAGGCATACACATTCATTTAATGTATGTTTTACACAATATGATAGCATTCATAAGGAAATGAACATTCAAAAATACAGACCTAAGTATTTTTATTCTAGGTTGGATAAAAATTTTACATACTTCTTCCCTCGTATAGATCCTATAATTGTTAGTGTTCCTGAGGCAGCATCGAGTACCTTTGTTTTGGAAAGGATGGGATCTCTGCTGAAATAGGCAGTGTGTGCAGTTTTGGCACAGGGAAGAAAGTGTCTGATAATATCTATCTGAAATATAATCACTTGGAACTAATGTGCATTAATGTTTCATTGTACCTAACTACAGCCTTCTCTGATGTGTTTAATTACTCAGTCGTGTCCACTCCTTGAGAACCCATGGACTATAGTCTGCCAGACTCCTCTGTCCGTGGGATTCTCTAGGCAAGAATACTGGCATGGGTTGCCATTTCCTTCTCCAGGGCATCTTTCCCACGCAGGGATTGAATCTGTGTCTCTTGCATCTCCTGCATTGGCAGGTAGATTATTTACCACTGCACCACCTGGAAAGCCCTTAAAGAAGAAATTTCATCCTTTGTCATCTTGAGTTTCAGATGCTATATAAATCAAATCAAACAAAAATCAGCTTCCAAAAAAGCGCAGTAGATATTTGATGTGGTGAGGGTGAACCGGGAAGTTGTCACAACCTAGATGTTCATTTCAGGGCAGCCCAACCTTTAGGAGAATTAGTTTTGATATTCTGAAAACAGTGAAGCTTTCCCGTTATTCTTGAATGGCCCTAACTAGGGAAATATAAATTGTATATTTCCCTGCTGGGATTTCTACCTGACTTTGATTTCTTGTGCTAACTGTTCTGTAGCTCCTTGATTTCTCTCTCTTGGTTTGTGCTAGTTTAGCAATTGTGGATGGGATCCTTGACCTCAATTTGATTGGAAGGTACCTGCCCAGTATGACTCCTTAGCTGGGCACACCTGTGGGCCAAACAGGGGAGAGAAAGTCCTGGAGTTACGCAGGTGCAGTCGTGGTCATCAGACGTTAAAGATGGCTTTGAAAGCAGCGGCTGCCTGGCTTAGTACAAGTTATTCTGCTGGCAAGAAAAAAATAATACCACTCTTATCTAAACCTCTGACAAATTTTGTCTTGCAAAGGAAGTTATCAGGAAAGGGTACTGCTTTCTTGGCCCCCACGTAATGTTGCTGTTTAGTTGCTGAGTCGTGTCCAACTCTTTTGCGACCCTGTGGACTGTAGCCTGCCAGGCTCCCCTGTCCTTGGGATTTCCCATTTAAGAATACTGGACTGGGTTGCCATTTCCTTCTCCAGGGGATCTTCTGAACTCAGGGTTCGAACCCATGTCTCCTGTATTGGCAGGTGGATTCCTAACCACTGAGCCACCAAGGAAGCTCCAGTTGCATACATAAATGGAACTAAATTTAATGAATATATTTTTTCTACATTTAAAAGTTTTATGTTCCTCTTGTGGAAAATTTGGATAACAGAGACTTCTCTAAAGACAAAAATAGGTATTACTCTAACCCACTGTGCAATTAATTCTTTGTGGACAAAATTGTAGTTTATCTATACCTGGATTTTTAACATATTTGTATTTTCATAATTACATATCTTTTCAGTATATCTGTATTATGAGCATTTCACCATATTATTGCAAAGTGTTCACAACCATAATTTTAAAGACTATACTATTCTTCCATATAGGGGACTTTCTAAAGGGGGGGGGGGTTGCTTGTTTTGTGTTTGACCAAAAAGATTGTTCACATCAATTGTTACCATTTCACAAAAGAGAACACATTAGCACTGGAGAAGCTTGAAAGCTTAAACTTCAGAGTATAAAAATGAAATGAACTAGCTCCATTAAAATCTGTTAGAAAGTATTTATTTTTTCTCATTACCCTGTGAACTGTTGGTGATTTGGTCACATTCCCCAAGCAATAGACTGATGTTCAGGAGTCATATAATCAAATGATCTGTAAGGTCCATTGATTCTAGCTGAAGAAACTTGCATTTAATGAAGAGTTGGGTTTCAGTCTTGGTGCCATGTTTGACCTGATGGTTGATTTTTGAGCCATACATCCCGCGAATATCTCAGTTTTATGATTGGCCCACTTAACTTTGTGAAGATCAAGTATGGTATCGTTTGTAGAAGTGCTGTTGTCTAAATGCCTTGGTACTCTGATGTGAGAATCAGAAAAGGAATGTGATAAATTGTGCAGTCCCAGGAAATAAGTGATATTTCATTAACCCATAGTTTATACAATAGCCCACATTTCTGCAGTTTCTTAGAATAATTGCAAAAGTTAAGAAATACAACTACAAATGGATGGAAAAAAAAAGGTATCTTATGGGCTTATATACTGAAAAAACACTGACACATGATGTCTAGAATTGCTGGATCTAGAACATCAGTGATCTATCCATTGTTTTCTTTAAGGCAATGTCTTACCTAATGGCAAGAGGGCTCCCAGAAACATATTCCATCTGACCCGTTCAATAATTCCAGTAGGATACAGTAAAGTTATGTATTTCTAATATTTCTAGTGAAAGTTCAAAGTTTCCATCTTACTGGCACTGATCGAAAGTGATTGACCAGATCTAGGTCATGAACCTATTCTTGAAGCTGTAAGTGGATTCAGTCCCTCCTGAATATCATACGCCAACAGTAGGGGTGAATAGTTTCTCAAGGAAAATTGGGTTGCTGGTAAAAGAAGATGAGATATGGACGATGGTCTCGCAGAGCAAGAAAGGCCTGCTATAGAGTCAAAGTAAACTTCCAAGCCCATAAATGCAGCCAGTAGAATTGCCTGGCCTATCTGGAAAGTCCTATGTGTAAGACATTTTCTACTGATTGCCACAACATCATTGCTTAGTGGCAAGCGGTGTCTTTGCCATCAATTAAATCCTAATACCACTCAGCAGAAATTAAAGAGCTTTAATGGGATCTTGGACCTATTGATGAATGCCCAGGACAGTAGCTCACGCTGTTGATGTGTGGAATCAAATATCTTTACCCACTGGGGATGTCATCATTTAAATGGCCCTATTGATTTTAGGTTTCGGCAGGGCTTCGTTGACCCTGGAAAGCTTCAAGTTGCCTGAGGGGACATCACCGAAAATGTAACTCCATGTTATGTAGTCCTGAATTGGATCCAAACTAACTTCATCATCTGTCCTAGGGTGGTCTGGCCTAGACAGGGTGTCTGGGAACACTAGAGCAATTCATTTTATATTTTATGTTTACTGATGAATTCATTTGGAAAAGCTGCTTCTAGGCATTGCACACATTGTAGTTATGTAAGAAGGACTGCTTGTTTGGAAAATGTTTAATTATTGTATCAACATTTTAAAAAAAATTCAGCTTTATTGAGGTACAATTAACACATGAAATTGTAATATATTTAAAGCATACAACATGATGATTTGCTATATGTATATGTTGTGAAAGGATTCTCAACATCAAGAATTAACACATCCATCACACCTCACATATTTATCTTTTTTTTTTTTTGAAGAGAATACTTAAGTTCTGTTGTCTTAGCTAGTTAGCTAGTTTGAATCATTTATAATACAGTTTTATCAACTATAATCACCATGTTATACACTGGATCCTCAGGCCTATTCATTTTATAACTGAAAGTCTGTATGCTTTTACCAGCCTTTCCCTGTTTCCTCCAATGCCCAGCCCTGGATGTCCACTATCCTACTCTCTGTTTCTAAGTGTTTGAATTTTTTTGTTTTAGATACCATACATCAGGGCTTCTCTGGTGGCTCAGATGGTAAAGAATCTGCCTGCAATGTGGGAGATTCCCCACTCCAGTATTCTTGCCTGGAGAATTCCATGGACAGAGGAGCCTGGTGGGCTAGAGTCAATGGGGTCGCAAAGAGTTGGATATCACTGAGTGACAAGCACTTTCTTCACTATGTATCAGTGATACCATACAGTATTTGTCTGTTTCTGTCTGGCTTATTTCACTTAGCATAGCATAAAGCCTTCCAGTTTCATCCATGTTATCACAAATGGCAAGTTTTCGTTTTTTAAGGTAAATAATATTATGTATTTATAAATATCTCATTTTCTTTATGCATTCATTTGTCAATAGACACTCAGGTGTTTCCATATCTTGGCTATTGTGAATAGTGCTATAATGAACATGGACTGCAGATATCTTTTCAAGATAGTGATTTTGTTTCCTTTGAATATTTACTCAGAACTGGAATTGCTGGCTTATATGGTTGTCCTAATTTTAATTTCTTGAGAAACCCCCACATTGTTTTCCTTGAAGGTAATACCATTTTACATTCCCATCCACAGTGTACAAGAGTTTTCTTTTTGCCACATCTTTGCCTGGATTTATTATTATCCCCTGTCTTTTTGGTAATACATCAATACAGCCTAACAGGTTTGAGGAGATACCTTACTGTGATTTTGATTTGCACTTCGCTGACGATCAGTGTTGTTGAGTACTTTTTCATGTACCTGTTGGCCATTTGTATATCTTCCTTGGTGGTGGTGGTGAAGTAGCTAAGTTATGTCTGACTCTTGCAATATCTTCCTTAGAAGATGTCTATTCAGATCCTTTATCTATTTTTAAATTGGGTTATTTGGTTTTTTTGCTATCAAGTTGTATGAATTCCTTCTGTATTTTGGATATTAACCTGTTATTGGATATATTATTTGCAAATATCTCCTCCAGTTCAATAGGTTGCCTTTTCATTTTGTTGATGGTTTCTTTTAATGTGCAGAAGCTTTTAAGTTTGGTGTAGTTCCACTTGTTTTCTTCTGCTTTTGTTGACTTTACGTTTGGTGTCAAATCCAAAAAGTTATTGCCAACACCACCAACAACAAAGAGCTTACTCCCTGTGTTTCCTCATAGGACTTTTAAAAGCTTTAACTCTTATGTGTAAGTCCTTAATCTGTTCTGAGTTGATTACTTATATATGATGTAGGGACCCATTTTCATTGCCTTGCATATGAATATCCAGTTTCCCCAACACTGTTTATTGGAGAGACTCTTCCTTTCCCCATTGTATATTTTTGGCTCCTTTGTCAAAAGTTATCTGACCATGTATGCATGGATTTACTTCTGAGCTCTCTATTGTCTCCTAACCTATGTGTCTGTTTTTATGATTTATGATTAACCAAATCATATTGTTTTGATTACTGTAACTTGCAACATAATTTGAAATCAGAAATTGTGATGCATCCAGCTTCATTCTTCTTTCTTAAGATGGTTTTGGCTATTTGAGGCCTTTTGTGGTTCCCACATGATTTTAGGATTGTCTATTTCAAGTTCTATGAAAATGCCATTGAAATTTTGAGAAAAGTTTGCATTGAATTTGTAGATCTCTTTGCATAGTGTGGACATTTAACAACATTAATTTTTCCAGTCCATAAATATCGAATAGCTTCCCATTTGTTTATGTCTTCTTCAATTTTTTTTCAGTTCAGTTCAGTCGCTCCGTCATGTCTAACTCTTTGCGACCCCATGAATCGCAGCACACCAGGCCTTCCTGTCCATCACCAACTCCCGGAGTTCACTGAGACCCACGTCCATCGAGTCAGTGATGCCATCCAGCCATCTCATCCTCTGTCATCCCCTTCTCCTCCTGCCCCCAATCCCTCCAAGCATCAGAGTCTTTTCCAATGAGTCAACTCTTCGCATGAGGTGGCCAAAGTACTGGAGTTTCAGCTTTAGCATCATTCCTTCCAAAGAAATCCCAGGGCTGATCTCCTTCAGAATGGACTGGTTGGATCTCCTTGCAGTCCAAGGGACTCTCAAGAGTCTTCTCCAACACCACAGTTCAAAAGCATCAATTCTTTGGTGCTCCGCTTTCTTCACAGTCCAACTCTTACATCCATACATGACTATTGGAAAAACCATAGCCTTGACTAGATGGACTTTTGTTGTCAAAGTAATGTCTCTGCTTTTGAATATGCTATCTAGGTTGGTCATAGCTTTTCTTCCAAGGAGCAAGCGTCTTTTAATTTCATGGCTGCAGTCACCATCTGCAGTGAATTTGGAGCCCCCCAAAATAAAGTCTCTCACTCTTTCTGTTGTTTCCCCATCAATTTGCCATGAAGTGTTGAGACCAGATACCATGATCTTCGTTTTCTGAATGTTGACTTTTAAGCCAACTTTTTCACTTTCCTCTTTCACTTTCATCAAGAGACTCTTTAGTTCTTCTTCACTTTCTGCCATAAGGGTGGTGTCATCTTCATATCTGAGGTTATTGATATTTCTCCTGGCAATCTCCCAGCTTGTGCTTCATCTAGCTCGACATTTTGCATGATGTACTCTGCATATAACTTAAATTAACAGGGTGACAACATACAGTCTTGACATACTCCTTTCCCAATTTGGAACCGGTCTGTTGTTCCATGTCCAGTTCTAACTGTTGCTTCATACAGATTTCTCAGGAGGCAGGTAAGGTGGTCTGGTATTCCCATCTCTTTCAGAATTTTCCACAGTTTGTTGTGATCCATACAGTCAAAGGCTTTGGAGTAGTCAATAAAGCACGAGTATATGTTTTTCTGGAACTTTCTTGCTTTTTCGATGATCCAGCAGATGTTGGCAATTTGATCTCTGGTTCTCTGCATCTTCTAAATCCAGCTTGAACATCTGGAAATTCATGGTTCATGTACTGTTGAACCCTGGCTTGCAGAATTTTGAGTATTACTTTGCTAGTGTGTGAGATGAGTGCCATTGTGTGGTAGTTTGAGCATTCTTTGGCATTACCTTTCTTTGAGATTGGAATGAAAACTGACCTTTTCTGGTCCTATGGCCACTTCTGAGTTTTCCAAATTTGCTGGTAGCACTTTCATAGCATCATCTTTTAGGATTTGAAATAGCTCAACTGGAATTCCATCACCTTCACTAGCTTTGTTCATAGTGATGCTTTCTAAGGCCCACTTGACATCGCATTCCAGGATGTCTGGCTCTAGGTGAGTGATCACACCATTGTGATTATCTGGGTCTTGAAGATCTTTTTTGTATAGTTCTTCTGTGTATTCTTGCCACCTCTTCTTAATATCTTCTGCTTCTGTTAGATCCATACCATTTCTGTCCTTTATTGTGCCCATCTTTGCATGAAAAGTTCCCTTGGTTCCTCTAATATTCTTTAAGAGATCTCTAGTCTTTCCCGTTCTATTGTTTCCTTCTATTTCTTTACACTGATCACTGAGGAAGGCTTTATTACTCTCCTTGCTATTCTTTGGAACTCTGCACTCAGTGAGTTTTCTCCTTTGCCTTTCACTTCTCTTCTTTTCTCAGCTATTTGTAAACCCTTGTGAGACAGCCACCTTGCCGTTTTGCATTTCTTTTTCTTGGGGATGGGCTTGATCACTGCCCCCTGTACAGTGTCTCAAACCTCCATCCATAGTTCTTCAGGCACTCTATCAGATCTAATCCCTTGAATCTATTTGTCACTTCCACTGTATAATTGTAAAGGATTTGATTATGTCATACCTGAATGGTCTAGTGATTTTGCCTACTTTCTTCAATTTAAGTCTTAATTTGGCAATAAGGAGTTCATGATCTGAGCCACAGTCAGCTCCCGGTCTTGTTTTTGCTGAGTCTATAGAGCTTCTCCATCTTTGGCTGCAAAGAATATAGTCAATCTGATTTTGATATTGACCATCTGGTGATGTCTATGTGTAGTCTTCTTTTGTGTTGTTGAAAGAGGGTGTTTGCTATGACCAAATTTTTTTTGTGCCCTCCAAGTGTCTGTTTCCCCGGTCCTCTGTAAGTTCTGGTGGTTCTATGGTGTGGTTAATGGTGATCTCCTCCAAGAGGGCTTATGCCATACCGAGGTCTGCAGCACCCAGAGCCCCTGTGGCAGGCCACTTCTGACCCGTACCTCCACAGGAGACACTCAGACAGTTCTGGCTCCGTCTCTGTGTGCTGGGCATGCATTTTGTGTACTTCCCAGGTCTGCACAGCTCAGGCGACCTGGTGCTTGGCGAGTGCAGTGTTCCAGCTGGGCTGTGTGTCTTAATCAGCTCCCAGGTCCTGGCTGCTTGGTTTTCCGGGCGCGCTGTGAGAGTACCGTCTCACCTGTGCTGTATGTCTCCTCTGGAGAGCTGATCTCAAGCTGTGAAACTCCTGGTGGATGTCAACCATCCAGGATCTCAGGAAGACGTGGTTAGCAACTAGCAGCCGGCTCACAGTTTGGTGGAAGATGCTGTGTCTGGGGCTGAGTTTGTAGCAGCCCCTTACATTCTGGCTCTGGCTGTCCAAACCTGCCTCTCTGCCTCCAGGTGGCGAGGTGCCAGTAGGCAACTGGCTTGCCCTCCTTTGGTATTTGCTCCATCCTTTGTTCTGTGAGAGGACCAAGCTGTGTGTTAGGTTGTTAGGTTAGAGCCTTTCGTGGGAAAGTTCTCTTTTCCGCAGTTGCAGTTAGGCATGTATTCTGTGGGTTTTTGTCTTTTCTCCCAGTTATGTTGCCTTCTGAGATTCCAAAACTCCCCACAGACCCACCTGTGAGAGGGTTTCCTACTGTGCAGAAACTTCTCCTCCTTCATGACTCCATCCCCAGAATGGGTCTCTGTCCCTATCTCTTTTGTCTCTCTTTTTGTCTTTTATACTTTGTCCTAACTCCTTTAGAAGAGAATGGGCTGCCTTTCTGGGTGCCTGGTGTCCTCTATCAGTGTACAGAAGTTGTTTTGTGGAAGTTGTTCAGCTTTCAAATGATCTTTTGATGAATTTGTGGGGGAGAAAGTGGTCTCCCACTTTCAAATATATGAAATTTTTGAAATGAATCAAACACACATGTAGATGTCTCATATCTATAGTGTAGTATAAAAAGTTCTGCCTTCAGAGTTAAATGATGGAGATTTCAAATCTTCACTTTCCTCTTTGCCTCACTTTCTCCATCTGTAAGTTGGTTTTTGTGAGGAAGAACTGGATCATAGAAGTGCCCAATAAATTGTAGCTATTGAAAACAGATTGGAATTTGAGTAAGGTTGATAGATTCATCAATGTCATAATCTTGGGTGTGAGATCTTACTATATTGATACATGACATTGTCACAGGGAGAAACTAGGTGAAGGGTGCACGAGAGCTCTCTATAGTGTTTCTTACAACTGAATGTGAATCTATGATTATCTCAAAGTAAAAGGTGAGAAAAAAATGTCCCAGGACTATTGCTTCTATAGTATCCAAAGTAAACCATTGTTTTGTTTTTGCTTTTTCTTGCTATGAAAATATGCTGATTTTGGTTGTACCCACTCATAAGATTATCAAATGCAATTGAGTGTTATCTTAAATGTGTTTTTCACGTATCAACCAGTTGGTTGCCAGCTGTGAAAAATTTCATTTATACAGATAACTGATGGTGTAATTTTCCCTGTTAAGAATAAGTCAAGAAATAAGAAGAGTTTAACAAATTACTGCAAAGCTAACATTTAAAGGATATCAACTTGAGAGTCCCTTGGATAGCAAGGAGATCACACCAGTCAATCCTAAGGGATATCAACCCTGAATACTCATTGGAAGGACCAATGCTGAAGCTAAAGTTCCAAAACTTTGGCCACCTGATGTGAGGAACCAACTCATTGGAAATGACCCTGAGGCTGGGAAAGACTGAAGGCAAAAGGAGAAGGGGGTGGCAGTGGATGAGATGGTTAGGTAGCATCACCGAGTCAATGGATGCTAATTTGAGCAAATTCTGGGACATAGTGAAAGACAAGAAAGCCTGGCATGCTTCAGTCCATAGGGTTGCAAGGAGTCGGACACAACTGAGGGACTGAACTACAAAATCTACACTTTTTTTTTTCTTGGAAAAAAAGAAAAATTAAAACGGATCTGAATCTCAGAATGTCTTCAGGAGGAACTGGGAGATGCTGATACCAGAAGAAATTCAGTCAGATTGGAATTTGATCTGGGTAAATTTGATTATAGTTTTGGTAGTTTTAGACTGCATGTGAGGCAACATTCCCTTGTGCCTGTACCTCCTGGCTTCCATTTGAAACCTTCAGGAAATCTAGTTTAATTAAAACAACCAAACAGCAAAATTCATGCATTGAATGGAATGTTTTAGCTGTTAATGTGCAATCTAAATCTTCCCAGTCTCTGCAGAGCACAAAACCCGTCCTCAGGAGTTGAAAGTAAAACTAGACCTTTGCCTCCCTCCAACGCTCATATTTCCTTAAGTATTAGCGAACTCATAATCTGGAAAGAAAGAGATCCAGATTCTAGGCATGATTTATTTATTTTTTTAAATTTAAATTTATTTATTTTAATTGGAGGTTAATTACTTTACAATATTGTATTGGTTTTACCATACATCAAGTTACCAGCTTCCCATTTCTCCAGAAGTCATTTCATCTCTATGAATTAAATGGATTTCCCAGGTGACGCTAATGGTAAAGAACCCGCCTGCCAGTGCAGGATACTTAAGAGACATGGGTTCGAACCCTGCATCAGGAAGATCCCCTGGAGGGGGGCTTGGCAACCCAATCCAGTATTCTTGCCTGGAGAATCCCATGGACAGAGGAGCCTGGTGGGCTACAGTCCACAGGATCGCAAAGAACTGAAGTGACCTGGCATGCAGGCAAATGCACATGCACATGTCCCTAGTCCAAATCAAGGAGAGTGGATTGGAGGTCTTTAAGATTCCGTAAATCTCAGATAATCAGTTATGTTCTTTATAGACATCCATTGTATAAATCTGCTTTGATATGAACATTTTCCTTTTATGTTTTCATAGAACACAATACTTATAGGGAGGTTAAATATTCTTTGCCCTTCCTTCCCCCAATTCTCTGATGATACCTTGACTCTGAGCTATTTCCAGACATTTACTGCAATCTGGTGAGAACCTAGTACATATCTTTTTTGGTAAAAAGGAGTTGTAAAATTTTACTAAATTATTCACTGTTTTTATCACATGCACTTATGTAGCAAATTTTAACCAATTCATTTAAAAAGACATGTGCAAAAAAACCCCAGAGTAATCTAGACAGATCTGTGCATCAAGATCAAGGGAAAAAGAAGGAGGGGAGGGAGGAGGTTGTTCTAGACAATCTAGACTAAGACTGGTCCTGCTATGAGTGCAAACCTTCCTGGATGATCAAGGAAAAAAGAGAAGTGAGTTATTTGACTATCATTAGCTGCAAAAGGAAGCATACCACATTTTTGGGAGAGACAAACTATTTCTTAGCTGTAAGAAATGCTTTTCCTATACACTCTTATATAAAAGATATTGATAATGTTTGCAAATGTAGTCTAACAGAAAGTGCTGTAAGGTTATCAATCTAATTGTTTCTTAGTTCCATGCTCAATAACAGACCAAGACATGCTATAAACTGGAATTTTGAAAAGACATTTCTATACATTGCTAATGTACTATAACGTGGATGATATCTGCCTTTCTTGAGAATGAATTTGATACAGGAATAAGATGCTGAGAAAATGGAGAAATGGATTAGCAGACGTTTAAAACCAGTGTCTTCCTGACCTAATCAACGGTGAACTCTTAAGGAAGGTACACTAAAGAAGTTAGACATGCTATTTTCTTTCCCCATTAGAGCTTGGAGTCTGTCCCCTCCCGAGCATCTCCAGAATAAGTTTTCCATTTACAAATTAGGTTGAACATCCTACCTTTCTGTCTTGATGTCAACTGCTTGAGCATATCTTTTTTCTGTAAGGTAGGTTTCTAGCACATTTTTTAGCCTTAGATTTTGGATTATTTTATCACAAGCCACTGTGATGTTTTGCTAAAAACCATTGTCTATATGATTGTTGTTATATGAAGCAAGGGTTTTACCATCCTTAATCTCTTAGTTTTCTGATGATAATGATGTATTGTTTATGGAAATACCAGGATGATTTCAGGGAAAAAGAATGGCTTTAAAAATTCTCGTGAATATTGGATCAGTTTCTTATTACCATAGGCATCTTGCCAATATTTTTGAATGCTTCTAATCTGAATGGCATGCTCTGCTTGGCATTTGGCCTATTTTCCAGAATTCATGGACATTACCCCAAAGTAACATAATCAAATTTGTCAAATAAGCCCCAGATAATTGGTTCTTATGTACTCAATGTTATGTAGGGATATGTTTTTACCTATCTATTAAAGAAATTTTATTTTATATTGGCATATAGTTGATCAACAATATTGTGTTAATTTCAGGTATGCACCAAAGTGATTCAAATATACATATGCATGTGTATATTCTTTTTCAAATTCTTTTCCCATTTAGGCTATTACAGAATATTGAGCAGGGTTTACATTGTAATGCATTTTTAAAATAATTGTTATTAAGGAAAAGATGAGTTTTATTTTAATTCATTTATGAACAGGTATTTATTGAGCACCTAATGTGTGTCAAGCAATGTCTAAGGAAAGACAAACAGGGTTTTCTCTTA
Organism: Bos indicus; assembly: GCF_029378745.1. Taxonomy (NCBI): domain Eukaryota; kingdom Metazoa; phylum Chordata; class Mammalia; order Artiodactyla; family Bovidae; genus Bos; species Bos indicus. Next base: position 40,371,295 of record NC_091781.1, read on the forward strand.
TTGAGTTTTTATTTTATTTGAGAAAGAAGGAAAATAAATGTGCAAACCAAAAAGTGAACAAGGTGATTCAGACATAGAGGGTGATTCTAAGACTTTATATTAATGTGTCAGCATTTGTTGGCAGAAGGGATAATTAGGCAAGGCCTTTGGAGGAGGTGACATTTCAGCAGAGAATTAAATGCTAAGCAGGAGCTAGCCATGCAAAAGATTTTGGGAAAAGTATTCCAGGCAAAGAGAACAGTGAGTATGAAGACCTTGCTGTAGTAATGAGCTTGTGGTGCAGAGCATGGAGAGAAAAAATGACCAGTGTAACTGGAGATAGTAAGTGTGTTGGGGAAGGAGAAAGATAACTGAAGATGAGGTGAGAGAAGCGGGCAGAGGTCAATTTTGCAGGGCCTCTTAGGTGTTGGTTAGGAATTTGGAATTCCTCCTCAGTGTAGTGAGTGACCAAAGAGGGACTTTAGATGAAAGTCTGACATGACCAGATTTATGTTACAGTACTTACTCTTGCTTATGGGTCTATCAATGTGAGTTTTTTTTGGTAGCTAAGGAAGCACTTTTTTATGCAGTAGTGTCTATTCACTATAAGTTGGGTTTTTAATTAATGTTTAATTTGTTAAAGCCATATATTTTAAACTTAAGTTTTTAAAATATTTAGATTAATTCAGAAATCTTGTGCAATTTATGAGTGTCATAAAGAATAAACTCTATTGAAGTAATCCTTTGCATTTACTTACTTAAATTTCTCCATCAGTATTTTAAAATGCATTTACAAGTTTAACACTTTTATTTTCTTTGTAAATACTTTAGACAGTTGGCAAAACTTTTCCAAGCTTTTCAACCATATTTTAACTCAAATATGCTAATATCAGAAATATAGTAAATCCAATTTTTAAAAAAATTTATTTATTTTAATTGGAGACTAATTACTTTACAATATTGTAGTGTTTTTTGCCATACATTGACATGAATCAGCCATGGGTGTACATGTGTTCCCCATCCTGAACCCCCCTCCCAACTCCCTCCCCATCCCATCCCTCAGGGTCATCCCAGTGCACCAGCCCTGAGCACCCTGTCTCTTGCATCGAACTTGGACTGGCGATCTGTTTCACATATGGTAATATACATGTTTCAGTGCTATTCTCTCAAATCATCCCACCGTTGCCTTCTCCCACAGAGTCCAAGAGACTGTTCTATACATCTGTGTCTCTTTTGCTGTCTCACATATAGGGTCATCATTACCATCTTTCTAAATTCCATATATATGCATTAGTATACTGTATTGGTGTTTTTCTTTCTGAATTACTTCACTTTGTATAATAGGCTCTAGTTTTATCCACCTCATTAGAACTGATTCAAATGCATTATTTTTAATAGCTGAGTAATATTCTATTGTGTGTATGTACCACGGCTTTCTTATCCATTCATCTGCTGATGAGTATCTAGGTTGCTTCCATGTCCTGGCTATTATAAACAGTGTTGCAATGAACATTGGATACACATGTCTCCTTCAATTCTGGTTTCCTCGGTGTGTATGCCCAGTATTGGGATTGCTGGGTCATATGGCAGTTCTGTTTCCAGTTTTTTAAGGAATCTCCACACTGTTCTCCATAGTGGCTGTATTAGTTTGCATTCCCACCAACAGTGTAAGAGGGTTCTCTTTTCTCCACACTCTCTCCAGCATTTATTGTTTGTAGACTTTTGGATAGCAGCCATTCTGACCGGCGTGAGATGGTACCTCATAGTGGTTTTGATTTGCATTTCTCTGATAATGAGCGATGTTGAGCATTTTTTCATGTGTTTGTTAGCCATCTGTATGTCTTCTTTGGAGAAATGTCTGTTTAGTTCTTTGGCGCATTTTTTGATTGGGTCACTTATTTTTCTGGAATTGAGCTGCAGGAGCTATTTCTATATTTTTGATATTAATTCTTTGTCAGTTGCTTCATTTGCTATTATTTTCTCCCATTCTGAAGGCTGTCTTTTCACCTTGCTTATAATTTCCTTCATTGTGCAAAAGCTTTTAAGTTTAGTTAGGTCCCATTTGTTCACTTTTGCTTTTATTTCCATTACTCTGGGAGGTGGGTCATAGAGGATCCTGCTGTGATTTATGTCAGAGAGTGTTTTGCCTATGTTTTCCTCTAGGAGTTTTATAGTTTCTGGTCTTATGTTTAGATCTTTAATCCATTTTGAGTTTATTTTTGTGTATGGTGTTAGAAAGTGTTCTAGTTTCATTCTTTTACAAGTGGTTGACCAGTTTTCCCAGCACCACTTGTTAAAGAGATTGTCTTTTCTCCATTGTATATTCTTGCCTCCTTTGTCAAAGATAAGGTGTCAATAGGTGCATGGATTTATCTCTGGGCTTTCTATTTTGTCCCATTGATCAATATTTCTGTCTTTGTGCCATACCATACTGTCTTGATGACTATAGCTTTGTAGTATAGTCAGAAGTCAGGCAGTTGATTCCTCCAGTTCCATTTTTCTTTCTCAAGATTGCTTTGGCTATCCAAGGTTTTTTGTATTTCCATACAAATTGTGAAATTATTTGTTGTAGTTCTCTGAAAAATACCATTGGTAGCTTGATAGGGATTGTATTGAATCTATAGATTTTTTGGGGAAGTATACTCATTTTTACTATATTGATTATTCTGATCCATGAACATGGTAAATCCAATTATCTTAAACATCATAGTTCCACTTAAAAATAGTTAAAGTATCTTAAACCTCTTTACCTAAAATCAGAAGTCAATAGTCAATTGCTTGTTTGAAACTAGAATCATAGGTCTAACTTGACAGATTCTTAAATACAACAAATTCTCTTAAGCAGTACAGATACTTAATACCAAACACTCAAATTGACTAATGCCCAACTTAACTACAAATTATGAATATTATGTGTTTAATTGACTTTGTGATCTCTCGATTTAATTTTTGAAAAATCCCTTACCTACTAGCAGAACAGTGATACCCTGTCAAGTGGGTTGAGGTTAGGTTTCCCAGTAGTGTGAGATTATGTTTTTATGTGAAGTTGCTGGGTCAGCTGTATATGACCATAGCACAGTCACTTCTTCAGAGAGCTCCGATTGGGATGAGCACTGGGACATATACATAATGGCTCTTCCTTAACTGGGCGTTAATATCCTGAAACATTCCTCTTACTTGTTTACAATGAGGATTCCCTTGTCAATCCCATGTCTTTGTTACTTACTACTTGTGTAACTTTGGCTCAACATTTCTAAGTCTCAGTTTCCTCATCTATAAAATAGAGATAATGATTACATCCATTGTATACAATTGTTATGAGGATTGTATGCAAAAATATACATAAAGTGCTCAGAACAGTGTCTGACATACACTCAGAGCTCAAAAAGTTTATGTTTACCACTATTACCCTCAAATGGGGCTTCTCTGATGGCTCAGACAGTAAAGAATCTGCCTGCAATGAGGGAGACCTGGTTTGATCCCTGGATTGGGAAGATCCCCTGGAGTAAGGGATGGCTACCTGCTCCAGTATTCCTGTTGGGAGAATCCCATGGACAGAGGAGGCTGGCAGACTATAGTTCATAGGGTTGCAAAGAGTCAGACAAGACTGAGCAACTAACACAACAACACCCTCAAATAACCATATACTTTTTAGGTTTAATTAACCTGGGTTTAAAAAATTTCATGATATGTGAAAAATTTCAAAGGCCCATTAAATCAAAGATCTTTTTATCCTTAACAGGCACAGTGAAGTGATTGGCACTGTTATAGAGGGACTGGAAAAGAGGTGGGTCTTGGATTGAGTCTGCAGACCTAACATGGCATTTAAAGAGTTTGCAGTGAGTAGCAGTCCATTCTGAAGGAGATCATCCCTGGGATTTCTTTGGAAGGAATGATGCTTAAGCTGAAACTCCAGTACTTTGGCCACCTCATGCGAAGAGTTGACTCATTGGAAAAGACTCTGATGCTGGGAAGGATTGGGGGCAGGAGGAGAAGGGGATGACAGAGGATGAGATGGCTGGATGGCGTCACTGACTCAATAGACGTGAGTCTGAGTGAACTCCGGAAGTTGGTGATGGACAGGGAGGCCTGGCATGGTGCGATTCATGGGGTCGCAAAGAGTTGGACATGACTGAGTGACTAATCTGATCCGATCTGAGCAGTTCAAATAAGTGATCAGTGTGGGAGGTGGGAGTAGGTTAGTCAGTCTCACACATTGTAGGGGGCTGGTCTTTGGAGTGGACCTAATTCTAAGGTAGGGAATTTAGAGGCCATAAATGTCATGAAAAAACATAAATGCCAGGGAAGTAGTAACCATCAGAAAAGGTCCCCAAGTTAATAAGTTCTGTGGTTCTGTAGCAGTGGCTGTACAGCATTGGAGCAACTTTGAGGAGATACCCCACATCCAAGGGCAAAGGAGAAGCCCCAGCAAGACAGTAGGAGGGGCAAAATCATGTTTAGAATCAACCCCATACTGTCCAGAGATGCTAAGAGGGCTCAAACATACCTTGTGTGCACCAGGACCCAGAGACCCAACAGAGACTAAGACAGAACTCTGTTTGAGTGTCTCCTGTGGAGGTGTGGGTCAGCAGTAGTCTGCTGCAGGGGCAGGGGCTCTGGATGCAGTAGACCTGGGTATGGCCTAAGCCCTTTTGAGGAGTTCACTATTAACCCCACCATAGAGCTGCCAGAACTTACACAGGACTGGGGAAACAGACTCTTGGAGGGCAGAAGCAAAACCTTGTGGGCATCAGGATGCAGGAGAAAGGAGTAGTGACCCCACAAGAGACTGACTCAGACTTGCCCATGAATGTCTAGGAGTCTCTGGCAGAGGCATGGGTCAGTGGTGGCCTGCTGCAGGGTTGAGGGCACTGAGTGTAGCAGTGCATGCATGGGACCTTTTGAAAAAGGTCTCCATTATCTTCATTACCTCCACCATAGTTTGGCCTCAGGCAAATAACAGGGAGGGAACATAGCCCCACTCATCAACAGAAAATTAAATTAAAGATTTACTGAGCATCGCCCCACCCATCAGAACAAGACCCAGTTTCCCCCTCAGTCAGTCTCTCCCATCAAGGAGCTTCCATGAACCTCTTATCCTTCTCCATCAGAGGGCGGACAGACTGAAAAGCATAATCACAGAAAACTAACCAATTTGATCTCATGGACCACAGCCTCATATAACTCAGTGAAACTATGAGCCATGCCGTGTAGGGCCACCCAAGATGGACGGGTCATGGAAGTAGGAAGTAGGAAGTTAAGCTCTGACAAAATGTGGTCCTCTGAAGAAGGGAATGGCAAACCATTTCAGTATTCTTGCCTTGAGAACCTCATGAACCGTATGAAAAGGCAAAAAGATAGGGCCCTGAAAGATGAACTCCCCAGGTTGGTAGGTGCCCGATTTGCTATTGGAGATCAGTGGAGAAATAACTCCAGAAAGAATGAAGAGATGGAGCCAAAGCAAAAACAACTCCCAGTTGTGGATGTGATGGGTGATAAGTAAAGTCCGATGCTGTAAAGAGCAATGTGGCATAGGAACCTGGAATGTTAGGTATATGAATCAAGGCAAATTGGAAGTGGTCAAACAACAGATGGCAAGAGTGAACATTGACATTTTAGGAATCAGTGAATTAAAATGGCCTGGAATGGGCGAATTTAACTCAGATGACCATTATATCTACTACTGTGGGCAAGTATCCCTTAGAAGAAATGGAGTAGCCATCATAGTCAACAAAAGAGTTCGAAATGCAGTACTTGGATGCAATCTGAAAAAGGACAGAATGATCTGTTCGTTTCCAAGGCAAACTATTCAGTATCACAGTAATCCAAGTCTATGCCCTGACCAGTAATGCTGAAGAAGCTGAACGGTTCTACGAAGATCTACAAGACCTTCTAGAACTAACACCCAAAAAAGATGTCCGTTTCATTACAGGGGACTAAGATGCAAAAGTAGGAAGTTAAGAAATACCTGGAGTAACGGGCAAATTTGGTCTTGGAATACAGAATAAAGCAGGGCAAAGGCTAACAGGGTTTTGCCAGGAGAACACACTGGTCACAGCAAACACCCTCTTCCAACAACACAAGAGAAGACTCTACACATGGACATCACCAGATGGCCAATAATCAAATCACATTGACTATACTCTTTGCAGCCAAAGATGGAGAAGCTCTATAGAGTCAGCAAAAACAAGACCGGAGCTGACTGTGGCTCAAATCATGAACTCCTTATTGCCAAATTAAGACTTAAATTGAAGAAAGTAGGCAAAACCACTAAACCATTAGGTATGACATAAATCAAATCCCTTATGATTATACAGTGGAAGTGACAAATAGATTCAAGGCATTAGATCTGATAGAGTACCTGAAGAACTATGGACAGAGGTTTGAGACATTGTATAGGAGGCAGTGATCAAGATGATCCCCAAGAAAAAGAAATGCAAAAAGGCAAGATGGTTATCTGACGAGGGTTTACAAATAACTGAGTAAAGAAGAGAAGTGAAAGGCAAAGGAGAAAAGAAAAGATATACCCATTTGAATGCAGAATTCCAAAGAATAGCAAGGAGAGATAAGAAAGCCTTCCTCAGTGCAGTGCAAAGAAATAGAAGAAAACAATAGAATGGCAAACACTAGAGGTCTATTTAAGGAAATTAGAGATAAAAGGGAATTTTCATGCAAAGATGGGCACAATAAAGGACAGAAATGGTATGGATCTAACAGAAGCAGAAGATATTAAGAAGAGGTGGCAAGAATACACCGAAGAACTATACAAAAAAGACTTCCATGACCCAGATAATCACAATGGTGTGATCACTCACCTAGAGCCAAACATCCTGGAATGCAATGTCAAGTGGGCCTTAGGAAGCATCACTACGAACAAAGCTAGTGGAGGTGATGGAATTCCAGTTGAGCTCTTTCAAATCCTGAAAGATGATGCTGTGAAAGTGCTGCACTCAATATGCCAGCAAATTTGGAAAACTCAGCAGTGGCCACAGGACCAGAAAAGGTCAGTTTTCATTCCAATCCCAAAGAAAGGCAATGCCAAAGAATGCTCCAACTACCACACAATGGCACTCATCTCACATGCTAGCAAAGTAATATTCAAAATTCTGCAAGCCAGGCTTCCACAGTACGTGAATCATGAACTTCCAGATGTTCAAGCTGGATTTAGCAGGTGCAGAGGAACCAGAGATCAAATTGCCAACATCTGCTGGATCATCAAAAAAGCAAGAGAGTTCTTAAAAAACATCTACTTTTGCTTTATTGACTACTCCAAAGCCTTTGACTGTGTGGATCACAACAAACTGTGGAAAATTCTTCAAGAGATTGGAATACCATACCACCTGACCTGCCTCTTCAGAAATCTGAATGCAGGTCAGGAAGCAACAGTTAGAATTGGACATGGAACAACAGACCGGTTCCTAATCAGGAAAGGAGTACGTCAAGGCTGTATATTGTCACCCTGCTTATTTAACTGATATGCAGAGTATGTCATTCAAAATGCTGGGCTGGATGAAGCACAAGTTGAAATCAAGATTGCTGGGAGAAATATCAATAACCTCAGATATGCAGATGACACCACCCTTATGGCAGAAAGCCAAGAAGAACTAAAGAGTCTCTTGATGAAAGGGAGGAGAGTGAAAAAGCTGGCTTAAAACTTAATATTCAGAAAAGAAAGAATATGGCATCTGATCCCATTATTTCATGGCTAACAGATGGGGAAACAATGAAACAGTGAGAGACTTTATTTTTTGGGGGAGGCTCCAAAATCACTGTAGATGGTGACTGCAGCCATGAAATGAAAAGACGCTTGTTCCTTGGAAGAAAAGTTATGACCAACCTAGACAGCATATTAAAAAGCAGAGATATTGCTTTGCCAATAAAGGTTCATCTAGTCAAAGCTATAGTTTTTTCAGTAGTCATGAATGTGATATGTATGTATGTGAGAGTTGTACTATAAAGAAAGCTGAGCACCAAAGAATCGATGCTTTTGAACTATGATGTTGGAGAAGACACTTGAGAGTCCCTTGGACTGCAAGGAGATCCAACCTGTCTGTCCTAAAGGAAATCAGTCCCTAATATTCATCAGAAGGACTGATCCTGAATCTGAAACTCCAAAACTTTGGCCACCTGATGTGGAGAACCCACTCATTTGAAAAGACCCTGATACTGGGAAAGATTGAATGTAGGAGAAGGGAATGACAGAGGATGAGATGGTTGGATGGCATCACCAACTTGATGGACATGAGTTTGAGCAAGCTCTGGTGATGGACAGGGAAGCCTGGCGTGCTGCAGTCCATGGGGTTGCAAAGAGTTGGGCACAACTGAGTAACTGAACTGGACTCTGACCAGGTTTGGGTGTGTTTATTTGGCAGTAAGGAAAAAGAAGCCAGTGTGGGCCAGAGCTCAGTCCTAGAGGGATCTGATTCCTTGGCAGGTAACCGAAGGAGTTGAATTGAAACCCAGAAATGAGAAGAGAATATTATTGAGCATCCACTGTTGCCTGGCATATGTTCACATTTTTCTATATTGTCTGCATTATCACATTTCTCTTCTGATAGATTCAAAAAGTAAATCTTTTTTTTTTTTAAGTAAATCTTATTGCATTTATTTTATAGAAGGTGGGAAAATGACTAAGTAAACTTTCCAAGCTTATACATGCAGTAAATGGTGGGAGAGAATTGAACACAAGTCTTCTTATTTCAAAGGTCATGATCTTTCCATGACTACACAAGGCTGCAGAGGTGAGGTAAAGCAACAATGCCCAGAGCAACAACGCTCAGAGCATTCGCCTAGGTAGTCTTAAATGTCTCCTGCCATGTGTCATGGTTAGACCTGAGATGAGGATGAGTGGAGACTGTACAAGAGAGCCAGGTCTAGGACCACAGCTATTGGAAGAGGAAGCTTGAAGAAGCTGGTCTAGGGTACAGCCTCAGCAACAACTGGAGTGTGGGCTTCTTGCTCTGTCTTTGGCCTGGTTATTCTACCCTAAAGGGGACTTTGGTTCTCCTTTGAAGTAGAAGGCAGAAAAATTAACGTAGTTGACTTATGGCAATGATTGTTTTTTCTGTTTTTTCCCACTTTTATTTACATTTATTTTTTCTGACTTTAATTTTCGGGACATAAGTTTTTGTTTCTTCATTTTCTTCTGGGATATCTTTTTCTTCTGTGCAACCTCCTCTTCTGGTTTAGGAACAGTTTGTTCTTTTTCATTAAGGATCATCTCAATGTGGCTAGGAGAGCTCGTGTATAGGTTGAGCCAACCATGAGATCTTTTAGTCCTGTGCCCCATCTTGGGGACTTTGTTCACCTGGGTGTGCTCAATGACAAGAGAATCTACCTCTAAGCCCTTAAGTTCAGTGTTAACTCTCTACATTTTTGAGTATGTGCAGTAAAAATTTATCATTCTTTTTGGGCCACCGACCCAGCATCCAGCCCTACTGCTGGGCCTATGCACACCTACCAACTCCACCATTGTAATGATGCAGTAGCACCCATTGCTTCTTTAAAGTGACATCCCCTGGATACTTGGTGGTTTTTCAGATAGGCATACCCTTAACGGCCTGGACAGTTTCACGAGTGTTCCTAAAGTGAACATGAAGATTTTATCCTCTTGATTTGCATGATTTTGTGGGGTTGTCTGGGTCAAGTGAATAGCACACATTTTTAGAGGTCACCTAAGGCTGCTTACTGGAAAAGAAAGCATGGCAGTGATTCTCAATCTCTCAATAAGATGAAAGATATGAAGTTTCCTAGAAAAATGTATATAACCTCACAGTCATACCATTCCACATTCCATCTGAGCGGATTCACAGAACCCTTGAAACTAATAGAGGATTCGGTCACCAGTCAAGAGAATCTCTAGACTAAGGAAATCTTTAGATCAAAGATGCAGAGCCTTTTCAGAAGTGTTTGCTTAAAGGAACGCTGGCATTATTGCAGGATGATGTTTCGGCTGCTTCTAGCCACAGATAACTAATTTAGAGTTAATAAATTCTGTTTTACTTAATTCTTTTTAAAGTCTCACAACAATCCTACAAGGTAGGTACTATCATTAGCCTTGCTTATATAGATGAGGAAATGACTCAGAAGAATTCAACAACGTTCTCAAAGTTACAGATATAGTAAGGGGACATGTGCTTAATAAAAAATTGTATTGTTCAGTAATGTCCTATCTTAAAAACTTGTCAGTTTTTGACCTGGTATAACTGGTAAGTGGGTATAATGTTTAACACATATATCATATAAAGAAATTGTTATATTAGATTTTGATTGTAGACGCTTGTTTGGGGTGACAAATGGTACCTGCCAGATTAGAAATTTCATAGCAGCAAGCTCTACTGCTTAGCTTTGTTTCTTATGCATCTTAGAAATTTATCTAAATTTCAAAAAGGGATTTGCTGGTGACAAACACTATATGAAATGGGAAGTATTCATTACCCAGGTAACATTTCTTTCTGCTAGCAAATTATGCTGAGAATACAGAGCTTTTTATGTAGTGCTTTTACCTTGAAAATATTTTAAAGCTACTAGCCTATCAAGCTTCACCGCATCTTTATGGGGTCAGTCAATATGAATTTCACCTTTCCCATCCTGTGGGTCGCTTTTAGGGACCTGCAGGTGCCAAGACCATCAGACAGAGCCCGCTTAGAATGTTTGTATACTTCAAGACAACATTCATGCAGAGAGAGTGGTAAATCCATCTGTGGAAGAAGGTAGGGCCTTTGTGAAAGAACACACAAAGCAACAAAGGAACTTGTTGAAAGACACAAGACTACAAAGCAAATCCACGGCTCCCTGGGGCTTCTGTGAGTACTTGCTTTTACAAGGCTGTTACTAAATATTTTCCTGACAGAACTGAAAACAACCTGCCAGATTTTACATGTGTCTCTTTGGAGAAAGCCATAGGTGGTTATCAGAAAAAAAAAAAAAAACCAAACATTCAGTGGTTTCAAATCTTTCTTCCTACTAGAATAATCATCTAGAGGGGAAAAAATAATTGTATTCTTGTGTGTTCTGATTGACTTACTTCAGTTCTGTTCTGTGGATTTCTTTGTGAAGGTGTTGGGGTCTCCATCTCTCTCTGCCCTTTTTTTTTCTCTCTCTCTCTCTCCTTTCTTCTTTCCCTCCACAATCAGACCAAACAACAAACAAACACAAACAACCCCCCCCCAAGTTTGTGGGCTCACTATTCTACTACTTTCTCATGTATTTGGAGACCTTGAAGCTCAAACCTGAGAAAGTAAGAGTTATAGACATGTTGCGGGAGTGTCTGATGCACAGGAAGGTAAATAATAAATAATCTTTATTTTTCAAAGGGGAACAATTTAAACATCTTTGCCTACACACTCGAAGGAGCAACTCTTCTGGACTTTTGTGAATTGTTGCCAGTCCTTGGTTATATATGCTACCCTATAATTCAGAGTTTCTTGAAAGGAGTTAAACAACTTTAAGGCCACCATAAATTTTATTATTATTTCCTGGTATCTATTACTTGGGCTCTCAGGGTGATCATCACATTTGCATTCTCTTTGAATCATTCTAAATGAGAATTTGTCTCCAAAAATGATTATTTTTTTGGTGTGTTTTCAAAAGGAAAATTGGTGCTATGGGCTAATGACTGTGGAAAATGATTTTTGAGTATAACATGGGATTGTTTTTGAGATGTATTTTTGGTGTTCAAAAACCTCAGAAACCTGGAAGCAAAACTGACCAGCTTATAAAAATGCAAACAGGGACATGTCTTTGATTCTTGAGAATTTTTCTTCGTAGAAGAATTAAAGACAAAAGGAAAGAAGGGAAGAAGAGAGAAGGGCAAAGAAAGATATGCACACTAATGTGAAATATTTGATTGCCCTTTCCCCAAGTTGTCGTCTAGAAAGTATCTATTTATTGCAGTCAAAGTCAAGTGATATTACACTGAGTTACAGTTTGATAGACCCCAGAGCTGGACAATTCTAGTTTAAAAATTAGCTTCTTGCCTTCCTGCTATAAGTTTTTAATATCTGTTGAGTTGCTTATGGGGTATACAGATATTTTTTGCAACAGGTGCTTATGAGATAGAGAAACAGCTGAAAGCATTTCCTTATAGCAGGGAATTCATACAACAAATGAAGCAAAGCAGACAGTTATGTCAAAGTAAAGCCCCTTTCACGAGTGCATGACCCTTAGGGGCACATAGTAGATAAAACATGCAGTCCTTGCAACATGATTTTGTAAATTGTGTTTGCCTGCTTATATTACAAAAGAGATTTTTTTCCTAATCATTTCAACTCCTTTGTATTTGCTTTAGTATAATCCTTTTAAAAGACACAGTAGGATATTTAGAGTCCTGAATTACACATTAAATGTATAACCATTCCTGGACACCTTCCTAGTTTATATAGAGCTGTTTCAAAACAGGATGAAATTTTGAAAATATTGTGATCTAAAATATTCAGTATTTCAAAAAATAGTAAGGTTTAGTGCTGAGAACATTGTGATGAAACAGCGTTTAGACTACTAATGACATTATGGGTAGGTGAATTCCTTTTGCTGGATAGTTTGACAGCATAGAGTCTGATCAAAAGAGATGATCCTCTGAGATAAGAATTCTAGGGGAGTTTCCTCAGGTAGTGATGTGACAGAAGTCAAAAAGAATATTTATTACAGTGGCATTATAATGCTATCTATAATTTCATTGTGAAGCCAGTGATAAAATATGCAAAATGGTTGTGATGTAATTTATTAAAGTAGTTCCAATACAGTGTGAAAAAAGAAAATACAAAATGGCAGGAATGCAAGATTTGCATTCTTGCAGATATGCAAGAATAGGCAGGTATGTGAATAAGAGCAAGTAGACAAGAATCACAAATGGAAAATGTAAACAGGTTTACAAGGGAGTTTATTGCTTTAAAAAACCATATTATTAGCATTACTCTTGTGTCATCTTTTTAGATAATTACAGTTGGTACTTCCTATCCATAGATTCCACATTTCAGATTCAAGAAATTTTGGATCAAAAATACTTGAAAAAAATTCCAGAAAGCAAAACTTGAATTTATTGTATTGGCAACATTTACATTGTGTTTACAACTATTTATGCAGCATTTACATCGTATTAAGTATTATAAGTATAATTCCCCTGGTGGCTCAATGGTAAAGAATCCACCTACCACTGCAGGAGACACAGCAGACACGAGTTCAATCCCTGGGTTGGGAAGATCCCCTGGAGAAGGAAATGGCAACCCACTCCAGTGCTCTTGCTTGGGAAATCCTATGGACAGAGAAGCCTGAAGGGCTGCACAGTCCATGGGGTTGCAAAAGAGTCAGATGCAACAACTAAAACAACAACAAGGTATTATTAGTAATCTAGAGATGATTTAAAGTATACAAGAGGATGCGCATAGGTTATGTGGGCTTCCCTGGTGTCTCAATGGTAAAGAATTCGATGCCAATGCAGATGATGCAGGAGACCCGGGTTCAATCTCTGAGTTGGGGCGATCTTCTGGAGAAGGGGATGGCTACCCACTCCAATATTCTTGCCTTGAGAATCCAGATTTATGGACAGAGGAGCCTGGTGAGCTACACTACATGGGGTCAGCAGCAAAGAGTCAGACACAATTGAGTGACTAAGCACACACACACAGGTTATATACAAATACTACACTATTTTGTATAAAGGACTTCAGCATTTGTGGATTTTGGTGTCTGTGGGGGATTCTGGAGCCAATCTCCCAAGGATACCCAAGGACAACTGTATATAAAAGTAAGTTGATACACGTATGAATTAATAATAGTCCAATACCATGTTGACAATGTTCAGGGCATCACCATGAGAACAGGCTGAGTCTACCTCTGGCCGTTCTCTTGGGGGGCACTCATTTACTATGGTAAAGCGGGGAGCTAGAGCATCAGAAAATGGCCTGTTTTGCATGAGAAGAGAGCAAAAGAAGTTGAATGGCGTGACTATGTTTTCATATAACATGACTGTCACTCTTTAGATAGCGTGATACCAGGGTCTCACAATGAGGTTGGTGGAGGAGTGAAACTTAATTTTCCTTCTACCTTACTGAGTTCTTAGCCGAGATCCTTGTAACCAAGACAAACTGACACAAGAGAAAAGCAAACAGAAGTTTATTAACATGTAGACCTTATCTTTACATGGGAGATACCCAGGGGAAGATGAGTGACTCCCAAGATAGCTTGAGATTCAGACTTTATTTCCCTTTCTTGATAGGGAAAGAGTGGAGAGTGGGGTAGCGATGTAGACCTCTTAGGGGAGAGTAAATGATTTTTAGCAAAGATGAGTGGGCACTTAGTAGAGTAGCTAGGAGGTATGATGATTTGTGACTAAGATTGGCTGTGGTGTTGACTTTTTGTCTCCTTACCTGTGGTGAGTCAGTCTTCCCTGGTTGCAGAAACTGCCAGAGAGGGAATATTCAGCTTCTTTTGGAGGATTTGCTTTTAGGCAGATAAGGGGAGTTTGGAGAAAGTCTCTCCCTGCATTTGCTATTTTTCAAGTGCCTACAGCTCAAAATAATCAATGAAACAAAATGGCACATTTTGAAGTAGCATGTTCTTTTATCCTTCAGTGGTCTTGCTAGAAGACCTGAAAATCCATCACCTTAGCTGCCTACAGCCTCTTTTATACTCCACATTAGGGTTGTCCTTCTCCTGATGTAAGAATACCAAATGGCCATTAACTGAAGACTTCTTTTCCCTAGACAGTACTTAAATGTCCCCTGCCAACATTTGTCTTTGTAGCTTTTCCTTGGCTGTTTCCATGGCTGACCATTCCCCTCCACTGCCCTTTGCTTTAAATAGGTTAACATCTTCTACCAGTTGAAAGTCAAGTTCCGCTTACCTGTTTTCTTCCAGATGATGAAATATCTCTGTATTGATCCATTACATATGTAACAGCAGTACTAATTTTCTAAGTTCTTGTGGGTGTGTACTTTACTGTTGCTCACATATATTGAAAACAGCAGGTGACAGAGTTGAGGAGCCAGTAGAATTTAAATATCAGATCAAAGAGGAACATGGGGACTGAGATAAGTCAACAGAGAATTAACTCCAAGTGCCCATTTTATTTACTATAAATCTAGTAAAATGCGTTGTTGCTCAGTCATGTCCGACTCTCTGGAGCCCCATGTACTGTAGCCTGCCAGGCTCCTCTGTCCATGGAATTTTCCATGCAACAGTGGTGGAGTGGGTTGCTGTTTCCTCTCCAGGGGATCTTCCTGACCCAGGGATCGAACCCGTGTCTCTTGGGTTTCCTGCATTGGCAGGCAGATTCTTTACCACTAGTGCCACCTGGGAACCCCTATAAGAAACATACAAAGAAACATACAACTTTGGTTGCTTCATTTCGTCTTGTCAGAGCCCATGCTGAATAGGAGGGTAAGGTACTGGGGGCCCTTTGGGACCTTCAGACAAGATACCAAGAAAGTTCCTCTTTATTGATGTAAGATGTGAGCATTGGAAGTCATAATGGCAGCCTTTGCTTCAACACTGACTCCTATATCTTTAAACTGTCTCTTCTTTTCAGAGAACTCTCTTTCCTGTCTGGAAGAGTGGTCAGTTGAGCCTCAGCAACCATATTTGCTCACCATATGGTTCCCTGGCAAAAATTCTTTCCATTAGAGTTGGATACTTAATCCAAGCTTGCCCCACCAAGGACTCTCTTCCTGGAATTTGAGATTCAGAGATAGGCAGTGATTTTCTGTGTGGCTGGAACTGTGACAGGTAAACCTGAGATCTGTGGATGGCTTTATTTCTCTCTGAGGACTGAGGAGTGGAGAAACAAGAGGACTGTATTTCCTAGGTTCCGTTCTCTGGCATTACGGAAGTGGCTGTGTCTCTGCCTCTGAGTCCCTGGGACCCTCTTTGTGTCCTTCTAATAACTTCTCTTTCCATTTTGTCCTAGTTTCTGTTACTTGAAACAAAGAGACTTAGCAATACATTCCCACCGCCAACTGCGGCACAAGAATAATAGTTCTCAACAATCAGATGAGTTGATGTTACACAGGGGGTTGGAAGATTTAGGTCACATACATATCATCTTCAAATTTGGTGTTTTAAGGGTATTTTTGAATCTCTGATAGAACTTTGCAGATCCTTCTGTTGAGTTGTCTGATGCATTCCTTAGATAAGGGACCACTCTGAGGTTAGTCCCTTGGGAACTGGTTAACTAGGGAAATCTCTTCAAAATGACAAAAACTGGACTTTAGTACAATGTTTAAAGGCCAAAGACTGAAACAATCTAAAATTAAAATAAGTTTCTCAGAAGGCGCCTCATCTCCCCCTTGCGGCCCTGCCTGCTCCCAAACATAAAAATACTCAAAGATACTGGGGGCTGAGATGGGCCTTCGGATTTCTACTCGCCGAGTACTGGAGTGGGTTGTCATTGCCTTCTCCGGATGTTATATTGCATATGCTAAATGACTGGCTCTGGGGCTTTGCTTTGAGAATAATAGTCACCAATGACTATTTGATTGTGCCTTTAGATTCAAATTCTATTTGCAAATCAAATTCAAAGAGGTTTGATTTGAGGAGGTAGCATGGGAGATAATGTCTGTTTGAAAACGTTTAGCTAAAATTTATCACCATATCCTCGTCAAAGACCATTTACTACTCACTGAGAAACATTACAAAGAAAATAAATTGTCATTGAACCCCACCCTTGGATTGATTGGGAAATGTCATTTATTTCTAGGAAAAAGGGAACACTGGTTGTAAGAGAAAGGGCTTCTCAAGGCTCTCTTATTGGTTGTTTTGAAGTGTTGAATTTAATAAGGCACAAGCAACTAGGAAGAGAATAGGGAGTGACAGGCGTAGAGCAGTGAGTGTAATATACAGCGAGAGTGGAGAATCCATCACGCCGGAACACTTTCTTGGTAGAAAAAGAAAGCACTGCTCTGTAAAATGGCTTAGCTTTGAAGGAATTCCAAGTCTTTATTTTTGGCCATTCAACTGTAGACTGGGGTTTCACAAGACTCATGTTGGGTTTAGAGGTTATGAAATACTGTTTTCCAAATGGAAATATATGGCTCGTAATCTCAAAGGAAAAGAAAGCAAAGAAAGAGCAATGCTTCTTGGCCAAGGCATCAATAATCCTTTTACTCTGAGATCTGTAATGATCACCCAAGGGCAGTAGCTCATTCTCCTGCTGCTTTTCAAACCTTCTTTATGTTTGTATTTAAAAACCTTTGATTCTATTAAGATATATCATAATAAGCTGTGTCTTGATATGCACATAGATTTGTCCTTGAGAAAGGTAATGTAACACAAAACTTATAAATTACCTGTACCATTTTTTTCATTTCTCCATGGTTTGGAATTTTTTGTTTGTTTGTTTTAGTGAAGACAGGCTATCCTATTCTGCAATAACAAGTTCATCTCCAAAATCCCAGTGGCGTAATATGAAGGAAGGCTTATCTCTTATTCAAGGTACATGTTCAACACAAGTTGTCAGGGGTCTCTGCTATTTGTAGTCATTCAGGGACCCAAACTGATACAGCCACACCGTCATGTGACCTTCTTAGGGAAGAAAAACTAGAGAATTAAACATGGACTTCAGAGAGTTCCCTGATGGCCTGATGGTTAGGATTCGGCACTTTTCACTGCTGTGGCCTGGGCTCAACCCGTGGTCAGGGAACTGAGATCATGCCACATGGCCAAGATTTTAAAAGATAAATAAGTAAAATAAACATGGGATTTTCTCTGGCTTAACCCTGTAATGAAGTATGTTACTTTTTTCTCAAACCCCATTGAGACATGGCCCTTCCAGCCACAAGTGCCTGAGATGTGCAGGGATCTCTATGCTCAGGGCTGAGGAGAACTGGATGAAATTGGTAGAATCTAAAATAATATCTACCACAGTTCAACTTTCTTAAGGCTTTGTTCCTCCATAAATTCAGCTCACAGCAATAACCTTTTCCTTTGAAGATCTGTTAATGCTTTAGTCTACCATTCATTTGACCCTTAGCTTTCACTCTCTTTGATATGTAAGTATACTAGTGAAGATGAATAAATATTTGTATCTTTATGACATATCTCCTATGCATGATTATAAGTTCCTTGAAAATAGACAATATATAGTTTTTGTATCAACCATAGTGCTTTGCATGTCCAGTAGGAGTGGAATGAATACAGTTTATGGGTGAAGCAAGTGTTCAAATGACAGGAAATGGATGAGAAGCAAATTTGCTAACTTTATTAATTTCACCATGCATAGCAGTTTCCTAATGGGAGGAGGCATTCATGTCAAATTTTTTTTTTCTTACAATTTTTTTTTTTTTGCTGTGGACCATTTTAAAAATCTTTCTTGAATTTCTTACAGTATTGCATCTGTTTATGTTTTGGTTTTTTGGCCAGGAGGCATGTGAGGTATTAGCTCCCTGAGCAGGGGTTGAACTTGAATCCCCTGCACTGAAAAGTGAAGTCTTAACCACTGGACCACCAGGGAAGTCCCTCATGTCAAATTAATTGACAGTCTTTATAATCTTTCTCTAGTCATTGAAAAGACTACTCTGGGCTCTTGTTGCTGAGGGCCATGAACACTTTGTGATAGAACACTTTTGATATTTCTGGCTTTTGTTCAGCTAAGAAGAAAGGAAACAAAGGGAGGAAATCTGAAGAGAAAGGACCTTAGAATTGAGGAAAAAGCTGTCAATAGTCAAAGGGGAAGAAGGAAAATCACTGGAACCCAATTAAACCAACAAGCATGAGAAGAGAGAGCATAATAATGTATAAGACTTGATGCTTGCCTCCAGCCTAGGTGTTAAGATGAGACATAATCATGGAGAAAGAACGAGGTGGATAGAAAGCAGCATGGAAGATGTTCCATCTGCAGGGTTGGTACTAGACAATACTTGAGAAAACCTCTGTGTTGTGATCTATTGCTGACCATCAAATTAAGCTGAAATGGAATCATTTAAAACTGCAATAAATATTTAGTATTCCATTCTATTTCCATGGGTCGGAATTTGGGTCAGGCCTTGATCAATCATGTCCGACCTTTGCGACCCCATGGACTGCAGCTCGTCAGGCCTCCCTGTCTATCACCAACTTCCAGAGCTTGCTCAAACTCATTTCCATTGAGTCGACAATGCCATCCAACCATCTCATCCTCTTTCATCCCCTTCTCCTCCTGCCTTCAATCTTTCCCAGCATCAGGGATTTTCCGATAAGTCAGTCTTTTGCATCAGGTGGCCAAAGTATTGGAGCTTCAGCTTCAGCATCAGTCCTTCCAATAAATATTCAGGACTAATTTCCTTGAGGATTGCCCGTTTTTATCTCCTGGCAGCCCAAGGGACTCTCAGAGTCTTCTCCAACACCACAGTTCAAAAGAATCAGTTCTTCAGTGCTCTGCTTTCTTTATAGTCCAACTCTCACATCCATACATGACTGCTGGAAAAACCATAGCTTTGATTAGACATACCTTTGTCGGCCAAGTAATGTCTCTGCTTTTTAATAAGCTATCTAGGTTGGTCATAGCTTTTTCCAAGGAGCAAGCATCTTTTAATTTCATGGCTGCATTCACCATCTGCAATGATTTTGGAGCCCCCCAAAATAAAGTAACTGTTTCCATTGTTTCCCTGTTTATTTGACATTCAGTGATGGGACCAGAGGCCATGATCTTAGTTTTCTGAATGTCGAGCTTTAAGCCAACTTTTTCACTCTCCTCTTTCACTTTCATCAAGAGGATGTTTAATTCTTCTTCGCTTTCTGCCATAAAGGTGGTGTCATCTGCGTATCTGAAGTTATTGATATTTCTCCCGGCAATCTTGATTCCAGCTTGTGATTCATCCAGCCCTGCATTTCTCATGATGTACTCTGCATATAATTTAAATAAGCAGGGTGACAGTATACAGCCTTGACATAGTCCTTTCCTGATTTGGAACCAGTCTGTTGTTCTATGTTTGGTTCTAACCATTGCTTCTTGACCTGCATACAGATTTCTCAGGAGGCAGGTAAGGTGGTCTGGTACTGCCATCTCTTGAAGAATTTTCCACCATTTACTTTAATCCACACAGTCAAAGGCTTTGGCCTAGTCAATAAAGCAGAAGTAGTTGTTTTTCTGGAACTCTGTTGCTTTTTCTATGATCCAATGGATGTTGGGAATTTGATATCTGGTTACTTTGCCTTTCTAAATCCAACTTGAACATCTGGAAGTTGCTGGGACAGGCTTAGCTGAGTTGTTTCGTTTCTAGGTTTCATATGTTAGCTGGTTCCACAGTCATCTGAAGGCTTGACTGGGTCTGGATAATCCACTTCCAAAGTGTCTTACTCATATGTCTGGCATGTTGGTGGTGGATGGCAAGAGCCCTCAGCTCCTTTCCTTGGGGGCCTCTCCACAGGCTGCTTGAATATCTTCATACTGTGGTCACTGGCTTCTTCCAGAGGTGGAACAAGGTTAATGCTTTAATACCTCTTATCACTTATCCTCAGAAGTAACACATCATCATTTCTGCAATATCCTATTAGTTACACAGGTCAACCCTAGTCCATATCAAAGACTAGCCGGAGGCAAAAATCATTGGGGGACATGTTTTAGGCTAGTGTCACCCCTTCCACATTTTGGTGAGGGAGAATCAGATTAAAAATAAATATCAGGCACATTCCTTCCAGAGACTGGAGAGGAGAAGTTATGAAAAAAGTAAGTCTGGGTGTATTTGTGGCAGAAATATGAGCCTTTGAGCACTGATGGCATGCATGTCTGACTCAGTCTTTCCAGCTGCACAGACTTCCTCTCTCTTCCTTCCCTTTCACTTCCCTGAGTCACTTCTTAGCCACTGCCAAAAAAAGATAATTTTGAAAAATAAAAATATCTACAATTGCATGAAAGAGAACTCTGATTTCCCTCCAAGTAAACCTCATCTGTGGAAAATTAACTGCTCGGTCTATGTACTCTATTTCTCCTAGAAGCGGTGGAACTAGTTGGGAAGAATTAAGTATTTCTTAGGTTTTGTGAGTGAAAAAACATGATGGCCTCTCTTAGCCTTAACTGTCTCACCTGTAAAATGGCAACAGGGATGCCTATCTCCCAGGGAGACTTAAGCGATATAATAGAGATGAACAACACGTCTAGTACAGAGCTTGAAACAGTGGTGCCTAATAAATGCTTGGTATCATCTCCATAGAGAGTCTCATATTATAGAATCTCTCCATCCTTAGAGGAATAAAATACCTTGTTGTTGCTGTTCAGTCACTAAATCATATCTGACTCTTTGCAACCCCAGGGACTGCAGCACACCAGGCTTCCCTGTCCTTCACTCTCATTTAGAATTTGCTCAAACTCACGTCCATTGAGTCAGTGATGCCATCCATCCATCTCATCCTCTGTTGCCCTCTTCTCCTTCAATCTTTCCCAGCTCCCTCAATCTTTCCCAGCATCAGGGTCGTTTCCAGTGAGTTGTATGAATGATTAAAACAAAAACTCAGAACCTCATAAAACCTCACAAGAGGTGAATTTGATTATATAAAATTTAAAACAAACAAATACAGGGGCTTCCCTGGTGGTCCAGTGGCTAAGACTCCATGTTCCCAATGCAGGGGGCCCAGGTTCAATACTTCATCAGGGAACTGGATCCTCCATACCGCAACTCAAGTTGCCACCTGCTGCAATGAAAATCGAAGATCTCGTGTGCCACAACTAAGACCAGGTGCAGCCAAATAAATAAATATTTTAAAATAAAATAATTCATATTGGGGTGCCTAGTAAATCACTGCATTTATCTGTAAGAAGTACCTTATTTTTTTTCCTATGGAAGTTTCTACAATGGTGTAAATGTTTTATATGTATGCTGACCAGTATGGTGACCCCTAGCCTCCTATAGCTACTAAGCACTTGAAATGCAGGTAATGAGACTGAGGATGGCGTTTTATTTAATTGTACTTTTAAAAATTTAAATAGTCTCCTATGATTAGTGGCTACCGTATTAAACAGCACAAGGTAAAATGCCAAGTGCACATGATGACTCCCTCTCCATCAGGCGAAAAATAGAAAAATTTGGAGGGTTTTGATCAACAAATGTGTTTGCTTCTATATGCCATATTTATGTATTTATTTTGGGTGGTACTAATTTGAACAGTTGGTCTGTTGCTATTGAGAAATCCTTCTCAATGCCAATATGTAGATTTACCACCTATTTGGTTGTGAACTCGGGTGATTCAGAAGCCAAGCAGCATCTGCGTGGATTTAGATGTGAAGAGCTTTCTGGATGGCAGATAGAGCTGGATTCTTACTTGCATCTGTACTTTGTCCTAGTTTCCTTGGACTCAATAGAATCATTTAAGGTTTTACTATATTTTCACAGGTTTTTTCCAAGTTGTATTAAAAAATATTGTTTACGCTTCAGGGCTATATATTGGGTGTCGGATGTTATCTCCTAATATCCACTAATAATAATGTTAGAAATCATATGTAAGTTAATGGAAATTATTTGCCTTATCATGCTCTTGAATAGGTTCTTTTGATTGCCACAGGATGAAATTGAATAACTGGTCCAAGACTGTGAAGTCAGGACGACTTACACTTTAGCTTCATCTGCTATCAGCTCTCCATCCTGATACAAGTTCCGCCTTTGTTCCCTGGATATGCCACACCATGCATGTTCTTCCTAAATCTCTGGTTTTTGTGATGCTGTGTTTTCTTGTTTCTGCTGACCCCTTCTTCTGTCCTTGATAAAGATACCAATTCCAAATCTCAGCCCTTCTTGAGAGCACACCCACTCTTCTGAATTGAAAGAGAGCCCAGTGAAATGTATAAAAGCATAAGCTCTGGAGTTAGACTGCCTGTGGTAAAATCCCAGCGTCACCACTTACTGTGATTTGGGTTTGGTTCTTCACCTGCTTGTGCCTCAGCTTCCTCATTTGCAAAATGGGAATGGTCAGGATTCTCCCTCATAGTCTTGTTGGAAAGATGAATGAGACAAGTACTCAAAAGATGTTAGCTGTGATTTTATTCTGTGCTCCTTTGTATTTCTTTTTATACTTTTTTCAGATTTATATAAAGGTTATGCTGTGTGTGCTAAGTTGCTTTATTTATGTCTGACTCTGTGACCATATGGACTGTAGCCTTCCCGGTTCCTCTGTCCATGGAATTCTCCAGGCAAATACTGGAGTAGGTTGCCATGCCCTTTTCCAGGGGATCTTCCTGACCCAGGGATCGAACCTGCATCTCCTGTGGCTCCTACATATGTTATGGCCCCTGTACCTTCTTGACTTCCCTGGTAGCTCAGACAGTAAAGTGTCTGCCTACAATGTGGGAGACCTGGGTTCAGTCCCTGTGTTGGGAAGATCCCCTGGAGAAGGAAATGGCAACCCACTGCAGTACTCTTCTCTGGAAAATCCCATGGATGGAGGAGCCTGGTAGGCTACAGTCCACAGGGTCACAAAAGAGTCAGATACAACTGAGTGACTTCACTTCACTCACTTCACATTCTTGACATTGTTGGATCCACATGTTTCCATCCTCCACTTCCATTAGGAACAATTAGAAGTAAAACACAGTATATTTTTCAATATTGTATCTTCAGCACCTCTTCCAGGGACCATCAAAGAAGAGGTACTCAGTATATATTATTAAACAAATGGATGAAAATATGAGTGAATCCACTCATTCCACAGGTGTACACCTGTCAAGAGAAAGTGAAAGTCACTCAGTTGCGTCCACCTCTTTGCAACCCCATGGACCGTACAATCCATGGAACTCTCCAGGCCAAAATACTGGAGTGGGTAGCCTTTCCCTTCTCCAGGGCATCTTCCTAACCCAGGGATCAAACCCAGGTCTCCTGCATTGTAGTCAGATTCTTTACCAGCTGAGCCACTAAGGAAGCCCTGTATACCTGTCAAGTACTTAGCAAACCTGAGACTGATGAAGGAAAGCCCCCCCCCCTTTTTTTTTTCTGCACTGAGTCTTCATTGCAGTGGCTTTTTTTGTGGAACACACTCTCTAGGTGCACAGACTCAGTTGTTGCAACTCACTCACTCTAGAGCAGTGCTCAGTAGCTGTGGTACAAGGGCTTAGTTGCCCCTGGGCAAGTGGGATCTTCCTGGACCAGGGATTAAACCTGTGTCCCCTGCATTGGCAGGTGAATTCTTAACCACTGGATTGCCAGGGAAGTGTGGGCATACCTTTAGTATCTGTTTTCTTTGACCCACTCTCTTCTAAGATATTTAAGGTACAGTGGTTTATTCATGCAAATTGCATGAATTTAGTGGCTTAAACAGCATGCAGTTGTTATGCCTCAGTTTCTGTAGGTCAGGAGTCCAATATAGGTACATTGGGCTAAAATCAAGGTGTCAGCTAGACCACATTCCTTTCTGGAGACTCTAGGGAAAAATCTACTTTCAAGCTCATTTGACGTGTTGACAGAATTCATTTCTTGTGGTTGTAGGACTGATATCCTTCTTGGCTGTTACTGGGGACCACCCTTAGCTCCTACAGGCTTCTCCCTTGGCCCTTGCATCTCAGAACCATTAATAGCACATCTAATCTTTCTCATACTTGGAATCTTCTAACTTGTGTGTGCGTGTGTGCTTAGTCATTCAGTCGTGTTCAACTCTTTGCAACCCCTTGGATTGCAGCCCACCTGGCTCCTCTGTCTGTAGGGATTCTCTATACTGGAGTGGTTTGACATGCTCTTCTGCAGGGGATCTTCCCAACCCGGGGATCGAACCCAGATCTCCCACATTGCAGGCAGATTGTTTACTGTCTGAGCCACCAGGGAAGCCCACTATGTGCTGTATTGCTTCTGCTTCCACTTCTGCTACTTCTCTTTGACTGAATTTTCCACTTTCCACTCAGCTTTTAAAGCTTCATGTGACTACACTGGATAAACTCAGATAATCCAGGGTAATCTCCTAGTGTCAAAGCCAACTGACTAGTAACCTTAATTACATTTGAAAAATCCGTTCACAGCAGCACCTAGATTAAAGATTGAATCACCAGAGGCAAGAATCTTGCCGAAACATCTTTAGAATTCTGCCTGTCACAGTGCTCAATTAATGACTGAGCTGAAACTGTTAGAAACATTTACCATATTTTTATCTGGCTTTCACCTCAATGAGATCAGGGATTGTATCTGTTTTATTCACCAGTTTATGACCAGCACAGTGCCTATCTGATAATATTTGTTAAATACTGAACTGTCTAGTCAAGGCTATGGTTTTTCCTGTGGTCATGTATGGGTGTGAGAGTTGGACTGTGAAGAAGGCTGAACGCCAAAGAATTGATGCTTTTGAACTGTGGTGTTGGAGAAGACTCTTGAGAGTCCCTTGGACTGCAAGGAGATCCAACCAGTCCATTCTGAAGGAGATCAGCCCTGGGATTTCTTTGGAAGGAATGATGCTAAAGCTGAAACTCCAGTACTTCGGCCACCTCATGAGAAGAGTTGACTCACTGGAAAAGACTCTGATGCTGGGAGGAATTGGGGGCAGGAGGAGAAGGGGACGACAGAGGATGAGATGGCTGGATGGCATCACTGACTCGATGGACGTGAGTCTGAGTGAACTCCGGGAGTTGGTGATGGACAGGGAGGCCTGGCGTGGTGCAATTCATAGGGTCGCAAAGAGTCGGACATGACTGAGCGACTGAACTGAACTGAACTGCCTCTGCCTGTGTATTTAGTCTTCTTTTTTTAAAAAAACTAATTTGGTTGTAGGTTACCAAAATGATCAAATGAACTTTAAAAAAAAAAAAAATTATATTTGTTTTGGTTTTAACTTTGTGCTTTGGTCCTTAGGGTTTACCATCTGAACCTTTATCTTCTTTTGTGTTTTGGTGTCATTTGATTTTCCTCATAAAAGAAAATACACTGGGCCTATTTGGAGCTTAGGGATCATGATTATAAGAAGGTTGTAAGGGACTAGACTATCAGTAATGCTGATTATGATGATGACAACAATATTGATGTTTTGGTCAAGGTAGCCCAGGCTGTTCAACCAAGGTGAACACTAGGTGACACTTGGCAATGTTTAGAGGCTTTTTCAGTTGTCACAGTTAAGGGAGACGGTACTACTGGCATCAAGTAGGTGGAGGCCAAGGATATTGCCAGATATCCTATAAGACACAGGACAGCCCCCACAACAAATAATTGATATAGTATAAAATATTAGTAGTGTCCAAGCTGAGAACTGACTAGGTAAGCTAATTGCCTTAGTGAACAACATCAAATATCAATAACTTAACAGAAAAACTTAATTTCTTACTCCTTCAGAATCTATTACAAACGTTTCTGGAGGGTGGCTCTCCTCTGAGGTTTGAGTTTTGGATCCAGATTCCTTCCATCTTGTAGCTCTTACTTCTTCAACCAGTAGCCATCAGGGTTGTTGAGAAAGAGTAAAGGAGAGAACCTAAAAGATTTCTGTGGCTTCATCCATGAAGAGGTATGCATCATTTGTTCCATATTCCATTAGTTAGAACTCACTCAGTTGAACCCACTCAACTATATCAGAGCTGGTGAATGTGTTCTAGCTGTGTGCCTGATTGGCTGCTAGTGCTTTCTACCAGAAAAGGATAATAACAATGGCAATAGTAGCAACATTAAGTCCAATAATATCAAACATTTTAAAAGTTTTTCCATGTCAGGCATGTATAATATAATTTATCACATGGTGTAACTCAGGCTTGAGTATGTTGAATACCTTGTGTGATTCATGCAAAACGTATGGGGAACCCAGAGGTGAACCCAAACCTATTTCATTCCAAAGTACATGTGCTTAACCATTACTTGATACTCTAGTTAGAGCAGGAATTGAATGCTACTCTTACTTGAGTTTAATTTTTCTGAAATTGGAACTATACCCATAAGTACGATAAATACAGAATGTTCAAGGCTTATACGTAAAACTGAAACTGCTTAAAAAGTGTTTCCTAAAGAGCTGTTGAAATCCTTTTCAGGGAATATCAATATACAGATTGCTTTCCAAGTTTTTGTCTGGATCACAAAAGAATAGACAGGAAGAGATGAATATCATGGGTGAAGGCTATCGTAGTGCTTTTAAATCATTCTGTTGCACTCAGGCATTGCAGCCCATGATTATATATATTTCACATAAGTCTTCGGTAGTCCAGGGGGACTGCTGGCCGAGGTAATGAGCACTACTAGGAATCTTGACAGCAAACTCTAAATGGTTTCAATGCCGTCGAGTTTCAAGAAAGTGAGCCTTCCTTGAAGTGAATGGCTATTTCTGTCTTATTTAGGTAATTTGTTCTTGTCCAGCTCACATTAATGGCAGGCCTTGTGTCATATCTAATAGTTATAATAAGGCACTCACCAAAGCTTCCTCTTACGGGTAGAAGATACTTTGGGTTTTACTCTCATGGAGTAAGAAGGAAGAGAGAATAGAAGCCCTTGCTTCACAAAGGCCACACTGGTAGACAGAGTGATGTGAGTGGGTAAGAGATGTGAACAGAGTTCAGAATTTTCCTTTAGAGTAAAATGCAGCAGTTTCCTGGAATGTCCTAATTGACTTGCGGGGTCTGAAAAGTTTTATTGTCATGGATCTACATGGAAGAGAGAACAGAAGCCCTCGCTTCAGAAAGCCCACCCTGGTCGACAAAGCAACCTGAGTGGGTAAGAGATGTGATCAGAGTTCAGAATCTTCCTTTGGAATAAAACTGCAGCTGTTTCCTGGAATGTTCTAATAGACTTTTCAGGGTCTGAAAGCTGGTCATAGATGTGGTGGTTCTGAATGCTGCTGCCTTCATTATCAACTTCTTCTTTGAATGTAGTAGCCCAAAATTCTCAGTGAATTCTGTATTTTGTGCCATTACAGTTGAACTTCTAATCTTATTGCTTAACAGTTTTTGTTATTAAAAAAAAACAAAAACAAAAAAAAAAAACCCTGTTCTTTCTTATCTCCTCCTCTGTTGCACCCTGCCTTTCTATTTTCTTACCAGAGAGATATCTGACTCCTTAGCTTGTGCTTTAAACTCAGTTGTGTAGAACCACAGAGTGTGTTAGAAGGACACTGATTTTTCCTTATTGTCTAACTGAAAGAGTAAAAGGTATGGCCCGATCATTAAAACCATCCTCAATACATTTTTTTCTGTTATTATTAGTGTATCGAAAGTCTGTTTTTCATATGTGTCTTTCAGTTGCTCAAAGCCCTCCACCTGCCCCAAGATGATATCAGTACAATAGTAAATTACAACTGTCTAGGGCTTCCCTGATGGCTCAGAGGGTAAAGAATCTGCCTGTAGTACAGGAGTTGCAGAAGACGCCATTTCAATCCCTGCGTCAGGAATATCCCCTGAAGTAGGAAACTGCAACCCATTCCAGTGTCAACTGCAAATTGGCGCTTACCAAGAGCACTGGCAACAACTGAAAACAAAGACATTTGCCATCTGCGTCTAAGGAGATTGAACCCTATGCTGCTACAGCTGTTGACCATCAACAACCCCTGAGGGATTTCAGGGTGGAATGAGGCACTCTGTGCTCCAGGGAATCTGGTGGGACAGGTCTTATAGATAGTTGGATGTTTTTAGGAACAGAGTTTATGATCTTAATCCTTGCATCTCCTCATATCTAGAGAAGCACTAAATCCCTTCATGGTGACATCAGAGCTTCATGACTAACAGAAAACCTTTTGTAAGTGAGTACTTCATGGTATTGAACTCCCCCTTCACCAAAACCTTATATATTAACCTTTCCATACTCTGCTTTGGAGCAGTCTCTCAGAGCTATCTGAGCTGCTGCCTCCCAGGCTGCAGTCCTCATTTTGCCCCAAATAAAACTTAATTCACAACTCTCAAGTTGTACATCTTTTTTAGTCGACACGAGTATTCTTGCTGGTAAATTCCATGGACAGAGTAGCCTGGTGGGCTACAGTCCATGGGATCACAAAGAGTCAGACACGACTGAAGTGACTTAGCATGCATGCACGCATATGCCAGAAACTGAGAAAAGGACAGTTAGAACTAGACATGGAACAACAGACTGGTTCCAAATAGGAAAAGGAATCTATCAAGGCTGTATATTGTCACCCTGCTTATTTAACTTATATGCAGAGTACATCATGAGAAATGCTGGGCTGGATGAAGCACAGGCTGGAATCAAGATTGCTCGGAGAAATATCAATAACCTCAGATATGCAGATGACACCACCCTTATGGCAGAAAGTGAAGAAGAACTAAAGAGCCTCTTGATGAAAGTGAAAGAGGAGAGTGAAAAAGCTGGCTTAAAACTCAACATTCAGAAAATTAGATCATGGCATCTGGTCCCATCACTTCATGGCAAATGGATGGAGAAACAGTGGAAACAGTGGCTGACTTTATTTTGGGGGGCTCCAAAATCACTGTAGATGGTGACTGCAGCCATGAAATTAAAAGACATTTATTCCTTGCAAGAAAAGTTATGACCAACCTAGATAGCATATTCAAAAGCAGAGGCATTACTTTGCCAACAAAGGTCCATCTCAGTTCAGTTCAGTTCAGTCGCTCAGTCTTGTCCAACTCTTTGTGACCCCATGAATCGCAGCACGCCAGGCCTCCCTGTCCATCACCAACTCCCGGAGTTCACTCAGACTCACGTCCATCGAGTCAGTGATGCCATCCAGCCATCTCATCCTCTGTCATCCCCTTCTCCTCCTGCTCCAATCCCTCCCAGCATCAGAGTCTTTTCCAATGAGTCAACTCTTTGCATGAGGTGGCCAAAGTACTGGAGTTTCAGCTTCAGCATCTTTCCCTCCAAAGAAATCCCAGGGCTGATCTCCTTCAGAACGGACTGGTTGGATCTCCTTGCAGTCCAAGGGACTCTCAAGAGTCTTCTCCAACACCACAGTTCAAAAGCATCAATTCTTCAGCACTCAGCCTTCTTCACAGTCCAACTCTCACATCCATACATGACCACAGGAAAAACCATAGCCTTAAGGCAATAGTTTTTCCAGTAGTCATGTATGGATGTGAGAGTTGCATCATAAAGAAAGCTGAGGACCGAAGAATTGATGCTTTTGAACTGTGTTGTTGGAGAAGATTCTTGAGAGTCCCTTGGACTGCAAGGAGATCCAACCAGTCCATCCTAAAGGAGATCAGTCCTGGATGTTCATTGGAAGAACTAATGTTGAAGCTGAAACTCCAATACATTGGCCACCTGATGCGAAGAGCTGACTCATTTGAAAAGACCCTGATGCTGGGAAAGATTGAAAACAGGAGGAGAAGGGGATGACAGAGGATGGGATGGTTAGATGGTATCACCGACTCAATGGACTTGGGTTTAGGTAAACTTTGGGAGTTGGTGATGGACAGGGAGGCCTGGCGTGCTGTGGTCCATGGGGTCACAAAGAGTCGGACATGACTGAGCGACTAAACTGAACTACACTGAACTGAGAAAAGGACGTGGTCCTTGCCTTCATGGATCTTACAGTTTAGAAGAGAAGGAAGTTATTAACAAATTACTCACAAGTGATGAGTATTATTAAGGGAGAATATGGGAAGCATACCATACTGGTTTCAGAGTAGAGCATAGGGGTAACCTCTTCATTAAAATGGTATATAACTTACGAAGCTGTGTTTGAGGAGACCTCAGATGAATGAAGAGGATGTTTAGTATGCTGTACTGTTTTGGGACATGAGAAAGTGTGGTGGGATCTCTGCACTGAAGGATGATGG
The DNA here is from genome assembly GCF_029378745.1 of Bos indicus. Classification (NCBI taxonomy): domain Eukaryota; kingdom Metazoa; phylum Chordata; class Mammalia; order Artiodactyla; family Bovidae; genus Bos; species Bos indicus. The sequence continues at coordinate 40,401,869 of NC_091781.1, forward strand.
CAGCGGGGAGCATAGATCACAGAGAAGGCAGCATAAAGGGAGGTAAAGCTAGGGAGGCAGGCAGGGGCAGACCTTGGAAGGCCTTGCAGATCTTGGAAGGTTTTGGGTTTTTATCAGAAATGCAGTGATGGGTTATTGGAAATCTTTAGGTAGAGGAGGAACATGCAAATATTTGGATGTTTGGCTGTAGCAGGGAGAAGGGGTTAAACTGATGAACACTGGAAGCTGAGAGCTGAGTTGAGGTCTTGTGTTAGGGTTGTTATTCCGCTATTCCAGGAATCAGCGAGTCAGCTCTTGTTTCCCTTTATCTGTGCCTTATGTCATTTTAAAGACTTTAGCTCTATCACCATGCATCCCATCTCTGTCAGCTCTGAGGCAAACTTGTCTGTCTTGAAGGCATCACCATTTCAGGTGATGACCTCTGAACCTTTTCCAGTGTGGTTGTCGGGGTCCACGATAGGCTACCCCAAAATGTGCCTCTATGGCACATTAATTATTTTGAATTAAAGTTACTTAAGAAAGTTACTTAAGCAGGAAATAAATATTTCATGTAAAAGGTGTACTTTCTGCATCTGGAGGTAGAAGGATACCCTTATTACCCAAGATAGGGAATTTGGGGCTGAGAAGCCTATGTAAACAATCTTTGTTACTTCTCTAATTTATTACCCCAAGCCCAAACTCTGTTCAGATTCTTCAGTGATTGAACATGCAAAATCTGAGTTTCTTTGCCCTGTCAGTTCCTCACAAATTTGCTGTTTCTTTTCCTAAAAAGTATAAAGATTGCCTGCTTTGGCCACTTCTTTCGTCTCATTTCTATGGGACCTCCAAATAAACAAATCAAAATTTGTTTTTCTCCTGTTAATCTGTTTTGTGCAAATTTTATTATTAGTCCAATCGCAACAGCTGGAGAAATATAAAGTGGAGATATTTCCCCTGTGTTTCCCTGCCCACCTCCATGTGTGTGCTAAATCGCCTCAGTCGTGCCCAACTCTTTGCAGCCCATGGACTGTAGCCCGCCAGGCTCCTCTGCCCATGGGATTCTCCTGGCAAGAATATTGGAGTGGGTTGCCATTTCCTACTCCAGGGGATCTTCCCGACCCAGGGATCGAACCTGTGTCTCTTGTGTCTCCTGAGTCAACAGGTGGGTTCTTTACCACTAGTGCCACTTGGGAAGCCCTCTGAGCTAACAGGGAAGCCCACCCACCTCCATACCGTCTGCCAAAATAAATGTTGAGAACAGTGTCCTGTTTATTTTCATCAAATAACTCTGACACACCATCATGATTACAACTTAATTTCACTCATCTAAGCAGAGGTGATGCGTTTTCCTCCTAAATAATAAGCCTCTTTAAGTTTATACCCTCACATTCCCTAGCACGGATGTTTACATGATCCTTTCCTCTCTTGCTTGTTTTTATTTCTTTTGGTTTGATTTCACTTGCTAGCTCATTCATCTTGTCAGTCTTATAAGAAGAGGTCCTTAGGGCTGGAGAGAGGAGAACATATATCCCTTTAGGCTGTGGAAGATACACTACTGAGTACCAGGACTCAGTACCAGGATGCCACAGGGATGAAACAATAAATGTAGTTACTTTTGCTCCATAAGAAATGGAAATTGATGTTAGAGTGATGTGTGGGTTATAAATACTTTCAGGTACAAGTAAGAAAATACTCAAGTGATAGTAAGGTAATCTATGATGTTTATGTGTTTAAAAGAATACAGGAGGTAGAGGGTCATAGGGTTGATTTGGTAGCCCAGTGATGTCACTAAAGAGCCAGTCTCTTTCATCCTCAGAATCTTTCATCTTTTAGCTTTTTGCCTCATGGTCAAAAGATCTCTGCCATAGCTCCAAACATAAAATTTTTACATGACCATTTCCAAAAAAATAAAGAAGAGGCAGGTAAAAAGAGTCTCCCTCCTCATGCAACTCTGGCTTTTTATCCAGAGTGAAGATCTTTCAGGGGAACTCCAGTTCATTTCCTCTCATTGGTTAGTTAGGTCACATATCTACTATAAACATCAATCAATAGCAAAAGAAAATGGCATCATTATGATTGGCTTAGATCGATCATTATCCATCGCCTAAAGGTGGGAACATTGTTGTCCATCAGAATTTGAGTTCTACTATCAAAGAAAGGGAACACTTTTTATCACATTTGCATTAAGAGATTATAGTCATAAACTTACAAAAATAAGGTCTAAGAGGAAGATTATAGCGGGAACTTCCAGGGACAAGGAAATGGAAACAAATGAGATGAGTGCCTCCCTAGTTCCCGGGCACAAAAGCAATCGTGAGCAACTGCCTTAACCTCCCTAGACATAGGTAAACAGAGAGATGTCTTTGCTGTGTTACTGAGGGCATTGAAGAGAAGATGTTTAACAAATTTTGGGGGAAATCAGATACTTGTTTGTAAATTGAGCAGATAAATACATGGCCAGTGAACACTAAAGGAAAAATAAGCCTATATTGATGGTGTTTATAGTGAGAAAAGAAAAAAATGTTTTTCAGAAAGCTCAGGTTTACTAACTTGTGGATGAATAGATAAAAGATGAAATAAAGCATGTTATCAAAATAGTCATTAAATAAACTGCTGTTTTATCTTAAAGGCTGAAGTGTGCTAAAATACCTCGCATGTCCTCAAGTACAAACGTGAAGTTTGCTTCCTTCCCAATTTATCATCCGTTAGAAGAGACAACGTTGCTTTCTATGTGGGTCTTTGAAGTGATTCTTTGGGAAGTCAGGATGGGTTGAAATGGTCTCACTAAATGTTTGTTTTGGGTGCTTGTGAAGGTCATCTGCTGGGGTCAGTACGAAAGGAGCAAAGAAGTGGAATATAGAGTTAGTCATGATACTGGGGGTTGTGAATTCACAATTGAAAATATTGGATATTGTTTTAAAGAGACTTGAGTATCACTTTTTTTTAAAATTTTATTTAACTTTACAATATTGTATTGGTTTTGCCATATATCAAAATGAATCCGCCACAGGTATACATGTGTTCCCCATCCTGAACCTTCCACCCTCCTCCCTCCCCATACCATCCCTCTGGGTCGTCCCAGTGCACCAGCCCCAAGCATCCAGTATCATGCATCGAACCTGGACTGGCGACTCGTTTCATACATGGTATTTTACATGTTTCAATGCCATTCTCCCAAATCTCCCCACCCTCTCCCTCTCCCACAGAGTCCAAAAGACTGTTCTATACATCAGTGTCTCTTTTGCTGTCTCGTATACAGGGTTATTGTTACCATCTTTCTAAATTCCATATATATGCGTTAGTATACTGTATTGGTGTCTTTCTTTCTGGCTTACTTCACTCTGTATAATAGGCTCCAGTTTCTTCCACCTCATTAGAACTGATTCAAATGTATTCTTTTTAATGGCTGAGTAATACTCCATTGTGTATATGTACCACAGCTTTCTTATCCATTCATCTGCTGATGGACATCTAGGTTGCTTCCATGTCCTGGCTATTATAAACAGTGCCGCGATGAACATTGGGGTACACGTGTCTCTTTCCCTTCTGGTTTCCTCAGTGTATATGCCCAACAGTAGGATTGCTGGATCATAAGGCAGTTCTATTTCCAGTTTTTTAAGGAATCTCCACACTCTTCTCCATAGTGGCTGTACTAGTTTGCATTCCCACCGACAGTGTAAGAGGGTTCCCTTTTCTCCACACCCTCTCCAGCATTTATTGCTTGTAGACTTTTGGATCGCAGCCATTCTGACTGGCGTGAAATGGTACCTCATAGTGGTTTTGATTTTGCATTTCTCTGATAATGAGTGATGTTGAGCATCTTTTCATGTGTTTGTTAGCCATCTGTATGTCTACTTTAGAAAATAATAGCAAATGAAGCAACAGACAAACAACTAATCTCAAAAATATACAAGCAACTCCTACAGTTCAATTCCAGAAAAATAAATGACCCAATCAAAAAATGGGCCAAAGAACTAAATAGACGTTTCTCCAAAGAGTATCACTTTAAAAAGCAATACAGGAGATGACTGTATCATGGACATCAAAATAGTACGTACCTGTAGGAGGATGAATTTTTATGGAAAGGAAGAAGTTGCTTATAGAAATGGGTATTGGTGCCTTTAGAGCCAGCTTCCAGAGACTTGCTCACATATGATTCAAGGAGTGCCTTGTCTCATACCAGGAGAATAATAAGATATGTTCTAGAACAGTCTATTAGAGGAGTGAAAAGGCAGCTCCTATATGCTGAAGATAATCATGCCTGAGCTTGAATAAAATGTGTTTTTAAAATTCCAATTAAATTAATGGAATAAAAAGTATAAGTAGTTTGAAGTATTTATATATATATATATATATACCTGAAAGTTTACATGTACATGTTGGCCATTTTCCCTTTTGAACATTTTTAGACTTCTTTTTGAGAAAATGGAGTATTTCTTTATATTCAAGATTGCCTTGTATTTGGCATTGCTAAAAGCTTGTCCCAGGTTAGTCTTGGTATATCCTTACTTGGTATTCTACATTTTAATAATATAAAGTGTTTTGAGCACTTACAGAGTTCTAGAGTGAGTGATGGAGTGCCATATGTTAGCTCATGAAAAATTTTACATAGTTCATAAAGAGACATGCTGTTACGTGCCAGACGGCTAAAAGCAAAAGTTATTAGTCTTTGGGTTTGAGTCTAACACTTGTTTTAGTCAGGTCTCCAGAGAAGCAGAGCTGTAGGATACATACATACACACAGGGAATACTCATACACTTGGGAAGGCAGGGAGTCATACATTTAGAGGGACTGAGAAGCCCCAGGATCTGCAGTCAACAAACTGGAGACTCAGCGGAGCCAATGGTATAGTTATAAATCCAGTTTTAGTCTAAAGGCCTAAAAATCATTACAGCTAATACTGTCCTTCCAGTCCAAAGGCCAGCAGGCTCACAACCCAAGAAGAATCAATGTCTTGATTTGAGTCCAAAGGCAGCAAAAAACTAGCTGGAAACCAGTCAAGCAGGAGGAATTCCCTCTTATTTAGGGAAAGGCCAGTCTTTTGTTTTATTCAGACCTTCAGTTGATTATAGGGGCTTCCCTGGTAGTTCAGACAGTAAAGCGTCTGCCTACACTGAGGGAGACCCGGGCTCAATCCCTGGGTCGGGAAGATCCCCTGGAGAAGGAAATGGCAACCCACTCCAGTACTCTTGACTGGAAAATCCCATGGACCGAGGAGCCTGGTAGGCTACAGTCCATGGGGTCACAAAGAGTTGGACTCGACTTCACTTTCACTTTCAGTTGATTGGATGAGGCATACCCACATTGGGGGAGAGTAATCTGCTTTACCCGAGCTTCCCTGGTGGCTCAGATGGTAAAGCATCTGCCTGCAATGTGGGAGACCTGGGTTCGATCCCTGGGTTGAGAAGATCTCCTGGAGAAGGAAATGGCAACCCACTCCAGTATTCTTGCCTGGAGAATCCCATGGATGGAGGAGCATGATAGGCTACAGTCCATGGGGTCGCAAAAAGTCGGACACGACTGAGCGAACTTCACTTTTAATCTGCTTTATCTATCAATTTAAATGTTAAACTCATCCAAAATACCCTCACAGAAACACCCAGAGTAATGTTTGACCAAATATCAGGATTGGGGAGGATACTCTCAGGCAGTAAAGAATCTGTCTGCAACACGGGAGACCCAGGTTCCATCCCTGGGTCAGGAAGATCCCCTGGAGAAGGGAATGGCAACACTTTCCCATATTCTTGCCTGGAGAATTCATAGACAGAGGAGCCTGGCGGGCTAGAGACCCATGGAGTTGCAAAGAGTCGGACATGATTGAATGACTAACACTTTCACTTTCAAATATCTGGATATCCTGTGATACAGTCAAGTAGATACATAAAATTAGCCATCACAACCCTTATGGAAATGTGGAGTTCTACTTTTTTTTTTTTTTTTAGGATTTATATTAAGCCTACTTCCAAGAAAGATATGTTCAAACTATTGTAAGAGTTAACTACTATACCATAGTAGAGTACTGATTATTTTAAAAATTTAAATTGTAAGGATATTTCTTCAGAGAAGGCAATGACAACCCACTCCAGTGTTCTTGCCTGGAAAATCCCATGGACGGAAGAGCCTGGTAGGCTGCAGTCCATGGGGTCTCTAAGAGTCGGACACAACTGAGCGACTTCATTTTCACCTTTCACTTTCATGTATTGGAGAAGGAAATGGCAACCCACTCCAGTGTTCTTGCCTTGAGAATTCCAGGGATGGGGGAGCCTGGTGGGCTGCAGTCCATGGGGTCGCACAGAGTCAGACATGACTGAAGCAATTTAGCAGCAGCAAGGGTATTTCTTTAGGGTCCTTTCCTGAGTATACCGTCACATTCTTTGTCTATGAAATGGGTCCAGGTGATGTGATAAAGTTCTTTAGGGTTAGTACTTTTTGATCTTTAACACAGAGACATCATGATGCAAAGATGAGTGGCCTTGAATAGGATGGAGTTGCATCTGTGTGTGTTGAAATTTTGCCAACTTACTCATGCAGAATTGGCAAAAAAGACAGAGTAAGAAGTACTGATTTAAGCAATACGGATCATTCTGCTCGACATTTCCCCTCAATGAATACATGCTTCTTGTCAATGTGAGATGGGAGCTAAGAGTCAGTCTTATCCTCCTGAGTCTCCTAGTTCGAGCATCTCAGTGCTGAGTGTATTCCAGTATTGACATATTCTGTTATGCATTAGAAAATATGTATAGCCAGTAAACTGACACCAATGACTTCATCTGATCTACAACCGAAGAAATAGCTATCCGTTCTATGCTAGAAGAAAGCCTCTATTGAACCTCCTGAGAAGCTGTGTCATATTTGTGTGTGTGTGGAGAATTTAAGAGATTTCCAAGAGACTCTCTAAGCTTCGAATTAAAAACTGTCCCTGATATAAGATGCCACTGAGCTATCTTTGATGCTGTGGGGACTGTGGCTTTCTTAAGAGGAAATGTTAACTGGCATCATTTTCAGGAGCACACTTTAGCTTTGCTCCTTCTAAAGAGCATTTCCACTCACTTCCTGCTAGAGGTTATCTGGAATGCAAACTCAGGCTTTCCACTGTGTGCATGTATTCTGGGGCTCGAGGGCAGAGATGTAGAAAGGCTTCTTTAGGACCATTGCTATAGGTAAGAAAGGCATCAGCCACTGTCTTTTAGGTTTAAGGGGGCATTCACTAAGCTGTACCTTTGTGTTGGGGCTTGTTAAAAAGTATAAATAAAAAGGACTTCCCTGGTGCTCCAGTGGTTAGGACTTTGCCTTCCAGTGTCGGGGGAGGGGGTATGTGCAGGTTCGATCCCTGGTTTGGGAGCTAAGACCCCACAGGCCTTGCAGCCAAAAAAAGCAACAATGTAAAACAGAAGCAATGTGGTAACAAATTCAATAAAGACTTTAAAAATGGCCGGCATTAAAAAGATCTTTTCAAAAAGTACAAATAAGGTAAATGGAATAAGTTAGTATTCAAATAAAGAGTGTGTGCGTGCTAAGTTGCTTCAGTTGTGTCCAGCTCTTTGTGACCCTATGGACTGTAGCCCGCGAGACTCTTCTGTCTGTAGGATTCTTCAGGTAAGAATACTGGAGTGGGTTGCCCTGCCCTCCTCCAGGGGATCTTCCCAATCCAAGGATTGAACCTCTGTCTCTTAGGTCTCCTGCATTGACAGGGAGGTTCTTTACCACTAGTGCCACCTGGGAAGCCAAAATAAAGAATAGGTTATATAAATTCTGATTAGAGGAAAGAAATTTATAGGATAGAGACACTTAGTCTGAAATTGACAAAGCCCATAGTATATGCGCTTATATCCCGGGTCAGCTGAGGAAAAGAGCTTTCAAAAGATTTAACTGGACTTGGTTGGGCATGGGCCTGTGGCAGGAGCAAGCCTGAGAGGAAAGGGTAATGACGGCTGTGATTTATTGAATACCTACCCATTTGATAGGCGTCTGATTCTGGACAAACAAGACAAACAGATCCATGCTTTCTTGGATCCATCTTCTAATGGGTAAGTTTGGGAAGGAGGTATGGATGGGCAGCAAACAAATAGATGACGAAAGTAATGAAATGTGATGAGAGCTATTAACACTGTAAAAGATGAATATAATAGAGTGATTTGGTGGTAGTGAGGATGCTGCTTTAGACTGGGTGGTCAGGGAAGGCCTCTCTGAAGAAATAACATTTGAATTGAGACCTGAATGATGTAAATGTCCATGATTTAAAGATGCAGAACATTCCAGAGAGAAGGAAGAACGAAATCAAAGGCCCTGACATGGAAAGGGCATCAACATGCCACTTTGTCATTCACTGGACCAGTGCATAAGACCTTTTATTGAAGAGCACTGATAAAGGTAGGCTGACCTGGGAGGAATCTTAAGTGGAACTTCCTCGCACTTCTTAAAGAGTTCTCTCAGATGAATTCTAAATGGGGGGACTTCTCTGGTGGAGCAGTGGAACAGAATCCACCTGCCAATGCATGCAGGGCACTCAGGCTCGATCCCTGGTCTGGGAAGATTCCACATGCTGTGGAGCAACTAAACCCATGTACTACAACTATTGAGCCTACACTCTAGAACCTGCGAGCAGCAACTACTGAAGCCCATGCTCCACAAGAAGAGAAGCCACTGCAATGAGAAGCTCACACACCACAAGGAGGAGTAGCCATCACCCACTGCGACTAGAGAACGCACAGCCAAAAAAGAAAAAGACTTCTGAGTTGAAGGCGAGGGGAAAATAAAAGTGCTGAGGACAAGAGCTAGTGCTCTGGACGTCACTTTGGCTCACGGATGCTACTGCTTAAAGTCGAAAAGAAGGCAGGAAGGAGAGAAGGAAATGGTAAGCCTTCCCTGAGGAATCAGACTTTTCCCAAGTTGTGTCATATAGCGACCCTGCCCTTAATTAGTAAGACTCAGTATGCTTGAATTTGGCAGTTGGTTTAGGACTTGCTTTTCTGAGGGATGTGGAAGCGTAGGAAGAGAGAGAAAGAGTGGCAGGCTTAATCTCTACCCATTACAGTTATTTTCTTCTCACTTCTAGGTATAAGAAAGTTAAGCACATAAAAGATATATAACTTGCCCAACAAGCAGGAGGCAGAAATAGGTGTGCCTAAAAGCAGGTCTGTTTTGATTCAAAACTAGATCAAACTGCTCTTTTTACAGATGAGGCTCAATCAAAGAATTTTCCATTCTTATGCTCTAAAATATTTTACTCATCTTCCAGAGTAAAAACCTTACTGTGTTGCACTTGTACCAGTTAGATAATTTCATTGAGTTCGGATATTTAGCTTTATTTCTTGAATCATAATAATTCAATATGTATATTATATATATGTAATATATATATATAATAAAAAAATGTATATATAAAATTTAGGCAAAAGTCCTGTAAGGAATTGTCTGTTTTACTGTCTTCGTGTTGAGAGGTCCTGGGTGTCCAATTTTTCAGCCTGTTTCCATGGAGAGAACTGACAACAATCATAAATGGTATGATCATCCTGTCTGCTGGTGCATAGAAGGGCTTAAGCCAGATAGTAATCATCATCAAACCCTTTTGCATTCATTCTCATTTTCTCTATCTTTCTTCTCTCTTGCCTGCTCTTCTTCTCTCCCTCTCCTTCCCAGCCTCTTGCTTAGTGTCTACTTTTTGTTCTTCCCCTATATCAAAGGTTAACATGTGAAGTCTGCTCTAGTTATAATTATACAGTTTTCTTTTTCAGGAGACAGTTTTGCAGCTGATGATAAAAATATTCTGTCTCCATGGATAGCTGTAGTAAATATATTTTAAAAAGAGATGTATGTTCTGAGAATAGAGACGTTCAATGATATGTTGAGATGTATGACTGGCTATCTATTTTTTTTTTCTTGGTTCCAAATCCTAATCCTCTGTTTGTCCTCAATTTTTAATTTTGATTAAAAAATATTTAGTGACTTTCCAAGTATGAAAACATTGGACTGGATGGTATTTGGGACTGGGGTCTCTAAAATAATGTATTAGTGTCTCCTCCAGGATCAGTTTTGTGAAAAACTCATCCTATTCAACATTTTAACTCTTAAGAATAAAGGTAATAGCTACCAAGTTTGAATGCTTACCACGTGTCAGACATTGTATGTATTTTGCAAAGATTACCTCATTTTGTCCTCACAACAATCTCATTAGTTAGATGTTTATGTTCTCATTTTTCAGTCAAGGAAATGGAACCTCAGAAAGGTCAAATGGTTCACTCAAGGTTAAACCAAATTAAATGCCAGAGGCTGGATTGGAACCCCCATCTGTCTACAAACTGTGGACATCCAATTTCCTAAAGAAGCCCACTTGGAACTGGGGGTTGAAGAGTACTCATCTTTGGAAATTTGGCCTGAGCTGAAAGAATGTACTGTAATTCTGGTTGTAGTCTTGCAAGGTGATAAAGGTTAGAGCTGAGGTCCTTGACATGTTGCCATGGCAATGCAGAAGTTTCAGTTCTCCTTTTAGTTAATATTGCTAACATTGCCTTGGAAAAGGCAGTCTGGTAGTAAAGTTCCCAACAGTTTCTAAATTTGGAGATGTAAACCCCTGAACTTGTAGAGGAACTATGCTTAGGGCCCAGGAGGGCATGGAGATAAAAGGAAGAAATAAAAGAGATTCAACTTAAGGGAAAGAAAAGAAAGCTATAATATCTGATGAAAAATAATCAGAAGCAGATTTCAATAAGGAAGAGGAATGGAAAATAGACTCGTGCCAAAGGGAAGGTGAAGACAATGATGTCTGGATTAGATCATTTGGGAGCTACCTAGAGGCTACAGCCATGGGCACTCTGTAATAAATTTGTGATGATGGTGATGATGGTGTGCAGCCATAAGTAGGAAGTGAAAGCTAGGGAAAAGAGGGAAAGTGTCTGAGTCACATTACCCCATAAATCCAGGAGAAAAATATTCTCTCTTCATTTGTCAAGGTAAAATTTTGCCTCAGGTTCCCTATTTCATTTGGCATGCCTTATTCCCACAAAGGAGCACCCTGGAGGGAGTTCATATGAGGACCAAGAAAATGAGTGTATCACAGAATGTCGACTAATAGGAAAACCCTTTGACTTGACTTCTTGCTGTGATTTTATCATAGGCAGAAATTTCAGGGAAAGAAGGATGGAAGAAAAGAAAAAATGGAGATAGAGAAGGAGAAGGGAGGGAAAAAAATTCCAGTTTCCAGATTTTTGTGACATCCCATTGTAACTAAGTGCTGGTGAAAGGGACTCACAACGGATATACTATTAAAGATAAGAATAAATGGATTTTGTGGGTTCATGTGCTCTCCTGGTAGAGTTGATAGGAGTGCCTTTTTGGAAAAGAAATGAACTCTCCTTGTTTGGTAGCCCTGTGGTTTGAGACTCACGTGCTGTGTTACGGCTTTGAAAAGGGAAACCCCATTGCACAGGGAGCCAGTCTGCTGAGCTGAGAGTGGCGCAGGCCTAAAGAGATGCTTCTGTGTGCAGTGGATTCACCCTGATGCTCACTTAGAAGCCAGTGCAAGGGTAAGACCTCCATGCCCAAAGTATGCAGGCGATAGCGTCCGTGGGGTCTGCAACTGCCAACAGTAGCTTAGCAAGAAAAGCAGTTACTGTGTTCTTCTCCACAGGATTTCAAAGAGCTGTGTGTTTGTGAAATAAAACTTAGAGTAAAACGCAGCATCTTTATTGACTCTCTGCTCCTTGTCTGGCCCTGGGTCTGGTGGTTTTGCATATATTCCCTTATTTAATCTTAACAGTGACAAAAGCATCTATTAATGTCGTAAAGTTATATGACTTTCATACTAAAACATGGAATAAGTCCTATTGGAAGGTTCATAACTTCATCAGCTGTGTGGTAAAGATTCGTTGGTGAATCTTTTTGCTATTTCCTTCAAGACAAGGTGATTTGAATACCCAGGTGTCTGTAGGTGGACTTCTATTTGCGTGCTTCCCTTTCTTTCGCCTAGTTCAGTAGTTTGTCTCAAGCATTTACTGTCATTCTTGAATACACAGAGCAATGTAACTTGTACCTTACAGGTGGTTTAAATGCTTTTCAAAGTTAAGTATGACTATAAGCAGAGCCTTTGGCCCTGGTGTTAAAACTCAAGTCCCCTCCCTCAATATATGACTTTACTGTATCTGTGTATAGGCTGTTTAGATTCTTGGGAATGCCTTAGGGCTTTCATTTACAATGTATGTATATTTGTCTCTGAATCCTCATTCTCTCTCACACATACCCATGCTATCTATGTGGTACATCTTTATTGGTGACAAGTATAATTTACAAATATATAACATGTCTTTGTAAATACATATCTTCACACCCCTTTTGTGAAGGGTGGTAAACTTTTACTTTAGTTGCAGTTTCTTCTTTTATGTTCTTTTTTGAGGATAATACACACACACCTATTTTATTGCATTTGCTTTGTTGTGCTTTGTAGATGCTGCCTTGTTACATATCGAAAGTATGTATACTTACATATGTATAGTATTTAAAAAAAAACCTGATTTACTGCACACTTCATATACTACATTGTGGTGTAAACATAACTTATCATACTGGGAAACCAAAAATTTTGTGTGACTTGCTTTGGTGCAGTATTAACATTATTGCTGTGGTTGAGAACCTAAGCCACAATATCTCAGAGGTATACCTGTGTAGACTGTTGTACTGTATTGATTTTTAATAATATAACTTAACTAATAAGGACACACAGAACCCCTGTATTTCAGTTGAGGTTATGTCTACATTTTGGGGAGTGATTTGTGTAGCAAAGCAATAAAACCATAACTATTTATCACTTTCTTAAAAATTTTATGTGACAGGCTTACCATATAAGGCTATTCTTTTATATCCATCTTATACTTTTGTTTTGCTAGTAATTGAAAACTGCATTACTATATGGCAACCATTGCCTCAAAGTGTGTCTTTTGTGCATTTGACACTAATAGATAAATACTTCTATTTTCAGTATGTTTTTGTATAAGTTTATTAATTATTCAAGTAGTCTTTGGGGGTTATTCCAGACACTGACCTGTGAATTAACTACCAGAACTTCATTTAAAGCTGATGGAGAGCTCTTGAACATTTCTAGGATGAACACTTTTGTTTCTGATATATGTTTATAATACTTAAATGAAACCGAAGTACAGATGTAAATGAATTAATGTAAGCATTGGAGGATATTTGTGTAACCTAAATAAGTGCTGGGGTCCCATGTGGTAAAGTCTTAAGACAGCATAGCAGATGATGAATAACTGAAAAATAATTCTAAATTTTACTCATGTCTCTCAAGGAACTTCAAAAATATTTTATTCCTTGCACATGGCAACTCTTCTCAAAAACCCCTTCCATTTTTTTATTCCACTGATCTCTCACTTTCCATTCTAAAAAGCCAGGTTGTCTTTCTCTTTCACTGCTTTACTCTCAAATAGCTATACTATTTCTGTTAAGGCTTCAGTCTTTGACTTTTTCCCTCCTCTTATTTTCTTCTCAGTTTTTCAGTTCTGCCTTTGTTATCATTCACACAATTCATCATTAAAAAAAAAAAAAGATTACTATTAGAAAGTGGGTAAAGGAAAAGGCCGAGGAAAACAGATTTCTTTTCTGGAGAGAATATAAAGCTTGGAACACTAACATTTAACGAAATTTGCCTTTAGTACCTTTAAAAACTTGATTAAATACAATGCTTATGAAATTCATTGTTAATACCAAGCTGCAAATAAAGAATTATGAATTCCTTTGAAAATAAGCTTCATTTTCAGAGTAAATTTAATAAATAGGAGAAGTAGAAGCCAAAAAGAATGGAATTCATTAATTTAGGGCAACTGGAGAGTAGAATTCCAGAGAAAATCCAACAGATCACAAAATTGTAATATAGTTAGTGAGCAAATATACACCCTCAGGGCAAAATGATCAGGGGTCACAGAGGACATTGAATAATAAGGCAGCTATGTAGCATTAATGAAGACCAAGCTGAATTCAGAAATAAATTAAGAGAAATGGCAAAACTTTCTTTTCTTCATATTCATCCAGAAAATGTACTGATTTTGAAGGATTCAGAAAAATTTCAGCTAAACTTGGAAGACAGTCACAGATACGATTAATCACATTTGAAAAGAAAAGGCTGAAGTGTGATTTTTATAAGAGAAGATGGCAAGTACTAGCTGTCTGTCTTTACTTGCGGCGTTAAGAAAGAACTGATTTATATAACAGTGAGCGTATTTGGTTAGTCATTGGGAAAAAAATATCACATGACATTAAATGGCAGAAAATGTTTTTTAAAATAGACAATGTGTTGAATCATGTTCTGGGGAAGTCTTAAGAAACAGGCTTCATCTTTGTGCTCTCATAACTCTGAAAGTAGGAATAAAAATTCTCTGGCTTATGTACGTAGGGCTTTTCCTGCCCTGGAGTCAATGATTTTATGAAATACCTAATTTTTTTTTTCCTCCAAGATTGCATAAAACGCCTTCATTCATTTTTGAGGGTGTATATAATTTATTTCTTATTGCTGGAACTTACTGCTTATATTTCTACTAAGTTCATGAATATTTTTGAATCAATCACCTAATCAATAGAGAGAAATTTCTCCTATTATATTTGGCTAATTTAACATTTGACCAAATCAGGATGGTTGAATAAGATTTTACCATATGCTATAGCATATCATTGTTATTTTTAAGGTGTTTGTTTCCTTAGAGAGAGTTAGCTTTCTCCAATACAATTATCTTAAATCATAGCTGCTCTTGCCTTATTTTGAAAAAATTGAACACCTTTTAAATATATATCCAATATTTTTTTAAAATCACTTTCTCTCCCTTTTGATAACTAGGAATTACACATATGTACTTGCCTTAACATTAGTGTGTTAGGATTGAGGTAGCCTAGGAATTAACTTTCGGAGAAGGCAATGGCACCCCACTCCAGTACTCTTGCGTGGAAAATCCCATGGACAAGGAGCCTGGTGGGCTGCAGTCCATGGGGTCGGTAGGAGTCAGACACGACTGAGCAAATTCACTTTCACTTTTCATTTTCATGCATTGGAGAAAGAAGTGGCAAGCCACTCCAGTGTTCTTGCCTGGAGAATCCCAGGGACGGGGGAGCCTGGTGGGCTGCCGTCTCTGGGGTCGCACAGAGTTGGACACGACTGAAGAGACTTAGCAGCAGTAGCAGCAGCAGCAGGAATTAACTTTATGTTATAGGAATATGCCTCAGTCATGTGCCCTAACATTTTCTTTTCTACAAGGCATAATGGTGTTTTGCATTGTAATGTTTCTTGGATGAGAAGAGAGCCTGTGTCATTCCCTTTTGGTTATCATGATGTGCTTGTGTCTTTCATTAACACGGAGAAAAGGAAGTTCATGATTGACTTCCCTTCATTTCATTTCAGACATATGCAGGGGTTTTTCCTAAGCTTGAAAGAAATTATACAAAGTCCATTTGGAAAAGCAGCCTGTGCTATCTACAGATAAGGTTTCTAGTTTTCCAGGTATTACTGTATTAGCTTTGTGATTTTTCAGTTTGGGGAGTGAATGCTCAAAAAAGTTTCAAAATCTAGCATGATAAGAAGTCGTAGACTGAAGGAACACTCTTCTTTAGAGGACAAAGTATTTGCAAAACTTGCAAGCCTATTTTGGTTAGAACATAGAAACGATAATTTTGATTCTAGGTGGCATTTATGAGGAACTGTTTATAGTGGTGGAAGTCTCTCTCTGAATTGTGTTCTTATTTAACATTCTTCTGTAGGATAGATTTATACCTTAATACCATTCCAACATAATGAGAAGCTTGTTTCATTTTCCTTCAGCAAGGCAAAAAAATCTACCTTATAAGACTTGCCATCTTCTGGAACCACCAAAATACTTCAAAGTGATGACTCCATTCCTGGCCTCAAGTCGGAGGGGATTCTCTGTGGTTCCCCCCTTTTAACTTAAAGTTTCCAATCTTAGTTTACTGTTGTATTGCCTGGGGAGATTACAGCTCCATTTCTACATGTATTTTAAAACATGTTCCCTTCCTTCCTGCCTTTCTGGGGGCAGATATGATGCTCAGCCTGGCTTTGGAATCCCTGAGCACAGAACACTCAAATGCAAATCTTTGGTGCCTCTAGGGTAATATTCTGCTTCGGAGATCTGACCAATCTGGAGATCAGATTAGTGGGGAATCCTAAATTTTTAGTAGCATCCCTAACAATTTAAAGAGATGTTTCTATGGAGAACAATGTCTTCCCAGCTAGAATGGACAGCAGGGTTATAGGGCTATTTCACTTTTCCTAAACTGTAAGACTCTTTCCAGTGGTTTAATCTAATGATTTCTCCTATAAATATTTGATCTACATTAATTTGAGTTTTTTTTCTTTCAGTTTATATGGACTTTCATTTTTGAAAAGGCTTAAGTAACTTTGTTACTTGCTATTTGAATATCAAGAATTTCATATATACCTTGAAAAGAAGCCTACAAGTGTCCTTGGCTGCCTAGTTGATAAAATATCTTGGTTAGGAAAAGTGTTGGCAACGTGTGAATGAAGGATCCCGTTTTAGGTGTCATTTTAGACTAAGCTTGAAAAGAAGTCACATTCTGATTTTTTTTTTTTTTTTTTTCTGGTGGGAGATCAATACTGTCTAGACATGGTCTCATTACAACTTTGCATTGACTAAGGCAGACTCGGTCAACAGTGGGCCTGAGATTGCTGTAATCTTTGCTGCTGGTGGGACATTTGTGTTGCCCGCTATTACAGAGAACTCCACATTCACTGGCATCACCTCTGTATTCCATTCCACTCAACTGTGGGGTGATCCTTGAGGACAGGCTATGCCAACTCATGACATTTTAAAAATTCTGGATCCTGGAAGTCCTGGGAGCTGCTCTTTAGGATTTCCTGGCAGCTTGGTGGTGGTGATACAGGGCATTTGAGAGGCCTTGGAGCCTTTAAATTCCTTATAGACTCTAAAACACAAAAAGAGAGGGGATAATTCAACTCACATCTCAAGGCCTCAGCCCATCTCTGAAAGCCACATATCTTCCCTGTCACACAGCCTCCCTGTTAATTTCTGCAGATATCTTCATGTATAGAAATATCACCAGTTATTTTTTGTTTTCTTATAATCAATAGTCTTCTCACTAATAAGAAATTTTCACTGATTTGAATTTGTTTTTAAATGGAGAAAGTTTATGATTCTCCACCTGGATCAGAACTTAAAAATCTTGTCTTCTTCCTGTTAGACATTCAGACTCCTGGCAGTGCTGCTCTGCATGGAATCTTAAATCTTTCATTTGTGGTTATTTGTTGGCATTTTGCGAGAGAGTGAAGCAATGTCTGAGCCACTAGAGGCCAGAGGTGGCCCATCCTGACTAGATTTCCAATAGTGGAATAAATGTCAGTTATTTATCCAGCCTCTTTACTTTTCAACTGTGGGAAAGATGAGGATAGACATTGAGAAATAATGCTGATTATACAAAGGATTGCTCATGATAAAAGATCTCTTTCTGGGAATTTAAGTGTTCCAGTAAATTAGCATTATTGATCATTCTCTTTCCACATAGTCTACAGATGATCTTAGAATCCTAAAACTATTATTCTCCCCTGTCTGGTATAATTACCAGAACAAGAAATAATCTAATTAAAAGACGACAAGGATGCCTTCTAATTGTTCTAATAAATTATGTTAATACACAATGCATGCATTTACTTTTCAACAGGAATTAATTTAGTAGATTGACAGCTTGTCCTTTACTGCCACAATCTTAACTTTCATTTATCCTAAACAAGACAACTAAAAAAGGATAATTAACCATTGAAAAATCTGTTAGGTCACTGAGAAAATCAAAGGTTCCATGTGGTACATATGGATGAAGAAATGGGTTTCAGGTTCTCTAGATAAAATAGTGACCTAAGAGAAAGAAGGGTAAAGTAAAGATCAGTAGAGTCTAAAGTCAAAATCAGAAACAGACTGTTGCAATGAAGGTAATGGACTTTTCATCTTTTTCTTGTATTATTAAGTATAGTGTTGCCTGATAATGCAATGCCAACTCATATAATTGTGTTTGCTTAGTTTTAAGCATTTTGCACAAATCTATTAGACATGATATTGTATATTGCATGTATGAGATGATGCTCTTAGTAAGTAAGTGCTTAGTAACTTAGTGGTATCTGACTCTTTGTGACCCGATGGGCTGTATGTAGCCCACCAGGCTCCTCTGTTCATGGAATTTTCCTGGCAAGAATACTAGAATGGGTTGCCATTTCCTACTCCAGGGATCTCAGTAAAATCATATCATAAAATGAGCAAAAATTAAGGCTGTCACTTCTGATAGGCTACATGTTTTCTAAAAAAAAAAAAAAAAAAAGCCAGCCTCTCTGCTTATTTGAACATAATTCAGATTAGTTTGTTGCATAACTGTATAAGAAAGGCATCAAGACAGTGTAGAAAGGGATGTCAAGAATGATACAATGGAAATAAAAACCTCTATTGAGCATGGAGGGAAGCATATAGGTTAGTTCCAGATCAATATGGCCACTTTACGTAGTTCAAAATAGCAGATTCCTGGGTTGATTTGTGTTTTTCTCCCTTGACATAACAACCTTTGAAATTTAATTAACAAGCGTACAGGTAGGAAGAAATCTTACATACCCAGATTGGAAAGTATTTCCAGAAAGGATGTTGTTGTTGTTGTTCAGTCATTAAGTTGTGTCTGACTCTTTGTGACCCCTTGGACTGCAGCATGCCAGGCTGCCCTGTTCTTCACTGTCTCCCAGAATTTGCTCAAATTCATGTCCATTGAGTCAATGATACCATCCAACCATCCTATCCTGTTACCCCCTTCTCCTCCTGCCCTCAATCTTTCCTAGCATCAGGGTCTTTTCCAGTGAGTTGGCTCTTCACATCAGGTGGCTGAAGTATTCAGCGTCAGTCCTTCCAAGGAATATTCAGGGTTGATTTTCTTTAGGATTGACTGGTTTGATCTCCTTGCAGTCCAAGGGACTCTCAAGAGTCTTCTCTAACACCATAGCTCAAAAGCATCAATTCTTTGGTGCTCAGCCTTCTTTATGGTCCAACTCTCACATCTGTACATGACCACTGGAAAAACCATAGCTTTGACTGGATAGACCTTTGTTGGCAAAGTGATAGCTCTACTTTTTAGTACGCTGTCTAGGTTTGTTATTGCTTTCCTTCCAAAGAGCGTCTTTTAATTTCATGGAGGCAGTCATTATCCTCAGTGATTTTGGAGCCAGATAAAATAAAAAAGTATCCAGAAAGGATACTTTCTCACAAGTTAGGAAGTTTGGCACTGATTTTCCATATCTGAAGATTTAAGCCATTCAAATCGTCAAGTTCATCAAAAAGCATGGAGCTGGAACACATGTAGATTCAAGTTTATACTTGCACCATAAAATAAATGGGAATTAAAACAAAATTATCTTTAATGGCAAAGGAATGCAAACACTTTTCTTCCCATTTTAAAGAGAATTGGCCTAATAAACATCATGATTTTTGGCTCCTTACTCCCTGTCTGTTAGTATTCTAGTTCACATCTTTATTTTTTGGGGATTTCTTTATGTGAACCATTTTTAAAGTCTTTATTGAACTTATTACAATACTGCTTCTGTTTTATGTTTTGCTCTTTTGGCCACAAGACGTGTGAGACCTTAACTCCCTAATCAGTGATTAAGCCAGAACCCCCTACATTGGAAGGCAAAGTGTTAAACCACTGGACCACCAGGGAAGTCCAGTGTCTTCATTTTCAGTGGGAAAGTTTCATATGTTCTTTTTCCGTTTTAAAAAAGTTGGACCTTTTTTTTCAAGGCCATCAGGCTCTGATGAAGACTGCGAGCTGGAGAGTTCCTAACTGAAGTGCAGAACCCACACCCCCAGGACTAAATTAGATCCAGTACCTGGGTGGATCCCATCTTTTTTAACTCCAAGGCAGGGACAATGTCTGCCTCTGAAAGAAAGCATAGATGTGGCACTCAATTTTTTTTTTTCTCACCTTCTTTTTATTTCCTTTCCTTCCTTTTTAACTTTGAAACTTTCTTTTATTGTATAAAAATATGAATAACATAAAACATGCCATTTTAGCCATTTTAAAATATACAATTCAATAATGTTAAACATGGAGGAGAAAATGGCAACCCACTCTTTTATTCTTGCCTGGGAAATCCCATGGACAGAGGAGCCTGGCAGGCTACAGTCCATGGGGTTGCAAAGGGTCGGACACAACTGAGCACACGTGCAGAGTGCTAAAAGTGATAATTCTTTTGAATAACTGGACTGAAAAGAAAATGAGGCGTTAGATAAGCACCTAGGTTATCATGTAGAGATGCTTTATTCTGCTTTTGTTTTGTGTCTAACCTGTCCGAAATTATTTATCACCACAAGTATGATACCCGCCTATATGAACCAGCAAAGAATTCCATCTCAATTCTAGGACAGACTCTAGATGCTCATAGCAGATGGGGAGGGAGAATGTGGCTGGGCAAAGGGTCAGCATAATAAATGAGTTTGGGGAAAGTGCAAAAGTTCTTGTCTCTGAAGGTCCCTTGGGCATTTCTAGAGCTCAGAATGTGAACTTGACACTCTATGGATAAATATGAGATATTTTTTTCTCAGCTGCTGGTATTGGAAATTTTTTCACTCAATAAATGATGCGAAATATATGTTAAGTAACACTAAAGTTTTGACAAAAACTGACCAAAATCAGGGAATTCAAAACTCTAGGAAAGCTGAAACACTTGCTTAATATGCTGCCATCTAGCCATGATCTCATCCCTTGCTGCTTCGTACATTGATCGCAGAGACACTGAAATCATCCCCCAGTCAGGATGGAGCATGTTTACAGCGAGTTTAGAAGGCAGAGACTTGGTTGAGTCTTCTATTTTTATTGGCCATTAACACTCCCTATTGCATATAAACTAAATTTGATGATTATTAAAATAACGTTAATAATGCATTGAAAGGTTACCTTTTAAAAGGATGGAACAGTAGGAATCTCTGCTTTGAATCTTATGTTCACCAGGTTCATCATTTGGCAGCTCCCCATGGAGCATAGGATAAAGTCTAAACTCCTTACTTAGAATGAAAACCACTATCACCAAAAACTAACCAAACTGATCACATGAACCTCAGCCTTATATAACTCAATGAAACTATGAACCATGACGTGTAGGGCCACCCAAGACAGATGGGTCATGGTGGACAGTTCTGACAGAACGTGGTCCACTGAAGAAGGGAATGGCAAACGACTTTAGTTATTTTTGCCTTGAGAACCCCATGAATAGTATGAAAAGGCAAAAAGATATGACACTGAAAGATGAACTCCCCAGGTCAATAGTTGCCCAATATGCTACTGGGGAAGAGTAGAGAAATAACCCCATAAAGAATGAAGAGATGGAGCCAAAGCAAAAACAATACCCAGTTGTGGATGTGACTGGTGATAGAAGTAAAGTCTGATGCTCTAAAGAGCAATATTGCATAGGAACCTGGAATATTAGATCCATGAATCAAGGCAAATTGGAAGTGGTCAAACGGGAGATGGCAGGAGTGAACATCGACATTTTAGGAATCAGTGAGCTAAAATGGAATGGAATGGGAAAATTTAACTCAGATGACCATTATATCTACTACTGTGGGCAAGAATCCCTTAGAAGAAATGGAGTCGCCATCATAGTTAACAAAAGAGTCTGAAATGCAGTACATGAGTGCAGTCTCAAAAATGACAGAATGACCTGTTTCTTTCCAAGGCAAACCATTCAATATCACAGTAATCCAAGTCTATACTCCAATCACTAATGCCAAAGAAGCTGAAGTTGAATGGTTCTATGAAGACCTACAAAATCTTCTAGAACTAACACCAAAAAAGATGTCCTTTTCATCATAGGGGACTGGAATGCAAAAGTAGAAGTCAAGAGATACCTGGAGTAACAGGCAAGTTTGGCCTTGGAGTACAAACCAAAGCAGGTCAAAGGCTTACAGAGATTTGCCAAAAAAAGTACATTGGTCATAGCAAACACCCTCTTCCAACAACACAAGAGATGACTCTACACATGGATATCACCAGATAGTCAGTACCGAAATCAGATTGATTATATTCTTTGCAGCAGGAGATGGAGAAGCTCTATACAGTCAGCAAAAACAAGACTGGGAGCTGACTGTGGCTCACATCATAAACTCCTTATTGCCAATTCAGACTTAAATTGAAGAAAGTAGGGAAAACCACTAGACCATTCGGGTATGACTTAAATCAAATCCCTTATGATTATACAGTGGAAGTGACAAAGAGATTCAAGAGATTAGATGTGATAGACAGACTGCCTGAAGAACTATGGACGGAACTTCATGACATTATAAAGGAGGCAGTGATCAAAACCATCCCCAAGAAAAAGAAATGCAAAAAGGCAAAAGGGTTGTCTGAGGAGGTGTTAAAAATAGCTGAGAAAAGAAGATAAGTGAAATGCAAAGGAGAAAAGGAAAGATATACCCATCTGAATGCAGAGTTCCAAAGAATAGCAAGGAGAAATAAGATAGCCTTCCTCAGTGATCAATACAAAAAAATACAGGAAAACAATAGAATGGGAAAGACAAGAGATCTCTTCAAGAAAATTAGAGATACAAAGGGAACATTTCACACAAAGATGGGCACAATAAAGGACAGAAATGGTATGAACCTAACAGAAGCAGAAGATATTAAGAAGAGATGACAAGAATACACGGAACTATACAGAAAGGATCTTCATGACCCAGATCACCATGGTGGTGTGGTCACTCACCTAGAGCCAGAGATTCTGGAGTCTGAAGTCAAGTGAGCCTTAGGAAGCATCACTGCAAACAAATCTAGTGGAGGTGATGGAATTCCAGTTGAACTATTTGAAACCCTAAATGATGATGCTGTGAAAGTGCTGCACTCAATATGCCAGCAAATTTGGAAAACTCAGCAGTGGCCACAGAACTGGAAAAGGTCAGTTTTTATTCCATCTCAAAGAAAGGCAATGCCAAAGAACGTTCCAACTACTGTGCAATTGTACCTTATCTCATATGCTAGCAAAGTAATGCTCAAAATTCTCCAAGTGAGGCTTCAAAAGTACGTGAACTGAGAACTTCCAGATGTCCAAGCTGGATTTAGAAAAGGCAGAGGAACCAGAGATCAAATTGCCCACATCCGTTGCATCATAGAAAAAGCAAGAGAGTTCCAAGAAAATATCTGCTTCTGCTTTATTGACTATGCTAAATCCTCTGATTGTGTGGATCACAACAAACTGTGGAAAATTCTTCAAGAGATGGGAATACCAGACCACCTGACCTGCCTCCTGAGAAATCAGTATTCAGGTCAAGAGGCAACAGTTAGAACCAGACATGGAACAAAGGACTAGTTCCAAATTGGGAAAAGAGTACATCAGGGCTATATACTGTCACCCTGCTTATTTAACTTATATGCAGAGGACATCATGCAAAATGCGGGGCTGGATGAAGCACAAGTTGGAATCAAGATTGCCAGGAGAAATATCAATAACCCCAGATATGCAGATGACACCACCCTTATGGCAGAAAGTGAAGAAGAACTAAACAGCCTCTTGAAGAAATTGAAAGAGGAGAGTGAAAAAGCTGGCTTAAAGCTCAACATTCAGAAAACTAAGATCATGGTGTCCAGTCCCATCACTTCATGACAAATAGATGGGGAAACAGTGGAAACAGTGACAGACTTTATTTTCTTGGGCTCCAAAATCACTGTAGATGGTGACTGCAGCCATGAAATTAAAAGATGCTTTCTCCTTGGAAAAAGCTATGACCAACCAAGACAGCATATTAAAAAGCAGAGACATTACTTTGCTGACAAAGGTGCATCTAGTCAAAGCTATGATTTTACCAGTAGTCACATATGGATGTGAGAGTTGGACTATAAAGAAAGCTGAATGCCGAAGAATTGATGCTTTTGAACTGTGGTGTTGGAGAAGACTCTTGAGAGTCCCTTGGACTGCAAGGAGATCAAACCGGTCAAACCTAAAGGAAGTGAAAGTGAAAGTGAAAGTTGCTCAGTCCTGTCTGACTCTTTGCGACCCCATGAACTATAACATCCATGGAATTCTCCAGGCCAGAATACTGGAGTAGGTCAGCCTTTCCCTTCTCTAGGGGATCTTCCCAGCACAGGGATTGAACCCAGTTCTCCGGCATTGCAGGCGGATTCTTTACCACAGGGGAAGCCCAACCTAAAGGAAATCACTCTTGAATATTCATTGGAAGGACTGATGCTGAAGCTGAAACTCCAATACTTTGACCACCTGATGAGAAGAGCTGACTCATTGGAAAAGACCCGGATCCTGGGAAAGATTGAAGGCTGGAGGAGAAGGGACGACAGAGGATAAGATGGTTGAATGTCATCACCGACATGAGTTTGAGCAATATCTGGGAGCTGGCTATAGACAGGGAAGCCTGGCATGCTGCAGTCTACAGGGTCTCAAAGAGTCGAACACGACTGAGTGAATGAACTGACCTGAGGGTCCTCCATGGTCCCTCCTTTACCTATCTTCCCACTTTATCTTTCTTTGCTTCTCCAGATATGCTGTACTTCATCCTGGCATTCAGTTCAGTTCAGTTCAGTCACTCTGGAAAAACCATAGCTTTGACTAGATGGACCTTTGTTGTCAAAGTAATGTCTCTGCTTTTTAATATGCTGTCTAGGTTGGTCATAGCTTTTCTTCCAAGGAGCAAGCATCTTTTAATTTCATGGCTGCAGTCACCATCTGCAGTGATTTTGGAGCCCCCCAAAATAAAGTCTCACTGTTTCCATTGTTTCCCCATCTATTTTCCATGAAGTGATGGGACCAGATGTCATGATCTTAGTTTTCTGAATGTTGAGTTTTAAGTCAACTTTTTCATTCTATTTCACTTTCATCAAAAGGCTTTTTAGTTCCTCGCTTTCTGCCATAAGTGTGGTGTCATTTGTGTATCTGAGGTTATTGATATTTCTCCTGGCAATATTGATTTCAGCTTGTGCTTCATCCAGCCCAGCATTTCGCATGATGTACTCTGCATATAAGTTAAATAGGCAGTGTGACAGTATACCACCTTGATGTACTCCTTTCCTGATTTGGAACCAGTCTGTTATTCCATGTCCAGTTCTAACTGTTGCTTCTTGACCTGCATACAGATTTTTCAGGAGGCAAGTAAGGTGGTCTGGTATTTCCATCTCTTGAAGAATTTTCCACAGTTTGTTGTGATCCACACAGTCAAAGGCTTTGGCATAGTCAATAAAACAGATGTTTTTCTGCAACTCTCCTGCTTTTTCTATGATGCAACATATGTCAGTAATTTGATCTCTGGTTCCTCTGCCTTTTCAAATCCAGCTTGAATATCTGGAAGTTCACAGTTCATGTACTGTTGAAGCCTGGCTTGAGTGATTTTGAGCATTACCGTTCTTGAGGGAAAACTAAGTCTTATACATTCTGTGAAAATTACCTCAAAATGTATAATGGACTTAAATATAAAACATGAAGCTATAAAACTTTTAGAAGAAAACATAAGAGAAAATCCTTGGGATCCAGTAGTAGGCAAAGAGATCTTAGATTTGACATTAGGGTACAATTCATAAAAGGAAAAAAGTATGATGTATTAGATATCATCAGAATTACAACTTGTGCTCTGTAAAAGACCGTGATTGTTGTTGCTGTTCAGTCACTAAGTCATTTCCGACTCTTTGTGGCTCAATGGATGCAGCAGGCCTGGCTCTTATGTTCCACTGTCTCCCAGAGTTTGCGCACATTCATGTCCATTGAGTCCGTGATGCTATCTAACCATCTCATCCTCTACCTCCCCATTCTCTTTTTGCTTTCAATCTTTCCCAGCATCAGGATCTTTACCAATGAGTCAGCTCTTCACAATAGGTGGCCAAAGTAGTCAGTCTCAGAATCGGTCCTTCCGGTGAACATTCAGGGATGATTTCCTTTAGGATTTACTGACACCTTCCGACCTACTGGGGTTCATCTTTCGGTGTCGTGTGTTTTTGCTTTTTTACACTGTTCATGGGGTTCTGGAAGCAATACTGGAGCGGGTTGCCATCTCCTTCTCCTGTGGACCACGTTTTGTCGAAACTCTTCACTATGACCCGTGCATCTTGGGCGGCTCTGCACAGAGTGGCTCATAGCTTCATTGAGTTATGTAAGCCCCTTCACCACAACAAGGTTATGATCCAGGAAGGGGAAAAGACCCTGATAAGTGGATCAAAAGACATATACAAAGCATATATCTGACAAAGGACTAGTATCTAAATTATATAAAGACCTCTCAAACTCAACAGTAAAAAAAAAAAAAAAAGCAATCCAGTTAGAAATCATGAAGAGATATTTCACTAAAGAGGTTTTATAGAAGGCAAGTAAGAACATCAAAATATGTTTAACATTATTAGCCATCAGTTCAGTTCAGTTCAGTCGCTCAGTCGTGTCCGACTCTTTGTGACCCCATGAATCGCAGCACGCCAGGCCTCCCTGTCCATCACCAACTCCCGGAGTTCACTCAGACTCACGTCCATCGAGTCAGTGATGCCATCCAGCCATCTCATCCTCTGTCGTCCCCTTCTCCTCCTGCTCCCAATCCCTCCCAGCATCAGAGTCTTTTCCAATGAGTCAACTCTTCACATGAGGTGGCCAAAGTACTGGAGTTTCAGCTTTAGCATCATTCCTTCCAAAGAAATCCCAGGGCTGATCTCCTTCAAAATGGACTGGTTGGATCTCCTTGCAGTCCAAGGGACTCTCAAAGGGAAATGTAAATTAAAACCACAGTGATACATCACTATATACCTACTTTACTGGCTTAAAAAAAATATTGACCACACCAAATGCTAATGAGGATGCAGACAAACGATATATTGCTGCTGAGAATGCGATATGGTAACAGGACTCTGGAAAATAGTTTCACAGTTTCTTATCAAAGTATTCACTTATTTATCCTGAGGAAATGAAAATGTATGTTCACATAAAACTTGTGCATGAATGTTCATAGTAGATTTATTTGTAATAGCCAAAAACTGGGAACAACACAGATGACTATATTGGGTAAATGGATTAAAAAACAATAGTATATCCACACCATGGAGGCGCTACTCAGCAATGAATTACTGATACATGAAACTAACTACTTGGTGCAATCTTCAGGGATTTAGACCATAGGGGAAAAAGCCAATCCCCAAAGATTATATTTGTATGATTCCATTTATATAGCGTTCTTCAAATAAGAAAAATATATAAATGAAGAACAGATTCGTGGTTGTCAAGGGTTAAGGAAGTGTGAGGTGAGAGGGGAATGGGTGTGGCTATAAAGGGCAGTATAAGGATGGCTATGGTGATGAAAATATTCTGTATCTTGACTGTATTCAAGTCAGTATTCTGCTACTGTACTGTAGATTTGCAAGATGTTACCATTGGGAGAAATTGGGTAAAGGGTATTTCAAATCTCTCTGTAGTTTTTTCTAACAACTTACATGTAAATCTACAAATACCTCAAAATAAGAAGTTTAATTAAAAAGAGGACTCAGAAAAAGACCCCGGTATGATGACAGTAGCATTTCAAATCAAATCAAATCAAATGGTACTCTAAGGACAAATCGAAAGAAGTCAAGATATAAAGGGAATCTTCTTGACCCAGGGAACTGAACCTGGGTCTCCTGCATTGCAGGTGGATTCTTTTCCATCTGAGCTACCAGGGAAGCTCATAAATATTAAAACTGGCAGAAACAAACAAACGAAAAACACCACTTTGAATTTCTTTATAGCAGGAAAAAGTCAAACAAAAAAGAGAAGGCAAATTGTGGGAAGAAAAGTGTAATATACTATGACAAAAAAGGGATTACTCAAATATAAAAAAGAATGTGTTTCATTGGAAAAATATGCAAAATCAAAAAATTAAAATTAAAAAAAATAAAAAGGGGGAACATGCGAACAAAAAGAATTGAGGAGACGATAACAATGTAATTGTAGAAGCTGCCTTAAAAGTTCAGAGACTGATTTAGAAGGGATAAAAGGTGAAATCTGTACAGATTCCAGAAGGGGTCAGGAATTAGTGGCATTATAAATCTATGAAAGTAGGAGTGAAGGAATGTAAAAAAGAATGTTGAGAAAACAATAAATAATCATTAGATCCCCAGAGTCGTTGACTAACCTGAATAGTTAGTCCTGGGAACTGTCCCTCTTCCCCTCCCTCCATGCAGGAAAAGGTGAAGCGCAGGGTCTGTGCTGGGGGTCACTGTGCATAGGTAAGGACAGAGCTATGAAGATAAAAATGGGGATCAAGTGAAAGTCTGTATACTGGGGCTACTGCTCTTTCCCACATGTGGATCCCAGAACAGTGGCACTCAGGCAGGAGACTGGACAACACTTTTCTGGGGACTTTGACCAGCCCAAGAAAAGAGAACTAAAATACCCACCAGGAAGCCAGTCACTCTAGTCCTGCGTTGTCCACTATGGTAGCCACTGGCAGCGTGTTGTTACTGAACATTGAAACATGGTTTTTCTGACTTGAGATGGGTTGTAAATGTACAACATATTAAGAATTTTGAATACATCATTTATGCATGTGTGCATGCTGAGTCGCTTCAGTTGTGTCTCTTTGTGACCCTATGGACTGTAGCCCACCAGTCTTCTCTGTCCATGGCATTCTCCAAGCAAGAATATTGGAGTGGGTTGCCATGCCTTCCTCCAGGGGATCTTCCTGATCCATGAATATAATCCAAGTCTCTTATGTCTCCGGCCTTGTCAAATGCATTCTTTACCACTACTGCCACCTGGAAAGCCCTTCTTCACTTATATGTAAATGTAAAATGTCTTGTTAGTTTTTATTTCATGTTGAAATACTTTTATATTCGGGTTAAATAAAATATATTAGTAAAATAAATCTTTATAAGAGACTGAATTTCTCCCAGATTGAAAGCAGAAAAGCAACTTTTATGGAGCTATGGTGATTTTATAAGTAAAATGAAAGTAATAAGATATCAGCATGAAGGGAGCAATCAGACAGGATATAGAGAACGAAACAAATCTTAGCCATATATGTGCATGCGTATATGTGGTATATGTGATGTATCACTATCTGGCTAGTTCCTATTGATGTCAGATTTTTTTTTTTTCTTCTGATTTTCTGATACGATAATGGAGGCAAGATATGATAATGGGAAAAACTCAGGTTCTGAAGTGACTTTGTGGCCCAGGAGAGCTGCTGCTTCTGTAAGCCATGGATCCTCAGACAACACTGGTTACTTTACAGGCTGTCTTAAAGTTTAGAGACAATACTAGAGCTACATGCACTGTAGCCCGCCAGGCTCCTCTGTCCATGAAATTCTCCAGGGAAGAGTACTGGAGTGGGTAGCTGTTTCCTTCTCCAGGGTATCTTCCCAACCCAAGGATCAAACCACCTGGATGTCTGTATGGTTTGTTCTGTTCTCCTGAATTTATCTTGAACTCTGGGTGGGATTAATGTAGATTTAGGGAAATAACAGAGGTCCTTTTTGTATCAATATGTGTCCTATATGCAATACATCTGATTTCTTGAGGGAGTCAGTCTGTCTGGATTGAAATCCCAGATCTGCAGTTTAGTTACTATGATTTAAGTCAGGTAACTGTTTTTGCCTCTGTTTCCACATCTGCAAAACAGGAATAAAAATAACGATATTCTTTAGGTCACTGTGATTGCATGATTTAATGTGTGAAAAAGGCTCAGTCCCAGACACATAATAAGCCTTGTGTTAATTTTAGCTGTCATTATTATTGGGCTTCCCTGGTAGCTCAGATGGTTAAGAATCTTCTGCAATGCAAGAGACCCGGATTTGATCTGTGGCTTAGGAAGATCCCCTGGAGAAGGAAATGGCTACCACTCCAGTATTCTTGCCTGGAGAATTCCATGGATAGAGGAGCCTGGCGGACTACAGTCCATATAGCTCTAGTATTGTCTCTAAGCTTTAGGACAGCCTGTAAAGTAAGCAGTGTTATCTGAGGATCCATGGCTTAGGGAAGAAGCTGCTCTCCTGGGCCCCAAAGTCACTTCAGAACCTGAGCTTTTTCTGCTATAGTATCTTGCCTCATAAATTTTAGCACCTCATTGCTGATAGAAACCTTTTAGATCATCTTAAGAAGTTTCCAAACTTTCTGCAGAATGGGTCATTAAAGGCTGGGGTTTGGGGTCTGAGAGTCTTGTGTTCGAATCCTCATTCTACCACTCAGGACTGCAGGGTCCACTTGGACAAGATACTCAGCTCCATGAGAACTTCTCAGGCTGTAATAAGGGCTATATTAGCTAATGTATGGTAGGTCTTTGGCATGCTATATGTTGTGTGATTTTTAATTTTTCATGATTATGATTTTCATTATAAATATAATCTAAGTCTCAGAGCTAGTTATTCGTGGAGATGTAACTGAAACTCTAGTGGGCCTTTTATTCAGTGCTTTCTCTTCCTTACTTTGCTATCTAATTGGTTAGTTTTCATTCATCCTTTTAAAATCTACATTTATAAAGTCAGAGCTGTTAGTGAAGATTTTATAAGAACACTTTCCAAGAGGTTTTTTTTTTTTTTTTTGAACTGCCAAGTCCAGGGATTTAGGATGTAGCTTGGTGCTGAAGTAATTGGCTCTCTTAGTCTTGAGTTATAAGAAGTTCCCTTTCAGACTGTAAGGTTGAGAACCATGAGAGGAACTCTCACATTTTGGTAATTGGTTTAAGGAATAACTTACCTTAAAAAAGAAGTTATTCAGCTATAATTCCTTCCTTCTCTCACCTTGACGTTTTGAGAATCTCCTCATTATATATCTCCACCAGCTTGTTTTCTGAGTTTCCCCTTTTAACTATTTCCTCAAGTACAATCCCTTAATATTATTTTCTTCTCAGCTTATCAACTTGTTGGAAAAGTGATATACTTTTTAGTACTGTAGAGTTTCTGAGGAATGTAGAAATGATTCAATCTTAGGAGAATACAGAAATGATTTAATCTTAGGTGAATACAGGATTGATTTAATTTTCTACCTGTCAAAGAACTGAAGCATTATGAAACTGGCCTTAGCTAGCTACTTGAAGCAAGCTGTACACTCTTTACTGCTGTTATTTTACATCAACAGGCAGTTCATGATCAGAGATTAATTCAGAAACTCTCATTAGTATGTCGAGCTAAGAACAGGAATGAAATGTTTTAATACCTCTTGAATGCAACATTCGTGTGTGTGTATATGTGTGTGTGTGAGAATGGGGTAGATTTAGCTATAAATAAGACTGAACTCCACAATGCTCTGATATTGATAAAGTGGGTGTCTTCTAAATTTCTTTTAAATTTATTCCTCCTCTTCCTGGTAGTTAACCAGACAGATTATAGTTTAGTTATCCCAATGGGGAGTTTTAAATCAAAAGGACTAACAGGTTTTTTTTTTTTTCCTCCAGCATAAGTGAGAGAACACCAGGAAATAGAATTACAAATATATTTCCATTTTGTCATAAAGCAACTTAACATTTTCCTGTTACTTAGACATCAGTTTAAACTATGACATTTCTCTTGTTTTGACTAGCACTAAAGTAACAGAGAGAAATGTTCTATTACAGGGACCTTATTGCCTGAAATAAATCTCTCAGGATACTTTAACGTTCTCTTACGATGCTCTTTTTGTGGTCTCCATGGTTCTTCTCTTTGGTTACTGAAATGTTTGACAAGTGACAACCATGCTAAATTTTTCACCTACTTTTTTGAGTTCTCCCTCTCAAACTGAAAATCAAAGCGAAGCAGGCAAGTTTCAGGGCTTTCCTGGTGGCTCAGCTGGTAAAGAATCCGCCTGCAATGTGGGAGATCTGGGTTCAATCCCTGGGTTGGGAAGATCTGGAGAATGGAACAGCTACCCACCCCAGTATTCTGGCCTGGAGAATTCCATGGACTGTACAGTCCATGGGGTTGAAGAGAGTCGGACAAGACTGAGCGACTTTCACTTCACTAGGCAAGTTTCAGTCCCTCCCATCCCCCATAATGGAACGCATGTTGAGCCAAGAAAGCTGTGTATTCAACGTTGATCCATGCATCAGTCCAAAGTTATTAAGTGCTTTCCATTCAACATCTGTGTGAGATGCTATGAAAACTGCAAACAGCACCTTGAACAATTCCAGACCTCAAAAACCTCCCCTTATTTTCCTCATTTAGTTTCCCTTCCCTCCTCTCTTTTAGCCAACTTCCCAAAGAATTTGAAGCTGTTTACTAAATTAAAGGTAATGTGCAAATAATAAAATAACCATAAGACAGAATTGTGATCATCTTTATTAGTATGAACCTATAGGATGGAAGAACTAAATTTGGTTGTAAGTTTCCTGGTCTCTAAGGCAGAAAGGGAATTCTTTGTCTGACCAGGGAAAGCATCATAGTTTTTCACTCTGGTAGAATTTCTTTGGGATCAAAACTGAAGGT
This sequence comes from Bos indicus, assembly GCF_029378745.1. NCBI lineage: Eukaryota > Metazoa > Chordata > Mammalia > Artiodactyla > Bovidae > Bos > Bos indicus. The sequence continues at coordinate 40,434,255 of NC_091781.1, forward strand.
GGAATTTACTGGTTTACGAAGTGAACATTGGCTTTAGTGCAGTTTTCATACTGAGGAATAAGTATGGGGAGGAAAGATTTAGGGCATGAATTCATATCTGTCTTGCTTACTGTTATGTCCCAGGGCTCAGCACAGGTGCCCAGTGCCAAGTAGTTATTGGAGACTGTTGTTATTTTAGTCATTAAGTCATGTCCAACTCTTAGCAAGCCTGGACTGTAGCTGTCCAGGCTCCTCTATCCATGGGATTTCCCAGGCAAGAATACTGGAGTGGGTAGCCATTTCCTCGTCTGGAGCATCTTTCCAACCCAGGGATTGAACCTGTGTCTCCTGCATTAGCAGGCAGATTCCTTACCCCTGAGCCACCTGGGAAGCCCCAGGTAGTGGAGGTATAGTTCTTCAATTAAAATGGGCCATTCAATGGACGATTTTGCACTGACTTTCAGTAACAATGAAGATACTACTCTGCCCCTGAATGTTGTATTCTCTCTCCCTAGAAAGCCATACTTCAGTTCTCACATTAAATCCAACTTCGTTTGTTTTAGTATCTCTGAAAAGGATTTGCTTCCTTCCTCTGGAGCTCTCCCTGCAGGTGGAAAATACTCACTCCCTGTGGGACTGTTTGACTACTGTTTGTCTCCTCTAGTAGGCTCCAGAAGGCATAGATCACTTTTGATTTTGATCACCTTCATACCCCATCCTGTATCATAGAGTCTGGCACTTACTAGATACTCATTAAATACTTTGTTAAGTGAATGAAAGTCACTAATTACCAAACAGCATGGTGGGTTGTGCTTTTAATGAATTTTCAATGAAAATGAGGATAATGGATGAAAACGAGGATACTGTTAAATATAATAATGAGGATACTGTTAAACATAATAATAATGATGCTGATGCTTAAAAAAAAAAGAAAAGGTGATGGTAGCTACTTCTGTTAAATTCTAACCATGTTCCAGGCCCTTTACATAAAATGTACCCCTTATAACTCAATGAGGAAGGCAAAATTATTTGCTGCATTTTACCAACGAGGAAAATGAGCATTAAAGGAGATTGATGATTCCGATAAAGTCATGCACTTAATTGGCTGGTGGAGCCCAGGATTCAAATGAACATTCTTAACCACCACGCAAAATTGTTCTCCCTATGCTATTTTACTAAAGCATCCTCTGGTTTATGATCTGGAGGAACAAATTGATAGTGTCCTCATGTGTCCTGAGCAGTGTGATAAGTTACCTTGTGACAACCCAAAATAGCAACAGTTCTCTATCACTTCATTGTGAGGCCTCCACCCTGTTTTTAGCCAGGAGCAAAAAAAAAAAAAAAAAAAATGTAGAATCAGGGGCCATAAGATTCTTTATTTTCATTTTCAGAGCATTGGAGTGGGATTTTTTTCTCTTCCCCCATGAGTCTTCTTTGGTGCACCACCCCCTTGGTTAATGTCCTTTGCTGCAGTTCTGTTAATAAGGAGTTATCACATATTTCATTTGTTCATTTGAAAAGCCAATGTTTATTGCAGTGCAGAGCAGCCACATTATTGTAAGTACTTACTCAGACAAATTAAATGATTCCATGTAGTAGCTCTGCAAAGTCTGATTTCCGTGTGTGGAATTGTGTTTATCATCACCCAATTTCAAAGGGACAAAATAGCACATTTACACTGGTAACTCTTTTATAACATCCCCTTTCTACATTATGTGTTTGTTTTGTTGTTAGAAACCAACCCAAATCCCTTCTTCTAGGATGACACAAAAGGATGGCAATATTTAAATATAAGGTCTGTGATGGGGCGAAGCAATTGAGGCATGTCCAGCGTTGCCTTGGTGCCTTCTGCCCTCATGGGTGCATTATGTAGATACAGGGATTGCCAAATTTTCCTTTAAGAGTTTAGCTAACTGATTCTTCAAGAACTTAAGGTCTCTCAAGGAAGTGTACATAGAAGGCATTTTTCAACACAGTATTGGCCCAGGAGGAAGCATTGGATCTTCTGGGGCTTTCACTTCATGATTATTGAACTTTCCTGCAAGCTTTTTTTTTCCTCCACAGATTCTCCCTCCAAGAAGAAAAGGAACACTCTTTGCAATTCTAGTCTCTTTAAAGAATGACCTCCTCACCTCAAAGAGAGTCTTTCAGTATTACTAGTAGAAATAAATTATCTTAAAGCTAACTTTTATTTTAAAGCAAAAATTCCGTTTTGGAGGGGGGAGAATTTAATTTCAAACCCTAGAACATACAAGGTTAATGGCAAACTCACTTCAAGGAGAGAAATATAAAAAACAAAATCGCTCAGTCGGCTGAAGAACTAATCAGACATATTGTTCCCTTGATTCTACAAAATTACAGCGAACCTTTTAGAAAGGTTGAAAAGATGTCCATGGTGTGCTCCAAGTTTCCTTGGTCTGTAAATGTATGTTCCCTCTTCCCAGAGGCGCTGGTATGTGCAGAAGGGGTCTCCTGGCTAAGGGCTGAGTGTCTTTCCAAATGACAGATGGTTCCCTCTACTGGCTGAACTTAAATTCAGTCCTCTGAGCTGAGCCAACCAGGGAGGAATCACCATCCTTCTCACTGATAATGAAACCGGTTTTGAGTTGCATCCTTAAAGAAACCAACCACCCGAGGCCAGTTTAAGTGTACACAGGAACTGGTGATGGACGTCTTCCTCCCTGTCTCCTTCTCCCCTCCCTCCTGTCTCCCCTCCCTTCCTTTCTTCCTCCCTCCCTTTCCCTTTACTTCCTTTATTTCGAGAAAAATGTAAAGATACAGACAAGTCCAAAAGGTAGTGTAATAGGCATCTGTATTCCTACTATCTAAAAAGGAGCATCTGTTTATGTTTAGTCAGATTTACTTCCAGTTTGTGTGTTTGTTTCTTTTCAAAGCAATTACTGATGAAACCAAATTCCCTGTTAAGTACCACATCTGGCCTTCCTTCCACTCTTTACTGTCTCAGCTGTCTACCAAAAGTTCCCTACTATAAATTTAGGATGTTTTTAACTAGTGTATTGTTTGTATTTTTTATGCACACACACATATATACCAACAACCAATATACACTATTTTGTTTGAATATTTAATGTTTAAATCTTTCCTTGTTGCTTTTTTAACATCACAGTATTTACAAAAATTAGCTGCATTGATGCCATAAAAATCAATTGATCAATTTTAACAGCTCCATAATATTCCATCCTATACATATAGTGCATTTTATTGACCTATTCCATTTCCAGTGCCACCTTTAGATCATTTCCAAAGTTTGCTGTACAAAAACAAAAACACTTCAGTATTATTTTAGTATGTGTCTTCTTGTGTCCGTGTTGCTTGAGTCCAGGATACCCTGTAGGAAGAATCAGTATACCATAGGATATTGTAGTATTACTTTTGATAAATATAATGAAATTGCTCACCAGAAAGATATACCAATTCATGATTTGGCCAGAGGTAAACTAGAGTATTATGCTATTTTTTCCCCTACATCTTAGACAACACTGGCTTTTGTCTACCTTTTCCGTGTTTACTATTCTAACAAAATAAAAATGGAATTCCATTAATATAATATGCAAATATGCATTTTACTCTAGTGATTCTGAGCTTTTTTTTTAATGTTCATTGTTCATTGAGATTTCTTCTTTGAACAACCATTTTTCCCTATGTTTGTTCATCTTTTTTCTTGATTTTAGTAGTTCCTTATATGTTTTGGTTACTTATTCTCTGTCTGTTTCATGTTCTTTGTTGTTCAGTTGCTAAGTCTTGTGCAACTCTTTTCGACCCTATGAACTGCAGCACGCCAGGCTTCCCTGTCCTTCACTGTCTCCCAGAATTTGCTCAAACTCATGTCATTGAGTCAGTGATACCATCCAAGCACCTAATCCTCTGCCCTCAATCTTTCCTCTTCTCCTCCTGCCCTCAATCTTTCCCAGCTTCAGGGTCTTTTCCAGTGAGTTGGTTCTTTGCATCAGGTGGCCAAATATTGGATCTTTAGCTTCAGCATCAGTCCTTCCAATGAATATTCAGAGTTGATTTCCTTTAGGATTAACTGATTTGATTTCCTTGCTGTCCAAGGGACTCTCAGGAGTCTTCTCTAGCATCACAATGTGAAAGCATCAGTTCTTGGCACTCACTGTTCTTTATGGTCCCACTCTCAAATCTGTACATGACTACTGGAAAAACTATAGCTTTGACTATATGGACCTTTGTCAGCAAAGTGATGTCTCTGCTTTTTAATACTCTGTCTAGGTTGGTCTTAACTTTTCTTCCAAGAAGCAAGCATCTTTTAATTTCGTTGCTGTAGTCACTGTCCACAGTGATTTTGGAGCCCAGGAAAATAAAGTCTGTCACAGTTTCCACTTTTTCCCATCTATTTGCTGTGAAGTGATGGGACTGAATGCCACAATCTTTGTTTTTTGAATGCTGAATTTTAAGCTGGCTTTTTCACTCTTCTCTTTCACCTTCATCAAGAGGTTCTTTAGTTCCTCTTCACTTTCTGCCATTAAAATGGTATCATCTGCATATCTGAGGTTGTTGATATTTCTCCTGGAAGTCTTGATTCCAGGTTGTGCTTCATCCAGCCCAGTGTTTCTCATGATGTACTATGCATATAGGTTAAATAAGCAGGGTGACAATATACAGCCTTGATATATTCCTTTTCCAATTTTGAACCAGTCCATTGTTCCATGTTCCAAGAACAGTTCTAAGTGTTGCTTCTTGACCTGCATACAAGTCCCTAACATGTGCCAGGAAATTGTGCTTGGTGTTTTGTCCTAATTAAAAAAAAAATATTCTCTTTATAAATATACCCTTCATATATATATTATTATGCCCATTTGACAGAAGTGAAAAGTGAGGCTCAATGGAGTTCAGCAGCTATATAAGACACAGAGATAGTGAAATACATTACTAGAATTGAAACTCAGGCTAGTAGGACCACAAACCTTTGTTCCTTCTGTTGTCAGATTCCTTCTGATTCTCATGGACACTAGGGTTTCAAAAGAAAGTAGGTAAACTGACCCACAAAGTACCCTTCAGACTGGCCAAATGATTTGGCATAGACCGCCACAAAACCTTGAGGGTCCCTTGGACTGCAAGGAGATCCAACCAGTCCATTCTGAAGGAGATCAGCCCTGGGATTTCTTTGGAAGGAATGATGCTTAAGCTGAAACTCCAGTACTTTGGCCACCTCATGCGAAGAGTTGACTCATTGGAAAAGACTCTGATGCTGGGAAGGATTGGGGGCAGGAGGAGAAGGGGACGACAGAGGATGAGATGGCTGGATGGCATCACTGACTCGATGGACGTGAGTCTGAGTGAACTCTGGGATATGGTGATGCACAGGGAGGCCTGGCGTGCTGCGATTCATGGGGTCACAAAGAGTCAGACACGACTGAGCGACTGAACTGAACTGAACCACAAAACCAGAGAGGTACTCTTGCTGACAGGTTGGCAGGTTGGCTTCATCTTTCTGCAAAATGGAAAACCCCAATGGCAGTACTGGCTGACTATGAAGAGGGTCAAATAACAATGCAGCTAGAACAGCCCAGGACTGACTAGAAGTGGAAGATGGAATTTCAGAGCACCATTCTGCCTCTTCCTTTATGTGATCTTGTAGGGGTCAGTGCAGACCAATGACAATACTTAGACATTACACATGTGCTTTTATTTTACCCTTTCAACAGTACCAATGCAGTCCTGTTTGCTCAGTATTCATGCTGAATGTCCCTAATGAAGCTGTACCTATAAGCCATCTGGATCACTGCAGAAATGATCATCTGAATTTCTCTTTTCTGATGTAGGTATTCCAGGACTGCCAACCTGCCGAACAGCCTCTGCAGAAACTCCGTGCACCCTTCTGTTGAGCACTCTGAGGAAGTAACAGTCTTCAGGCAGGTAGTGTTTACTTAATTTCAGATTTTTTTCATAGAATTAGGCATACCTGACTTACTATGGACATCTGTATCATAGCAGTAAGATTCCTATGTACACATAAAATAGAACCCTTAAACAGGTAGAATTTCAGGGCTCGATTTCCGTAGAGAATTTAGCCTCTCCTGACTTCTATTTGTAGCGGCCATTTAAAACTCAGGGTATAAATATTATGTCAGTTAAATAAGGAGTGATGACTTTACTTTTTGAAGAAAGCATTACCTTCCCTTTTATGAAATGTAGTCTAACTATTGCCTGATTGACATCTATTATGTTAGTCTCCCCCCACCAGACAGTTACACATATTTAATAATTTTTGTGTGTAAAAAGTAAGGTTAAACAGTTACATAGTCGAGTTGTTAGGCTTTACGTGGTTTTGAGAATGATCCTGGAGATGAGATGGCATTAGTAGTGGCAGGAGGTCACATCTGACATGAAATGTACCTCCTAAAATGGCAATGGATTGTTCTTGGTCAGAGGAAGTTCTAGTGGCATTTGCTGGGACAGTGAAGAATATATCTTATAAAAAAGACTTGCGGATAGGACAAAGTAATTACTCATCTTTGTATGTATTTGAATGATTTCACTGGATACATTTAATATGCATTTTTAAAAATAGCAATAAAGGACTGGAAATACGTGAATATGGGCAATACTTCCCTGGCATGATATCAGTGGACAGTGTTCATTTAAACCCTTCCTGGAACTCATATGTACATCCCCCTTTCCTCTTCTCTCATTCCTTCTCATCTTTATTCCACTCACAGTATCTCCCCATTCCAAAGTCTCAGCTAACAATTTAGCATGTGTAATAAATATAAATATTGAACAGCCCCATGTGTCAGAACACAAACATTTATTATGCTTTCAGTCACGATCCATTCTCTTGTTTCCATTTTACATTGTCTGCCTTCTAGTCTCTCGTATTCCACAGTTGTTTAAAACTTATAGATTTATGCAAAGTTTACAAAATCGGGCAAGACTATCCCTCAAATGTGTAGGGCTGTGACACATTGCTGTGTTTTCTAGAAATACTCACCAAATGCAGATTATGGAGGGATGAGTCAGACATCTTCACTTCTTGATGGCCCTGACTTCTTTCTGGTGAATCACCTTCCTGTCTAGAGGGTTTTTCTGGAAGATGAAGAAGGCTTAAGGATGGTAAATGAAATGAGCTGAAATGGAACCCTGGTGTGAGTTTTGCACAGAATTGTTTGATCCTTGTGTTATGGTTCTGGTTAGTGTTTTTGAGCCCTGAAGCAAAGCTCTTTTTAACATGAAAGCTGTCAATATGAAATATATAGATCTAAAAGAGGAGTATTTTAATATTAATTATTAGCAGAAGGAGGAATTGCATTCTATAACTTTGACTTTTAGCATCTCCACCTATTTCTCTTTGCTTAGAAAGACTTCCCTTTTCTCTCTTCATAGTAAAAGGCATGTCCTTCATGATTCTGAAGACCTATACTTCACTGTTTCTTTTCTTTAAGGAGACTGACAGGTTTCTGCCATTTGCTGTGTAATCTCGGTTAACTCATTTCACCTCTCTGAACTCTGGTATCTTCCTCCAAAATATGGGGCTAATTATGGGAACTGCCTCACAGAATGCTTATGAAGGATTAAATGGCAATTATTATAAAGGGATAAGCAAGATACTTGGCATACAGAAGCTCTTAAGAGATGGTAAGGACTATTATGGGAAGGAAATGTGCACTTACTGATTCTGTATCACTGACTAAGGATATTATTTTCAATATCCTGTTTCTCATAGGATATTACCTATTGCAGTTTTCAATGAGGCAAGATATAGAGATATCTGAGATCAAAAAACTAGGGTAAAATAAATAACGTGGCAAAGTACCATGTAGATTATCTCCGGTAGTCATGAACCCGTATAAGCCTCATTGCTTTGGGATTAAATGCTGCCAGTGTTACTGCCAGATCTGATTAATGTTTTATCATTTTATCATTTAACTTTATGCTGTACTTTCATTCCACATCTTCTCATGTACTTGGCAGGGTGATCAAGGAAGCTCTGACTTATGTTTCTACCTAAAACCAAAACCAAATATCACTAGGTGAGGTAGTGAATGAAGGTTAAATATTTTGAGAGGAACTGGGAGGTGCAAAAGAGTGTTTCCTAAACGTTTTTCACTTGTTTCCACTTCTAGTATGGCTAAGTATGTGCTGTTGAACCTGGTATCTTCACATATAGAAACTGTAAAGTATGCGAGAAAAACTACCTGACAACCCTAGAGAGTCAAAATAAGTAGGTAGATTCTGAAAGGAACTTCAGATTCAAAACTTAGAAGCAGGCTCAGTGCAGAATGATTTCCCCATTTTATGGCTTTTTCGACTGAGGGTATGCATGGTGAGGTTAATGTCACTTCGGGTGACTAACTCCAGTAGAAAAACCACAATCTTTTTAGTTTGAAGACCCCAGGAACAGGGTTCAGTGCAACAACAGCCCCTGGAAAATGAAGCTAGAATACTGTTTTTAAATTAATAATTTTATTTATTTGTTTTTGGCTGTGCTGGGTCTTTGTTGTTGCAGACTTTCTCAGTTGCGGCAAGTGGGGGCCACTCTTTGTTGTGGTGTAGGAGGTTCTCATTGAGGTGGCTGCTCTTGTTGTAGAGCAGAGGCTCTAGGACACATGAGCTTCAGTAGCTTCAACACAGGAGCCCAGCATTTCAGCTCCCAGGCTCTAGAGCACGCTCAATAGTTGAGGGTCGTGTGCTTGGTTCCTCTGTGGCATGTGGGATCTTCCTGAACCAGAGATCGAATCTGTGTCTCCTGTATTGGCAGGTGGATTCTTTACCACTGAGCCACCAGGGAAGCCCTTAAGCTAGAATTCTGGAAAGCGGAAAGGTGGATGAGGAAGCTCCCAATTCCGTGTAAAAATAAAACCCAAAGTTTTGACTGACTCCTGAATCATGAATGTGTGGAGCAGATACAAGCTGCTGCTAAGTCGCTTCAATCGTGTCTGACTCTGTGAGACCCCATAGACGGAAGCCCACCAGGCTCCCCCGTCCCTGGGATTCTCCAGGCAAGAACACTGGAGTGGGTTGCCATTTCCTTCTCCAATGCACTAAAGTGAAAAGTGAAAGGGAATTCGCTCAGTCGTGTCCGACTCTTAGCGACACCATGGACTACAGCCTACCAGGCTCCTCCGTCCATGGGATTTTCCAGGCAAGAGTACTGGAGTGGGGTGCCATTGCCTTCTCCGAGATACAAGCTAGCACAGCTGGAGATGAAAGAACTGAACTGAAGTTTGAGCTGCCACCCAAGAGATAGTTTTCACCTTGTATATAATCAAATTAATTGCTTGCTAAAACAAACAAATCAGTACTCTTCACAGAATTCGAACAGATTTTAGAGTCTTTGCTTCAAAATATTTGCATCATACATTCACATAATACAATCCCAAATTATATAAGATATGAAGAACCAAAAAAATGTGACCCCTTCTGAAGATAAAAGTCTAATTCCAAGATGACCCAAAGGTGGGAATTAGCAAAGATTTTAAAACAGCGTTTATAACCATACTCAATGAGGCTAGAAAGGTACACTCACAATGAGTAAAAAATATAGTAAATGGAAACTACAAAAAAGAAACAAATGGAGATTCCAGAACTGAAAATATATTTGAAATAAAAATTCACTGAACTACATCCATTGGAAATAATAGAAGGTGTCAATGAACCTAAAGATAGAACAGAAGCAAATTTTATTCTTAAGAACAGAAAGAAAAGAGTTTTTTTAATTTTTTAATTGTTGGTCATACTCCACTGTATGTGGGAACTTAGTTCCCTGACTAGGGATTGAACCCACATCCCCTGCACTGGAAGGTGGAGTTTTAACCTCTGGACCACTGGGTAAGTCCCAGAAGAAAGATTTAAAAAACTAAAGAATAACAAATAGAGCCTCAGAGATCTATGTAACATAAGTAAAAATGTCTAACATATATGTAATTGGAGTCTCAGAAGAAGACAAGAAAGAGAATGGTAAAGGAAAATATTTGAAGAAATAATGGCCACGTTTTTTTAAAATTTGATGAAATGTATACATTTACAGATCCAGAAACTCAGTGAACTTCAAACAAGATTAATTTGAAGAAAACTGTACCTATGCACATCATATTCTGTTGGACACCAACAGTAAAGAGAAAATTTTGATAGTGGTCAGAGAAAATGGCAGGTTACCTTCCAGGACACTGTACTTCAAATCAGCACTGCCTTCTTATCAGTAACTATAGAGTCTAGGAAAAGTGAAATGATATTTTTTAAGTACAGAGAAGGAAAAAGAAAAATCCTGTTAACCCAGAAATCTATGTATAGTGAAAATATCCTTTGAGACTGAAGACAAATTAAAGACATTTTCAGATAAAAGTAAGCTAAGAGAATTCATTGCCAGCAGACCTACAACACAAGAAATGCTAAAGGAAGTTATTCAAGCTGAAGTGCGATAACACCAGATGGAATCTTAAATCTTCAAGAATGAATCAAGAATATCAGAAATTGTAAATATGAAAGAGTATTTTCATCTCAGTATCTTTAAAATGCACAGAAAATTAAAAAGCCAAATCATAACACTGCCTTGTGATACTTATAATGTACTATATGTAGATATCATATGTAAGATAATTATAACATAAATAATGAGGGGGGTACATATTAAATGGACTTATATAATTGTATAGTTTTCAATTTTATACGGGGTGGTAATGAAATGAACTCTTAAGTAGACTGTGAAAGCTCAAAAATGTATATTTTAATGCTTAGAAAAATAACTGAAAATCCAGTAGATAAAGTAGAATCCTAAGCACTTTAAAAATTATTCAAAAAGAATGCAGGAAAGATTGAACAGAGAACAAAAAGCAGAAGAGGCAAAAGGAAACCAAGCAATGAAATTGTAGCTGTAAGTGCAACCATATCATGTTAATCATATTTATTTATATTGAATGATTTTATTGTTCCATTGCTCAGTTGTGTCAGACTCTTTGCAACATGGTGGACTGCAGCCAGGCTTCATATAGAATGTTAATGTTGCACACTGGCTTTGGAACTCAAATAAAGGCCCTTTCATGTTGGGTGAAAATCTTGGTAGATTGGACCTAGGGTGGTGTTTGGAGAGAGATCAAGCCATGAGCCTTTGATGTGGGGGCACTGACTCCAAGACCCCAGACAACCAGAGAACTAACCCTAGGGAATATCAAATAGTGAGAACGCACACAAAGGAAACCACTTGAATACAAGACCTGGCATCACCCAACCACCAGCAGCACCCTGTGCATGACAACCTCATTTAAACAACAAACAAAACAAAAATATAAACCCAGTCATCAGCAGACAGGATTACCACCTCACTCACCCTTGCCCATCAGAGGAAAAACAAACAAACAAAAACTCAACACAAATCTCACCCTATAGAAAGCTTACAGAAACCACTGGACCAACCTTAGGAGGGCAGAAACCAAAAGGAAGAAAGAATTCAGCCTTGAAGCCTGGGAAAAGGAGACCTCAAACACAGTAAGATAAAAAAAATAATGAAAAGGCAGATAAATACTACACAAATGAAGGAACAAACTGGAAACACAGAAGTCCAAATAAATGAAGAGGAAATAGCCAAACTACCTGAAAAAGAATTCAGAATAATGATAGTAAAGATGATCAAAATCCTTGAAAACAAAATGGAGAAAATGCAATAATCAATTAACTAAGATCTAGAAGAATTGAAGAATAAACATAGAGTCAAACAACACACCTACTGAAATTAAAAATACTCTATAAGTAACGAATAGCAGAATATCTGAAGCAGAAGAATAGATCAGTGAGCTGGAAGATAAAATGGTGAAGATAACTTCTGAAGAGCAGAATAAAGTAAAAAGAATGAAAAGAACTGAGGACAGTCTCGGAGACCTCTGGGGCAATATCAAATGCACCAACATTCGAATTATATGGGTCCCAGAAGAAGAAGAGAAAAAGAAAGGTATGAGAAAATTTTTGAAGAAATCATAGTTGAAAATTTCCCCAACATGGAAAAGGAAATAGTCACTCAACTCCAAGAGTCACAAAGAGTCCCATACAGGATAAACCTAAGGAGAAACATGCCAAGATACATACTAATCAAACTAACAAAGACTAAATACAAAGAAAGAATATTAAAAGCAGCAAGGGAGAAGCAACAAATAACATACAAGGGAAACCCCATATGCTTAACAGCTGATCTTTCAGCAGAAACTCTGCAGGCCGGAAGGGAATGGCAAGATATATAAAGTACTGAAAGGGAAAAATCTACAGCCAAGATTACTGCACCCAGAAAGGATCTCATTCAAAATTGATGGAGAAATAAGCTTTTCAGACAAGCAAAAATTAAGAAAATTGAGTACCACCAAACCATCTTTACAACAAATGTTAAAGGGACTTATATAGTCAAGAAATACAAGAGAAGATAAAAGATCTACAAAATCAACCACAAACAATTAAGAAAATGGTAATAGGAACATATATATCAATAATTACTTTAAATGAAAATGGACTAAATGCTCCAACCAAAAGACATACACTGGCTGAATAGATACAAAAACAAGACCCATTTATATGCTATCTACAAGAAACCCACTTCAGACCTAAAGACACGTATAGACTGAAAGTGAGAGGATGGAAAAATATATTCCATGCAAATGGGAAGCAAAAGAAAGCTGGAGTAGCAATCCTCACATAAAACAAAATAGATCTTAAAGAAGATTACAAGAGATAAGGAAGGACACTACATAATGATCAAGGGATCAATCCAAGAGGAAGACATAACAATTGTAAATATCTATGCACCCAACATAGGAGCATCTCAATACATAAGACAAACAATAAGAGACATAAAAGGAGAAATTGACAGTAACACAATAATAGTAGGAGACTTTAACACCCCACTCACACCAATGGACAGATCATCAAAACAGAAAATTAGTAAGGAAACTCAAGTCTTAAATGATACATTAGATGAAATGGATCTCATTGATATCTTCAGGACATTCCATCCAAATGCAAAGAATATACCTTCTTCTCAAGTGCACCTGGGACATTCTCCAGGATAGACCACATCTTGGGTCACAAATCAAACCTCAGTAAATTTAATAAAATTGAAATCATATCAAGCATCTTCTCTGACCACAATGCTATGAGACTAGATATCAATTATAGGAGCAACACGAACACATGAAGATTAAACAACATGTTTCTAAATAACCAACAGGTTATTGAAGAAATCAAAAAGGAAATAAAAAAATTTCTAGAAACAAATGACAATGAAAACATGACAACTCAAAACTTATGGGATGCAGCAAAAACAGTTCTAAGAGGGAAGTTTATAGCAATACAATCCTACCTCAAGAAAGAAGAAAAACATCGACTAGACAAGCTAACTTTACACCTAAAACAACTGGGAAGAGAAGAAGAAAAAAACTCTCCAAATTAGTAAAAGGAAAGAAATCATAAAGATCCCAACAGAAATAAATGAAAAAGAAATGAAAGAAACAGTAGTAAAGATTAATAAAACTAAAAGCTGTTTCTTTGAGAAGACAAAGGTGACAAGCCTTTAGCCAAACTCATCAAGAAAAAAGAGAGAAGAATCAAATCAACAAAATTAGAAATGAAAAAAGAGAGGTTACAACAGACAATGCAGAAATACAAAGGATTATAAGAGATAATTGTGAACAATCATATGGCATTAAAATGGATAGCCTGGAAGAAATGGACAGATTCTTAGAAAAGTTCAATCTTCTAGGACTGAACCAGGAAGAAATAGAAATTATGAACAACCCAGCTTCAAGCATTGAAATTGAAGCTGTGATCAAAAATCTCCCAAAAAACAAAAGCCCAGGACCAGATGGCTTCACAGGATAATTCTATCAAACATTTATAAAAGACCTAATGCCTATCCTTCTAAAACTTTCAGAAAATTGCAGAGGAAGGAACACTTCCAAACTCATTCTACAAGGCCACTATCACCCTGATACCAAAACCAGACAAAGACAACACACAAAAAAGAAACTACAGGCCAATATCACTGATGAATATAGATGCAAAAATCCACAACAAAATTTTAGCAAACAATTTAGGAACACATCAAAAAGCTGATACACCATGATCAAGTTGGTTTTATTCCAGGAATGCAAGGATTCTTCAATATACACAAATCAATCAATGTGATACACCATATCAACAAATTGAAAGATAAAAAATGTATGATAATCTTTTTCTAGATACAGAAAAAGCCTTTGACAAAATTCAGCACCCATTTATAATTAAAACTCTTAAAAAAAATATGGACACCTAAGGAACCTACCCTGGTGGCTCAGAGGTTAAAGTGTCTGCCTGGAGTGCAGGAGACCTGGGTTCGATCCCTGGGTTGGGAAGATCCCCAGGAGAAGGAAATGGCAACCCACCCCAGTACTCTTGCCTGGAGAATCCCATGGAGGGAGGAGCCTGGTAGGCTACAGTCCATGGGGTCACATAGTAAAGGCCATACATGATAAGCCTACAGCAAGCATTATACTCAATGGTGAAAAACTGAAAGCATTCCTCCTAAGATCAGGAGCAAGACAAAGGTGTCCACTTTCACCACTGTTATTCAGCATAGTTCTGAAAGTTCTAGCTACAGCAATCAGAGAAGACAAAAAGTAAATAAATAAAAGGAATCCAGATTGGAAAAGAAGAAGTAAAGCTCTCACTGTTTGCAGATAACATGATACTGTAAACAGAAAACCCTAAAGATAGTATCAGAAAATTACTAGAGCTAATCAGTGAAGTTAGCAAAGTTGCAGGGTACAGAATCAATACACAGAAATCACTTGCATTTCTATATACTAACAATGAAAAATCAGAAAGAGAAATTAAGGAATCAATCCCATTCACCATTGCAAGAAAAAGAATTAAATACCTAAGAATAAACTTACCTAAGGAGAGAAAAGAACTGTACACAGAAAATTATAAGACACTAATGAAAGAAATCAACGATGACATAAACAGATGGAGAGATATTCCACGTTCCTGGGTAGGAAGAATCAATACTGTGAAAATGACTATACTACTAAATGCAATCTACAGATTCAATGTGACCCCTATCAAATTACCAGTAGCAGTTTTCACAGAACTAGAACAAAAATTTCACAATTCATATGGAAACACAAAAGACCCCGAATAGCCAAAGCAGTCTTGAGAAAGAAGAATGGAGCTGGAGGAATCAACCTTCCTGACTTCAGATTCTACTACAAAACTACGGTCATCAAGACAGTATGGTACTGGCACAAAAACAGAAATATAGACCAATGGAACAAGGCAGAAAACCCAGAAATAAACCCATGCACCCATGGGTACCTTATTTTTGACAAAGAAGGCAAGAATATACAATGGGGCAAAGACAGCCTCTTCAGTAAATGGTGCTGGGTAAACTGGACAGCTACATGTGAAAGAATGAAATTAGAATACTTCCTAACACCAAACACAAAGATAAACTCAAAATGGATTAAAGACCTAAATGTAAGACCAGAAACTATAAAACTCGTAGAGGAAAACATAGGCAGAATACTTGATGACATAAATCCAAACAAGATTCTCTATGATCCACCTCCTAGAGTAACGGAAATAAAAACAAAAGTAAACAAGTGGGACCTGATTAAACTTAACAGCTTTTGCACAGCAAAGGAAACTATAAGCAAGGTGAAAAGTCAACCTGCACAATGAGAGAAAATAGTAGCGAATGAAACAACTGACAAAGGATTAACTTCCAAAATATACAAGCAGCTCATACAACTCAGTACCAGAAAAACAAACAACCCAATCAAAAAGTGGGAAAAAAACCTAAACAGACATTTCTCCAAAGAAGACATATAAATGGCTAACAAACACATGAAAAGATGCTCAACATTGCTCATTATTAGAGAAATGCAAATCAAAACTACAATGAGATATCACCTTACACCCGTCAGAATGGCCATCGTCAAAAAGTCTCAAACAGTAAATGCTGGAGAGGGTGTGGAGAAAAGGGAACACTCTTGCACTGTTGGTGGGAATGTAAATTGATACAGCCACTGTGGAAGACAGTATGGGGATTCCTTTAAAACTAGGAATAAAACCACCATATGACCAGCAATCCCACTCCTAGGCATATACCCTGAGGAAACCGAAATTGAAAGAGACACATGTATCCCATTGTTCATTACAGCACTATTTACAATAACTAGAACATGGAAGCAACCTAGATGTCCATTGACAGATGAATGGATAAAGAAGTCGTGGTACATATACACAATGGAATATTACTCAGCCATAAAAAGGAATGCATTTCAGTCAGTTCTGATGAGGTAGATGAACCTTAGAACCTATTATACAAAGTAAAGTGAGTCAGAAAGAGAAAGATAAATATCATATTCTAATGCATATATATGGAATCTAGAAAAATGGTATTGAAGAATTTATTTTCAGGGCAGCAGTGGAGAAACAGACATAGAGAATAGAGTCGTGGACATGGGCATAGGGGAGGAGAGGGTCAGATGTATAGAAAGAGTAACATGGAATCTTACATTACCATATGTAAAATAGATAGCCAATGGGAATTTGATGTGTAGCTCAGGAAACTCAAGTAGGGGCTCTGTATCAATCTAGAGGAGTGGGATGGGGTGGGAGATGGGAGGGAGAGTCAAAAGGGAGGAGACATATGTGTGCTGCTGCTGCTGCTAAGTCGCTTCAGTCATTTCCGACTCTGTGCGACCCCATAGACGGCAGCCCACCAGGCTCCCCCGTCCCTGGGATTCTCCAGGCAAGCACACTGGAATGGGTTGCCATTTCCTTCTTCAATGCATGAAAAGTGAAAGTGAAGTCACTCAGTCGTGTCCGACTCCTAGCGACCCCATGGACTGCAGATATATGTGTACCTATGGCTGATTCATGTTGAGGTTTGACAGGACACAATAAAATTCTGTAAAGCAATTATCCTTCAATAAAAAAATAAAAAAGAGAAAAATGATAATGGACTAAATAATTAAAAATCAGAGTTTATCAGGATGGATTAAAAAACAAGAACAACTATTTTTTGTTGAGATAAATTTTAAATATAAAGATACAGTTAAGTTGAAAGTAAATTGATGGAAAAAAGTACACCATAGTAAAAGCAGAAGAAGTCTATATTAGTATCAGAAAAATTAAACTTTAAGGCAAAAAGTATTACCACAGTTAAGGTGTGTTTGATAATAATAAATAGGTCATTACATTAAGATAATAATTATATGTGAGTGTTTATACCTGATAAAGTTCCAGTGAGGTTACTTTGAGTATTTTTGAGTCTAAAATTTTTTGAGGATAATCCAATTGTAAGTTAAGAGACACAGGTTGCTCATCACTTTAGGGTAGCGACTGTTTCATAAAATTGTGGCATCAAAGCTCAACACAAGTGCAAGCAAAAGCATAGCTGGAGAGTATAGATATCTGTATGTCTATACATATATGAGAGGGTCCCTAGACTGGACCAAGTGACACACATCCAAGTTATTACTAGCTCCATTATTAGCCAGCTAAGAAATAGCTACCTTATTTGTGATGGTTTATAGACAATTTAAAAATAAGATTAATTATATATATATATATATATATATATATAATTATAGTATATTAATATAAAATCAGGAAAGAATTCCACCAGTGACTATTGCTAAGAGGAGTGTAAGTATACTCTAAGCACACAAATGCACACCTGGGTTTTCTGGCAGGGAGAGCAAAGAGGGAAACAGGAAATTTCAAATTCGTATGATCAGAAAAGTTAAAACATTTCAGAAATTTTTCATGTGATCTTAAAGATCCCTTCCTGTATTTGAGATTTTATAAAATTGGGGTAATAACGTCTACCTTTCATAATCTTGGTAGGAATGATTGAGACCACACTGGTATATAAGTATTATCTTACTGTTGTCTTTATATAACTCCAATAAACATGCATGGTAGAAATCTAAGGAATCTGACTGTAGTTAACTTAAAACTCCAGAGTCTGCACTTCTGTAGCTTATCTAGTTACTATTTATGTGTGTCCCTATGTGGTCAATAACCATGAGAAGTATGTTACAGTCTTCTACGTACAAAGTAGGTGTTATAAATGAGTAAATTAGGAAACAGCCTCAGGGAAGTGATGTCACTTGACCAAGGCACTGTATAAATGTTTTAAGTCAAAATTTGAACCCCTTTCTCTACATCACCAAAGCCTGCTTTACTTTTACTACATTATACTGCTTCTAGGTCTTCCCATGTGGTGCTAGTGGTAAAGAACCTGTCTGCCAATGCAGGAGACACAGGAGATGCGGGATAGATCCCTGGATGGGGAACATCCCTTGGAGGAGGGTGTGCAACCCACTTCAGTATTCTTGCCTGTAGAATCCCATAGACAGAGGAACCCAGCAGGCTATAGTCTGTAGGGTCACAAAGAGTTGGACATGATTGAAGTGACAGCATGCATATACTGCTTCTAAAATATTGAATGAGTTTAACAGTATTGGTATTATTCCCAAGAAATATTCCAATGTATAAAGCAGTCGTTGTGAAGAACTGGCACATAGTGCATTAGAATTCATGTGGTATGAAATCACCAATGGAGTCATGACTCAGAAGGCTCCATAGACCCCTGCCAGCATCTAAATATCTATATTTTGCATCTTAAAAAATAATTTCTTCAAGATTTGAGGACTTGGAGAGTGACAGAGAGTAAGGTCACCCTGGAACCAATAATGACAGCTTTGCCAATACAGTTGGAATGTTTTTTAACTGTAAAGCTTATTTAATGAAAAGAGACCCCCAAAACCTTTTTACTAATGTGTGGTGCTCTCTTGTCAGTTTGAAATGAACCAACTGTCAGCCTGCCAATTACCATGCATACAGTATATGCTCATTAAATCACGCACTGTGAGTTTCTTCAGGTTGGCAAACTGGTTAATCGAAAAAAAAATATGTAGTGTTGCTCTTACAGTAAAGAGGCAGGAATCAAAAAAATGGAGCGCTTACTCTTAATATTTCGGAGTTTGCTTTTAAGTGCAGCCAGAAACTGTTCTGTTTTACAGTTTTGATTAAAGGATTGTTCCTTCTGCATCTTTTTTGGTTTTGTTTATAATTCAAACACTGTAATTATAATGGAGTTGCTTTTATAATAGAGCTACTAAATCATTCTGCCAGCAGATGAAAACCCAAGTAAAGGGCTCAATTTTTTGTGCTGCAGCTGTAAGGCCAACTTGGGTGTGTTGGGGTTGAAACAAACCGGGAATGGAAGATGGGTTTTAGCTTTGCTAAATCTCTGCTGTGGTATTTTCATTTTAGGAGATTTAGGCCTTATCATCACTTCAGTGGGTGAGTTAATCCCTTTTGAGAGCTGACACCCTTAGGCTCTCATAGCCTATGATAATTAGGCTGTTTGATTTGTTGTATGGTAGCTCTAAAAAATACCAGTGCCCAAGCTCAACCCTGAATATTCATTGAAAAGACTGATGTTGAAACTGAAGTACCAATATTTCTGCCACCTGATATGAAGAGCTGATTCACTGGAAAAGACCCTGATACTGGGAAATATTGAGGGCAAGAGGAGAAAAGGGTGGCAGAGGATGAGATGGTTGGATGGCATCACTGACTCAATGGACATGAGTTTGAGCAAACTGGGGGAAGATAGTGAAGGACAGGGAAACCTTGTGTGCTGCAGTCCATGGGGTCTCAAAGAGTCGGACTCAACTTAGTGACTAAACAACAACAAGCTCCGCCCCAGATCAAATAAATCAGAATCCTTGTGGGGGAAGGAGTGGCTAACTGTTTTTAGAAGCTCCCCAGGCTTCCCTAGTGGCTCACTTGGTAAAGAATCTGCCTGCAGTGCTGAAGACCCAGGTTCAATCCTGGGTCTGGAAGGTCTCCTGGAGAAGGCAATGGTAACCCACTCCAGTATTCTGGCCTGGAGAATTCTAAGGACAGAGGAGCTGGTGGGCTACAGTCCATGGGGTCGCAAAGAGGCAGACACGACTGAATGACTAACACACTTAAGGTTATTCTAATAGGAGCCAGGGCTGAGAGAGACAGGCCTAAATTGACTCGACTTGTCCAGCATTTCAATTCGTCTGATTCAGCAGGTCTTATCATCAACCACAAGGCATCAACCAGTGGCTTAGCAACCAATAAACCCTGCAAGGTTTCAGAGGGTTAAAAACTGTGGTTTCTGAGCTCCACTTATATCTATGCAATGAGATTCTTTGGAGTCAGGACCTAGGAATCTCCATTTTTAACCAGAGGTCCTAGGTGATTCTTATGTACTAAGATACGAGAATTTTCCAAAAGCAAGATGATCTTTGAAAGTGAAGATGAGTGGAACTTCAGAGGAAAGTGCATAAATTACAGTAAAATCAGGGTAGGCTTTGAAAAAAAAAAAAAACAGGAATTTTGGCACACCCATTTAGGCTAACTGGGATTGCTCATGTTATAATAGCATTAGCCTTTTTGGTGGTAGGAGGGGTAACCTCCCACACCATCACCATCACCATCTAGTACCATGTTAGACCCAGGAATGCACAGACACTTCATAGCTTCTTTAACATTTAGATACTGAGGTTAATGATTAGGGCCAATGCATTTTTCAAGGGCCTAGAAAAATATTGAGAACTAAAAGGAAAATAAAAAGATTGTAGTTTTGAAGTATAGAGAAACTGTAGAGTCAGAACAATTAGATATTTATTGAAATGTCAACAAAATAGAACATTATGCTATTGCTATTAATTACTAAATTTAGTAATTTTAAACAGTCTATGTTTAGAGACATTTTATGAGTTAGCTTTTCTCACTTAAGAATGTCTGAATTGCATGATGATTGTTGAGAAATTTTAGCCAATTTTAATATTTTATAAACCAAATTATACATAACCAAATAATTTCAAATGCAAAAATATAAAAACCTTCTCAAAAATTTTATACCCAACAATTGTTTATCTTATATAACATGGTGTTCAGCCTGTTAAAGAAAAAGTTCCTGGGACCTAGGAAGGTCTTGTACCCCAGAGTATATACTTAAAAATTAAAGGATAGTTAATTGTCCTGGAATCCATTCTCATTGACAAGGCTATCAAAATATGCATAAGCAACCTTCTGAAGATACAGTTGAAACTAATCATTGTTGCTCACCTTCACTCTAGGGGGAAAAAAAGTCCAAAAAGATAAAAGAAGAAAAAACAGTTTTAGCTACATATCGGACTCCCTTTAAACATATAGTACATCACTTACAGGAAAGTTGGGATTGTTAATGAGCATCAAATGAGATTGACAAGGCAAATTGCACAGTATGGGTCTTACTCAGAAAATTACCCCCAAGAAATTGTGATAATAGTAATAAAACAACACATAACTAAAATAAGAGACAGAGAAGTAGATGTCCTAGTAATTTGGAGTCTCTGAGGTCAGTTGTTACCTAGAGCTAAATGTCTTTTTAAATTCTCCAGCCACTTTCATACCTTGGATTTGATTACATCTTAAGTCCCCAGTTTCAGAATTCTTCTGATCCATGGATTATGAGTCACGCTACTGACATCTTACTTAAGGTACATCTTCTCATAAGAATGTACATCATTTCATAAGATATTTCTTTTGTACAAGTTGCCACTACTGTTTTATTTATATTTTGGTTAATGTTCCTTTTTGATTGTCTCTTTCCTCAGAATATAAGCTCAAAGAAACCAGGAATTATGGCTTTTTATGATTTTACTGAATCAATCATGGGGAAGAAAGGATGGTGACAATTGATCACTCTGTCCTTGCCAACCATGATCAATCAGGAGTGTCATAGTATTGAGACAATGTTACAAATACTTATGGTCAGGAAATACTTTAGAATGTCATTTATAAACTTAGATTCTATAATACCAAGTCAATAAATGAGTGAATGAAAGGAAGCTGTATTCAAGCTTCACCTGTATCTCTCCTACCTTCCCCCAGGGTCCAAAAGAAAAATAAATAAATAAATAGAAGAAGGAAAATAATCTGGTTTTTTTATAAATTCTGTGACTTATAAATGAATAAAATGGCTAATTGTTCACTTGAAAAATGACTATACTTTTGGAAAGGGGCCTGAAAATTTCTTGGCAATACTTCAACTGATTAATAATTTAGAATGATGATTGACTAGAGAATGGAAGTGGAGCTAATAGCCTCTCATTTTCCTCTCGATTATTTTAGACAAATTGGTAAGTCAAGGCGGAGGTGTGGGGTGTTTCGGGGTCAACTGACTAGAAGCTCTGGATTAAAAATGCAGAGGGAGATCTGATCTCTCTAAGGTGCTGACTTCCCCTCTAATGGAGTCAGAAGCCTTGTGATGTGTTGCTTCTGCTGCTTAGCTGAGAGCTGCTGTTACACTCCCCAGAAGTCTATGTGAACTTAGGCGCCTCCCACTGTGACTGCTGTGTGACGCATCCTGCTAGGCACTGGTTAGGAAGAAACAATGGATTTAACACAGTTCTAACTTTAAGAAGTTCAAATATCTGGCAAGAGAGACACATATGTCTATAAATCATTATTCTATGAGGTGAAAAGTATTCAGTGTCTTTAGAGAGGGATATGAACAAATGCCATGGGAATCATTCGCTTACAGATTTGATGTGAGGGATCTGCCTAATTGGGAATTAGTGATTTGAAACAATGTGAGAAAGTCAAACTATATGTGTTGTGCTGGTAACAGCGTTCAAATGAGAAAATGCCTAAGAAAGTAATGCTGGCACAAGAACCTGGTTGGGATTTCCAGGGCTCCATAGAACTCTGTGTCTGTATTCAGAAAGATAGGATTTGGGTAAATTATATCCTAGAAGGAGTGAAGCTTCCCCAAGCATTCAGATGGCAAAGAATTCGCCTGCAATTCAGGAGACACAAGAGATGAGGTTTGATCCCCTAGTCAGGAAGATCCCCTGGAGGAGGAAATGGCAACCCACTCCAGTATTCTTGCTAGAAAATGCCATGGACAGAGGAGGCTGGCAGGCTATAGTCCATGGAGTCCCAAAGAGTTGGACATGACTGAGCAACTTTTTCACTTTTACAGCTTTCAGCATAACCATGTGAAAGTGAAAGGGAAAGTCAATTGTGTCCGAGTCTTTGCGACCTCATGAATTACATAGTCCATGGAATTCTCCAGGCCAGAATACTGGAGTGGGTAGCCTTTCCCTTCTCCAGGGGATCTTCCCAACCCAGGAATCAAACCCAGTTCTCCTGCATTGCAGGCAGCTTCTTTACCAGCTGAGCCACAACGGAAGCCCAAGAATACTGGAGTGGATAGCCTATCCCTTCTCCAGCAGATCTGCCCGACCCAGGAATTGAACCAGGGTCTCCTGCATTGTGGGTGGATTCTTTACCAGCTCAGCTATCAGGGAAGCCCAAGCATAACCACGGTGTAAAGCTATTCATTTATGCAGAGCTAACTTTTTACATAGACATCTACTTATTCACCAAATGTTCACTGATTACCTGCTGCTGCTGCTGCTGCTGCTAAGTCGCTTCAGTCGTGTCCGACTCTGTGCGACCCCAAAGACGGCAGCCCACTGGCAGCCTGGTGGCTCCCCCGTCCCTGGGATTCTCCAGGCAAGAACACTGGGGTGGGTTGCCATTTCCTTCTCCAATGCATGAAAGTGAAAAGTGAAAGTGAAGTCGCTCAGTTGTATCTGACTCTTCGAGACCCCATGGACTGCAGCCTACGAGGCTCTTCCATCCATGGAATTTTCCAGGCAAGAGTACTGGAGTGGGGTGCCATTGATGTGTCAATTACTCATAGATTGTGATTTGAAGGAGCTGTCAGAGTGGAAGAGGGAACATAACAGGCACACAAAATACTCATTTATTTGTGGAAATGCCATGGGGGGTGTGCCAAGAGTGAAGGGATTCATCACCACTGAACAGCACGGAAGACTCCTGGTGGAGGTGAAAACTGAAGAAGGGCTTTGGAAGATAGATGGAATTTGGTCAAGTAGGGTTGACCAATGTGGGAAGGACGGCTGAAGAGAGGAAGGAGTAGTGAGCAAAGGCTTAGAGGTGTAATCCTGGGAAATTTATGGAGTAGACGTGCAGTTTGAAATGTAGACTATGCCAAGGGAAATTTCCCTCTGTAAGGCTGAGCTATCTCAGACTCAGAGGGCTTCCTTCATAAAGGACTGATGATTACCACACACTCTCCTTCACACATGGTTGCATTAACTCCTCCATACTCCTAATAAACCTACAAAATAGGCTCTAGGTAGTTGCTCAGTTGTGTCCAACTCTGTGTGGCCCCATGGACTGCAGTCTGCCAGGCTCCTCTGTCCACGGGATTCTCCAGGCAAGAATACTGGAGTGGGTTGCCATTCCCTTCTCCAGAGGTTCTAGTATTATCCCAGTTTATAGATGGGGAAACTGAGGCATGGGTGGGTTACATTACTTGCCAGTTAGTAGGCAGTGGTAGAGCTGGGATTTGAACCTAGACATACTGGCTGCAGAGTTCTGGCTTATATACAGGACGTCTGAGGATCTAAAGGAAAGTATAGGAGGGGTGGTGGTGAAGTACTGGATATCCATTCCATTTACAAATGGGAGAAAATACAGAGCTTGGAGACAGTGGGTAACTTCTCCTATATCCTTGAGCAAAGAGAGGGGCTGAGCCCCTGCCTCAAGTGACACGATGGGGATGCCAGCATGCTTGGTCCCCTTCCTCTAAGTCGGCCACGTTTGCAGCCATTCGTGGAGATAAATCCTCAGTACAGGGAAACAAAAGTGTTTTTCAGGCGCTTTTCTGCCACGGTTAGACTAGGACAGGTTTTATGAAAGGAGCTTTTCTGCATCTGCTGCCTTCCGGGGTCACATTCTTAGTGAATCTACAGCCTCAAAATGGAGCTTGTTAGTTGCGTGTCATCCAAGGGTGGCAATTAGTTGCATGTGTTTGGTTGGGTGCCAGCTCCCCGGGGCGCCAGACCTCAGTGGGGGAGCCACTGTTTGTCATGAATTAGTCTTTAAATAAAAGCAAGTTTTTAAAATGGAGCATGCTAATTTGGGTTTTGCTGACCCCCTCTGAAGAAGGCATGGCCTGTTCGGTGCCAGCTGGCTGAGTTGGCATTCAGCGAGAAACTGGGTCCCTACCAAAAATCCGCCTTGCTCCCCTCTTCCAGCTCTGGGAGCAAAATGGCAGTGAGGAGTTGGCTGGCCCTGAGAAACAAGGTGAGACAAGGGGCAGGAACAGCATGATCTGATGATGAAAGGGATTGGAGCTGCTCTGGTTATACTGGCTTCTCTCACCACCGTAGGAAGGCGAGTCCCCTGCCCCTCTCTTTCTTCACTGGCGCTGTCCTCAGCCACCCATTCAGTGACTTTCCACATAAAAGGCTTCCTCATCCCATCGCTTATACACTGCTCCTTTTTATACTCTTCCAAGTCATACTTAGGGGATTATCACTGCAGCTTTTAACTTCCCCGAGAAAGAGCTGAATGAGCGTGAATGAGGCGGAAGAGTCTTCAGTGAGAAAGTGTCCCCCACCCCAAAATGCTCACAAAACCCCTAATCACGATGTAAGAATGCCATCCTGTCTTTGGCAGCGGCTGGCTAATTAACAACTACTGTACATATAGGCGATAATTACAGAAATCGTGTCGCACACTCGTGGTAATAGAATACGGGGCAGCAGCAGTCCTAGTTCGCCCTACTACGGCGCTTTTACACACTGAGGAGCCATCCCACCAATCACGGTTTTGAAACTCAGCATTTTGCCCAATAAGTGCTAATTGGAAGATTTGTTTTCTTACACTTTCCAGGTGGATAATCTGATCCTGAGAAATGGCGACTGTCAGTTGAAAATCAACACTTGAAAACAGGAACTCTTCCATTTAAAAAAAAAATTATCTATTTTGGATTTGTTTTGCAAACATCCCTTTGTCTTCCAGTAGGTTTGCTTGGTATTGGGACAGGAGCCATGTACAAAGGCAAGACAGAAAGGGAATTTAAATAAGCTTTACTAAAATTCATTCTGAAGATTCAGGAAAGATGGGAGGTTTTTGTGTTTTTTTTTTTTTCTCAATATAAATATATTTGTACAGCAGATATGAGTCGTTCTGGTTACTAATGTAGTGTACATTAAATTTCCTGGAGTGAGGTTTTTTGGTTGTTTTTTCTTGATGCCAGTGCCTCTGTTCTTCTGAATGCAGCATATTAAGTTTATTAAACCCATACCCCATTCCTAAGAGACTCAGCCTGAAAGACTTCCTGACAGGACAGGAATTTGTTTGTTTGTTTATATAGATTGATGCAAATTTGACAATGAAGGACATTTTGAATACTTGAGTACCGTAAATAGTTTTAAGGGGTGTCTTATTTTTTCAAGGCAATGCATTTTGCAGTTTCTTTAAATGCTCATTTAATATTTTCCGACTCGGCAGGACAATGTGTTGCTTTTAAGGATAAGAGCCCATAATGAGCCCCTGAGCCTTTAATTTATGATATATCTGACAGGATTGTGGTGGATCTGAT
Organism: Bos indicus; assembly: GCF_029378745.1. Lineage (NCBI taxonomy): Eukaryota > Metazoa > Chordata > Mammalia > Artiodactyla > Bovidae > Bos > Bos indicus. The sequence goes on from NC_091781.1 coordinate 40,460,692, forward strand.
AGGGGATGCATGTGATTATGTCTGCAAGCTGAAAATAAACCAGCTGGTATTTGTTCTGAAAGCATTCCGAGAACACCCTCCTGTTAATGGCCCATGGCTTGATCCAGCATCTGGTAAACTAATATACTGTCATTTTTACCATGAAAGTCAGCACAAATCATTAATGATTCTAGCAGCTATTTATGTTCTTCTCTTGTCTAGAACATGCCAATTACCATGAAATTATTCCTATTAACAACATGATTGAATGATAATAACCTGACTGTAACTTGTTGGCAGAAATTCTTCCATAATGACAATAATGAAGTGTGCATTTGAGTCCTTGCTGGGTTCTGTTAAACAGGAAGGTTGAATATTATATGTTTCTAACTGTCATGAACAATACTTCTTAATGACTGTGAGAAATGAAGGAAATGTGCTATCTTGCAGATTTGCTTCTGTGTGGGAACTTATCATTTTTGTTTAATTTGTTGGGGGAAGGAGTCACTGATTGCCATTAAAAATGGTGTTCAGGGACCGCTTTGCAATACACACATATTATAATCAACACTAGTTTAGAGAGCCTAATAGAGTTCATCATTGCTCTCATTATAGACAGTATCTGAATTTTTAAATGAAATATTCCACATCTGATCATCACCAAAGGATGAAATAACGTCATCAATGCCAGTGACTAAGAAAAATATATAGATTTTGATTCTGCCATGAGATTGATAATTTAATTATCCTTTTTCTTTCAGCTAATCTTGATCCGTAGGGCCACATGACCTGACTGAAAATGCTTATCGGGCAGACGGTCCAAGATACCTAAGAGGAGCAGTGCAAAGGACAGCTATAGCTCCATGAAAATTCCTGGTAGGGCATTTACACCGGAGTAGGGCAGATTAGCCATGTTCTCCAAAGATCTGAGGAACCTAGTTAATGTGCTGTACACTTCTCGAGGCCCACCTCATATCCTTTTGTCTCACTTTTCACTCAGGCCATTGTTGTGGAAGCCAGCTTAGGGCAGTTTGTCACCAGAAGCTTCTTACCTAACCTGCATTCAGTATCCCCATTTTCTGCCGTGTTACCTTGTGTGCGACTAGCAGCCGAGGAGTGCAAGAGAGTCATTAAACTATAAAGCATGAAGCTGGAATTGGGGGAGGAGCAAGATTTTAGAGGGCATCGTATGCTCTTTTATCCTGAGTGTAATGGAAAACAACTAAAGAGTTTTAAGAAGAGGAGTAATAGTTTCCAACTTCTGGTTTTAAAATATGACTACTGTGTGGAAAATAGATTGGAGTGAGGGGCAAGAATACATGTGGGGAGAACAATTAAAAAGCTATTGCAGTAATCTATAGCGTGTTTTGTGCTACAAAAATAAAAAAGATATTTTTTAGCCTTTTTTGAAATATAAATAATACAATAAATGACAAAAAGGAAAACAAAACAGAAACATCTAACCTGTTGTGTGATTGATGATTTTCAGGCACAACAGCACTTACTAATGAATAGAAAAAATAAATTTTATTCTTTTTATCTACTTTTCTCCCAGCTTAAGCTACATGTATATTTTTGGAAGCTTCAGTTCCTAAGAAAATTCCGTAATTTCCGCTGTACCAGCTCTCATTGTGTGACTGAGTGAGGTTAATTAAGGTCCCAGTCCCTTAAGAAAGTTAATTTTTATCCTTGGGGATTCTGAACAACCACACCTCTAGGAACTTAAAAAGTAGGTGCTTTCATTGGAATTCTTCTAACATGGGGACTGTGCAGAAAGGAACAACTGCAACAGTCCAAAATGTTTACTATCCAGTCCTTTACAGAAAAACGTACCAACTTCTGAGCTAAAGAATTAAAAACTAAACTGCATCTGTACTTACAGAGTGTAAAATTTGAATTTATTTTCATTAAGCGTATAAATTATATACAAATGAGAAAGGTTCTTTTTTGAATGTTTTTAAGAAGTTACATTTCTTGTAAAATATTCAGAATTACTTGTTAGAATTAAAAGGCAAAATGTAGAGTACATTAATATAAATATTTTAAGTCACTTTAAATATGCCAGATTTTAATTTTTCACCATATTTTAACATTTTAATTCAATCTCGCTAGTTTTATAAAACAATAATTTTCAGTTTTATGTCCAGTGTCTATCTAGTTGCAATCTATTATCTAATATCAGTGTAAAGAACTGATATCAAATTTCATGCATCTCATGTTGTGACCTTCATATATTCAAGTTTCAAAACGTCTACATTATTTAATATTGCAAAATGTGCATAAACCACTATGTCTGCTGAAATTTGTGAGACCTCTGAAACTATGAAATGGCACTGGAAGATTCTGATAAAAGAAGAAAGATGTGCAGCACTACTGGAAACTGAGTTCTTTTTAATGCAAGAATTGGTTCATGCTTTCTGAGAGGAAAGACCTAGCAAATTAATTTGTCTTTCTCTCATTTGAGCCCATTTCTGCTTGGATCATACCCACACCACCTAGCAGTATGCTTGTCCGTGGCCTGCAGTCTGGCAGTTGCCCTGCCCAACAACTCACAACTCTTCTCGACATTTAGATTCAGTCACCTTTTCTTCAGTGACATTGAGCAAGAGAGGTCAAGAAGCACTTTCCCAGAGCATTAAACCATGTTAAACACGAGAATAAAAAGTACTAGTTTTACTGTACAAGAGCCAAGCATCAAATCCCGTGTAACAGAGGTCTGATGTGTTTTCTTGTCATTTTTGGTAGAGATATGAAGATGCCTCTAAAGTGTGGGGTTCAGGATACATCAAATGATAGAGTAATATAATACACAATGTACAAGCTATATAAATGCAAGGAGAAATAAACAGAAACCAAATAATGGAGCATTTTAAACTCTGAATCTATGGAAAATCAAGTAGATAAAAAATAATCTGATTAAAATAATTGATAATGATGAAATTTATATTTAAATTTATATTTAAAGTTATATTGAAAGTTATATTTAAGCTTAGACCCTGATAATAGAGAATATTCTTCTTTTCATGGGCTTTTGGAAAAGTTGTAGTTCATGGATTTTATAGGTTACAAAGACATCACAGAGAATTGCAAAAAGGTTGAAATAATGAAGTCCTCATCACCTAAATTTGTTATCAAAATTTTGCATTCTGGACATTTAAAATGCTTTGATAAGCAACTCTTAATTAAAAGAAACATTAAAACCCAACTTGAAATATATCTGGACACCATTGTTAATGAAAATGTAACACATAAATTTATTGGCTACAGTTGAACCTGTGCTTAGAAGAAAATCTAGAGCCTTAACACCCAAGTAACAAGCGATAACAAAAGAGGAAGTGTCTTAGTCTGCAGGCTGCTATGACAAAATACCACAGACTAGGTGGCATAAACAGGGAACATTTATTTCCCACAATTGTGGAGGTGAGGGCCCACTTCCTGGTTCACAGAGGTAGTTTTCTTGTGTCCTCACATGGAGGAAAGGACTAGAGAACTGTCTGGTGTCTCTTTTATAAGGACAGTAATTCCACTCATGAGGCTCCACTCTTATGACCTAGTCACCTCCCGAAATTCCCACTTCCAAATATCATCACATTGGGGGTTAAGTTTCAACATATAGATTTGAGGGGGAACATATTCATTCCATAAGATAAAGAAATTGAACATCAGATTTAAGAAAAGAGCAACAAAATAAACAGAAGCAATGCAGAAAGAGCCAAATAATAAAGACAAAATTAAAAAAATGTTATTTGGATATTAACCCTTTATCAGTCCAATCATTAGCAAATATTTTCTCCCTTGGAGTAGGCTTTCTTTCATCTGCTTTTTTTTTTTTTTTTAACATCTCACCCTCTCCTCCCCTCTCCCCACGTCCATAAGTCTGTTCTCTATGTCTGTTTCTCCATTGCTGCCCTGTAAATAAATTCTTCAGCACAATTTTCTAGATTCCATATATATGCGTTAGAATATGATATTTATCTTTCTCTTTCTGACTTAAATGGTAACCCACTCCAGTATTCTTGCCTGGAAAATCCCATGGATGGAGGAGCCTGGTAGGCTACAGTCCATGGGGTCGCAAAGAGTCGGACATGACTGAGCGACTTCACTTTCACTTCTGACTTACTTTACTCTGTATAATAGGTTCTAGGTTCATCCACCTCATCAGAACTGATTCAAATATGTTCGATTTTATGGCTGAGTAGTATTCCATTGTTTATATATGTACCACAACTTCTTTATCCAGTCATCTGTTGATGGACATCTAGGTTGCTTCCATGTTCTAGCTATTGTAAATAGTGCTGTAATGAACAATGGGATACATGTGTCTCTTTCAATTTTGGTTTCCTCAGGGTATATGCCTAGGAGTGGGATTGTGGGGTCATATGGTGGTTTTATTCCTAGTGTTTTAAGGAATCTCCATATTGTCTTCCATAGTGGCTGTATCAATTTATGTTCCCACCAACAGTGCAAGAGCATTCCCTTTTCTCCACACCCTTTCCAGCATTTATTGTTTGTAGACTTTTTGATGATGGCCATTCTGACCAGTGTGAGGTGATATCTCATTGTAGTTTTGATTTGCATTTCTCTACCAATGAACAATGTTGAGCATATTTTCATGTGTTTGTTAGCCATCTGTCTTCTTTGGAGAAATGTCTGTTTAGATCTTTTTCCCATTTTTTGATTGGGTTGTTTGTTTTTCTGGTACTGAGTTGTATGAGCTGCTTGTATATTTTGGAAATTAATCCTTTGTCAGTTGTTTCATCTGCTATTATTTTTTCCCATTCTGCAGATTGTCTTTTCACCTTGCTTATAGTTTCCTTTGCTGTGCAAAAGCTATTAAGTTTAATCAGGTCCCACTTGTTTACTTTTGTTTTTATTTCTGTTACTGTAGGAGGTGGGTCGTAAAGGATCTTGCTTTGATTTATGTCATCGAGGGTTCCCCCTATGTTTTCCTCTAAGAGTTTTATAGTTTCTGGTCTTACATTTAGGTCTTTAATCCATTTTGAGTTTATCTTTGTGTTTGCTGTTAGGAAGTGTTCTAATTTCATTCTTTCACATGTAGCTATCCAGTTTTTCCAGCACCATTTACTGAAAGGCTGTCTTTGCCCCATTGTATATTCTTGCCTCCTTTGTCAAAAATAAGGTACCCATAGGTGCATGGGTTTATTTCTGGGCTTTCTATCTTGTTCCATTGGTCTATATTTCTGTTTTTGTGCCAGTACCATACTGTCTTGATGACCGTAGTTTTGTAGTAGAATCTGAAGTCAGGAAGGTTGATTCCTCCAGCTCCATTCTTCTTTCTCAAGACTGCTTTGGCTATTCGGGGTCTTTTGTGTTTCCATATGAATTGTGAAATTTTTTGTTCTAGTTCTGTGAAAAATGGCATTGGTAATTTGATAGGGGTCCCATTGAATCTGTAGATTGCATTTGGTAGTATAGTCATTTTCACAGTATTGATTCTTCCTACCCAGGAACGTGGAATATCTCTCCATCTGTTTATGTCATCTTTGATTTCTTTTATTAGTGTCTTATAATTTTCTGTGTACAGTTCTTTTGTCTCATTAGGTAAGTTTATTCCTAGATATTTAATTCTTTTTGTTGCCATGGTAAATGGGATTGATTCCTTAATTTCTCTTTCTGACTTTTCATTCTTAGTATATATAAATGAAAGTGATTTCTGTGTATTGGTTTTGTATCCTGCAACTTTGCTAAACTCACTGATTAGCTCTAGTAATTTTCTGATACGGTGTTTAGAATTTTCTATGTACAGCATCATGTCATCTGCAAACAGTGAGAGCTTTACTTCTTCTTTTCCTATCTGGATTCCTTTTATTTCTTTTTCTTCTCTGATTATTGTAACTAGGACTTCCAGATGTATGTTGAATAATAGTGATGAAAGTGGACACCCTTGTCTTGTTCCTGATATTAAGCAGAATGCTTTCAGTTTTTAACCATTGAAAATAATGTTTGTTGTAGGCTTATCATATATGGCCTTTACTATGTTGTGGTAGGTTCCTTCTATGCCCATTTTTTGAAGAGTTTTAATCATAAATGGGTGCTGAATTTTTTCAAAGGCTTTTTCTGCATCTATTGAGATTATCGTACAGTTTTTATTTTTCAGTTTGTTAATACGGTGTATCAGACTGCTTGATTTGCGTATATTGAAGACTACTTGCATTCCTGGAATAAACCCAACTTGATCATGGTGTAGGAGCTTTTTGACATGTTGCTGAATTCTGTTTGCTAAAATTTTGTTGAGGATTTTTGATTTTTTTATTTCTTCAGTAACCTGTTGGTTATTTAGAAGCATGTTGTTTAATCTCCATGTGTTTGCATTTGTTACTTTTTTTTCTTGTTATTGATATCTAGTCTCATAGCATTGTGGTTAGAGAAGATGCTTGATCCGAGTTCAGTTTTCTTGAATTTACTGAGGTTTGATTTGTGACCCAAGATGTGGTCTATCCTGGAGAATGTTCCATGTGCACTTGAGACGATGGTGTGTTCTTCAGCATTTGGATGGAATGTCCTGACGATATCATTGAAATTCATCTCATCTAATATATCATTTAAGACTTGTGTTTCCTTATTAATTTTCTGTTTTGATGATTTGTCCATTGGTGTGAGTGGGGTGTTAAAATGTCCTACTGTTATTGTGTTACTGTCAATTTATCCTTTTATGTCTGTTATAGTTTGTCTTATGTATTGAGGTGCTCCTATGTTGGGTGCATAGATATTTACAATTGTTATATCTTCCTCTTGGATTGATCCCTTGATCATTATGTAGTGTCCTTCCTTATCTCTTATAATCTTCTTTATTTTAAGGTCTATGTTGTCTGATGTGATTTTGCTACTCCAGCTTTCTTTTGCTTCCCATTTGCATGGAATATATTTTTCCATCCTCTCACTTTCAGTCTGTACATGTCTTTAAGTCTAAAGTGGGTTTCTTCCAGACAGCATATATATGGGTCTTATTTTTGTATACATTCAGCCAGTCTGTGTCTTTTGGTTGGAGCATTTAATCCATTTTCACTTAGAGTAATTATTGATATATATGTTCCTATTACCATTTTCTTAATTGTTTGTGGTTGATTTTGTAGATCTTTTATCTTCTCTTGTATTTCTTGACTATATAAGTACCTTTAACGTGTTTTAAAGCTGCTTTGGCGGTACTGAATCCTCTTAACTTTTGCTTGTCTGAAAAGCTTTTTATTTCTCCATCAATTTTGAATGAGATCCTTGCTGGGTGCCATAATCTTAGTTGTAGATTTTTCCCTTTCAGTACTTTAAATATATCCTGCCATTCCCTTCCGGCCTGCAGAGTTTCTGCTGAAAGATCAGCTGTTAAGCATATGGGGTTTCCCTTGTATGTTACTCGTTGCTTCTCCCTTGCTGCTTTTAATATTCTTTCTTTGTATTTAGTCTTTGTTAGTTTGATTACTATGTGTCTTGGCATGTTTCTCCTTGGGTTTATCCTGTATGGGACTCTTTGTGACTCTTGGAGTTGAGTGACTATTTCCTTTTCCATGTTGGGGAAATTTTCAACTATGAGTTCTTCAAAAATTTTCTCATACCTTTCATTTTCTGTTCTTCTGGGACCCAGATAATTCAAATGTTGGTGTGTTTGATATTGTCCCAGAGGTCTCTGAGACTGTCTTCAGTTCTTTTCATTCTTTTTACTTTATTCTGCTCTTCAGAAGTTATTTTCACCATTTTATCTTCCAGCTCACTGATTCATTCTTCTGCTGCAGATATTCTGCTATTGATTCTTTCTAGAGTATTTTTAATTTCAGTAATTGTATTGTTTGTCACTGTACATTTATTCTTTAATTCTTCTAGGTCTTTGTTAAATGATTCTTGCATTTTTTCCATTTTGTTTTCAAGATTTTTGATCATTTTTACTATCATTATTCTGAATTCTTTTTCAGGTAGTTTGCCTATTTCCTCTTCATTTATTTGGACTTCGGTGTTTCTAGTTTGTTCCTTCATTTGTGTAGTATTTCTCTGCCTTTTCATGTTTCTTTTTTTTTTTTTTAACTTATTGTTTTTGAGGTCTCCTTTTCCTGGCTTCAAGGAACGTTGAATTCTTTTTTGAAGAAGGTTGAATTCTTTCTTCCTTTTGGTATCTGCCCTCCCAAGATTGGTCCAGTGGTTTGTGTAGGCTTCATACTGGGTGAGATTTGTGCTGAGTTTTTGTTTGTTTCTTTTTCCTGTGATAGGAAAGACTGAGTGAGGTGGTAATCCTGTCTCCTGATGATTAGATTTGTATTTTTGTTTTGTTTGTTGTTCAGATGTGGCGTCCTGCACAGGGTGCTACTGGTGCTTGGGTGATACAAGGTCTTGTATTCAAGTGGTTTCCTTTGTGTGAGTTCTCGCTATCTGATACTCCCTAGTGTTAGTTCTCTGGTTGTCTAGGGTCTTAGAGTCAGTGCTTCTACTCCAAAGGCTCAGGGCTTGATCTCTCTCTTGTTCCCCATTCTGGAAGCAGCTGCAGCATCATCCTCCCTTCCAAACTTCTGTTCTTCCTTTTTTTTTTTTTTTTCCCCAATTTTGTCAATGGTTTTACTCTGCAAAAGCTTTTAAATCTAGTTAGGTTCCTTTTTTTTTTTTTTTGCTTTTATTTCCTTTGCTTTAGAGATAGATCAAAAAACATTGACCATTTATGTCAAAAAGTGTTCTGTCTGTGTTTCATTCTAGCAGCTTTATAGTATCTGGTCTTACATTTTGGTCTTTAATCCATCTTGAGTTTATTTTTATATATGGACAACTCTTTGTCTCATCTTGGTGAAACAAACTATCAATTCTCAGTTAAAAGAAAAAGAAATTCTGTTACTGAAGGATAAAATCAAGATGGAATTAGTAATGGCTAACTCTCCCTGCTTTAAGACCATCCAGTGTTACATTTCAGTAGTGAACCTCAGTGGGCAAATGAATTACCAAGAACCACTTTTCTTTTAGATTGCACTTGTGTCTGTGTGTCCACAGTTCATTGTCAAATAAAGCCTGTCATTTGGGTGCAGCAGCTTTGCATTTTTAGTCATCTTTTATTTCCCAGTTAGGGCTTCCCAAGTGGCTCCATGACAAAAAAATTCACCTGCCAATGCAGGAGAGGCAAGTTTGATCCCTGGAGAAGGAAAGACCCTGGAGAAGGAAATGGCACCCACTCCAGTATTCTTGCCTGGTGAATCCCATGGACGGCGGAGCCTGGTGGGCTGCAGTCCATGAGGTCTCAAAGTCAGACACGACTGAGTGACAGCATGCACATATCTCCCAGTTACCTATTTGCAACAGGTCTGTTGGACAATATGAACTATCAAGGCTATGATGGTGCAAATGTTTTATGCTCCTCAGGCAGTTTATCTGTTCTGGTAATTGGTACAGTATTTATAATCTTCCTGTCTTTATCCTGAATGTGTGTCTGCATTTAGAACCATAAATTTCTCTGGATTTGAGTGGCTTTTGACAGCATGGTTTTAACTGTAACATACTCTGTTTTTCTGTATCTGTGTATGTGTATGTGTGCACACACATCCATATACATGGATATTTATTCTCACACCCACAAACAGGGTAATTTATAGCATAACACACATACAGGCTTTAAAAATTTTCCCAGCGCCTGTCGTTAACAGTTGAGTATTTTCTCTGTAGTGTGGTGCTGAGTATTACAGGGAGAAACCCCACTGAAGGTGTTTCTTTAGGCAGAAGTAAGGTGAGAAAGTCTTGGGCAGGAAGCCACGAAGATTGGAGCCTGTATGTTCTGTTGTCTGGACATCTCCCAACAGTCCCTGAGAGAGGGTGACCAGATCTTCTGGCCCATTGTGCCTTTGTTGGGAACCACACCACCATCAGGAAGATCTTCGAATCTGACTCATCAGTGAGTACCAATGGGGAGGCACCAATTTTGAAAAGACAATGAAATTTGCAATTGAAGATAACAAAATAATGAAGTAGTGCTTACCTTCTGTTTCTGTTGTCTACTGCTGATTATTTGACTTTATTAGCTTTTATTTATCCTTTAAGGAATTTTTTAAAGAAGTTTTATTTATTTACTTATTTGGCTGCACTGGGTACTTTGCCTTTGTAAAGGGAGACAAAGATTTAGGAAAGTGATACTTAGTTGGGGATTGTCTCATTCATATCACTGGGTGCCTCAGGCATTTTCTATTGTTTTCACATTTTGTTATAAGTATTAGTTTTATGTCTCCTGTCAGATTCTGTGCTTCTTGAGGGCTGAAACTATGCCTTGTGCTTCACTTGTATCTGCAAAGCATTGTTGCATAGCTTAGCATACTACTAGGTTCATGGTTGATGCTCAGTGAATGCTTGTCAGTTGAACTTCTCACAGCGTATGTGTTTAACTCTGCTTAGCTCAGTCATAGGTTGATGGTTTAGTGGGAAATTTGAGTTAAATGTTTCCTTATTTATTCAGCAGCTCAGAGTATCAGTGTATGGGATGATTAGGTAGGTATTTTTTTGTACTTATATCATTGATTTTCATGCTTTATTAATTTTTTTTCTCTTTAATTGAGGAATCCTTTCTTTAATGGACTCCAGTGTGAAGAATGTGTACAGTATGTACAAGAGACGAATAAGGAGTTTCTCTGTTTGAAATGAGTGGAAGTTGAGGTCCCATCCTCAGTGGCCTCCTTGTCATTGCTCCCTCTTCTCTCCTGCTCCATTTCCCTGAACATCCCCAAATCAAGTGGTCAGTGAACCATCTCTGGGACTGATAGGGTATGACTTGTAAGCTGTAAAGAAAGTGTCTTTGAGGGTATTATTACATTCAGTCCATCATTTAAAAAAAAAACAGGCTTTATTTTTCTAGAGAAGCTTAAGCTTTACAGAAAAACTGAGCAGAAATTACAGTTTCTATATATCTCCACCCAGCTTGCCTCCAGTTTCCTTATCATTAGCATCTTGCATTGGTGTTGTACATTTGTTATTACTGGGGGCCCGATACTGATACATTATTATTTACTAAAGTCTCTGTTTCACTTTAGGATTTACTCTTTGTATTTATAAGAGAGCAAAATTCACCACCCTAAAATGTCAGTTTGGAATGCAGATTATATTGAGCCAAAAACAGTCAAAACACCCGGCAAGACATTTTTGACTTTCCCTTAACTGCCTAAAAGAATTTAAATACAGGGCATATTCCCAGAATAAAGCTATCTTCAGAGATATCTGCAGAGACTATGGGCTGATTGTGGTAGTGGTGACTCAGCAGGGTTTAACGATCAGAGTCTGCTTTGTGCTTTCTCTGCCTATCCCAGTAAACATTTGTTTATCAAGCATTTGTTTTTCTATGTCCATGTGAATTGCCTTCCTCCCTTTTGAAGCCCCAACCCACTGCCCTCAACGTCCTCATTTGTTTTTAGCTGAAACTGCTATTTAAGGTGAGGGTTTTGGTCATTTTTAGCAAGTTACTTAGTTTTCCTGGGTCCCTCCTATGTATACATGTTATTAAACGATTGCTTGATTTTTTCGCCTGCTAATCTGTTTCATGTCAACTTAATTCTTAGACCAGCCAGAAGTGTAGAGGAAAATGTCTTCTTCCCTGATATACAATACAGTTAGGTATTTTTTTTTCTTTCTTTCTTTTTAAAAGTCGAAGTATAGTTGATTTACAATGTTATGTTAGTTTTTGGTATATAGCAAAGCAATTCAGCTACATATATTCAGTTATACACAAATATAAATATATATACATATATATATTCTTTTTCATATTCTTTTCCATTATGGTTTGCTACAGGATATTGAATATAGTTCCCTGTGCTATACAGTAGGACCTTGCTGTTTGTCTATTCTATATATAGTGATTTATTCCAGTTCTCTGTGTTTTGAAAAATGCATCGTGTTTTATATCTACCATTATGGTATCATGCAGAATAGTTTCACTGCCTTAAAAAAGCCTTGTGTTCCACATGTTTATCCTGGGGTCCAATACTTTTTTTTGAGGGATTATAGTTGTTTTACAGTGTTGTACAACAAAGCCAATCAGCCATATGTGTACATATTTCGCCTTCCTCTAAGTTGCCACAGAGTACTGAGCTAAGCTCCCTATGCTATATGGCTGCTGCTACTACGTCACTTCAGTCGTGTCCGACTATGTGCAACCCCATAGACAGCACCCACCAGGCTCCCCCGTCCCTGGGATTCTCCAGGCAAGAACACTGGAGTGGGTTGCCATTTCCTTCTCCAATGCATGAACGGGAAAAGTGAAAATGAAGTCGCTCAGTTGTGTCCGACTCCTAGCGACCCCATGGGCTGTAACCTACCAGGCTCCTCTGTCCATGGGATTCTCCAGGCAAGAGTACTGGAGTGGGGTGCCATTGCCTTCTCTGATGCTATATAGCAGGTTCCTACTAGTTACCTGTTTTATACATGGTAGTGTAGATATGTCAATGTTAATCTCCCAGTTCATCCAATCCTCCCCTTCCACTCCAGTGTTCACATGTCCATTCTCTATATCTGCATCTCTACTCCTGCCCTGCAAACAGGCTTTGTACCATTTTTCTAGATTACACATATAAGTGTTAATATATGATATTTGTTTTTCTCTTTCTGGTGTCACTCTGTATGACAGACTCCAGGTCCGTCCACAACTCTACTAATCACCCAATTTCATTTCTTTTTATGGCTAATAATATTCCATTGTATGTATCACATCTTTATCCATTCATCTGTCAGTGGACATTTAGGTTACTTCCATTTCTTGGCTATTGTAAATAGTACTGCAATGAACATTAGGGTGCATGTGTCTTTTTGAATTATGTTTTTTTTTTTTTCAGGGTATATGCCCAGTAGTGGGATTGCTGGGTCATATATGGCAACCCACTCCAGTACTCTTGCCTGGAAAATCCCATGGACAGAGGAGCCTGGTAGGCTGCAGTCCATGGGGTCGCTAGGAGTTGGACACGACTGAGCGACTTCACTTTCACTTTTCACTTTTCACTTTCATGCATTGGAGAAGGAAATGGCAGCCCACTCCAGTGTTCTTGCCTGGAGAATCCCAGGGACGGGGGAGCCTGGTGGGCTGCCGTCTATGGGGTCGCACAGAGTCAGACACGACTGAAGCAACTGAGCAGTAGCATGGTAGTTCTAGCTTTAGTCTTTTTCATACTGTTCTCCATAGTGACTCTATCAATTTGCATTCCCACCAACAGTACAAGAGGATTCCCTTTCCTCTACACCCTCTCCAGCATTTATTGTTTGTAGATTTTTAAAGATGGCCATTCCAACCAGTGGGAGGTGATACCTCACTGTAGTTTTGATTTGCATATTGCTTTATTTTTGGGGGCTCCAAAATCACTGCAGATACTGATTGCAGCCATGAAATTAAAAGACGCTTATTCCTTGGAAGGAAAGTTATGACCAACCTAGATAGCGTATTCAAAAGTGGAGACATTACTTTGCCAACAAAGGTCCGTCTAGTCAAGGCTATGGTTTTTCCAGTGGTCATGTATGGATGTGAGAGCTGGACTATAAAGAAGGCTGAGCACTGAAGAATTCATGCTTTTGAACTGTGGTGTTGGAGAAGACTCTTGAGAGTCCCTTGGACTGCAGTGAGGTCCAACCAGTCCATCCTAAAGGAGATTAGTCCTGGGTGTTCATTGGAAGGACTGATGCTGAAGCTGAAACTCCAATACTTTGGCCACCTCATGCAAAGAGTTGACTCATTGTAAAAGACTCTGATGCTGGGAGGGATTGGGGGCAGGAGGAGAGGAGGATGACACAGGATGAGATGGCTGGATGGCATGACCGACTTGATGGACATGAGTTTGAGTAGACTCCAGGAGTTGGTGATGGACAGGGAGGCCTGGCATGCTGTGATTCATGGGGTCACAAAGAGTCGGACACGACTGAGCGACTGAACTGAACTGAATAATGGATGATGTCTAGCATTTTTTAATGTGCCTCTTGGCCTTCTGTATGTCTTCTTTGGAGAAATGTCTATTAAGGTCTTCTGTCCTTTTTTTTTTTTTTTTTTGATTGGGTTGTTTGTTTTTTTGCTATTGAACTTCATGAACTGTTTGTATATTTTAGAGATTAATCTCCTGTCAGTTGCTTCATTCGCAAATATTTTCTCCCAATCTGAGGGTTGTCTTTTCCTCTCGTTTATGGTTTTCTTTACTGTGCAAGTTTTTCAGTTTAATTAGATTCCATTTGTTTATTTTTGTTTTCATTATTCTAGGCGGTGGATCAAAATGATCTTGCTGCTATTTATGTCAGAGATTGTTCTGTTTTCCTCTAAGAATTTTATGATTTGTGGTCTTATATTTAGGTCTTGAATCCATTTTGAGTTATTTGGTGGGGGGGGGGGGTCCAACATTTTTTAAAGTACACTAATATTCACAAGGGTGGTGATGACAGGGATCAGGTTTGATACTGTAGAAGTTCTGCTCTGTCCCTTCATCACAACTGGAAAAATCTCCAGGTTTATATTGTCAAAGAGGCAAACTGGGATTACCAATGATGAGCATGATCCTCCTCTGTCAACTCAGAAGACCATCTACTGCTTTTGTGTTTGAAGAGCTGTAATTTATCAGTGAAACTAATTGTCGAGGTAAATTTCACCTTAACAATGCCATGTATTGTTAGACTATGTTGTGATATATTTGAATCTAATGTGTATTTATATGTGGGCAAAGGTTACTTTTGACTATTTTCATGTCCAGATTCTAGACCTGTCCTTCCAAATACTGATTTGTGCAAAACATTTTCCTTACTTTGAGAGCCTGTCTTTGACTTTGGCGCACTGCTAACTATGCACGACATTTTTAGAATGACACTGACAATGAATACAAAATATTAATAAACCAACAAGACAAGCAGTTTTCAGAAATCACATTATGTACAGTTAATGCTTAACTGACCTTTTCTGCAGTTACTTAAATCTTTTAAAAATTCATTTAATTTCAAAGGCAGAGTATTATTCTATTTATATGTAAATTGTCTTTAATTCATGCATTGATTTAGAAGACAAATCCAAAAGATCTTTTACCACAAGTGACCTTTTTGACTCTACACTTCTGGGAAAACTGTGAAGTGGTTTCTTGGTGACCCCGGATCCACCTGTGGTACAACATATGCCAAGTCTGTTCTGTGTAAATCACTCACGATTCACACAGCCAACATTGAATTATTAGCGGTATAACTGTTCTAGTTACTATCAGAAGTTCCACAGGACCATTTACGAGGATTTTTTTTTCTTTCTATTTTCATTTTCATCTGACAAATCTAATTAGAAACTTTACTAGGAAATATTGTTGTTTATTCAAAGAAAGGGCTTCCAAGTTGGCACTAGTGGTAAAGAATCCACCCGTCAATGCAGGAGACACAGAAGATGTGGGTTAGATCCCTGGTCAGGAAGATCCCCTGAAGGAGAAAACGGCTACCTACTCCATATTCTTGCCTGAAGAATCCCATGGACAGAGGAGCCTGGTGGACTATGGTCCATTGGGTCACAAAGATCCAAAGGGTTGGGCACAACTGAATGTCTGAGCACATTCAACGAAGACAGAGTTAGGTATTTAGTAGGTATTGCTTCCAAAGACTCTGGATGTCAGAGAAACGCTTAAATTTATATTGGGCTTCCCTGGTGGCTCAGACAGTAAAGAATCTGACTGCAATGCAGGAGACCTGGGTGTGATCACTTTAGGAAATTGTCTAAAGACAGTGCTTCAAAACAAGTTCTCTTTCTTCTGGAGATGCATATAATTCAAAATTGCCTAGTGTTTGTTTTTAATGGATAAAATGCAAATAACTTAAATCTTAACCAATGTAAAACATTGGAAGTAAAGTTAAAACATGCTATACTTAATCACTGTGATTAAGTATCACATGCATGCTTAATCACTCAGTATGTCCGACTCTTTGCTACTCTCTGGACTGTAGCTCATCAGGCTCCTCTGTCCATGAGATTTCCCAGGCAAGAATACTAGAGTGGGTAGCCATTCCCTTCTCCAGGGGATCTTCCCATCCCTGGGATCAAACCCACATCTCCTGCATTGGCAGGCAAATTCTCTACCCCTGAGCTACTTGGGAACAAAAACTTGCCATATATGATACATGTATCATATACACATGCTGCTGCTAAGTCGCTTCAGTCGTGTCCAACTCTGTGCGACCCCATAATGGCACCCACCAGGCTCCCCCGTCCCTGGGATTCTCCAGGCAAGATCACTGGAGTGGGTTGCCATTTCCTTCTCTAATGCATGAAAGTGAAAAGTCAAAATGAAGTCGCTCAGTCGTGTCCGACTCTTAGCGACCCCATGGGCTACAGCCCACTAGACCCTCCGTCCTGCATATCTGTGTGAGTGTCAGCTGCTCAGTCATGTCTGACTTTTTGCCACCCCATGGAATGTAGCCCATCAGGCTCCTCTGTCCATGGGATTTCCCAGGCAAGAATACTGGAATGGGTTGCCATTTCCTTCTCCAGGGATCTTTTGGATCCCAGTATCAAACCAGCATCTCCTGCATTGGCAGGCGGATTCTTTACCACTGCCTCACCTGGGAACCTAGTGGAAGGGTACCAGATACTATTAGAGCATGTAACAAAGTACCCATCCTGGGCTGAGGAATGGAGGAGGGCTTCTCTGAGCAAGTAACATTTAAGCAGTACTCAGAAAAGAAAGAAAGTGAAGTCGCTCAGTCGTGTCCGACTCTTTGCAACCCCATGGACTGTATGTAGCCCACCAGGCTCCTCCATCCATGGGATTTTCCAGGCAAGAGTATTGGAGTGGGTTGCCATTTCCTTCTCCAGAGGATCTTCCCAACCCAGGGATCGAACCTGAGTCTCCTGGATTGTAGGCAGACGCTTTACCGTCTGAGCCAAGGCAGTACTTATAGGAATGGATAAATATGCCAGAAAATATTAGTATGTGTAATAAGCTGTACTAGGGATTTTCTGCTAATTCACATTTCCTGATACTTAGCTCATCCTTCTTAGAGTTGGTGCCGTTTATATAAATATGAATTTTTCAATATAAGAAAGCATTTCCTTTTACACCTGTGATAAGATTTCACCCACATGGGTCATTACATGGAAGCCCCTGCTTTTTATCCCTTCATAGGTAGAAGATGCTGACAAATAGCATATCATACAGTAAGAGGTAGTAAAACATGTCTGTAGGATAGAAGGACCCTTTTTCTTCCCTTTCTTTTGATTTTTTCTTTTCTTTTATTATATTTCCTTCCCCACTCCTTCATTTCCTCCCTGCTTTTTTTTTTTTAATTGACTTTCCCTTTTAAGATGATTACCAGGATTCTGAAAGATGAAAGAAACCCTCTGATTTTTCCCCATGGATTAAACTTCTCACTAGAACTTGAAAAACCAGGTAGTATTTTTAAGCTGTAAGAATGCCTCTGGCTTCTCCTAGCCCTTTGTGAATTAACTCAGAGAATGTACTGAAGTTAATTTTTAAACTCATTGAATTGTATTTAAACCCATAAAAATGTATTTTTTTTTTCTAGATCAAATTAGTAATAGATAGACATGGCCCTTGATGGAATGGGAAAATCATCTCATTGATTCATATACTCATTCATTCATTCTTTATTCACAAGTATTTATCAAATCTTTACTTTGTGACAGGGCTAGTGCAAGGCACTAATGATACAAAGATGAAAAAGATGTATATGTCTTCATGTCTATCTTCTCTCACATTTGTCTAGAACAATACCAGCTTTTTCAGATGATAATTACAATTGTATGGAAACATCAGGCACATATTCCATGCCAGGCACCATTTTTAGCATTTGATATACATGTCTTCATCATGTCCCTATGAGGTAGGTTCTATTATTATTCCCATTTTATAGATGAAGTGAGACTTAGGTGAAATAACTTATAAGAGGTCAGTTATTGGCAAGTAGCACAGCTAGAGTTTGAACCATCTGCATTCTAAAGCATATTTACATTTCTTCCTGAAATCCTTATGAGTAATTTAGTAACTTGAGGAATTTCAGTTTAAGATGTCAAACTAAAGTAAACTTATAAAACTTAAAAGGTGTTTTAAATTCCTGGAAGTTGCTTACTGGTCATGGTCTTGTTTCTTGGTTTCCTACCGGAAAACATCTATCGACAGGATTTTGTAGATGAGAAAATTCAGGAACCTGGTAGTTAAGTAACTTGCCCAAGGTCAAGTTGTTGGAAAGAATATGCTTGGGATTCACCCAGAGCTGCTTATTTTGAACGATCATGCTCTCCTTCTAAAAAGGAGCTATATTTTTAAAAAATATTTCTATTTTTTTTAGTACTCACTCATGCCGAATGTAGAAATGTTACAAAACACATTCAAATGAATAACAACAACAAAAATAAACAAGACAGTGAATTTTTCTTCTGTCTCTATCACCATAGATATTCCTATCAGTTCACTTCAGTCGATCAGTTGTGTCTGACTCTTTGCGACCCCATGGACTGGAGCATGCCAAGCTTCCCTGTCCGTTACCAATTCCCGGAGCTTACTCAAACTAATGTCCATAGAGTCAGCGATGCCATCCAACCATCTTATCCTCTGTCGTCCCCTTCTCCTCCTGCCTTCAATCTTTCCCAGCATCAGGGTCTTTTCAAATGAGTCAGTTCTTTGCATCAGGTGGCCAAAGTATTGGAGTTTCAGCTTCAGCATCAGTCCTTCCAATGAATATTCAGGACTGATTTCCTTTAGGATGGACTGGTTGGATTTTCTTGAAGTACAAGGGACTCTTAAGAGTCTTCTCCAACACTGCAGTTCAAAAGCATCAATTCTTTGGCGCTCAGCTTTCTTTATAGTCCAACTCTCACATCCATACAAAACTACTGGAAAAACCATAGCATTGGCTAGACGGACCTTTGTTGGCAAAGTAATGTCTATGCTTTTTAATATACTATCTAACTTGGTCATAACTTTTCTTCCAAGGAGCAAGCATCTTTTAATTTCATGGCTTCAGTCACCATCTGCAGTGATTTTGGAGCCCCCAAAATAAAGTCTGACACTGTTTCCCTTGTTTCCCCATCTATTTGCCATGAAGTGATGGGACCAGATGCCATGATCTTCATTTTCTGAATGTTGAGTTTTAAAGTAACATTTTCACTCTCCTCTTTCACTTTCATTAAGAGGCTCTTTAGTTCTTCTTTGCTTTCTGCCATAAGGGTGGTATCATCTGCACATCTGAGGTTATTGATATTTCTCCTGGCAATCTTGATTCCAGCTTGTGCTTCATCCAGCCCAGCATTTCTCATGATGTACTCTGCATATAAGTTAAATAAGCAGGGTGACAATATACAGCCTTGATATACTCCTTTCCCGATTTGGAACCAGTCTGTTGTTCCATGTCCAGTTCTAACTGTTGCTTCTTGACCTGCATACAGATTTCTCAGGAGGCAGATCAGGTGGTCTGGTATTCCCATCTCTTTCAGAATTTTCCACAGTTTGTTGTGATCCACGTAGTCAAAGGCTTTGGTGTAGTCAATAAAGCAAAAATAGATGTTTTTCTGGAACTCTTTTGCTTTTACAATGATCCATTGGATGTTGTCTATTTAATCTCTGGTTCCTCTGCCTTTTCTAAATCCAGCTTGAACATCTGGTTCATGGTTCATGTCCTGTTGAAGCCGGACTTGGAGAACTTTGAGCATTACTTTGCTGACATATGAGATGAGTGCAATTGTCGGGTATTTTGAGCATTCTTTGGCATTGCTTTTCTTTGGAATTGGAATGAAAACTGACCTTTTCCAGTCCTGTGGCCACTGCTGAGTTTTCCAAATTTGCTGGTATATTGAGTGAAGCACTTGAACAGTATCATCTTTTACAATTTGAAATAGCTCAACTGGAATTTCATCACCTCCACTAGCTTTGATCCTAGTGATGCTTCCTAAGGCCCACTTGATTTCACCTTCCAGAATGTCTGGCTCTAGGTGAGTGATCACACCATCATGATTATCTGGGTGGTGAAGATCTTTTTTGTATAGTTCTGTGTATTCTTGCCACCTCTTCTTAATATCTTCTGCTTCTGTTAGGTCCGTACCATTTCTGTCCTTTATTGTGCCCATCTCTGCATGAAAAGTTCCCTTGGTGTCTCTAATTTTCTTGAAGAGATCTCTAGTCTTTCCCATTCTATTGTTTCCCTCTATTTCTTTGCACTGGTCACTGAGGAAGGCTTTCTTATCTCTCCTTGCTATTCTTTGGAACTCTGCATTCAAATGGGTATATCTTTCCTTTTCTTGCAGGAGAAGGTGAGTGCATGTCCTAATGAATGCGCATTGTGAGTATTTTCCTCCACTCTTTGGTACCTGTGCATTGGTTTTGTTTCTAGCCTGAAGCTGTTCCCTCCTGGAGGAAAGGGACAATTTCATTTAGTTCTGTCTCCCATAGCACCTGTCCCCCTTACTAAACATATGGTAAATTCTCAGTAAATACTTGTTGCTTTAAATTGAATTCAAATCACCCACTGCCCATCATACACCCCTTTTGCAACTACAGGATAAAACAACACAACCCCAGAGGCCAGAAGAAGGAAGGGAATCCTGTTTTTCTATCATTCTCAAATTCCTTCCCCCTGTGGCTGGAAAACTGCTCAATTGTGCTTTTGTCTGGGATGAAACTCAGAGGACACCAAGGTCAGCTTTCAGATGCGGCTGAGAACAAAGCAGCAGCCGTGAATAAATTCCCCACCAGTCCCTGGCCTATATCAGGAGTCCGGTAAATGTTGGAAGACTGCATCAAGGAGCCACTTCCCTCCATGGGGGTCTAATGGTGCACTGTCTGCCTGCAGTGAACAAAACGGGCTCATGGACTTCTTCCAGCCTACAGATTCCATAAGATATGTACCATCTCCCAGTTACCAAGGATCTCAGTCGCCATACCCAATCCTAGGGTCATCAGTCTTTCATGAAGCTCCCACTCCCGCATTGACAGGACACATTTGCAACCTCTGAAGCCTTACTCCTCTGACACTTTGGACTATCAGTTCAGTTCAGTCGCTCAGTCGTGTCCGACTCTTTGCTACCCCATGAATCGCAGCACGCCAGGCCTCCCTGTCCATCACCAACTCCCAGAGTTCACTCAGACTCACATCCATCGAGTCAGTGATGCCATCCAGCCATCTCATCCTCTGTTGTCCCCTTCTCCTTCTGCCCCCAATCCCTCCCAGCATCAGAGTCTTTTTCCAATGAGTCAACTCTTCGCATGAGGTGGCCAAAGTACTGGAGTTTCAGCTTTAGCATCATTCCTTCCAAAGAAATCCCAGGGCTGATCTCCTTCAGAATGGACTGGTTGGATCTCCTTGCAGTCCAAGGGACTCTCAAGAGTCTTCTCCAACACCACAGTTCAAAAGCATCAATTCTTTGGCACTCAGCTTTCTTCACAGACCAACTCTCACATCCATACATGACCACAGGAAAAACCATAGCCTTGACTAGACGGACCTTTGATGGCAAAGTAATGTCTCTGCTTTTGAATATGCTGTCTAGGTTGGTCATAACTTTCCTTCCAAGGAGTAAGCGTCTTTTAATTTCATGGCTGCAGCCACCATCTGCAGTGATTTTGGAGCCCCAAAAAATAAAGTCTGACACTGTTTCCACTGTTTCCCCATCTATTTCCCATGAAGTGATGGGACCAGATGCCATGATCTTCGTTTTCTGAATGTTGAGCTTTAAGCCAACTTTTTCACTCTCCTCTTTCACTTTCATCAAGAGGCTTTTGAGTTCCTCTTCACTTTCTGTCATAAGGGTGGTGTCATCTGCACATCTAAGGTTATTGATATTTCTCCCCGCAATCTTGATTCCAGCTTGTGCTTCTTCCAGCCCAGCGTTTCTCATGATGTACTCTGCATATAAGTTAAATAAGCAAGGTGACAATATACAGCCTTGACATACTCCTTTTCCTATTTGGAACCAATCTGTTGTTCCATGTCCAGTTCTAACTGTTGCTTCCTGACCTGCATATAGGTTTCTCAAGAGGCAGGTCAGGTGCTCTGGTATTGCCATCTCTTTCAGAATTATCCACAGTTTATTGTGATCCACACGGTCACAATAAACTGACCTTTTCCAGTCCCGTGGCCACTGCTGAGTTTTCCAAATTTGCTGGCATATTGAGTGCAGCACTTTTACAGCATCATTTTTTAGAATTTGAAAAGCTGAACTGGAATTCTATCACCTCTACTAGCTTTGTTCATATTGATGCTTTCTAAGGTCCACTTGACTTCACATTCTAGGATGTCTGGCTCTAGATGTGTGATCACATCATCGTGATTATCTGGGTCATGAAGATCTTTTTTGTACAGTTCTTCTGTGTATTCTTGCCACCTCTTCTTAATATCTTCTGCTTGTCTTAGGTCCATGCCATTTCTGTCCTTTATCGAGCCCATCTTTCCATGAAATGTTCCCTTGGTATCTCTAATTTTCTTGAAGAGATCTCTAGTCTTTCCCATTCTGTTGTTTTCCTCTATTTCTTTGCATTGTTCGCTGAGGAAGGCTTTCTTATATAGACCATATCATATCAAGTCTTTACTAATTTGTAAATGTTCAATTAAATAAGCCATGTTGGTGCTTCTTCACCCTCTAGTGACCTGTTGATGGGCCCTCAATGATAAAGTGTGGCAAGCGATCCCATATTCTCCCCTTTTCAGTTTGGCTCCAAATTTCCCCTTCTAGCCTGACTCAGTTAGCCAAAGCAGAGAGCAAGTGAACTTGGCACTAATGAGAGATTGCTCAGATTAGCATTGTGCTTGTAAACAACTTCTCTCTATAAGATAGGGTTAATTTTCTCTCTGTGATTGTGTTTCCTTTATACCGCCTCTCTCCAGCATTGTCAATTCTGCCTCTGATCCCTACCTCACAGCCTTAGTCTTTGGGTTTCCCTTGGACCAGCTCTAGTCTGGGATTTTTCTGTACAGGCTCTCTTGCATCATTCTAGTCTCATAGGCTACTTCTCCTGTAAGGCCTTCCTTCATCACCTGAGCTAAAGGATCATCTTTCTTCCCAACCCCTTGTAAGTCACTCTCTATGACATCACCTGTTTTATGGACTTCATCCTAATACATACTAAAATTAGTTTGAGGGCTGAGAACCAGAGGTGAAACCCCTCTGCATGGGGTCCTAATATTTTCCCTTGACAAGTTCTTCAACTTTGGGATTAACTTTCTTTTTTTGCAACTTTATATCATGTATTCTGTTTTTTAAAATGATAATGCCTTTAAAATACTATAAAACGAATTTTGGATAAGTTATCAGATCAGATCAGATCAGTCACTCAGTCGTGTCCAACTCTTTGCGACCCCATGAATCGCAGCACGCCAGGCCTCCCTGTCCATCACCAACTCCGGGAGTTCACCCAGACTCACGTCCATCGAGTCAGTGATGCCATCCAGCCATCTCATCCTCTGTCATCCCCTTGTCCTCCTGCCCCCAATCCCTCCTAGCATCAGAGTCTTTTCCAATGATTCAACTCTTCGCATGAGGTGGCCAAAGTACTGGAGTTTCAGCTTTAGCATCAGTCCTTCCAAAGAAATCCCAGGGCTGATCTCCTTCAGAATGGACTGGTTGGATCTCCTTGCAGTCCAAGGGACTCTCAAGAGTCTTCTCCAACACCACAGTTCAAAACCATTCGGTGCTCAGCCTTCTTCACAGTCCAACTCTCACATCCATACATGACCACAGGAAAAACCATAGCCTTGACTAGACAAACCTTTGTTGGCAAAGTGGCTTATTACTTTACTTCCATCTTTCATCATTCAGGAAAGCAGTACCCTCTCCTGTTATTTGTAGAAGAACTTATGCTTTTCTAAAAGCCATCAAATTATTTTATCTTCTACTTTTATCATAGACTTTGCAGTTGAGAGAGCTAGTAAAATCATACGAACTTTGTCATGAGGTGATTGGGCCCTAGAGAAGTCAAGTGGCTGTAAATTTATCTCTTTTTTAACTTTAAATGTAGTGAAGTACTGCAGGTGATGGCCTTGTTTCCTGTGACTCATACCCCTTCTCCTTTTCTTACTCTTTCTGCTCTTTTAGTATTAACCTCCTTACTAATCTTTCCTACCTTAGGATCTGGTATGCCATTTTTCCCATTTTCAATGATTTTGCCTAGGTCTTCTTGTAGGTCTGATTTGAACTCTGTGCAGTCCAAGGGACTCTCAAGAATCTTCTCCAACACCACAGTTTTAAAAAGCATCAATTCTTTGGTGCGCAGCTTACTTTATGGTCCAAATCTCACATCCATACATGACTAGTGGAAAAGCCACAGCTTTGACTAGAGGGACCTTTGTCAGCAAAGTAATGTCTCTGCTTTTTAATGTGCTGTCTAGATTTGTCATAGCTTTTCTTCCAAGGAGCAAGCGTCTTTTAATTTCATGGCTGAAGTCTCCATCTGCGGTGATTTTAGAGTTTTTGAATGTTGAGTTTTAAGCCAGTTTTTTCACTCTACCCTTTCACTTTCATCAAGAGGTGCTTCAGTTCCTCTTAGTTTTCTGCCATAAAGGTGGTGTCATCTGCATATCTGAGGTTACTGATATATGAGTTTGAAGACTATTTAAAAAGAATTATTAAACTGGTGTGAATGGGTTCAGAAATGCTTTCTCTATTCTTTTGGCATTCTTCCTCCTGGGGAGTATAATTGTATCAGAAACAAATGTCAGTCCTTAGAGTCAGGAAACCTGGATGTTTTCCTTACTTTTTCAATTATTTGCTATTTGATCTTGGTAAACTCACTTCTGTGCTAAGTTTTGGTTTCTTCTTGTATAACAGAGGTTTTAAAACTTTCCTTATTTAAAAGCCAGTGTTACTATTTGTTGAAATGATGGTCTTACTTAGATTTTTTTTTTAAAAAAAGATTCTGGTTGAAACAATGTCATGGGCTTAGTACACGATGACACAGTTTGGAAATCAGTGATCGATAATGGACATAATGATACTACTCTGCCTGACTCTCTATATCCTCCTTAGGATAAAATAAAGTATATGAAAGAATTTTATAAAATTGACTTTGTTCTATTGTGATGTCCTCATGAAGATTTCATACCTTCCTTAAGTTCATCCATCAAACATGAAACTACAAACGCAGACTGAAAATTTTAAAGTCTTAAAATTGAGCAGCCATATTGTGGTTTAGGAATGTTTTAATTCAACAAGAGGACTGAGTGTAGAAACGCTTGGGAAAACACCAATCAAGAAGGTTATTGAAGGCAAAATGAGGATGCAACTATATGAAAGGAGATGGTATTAAGCCAGAAATTGGGCTGGCATTGTTTGGCATTAATTAAACTTGTAACGAGTCACAATAATTCCACTGTAACCCATCTGGGAAGCTATAATCTAGTTCCCAAGTGAAATAAACCGTGAGGCCAAAGGCCAAATAGTTTAACAAAAGGGAATTAGATGATTATCTTGTAAACTAGAGGAGCAATGATATTGTGGATTAATTAGAGAGCTTGCTAGGAAGCTCAAGTTACAGCAAGAGTTTTAAAGCAGTTGCCTGGTCATTTGCAAGATGTTGGAAAGGTTTTATTTATGAGAAAAAAGAAGTACCAAATGGCCACTGACATTTAAAGGTTGAAACTCAGGGAAAACATAAATGCTGCAATGCCACACAAATGGTAGTTGGGGGGAAATGCTGGGGAGAATGATTTAATATAGTGTTTATAGAGACCAATGGAATAAACAAAGAGTATTTCATTAGTGATCAGGAAATTGCACTGACAGGTATTAGACACCCTACGAACAGGGGATTAAGTCTAAGGAGATGCTTATGCTTAACTGAACACAGATTTAGAGAGTGCACTAATAAATAGATATTCTGGGTTTTGATCTTGGGTTAACTGTTCAGTTTCAACTGTTGTGACATTTCTTTGATTTGACTATTGCTGAGCAGATCATAACTGTTAATGTCTATCTTTTTCCCTGAAATATTTGATTAAAGTTTAATGGTTTTCCCTGAACATTCTCTCATTACTTTTGTATGACACGCCATAGGAAACTGATAATTTTGTTCTGATTAGTGACTTTACCTACTCTGGTTGGTGACTTTATGAATCTGTGGTACCTAAACAAATAAATAAGAGATGTGAACAATACACATAGTCTGTCATTGGTTTGTTTAATTTTTATCTCAGTGATAATCTGCATGTTTCTGAGTACCAGATTACTAACCCAAGTCCTGCATACACATCGTAGGGACAAAATCATTCTGAGTTTCAACTGTAGCTTTTTCCCCTGAAGAAAGCAGCTTTTCACAGGACAGTCTGGACAAACTTACTGGTTCAACTTTGAGTTAGAAATCTTTGTAAATCGTTCTATACCAACTTTGTTTTTTTCTCCTTACAACACTGTTAAGAATCTGTCATCAGTGCCTGCACTAATCCTTGGTTGCCTGGATTGAGCACTCCTCTGATTTGCCTAAGGAAAAGAGCCAAAATTGTGTCTACAGATTTTCAGTTTGATGACACCTTGGCTTAATGAAAATTCTTGAAGAAGAGAATGTGGTGTTTTTTTTTTTTTTAAGTTCCAAGCTGGTAAAAATGAACAGTTTTGCATAAGAAATAAATCCTTAGCATTAAGATAAATGAGAAGCACCGATGATGTGAAACTAAGTTTGCTTTGACATAGATAAGGGAGCTAAGTAGGATTCTATGGGAATTCACACACTGGATCTAAATCTCTTTTTAATTACTGCATCAAGAAATATGCTTTTCCCCTCTCATGACTATTCAAATACTTTCCTTTAGCACTTTTTAAACAAAAACAACCTTTTTCAGTGACCTAGTTTGACCATGTGCTCTTTAACTGGAAGCCTGGGAAGGAAGTGAGACCCTCCTCTTACTGGGATGTGCCATGGAGGTCCTTACATTTTTCCTGAGTTACTTGGTCACTCACCACTTTAGGGAGTGGGACCATTCCTGGCATCCTCAGATGCTTAACACCCAGACCACTCGGCTCCTATTTTGAAATTACTCTGACGGATTTCTTAACACGTTGGAAGAGCTATTCAGATTATAACCCTAAAAAGCAGATGAAAAGATTTTGTTTTTACTTTATTTAATTGATTGTTTTTGTTTGGCTGCTCTGGGTCTTCATTGCTTCGCGTGGGCTTCCTTTAGTTGTGGTGCATGGGCTTCTCATTACAGTGCCTTCTCTTACAGCAGAGCACGAACTCTAGGGTGTACAGGCTTCAGTAGTTGTGGCTCATGGGCTCTAGAGATTACATGATTTTTGAAAAATGGGATAGAGACATAAATAATTGGGTTCAAAACACTGGTGTGTCCAGGGATATTCTTACAACTCAAAAGATAAATTAAGAGCTAGGCTTTGACCTCGCCAAAAATGTTGCCGTGTTGACTGACAGGAAAGTGTATTTCATACAGTAAGTAGGCTAGCCTTAGGCTAGGAAAGAAGATTGAGTTGGAAAAGGAATGCAGGTGGGATTCCAGAAATAAGAGTCAGTTTCATTCATTACTTAGGGCTTAGAAGTAAAAGAGGGCAATGGAGAGTCCACAGAAATATATTACTAGATTAGAGTTTCCTGAGAGGGAAATGTTAGGTTGTGAATGGCTGTAAGTTATTCACCTGGCTTTTGGAAGTAGGAGAAGGAAAATACAGTCAGGGGTATTAGTTGCAGACACCAGAATCTATGCTGGCTAGTTTAAATAGAAAATGAATTTATTAAAGGGTATACAACATTTCAGATTCCCACGTGGCTCAGTGGTAAAGAATCTGCCTGCTAAGCAGGAGATGCAGGTTGGATCTCTGGTTTGGGAGGATTCCCTGGAGAAGGAAATGGCAACCCACTCCAGTATGCTTGCCTGGGAAATCCCACAGACAGAGGAGATTGGCAGGCTGCAGTCCATGGGGTCACAAAGAGTTGGACACGACTTAGCGACTAAATAACAATGACACTGCAGCATTTCAAAGAATCATTGGGAATCCCAGAGATTCAGACTTGAGGCTAAGCTTCTGGGACTAGTGCCCAAAACTATACTGCAGAATTGGCCTGGTAAGAAAATGTCTATTGACACAGCAGCTGACTGTAGAGCCATGCTATGGAACTGACTAATGTGGGGATTTTCACCATCCATTCACTGAATGCCAGAAAGTTTTCTCAATTGTAACCCCCATAGATACCAAGGATTTAATTTTACCACAATTTCCCCTAAGATCCCTGAAAGCAAGACACCTCTCCCACTGCCTCCACCAGCAAAATAGCTTCCAGCCTACAGTTGTTATTTCTTTTCTTCTCATTTCTCACTTGTTCATTTCAGTGAGTGGACTGAGACAACCTTTAAATTAACTTGCATTTTTGGTTGAAATACAATTTACTTTATGTGAAAATGCTCCCATAATCATTATTCTATCTTATAAATGATAAATATTTATTTATTTAAACTAAAGGTGGAATCTGTGCTAACATTTGTAAGTTCATCTCAGGATGTGTGTTTTGCAAAGCAAATGGCTCAGTGATAAATTTAAGTTTGGGAAATGTTGGAATAAAGAAACAAAGTTTCTTTAATTTAGGATTAGGATGAATATGGAAAACATCCAAAAGGATATTGAATATGCCACATTTCCTAAAAAAGTATTTGGGCCACAGAACTTTTTTTTTTTTTTTAACAAGGGAACATGTTCTAAGGAATGCAGTTTGAGAAACAACATTATGTTCAGGCAGTCCGAGTGTGGACTGGAAAAGAATTTCAAACTTGGAACATTTCAGAAGGGAGTGAGTTTGTTAAGAGCAAGGCACTGTGAGTGCAGTGGGTCGAACTCCTGACAGACTATTGAGAGCTGGCCTGCTAACCCTGAGTTAGTAGCAAATTTATACAGCCTCAAGACAAAATTCCTGCTGAAAGGTTGGCATTAGATGATTGGTTAGGGCACTATAAGGATGAGTACTGGAGTGGGTGTTTTTACCTAATATGGCTCAGGAAGACTGCTGGTGATGATCAGGGGGTCTTTAGGTAAGATTACCAAGGGGCTCAGTGGGGCTCAGTCAGCTTCAGAGTGACCTTGATTCTGGGCTCCTCTTCTGTGGTCTTGGTACAGGGCCTCACACCTGTGGCCTTGAGGCAGGACTCATCACATTAGACTGTGACCTCTTTGAGGAAAAGGATTGTGACTTACTTATCTCTGTCTTTCTACTACTTAAATCGGTGCCTGGCGTATAGTGACATTTATTGAGTTGATCAAAACGATGTAGGGAAAAACAATCTCTTTTCAACCCTATTTCCCACTGCTGTTTTTATTTATAGGAAGACCATAATCTCTGGAGTCAGACTTCAATTTCTTGCATCTCTTGGAGTCTTGAATTTCTGGTGTATCATTTGAAAAGACTCCTCTGTTAAGTGTTACCTTTCGAGTTTGGGACAATGGAATTCCAGGGGGCAAATTGTGATAATGTGTTACAGGTTAAAGTTATTAATGTATGGGTATCCCTGATCTTCACAGTTTCCCTAACTTCCACACAGAAAGAATTTGTTTTCCCTTGGTAAACTTCCAGATCCTCTCAAAACTAAAGAAAGTGGAAGAAAACGAAAGAGATTGAGAGGTTGCATTGAACTAGGTAATAAAGAGTTGAGAGATGAAGAGAGAGAGCAGGACACAGGGCCCAGCTTGGGTGAGAGCATTTGAACAAGGGCCAGGAGGAAGAGCATTTGTGAGCCAGCTGCCAACCTCATGAAGAAACTTGGGAAAAGCAGCCATGCAAGAGAATCACTGTAGAGTGTTTTATATGCTTCATATGCATTAAAAATGAACTCCTTCCTTTCACAGTTTGTCATGTGTCCGCATGAAAATGAGAAGAGCTTTCTGGATCCTGGATTGCATTTCTCTCTCTGTGACATGTTAGTGTGACTGGATCACATAGATCCTAGGACTTTTAGTGAAATCACATTTAATTCTCTATTTTTCTCTCTATTCCACCCCCCCACCCCAGCTTTTCCCTCAACTTTCCCCACTATCCTCATTCCCTAGCTAAAATTACTGGGCTTCAAATCATTGGATGACATCATTCTGTTTTAAGCACTGATATTAATTCTTGTTAGGAAGGGAACTTGGTCCACATTTGGTATACCTGTGAGTCTGTGGCAAATTCCTTTTTGAGAAGGTGACCACTCTCCTGGTGTCTAAACCTCCTAAACTCCCTTTTGCTAAAGTAGCAGAAAAAAATGGCCACTTGAGGTTTTCTGATGATGTGTAAGATAGCACCATTTTAGGTGGTACAGCTTTTAGCGCCACTCCTCACTTAATGGGAGATCATTGGCACTGGTTTTGACAGTGTGTTTAGAGTTTTCTTGTTTCAGTTTCCTAGGAACTTCCATCCCCAGTGCCAGTCTTTTGTCTTTGAGCTTTAAATCTTGTAGTTCCTCTGTTTGCCTTCTGATATCCACTCATCTAACCAGCTGAAAGAAGGGAAGTTAACTTCTGCTTTGCCAGGGCCAGTGCAGTTGATGCAAAGATCTGACTGCCTGCCTAGCTTGTGAAAGGCAGATGTTTGCATCTGAAAATCCTGACTTTGATGCTAACGTGACAGTGTGGTACTTTCCTTCCATTTGTACTTTCTTTGATTTCAAGTATAACTGAGTATGACCTTAGTCTCATCCTCGGTTTTTTTCATACTTAGTCAATGCTCCTTTGTGCTTTACTTTATAAATATCATATAGGATGAGTCAAAGCACTCATTTGTTTTCCCAAAGAACTATTGTAATATCCTACAATTTAGAAATAGGAAGTCATAGAAGAGTTAGGGTGAACCATGTTTTCATACTCTTTCTTAGGCATGCGTCCTTCCCAGGCTGGGTTTGCACTGTCACAGCTTAAAAGCAACGGAAGTTACGAGTGCCTTTACCCTGCAGTCCACTGTGCCACTGTTGATGCAGTCCGGCCACTTACCCACCCACCCATCTACTCAAGGCTGAAGAAATCCTGTTTCAATTTGAAATTGACCCTCTGGCTCTGTTTCTGAAAGATAGCCTGGGACTTTTCTGCATCCTTGACTGGATTGTTGCAAAACCACTTTGGCAGATACAATTAAAGTGTATGTAACATGTGTTTGTGGTGTGTGCGTGTGTGTGTGTGTGTATGCACGCTTGTTTTCCTACCCAGATAGGACAGTCTTGCCCTGAGGAATTGATGATATGCCCCATCAACTCTAAGCCCCTTGGGGATTGGTGGGAGTAACAGGTGGAGGGAGCATAGCAGAATGGAAAGTGTGCCAGACTGGATGTCAGCAGATGGGCTTTCCGATCCTGCTTGTACCAACAGTTTGCTATGTGACCTTGGGCAACTTACTCAACCTCTCCAGGAGTCCATTCTCTCACCTGGAAAGCAGAGTTAATAATACATGCCCTTCTTAACTCAGAGGGCTAGAGGGCAAATAAAGTGAGATTGTGACTGTTTGGGAAGTTTGAAAGGGGTGGTAAACCCAGTTTTCTGCAAATAAACTTCAGGGTGCCTTACAGAGGGATATCTTTATCTGAAGTAAAAGGCACTATTAGAGGGAGTAGCTAATGTGAAGTAGCCTTTCACTCTGTTTCAAAATAAAATGCAAGCCTGGGCAGGAGAGCTAATAAGCCTGTAAGACGAGAATCTTCACTTGTTTATGTGCCGGGCAAGGTGCTGATACTGTCAGTAAAACCAGTCATAACGGTTACCTGATCATGTTGCCATTCTTCTTTAGCAAATGTATCATCAAAGAACACAGCCTGTCACCTGCCATGTAATTTGGTGGTTAAGGGCATGGGCTTTGGCATCATTCACACCTCAGTTTGAATCCTGGTTTTGCTACTTACTAGCTGAATGCCTTGGGACACGTTCATCTCTTTAATCCTTAGTTTTATTATTTACAAAATGGACAAAGTAGCACCTGCCTCTGTAGAGTAGGGATAATGCATTAAAGTGCTTCACATGCTTCCTGGTCATAGTAAGGACTAATGAATTATAGTTATTAATAGCTAACAGTAGCTGTGGGGGGTATGGTTGAATATTTTTTCCCCTTGTGCTTTTCTGAACTTCCAAGTGTTTCATAATGACTTTCCCCCCCAGCTTTGTTAAGATATAATTGACAAATAATATAATGACTTTTTAATGGTCAAATTTAAAGGTGCTGGTTATTGTAAACTAATGCAACCATGAATGAAGAATAATTATGTTCAGAAATTGTTGCAGTGAGTCTGTCATGATTGCTTCCTAACATTTCCACTGGGCTTTACAACTTACACAGCACTTTAACAGATGTTGTCTCATGCATCCCTTATAACCAGCCTGTGGAGTCAATACTAGTCATGTTCCCATTCTGAAGATCTGGAGGCTGGGGGTCACAAAGAAATGTACATAATTATGCAGTTCATGAAGTGATAGGTCTCAAATGTGCCAGAGAAGATTGCATTCAGCTGCAATGAACGGACACCCAATTATAGTGGTATAGTGGTCAGTGGTCTGGATTGTCCAGAGAAAGAGAACTGGTAAGGAAGATCTCCCTTATATATATAAAATGTATTTCCTCTGTGTGTGTATAAAGATAGAGGACAGGAGAGATTGATTTATTTTAAGGACTGACTCATGTAGCTGTGAGAGGCCTGACAGACTCTGCAGGATAGTCTGGCAGGCTGGAGAACCAGGGAGGAGTTGATGTTGGAGCTCAAGTATGAAGGCTGCCTGCTGGCCGAATTTCCTCTTGCTTTGGGTGGATCAGTTTTTTCCTAAGGTCTTCAACTGGTTGGAGATACCCATCCACATTACAGAGGGTGATGTGTTTTATTCACAGTCTGCTGATTTTAAGGTTGTGTGAATGCATGCTAAGTCACTTCAGTTGTGTCTGACTCTTTGCAACCCTATGGACTGTAGCTTGCCTGGCTCCTCTGTTCATGGGATTCTCCAGGTAAGAATACTGGAGTGGGTTGCCATGCCCTCCTCTAGGGGATCTTCCCAACCAACCCAAGGATCAAACCCATGTCTCTTACATCTCCCTTGTTGGCAGCTAGGTTCTTTACCACTAGCTCCACTTGAGAAAACCAATTTCAAGGTTAATCTCATCTAAAAAATACCCTCACAGCAACATCCAGGTATGTTTGACCGAATATCTGGGGACCATTACCAAATCATGTTGACACCTAAATTTAACCATCACAGATGGCTTAATTAAAGAGGGGTTTACTTTTTCCAGGATACTTCAACAAATTCAGAGTCATCAGCTCCTCCTGTCTTTCTGCCTGGCTATGTCTTGCCATGGGACCTGTGGCCTCATGCTTACAAACTGGCCGCTCCACCTTTGGCCAGCAGAGGCAGGAGGAAGGAGAAAGGCAGTAGGCAAAAAGCAAAAACAAACAAACCATTTGTGTCATCTGAGTCTTCCCATTTCAGCAGAATTTCCTGGAGGCCCCACCTCACAACTTCTTATTGATCTTATTTGTCAATTAATATATTTTGGATCATTCCTAGATGCAAGGAATTTGAGGATATTAGTATTGTTATGAATGTCACTCCAAAAAAAAAAAATAATCAAGGTTCTATTAGTAACAGAAAAAGGGAGAATAGATAGGCTACAGGAGTGTGGCGGTGTTTTGATACCATGTCATTACTCTTTGTGCTACACCAAATTGCTCACCATACATGCCAGGAAGTGTCTGCCCTTGGTTGCACTGCCTTTTGAATTAATCACTGAGTTATCTTTGGATACTTGAGCCCAGCATCTAAACAAAATTACCTTAGATTGATGGAAGCCAGTAGAAAAATAAGGGGACATTTGTTAAACACTTGTTTCTCTTTGCTCTCTCCTTATGACCCAAGCAGATAAAATACTCTTTCTTTCATTATGTGAGTGGGAGGGACACATAAAGGAAAATAACAATGAGGGGAGGGGCCAGACATCAGTAATGCCTGTGCAGCTGATACATCATATGATCCAAGTGATTTTTCAAAACTTGTTTAAATTATGTAATATGTTTCTGCTATAGAGCACGAAATGGTTTACCTCATTTCATTGTCACAGTTGAAGAGTTTAGCTGAAGCCCACAGAAAATCATTTATATTATTAGCCTTCTATGGTGCCTAGGAATGTAGGAAATAATCACTGGAAGAAAAGAGTATCAGAGAGTACAGGAATATTTGTGTTGATAATTGCTAGATTTTGTTATTGTTTTAAATCAGATATTCCAAAGATCTACTTTATATTTATTTATAAGTAAATATTTCACAGACTACTTAATAAAAAATCATTTAGAACTAAAATAGGAACCATGTGTCACATTATTGAAATATGACCCAACCAGTGTTTTTATTTTAAACTTTGGTTATGGAGAAGGCAATGGCACCCCACTCCAGTACCCTTGCCTGGAAAATCCCATGGACAGAGGAGCCTGGTAGGCTGCAGTCTATGGGGTCGTGAAGAGTCGGACTCGACAGAGCGACTTCACTTTCACTTTTCCCTTTCATGCATTGGAGAAGGAAATGGCAACCCAACCCACTCCAGTGTTCTTGCCTGGAGAATCCCAGGGACGGGGGAGCCTGGTGGGCTGCCGTCTATGGGGTCGCACAGAGTCGGACACGACTGAAGCGACTTAGCAGCAGCAGCAGCAGCAGGGAGAACAAAACAAAGAAATAAATATTTTTTGCCTTGCTCTTTCAGACATGCATGTGCACATACACACACTCACACATACGTAACTGTGTGTCTATCAGTGTTATCTTGTATCCATTCATATTCCTCTCTAAGTATCACTGTGAAACTACTTTGTGGTATAATTTTCATGTAGCTCTTTCGGCATTTTTGCAATTCTAATTATCGCTGGTTATTGCATTACAAAAGGGTGGAGAGAAAGTGAATTTGCATGCAGGGCATTTTAAATTCTAATGTCAGGGGTCATTAATCTTTTTTCTTTTTTTTGGTTCTGTCTAAGAGCTGGGCTTTCATATACCAGGGATAATAATTTACAAGCAAGCTTTTAGAAGTAGAGTTTCAGACTTATTTTTCAAATTCTCATAACCTGAAAGGCTAAATGAGAAAGAATCCAAAATAAAGATCATTTCCATATATTTGAATGTTCTATTGCTCATCTGTTGGGAAAATTGGGAGCCCCTTTAGTTTATCTTCCTTTCAGTCACCGTGAGTGGTCTACATATGCTTCTTACCCAGTTGCAGTGAGAACCTCACTTGTTGACTTTAGGAGTATACCACCAAATGCAGTATTTGGAATTCTCCTTCTTGAAGCTTCTGATGACTATGTCCTCTGCATTTTCCTCACATTAGTATCTTACTTTTTTCCTCTACGTGAGATAAATATTAATGCTTTTAATTGATATTAATGGAATTTATAAATTCACATCAGAAGCAGTTTAGGGACCAGTACACTGGCCAATACCATCCTACTGCAGGTCCCTACTCCCCCCTTGCTCTGCATGACTATTTCACTTTCTCTTCTCTCCTGAAACTCCCAGTGGCTCCTCCCCACTTGCTGTAATACTGAGAAAGCTCAGTCGGGAGGAAACCTCCCCAGCTCTCACCAGCCTGTCTACAACTGGGCTCATGTTCTGTTACAGAGAATAAACTCTTCTGTTCCCATCCATGGCCTCTGTGGTGCCCTGGACCCCATCCCCTCTTGTTCTTGCAATTATCTGCTCTCTCTTGCATCATCCTGGTTCTTCTCTCTACTAGATAATTCCCAGCAGTGATTAAAAGATGCTGTAATATCTTCAAATTAAAAAGAAAGTAAAAGAAAACCTGCTTAACTCCTTCCATCTACCACAATTTCTCTGCTCCCCATTGATTGTAAAGAACATCAGAAGAGTTGTCTACACATGTTCTCTCCATCAGACTTTCAACTCCACTGCTTCTTAGAACATACTCTGAGTCACTGTCAGACGTTTCTTTGCCAGATCCATTGCTTTACTTCCTGTTCCACCATTCTCACTTGATCCATCAACAACACATGACTGCTTGACTGCTTCTTCCTCCTCAAAATACTTTTTTTCAGTTGGCTTTGGGACAGCACCTCTCCTGGTTTTTCTCTCTACCCTGCTAACCAGTCCTTTTCAGTTTCTTTGACAGGTTCCTCCTCTTTTCTTTGATTTATCCATCTCCAATGTCTCATGCTCCATCCTGAGAACTTGTCTCTTCTCCCTCTCTTCACTCCCTGGATGATTTCATTCAGGCTATGGCTGTGTACTGGCCAGTTCCCTATCTCTAGCCTAACTCAGATGCCTTCTCTCAACTCCAGACTTTGTATGTATACCCAGTGCCTTACTCATCCCCACTTGGGTATCTGAAAAGCTTGAAAGTGAAAGTGAAGTAGCTCAGTCGTGTCCAACTCTTTGAGACACCATGGACTGTAGCCCACCAGGCTCCTCTGTCCATGGAATTTTCCAGGCAAGAGTACTGGAGTGGGTTACCATTTCCTTCTCCAGGGAATCTTCCCAACCCAGGGATTGAACCCGGGTCTCCTGCATTGCAGGCATATGCTTTACTATCTGAGCCACCAGGGAAGCTCTCTGAAAAGCTTCAGTTCAGTTCAGTCGCTCAGTTGTGTCTGACTCTTTGTGACCCCATGAATTGCAGCATGCCAGGCCTCCCTGTCTATCACCTACTCCCGGAGTTCACTCAAACTCACATCCATCAAGTCAGTGATGCCATCCAACCATCTCATCCTCTGTCGCCCCCTTCTCCTCCTGCCCCCAATCCCTCCAAGCATCAGGGTCTTTTCCAATGAGTCAACTCTTCACATGAGGTGTCCAAAGTACTGGAGTTTCAGCTTTAGCATCATTCCTTCCAAAGAACACCCAGGACTGATCTCCTTCAGAATGGACTGGTTGGATCTCCTTGCAGTCCAAGGGACTCCCAAGAGTCTTCTCCAACACCACAGTTCAAAAGCATCAATTCTTCGGTGCTCAGCTTTCTTCACAGTCCAGCTCTCACGTCCATACATGACTACTGGAAAAACCATAGCCTTGACTAGATGGACCTTTGTTGGCAAAGTAATGTCTCTGCTTTTGAATATGCTGTCTAGGTTGGTCATAACTTTCCTTCCAAGGAGTAAGTGTCTCTTAATTTCATGGCTGCAATCACCATCTGCAGTGATTTTGTAGCCCCCAAAAATAAAGTGCGCATAAACGTTTCCACCCTGGTCCAAGACAGCAGCATCTCTTCCCTATACTTTTGTCTTAGTGTACCCCTGCTTTCTGTCCTTGTTACCTTATTGCAACAAAGCAAGTAGAATAATTTTCTTAAAAGTAAGACACATATATATGCTACTGACACTAAGTATAAATAGATAACTAATGAGAACATACTGTTTAACTCAAGGAACTCTACTGATTGTCCTGTGGTGACCTAAATAGGAAGAAAATCTAAAAAAGAGGGGATAGATGTATCAGATCAGATCAGATCAGATCAGTCACTCAGTCGTGTCCGACTCTTTGCGACCCCATGAATCGCAGCACGCCAGGCCTCCCTGTCCATCAGCAACTCCCGGAGTTCACCCAAACCCACATCCATCAAGTCGGTGATGCCATCCAGCCATCTCATCCTCTGTCATCCCCTTCTCCTCCTGCCCCCAATCCCTCCTAGCATCAGGGTCTTTTCCAATGAATCAACTCTTCACATGAGGTGGCCAAAATACTGGAGTTTCAGCTTTAGCATCATTCCTTCCAAAGAAATCCCAGGGCTGATCTCCTTCAGAATGGACTGGTTGAATCTCCTTGCAGTCCAAGGGACTCTCAAGAGTCTTCTCCAACACCACAGTTCAAAAACATCAATTCTTTGGCGCTCAGCCTTCTTCACAGTCCAACTCTCATATCCATACACGACCACAGGAAAAACCATAGCCTTGACTAGACGGACCTTTGTTGGCAAAGTAATGTCTCTGCTTTTGAATATGCTATCTAGGTTGGTCATAACTTTCCTTCCAAGGAGTAAGCGTCTTTTAATTTTATGGCTGCAGTCACCATCTGCAGTGATTTTGGAGCCCAGAAAAATAAAGTCTGACACTGTTTCCACTGTTTCCCCATCTATTTCCCATGAAGTGGTGGGACTGGATGCCATGATCTTCGTTTTCTGAATGTTGAGCTTTAAGCCAACTTTTTCACTCTCCACTTTCACTTTCATCAAGAGGCTTTTGAGTTCCTCTTCACTTTCTGTCATAAGGGTGGTGTCATCTGCATATCTGAGGTTATTGATATTTCTCCCGGCAATCTTGATTCCAGCTTGTGCTTCTTCCAGTCCAGCGTTTCTCATGGTGTACTCTGCATATAAGTTAAATAAACAGGGTGACAATATACAGCCTTGACGAACTCCTTTTCCTATTTGGAACCAGTCTGTTGTTCCATGTCCAGTTCTAACTGTTGCTTCCTGACCTGCATACAAATATCTCAAGAGGCAGATCAGGTGGTCTGGTATTCCCATCTCTTTCACAATTTCCCACAGTTTATTGTGATCCACACAGTCAAAGGCTTTGGCATAGTCAATAAAGCAGAAATAGATGTT
Organism: Bos indicus; assembly: GCF_029378745.1. NCBI lineage: Eukaryota > Metazoa > Chordata > Mammalia > Artiodactyla > Bovidae > Bos > Bos indicus. Next base: position 40,499,106 of record NC_091781.1, read on the forward strand.
TTTCTGGAACTCTCTTGCTTTTTCTATGATCCAGCAGATGTTGGCAATTTGATCTCTGGTTCCTCTGCCTTTTCTAAAACCAGCTTGAACATCAGGAAGTTCACGGTTCACATATTGCTGAAGCCTGGCTTGGAGAATTTTGAGCATTACTTTACTAGTGTGTGAGATGAGTGCAATTGTGCGGTAGTTTGAGCATTCTTTGGCATTGCCTTTCTTTCGGCATAGATGTATACATCTTTCTTTGGATAGATGTATACATATAGCTTATTCACTTTGCTGTGCTGTAGAAACTAACACAACCTTATATAGCAACTGTTCTCCAATAAGAATTAATAAAAAGTAAAAATAAACAAAGCAAAACAAAACAAACAAAAAAAAAACCCTAAGTCATATCCTGTCACTACTCTCTCAAAACCCTAATGGCTTCTTTTCTCAAAATAAAAGCCAAAAATTCTAGGTGGGGCAAGTGGGCTCGTCCTGCCTGTCTTCCTGACTGGACAGGCTACTTCTGCTCCAGCCACTCTGCCTTTCACAGTTGCTCAGTTCCTGCCACTGTTGCTGAAGTATAGCCTCTAGTACTTCTCCTGGGTCATGCTTCCTCTGGATATCATCACTGCTTGCTTCATCCCTTCCTTTAGTGCTCTGCTCAAATAACACCCTTTAAGAAAGGAAATATTCTTGCTCATATATAAATCTTCCACTCTGTCCTCCTTAGCTGTTTTTTATGAGCATGCAAGAGATTGTTGACTTGTTTCTTTCCTGACTCTTCTCTGGAGTGTAAGCTCCATGAGAGTAGATATAGTCTTTGCTCTTTCCCTGGTGTCTAAACTAGTGCCCTGCAAGGACTAGGCACCCAATAAACACTGATTAAATAAATGAAAAATTGAATGAGAAATTTAAATCTAAATATTTAAGCAAGAGCTCATGCTAATTGGCCTGAAGTCAGGTATCAGTGACCATAAATTCTGTTTTGTTTTCGGAATCCTCACATCTGTGATTTTGGCATTTTGTCTCTTTGGTCAATTTATGTTATTGGATTTCCTAAGGAAATAAAGAGGTGTATGATTTCTTGCTAACATGTTTTGGGTTTGTGACCCTTATATCACAAACACAAAGCATCAGTAGAACAGGATATTAGTCAAGGATCACAGTAACTGAACTTTTCTAAATCAAATCTTGCCTCTCCCTATATCAGTAAGGACCTCAGCAGGAAACAGATGGCACACACTAATTGGGTAATTTGACTAGAGTTTAATAAAGGTATCATTTTCAAACCACAAGGCCCCAAGTGCAGTGCCTTGAGGCTAATATCAGCCTTTTCTGCTTCCGCCCAAGGACTGAAGGTGATGAGACGGAAGGTGCGTGGGAAGGGAAGGGCACTGGGTCCCTGGGGTTGAGCATAGGAGAGGCCATGGGACAGAGACCACCCGACCAATGGGACCAGCAGCCTAGGCTCAGGGAGACAAGCAGCCCATGTTAAACCCCGGGGACTGGGCTGGTGAGGAGCTGAGGGAGTAAATATTCCAGCTTCTCTCTCCTGCCTTCCTCTAAGCTCTGGCTGAGACTTCCCATTGGCCGAACCCAGCTGGAAGTCAGAAGGCAAGGGTGTCTATAAGCCAGGCTCTGAGGTAGACAGCAGGATAGGAAAGGGTGAAGGGTAGATCTGGGAAGTGAATGGTGGGCATCCAAGTGCTATCTTCCCAGCTAAAGCCTCGTCTCCTACTTCTGCATGAGTCTACTTCTCACCCCTTCTTCACATGCCAGCTAAAATAAAACCATTCATCTGTTCACAGTGGTCCCTGGTTTGAGACCAAGTCATTCAACAGCTTTCCACTGAGCTTAGAATAAAATCCAAGCTCATTCCAGTGATGTACAATACCCATGATGGTCTGAATGGCTCCCTCCCACCTCTCGGAGTCCCCAGCCCACCCTGGCTTGCTGCACCCACTTGTGGTGGTCTGCTCTTGCTTCCCAGAAACAACTAAACTCGTCGTCCTCACTGGTTCTTCATCTATCCCTAACTCTCTGGTGGGAAAACCCATTTTTTCCCTCAACCTGTTACATAGTTGACTTCCTTCAACCTGTTACATGGTTGACTTGTCATTTGAACATCCTCACCTCAGGGAGGTCCTCCCTGTCTTCCTGGTCTAAAACACAACGTCTTCCATTTATTCTCTATCGCAGTGCCCCAGTATTTGCTTCACAGCATTTATCACAAACCATAAATGGCTCCTTCGTTTTACTCTCCTTTGCTTTGTTTGTGTGTGCTAAGTCACTCAGTTGTGTCTGACCCCATTGAGTGTAGCCTACCAGGCTCCTCTGTCCATGGGGTTTCCCAGGCAAGAATACTGGAGCAGGTTGCCATTTCCTACTCCAGGGGATCTTCTCGACCCAGGGATTGAAACTGTGTCTCTTGCGTCTCCTGGCATTGGCAGCTGGGTTCATTACCATTAGCACCAAGTCTAATTCTGAAGCAAAGCAAATTTCTTTCAGCCATGGGCCTTATCTGTCTTCTCTGTCATTCAGTCATCCTCAGAATCTAGGACAATTTGTGACCCAGCTGGTTTCTCAATGAATATTTGGCCACTGAGTAAACAAACATTCCATTCAATGCGAATACCTTCCCACTTATGCCATTACAAAAGGAGAAAAAAAAAAGGTTACTAGAACTTATCTTGAATGTATTTGAATTTTGTCTGTCTAGTATCTGGGGAATCTTAAATATAATAAGTGCTTGATGGATGTTTGAATAAAACACATTTACTAGCAACAGGGCTGATTTCCTATAGCTTGGCAGATTGTTTTTTATGGCTGGTCTATTATGTCTTTAACAAAATTAGGCTAAAAAATGAACAATGCTCTATCTGCAATCTGCAGTTTCATAGCAAAGCTAATTGAATAACACTGACTGTCCTGGTGACCTGTTGGAAGCTGGTGTTATATAGTGACTAGGCTTGAGCATTAGAGCCAGAAAGACCTGGCCAAACTCCAGGTAGGCCACCAACTGTCTGGGAAACACTGTGGACAAGTTACCAGCCTTTCTGAGCCTGTACCCACATCTGTAGCTGCAAGGATAATGTGGTCTAATTCCTAGAGTTGTTGTAGGATTGCAGGTGAGAGGGCCTTACCTCTGTGTCCATCACTTTCCCTTCAGTATAAAAAATAGGCACAAATCCTCCCACTTCCCTCCTTAGGCTACTGCTTCATCAATAGCCTCTCCCCAATCCATGTTTTATTAGTTTTAGGACCTCATGTCCGTATTCTGGTTACTGGGAATCTTGCTAGAAGGCTTTCCTGTCCACACTTTTTCTTTATAAAGTTGAATTCACTTTCTGGTTGAAGCAGCCTGGAGCTCAGTTATACCTATGACAAATTACAGACCCATCAGGCTTTTTAGCTGGCATCATATTTGCCAGACAAATGCAGACAGCACTTTCATACAGCAAAGCACTTTGTTAGTACTTTGAGCCTCTAAGGGACAATTTGAGTTGGTGGGGGAAAAAAAGGCATTGAAACCTTGTACAATACTCACCCCATTACACAAGGAAAACCAAATAAGTTTATCTGACAAAAAGGTATGAGTATGCTTTTGATAAAAGAAGTCCAAGTCACAGGGCCCTGTCTACTCTACAGAGAGACAAGAGGCATGGAGTTTCATCTTATGTTTATTTATTTATTTTTTTTACTTGAGTTTAACTAATATGCTTCGAATGCATTCTTTGTTCCAGGTGTTTTTCTTTACTCTGGTAGATGAATTAGAACTATTAAGATTATAAAGTAAAAATATTTAAGCACAGATAAGGTATGATTAGAATGAGATCCTTTGCTCATGGCTGGGAAATGTATTGGTAACTACAGGCAATCAGGCAAAGTTAAATTTCTAAGGCATGAAATGGTTGTCTGGAATCTAGTTCCTTAAAATATTCAAATCAGCTCCATTCAAACCTGTATGTTTGGCACTCTGGCTGTGTGTGTGTGTGTGTGTGTGTGTGTGGCTGTGCTGGGTCTTTATTGTGGCATGCAGGCTTCTCTAGTTGTGGCATGCCGGCTCAGCAGTTGCAGCATGGACTTAGTTGCCCATCCCATTCTCATCGTCCTGTCCCCTCCCAACATAATGTGGGAGTGAGTGTGTTTTTTTTTTTTTTTTTTTTTGAAGCTTCCTTGATGGCTCAGTGGGCAAAGAATCTGCCTGCAGTGCAGGAGACAGAGGAAATGTGGACTCGATCTCTTGGTAAGGAAAATCCCCTGGAGGAGAAAATGGCAACCCACTCCAGTATTCTTGGCTGGAAAATCCCATGGACAGAGGAGCCTGGTGGGCGATAGCCCATGGGGTTGCAAAGAATCGGACACAACTGAATAATAATGCTTCGGCGTACTTTCACTCTAGTTGCCCCATAGCATGTGGGATCTTCGTTTCCCGACCATGGATCAAACTCATATCCCCTGCATTGGAAGGCAAACTTTTAACCTCTGGAACACCAGAAGTGAAGTGAAGTCGCTCAGTCATGTCCGACTCTTTGCGACCCCATGGACTACAGCCTACTACGCTCCTCTGTCCATGGGATTTTCCAGGCAAGAGTACTGGAGTGGGTTGCCATTTCCTTCTCCAGAGGATCTTCCTGACCCAGAGATCGGACCCAGGTCTCCTGCACTGTAGGCAGATGCTTTACCATCTGAGCCACCAGGGAAGTCACTTCTGGAACACCAGGGAAGTCTCTAATTAGCACTCTTGATACATGCTGAATAAAATAGATTAGGGTATAATTCCTGCCTTCCAGCACCTTATCATCAGGCTCAGTGTTCCTGAACTTTTTTGACCAGTGTCCTTCTTTTCTAACTATAAATATCTCAGTCCCTCCTTATATTATTTGAAACTTAATTTAATGTTTATGATAACGAGATAAAGCCCTACTTGATTTTCAAGTTACATGTCACATGAAAAAAAAGTGAAACTGAAAGTAACTCAGTTGTGTCTGACACCTTTGTGACCCTGTGGACTATAACATGTCCGTCTCCTCTGCCCATGGAATTCTCTAGGCAAGAATACTGGATTAGGTAGCCATTCCCTTCTCCAGGGGATCTTCCCCACCCAGGGACTGAACCCAGGTCTCCTGCATTGCAGGCAGATTCTTTACCATTTGCTCCACCAGAGAATGTATTTGCCTGTGTCTCTCCGAGACATACTAATCTGACTGGTGATCTAAGACACACATACACCACACCTCTTTACATGAGCCTCATTCATTGTTAAGCTTCATATGTTCAATAGAGACCAGAGGTTCCAAATTAGTGGTTCCATAGGTCCAGTACAGTTTACAGAGTTTTTGTCTTCTTAACTTTCTTAACTGAGCCAACATTTACAGTTGGGATATTTCACAGAAAATGCAGAAGAGTTTTGGCTTTTCTTAAAACAGTGGAAGATCTGGTGGCCACGGACCTGCATTCCTACATGGCAGCAGTGGCGGAGCTGCTGGCTGCTGCCCCTTCAGGCAGGGCTAGTGCTCTCTGGTTGCCACGTCTCCACTGTTCAGCAGTGAGTGAGTATGCCTGAGAATAGGCTTGATGCATACAAATTAGATGGCATCATCGACTCAATGGACATGAATCTGAGCAAACTCCAGGAGACAGCGAAGGTCAGGGAAGCCTGGCGTGCTGCAGCCCATGGGGTTGCAAAGAGTTGGACACAACTTAGTGGCTGAACAACAGCAATACAAACTAACCCCACTCCTGGCTCTTAGGAAACTTGAGTTTGTGAGTCTGGTAGAGTCTAGAGAGGGGAGTCTGAAGAATTTTCATCCATCGAGTAGACGGATCATGAGATACTGGTAGGAACTGTATGGTTGAAAAAGTGTGTTTTGGGGAGGGTGAGGGGAGATCATTCCAGGCAGGATACTGAATTTGATGCTGAATTTCACCAGTGGGTAGTGATGGTTTGTGAGCTACACCTCCAGTAGTTTTTCTACTTTTTTTTTTTTTTTTACAATTGAAGAGCAGATTTATGGTTATGATTCTGGTTTACTTGTATTCTGATATGCTTCCTTTAGAGAAAGGGAAAAGGGAGGAACGTATAGTAGTAAAAGCTAAGAGTTGGGCATAACTAAGGTTGTAGCAATGGTCGACAGTCAGATTTATGAGCTCATCAGTTAAAATTGTGTGTGTGGGCCCTGGTCAGGGAACTAAGATTTCACATGATACATGGTATGACAAAAGATAAAATAAAATGATTACTGTCACAATAAAATGCGGCTGGATGTTGATAGGGATTCTGTTGAATCTATAGATCAATTTGGGGGAGTATTTTCATTTAACAGTATTGTCTTCCAGTCCAGGAACACACAAGATGTCCTTCCATTTATTTATATCTTCAAGTTCTTTCAACAGCGTTTTGCTATTTTCAGCATACAAATCTTGCACTTCTTTTGTTAAATTTATACCTAAAAGTTTCATGATCTTTGAATATTTTTAATGCAATTTTTTTCTAGATTTTGTTTTGGAATGTTCATTGCTAGTACAGAGAAATATAAGTGATATTTGTATACTGAGTCTATGTACTGAAATCTCACTGGACTCTTTTATTAATTCTATTAGCTTTTATTGGTTTCTTTATGATTTCCTATATATAAGTCTTTTTTTTTTTCAAATAGAGATATTTACATTTATCTTTTCTTGGGATGTCTTTTAACTTCTTTTTCTTACCTAATTGCCCTGGGTAGAATCTTCAACACAATGTTCAATAAAATGGTGAGAGGAAAAAAGTAATTGTGTGTGTGCTGGTCTGTGGTGTATGGTGTATGTGTGTATGGATGGTGTGGGTATGTGTGTGTGGTATATGTGACGTGGACATGTGTGTGTAGAAAGGATTGATGTTAAGAATAACAGTACTGCTGCAATAAGCATTCAGATTTGTGAAAGAAAATATGGCTGAGAAAAAAATGCCATTCATTGTCTATCTCCCCAAAAGATAGTAAAAGTGCCTCTTCATAGTAGTTGAGCCGATACTTTACAAAGACAGCTGGACTTATTAGAAGAAGGAGATACAGTGTGTGTGACCAAGGTACCTATAAGAGTGGATGTTTTGTCATCAAAGATGCTCAATATCCTGTCGTATTCTCAAGTCAGACTCTCCTAATACATAGGGTTCCCGCTGTAACATCACACTTAAGATGATATCTCCCAAAATCTTCTTTTAGAATAAAATTGCAGCTATGAGGAGTAACACATTTATATTTGAGGACTTGTTTTTATTTTGGGGGGTAACCAGCCTTTGGCTATCAGACAGAGGGCTGAGGAAGGGGTGGGGTGGGGGTTAGGTTTGTTCTGCTTTGTTTTGTTTTGATGTTGTTGGGGAATTTCCAACAGAGGAGTTTTATTTTCCTGGCAAGGCCAGATCCTTTACACAGTTTGATGTCTCCTTGGTCTTCAGAAAGCCCGCCATAAGGGTTTGTTTGTGTTAAATTGAAAGCAGATCTCTTTCCAAAGGAAAGGCCCTTTCATTGATCCTGACCTTTTCCTTTTGCAGGTAAAGGCTTGTTGAGTTGCCTTTTAAACAATCAGAAATCACTATGTTTCTTTCTTTTTTTTTTTTTCTTGTAATCTTTTATTTATCCTGTTCAGTGGCCTTACATGCTTTAAAATAAATTTCCTATGGAAATCATAAAACAGTTCTACTCAGCCAAGAAGAATTCAGACCACAGAACACTGTTAACAAACACATGTGTTGGCTCGTGGGGGGCAGGCTAACACCTCATCTCCCCTCCAGCCACCCCCACCTTCCCCTCTTCAACTTGTTTTTCCTCTGTTGTTTCCATCTGTGCTTTGTGAATTCTCACAAGAGGTGCTTTAAGCTTTATTTCATCTCGTAGCACCCTGAGAAAACTTCAGGCACTGAATAGGGATTATATTAGCTGGAAGAATCAAGAAATTAATTTCCTTCAAGAGAAGAATGGCATGTCTGGCCAAACAGAATATTGCTTAATGTAATAGAACTCCCAAATGAAATTGGGGAGCGGATCTTTCCCTTACCTGAGGGATGTGAGGTTATTGAATTCCAGATTCCAGTATAAATTATCATCTGAATGAGTGGATCCACCCCCTTCTCTGCTAGCCATTCCTCTCTGGTTCCCATGCAAGGGACCGTTTCTGTCACCCACCAGAGGGCCACACTCCTTCAGCCAGTTCTAAGTCAGGGAATAAAAGAATTAATGGCTCGGAACTTAATCCATAACTCCCTAACTCTGCAGCTTTATTTTTTTTTAATAGTTCATAAACTTCTTATTTTCCTTTTTAACCTAGATTTCCTCTGTGGTGAAGGAGAGTTTTGCCAGCCTTTGGCTCTGTCTCATAAAAACACTTTAAAGGACAATGCTAGGTTGTGTGACTGCCTGTAATTCACCCTCATATAATATTCCGGAGCCGTCTCAGGGTTTGTGTCTGAGTTTGTTCTAATATAAAGAACCCTGGGGTCAACAACACAACTGTTTCCAGATGGATTAAGTTGTGCATTCTTAAAGACCTGGGAGGCCAATGTATATTGCCTCTCTTAGAGCTGTCACAAGTAATATTATCGGGAGCATGACAGACGCCAAATGGGATACATAGAGATCTCTATTTTAGGAATTTCTAAAGTGACATAGTAGGGTTTGCTGGGTTTTTTTAGAATAACTAAATTAAGTGTCTGTCTTTCTGAATTAAACTCTCTATGGGCTCTGTTTTGCCACCCTTTGTCCCCTTCTAGATGATAAAATTGGGAGATAAATTGGTAACCGATTTCTCAGAGAGTTTACTTTTGAAAAACATAATTCTGTAGGTCACATGTGCCCTACACAAAACTTTGTAACAGGAAACAGGCACAAATGGGATTTTGAGACTGCAGCATTTGCTGTCAAGAGGTGAAAGCTCCAAGAGTGGGACTTATCAGAGCTGTAGGTGTGAATGGTGTGCAAGGTCAAAGGCAAAAAATTAACCACTGTTGACAGCTTGGAGGGACTCTCACTGGTCACTACTAAGGTGTCCTTTTCAATCAGAGAGGGGCTGACCAGCACCTACTGAACCCAGGATCCTTGCGGTTTTCACTTTTTATCCAAAGCCTCCTGCTAAGGGCACAAAAGCCTCAGTTTAGAATATATACTTTCTAGCTTCGGAGGTCAGGGGCGGCGGCCGGGAGGAGATACCCCACGCCCCAAGCCAGAGGCCAGGGGAGGCAGGCCGGAGGAGATACCCCACGCCCCTAAGCCCGAGGCCAGGAGCGACGGGCGGGAGGAGCTACCCCACGCCCCTAAGTCCGAGGCCAAGTACGGCAGCGGGGAGGAGCAATCGCAAGACCGAGGCCAGGGGTGGTGGCTGGCAAGACCAACCCCATGTCCAAGGACCCGTGGCTGCGCTGGCGCAGGAGGGCCTAGAGGAACTATCCCACATTGAAGGTCAGGAAGGGCGGCAGTGAGGAGATACCCCTCGTCCAAGGTAAGGAGCAATGGCTGCGCTTTGCTGGAGCAGCCGTGAGGAGATACCCCACGCCCAAGGTAAGAGAAACCCAAGTAAGACAGTAGGTGTTGCAAGAGGGCATCAGAGGGCAAACACACTGAAACCATACTCAGAGAAAACTAGTCAATCTAATCACACTAGGACCACAGCCTTGTCTAACTCAATGAAACTAAACCATCCCCATGGGGCAACCCAAGAGGGGCGGGTCATGGTAGAGAGATTTTACAGAATGTGGTCCACTGGAGAAGGGAATGGCAAACCACTTCAGTATTCTTGCCTTGAGAACCCCATGAACAGTATGAAAAGGCAAAATGATAGGATATTGAAAGAGAAACTCCCCAGGTCAGTAGGTGCCCAATATGCTACTGGAGATCAGTGGAGAAATAACTCCAGAAAGAATGAAGGGATGGAGCCAAAGCAAAAACAATACCCAGCTGTGGATGTGACTAGTGATAGAGGCAAGGTCTGATGCTGTAAAGAGCAATATTGCATAGGAACCTGGAATGTCAGGTCCATGAATCAAGGCAAATTGGAAGTGGTCAAACAAGAGATGGCAAGAGTGAATGTTGACATTCTAGGAATCAGTGAACTGAATGGACTGGAATGGGTGAATTTAACTCAGATGACCATTATATCTACTACTGTGGGCAGGAATCCCTCAGAAGAAATGGAGTGGCCATCATGGTCAACAAAAGAGTCCGAAGTGAGAAATAGATTTAAGGGCCTAGATCTGATAGATAGAGTGCCTGATGAACTATGGAATGAGGTTCGTGACATTGTACAGGAGACAGGGATCAAACCATTCCCATAGAGAAGAAATGCAAAAAAGCAAAATCGCTGTCTGGGGAGGCCTTACAAATAGCTGTGAAAAGAAGACAAGCGAAAAGCCAAGGAGAAAAGGAAAGATATAAACATCTGAATGCAGAGTTCCAAAGAATAGCAAGAAGAGATAAGAAAGCCTTCTTCAGTGATCAATGGAAAGAAATAGAGGAAAACAACAGAATGGGAAAGACTAGGGATCTCTTCAAGAAAATCAGAGATACCAAAGGAAAATTTCATGCAAAGATGAGCTAGATAAACAACAGAAATGGTATGGACCTAACAGAAGCAGAAGATATTAAGAAGAGATGGCAAGAATACACAGAAGAACTGTTCAAAAAAGATCTTCACGACCCAGATAATCACAATGGTGTGATCACTGACCTAGAGCCAGACTTCCTGGAATGTGAAGTCAAGTGGGCCTTAGAAAGCATCACTACGAACAAAGCTAGTGGAGGTGATGGAATTCCAGTTGAACTATTCCAAATCCTGAAAGATGATGCTGTGAAAGTGCTGCACTCAATATGCCAGCACATTTGGAAAACTCAGCAGTGGCCACAGGACTGGAAAAGGGCAGTTTTCATTCCAATCCCAAAGAAAGGCAATGCCAAAGAATGCTCAAACTACCACACAATTGCACTCATCTCACACGCTAGTAAAGTAATGCTCAAAATTCTCCAAGCCAGGTTTCAGCAGTATGTGAACCGTGAACTTCCTGATGTTCAAGCTGGTTTTAGAAAAGGCAGAGGAACCAGAGATCAAATTGCCAACATCCGCTGGATCATCAAAAAAGCAAGAGAGTTCCAGAAAAACATCTATTTCTGCTTTATTGACTATGCCAAAGCCTTTGACTGTGTGGGTCACAATAAACTGTAGGAAATTCTGAAAGAGATGGGAATACCAGACCACCTGATCTGCCTCTTGAGATATTTGTATGCAGGTCAGGAAGCAACAGTTAGAACTGGACATGGAACAACAGACTGGTTCCAAATAGGAAAAGGAGTTCGTCAAGGCTGTATATTGTCACCCTGTTTATTTAACTTATATGCAGAGTACATCATGAGAAACGCTGGACTGGAAGAAGCACAAGCTGGAATCAAGATTGCCGGGAGAAATATCAATAACCTCAGATATGCAGATGACACCACCCTTATGACAGAAAGTGAAGAGGAACTCAAAAGCCTCTTGATGAAAGTGAAAGAGGAGAGTGAAAAAGTTGGCTTAAAGCTCAACATTCAGAAAACGAAGATCATGGCATCCGGTCCCACAACTTCATGGGAAATAGATGGGGAAACAGTGGAAACAGTGTCAGACTTTATTTTTTGGGGCTCCAAAATCACTGCAGATGGTGACTGCAGCCATGAAATTAAAAGACGCTTACTCCTTGGAAGGAAAGTTATGACCAACCTAGATAGCATATTCAAAAGCAGAGACATTACTTTGCCATCAAAGGTCCGTCTAGTCAAGGCTATGGTTTTTCCTGTGGTCTTGTATGGATGTGAGAGTTGGTCTGTGAAGAAAGCTGAGTGCCAAAGAATTGATGCTTTTGAACTGTGGTGTTGGAGAAGACTCTTGAGAGTCTCTTGGACTGCAAGGAGATCCAACCAGTCCATTCTGAAGGAGATCAGGCCTGGGATTTCTTTGGAAGGAATGATGCTAAAGCTGAAACTCCAGTACTTTGGCCACCTCATGCGAAGAGTTGACTCATTGGAAAAGACTCTGATGCTTGGAGGGATTGGGGGCAGGAGGAGAAGGGGACGACAGAGGATGAGATGGCTGGATGGCATCACTGACTCGATGGACGTGAGTCTGAGTGAACTCCGGGAGTTGGTGATGGACAGGGAGGCCTGGCGTGCTGCGATTCATGGGTTGGCAAAGAGTCGGACACGACTGAGTGACTGATCTGATCTGATGAGAAATCTAGTTCACTGGCTGAGTCCCTTTTCTTTACTGGCTTCACATTTATCTATTGGAAAATAAATGTAAGTACAAAATTGAAGCATGCTGTAGGATTTGTATAACTTCTTCCTGAAGTATACATTTTTTTTTCCCAAAGGGAAATATTTATTGCTCAATGGATTTTTTTTACCCAAAAATGAAAAAAAATTTTTTCTTCCCCTTTCAATTATTGATATGTGCCTTTGGGATAAGCTAAAAAAGAGACTAAGACTTACCTGAAAACTGAATAGTTGGAGATATTAAAATTTTTTAATTTCATTCCAAATGTCCCACTAAACATGTATAAAATTTTATATAGTATCTATAATATTCTACTTGCAGTTTTGTAAACTAGTTTTTCTAACCTAATATATTTTTTCTATGCTGATAAATATGCATCTATATCATCATTTTTAAAGACTCTATAGCAACCCATTTTATACATAAAGCACATTTATTTAGCCAATACTCTGTTGATAGACATTAAGATTTTTTTCCTGAATTTTCAATATTGTGAAGAATAGAACAAACATCTTTATACATACATCTTTATGGATTTGACAAGTTGCTTCCTTGAGATATAATCCTAGAAATTAAATTATGTCAAATATAATTAAAAATTTTACTCAAGTTGCTGCTCTGTCTTCCAAGAAGGTACTAATTTCTACTCATTCCATCTGCATATGAGAATTTTTTATTCCTTTTAACATCCTTAACTCTGGGTAGTGTAAATCTTAATCTTTGTCAACCTGAAATATACAAATAAATGGTTCATTGTGATTTTTGTTTGAATTTCTTTGACTAATAATGACATTTAACATATCCCCATTATTGTCTCTTTCTACTTTGGGGACTTACCTAATTATATCTTCCTGTTTTTCTGTGAGACTTTTTGCCTTTCTCTTATTGCGTATAATAGCTTTGTGTAAATTCTGGACACATGTGGTTCTTATGCTGCACCTGGACAAGAACTTGTCAAGAAAATATTGGAGATTAAATATTTAATATTTCATTAAAATGAAAGAAGAGTTTAATACTGCGTAATACAAGGAAGCTACCTAACTTGTCTGTCTCTCAGTTTCCTCTTGTATAAAACTAGAAAAGTCATTCATTTCTCACATTTCTTCACTTGTACTAAAGCAGATACTTTTGTGTCTTTTTTTTTTTTTTTTTAATTTATCTGTGCAGAGTCACAGTTGCAGCATGTGAGGTCTTTAGCTGCAGGAATCTCTGCTGTAGCATGCGGGGTCTAGTTCCCTGACTAGGGGTCAAACCCCAGGCCTCCCTGCATTGGGAGTGTGGACTCTTAGCCACTGGACCACCAGGGAAGTCCCAGATACTTATTAAAATTAAGTATTTTACCCATGTAACTTTATTTTTACCCATGTGAACACTTTAGAGTCCTCTATTGTCTTAATCACTGTCCATCCACCTAGTTAGTAAAGGAGAGATTTCCACCCTAGAGATATGCGGATGGCCAAACCCATGCCCTCTAGCACTAGACAGCTGAGATTGATAGACCTTTATTAGTCACAGGTACTCACAGCCTAGGGCAGGAGGGTGCTGCACACCACACAAAGTCCCTAGGGGGTTGTACTTGGGAACAGAGCGACAAATCAGGGACTGTGAGAGGCAGCATCAAGGGGGTGGGTGACCCTTGGTTCCTGCAGTAAGGTCTAACTGGCTTGTTTGAATCATTCAGAGGCTGACAGGAAACTGAACCCCATTGCTCAGGGTTAAACAGAAACTGTGCCTGGTCCCCATGATAAGGAGAGCTGTTTGGCCAAGAGACTTATTCCCCAGGAGCAAAATGAGAAGAAGAACCTGTGGTTGAGCCACTGGAGGCCATCCCGATTTTCCACAGATGTCAAGACAGTGAATAACATTGAGGTTCAGTTTTAGGTCCTATACCACAGCTTTCTCTGAGAGGCAAGTCCTCAAAGTCTTTCTTAAAATATTTATTTAATTTTATTTATTTTCTTGGCTGTGCCAGGTCTTAGGTGTGGCGTGTGGGATCTTTAGTTACATGAGGCAAACTCTTAGTTGAGGCATGTGGGATCAAGTTCCCTGACCAGGGATTGAACCCAAGCCCCCTGCATTGGGAACTCAGTGTCCTAGCCACTGAACCACCAGGGAAGTTCCTCGGTGGCCTCTTCTCAGTCCTCATTGCTCTTGCCCGAGTTCATCCAGTCCACTCTGAAGGTTCTCCCATTCCAGTGGCCTCAATGCCTTGGCCCTCTCCAGGGAAACAGCAAGACGTGAATTGAGATGCTCACCACCTGTGTCATTAATTGGTTGTATGGCCCTGGACAAGATAACATGTCTCCTCAGCTTCAGTGTTTATAAAATAAAGATAGTACTGACCTCCTAGAATAACATATCAAAAGTTTCTGGCATAGCACCTGTTCGTATTGGGCATTTAGATCTTAATTCTTTAGCATCTTTTACTTGTTAATCTTCTTCATGTTCCTGCCATCTAAATGTGAGTGTTAACTAAGATTTGTTGCACACCTCCCAACCTTCGTTTTCTGCTCCTCAGCCCTTGAAGACATATCCACATTTTCTTTGGCTTCATTTGCATCTTAGGGTGCAAACGCCTTTCCTCCTCTCCTCAGTTGGATTTCTTGTTCTAGTCCTTCTCTGGTTCTCTGGTCCCACATTTCCAACTGTTTCCTAAAGATTTTCCCTACAATGTCTATTTTCAGCATGTTTAAAAAGTTTCTCCTCAAATAAGTACCTTCTGTGGTGCTTCTGGCTGACTGCTTCATTGGGGTCCCTGTCATTTTGGCTTAATACTCTTAAGCCACTTTTATTAATAGTTCTCTCTCTCTTTCAGACCCACAATAACTCAGCTGTCAAGGACTGTTTGTTTATTCTTGCATAGGATGGTTTGCATCCATCCTTTCTACTCCATTCCCAGAGATCAGTGCCTTTACAGTTAAAGAGTTGCATTAGGCTCTGATTTTTTCCTTCTCTGCAAACTCTCCTTTCATCTCCTAGTCCATCCTGTATTCCACTGCTTGATAAACCTTTCAAAGATTCAAATCTGATCACGTTTCCTCTACTCTAAAGCTACCAGTGGTTCTTGGTGACCATCACCTGATGCCAGTTCCGTAGCTGGACATGTAGGGCCCCTGACAATCTGGTTCCTTACTTGCAAGCACTGGTGTCCCCAGTATTCCTACATACTATCAACTTGATCTTTCTTTTTAGCCCCTGGGATATGCATGACCCCCAAGTGCCTTGCTGTGTTATCTATGGTTTTCTTCTGCCTGGTATGCCCACCTTCCCAGTCTCAATGTTTTGAAATCTTGTATTCAGAATTCAAATCCTGGCTTTGCTGGTTACTATGTAACTTTGAAAAATCATTTAATCTCTCTGAACCTTGGGTTCCTCATTTGTTAATGGGGAAAATACTACCACGTTATAAGGCTATTTATGAAAACAACTAACATAGCCCATGTGTCATAAACACAGGCTTGTTCTAACTGCTGTTGCTACCATCACCTCAGTCAAAACTAATCTTTGGCTTCCTCTGAGCACCTGCTTTGTTACACACAAGGCGCTTGTTTTATATGCTGTGTGCTATTGTATTTCAAAAGGTTGTATGTTTATTAATTACACTGAAATTTCCTTGAAGTTTAAGTATGGCATTAAGTATTGCATATCTTTATTCATTCATCTAGAGAAGGCAATGACACCCCACTCCAGTACTGCTGCCTGGAAAATCCCATGGATGGAGGAGCCAGGTGGGGTGCAGTCCATGGGGTTGCTAAGAGTCAGACACGACTGAGCGACTTTGCTTTCACTTCCACTTTCATGGATTGGAGAAGGAAATGGCAACCCACTCCAGTGTTCTTGCCTGGAGAATCCCATGGACGGAGAAGCCTGGTAGGCTGCAGTCCACGGGGTCGCACAGAGTCGGACACGACTGAAGTGACTTAGCAGCAGCAGCAGCATTCATTCATCAGAGATTTAGTGGGTGTTTTATTTGTGTCTCCTGGTGTGCTCAGGGCTGAGGACACAAGAATGACAAAGACATAGTCCCCGCTATCAAAGTTTGCACACTATCTGATTACCATTGAATGCTACCTAGACTTAGTTGAGATAAACCTATCAGGAGCCCAGAGTAAGGGCACCTGACTCACACCTTGGAATTCTGGACAACTTTCTGAGGAAGTGACATCTAAAGGGAGATAGGAGGGGTTGTAGGCTTTAGCCAGGTGCAGGTGGGGAGGGGCAGTGCTTCTGAATGAATTAGGGAGAGCATTCAGTGCAGAAAGACACATGTTTATACAAAAGGAGTGAGAAGCAGAATAAAATGTTCTGAATTGCAGAGTGAAATGGCTGTGATCTTGGTTTTGAAGGAGAAATAGCAAGAGATAAAACTAGGAAGGTACGTAAAGGCTGGAATCTGAATGATTTTTCAATTATTTGTATTATTAATAGCACCCAGTACAGTGCCTGCACGTGATGGGTTCAGCAAATATGTTTCTAGCCTTTATAAAGAGTGGATCCACATGACTTAGTCTCAGCACTTTCTGTCAAGGAAACTCAGTTTGGCAAGAGAGCAAAGTTTCAAAATTGCTGAAATCTTTTACTTGAATTTCTTAGAAACTGTGAAGGAGAGCTATGTATCTAATCCAGGCCATATTTACACATAATCAGACTGTCAAATGACAAAATTGAAATGAATTAGTAAGGAGCTTAATGTCCTTTATTCAGGGAAAACAGTCCACAGATAGGAGAGTTCAGTGCAGGGCAGCAGAAGGTCCTTCCTTGGAGATGTGGGGCAAGAGTGAGTTACATAGATGATTAGAAACAGCAGTAAAGAAATGGCATGTGTGGCTAAGAGGTCAGGGGTTTCCCTGTAAGGAAAGCAGGTCTTGTTTCCTAGGGTAAAGCTGACCTGGAGGATTGTGATGGGTATGTGTTAGGTTCCCTTGACAAGCGTTTCCTGTAAGTTTGGGCTGACTTAGGCGTAGATTACTTTGCCAACAAAAGTCCGTCTAGTCAAAGCTATGCTTTTTCCAGTAGTCATGTATGGATGTGAGAATTGGACCGTAAAGAAGGCTGAGCACCGAAGAATTGATGTTTGAAGAACTACGGTGTTGGAGAAGACTCTTGAGAGTCCCTTGGACTGCAAGGAGATCCAACCAGTCCATCCTAAAGAAAATCAGTCCTGAATATTCGTTGGAAGGACTGATGCTGAAGCTGAAACTCCAATACTTTGGCCATCTGATGCAAAGAACTGACTCATTTGAAAAGACCCTGATGCTGGGAAAGATTGAAGGCAGGAGGAGAAGGGGATGACAGAGGATGAGCTAGTTGGATGCCATCACCAACTCATGGACATGAGTTTGAGCAAGCTCTGGGAGTTGGTGATGGACAGGGAAGTCTGGCATGCTGCAGTTCATGGGATCGCAAAGAGTCGGACACGACTGAGCAACTGAACTGAACTGAAGATCTGAACTGAACTGAGGTGTAGATTTATGACATGGGCTGGCAGCTACAGTGGCCTCCATTTTGTGGGTTTTGATATTATTTATCTTTATCAAATTAACTTTATCAAAACTAACAAACACACAACCTTTCTGCTCCTATCTACTTTCATATCTTTTACTACACCAATGTTTGTTTTTTCCTGAAAGTAAAAAGCAAAACAGATGTCCTCTTGGGGACTTCCCTGATGACTACTGGTTAAGACTCCACACGTCCAATACAGGGGGTACAGGTTTGATTGCTGGTCAGGGAACTGAGATCCCACATACTACAGGAAATAGCCAAAAAATTAAATAAAATTTTAAAATGCAGGAGAGATTTATATTAATATATAAGAGACATACATTAATATATTTTATCATTTTTACTTATAAAAGATAGATCTTTTATATCTCCTCCACCAGATGATATACTTTCGTCCTTCCATTCCCTCCAAACTTTGTCACACAGACACACTTGACCTCTCTCCAATCCTCCTGTCCATCTCTCTCCCTCTCTCTACCTTCACCAAAGTCTAGAGAAACTGTATTGGCAGAAACAGCCCTCCTCAGTGACTCCAGGTTAGTAAGGATTGTCGAAACAAATGTAAGGAATGAGTGAACCTTCCTGTGGATGAACCAGAGGCTGCCCCCATGAAACCCAAAGCCCTGTATGTAGTGACTTGGGTCTACTTCACAAACTCATCCTTCCATTTTTCAATACAGACTTTTTTTCATTCAGGATTCTGTCCCCCGACCTCCCGCCCCCCTGCCCTGAGTCACCTACCCCGACCACCCCGTCCATTATTTCTCCCAAGCCTTGAATCATAAACTTCAAGAAAGCATTGTGAATAATTTATATCCTTTTATTACTCATTGCCTAACTCCCTTTGGGGGAAATGAAGAGAAACATTAGTCTTTTGCTGCTTATTCTCCCATGGACTGAGACCCTGTCAGCTGCAGGCGATAGCAAAGATTTATGACCACAGGAGCTGTCATTATGGAGCAGTTGATTGACCCATAGTTTTGATTAACCCAAATATTTTTTTTTTCCTAAATCAGGATCAGTGCTAATGACACTAGAATGGAAATTTAATACTATACCAAATTCTACTGAAACCTACTTGTTATCATATTTTTTTTTTTTTTTTTTTTAGTGCTCGATGCTGAGTGTTTTCTTCCCTGCCTATTTAACTGGTTTTCCTGTGAAGTCTTTCTCAGAATTTGTAAATTCAGATACAGAGCTGTGATGACACAGAGCACATAGTGGTACCTTGCTGCTGGGGCTGAGGGATTCTCAAGTCCTATTTGGTTTGGTCTTTCCAATGTCTTCGTTCAGCTTCATAGCACCAGGAAGTATAGTTGGTGCTTGTCGTGGGCCACTGAGATTCCTCTGGCCCATTGGGTCAGTCCCGCTCCAAGTATTGTTAGAGTGTCACACCTACTCCATCCGCTTTAGCACTATACCGTACAAGTCCAAATTGCTCTCCCTGGGACTTCTGTAGGAGGTCTAGATGAACTGGCCTACCCAAACTCTTTCTGCCTCCCCAAATCCATTTTTCTTCAAAGTATAAAAAACCGTCATATCAGCTGCTACCACTGCATCCTGTTTATTTATTTATGTTTCTTCACTGGCTTCCAGGTGACTCAGTGGTAAAGAACCTGCCTGCAATTCCTAAGAGACTCGGGCTTGATCCTTGGGTTGGGAAGATTCCCTGGAGGAGGGCGTGGCTACCCACTCCAGTATTCTTGCCTGGAGAATCCAATGGCAGAGGAGCCTGGCAGGCTTCAGTCTATGGGGTCGCAAAGCGTCGAATATGACTAAAGCGACTTAGCGTGCAGGGGTCTTCATTGCTTTGCGTGGACGTTCTCTGGTTGTGACAAGTGCGGGCTGCTCTTCGTTGCTGTGTAAGGGCTTCTCAATGCACAGGCTCTATGTGGGTAGGCTTCAGTGTGGTGGCATGCAGGCTTTAGAGCACAGGCTTCATGGCTGTGGCACACATGCTTGGTTTCTCAGAGACGTGTGGAATCTTCCTGGACCGAGGGTCAAACCCATGTCCCCTGCATTGCGAGGCCAATTTTTATGTACTTTGCCACCAGGGAACTCCCTACACCCTGTTTAAAAACCCCAAGATGGCTTCCCATTGCTCAAAAGTCTTGCATGATCACCATTAACACTCAACTTCATCACTCTGTCCCTTGTGGATTCTCCACTCCAATCAGGCTGGCCTTCATCCAGTCCTTATATTCACTCAGTCTCACTACAGGGCCTTTCCTTATCTGGAACCTACAGCCTGTCCACTTCAGCTCAAGTGTTATTTCTTCTGAGCCACTTTCTTTGCCTCTGTTACACCTCCTTTAACTGAATTCCTTTGTTCTAAGTCCTCCTGGTACAAGATACCTCTTCTGAAACACCTTTCAGAGGGTCAGTTTTATATTGGTGAGGTCTTTCTGTTAATATCTGCCTTCCCCTGAATTCCTTGAGGGTAAGGTCTGTCTTTGTTTTGAATCACATTTATATCTCCAGCACCTAACACAGTGCCTGGCTCTTAGGAGGTGCTCAATAAATAGGTATTAGATAAGCAAATGAAACTGAGTATAAGTTTAATCAGAAAAATAGGCCTTACTTTGTTTTTGAGCAACAGTTGACAGGAAATCCAAATGAATCTCTATTGGAACAACCAAGAGTGAAAATGTCTTTAGATGCAGAAAGGCAAGAAACAGCTTTTAGCAGCGAACTGAATCTGCTTCATTTTGTTTAAATGAGGGGACACCATTGATGATAATAGCTTTGGTAAGATGTAGGAGCAGTCTCTCTGGAGTTGCTGGAAGATTGTTTCACTCTCTTATAGTGTTCACAGCTATGGAGCATATATTTTCATTTCCTGTTTCTTGGTTTTTAAGGGACTTGTCACTCATTTCCTATTAGAATGAAGTTGTAGATAATTATTAGCAGGTTGTGTACAAATGAGTGTTCGTTGTTTCACTGTTCCATCCCAATTAGCTCCCCCTGCTTGTCTTTATCCTGTCTTCCTGGAAAACATGAAATATCTCACTTGGGAGGAGGGATACAATTCTTGGCATATAGTATTTTTTGTTTCTGAGCATCGCTTTATATTTGCACAGGAGAGAAGTAAACCATTTAAACAAGGAAAATGCGTATTATGGATATGCAGGCCAACTAGAGAGACAAAATAGGAGAATTTTGCTAGGCATTGAAATAGCAGCTTTCCTGGTCTCAGGTCAGAACATCTGTCTGTATCTTGGGCAGATTTGGTTTAAGACCAAAACAAATAGCTCCCCTTCCATGATTCTGACCCCTGCGGCGAAGAAAAGGAACTAAGCTAGTCCAACTGTAACTGCTGGGAGAGTCATTGTTCTTTTCAACCTTCTGGGAGCCCCAAATAATTAGCTGTGCAAAGAGCAAGCTGGAATCAGAATTCCCCTCCAGGGTTTTCTGTGTCCAGCCATACAAAGCGAGCTGAGATGAGAGACAAATAAACTCACTGACAGAAGGCGGGTGCCAGGTCTCCCTTCTCTCCCCACGTTTCAGTTCTGGTCCTCTGGGTCTGTGTCCTCAGCTTCCTTGTCTCTCAAAATGCCCCAGGGCCCTCCATCACATGTAGCCCGAGAGAGTTTTCTCTTAATTAGAGAAGCCAGCGGGCCCATCTCAGGCGGAAGGCTGGCGCTGTGTTTTGTGATTTGTGAGGGATCTGGAGGAGCAGGTTGCCCTGTGGAGAGAGATCTCACTTCCTGTCACATTTTCTGATGTGTTCAAAAGGAAGCCAGAAATCTGGACTTTTGTATGAAGCCACCCATTTTTTAAATGTTTGCTACCAGTTTGGTCTTATTTTGTTTATAAACAATGTGCAGGCCAATACACACACAAACACACATACACACACACACACACACACACACACACAAACACACCACAAGCTTCATAAAACAGCAGATTGTGTCTGTCCTGTTTGTTCCTATGTCCCAGGACCTAACACAGTGCTTTCCACATAACAAAAGCTTTATGTCTCTTTGTTAACCTGCATAGAGCCCCAGATTTAATGATAGTCCCTCGATAATAATAATAATGGTAGCAACTGTTTTTTATTGAGTACATGTTAAGTACTTTCCATAAAATTCAATTTGCACCCTGACCTTAGAAGCTGCATGTTTGTTTGTTTGTTTGTTTGTTTTAATTCCCATTTTTCAAATAGAGACAGAAACACAGAACCTAAAAAAAGATGACATGAGCTGGTAACTCAGCTACATGAGTGAATTCTGATTCTGATTCTGGATGCATGGCCTCCAAAGCCAGTGTTTATAACCCTAAGGCTCCAGTGCCTTGACTTCTGTTCTTCTGGCTCTGGCTGAAGTGAAAACTGTGCAACTGAGATAAGGATTTGAACCCATGGGTCGGCACTCGAACTCAAGCTAAACCCAGATTGGGACAGAAACCCACAGTCTTTTAACTGAAATCACATACCTGGGCCTTGGGGCTTAATGAAGCTCAGGTTCTTGATGTCTCCTCACAGAAAGCATTTGGTGAGAGACAAAGTGATAGATAAGAAGTGGATTTATTTAGACAGAAACATGCTCTGCAGAAAGCAGAGTGGGACATCTCAGAGGCGAGAGGCCCCAAAATATGACATGGTTAGTTTTTATTGACTAGATAATTTCATAGGCTAATGAGTGGGAGGATTAATCCAAATATTTAGAGGAAAGGGCAGAGATTTCCAGGAATTGGGCCATTGCTAACTTTTTGATCTTTGACGGTAGGGCCTCAGGACTGGCATGGTGCTGGTGGGTGTGTCACTTAGCATGCTAATATATTAGAGGGAGCATATATAATGAGATTCAAGGTCTACTGGAAATTGAATCTTCTGCTATCTTGGACTAGTTGGTTCTAACTAGCTTTTGTCATGCCCTATGGCTATGTCATACCTGAATGGTCTAGTGGTTCTCCCCACTTTCTTCAATTTAAGTCTGAATTTGGCAATAAGGAGTTCATGATCTGAGCCACAGTCAGCTCCCAGTCTTGTTTTTGCTGACTGGATAGAGCTTCTCCATCTTTGGCTGCAAAGAATATAATCAATCTGATTTCGGTGTTGACCATCTGGTGATGTCCCTGTGTAGAGTCTTCTCTTGTGTTGTTGGATCAGGGTGTTTGCTATGACCAGTGCATTCTCTTGGCAGAACTCTATTAGCCTTTGCCCTGCTTCATTCCGTATTCCAAGGCCAAATTTGCCTGTTACTCCAGGTGTTTCTTGACTTCCTACTTTTGCATTCCAGTCCTCTATAATGAAAAGGACATCTTTTTGGGGTATTAGTTATAAAAGGTCTTGTAGGTCTTCATAGAACCATTCAACTTCAGCTTCTTCAGTGTTACTGGTTGGGGCATAGGCTTGGATCACTGTGATATTGAATGGTTTGCCTTGGAAACGAACAGAGATCGTTCTGTCGTTTTTGAGATTGCATCCAAGTACTGCATTTCGGACTCTTTTGTTGACCATGATGGCCACTCCATTTCTTCTGAGGGATTCCTGCCTGCAGTAGTAGATATAATGGTCATCTGAGTTAAATTCACCCATTCCAGTCCATTTTAGTTCGCTGATTCCTAGAATGTCAACTTTCACTTTTGCCATCTCTTGTTTGACCACTTCCAATTTGCCTTGATTCATGGACCTAACATTCCAGGTTCCTATGCAATATTGCTCTTTACAGCTTAAGACCTTGCTTCTATCACCAGTCACATCCACAACTGGGTATTGGGGAAACAGTGTCAGACTTTATTTTTCTGGGCTCCAAAATCACTGCAGATGGTGACTGCAGCCATGAAATTAAAAGATGCTTACTCCTTGGAGGAAAGTTATGACCAACCTAGATAGCATATTAAAAAGCAGAGATATTGCTTTGCCAACAAAGGTCTCTTTAGTCAAGGCTATGGTTTTTCCAGTGGTCATGTATGGATGTGAGATTCGGACTGTGAAGAAAGCTGAGCACCGAAGAATTGATGCTTTTGAACTGTGGTGCTGGAGAAAACTCTTGAGAGTCCCTTGGACTGCAAGGAGATCCAACCAGTCCATTCTAAAGGAGACCAGTTCTGGGTGTTCATTGGAAGGACTAATGCTGAAGCTGAAACTCCAATACTTTGGCCACCTCATGTGAAGAATTGACTCATTGGAAAAGACCCTGTTGCTGGGAGGGATTGGGGCAGGAGGAGAAGGGGACGACAGAGGATGAGATGGCTGGATGGCATCACCAACTTGATGCAAATGAGTTTGGGTGAACTCTGGGAGTTGGTGATGGACAGGGAGGCCTGGCATGCTGCAGTTCATGGGGTTCCAAAGAGTCGGACACAACTGAACGGCTGAACTGAACTGAGCTGATGGCTATGTCATTCTTTTAAAGTTTGTGCCCTTCCCTCTTCCTTTCTATCCTGGAGGGATCCAGGATGAGCCCTCTAAGGGTTATCCCTTCTAAGTAGGAGACACCAAGCGTGGTGTCTCATTTGTCTCCCAGTTTAGCCTCCAGGGTAGACATCTGAGAGGGTGGATATGGTAGGTGGCAACCTTCTTTTACTTCTGTGCCGCACTTTTTCTCCCCTCTACTCTGAGCTGTGGAATGGGCTCCTAGTTCACTACCACCACCTCTTTAAGGGGAATTACTCAGCAGGGGACTTTGATAAGTCATGGCTGTCATGGTGTCCTACTGTTTGACAGCCTTAAGTGATACAAAACAGTTTCTATTCAGGCATTTTTTCTAAGACTCAGGGGCACTCTGAACTGAGGTTTAGAGTCATTGTTCGGCTTCCTTAACTAAAAGCCAGAGTGGTGACTCATCGTTAGCTTAGGATACAATTAAACCCATGGCTCCTATAAGCAGAACACTGTGTTATAGCCTGCTAGTCACAAAACACATTTTTCTTGTGGTGCATATACTTTATTATAGGTATTGAAGTGTTAAAGCATTAGCCTATGAGAGACACAAAAGCCTGACCAATTTAACAGAGTGGGGTAGCTCTCCACAACAGCTACCATTTGATGGACTTCCATTAATGGTTTCAGCTTCTGTGGGAACCTTTTAATCAGGAAAAATGGCAATGGGAATGAAGAATATGGGCCTTCAGAAAAACCTAATTACATGCTAATGTCCTGGTTTCTACATGGGCTTCTTCTCAACATCTTTTTAAATTTTTTTCAAGCTGTCATCCTGGTTTGAATCCCTCTTACTCTTTGGTAAATTGTTCTCTAATAGAGGAAGGTTTGGCAAACTGGTCTATCGGTTTTGAGACGTGGAGAGCAGCTTTTTAAGGACATCCATAGTAACCATCATCATAGCTCCACTTGCTGAGGCATCAGTCAAGGATTTTGCACTCCAGCCGTGTTCAGTTCAGTCAGTTCAGTTGCTCAGTCGAGTCTGACTCTTTGCGACCCCATGGACTGCAGCATGCAAGGCTTCCCTGTCCATCACCAACTCCAGGAGCTTGCTCAACCTCATGTCCATTGAGTTGGCTATGCCATCCTTGTGAGATGCCAAACCTTGTGAGATGGGCATTCTTATCCCCAATTTTACAAATGAGAAAACAGGCTCAGAGAAGCAAAGCGACTTGCTGAAGTCACATAGCTAGCATGCCTTCCTATTGTTTCTAGTACTTTTGAATAGCAGAATATCTTGGGAAGCTTTAGAACAAAACACCTTTTTGGCCACAAGCTTGTGGCCTGATGTCTCAATCAGGGTAGGGCCTGGGAATCCATATGTGAAAAATTCCCCAGGTTACTGTGATGTATGGTTAAGACTTGGAAAAAGCTGCCATACATACACCATACATTATACCACATCTTTTGAGATAAATCAAAGTGCAGATTCAGTTTGGCTTCCCTGGTGGCTCAGATGGTAAAGAATCCGCCTGCAATGTGGGAGACCTGGATTCAATCCCTGGATCAGAAAGATCCCCTGGAGGAGGAAATGGCTATCCACTCCAGTATTCTTGCCTGGAGAATTCCCGTGGACAGAGGAGCCTGACAGACTACAGTCCATGGGGACACAGAGTCAGACACGACTGAGTGACTAAACATATTCAGTTTGGAGATTTCAATGTTTTTTCTTTGTTTCTGTTTCCAAACAGCCATCTCCACTTCTGGGGGGTATAGAATAGAAATCTCAAAGGAAGTAACATTTTGGCGATGTCCTAACGCATGGATAAGAAAGGAAAGAGGAAAGGACACGGAGACAAAGTAATCCATAGGTAGAAGTCACAGAGCTGCCACCAGACTGAAGTACCTGGGGGATGTTCCAAGGTCAAAATGCCTGGACAGATGGTGAGAGATGTAGCATCTATGCTATCCGCTGAGTCCAAGGGGAGACTGTCTTGGGAGGTCCCACTGGCAGTGCAGTGGGATTGGCTTCAACCGTGGAGCACAGACACTCATCTCATTGGCCAGTCTCCTCGACAGTCTGCTTCAGGGCATCCTTAGCTGTGTGCTTTGGCCTGACCACTTGCTGGAAGATGATCAGGCAAGGTGCTGACAGCTCATATAGGGTTCCTGTCTACAAATGCCTTAAATTCAATTGCAATAGGATCAGAAATGACAGTGGATAGAAAATAACTTGACACAACACAGTAGGTGATGAAGCAGAGGTTTGAGGTGAAATTAGGGACTCTTCAGATATTTTGTGAACTTGGCTACATACCAGAAGCTTCCCCCTCTACAATCCTCCACAGAAGCATGTGGATTCTTGGTAAAGAAGGTTCATTTACTTTCTATCGAAAAGTAAGTGCCTTTCATAGTTGAGACCCAATGAGTAGTCTTTTCCCACCAATTACAGACCACCAAATAAATATGCTCACGGAGTACCTTCTGGAATAATATTGTATCCAGGAGGGGAAAATTTCTCCATCTGCCACTCTTGAGTTCTTGTGACCAGATTAACAATAAAATTGTCACAAGACAGATAATCAGGAGAAAAACAAACACATTTTTAATTCATGTACATCGAGATCTTATGGGACTTAAGACGTGGTTAGAGCAGGTAGCTTTTATACCTTTTAGACAAAGAAACAATAAATTTCTGAGGTATTTCTAGGACAAAGAAGCATGGGTTTTGGGTGCTGAATTATTGAAGATATGAACCGAGTTTGACCTTGGGGCAGTCAGTTAAAGGGGTAACGAGTTTTGTGATCCAGGCTTCTCGGCCTGAATTCCCTGTCTCTGGGATGTCTGTCAGAAGGATGTCTGTCCTTCCTTCTACCTTCAGATCCAGGGGATGCATCTTTCACAGGGGAGATTTATTTCCCATTTTCAGGGAGACACACAGGAGGTCAGAGTGTCCCTCTTGCATTAGCTGTTTCTTAAGGAACTTTAATTCAAAATAATATACCATTGAGTCACGTTTTGGGGACACTTATCCTGGGCCCCAATAATTGATTAGATGCTCCAGTCTTAACTGAAGTGGGGAGTCCAGTGAGTGCTTTTTTTGTTGTTGTTCAGAAGCAGTAAAATCTTTATTCATTTATCAAAGAATGGAGAGATGTGAGTTCCCATCATAGAGCACAGGCACACAGGGACCCGGGCAGCGGTGGGGGAGGGAGTGGAGTGTTCCCGTGCCAGATTCAGAGTCTCAGCACACAGCACACTGCCACCATCTTCAAGTGAGGTGTTGAGTACAGCCTCTTTGCACACAGTTGCCAAGCGGACTTGTTCATGCAGCAGTTTCATGAGGAGGAACTCTGGTTGCAAGTGCCGGATGCTAGACCTGTACACACCATATTCTATGAATAAGGGAAACTAGACACAGTTGAGAGTCTCCCTGGGCTAATGAGCCCAGACCCTTCATGCTGACCAGGTGACCCTGGAGGGCAACAGCCCATTGGTGGGCTTGCCTCCAGGCCTTTTTATTCTCTGTCTTTTCCTCCTCTGTATCTCAGTTATTAAACACCTACAGGTGAGAGGTTGTGGTGTGTGGTTCCATTTCCATTTTCTGAAGTTTATACCTAATGTCAGAATGCACTTGGGAAATGAAATACGACCTCAGGTTTGCCCTCCCTTCCAGTGACTCAAGGTCGGGGTAGAATAGATTCAGGGCATTCTCCCCAGTGTGTGCTTTTGTGATAGTAAATATGATAGACAGGAGGAGCCTTTGTGCTCAAGTTTTGAACCCTCTGTTTATTGCCTGAAGATAGATAAATCATTTACATGTTACTGATAGGAGATGGGTGATGGATACTAAGCACATCAACATAACCCCCAATGGCCAACGAAAATGCCATTTCTATTTGGTTTCCTGGGTACTGTGGGAATTGCCTTTAGTTCCATGTGTGTTACAACTAGAGCCTGATAGTAGCTAAAAAGTGAAAACAGTTTTTGTTCTGGAGCTATTGCAATAGTGGGAAAGAAATCTCAGTATAGAACTGGGTTCAATTCCAAATGAAACACAGACAAGTGAGGATTTAGAGTCAAGAGGCAGAATAGGGGTTAGTGAATGGGAACTTTTTAAGGGGAAACTGCTGGACAGATTCTTGCTGAAGGCCAGCCAAAGTGATCTAATACCAAGCATGGGGGATGGGAATTTGATCAGATATTGAGGGTGATTAGGTATAGAGTGGGTTTTTTGTTTTTGTCTTTTTGGTTTTTTGCTAAACTGATCAGCAACATTCTTGCTACAATGGAGCCACCAGACCTAGACAAGGTCAAGACCTAGAGGGATTAGAGGAACTTGACTACAGGTTAGTGAAAGAGAGAGGCTTTGTCAAACAAAAGCCTGGACTTCATTTCCTCAAAGGTGTTTTTCTGGATAAGATCTTATTTAAGCAAACACTCTCGGGGAAAGAGAGGAAGCCTGAGTTTCAGTTTGGGAAGATGGAAAATATTCTGAGATGGATGGTGGTGATGGTTGTGCCGCAGTGTGAATGCACTTAATGCAGCTGCACTGCACTTCAGAGGCTTAACATGTTATGTGTATTTTAGCACACAAAAGAAGGACAATCTGTCCATCATAAAATAAAGGAGTCACAATACCCACAGCAGTGATAACAGCTCTTGTTTGCCCAAGTTTTGCTTTGTGGCAGGCATTGTGCTAACCACTTTATAGTGATTATCTCCCTTTCATAGAAAAGGACTTGAGGATTGGAGCGCTTAATGCATTGCCAAGGGTCACACAGCAAGTAAGTGGCAGTCTCATCCCCTAGCTCTCTGTCTTGGCTTATGCTTAGCTAAACAACCTCCTGAGATAGCCCTTTCAGTCTGAGGCTCCCCCACCTACCAAAAAACAAACTGCAGCAACCATCTAAAATGAGTCTAAATGAACAAACATTCACCTTAGCAAATGACAGCAACACTGATACACGGCTAATCTTTTAACAGCAAAGAGGTATGCTCTGACTTCTCTCCTCGTCACACAGAAGGATATTCTCGTGCTTCTTGGAACGATGACTGGCTGAGCATTGCCCTTCTCTGAGATGGAGCACTGTAAAAATGCCACTTTCACTTAGTCTATGACCTCCTCAGGGGCAGAGGCAGTGTCTTCCCATTCATCTTTCTACTTGGTACATAATAAGTCCTCAATAAAAATTTTGTCACTCTGAACTACCAGTGATGTTGAAGATGTCAGTGTAAGTTTTCTTACAAGTTAGAGGTTATTGTAGTTTCCTGGTGCATGAATTTAACTTCTGGAACCTAAATTTGTTAGTTAGAGGTGATGCTCAACCAGAAGCAGTTTTGTCCCTGAGAGACATCTGGCAATGTCTGGAGACTTATTTGGTTGTCCTAACTGAGAGAGGGTATGTTACTGCCATCTAGTTTGTAGAGGCAGGGATGCTGGAAACACCTGAAGGATAGCAAAATATGCCAAATGTGCCACTCATGAATAAGGATTATTTCTATCCAATTGTTTTGAGAAAGTGCAGACACAGGAAAAGTTCTGAGAACAGTAGAAGTTTTGCTTTTGTAAAGGGAATTAGAAAGGGGCCTGTACCTTTGTTCCAGCTTCCCAGGTGGAGCAGTTGTAAAGAATCTGCCTACCAATGCAAAAAGATTCAAGAGACTTAGTTTCGATCCCTGGGTGGGGAAAATCCCCTGGAGTAGGAAATGGCAACCCGTTTCAGTATTCTTGCCTGGGAAATCCCATGGACAGAGGAGCCTGGCAGGCTACAGTCCATGGGGTCAAAAAGAGTCAGACAGAACACGACTGAGCACTACCCTTCACCTTTGTTCACCGAACGTCTCCTTCTCTCATTTTCTCATGATTGCTTTCCTTTCTTCAAAGTCCCAGACCCCTTTCCTTTCCTTAGCTCCCTGGCCCTGTGTATCCACAGATTCGGCATCCACCAATATGGAGGGCCAACTATAAGGGACTTGAGATGTTGCTATACGCAGGGGTCCTTGAACCAACCCCATCAGATAAGCCTCGATCATCTGGCTTTTTCTTTAAAAATTAATTTTTATTGGAGTGTAGTTGCTTTACAATGTTGTATTAGTTTCTTCTGCATAGCAAAGTGAATCGGCTATACTGTTGTTTAGTTGTGAAATTGTATACAACTCTTTTGTAACCCTCTGGACTGTAGCCCGTCAGGCTCCTCTATGGAATTTTCCAGGCAAGAATACTTGAATGGGTTGCCATTTCCCTTCTTCAGGGGATCTTCTTGACCCAGGCATAAGACCCATGTATCCTGCATTACAGGTAGATGCTTTACTGCTGAACCACTGGGGAAGTCTATATATATCTCCTCTTTTTGGATTTCCTTCCCATTTAGGTCTCCATAGAGCATTGAGTCAGAGAAGGCAACAGCACCCCACTCCAGTACTCTTGCCTGGAAAATCCCATGGACGGAGGAGCCTGGTGGGCTGCAGTCTATGGAGTCGGTAGGAGTCGGACACGACTGAGCGACTTCACTTTCACTTTTCACTTTCATGCATTGGAGAGAAATGGCAACCCACTCCAGTGTTCTTGCCTGGAGAATCCCAGGGATGGCGGAGCCTGGTGGGCTGCCGTCTATGGGGTCACACAGAGTTGGACATGACTGAAGCGACTTAACAGCAGCAGCAGTAGCAGCAGAGCATTGAGTCGAGTTCCCTGAGCTATACAATAGGTTCTCATCAGTTATCTATTTCACCCATAGTATTGTATATATGTCAACCCCAGTCTCCCAATATAACTGATCCCCCTCTCCTCTCCCCCTTGGTATCCGTATTTGTTCTTTACACCTTTGTCTCTATTTCTGTTTTGTCAATAAGATCATCTATACCATTTTTCTAGTTTCCATTTATATGTGTTAGTATACGATATTTGTTTTTCTCTTTCTGACTTAGTTCACTCTGTACAACAGTCTGCAGGTTCATCCACATCTCTAAAAATGACCCAATTTTGTTCCTTTTTTCTGGATGAATAATATTTCATTATATATATATATTAACACATCTTCTTTATCCATTCCTCCATTAATGGATATTTATGATGCTTACATGTCCTGGCTATTTAAATAGTGCTGCAGGGAACTTTGGGGTGTGTGTCTTTTTGAATTACGGTTTTCTCTGGATATATGCCCAGGAGTGGGATTGCTGGGTCATATGGTAGTTCCAGCTTTAGTTTTTTTCTGGAACTTCCATACTGTTCTCCATAGAAGCTGTATCAATTTAACCTTCCCACCAACAGTGGTCAGAATTACCATAATTTAAAAATCTACTAACAATAAATGCTGGAGAGGGTGTGGAGAAAATGAAACCCTCTTGCCCTGTTGGGCTACAGTCCATGGGGTTATAAAGAGTAGTAATGTTGGGTATCTTTCCATGTGCCTCTTGGCCATCTGTATGTCTTCTTTGGAGAAATGTCTTCTTAAGTCTTTTGCCCATTTTTTGATTGGGTTGTTTATCTTTTTTATTTTGAGCTGTATGAGCTATTTATATATTTTTGAGATTAATTGTCAGTTGCTTCATTTGCAAATATTTTCTCCTATTCTGAGGGCTGTCTTTTCATCATGTTTATGGCTTCCACCTGGTCTTTTGAGTCTTACACCTTTGTGGGGCTCCTGTAGGTATATATGTAATTAAAATAGGTTTTTTTTTTTTTTTTTTCTCTACCATTAGTGTGTTTTATGTCAGTTTATTTCTTAGACCAGCTGCAGAACCAAGAATAGTAGAAGGGAATATTCTTTTCCCCTACTCAGACTCCACAACAAACAATGATCTGACCCTAAATATCAGTGGTACTGAGGTGGAAAAACTCAGTTTGGGGTTTTATTCTCTTATTCACTCACTTCACAGGTATATATTATCTGACGCCACCCTCTGATTGAAAGATGAGCAAACTGGTTTTTCCAGGATCACATAGCTAGGTGGTAGAGACCTAGGACTTAAACCAGTGTCTCAGGGAGAGTTCTTCACATGCATGAAAGGGGCTTCTTTCAGCCTATTACTGATACAAATGCCATCTTTGTGGTCACAGCGAACAAGTCCTGCCAAGACCGATAGGACTCTAAGCCATTGCCTGGTGCCCTGGAGCTGATGGAAAGGGCAGTGATCTAAGACAGCTTGTTCAGGCTGCTGAAATCCCCCAGGCTCGGGCTCCATGAGCACTAGCTGATTCTGCGGAGGCAGGGACCATTTCTCAGGCTTCCTGTGGACTCCATAGTCCGTCACCGGGTCAGCCTCTCCTCGCCGAACTGTAACACCGTCTCACCACCTGGTTTTCACAGCGCTCCGGGAAGCCGTATTACAGTTTGTTGAAAGAATTATCATGTTCACACAGCTCTGTGTTTGCAGTAGGCTTAGGACTCTCCAGATTTAAGCACTGGAGGTCTTTAATGCGATCTGCTTTTCGACACACGTTCCATGCTCTCCCCCTCCCTCTCTTCTCTGGTCTGGGTCTGTCTCCTTGCTGCCCTCTGACTGTGGTCCTCTCAGTGCACAGAGAACTTGCAGCTGAGCGTAACAGGTGCCATCTAATTCTCCAGATGGTAGAGTTGATAGATTTTAATAAGGGGAATACAGTTTAATGCAAATACTCCTTTAGTTGAGGCTCATAAACTGGACTACTCAATATTATGGTCCCAAATATTAGTTCAATGCTCATGACTTACATAAATGACTCTCCTTTGGGGTTAGGTTAGGGGAAAATCAATAACAAGCAGCTGCAGATGCAGAGAGAAACTGTGTACTTACACTCCATCATGATGTACCCTACTCCTCCTGGCACCACTTCACACTTAGATTTTGTTTTTTTCCAGCTCACATTTTTTTTCCCTTTTGTCACATTTAGGGCTTCACAGTGATATGAAAAGCCACCATGGTTCCTTCATCCATTAAATGGGAAATGCATATGAACAAATAGAAGAATTGCACCTTACAGTACAGCTGAAATACAATGTTATCATCATCCCACCCCGAGCATTTCTCAGGATGGTTTATGTCCCAGCAGTTAATAGTTTGCTATTGTTGGTGTACCAGCACAACGCTGTTAGCAGCATAGAATCCACAAGCTTGCTGTTTAGATTGTCTTCATGTAGGCTAGCCCGAATTTAGATATTTGTAAATGGAATTTGAACAGTGACCTTTCTTCACAATATAAAATTCAGAAAAGTGCAACTGGTCATGGCCCAACTCTTGTTTATTAATTAAGGCTTCATAATATGGCACCATTTTTGGAAGCTGTGGCTCATGCAAAGAGGAATGCTAATTATGTTCTGCATTTTCTGTAATAATGGGGGAGCATTTTGGACAATGCAGTTGATCCAGACAATGCATCCAGATCATAATGCAGTTTATTAACAAGAAAACTCTGAATGTTTAATGGGAGACCAATACAGCTATGAAAGGGTGGCATAAATAATATTCCTGGCCAGGCTGCAGCAGTGGCAATATGTTGCATGCTATTAACCTCAAGAGGTCTCCAAACAGCTTTTATGTGAGCCTGCAAAATATCTGTTGACCATTTCTTGATACAAAGGAGTCCAAGTGACCTGAGAAAATCTATTTGGTAATTTTGTTTGCCCACTCTTTAAACACTTGCTGAAGCTTTAAAAACAATAGATCTTTACATTTATATGGATTTTTTTTTCTCAGCTTTTCCCAAGAGTGGTCATTTTTATAATTATCATAATGGATTTCTTGTACTGACCGTGGTGAAAGTCAGAAAAGGCTACCATTTTTTTTTCATTAAATTTTTAAAATGGAGATAAAATTCCTCTACCATAGCATTAACTCTTTTAAAGTATACAGCTTGCTATTTTTAGTATATTCACCAAGTTGTTTGCAGCCATCACCACTTTCTAATTCCAGAAAATTTTCATCATCCCACAAAGTAACCCTGTACACGTTGTTGGTTACCACCCATTCTCCCCTCCTTATAGCTCCTAGAAACCACTAAACTATTCTCCCTGCCCCCTTATTTCCACTTCTCGAGCAGATTTATTATTGAAAGAAGTGGATTTTGAAGAGAAAACACATGAGGCAGGAAGGTGTGGAATGAAAAGTAAATAAAAGCATAATTTATTGTGTTTTTTGTAGCCACAAAAAATTAGTGCAGAGAATACCCTGTATAAAGCAACACAGAAGAAGGTCGAAGATCTAGCTGTCACCTTAGGCAAGACTGAAGGTTTCAGTGTTCAGTGTTTGGAGTTTAGGCTTCAATTCTTGTCTTGGAAGAATCACCAGGTGTGTGGTACAGTCCATTCTTTTAACGGATTTGAACAGAATAATGGCCTCTTGGTTCAGTAAATGAAGTGTTTGGTTTTATGTGTCATGTAACTACTGAACTTCCTCCCCAGGACACAGTGTCAGGTGAGGAATATTTCTTGTCAAGCCCATTTTTAATATGGGCTGCAGTGTCCTTTTCTATCTTTCTCCATCACCCGTGTAGCACACTTCACCAAGTCTATTGCACTTCCTCCAACTTATTGATATTTAAAAAAAAAAAACACACCTTTGTATTTTGTATTGGAATGTAGCTGATTAACAATGTTGTGATAGTGTCAGGTGGACAGCAAAGGGACTCAGCCACGCATATACACGTATCCGTTCTCCCCTAAACTCCTTTCCCATCCAGGCTGCCATGTAACATTGAGCAGAGCTCCTTGTGCTATACAGTAGGTCCTTGTTGGTTATCCGTTTGAAATATAGCAGTGTGTACATGTTCATCCCAAACACCCTAAGTATCTCTTCCCAGTTTATCGGCATTTTTGATTGCACCCTTTCAGTGGCACAAATTTGCAGAAGAACAGGTGTTGCCCTACTTCACTGGTCTCCTGGTGGGGGGACTGCTGAAGCTCAGACCCAATGGGAAACTGCCTGTGCTGCCGCATAGCTCTCTCTCTCTCTTTCTCTTTTTTTGGTGGGGCAGGAGGACATCAATTTTATTGATGGACACAGGTATGTACAAGTGTGTTATAGGATGTGACACATGTGTGGGTAAGACAGGTTGCTCATGATCCAAGGAATAAACAAGAGCAACGTGAGAAGGCACCAACGGCCCTGGGTCTGCTGTCCACCTTCCTGCTGCCTCAACCCTTCTCAAGGCTTCTCTCTCTATGGATTTGCCTCTTCTGGACATTTCATATAAATGCAATCAGACAGTATGTGGTCTCTTGTGATGGACTTCTTTCACTTAGCATAATGTTTTCAAGGTTCATCCAAATTGTAGAATGTATCAGTACTTCATTTCTTTTAGTACTGAATGATATCTCATTTCATGGTTATACTACTTTTTGTCTACCTTTTCATAAGTAGATGGACATTTAGGTTGTTTTTACACTTTGGCTATTGTGAATAATGCTGCTATGAACATTTACATACAAATTTTTGTATGCACTTATACATATTTTTTCCTCTGGAGTTGAATTGCTAGGTCATATGATGACTCTATTTTTAACTTCTGAGGAATTACCAGACTGTTTGCCAACACCATTTTCCTTCTCATCAACAGTATATGATGTTTCAAATTTCTCCACATTTTAGGAAACACTTGTTATTGTCTATCCTTTTGATTATAACCATACAAGTAGGTGTGAAGTAGTGTCTCATTGTAGAGTAGATTTGCATTTCCCTATTGACTGGAAATGGACTCTTTGAGACCCCATAGACTGCAGCACGCCAGGCCTCCCTGTCCATCACCAACTCCTGGAGTTTACTCAAACTCATGTCCTTTGAGTTGGTGATGCAATCCAACCATCTCATCCTCTGTTGTCCCCTTCTTCTCTTGCCTTCAATCTCTCCCAGCATCAGGGTCTTTTAGACCTTAGAAAAGGACATGGAACAACAGACTGGTTGGTGGTTCCAAATAGGAAAAGGAGTACATCAAGGCTGTATATTGTCACCCTGCGTATTTAACTTCTATGCAGAGTACATCATGAGAAATGCTGGGCTGGATGAAGCACAGGCTGGAATCAAGATTGCTGGGAGAAATATCAATAACCTCAGATATGCAGATGAAACCACGCTTATGGCAGAAAGTGAAGAAGAACTAAAGACCCTCTTGATGAAAGTGAAAGAGGAGAGTGAAAAAGTTGGCTTAAAGCTCAACATTCAGAAAACAAAGATCATGGCATCTGGTCCCATCACTTCATGACAAATAGATGGGGAAACAGTGGAAACAGTGTCAGACTTTATTTTTCTGGACTCCAAAATCACTGCAGATGGTGACTGCAGCCATGAAATAAAAAGACGGTTGCTGTTGGAAGGAAAGTTATGATCAACCTAGATAGCATATTCAAAAGCAGAGACATTACTTTGCCAACAAAGGTCCATTTAATCAAGGCTATGGTTTTTCCAGTGGTCATGTACGGATGTGAGAGTTGGACTATAAAGAAAGCTGAAAGCCGAGAATTGATGCTTTTGAACTGTGGTGTTGGAGGAGACTCTTGAGAGTCCCTTGGACTGCAAGGAGATCCAAGCAGTCCATTCTAAAGGAGATCAGTCCTGGGTATTCATTGGAAGGACTGATGTTGAAGCTGAAACTCCTAAATACTTTGGCCACCTGATGTGAAGAGCTGACTCATTTTAAAAGACCCTGATGCTGGGAAAGATTGAAGGCAGGAGGAGAAGGGGACAACAGAGGATGAAATGGTTGGATGGCATCACTGACTCAATGGACGTGAGTTTGATGATGGACAGGGAGGCCTGGCATGCTGCAGTCCATGGGGTCACAAAGAGTTGGACACGACTGAGCGACTAAACTGAACTGAACTGAACTGAACTGAACTGAACTGATTGACTAATGTTGTTGAACATCTTTTTATGTGCTTATTGGTCATTTGTATATCCTCTCTGTGGACTACCATTTTTAAAATTTCTACTTTACAAATGAGAAAACAAAGGCACTGGGAGGAAATGAGAATTTACCAGGGTCACTGCATGAGGTAATAGTCCATCAGTATTGGAATATAAGTTTTGAAATACAGTGATGCAAAAGCTTAGAGGTTCAACACCTGATAATAAAATAAATTATAAACTGTTTGCATTTACTACTGATTCTTATTTGCAAGTCACAGAAACTCAACTCTACCTGTGACTTAATGAAAGTAATGGGATTTTGCCTTACCTATCTGAAAAGTTAAGAGCTATTTCACCTTCAGGAATGTCTGGATTTAGCTGTTCAAAGATAACATCAGAGATCTAGTTTTCTCATCTTTTAGTTCTGCTTCCATCAGATTGGTTCAGAGGTAGGGTCTCTTTTTGTGGGGGTTAGATGACCACCAGAAACTCAAAGTATGCCTTAGCAGCTGAGCATGCAAGCAGGATTTTTATTTAAAGTTCTCTTTCATAATAGTTCCAGGCCAGAGATCAGGACTGAGTAAAATTGGACTGACTTGAATTGATGAATGGCCCTTGTGTTATTCATCCATCAAATGGAAAACACTGATTGGTCACTTGTGCACTCTTGATAGCAGGGCATGAAGTTAGCTCCGTCCACACCATTTGGCCAGAGAGTTGGAAAGAAGAGTTTCCCTGGAGGGAAGTCAGGATACTGACTCTGGCATGACGAGGAGTGCATGCTGTGCCAGGCAGAACTTGCAGACTTCTACTGTGCTTCTCAGTCTTTGGCTTGCACCTTAATTTATCTTTTACTGGTTTCTTATTGTCTCTGGTTTTGGCTTAAAAGGCACAGAGCCTCTGAAAAGTAACTTTTGGTCTCTTAGTAGGTTTAATCAACCCATCCACATTTATTTTTTCTGGTATTAAGGGATCATTTGTTTCAATAAATACTTATAAATTTGCTTATATTAAAGATAATTGACTTTTCATGATAATTCTTTTTTTTTTTTTTTCTTTTTGTTGCCACAAGGCATAGTTCCTCAGCCAGGGACTGAAATGAGCCCTCTGCTATGGAAGCACAGAATCTTAACCACTGAACAGCCAGGGAAGTCCCTCATCCTAATGACTACCCTTAGGTTTTTAAAAAATATATTTATTTATTCACTTTATTTGGCTTCACCAGGTCTTTGCCAGGGCAGTCCTCTTATCTTAAATCTTGATGGTGGTCATTTTGTGTCTAAGTTGTTTAATGTGGTTTTGGTTCAATGTTTGTGAAACAAAATATCATCTTGAATATAAATATAAATGAATATAGCTATTTATTTATTTATACTAGCAATCCCTGTGAAGTTATTTACCTTGCGTATATTTCAGTATGTTTTATAAGGCATAACAAAAGCAGCTTCATCACAGAGTAAATCTTTTATACAGGATTAAAGCTTAACATTTGTGATAAATCTGGCATAGCTATTAAAGTAGAATGTCTTTTTCTACTTTAGTTCTTACTTAACTCTTCAACTTTAGATACCTAACTTTCCCCATTCTAAGTCATCCAGCTTCTAAAATATAGAGAAGTGGAGAGGCAGCAGATGGTACATGCTATGTTTTCTTTTTTTGACCTGTAAAATTGATGTGTACCTGATCCATTTGATAGTGTTTCCCACTCTCGTACCAACTCTATTTTTAGACAAAATCCCTAGTTCTTAGTCGCTTAGTTGTATCTGACTCTGCGATGCCCCGGACTGTAGCCCACCAGGCTCTTCTGTCCATGGGGATTCTCCAGCAAGAATACTGGAGTGGGTTGCCATGCCCTCCTCTAGGGGATCTTCCTGACCAGTTTATGGATGCAGGAAATGAGGCATAAGAAAGTTTCATAGCATTCCTCTTAGGTAGAAACCCAGGATTTGAACCTTCTTAGTTTGACTTCTGGAGAAGGCAATGGCAACCCACTCCAGTACTCTTGCTTGGAAAATCCCATGGATGGGGGAGCCTGGTAGGCTGCAGTGTATGGGGTTGCAAAGAGTCGGACACAACTGAGCAACTTCACTTTCACTTTCCACTTTCATGCACTGGGGAAGGCAATGGCAGCCCTCTCCAGTATTCTTGCCTGGAGAATCCCAGGGACGGAAGCCTGGTGGGCTGCCGTCCATGGGGTCGCACAGAGTCGCACACTACTGATGTGACTTAGCAGCAGCAGCAGCAGCGTGACTTCAGAGCCCATGCTATTAACCACTTGTTTCATAGACTCCCGTAAGAATGAAAATATTTTTGTTGTTAAAGTCATGATGCTTTTCGTTTTCCTTCATGTTGAGTTCACATTGTGTGACACTATCAAGAGGAGCCTCCCAGTTCCCTCTACCAGGGCTGGATCATGCCCAAAGAAAACTTAGTACCTTAGTTTTCCTTATTGCTGCTGCTTAGTCACTCAGTCGTGTCTGACTCTTTGTGACCTCAAGGCTACAGTTGAAGGACTGTAGCCAGCCAGGCTCCTCTGTCGGTGGGGATTCTCCAGGCCAGAATACTGGAGTGGGTTGCCACTTCCTCCTCCAGGGGATCTTCCCAACCTAGGGATCAAACCCAGGTCTCCTGCATTGGAGGTAGATTCTTGACCGTCTGAACCACCAGAGAAGCCCGATCCATCTCGAACGCTATTAAAAAGGTTTCTAAAGTTGGATTTAGACTCAGTAGAAAAGAATGCTGTGATCAATTAATGATGTCTGTCACAAGTCCAGGACATGAAAGGGATGACACTTGTATCATCTGTTTTCCCTCCATGCTTACATCTTCAAACTAAGTTCCAAGCCTGAACATTTGTAGGACTGGGACAGTTGCCTTGATGATTCAGATCAACAGATGTCTTCTTCTCTCATTGCCCAAATAAACTGTTTTGCCTTGCCTGTACAGCTTAGTATTTGAATCCTTAAGATTGCCTTAACTATGGAGAGTTGACATAGACATATTATTTTGATTCAAAAGTGCATTAGGTCTGAGAATGTAAACTACTAGCCCAGCAAGAGTAGGCAAATAGACTGTTTATTCACCTAGAGTCTGCATGTAATGCCTGAGGGGTGTATGATACTGTGCTTGGTCCTTAGGGATTGTGAAGGTGGTAGGAGACAGGATCCTCAGTGCTAGAGATTTGTAGTCTAGGTATAATTAGAGAAGGAGTTAGAAGGCTTACATGGATCGCAAAGTGTATGGATAGAAAAGGCTGAAGGAATAAAACAGCTTGATCATGAGGAAGGAAGACTAGAATGCTTCAGGGGAAGTTGTGTAGAGGAGGTATCCTTTTCTTCTTTCTCTTTGCTTTGCTGGTCTTCCTTGCTGCACGAGGCTTTCTCTAGTTGTGGCCAGCGGTGGCTACGCTCTGTTGCGGCGTGCAGGCTTCTCACTGTGGTGGCTTCTCTTGTTGTGGAGCACAAGCTCTAGAGTGAGGGCCCAGGGGTTGTGGCACACGAGCTTAGTTGTCCTGTGGCATGTGGAATCTTCCCAGAGCAGGGCCTGAAACTGTGTCTCCTGCATTGGCAGGTGGATTCTTAAGCACTAGAGCACCAGGGAAGTCCTGGAAGTATTTTCTGGAGTAAAATCTTAAAGGAAGTAGATCAACCCTGAATATTCATTGGAAGGACTGATGCTGAAGCTGAAGTTCCAGTTCTTTGGCCACCTGGTGCAAAGAACTGACTCTTTGGAAAAGACCCTGATGCTGGGAAAGATTGAAGTCAGGAGGAGAAGGGGACAATGGAGGATGAGATGGTTGGATGGCCTCACTGACTCAATGGATGTGAGTTTGAGCAAAGTCTGGGAGATGGTGAAGCACAGGGAAGCCTGGCATGCTGCAGTCCATGGGGTCACAAGCAATTAGACACGACTGAGCGAATGAACTAAACTGGGCAGAGACTGGTGGAAAGGATGGGTGGTTGGAGTAGCGGTTAGTAGTGAAAAATGTTAAAAACTATTGGCTGAAGGACGGTATAACTCAGAGGTCTCAATATCACAGCTCACTGGCAAAAAGCAAACAGAAAACCAGATGTCTACTCCATTAGAATATAGGAATAGAATATACTGGAAATATGGAAGGTCTTATGCAACATTAGAAAACAGGAGAAAAATCTGGAGCTTTCACAGAAAGTGCAGATTTTCTTACTTTGCTTTAAAAAACTGGAAGATCTTACAACATTGAGCCTAAATGCCTAGTCAGCAAAAAATGGCTGAAAGTGAGCAGAAACTGCCAATCCAGACAGATAAATTGCCAGTCTTCACCTCTCCCTGATGTCTAAGCTTGAGGTCAAAGTCAACTGCCATCTAGTCTCTGCTTGCGCTATTGAGATCATTTCTTTACTATTTTGTCTCTAGCAAAGTTTAGAAAATGAAAAAAAAATCTGGAAGTCTCTGTGACAAAAAATAAGGGGCAGGGTCATAGTGTTTAGTATGCAACCAAATGTATTGGTGTCTATTTTTCTTATAACTAGATTGCCTTTACTCATGTATTTCCATTATGTTGTAGTGCAATAGGCATGTGGGTTTGCATCCCTCATGGGATTAGCAAAAACTAGAGTTAAGTTAGAAGAGAATAAGGAATTCCTATCTTAAGCTGGAAGAGACTCATTGGTTTATGATATTTTATCTCTGCAAAGACTTGAGGGTTAAGCTTAAATGGCAAACTGAACAATTTCATTTTGACCTCTCTGAAAGGGTGGGTATGGAGGGTCAGAAGTATCATTAATAGAAATGTTAATGAGCATTTAAAAAAATGAGTTAATTTGGATTTGCCAAAAATGAAGTGACCAGAGTAACCTTCCTTTTTTGACCATGTTACTAGAGTGGAAGATAAAGTCAAGTTTGAGAAATAGTGTATTTCAGCAATGTATATGTATCTCGAGGTATTTCTGTGGTCAAGACTGAGAAATACGACATGGTTGATAGCACAGCCATGAATTTTGAGCTGGAAGGAGAATTTTTAAGTTATCTACAGAATTGAAAATATTTGCCACAATTTTGTTTTCTGTTAGGGAAAACAAAATTAAGTTTTCCCTGGATATTTGGTTATAGACAACAGTTTGCTCCTTTTTAATACTGTTTTGATAATAAAATGATTTGATTCAGGTTTTCAATTTATAAAATATATTTGAATGATAATTTTGTAACAGGATAAATGCTCCTTGATCTCCTGGATAAGCTGTATTTTGTGGAGTCTCACAGTAAGTTATCTTTGCTTTCCTGTAATGGGGCTCCTGCCTCATTCACAATTTATATGGATATAGTTTTCTGACCATACAAACTATACAACAGCATTGCAGTAGAGTCACTATCTGCCTCTTTTGCTGTTAGCTGGATTAGTCTTATCATAATTATGTATTTGACATAGCTGCCCTGGCTTCTCTATCTCTTTCTTTTTTATCTCAGTTAAGTATATATAAAAATGTATTAGCAGTTTGATACACTGGATTCTCTGGAGGGCTGAGCCTTATATTAAATTGTAGTTTCCTAAATATGGGCAGAGAGCAGAGGGACCTGGAACATTTCTGATACTGAAGTTTTATTATATTGTGAGCTTTCCTTCAGTGTTTTAAGGATCCATCTTTCTCAATGTGTATAAAAGTGGAGAAACTGAAAGGGAAATTGTTTTCTGCATTCTCTGTAATAGTTTTTATTTAAGAATGGTAAAGCAATACTTGCTTAGCCCAGACCAGCTCTGCAACAGACAGGGCTGAAAATCCCAGGGGAGATGCAGAGATGTTGCTGTGTTGGGAGGAAATAAACTTCAAAATGTTATTTCGTATATAAAGTTATTATAAGTATATTGAAAATGGTTTTCCTAGTGTAAAGAAGGCTTAACTTGGAGTTGGTCT
This sequence comes from Bos indicus, assembly GCF_029378745.1. Classification (NCBI taxonomy): domain Eukaryota; kingdom Metazoa; phylum Chordata; class Mammalia; order Artiodactyla; family Bovidae; genus Bos; species Bos indicus. The sequence continues at coordinate 40,541,910 of NC_091781.1, forward strand.
TGTCAGGTTTAACCCTTATATATCTAGTCACTTCTATTCTGAGACAAGGTCAAGACACTATTAAGGCGGAAAGATGTGCAGGGTTCAAGGTCTCACTCCACTTGCTATGCAGGTCAACTAACCTTCCAGCATCTCCTTTCCTTCCTTTACAAAATGAGAATAATAATAGTACTGATCTCATACATTTTAGATTAAATAAATTGCTATCTTTTAGGTGCTTAGATAGAGTGCTGTGTAATATAAGACTCAGTAAATGTCAGCTATTATCATCATGTTTATTATTAAGGACTCAGCTGGTATAGGGAAAGAGAATCAGACTTCAAGTGAGCAAAGTAGGGTTTTTTGCTGTAAAGCTGTTTGAACTTGGAATAGTCGACTCACTTCTTTGTCCACATTTTCTCTACTGAAAACTAACGAGAATCTCCCTACCAGGTATCCAAGTCTGGGAACAAAGTAAGTTACTGAAAGTGAAAGTTTCAGACATCTGGGAAAATGTTCCCAAGTTCAAGTTCAGTCTTTTCAAAGCTATTTTTACTTGCATTTTTCCCTAGGGACAAACAGAGACAGGGTTTCAGGTTTTGAAAATTGATG